>NW_028188052.1:0-1362500 GCF_964204655.1 Triturus cristatus
GCCACCCCAGGCTTGGCCTAACAATCTGACACAACTGGCTGATCACTCAGCTGGGGTAAGTTGGTGTAATCACCTCTTACTTAGGTGTAGTATACCTATACCTAACCTTAAATGGGACACCTGGTAACCTATAAGTCACTCCTATGGCAGGCCTTAACAATCCTGAAGGCAGAGTGCTTGGTTCCATGTGAGATGGTGCTCTGGCATGAGCTGAGCCTGTCTGCAGTGGTCGGAACAACTTCCTTCTACTGTTTCCAGATATCGTCATACCATATACTCTTAAGTGCATTATGAACCTCGCGGTTAAATGCTATCTTTGGTTTGGCTTTATCAAAACATGTCGAGTAAGGTGTCATACGAATTGGAATACTAACCCCTCGCCAATTCTGGCGACGGGGTTAGCATTCCACCCTTCTAGAGGGACACGACATGTACAGTACCTGAAACCCGGGTAAAATCAGACATAGCCTCAGCTCCACAAAATGGATGCTGCCACCACAGAGAACAAGTCTGCCCTCCTGCTGCTGGGAGTCCTTCCAGCTTGGGAGGTGTGGACAAAGGGTTTCCTGCCAGGGGAGGTGCGTGCACCACCCCAGACAGGATTTTGTGTATTGGTCAGGTAGGGCTTGAAAGAAACCAGACATGCCTGTGGCTCACAAGGAGCCTCGGTGCATATGCCAGTTCAAACCGGTCCTGGGGCACACCAGTCCCGGGCCTGGGGCGAGCTGGACAAAGGATTGGGGGTGTAACCACCCCCCTTCCTGGTCCCACCCTTAGGAGGGACCTAGCAGGTAGTCCGGCCCCTAGAATCCGCTTAAAGGTAGGAGCTGTGTCCTAAGACTTCAGACATCCTGGAATCAACTTGAAACTAAGAAGAAGACGGGAACTTCGACATTCTGCTGCACAGAAGACTGAAGAAAATCTCCCCTGTGGTCAGGGAGTGACCACCTTGCTAACGCAAGCACCATCCAGCGAATCACCGTCTGCTTTGCCGCCGCCTCCCGCCGGAGCCCGAGCCCAGAGACTGACAAGACCTGGACCTCCAGACCTCTCACCGCCCGATCCACAGTCCCTGAAAAGAGGAGACCCGTGGAGGCACCGAGACACGTGGAGCCAGCCATCTTGGAACGACTACGACAAGCTGACAAGTGCAACAACCGAGGCTCCCTCCAAGTTGTGCTTTGGGATCTGAGAAGCCCGACCCCCGAGCAGCATCTGCACCAAAGGTGAGCCCTCCAGCATCTCCACGATCTGCGTGGGGCCCTTCTGCATTTTGCCACTCGACGCGCCTAACCGGTTGCTGGCCCGTTGGCTAGTAGCCATCTTGGCGACGAACTTCAAGAAATACACCGCTGGTCTGGTTGCTCCAGACTGGCCCTTGCTCCCCTCCAAAGGAGCAGTCCTTCTGACCTTGCTGGTCAGAACCATCAGCTTATTTCATTTCCTACAACAATTGCTTTTGCCAAGGCTTGTTTGCTTCGACCAAGTCACCGACACCGCCGACAGCGAGAGCCTGCGTGGGTCAGCTCGTGAGCCGACTCCTGGACGTCGTCGACCTTCAGGGACCACGTGGCTGCGGAGACAAGCTACCCCTCATCACCTGTTTGCACCCGACATCGCCTGGTACCTACCTGGTGCCACGCTGGTCACTGGCTAGTGACTGTGAACACTGTCCCCTCTGCTTACAGGTCTTCAACATCTCCGATCCACTCTTGGATCCACTGCATCTCTCCCGGACCGACCGCCTGCAGCATCTTTGTCTTCAAGCTCCACGGAACAGATAGAAGAAACCCGACGCACTTCGAGGCCTATGCACCCGCTTCCTGTGGGTGAGGTAAAGCTGGCACACCTGTGCCCAAGTGTAGTATTACATCTCTAGTGCCTGTGTTCCAAATCTTGAGTTCCTAGTCCATCCGGAAGATCCTCTTTGCAGTAACTTTGTACTTTTTACGCACCCATTGAAACCTATGGGAGCACGCGTGTGACTATTTGCTCTGCACACGCCACCCGTGGACCTCCTGGTCACTAACTGACGTTAGCTCCTTGTAGGCCCAGCGATTCTAGAGGCCCTAGGCCTTTTCCCTTTTCTGTTCGTGGTACTTATACCACTATTTTAGTATATGGTTTGAGTGGCCACCAGGGCCTATCCATATAACGTGCAACTTCTGTGTATTCTGTGATAATCTCGTTTGACGATTTGTGCTCCTGTGCTCATAAAGAGACTAGGGGTTACTTTGAGAAATAAATACATATATATTTTGAATATATATCTGTGTGGTGTCCTTTCATTGGTATAAAAGGGGGTTACATTTGGTAAAACAGCTGGCTTAACACGCTTCACGAGTTTAGCCTCAAAGACTGCTTAGCCTACGCTACCACTAGGGCAGCTAGTCCGAAAAGGTTGACTTACAACCACACCATAAGGGTTGCTTGGCATGGTACAAGGTGATCACTTTAACTAGTGAGCATCATATACCAGGCCAACTTCTCACACAGTGTCAATCAGTCAGTCAGTGTCAGTCAGTCAGTGTCAGTCAGAGTCAGTGTCAGTCAGTGTCAGTCAGTCGGAGAGTCAGTCAGTGTCAGTCAGTCAGTGTCTGTCAGTCAGTGTCTGTCAGTGTCAGTCAGTGTCTGTCAGTCAGTGTGTGTCAGTATCAGTCAGTGTCAGTCAGTCAGTGTCTGTCAGTGTCAGTCAGTGTCTGTCAGTCTCAGTCAGTCAGTGTCAGTCAGTCAGTGTCAGTCAGAGTCAGTGTCAGTCAGAGTCAGTCAGTCAGTGTCAGACAGTCAGTGTCAGTCAATGTCAGTCAGTGTCAGTCAGTCAGTCAGTGTCAGTCAGTGTCAGTCAGTGTCAGTCAGTCAGTGTCAGTCAGTCAGTGTCAGTCAATCAGTGTCAGTCAGTGTCAGTCAGTGTCAGTCAGTCAGTGTCAGTCAGTGTCAGTCAGTCAGTGTCAGTCAGTGTCAGTATCAGTCAGTCAGTGTCAGTCAGTGTCAGTGTCAGTCAGTCAGTCAGTGTCAGTCAGTGTCAGTCAGTGTCAGTCAGTCAGTGTCAGTCAGTCAGTGTCAGCCAGTCAGTGTCTGTCAGTGTCAGTCAGTGTCAGCCAGTGTCAGTCAGTCAGTGTCAGTCAGTCAGTATCAGTCAGTCAGTGTCAGTCAGTGTCAGTCAGTGTCAGTCAGTCAGTGTCAGTCAGAGTCAGTTTCAGTCAGTGTCAGTCAGTGTCAGTCAGTCGGAGAGTCAGTCAGTCAGTGTGAGTCAGTCAGTGTCAGTCAGTCAGTGTCAGTCAGTGTCAGTCAGTGTCAGTCAGTCAGTGTCAGTCAGTCTCAGTCAGTCTCAGTCAGTCAGTGTCAGTCAGTCAGTGTCAGTCAGTGTCAGTCAGAGGCAGTGTCAGTCAGAGTCAGTCAGTCAGTGTCAGTCAGTCAGTGTCAGTCAGTGTCAGTCAGTGTTAGTCAGTCAATGTCAGTCAGTGTCAGTCAGTGCCAGTCAGTCAGTGTCAGTCAGTCAGTGTCAGTCAGTCAGTGTCAGTCAGTGTCAGTCAGTCAGTGTCATTGTCAGTCAGTCAGTGTCAGTCAGTGTCAGTCAGTCAGTGTCAGTCAGTGTCAGTATCAGTCAGTCAGTGTCAGTGTCAGTCAGTCAGTGTCAGCCAGTCAGTCAGTGTCAGTCAGTGTCAGTCAGTGTCAGTCAGTGTCAGTCAGTCAGTGTCAGTCAGTCAGTGTCAGCCAGTCAGTGTCAGTCAGTAACAGTCATTGTCAGCCAGTGTCAGTCAGTCAGTGTCAGTCAGTCAGTGTCAGTCAGTGTCAGTCAGTGTCAGTCAGTCAGTGTCAGTCAGTGTCAGCCAGTTTCAGCCAGTGTCAGCCAGTGTCAGTCAGCCAGTGTCAGTCAGTCAGTGTCGGTCAGTCAGTGTCAGTCAGTCAGTGTCAGTCAGTCAGTGTCAGTCAGTCAGTGTCAGTCAGAGTCAGTGTCAGTCAGTGTCAGTCAGTGTGCGTCAGTCGTAGAGTCAGTCAGTCAGTGTCAGTCAGTCAGTGTCAGTCAGAGTCAGTGTCAGTCAGTGTCAGTCAGTGTGCATCAGTCGTAGAGTCAGTCAGTCAGTGTCAGTCAGTCAGTGTCTGTCAGTCAGTGTCAGTCAGTCAGTGTCTGTCAGTCAGTGTCAATCAGTCAGTCAGTGTCAGTCAGTCAGTGTCAGTCAGAGTCAGTGTCAGTCAGTGTCAGTCAGTCGGAGAGTCAGTCAGTGTCAGTCAGTCCGTGTCTGTCAGTCAGTGTCTGTCAGTGTCAGTCAGTGTCTGTCAGTCAGTGTGTGTCAGTATCAGTCAGTGTCAGTCAGTCAGTGTCTGTCAGTGTCAGTCAGGGTCTGTCAGTGTCTGTCAGTCAGTGTCTGTAAATCAGTGTCTGTCAGTCAGTGTCAGTCACTGTCAGCCAGTCAGTGTCAGCCAGTGTCAGCCAGTGTCAGTCAGTGTCAGTCAGTCAGTGTCAGTCAGTCAGTGTCAGTCAGTGTCAGTCAGTGTCAGTCAGTCAGTATCAGTCAGTCAGTGTCAGTCAGTGTCAGTCAGTCAGTGTCAGTCAGTCAGTCAGTGTCAGTCAGTCGGTGAGTCAGTCAGTCAGTATCAGTCAGTGTCAGTCAGTCAGTGTCAGTCAGTGTCTGTCAGTGTCAGTCAGTCAGTGTCAGTCAGTCAGTGTCAGTCAGAGTCAGAGTCAGTCAGTGTCAGTCAGTGTGCGTCAGTCATAGAGTCAGTCAGTCAGTGTCAGTCAGTCAGTGTCTGTCAGTCAGTGTCAGTCAGTCAGTGTCTGTCAGTCAGTGTCAATCAGTCAGTCAGTGTCAGTCAGTCAGTGTCAGTCAGAGTCAGTGTCAGTCAGTGTCAGTCAGTCGGAGAGTCAGTCAGTGTCAGTCAGTCAGTGTGAGAAGTTGGCCTGGTATATGATGCTCACTAGTTAAAGTGATCACCTTGTACCATGCCAAGCAACCCTTATGGTGTGGTTGTAAGTCAACCTTTTCGGACTAGCTGCCCTAGTGGTAGCGTAGGCTAAGCAGTCTTTGAGGCTAAACTCGTGAAGCGTGTTAAGCAAGCTGTTTTACCAATAGTAACCCCCTTTTATACCAATGAAAGGACACCACACAGATATATATTCAAAATATATATGTATTTATTTCTCAAAGTAACCCCTAGTCTCTTTATGAGCACAGGAGCACAAATCGTCAAACAAGATTACAGTAGAATACACAGAAGTTGCACTTTATATGGATAGGCCCTGGTGGCCACTCGAACCATATACTAAAATAGTGGTATAAGTACCACGAACAGAAAAGGGAAAAGGCCTAGGGCCTCTAGAATCGCTGGGCCTACAAGGAGCTAACGTCAGTTAGTGACCAGGAGGTCCACGGGTGGCGTGTGCAGAGCAAATAGTCACACGCGGGCTCCCATAGGTTTCAATGGGTGCGTAAAAAGTACAAAGTTACTGCAAAAGGAATCTTCCGGATGACCTAGGAACTTAAGATTTGGAACACAGGCACTAGAGATGTAATACTACACTTGGGCACAGGTGTGCCAGCTTTACCTCACCCACAGGAAGCGGGTGCATAGGCCTCGAAGTGCGTCGGGTTTCTTCTATCTGTTCCGTTGAGCCTGGGACAAAGATGCTGCAGGCGGTCGGTCGGGAAGAGATGCAGTGGATCCAAGAGTGGATCGGAGATGTTGAAGACCTGTAAGCAGAGGGGACAGTGTTCACAGTCACTAGCCAGTGACCAGCGTGGCACCAGGTGGGTACCAGGCGATGTCGGGTGCAAACAGGTGATGAGGGGTAGCTTGTCTCCGCAGCCACGTGGTCCCTGGAGGTCGACGACGTCCAGGAGTCGGCTCACGAGCTGTCCCACGCAGGCTCTCGCTGTCGGCGGTGTCGGCGACTTGATCGAAGCAAACAAGCCTTGGCAAAAGCAATTGTAGGAGGATTCGGAAATCAGCTGTTGGTTCTGACCAGCAAGGTCAGAGGGATTGCTCCTTTGGAGGGGAGCAAGGGCCAGTCTGGAGCAACCAGACCAGCGGTGTTTGTCGTAGATTTCGTCGCCAAGATGGCCACTAGCCAGCGGGCCAGCAACCGGTTAGGCGCGTCGAGTGGCAAAATGCAGAAGGGCCCCACGCAGATCGTGGAGATGCTGGAGGGCTCACCTTTGGTGCAGATGCTGCTCGAGGGTTGGGCTTCTCAGGACCCAAAGCACAACTTGGAGGGAGCCTCGGTTGTTGCACTGGTCAGCTTGTCGTAGTCGTTCCAAGATGGCTGGCTCCACGTGTCTCGGTGCCTCCACGGGTCCCCTCTTTGCAGGGACTGTGGATCGGGCGGTGAGAGGTCTGGAGGTCCAGGTCTTGTCAGTCTCTGGGCTCGGGCTCCGGCGGGAGGCGGCGGCAAAGCAGACGGTGATTCGCTGGATGGTGCTTGCGTTAGCAAGGTGGTCACTCCCTGACCACAGGGGAGATTTTCTTCAGTCTTCTGTGCAGCAGAATGTCGAAGTTCCCGTCTTCTTCTTAGTTTCAAGTTGATTCCAGGATGTCTGAAGTCTTAGGACACAGCTCCTACCTTTATTCGGATTCTAGGGGCCGGACTACCTGCTAGGTCCCTCCCTATGGGTGGGACCAGGAAGGGGGGTGGTTACACCCCCAATCCTTTGTCCAGCTCGCCCCAGGCCCGGGACTGGTGTGCCCCAGGACCGGTTTGAACTGGCATATGCACCGAGGCTCCTTGTGAGCCACAGGCATGTCTGGTTTCTTTCAAGCCCTACCTGACCAATACACAAAATCCTGTCTGGGGTGGTGCACGCACCTCCCCTGGCAGGAAACCCTTTGTCCACACCTCCCAAGCTGGAAGGACTCCCAGCAGCAGGAGGGCAGACTTGTGTCTGTGGTGGCAGCATCCATTTTGTGGAGCTGAGGCTATGTCTGATTTTACCCGGGTTTCAGGTACTGTACATGTCGTGTCCCTCTAGAAGGGTGGAATGCTAACCCCGTCGCCAGAATTGGCGAGGGGTTAGTATTCCAATTCGTATGACACCTTACTCGACATGTTTTGATAAAGCCAAACCAAAGATAGCATTTAACCGCGAGGTTCATAATGCACTTAAGAGTATATGGTATGACGATATCTGGAAACAGTAGAAGGAAGTTGTTCCGACCACTGCAGACAGGCTCAGCTCATGCCAGAGCACCATCTCACATGGAACCAAGCACTCTGCCTTCAGGATTGTTAAGGCCTGCCATAGGAGTGACTCATAGGTTACCAGGTGTCCCATTTAAGGTTAGGTATAGGTATACTACACCTAAGTAAGAGGTGATTACACCAACTTACCCCAGCTGAGTGATCAGCCAGTTGTGTCAGATTGTTAGGCCAAGCCTGGGGTGGCATAATACATGCTGCAGCCCCTGGCAGGCCTTGGGTACACCAATGCCCTGGGTACCTAGTGTACACTGGTACAGGGGCTGACAGGGTGATCCACTTCCAATTGGTTATGCACCTAGGGTGCATAGTTTTAATTTAGTAGAGAGAACAGCAGGCTGGGGGTCTGATTGGCAGGCCCACAGCCTCAATATGTCAAAAACCAGTGAAGCAAAAAGCAAAAATTTGGGGTGACCATAGGATAGCAGACCCTACTCTCCTACACAACCCCCCCCCAAACGCTGGGACATTAAACTAGCCTTGACCAGTCTCGTCTTCATGTCCTAAGTGGAAGTACCTGGAGAGACCATCTGCATTCCCATGGTCAGTACCTGGCCGGTGCTCCACTGTAAAGTCCATCCCCTGTAGGGAAATGGACCACCTAAGCAGTTTGGGGTTTTCACCCTTCATCTGATTTAGCCACAAGAGGGGCTTATGGTCGGTCTGAATCTTGAAGTGAGTGCCAAACAAGTATGGCCTCAGCTTCTTCAGGGCCCACACCACAGCAAAGGCCTCCCTCTCAATAGCTGACCAATTCTTCTCTCTGGGGGTCAACCTTCTGCTAATAAAAGCAATGGGTTGGTCTTGACCATCTACATTAAGTTGTGACAGCACAGCTCCCACACCCAACTCAGAAGCATCTGTTTGGACAATAAACTCTTTGGAGTAGTCAGGACTTTTCAGGATAGGTGCAGAGCACATGGCCTCCTTCAGGTCATCAAATGCCTTTTGACAGCTTACTGTCCACTGAACCTTTTTGGGCATCTTCTTGGATGTCAGATCATTAAGAGGAGTCACAATGGACCCATAGTTCTTAACAAACTTCCTGTAATACCCAGTCAAGCCCAAGAAAGCTCGAACTTGAGTCTGGGTGGTTGGAGGGGACCAATCCTTGATGGACTGTATCTTACTCTCCAGTGGTTGAACTTGGCCCCCACCTACAAGGTGGCCCAAATACACAACCTTACTCTGCCCTATCTGGCACTTAGTAGCCTTGATAGTGAGGCCTGCCCTTTGCAGAGCCTCAAGAGCCTTCTTCAGGTGGATCAGGTGATCCTCCCAGGTGGAACTAAAGACAGCAATGTCATCAAGATATGCTGCGCAAAAGTCATCCAACCCAGTAAGGACTTGGTTCACCAGCCTTTGGAAGGTGGCAGGTGCATTCTTCAGACCAAAGGGCATCACCACAAACTGATAATGCCCACCTGGGGTTGAGAATGCTGTTTTGGCCTTAGACTCCTCAGCTAACCTGATTTGCCAATAGCCAGCTGTCAAGTCAAATGTGCTCAAAAACTTTGCAGAAGCTAGTTTGTCTATGAGCTCATCTGCCCTTGGAATAGGGTGTGCATCTGTCCTGGTGACAGCATTGAGTCCTCTGTAGTCCACACAGAACCTCATCTCTCTCTTGCCATCTTTGGTGTGAGGTTTGGGGACCAGAACCACTGGGCTAGCCCAGGGGCTCTCTGAGGGTTCAATGACACCTAATTCCAGCATTTTATGTACCTCAGCCTTTATACAGTCCCTGACGTGGTCAGGTTGTCTGTAAAGTTTGTTCTTTACAGGCAGACTGTCACCAGTGTCCACAACATGGGTACACCAGTCAGTTTGACTAGGTATCAAGGAAAACATATGTGAAAATGATTGTAGAACCTGTCTACATTCAGTCTGCTGATGGGCAGTGAGGTTGCCTCCAAGGGTCACTCCTTCAACTGAGCCATCTTCAGGGTTCTGAGACAACAGGTCTGGGAGAGGGTCACTCTCTTCCTCCTGTCCCTCATCTGTAGCCATGAGCAAGCCCATGTCTGCCCTGTCAACATATGCTTTAAGCCTGTTAACATGGAGTACCCTGTGGGGACTCCTGGGAGTTCCTAGGTCCACCAAGTAGGTGACCTCTCCCTTCTTTTCCAGGATTGTATGGGGTCCAGACCATTTGTCTTGGAGTGCTGCTGGGGCCACTGGCTCCAACACCCATACCTTCTGTCCTGGCTGATACTCAACCAAGACAGCCTTTTGGTCATGCCAAGCTTTCTGTAAGGCCTGGCTTGCCTCAAGGTTTTTAGATGCCTTCTCCATATACTCAGCCATCCTGGAGCGGAGACCAAGTACATAGTCCACTATGTCTAGCTTAGGCTTTTTGAGAGGTAACTCCCATCCTTCCTTCACCAAACACAGTGGGCCTCTCACAGGGTGCCCAAACAACAATTCAAAGGGGCTGTAGCCAACTCCTTTTTGTGGGACCTCTCTGTAAGCAAACAGAAGGCAGGGTAGAAGGATGTCCCATCTTCGCCTGAGCTTTTCAGGTAATCCTTTGATCATACCCTTTAGGGTCTTGTTGAATCTCTCAACAAGCCCATTGCATTGTGGGTGATAAGGGGTGGTGAACTTGTAGTTGACACCACATTCCTTCCACATAGCTGTTAAGTATCCTGACATAAAGTTGGTACCTCTGTCAGATACTACCTCCTTAGGAAACCCCACTCTGGAGAATACTCCCAGCAGGGCCCTGGCCACAACAGGAGCTGTAGTGGTCCTAAGGGGAATTGCCTCTGGATACCTGGTGGCATGATCCACTACCACCAGTATAAATCTGTGCCCAGATGCAGTGGGAGGATCCATGGGACCCACTATGTCTATTCCCACTCTTTCAAAGGGAACCCCCACCACAGGTAGTGGTATCAGGGGGGCCTTTGTTGTGCCACCTGATTTGCCACTGGCTTGGCAGGTAACACAGGAGCGACAAAACTCCTTTGTATCTTCATTCATATGAGGCCAGTGAAAGTGAGGGACAAGTCTGTCCCAGGTCTTGTTCTGGCCTAGGTGTCCTGCTAAAGGAATATCATGGGCCAAGGTAAGAAGGAAGCCCCTAAATTGCAGAGGTATAACCAACCTCCTGGTTGCACCAGGCTTGGGGTCTCTAGCCTCTGAATAAAGGAGCCCTTCATCCCAATACACTTTATGGGTACCTTGAGCATTCCCAGCAGCCTCAGCAGCAGCCAGCTGTCTGAGGGGTTCAAGAGAGGGACAGGATAACTGAGCCTGCCTCAAGTCAGCCCTTGAAGGTCCCCCTGTCCCCAGAAACTCAACCTGATCAGGTTCAAGCTCTTCAGGGACAGTTCCTTCAGGGTCCTCTAGATCAGCTTCCTGGGAAGGCTGATCATCACTCTGAGGCAGGGGGGAAGGCACAGCCTTGACCCTCCTGTTCTTCTTCTTGGTAGGTGCTTGGTCCATTGTTCCAGGATCCAAGACCTGAGGTTCAGTGAGGCACTTTTTGGCCTGTGACCTGGTCACAGCAAGGACATGTGATGATATACCTAACATCTCTGCATGAGTCCTGTACTCCACTTCTGACCATAGAGAACTCTCTAGGTCATTGCCCAACAAACATTCTACTGGGAGGTCTGCACTAACCACAACCCTTTTGAGGCCAGTTACCCCTCCCCATGAGAAGTTAACAACTGCCACACTATGTGAAGTAGTGGCATTGCTGGCATTGGTCACCAGGTAGTTCTCACCTGGTATGTACTGTCCAGGATCCACAAAGCCTGGTGTCACCATAGTGACACTGGCACATGTGTCCCTGTAGGCTTGAGCCACTTTGTCATTAATTAAAGGAGTCTGTCTGTACTTGCCCAGGTTACTGGGGCTCACAGTCAGGGACAAATCAATGTCCCCATCACAGATCAAGACTGCCTGTGTCAGGGTTCTGTCTAAGTCAGAATCTCCTTCAGTTCCCATAGTGATTCCCACTACACCCTTTGTCTGGGGACCAACACTGCTAACAGTAGTACTGGGAGCAGGTGCCTTAGGGGCAACAGTGTTGGGGGCTCCACCCTTTTTGCAATCACTAGTCCAGTGAGTTGTATTTTTACAATGATTGCACCAGGGTTTCTTCTGACCTTCTTTCTTCTTCTTGGACTGTTGGGACCCACCCTCCTTAGCAGTAGTTTGGGGCCCTGTTGAAGACTTCTGGTCTTTAGGTTTCTGATCTCCACCCTTTTGGTCTGTTTTCTTCTGATCACCCCCTTGGCCCTGGTTCTGGTTCTTTTGCTTAACCCTGGTTCTGACCCATTTGTCTGCCTTCTTTCCCAATTCTTGGGGAGAGGTCAGATCAGAGTCAACCAAGTGTTGATGCAGTTGCTGGTTTTGACAGTTATTTAAAATCTGTTCTCTCATCATCAAATTATACAATCCTGTAAAATCAGATACCTTACTTCCCAGCAACCAACCCTCCAAAGCCTTAGTGGCACATTCAATGTATTCAGACCAGTCCTGAGTCTGTGTCTTTTGGGTGTCTCTGAACATTAACCTGTACTGCTCAGTGGTTAAGCCTAACCCATCAACTAGAACACTCTTCAGGACTCTGTAGTTTCTGACATCCTCTTCTCTAACAGTGAGGAGTCTGTCTCTGCCTCTTCCTTCAAAGGAGAGCCAGAGGATTGCTGCCCACTGATCTTCAGGAACCTGCTGTACTTTGCAGGCTCTCTCAAGAGCAGTTATCCACTTGTGGATGTCATCCCCACTTTTGTAGGGGGGCACAACCTTAGACAGGTTTCTATTATCGAAAACCCTATCTTTGTCCTTAGGGACAATGCTGCCACCAGTGGGTATAGACCCACTCTCTCTAGGTTGCCTAGCCTTGTTCAGTTTTTCTTCCATCAGGGCTACTTCTAGCTCCTGCTTCCTGATCCTCAGCTGGGCTTCCTGCATTCTGGCCTCATGTTCCCTCCTCTGAGGGGTGGTCATCCTTTTCCTGGAGTGACCTTGAGAGCCTCTAGAGCCATGGGAAGCATTGGAGTCACCTGAGCGATTCCTTTGCCTTCCAAGCCCTGTGTTAAGTCCACTGGGGAGATCCAGTGGGTTGAACCCACTGTCAGTCCCCAATAGCCTTGGTTTAGCTGGGCCAAGTATAATACTTGGCACTGGGCTA
This sequence comes from Triturus cristatus, assembly GCF_964204655.1. Taxonomy (NCBI): domain Eukaryota; kingdom Metazoa; phylum Chordata; class Amphibia; order Caudata; family Salamandridae; genus Triturus; species Triturus cristatus. Next base: position 12,339 of record NW_028188052.1, read on the forward strand.
GTTCTCCCTTCATCCTCACTACTGTCAGTATCCTTTTCACTCTCATCCTCTGTGGTAGGCATCCCATCTAAGGGGTGACTATTGGGAAGGGGTACTTCAGTGGCATCTTTAGAAGGGGGGCCTCCTGTTCCTGTCCCTAAGGGGGCTAACTGGGAAGCTTTCTTGAGTGCTCTCTGATTCTCATCATTCTGTAAGAGCTCTCTGAGCTCAGCAGAGTTTGGGTTCTTGGGCTGTTTAAGGCCTCTAAGAGTTGCCAAATGCCTGAGCTCATTCTGATTAAGGGTAGCAAAGCTGGATGGTGCCCTCTGGGGGTCACTCTCAACAGAGATGGGTACAGTGGACCCCTCTGCCCCGGCCATTGCTCTTAAGTGTGGGTGGATGTGTTGCAATCTACCTACACTTGGGTTTACCTACTAAACCTATCTAGTAGTTGTAGTCAGGGTGTGCTACTCCCTTTGCTCTACAACAACTAAGTTCAGTAGAACTTATGTATATCTAATCTTGTTTTATATGTACCTACAGGTACCTATGTGATCTTTCAATTGGTAACCAAGAGATTACAATGGTAAAACACAGCAAGCTCAAATCCAACCGCTGCTCACCAATGTGAGAAGTTGGCCTGGTATATGATGCTCACTAGTTAAAGTGATCACCTTGTACCATGCCAAGCAACCCTTATGGTGTGGTTGTAAGTCAACCTTTTCGGACTAGCTGCCCTAGTGGTAGCGTAGGCTAAGCAGTCTTTGAGGCTAAACTCGTGAAGCGTGTTAAGCAAGCTGTTTTACCAATAGTAACCCCCTTTTATACCAATGAAAGGACACCACACAGATATATATTCAAAATATATATGTATTTATTTCTCAAAGTAACCCCTAGTCTCTTTATGAGCACAGGAGCACAAATCGTCAAACAAGATTACAGTAGAATACACAGAAGTTGCACTTTATATGGATAGGCCCTGGTGGCCACTCGAACCATATACTAAAATAGTGGTATAAGTACCACGAACAGAAAAGGGAAAAGGCCTAGGGCCTCTAGAATCGCTGGGCCTACAAGGAGCTAACGTCAGTTAGTGACCAGGAGGTCCACGGGTGGCGTGTGCAGAGCAAATAGTCACACGCGGGCTCCCATAGGTTTCAATGGGTGCGTAAAAAGTACAAAGTTACTGCAAAAGGAATCTTCCGGATGACCTAGGAACTTAAGATTTGGAACACAGGCACTAGAGATGTAATACTACACTTGGGCACAGGTGTGCCAGCTTTACCTCACCCACAGGAAGCGGGTGCATAGGCCTCGAAGTGCGTCGGGTTTCTTCTATCTGTTCCGTTGAGCCTGGGACAAAGATGCTGCAGGCGGTCGGTCGGGAAGAGATGCAGTGGATCCAAGAGTGGATCGGAGATGTTGAAGACCTGTAAGCAGAGGGGACAGTGTTCACAGTCACTAGCCAGTGACCAGCGTGGCACCAGGTGGGTACCAGGCGATGTCGGGTGCAAACAGGTGATGAGGGGTAGCTTGTCTCCGCAGCCACGTGGTCCCTGGAGGTCGACGACGTCCAGGAGTCGGCTCACGAGCTGTCCCACGCAGGCTCTCGCTGTCGGCGGTGTCGGCGACTTGATCGAAGCAAACAAGCCTTGGCAAAAGCAATTGTAGGAGGATTCGGAAATCAGCTGTTGGTTCTGACCAGCAAGGTCAGAGGGATTGCTCCTTTGGAGGGGAGCAAGGGCCAGTCTGGAGCAACCAGACCAGCGGTGTTTGTCGTAGATTTCGTCGCCAAGATGGCCACTAGCCAGCGGGCCAGCAACCGGTTAGGCGCGTCGAGTGGCAAAATGCAGAAGGGCCCCACGCAGATCGTGGAGATGCTGGAGGGCTCACCTTTGGTGCAGATGCTGCTCGAGGGTTGGGCTTCTCAGGACCCAAAGCACAACTTGGAGGGAGCCTCGGTTGTTGCACTGGTCAGCTTGTCGTAGTCGTTCCAAGATGGCTGGCTCCACGTGTCTCGGTGCCTCCACGGGTCCCCTCTTTGCAGGGACTGTGGATCGGGCGGTGAGAGGTCTGGAGGTCCAGGTCTTGTCAGTCTCTGGGCTCGGGCTCCGGCGGGAGGCGGCGGCAAAGCAGACGGTGATTCGCTGGATGGTGCTTGCGTTAGCAAGGTGGTCACTCCCTGACCACAGGGGAGATTTTCTTCAGTCTTCTGTGCAGCAGAATGTCGAAGTTCCCGTCTTCTTCTTAGTTTCAAGTTGATTCCAGGATGTCTGAAGTCTTAGGACACAGCTCCTACCTTTATTCGGATTCTAGGGGCCGGACTACCTGCTAGGTCCCTCCCTATGGGTGGGACCAGGAAGGGGGGTGGTTACACCCCCAATCCTTTGTCCAGCTCGCCCCAGGCCCGGGACTGGTGTGCCCCAGGACCGGTTTGAACTGGCATATGCACCGAGGCTCCTTGTGAGCCACAGGCATGTCTGGTTTCTTTCAAGCCCTACCTGACCAATACACAAAATCCTGTCTGGGGTGGTGCACGCACCTCCCCTGGCAGGAAACCCTTTGTCCACACCTCCCAAGCTGGAAGGACTCCCAGCAGCAGGAGGGCAGACTTGTGTCTGTGGTGGCAGCATCCATTTTGTGGAGCTGAGGCTATGTCTGATTTTACCCGGGTTTCAGGTACTGTACATGTCGTGTCCCTCTAGAAGGGTGGAATGCTAACCCCGTCGCCAGAATTGGCGAGGGGTTAGTATTCCAATTCGTATGACACCTTACTCGACATGTTTTGATAAAGCCAAACCAAAGATAGCATTTAACCGCGAGGTTCATAATGCACTTAAGAGTATATGGTATGACGATATCTGGAAACAGTAGAAGGAAGTTGTTCCGACCACTGCAGACAGGCTCAGCTCATGCCAGAGCACCATCTCACATGGAACCAAGCACTCTGCCTTCAGGATTGTTAAGGCCTGCCATAGGAGTGACTCATAGGTTACCAGGTGTCCCATTTAAGGTTAGGTATAGGTATACTACACCTAAGTAAGAGGTGATTACACCAACTTACCCCAGCTGAGTGATCAGCCAGTTGTGTCAGATTGTTAGGCCAAGCCTGGGGTGGCATAATACATGCTGCAGCCCCTGGCAGGCCTTGGGTACACCAATGCCCTGGGTACCTAGTGTACACTGGTACAGGGGCTGACAGGGTGATCCACTTCCAATTGGTTATGCACCTAGGGTGCATAGTTTTAATTTAGTAGAGAGAACAGCAGGCTGGGGGTCTGATTGGCAGGCCCACAGCCTCAATATGTCAAAAACCAGTGAAGCAAAAAGCAAAAATTTGGGGTGACCATAGGATAGCAGACCCTACTCTCCTACAGTCAGTGTCTGTCAGTCAGTGTCTGTCAGTGTCAGTAAGTGTCTGTCAGTCAGTGTGTGTCAGTATCAGTCAGTGTCAGTCAGTCAGTGTCTGTCAGTGTCAGTCAGTGTCTGTCAGTCTCAGTCAGTCAGTGTCAGTCAGTCAGTGTCAGTCAGAGTCAGTGTCAGTCAGAGTCAGTCAGTCAGTGTCAGACAGTCAGTGTCAGTCAATGTCAGTCAGTGTCAGTCAGTCAGTCAGTGTCAGTCAGTGTCAGTCAGTGTCAGTCAGTCAGTGTCAGTCAGTCAGTGTCAGTCAATCAGTGTCAGTCAGTGTCAGTCAGTGTCAGTCAGTCTGTGTCAGTCAGTGTCAGTCAGTCAGTGTCAGTCAGTGTCAGTATCAGTCAGTCAGTGTCAGTCAGTGTCAGTGTCAGTCAGTCAGTCAGTGTCAGTCAGTGTCAGTCAGTGTCAGTCAGTCAGTGTCAGTCAGTCAGTGTCAGCCAGTCAGTGTCTGTCAGTGTCAGTCAGTGTCAGCCAGTGTCAGTCAGTCAGTGTCAGTCAGTCAGTATCAGTCAGTCAGTGTCAGTCAGTGTCAGTCAGTGTCAGTCAGTCAGTGTCAGTCAGAGTCAGTTTCAGTCAGTGTCAGTCAGTGTCAGTCAGTCGGAGAGTCAGTCAGTCAGTGTGAGTCAGTCAGTGTCAGTCAGTCAGTGTCAGTCAGTGTCAGTCAGTCAGTGTCAGTCAGTCTCAGTCAGTCTCAGTCAGTCAGTGTCAGTCAGTCATTGTCAGTCAGTGTCAGTCAGAGGCAGTGTCAGTCAGAGTCAATCAGTCAGTGTCAGTCAGTCAGTGTCAGTCAGTGTCAGTCAGTGTTAGTCAGTCAGTGTCAGTCAGTGTCAGTCAGTGCCAGTCAGTCAGTGTCAGTCAGTCAGTGTCAGTCAGTCAGTGTCAGTCAGTGTCAGTCAGTCAGTGTCATTGTCAGTCAGTCAGTGTCAGTCAGTGTCAGTCAGTCAGTGTCAGTCAGTGTCAGTATCAGTCAGTCAGTGTCAGTGTCAGTCAGTCAGTCAGTGTCAGTCAGTGTCAGTCAGTGTCAGTCAGTGTCAGTCAGTGTCAGTCAGTCAGTGTCAGTCAGTCAGTGTCAGCCAGTCAGTGTCAGTCAGTGTCAGTCAGTGTCAGTCAGTGTCAGCCAGTGTCAGTCAGTCAGTGTCAGTCAGTCAGTGTCAGTCAGTGTCAGTCAGTGTCAGTCAGTCAGTGTCAGTCAGTGTCAGCCAGTGTCAGCCAGTGTCAGCCAGTGTCAGTCAGCCAGTGTCAGTCAGTCAGTGTCGGTCAGTCAGTGTCAGTCAGTCAGTGTCAGTCAGTCAGTGTCAGTCAGTCAGTGTCAGTCAGAGTCAGTGTCAGTCAGTGTCAGTCAGTGTGCGTCAGTCGTAGAATCAGTCAGTCAGTGTCAGTCAGTCAGTGTCAGTCAGAGTCAGTGTCAGTCAGTGTCAGTCAGTGTGCATCAGTCGTAGAGTCAGTCAGTCAGTGTCAGTCAGTCAGTGTCTGTCAGTCAGTGTCAGTCAGTCAGTGTCTGTCAGTCAGTGTCAATCAGTCAGTCAGTGTCAGTCAGTCAGTGTCAGTCAGAGTCAGTGTCAGTCAGTGTCAGTCAGTCGGAGAGTCAGTCAGTGTCAGTCAGTCAGTGTCTGTCAGTCAGTGTCTGTCAGTGTCAGTCAGTGTCTGTCAGTCAGTGTGTGTCAGTATCAGTCAGTGTCAGTCAGTCAGTGTCTGTCAGTGTCAGTCAGTGTCTGTCAGTGTCTGTCAGTCAGTGTCTGTCAATCAGTGTCTGTCAGTCAGTGTCAGTCACTGTCAGCCAGTCAGTGTCAGCCAGTGTCAGTCAGTGTCAGTCAGTCAGTGTCAGTCAGTCAGTGTCAGTCAGTGTCAGTCAGTGTCAGTCAGTCAGTATCAGTCAGTCAGTGTCAGTCAGTGTCAGTCAGTCAGTGTCAGTCAGTCAGTCAGTGTCAGTCAGTCGGTGAGTCAGTCAGTCAGTATCAGTCAGTGTCAGTCAGTCAGTGTCAGTCAGTGTCTGTCAGTGTCAGTCAGTCAGTATCAGTCAGTCTCAGTCAGTCAGTCTCAGTCAGTTAGTCTCATTCAGTCAGTGTCAGTCAGTCAGTCTCAGTCAGTGTCAGTCAGAGTAAGTGTCAGTCAGTGTCAGTCAGTCAGTGTCAGTCAGTCAGTGTCAGTGAGTGTCAATCAGTGTTAATCAGTTAGTCAGTGTCAGTCAGTGTCAGTCAGTGTCAGTCAGTCAGAGTCAGTCAGTGTCAGTCAGTCAGTGTCAGTCAGTGTCAGTCAGTCAGTGTCAGTCAGTGTCAGTCAGTGTCAGTCAGTGTCAGTGTCAGTCAGTCAGTGTCAGTCAGTGTCAGCCAGTCAGTGTCAGTCAGTCAGTGTCAGTCAGTGTCAGTCAGTGTCAGTCAGTGTCAGTCAGTCAGTGTCAGTCAGTGTCAGCCAGTGTCAGCCAGTGTCAGTCAGCCAGTGTCAGTCAGTCAGTGTCGGTCAGTCAGTGTCAGTCAGTCAGTGTCAGTCAGTGTCAGTCAGTCAGTGTCAGTCAGAGTCAGTGTCAGTCAGTGTGCGTCAGTCGGAGAGTCAGTCAGTCAGTGTCAGTCAGTCAGTGTCTGTCAGTCAGTGTCAGTCAGGCAGTGTCTGTCAGTCAGTGTCAGTCAGTCAGAGAGTCAGTCAGTCAGTGTCAGTCAGTCAGTGTCAGTCAGTCAGTGTCTGTCAGTCAGTGTCTGTCAGTATCAGTCAGTGTCTGTCAGTCAGTGTCTGTCAGTGTCAGTCAGTGTCTGTCAGTGTCTGTCAGTCAGTGTCTGTCAGTCAGTGTCTGGCAGTCAGTGTCTGGCAGTCAGTGTCAGTCACTGTCATTCAGTCAGTGTCAGCTAGTGTCAGTCAGTGTCAGTCAGTGTCAGTCAGTCAGTGTCAGTCAGTCAGTGTCAGTCAGTCAGTATCAGTCAGTCAGTGTCAGTCAGTCGGAGAGTCAGTCAGTCAGTGTCAGTCTGTGTCAGTCAGTCAGTGTCAGTCAGTGTCAGTCAGTGTCAGTCAGTGTCAGTCAGTCTCAGTCAGTCTCAGTCAGTCTCAGTCAGTCAGTGTCAGTGTAGGAAGGTGGATATCTGACTATGGTTACCCCCAAATTTTTGCCTAGTGTCTAGCTGGTTTTTCGACTTAGTTGGCCTGAGATCCTGCCATTCAGGATCTCAGCCTGGCTGTTCTCTCTTTAAAATGGACTCCATGTACCCTAGGTACATACCCAATTGGTTGGATCACCCTGTCAGCCCCTGTACCAGTGTACACTAGGTACCCAGGGCATTGGTGTACCCAAGGCCTGCCAGGGGCTGCAGCATGTATTATGCCACCCCAGGCTTGGCCTAACAATCTGACACAACTGGCTGATCACTCAGCTGGGGTAAGTTGGTGTAATCACCTCTTACTTAGGTGTAGTATACCTATACCTAACCTTAAATGGGACACCTGGTAACCTATAAGTCACTCCTATGGCAGGCCTTAACAATCCTGAAGGCAGAGTGCTTGGTTCCATGTGAGATGGTGCTCTGGCATGAGCTGAGCCTGTCTGCAGTGGTCGGAACAACTTCCTTCTACTGTTTCCAGATATCGTCATACCATATACTCTTAAGTGCATTATGAACCTCGCGGTTAAATGCTAACTTTGGTTTGGCTTTATCAAAACATGTCGAGTAAGGTGTCATACGAATTGGAATACTAACCCCTCGCCAATTCTGGCGACGGGGTTAGCATTCCACCCTTCTAGAGGGACACGACATGTACAGTACCTGAAACCCGGGTAAAATCAGACATAGCCTCAGCTCCACAAAATGGATGCTGCCACCACAGACACAAGTCTGCCCTCCTGCTGCTGGGAGTCCTTCCAGCTTGGGAGGTGTGGACAAAGGGTTTCCTGCCAGGGGAGGTGCATGCACCACCCCAGACAGGATTTTGTGTATTGGTCAGGTAGGGCTTGAAAGAAACCAGACATGCCTGTGGCTCACAAGGAGCCTCGGTGCATATGCCAGTTCAAACCGGTCCTGGGGCACACCAGTCCCGGGCCTGGGGCGAGCTGGACAAAGGATTGGGGGTGTAACCACCCCCCTTCCTGGTCCCACCCATAGGGAGGGACCTAGCAGGTAGTCCGGCCCCTAGAATCCGAATAAAGGTAGGAGCTGTGTCCTAAGACTTCAGACATCCTGGAATCAACTTGAAACTAAGAAGAAGACGGGAACTTCGACATTCTGCTGCACAGAAGACTGAAGAAAATCTCCCCTGTGGTCAGGGAGTGACCACCTTGCTAACGCAAGCACCATCCAGCGAATCACCGTCTGCTTTGCCGCCGCCTCCCGCCGGAGCCCGAGCCCAGAGACTGACAAGACCTGGACCTCCAGACCTCTCACCGCCCGATCCACAGTCCCTGAAAAGAGGAGACCCGTGGAGGCACCGAGACACGTGGAGCCAGCCATCTTGGAACGACTACGACAAGCTGACAAGTGCAACAACCGAGGCTCCCTCCAAGTTGTGCTTTGGGTCCTGAGAAGCCCAACCCTCGAGCAGCATCTGCACCAAAGGTGAGCCCTCCAGCATCTCCACGATCTGCGTGGGGCCCTTCTGCATTTTGCCACTCGACGCGCCTAACCGGTTGCTGGCCCGCTGGCTAGTGGCCATCTTGGCGACGAAATCTACAACAAACACCGCTGGTCTGGTTGCTCCAGACTGGCCCTTGCTCCCCTCCAAAGGAGCAATCCCTCTGACCTTGCTGGTCAGAACCAACAGCTGATTTCCGAATCCTCCTACAATTGCTTTTGCCAAGGCTTGTTTGCTTCGATCAAGTCGCCGACACCGCCGACAGCGAGAGCCTGCGTGGGACAGCTCGTGAGCCGACTCCTGGACGTCGTCGACCTTCAGGGACCACGTGGCTGCGGAGACAAGCTACCCCTCATCACCTGTTTGCACCCGACATCGCCTGGTACCCACCTGGTGCCACGCTGGTCACTGGCTAGTGACTGTGAACACTGTCCCCTCTGCTTACAGGTCTTCAACATCTCCGATCCACTCTTGGATCCACTGCATCTCTTCCCGACCGACCGCCTGCAGCACTTTTGTCTACAGGCCCCACGGAACAGATAGAAGAAACCCGACGCACTTCGAGGCCTATGCACCCGCTTCCTGTGGGTGAGGTAAAGCTGGTACTCCGGTGCCCATGTGTAGTAATACATCTCTAGTGCCTGTGTTCCAAATCTTAAGTTCCTAGTCAACCCGGAAGATCTCCTTTGCAGTAACTTTGTACTTTTTACGCACCCATTGAAACCTATGGGAGCACGCGTGTGACTATTTGCTCTGCACACGCCACCCGTGGACCTCCTGGTCACTAACTGACGTTAGCTCCTTGTAGGCCCAGCGATTCTAGAGGCCCTAGGCCTTTTCCCTTTTCTGTTCGTGGTACTTATACCACTATTTTAGTATATGGTTTGAGTGGCCACCAGGGCCTATCCATATAACGTGCAACTTCTGTGTATTCTGTGATAATCTTGTTTGACGATTTGTGCTCCTGTGCTCATAAAGAGACTAGGGGTTACTTTGAGAAATAAATACATATATATTTTGAATATATATCTGTGTGGTGTCCTTTCATTGGTATAAAAGGGGGTTGCTATTGGTAAAACAGCTTGCTTAACACGCTTCACGAGTTTAGCCTCAAAGACTGCTTAGCCTACGCTACCACTAGGGCAGCTAGTCCGAAAAGGTTGACTTACAACCACACCATAAGGGTTGCTTGGCATGGTACAAGGTGGTCACTAGAACTAGTGAACAGCATATACCAGGCCAACTTCTCACATTGGTGAGCAGCGGTTGGATTTGAGCTTGCTGTGTTTTACCATTGTAATCTCTTGGTTACCAATTGAAAGATCACATAGGTACCTGTAGGTACATATAAAACAAGATTAGATATACATAAGTTCTACTGAACTTAGTTGTTGTAGAGCAAAGGGAGTAGCACACCCTGACTACAACTACTAGATAGGTTTAGTAGGTAAACCCAAGTGTAGGTAGATTGCAACACATCCACCCACACTTAAGAGCAATGGCTGGGGCAGAGGGGTCCACTGTACCCATCTCTGTCGAGAGTGACCCCCAGAGGGCACCATCCATCTTTGCTACCCTTAATCAGAATGAGCTCAGGCATTTGGCAACTCTTAGAGGCCTTAAACAGACCAAGAACCCAAACTCTGCTGAGCTCAGAGAGCTCTTACAGAATGATGAGAATCAGAGAGCACTCAAGAAAGCTTCCCAGTTAGCCCCCTTAAGGTCAGGAACAGGAGGCCCCCCTTCTGAAGATGCCACAGAGGTACCCCCTTCCAATAGTCACCCCTTAGATGGGATGCCTACCACAGAGGAAGAAAGTGATGGGGATACAGATGTGAGTGGGGATGAAGGGAGAACTAGCCCAGTGCCAAGTGTTATACTTGGCCCAGCTAAACTAAGGCTATTGGGGACTGACAGTGGGTTCACCCCATTGGATCTCCCCAGTGGACTTAACACAGGGCTTGGAAGGCAAAGGAATCGCTCAGGTGACTCCAATGCTTCCCATGGCTCTAGAGGCTCTCAAGGTCACTCCAGAAGGAGACTGACCACCCCTCAGAGGAGGGAACATGAGGCCAGAATGCAGGAAGCCCAGCTGAGGATCAGGAAGCAGGAGCTAGAGGTAGCCCTGATGGAAGAAAAACTGAGGAAGGCTAGGCAACCTAGAGAGAGTGGGTCTATACCCGCTGGTGGCAGCATTGTCCCTAAGGACAAAGATAGGGTCTTTGATAATAGGAACCTGTCTAAGGTTGTGCCCCCCTACAAAAGTGGGGATGACATCCACAAATGGATAACTGCTCTTGAGAGAGCCTGCAAAGTACAGCAGGTTCCTGAAGACCAGTGGGCAGCAATCCTCTGGCTCTCCTTTGAAGGAAGAGGCAGAGACAGACTCCTCACTGTTAGAGAAGAGGATGTCAGAAACTACAGAGTCCTGAAGAGTGTTCTGGTTGATGGGTTAGGCTTAACCACTGAACAGTACAGGTTAATGTTCAGAGATACCCAAAAGACACAGACTCAGGACTGGTCTGAATATGTTGAATGTGCCACTAAGGCTTTGGAGGGTTGGTTGCTGGGAAGTAAGGTATCTGATTATACAGGATTGTACAATTTGATGATGAGAGAACAGATTTTAAGTAACTGTCAAAACCAGCTCCTCCATCAACACCTGGTAGACTCAGATTTGACCTCTCCCCAAGAATTGGGAAAGAGGGCAGATAAATGGGTCAGGACCAGGATCAGGCCTAAGAATCAGGGTGGTGACCAAAAGAAAGATACCACCAAACCTCAAGAGAAGGGAGGGGATAAGGCAAAAGAGAAATCTTCCTCAGGGCCCCAAAACTCCACACAGGGTGGTGGGTCCCAAGCTCCCTCCTCTACCACAGGTAAAAAGCCTTACTGCCATGAGTGTAAAACTCCTGGGCATTGGAAAACTGACAGCAGTTGCCCAAGGGCTACAAACAAAACTGTTCCTCCAATTACTCCTGTCACACCACCTATTACTGTCAGCAGTAATCCCCCAGGTGGTGGGAGTGCCCCCAAAAATTTGGGTGGGTTTACTTGGGGAACACAGGGGGACCCTGGCTTAGCCAATTCCCCTGCAGCAGATACTCTTGTCTGTGATGGTGGCATGGGGTTTGCCAACTTCACTGCCTGTCCCAACACTTTGGGTAGGTACAGACAAGAGCCCTACATCAATGGTACAAAAGCTGAGGCCTACAGAGACACTGGAGCTAGCATCACAATGGTGGCCCATTGGCTAGTTCCCTCTGAGCAGCTTTTGCCTGGTTTCTCCTACCAGGTGACCAACATTGATGGCAAACAGAACAGTCATCCCATGGCAGAGGTATGTCTCAGCTGGGGAGGTGTCACTGGCCCTAAAAGGGTGGCAGTGTCCCCAACCTTGCCTGTAGACTGCTTACTGGGGAATGACTTAGAACTCTCAGCTTGGGCTGGAGTTGAACAAGACACCCATTCTAAAATGGTAGGCCTTTCACAAAAGGGTAGTGGGGTTGTGCCATTCACAACCCCTGTCCAAATAGATTTCCTCCCTGGAAAGGTTGGAAGGGCAGTGGTAGCCACAGCCCAGGCACAGACAGACTTCCCTGTAGAGACTGGCAGAGCTGTGACAGTCACAGCTCAAACACAAACTGAGTGCCTCCCTGAAAAGGTTGGCAAGGCTGTAATGGTCTCAGCCTATACTCAGACTGACATAGGTGTAGTGAAGCCTGAAACTATGGATCACTCCACACAAACAGAGAGTAGTGGGGAGGAAGAAAAGTCTCCCTCTCCCCAGACATTAGGAAAACGCCAGCCTCCTCAGGGAGCTGACCTCACCCCTTGTGAAGGAACTGCCCCAGAGGTAGCCAGGCCTGGCCTGGCAGAGCCTCTGATGTCAGTGGCCCCTTCCAAGGTGGGACCCAGTCTGGTGCAGGTAGCCTGCCTCTCTCTACCCTGCCTCAGTCAGCCCAGGGCTGCAGAGGTCAGGGAGGCCAGTGGACCCCAAGAGGGCCCCTGTCCACAAGAACCCCCCCATCAAAAGAATGAGGATTGCCTGGCTAGTAGCCCTAGTCAGGTGATGGGTAAAAACATTCCTGAGGGATCTCCTTTACAGGTAGTTAGGGACCTCCCCCAGAGGGATTCTGTTGGGTACAGGCAAACATGGGACCTTAGGGCCCCAGACCTGACCTGTCCCTCCAGTAAGCCCACAAAAGGGACCCAGCCTCCAGCTTTAGGTAGCCAGAGGCTGACCCTGAGAGCACAGTGCAACTCAGTTAAGGAAAGAAAGGCATCCATGGTGGAGGATGATTGGAGGAAGCTGAGGCCTCACTTTGAGGACACTCACTTCAGTACTCCATCTCAACACCAGCCTTTTACTTTGCCAAGACACACCAAAGGTAGAGATTCCCTATGGTGGAGACCCTCTGATACCCTTAGGGTGAGGGATTGCTTAGTGGACCATGAGACAGGGGGTAACCATGCCAGTGCTGGTTCCTCCTTATATGGCCACTTGGGCAATATAGGCTTACCTGGTCAAGGTCAGCCTTATCTCCCTTCGTTTGGGGGGGGGTTGTGTAGGAAGGTGGATATCTGACTATGGTTACCCCCAAATTTTTGCCTAGTGTCTAGCTGGTTTTTCGACTTAGTTGGCCTGAGATCCTGCCATTCAGGATCTCAGCCTGGCTGTTCTCTCTTTAAAATGGACTCCATGTACCCTAGGTACATACCCAATTGGTTGGATCACCCTGTCAGCCCCTGTACCAGTGTACACTAGGTACCCAGGGCATTGGTGTACCCAAGGCCTGCCAGGGGCTGCAGCATGTATTATGCCACCCCAGGCTTGGCCTAACAATCTGACACAACTGGCTGATCACTCAGCTGGGGTAAGTTGGTGTAATCACCTCTTACTTAGGTGTAGTATACCTATACCTAACCTTAAATGGGACACCTGGTAACCTATAAGTCACTCCTATGGCAGGCCTTAACAATCCTGAAGGCAGAGTGCTTGGTTCCATGTGAGATGGTGCTCTGGCATGAGCTGAGCCTGTCTGCAGTGGTCGGAACAACTTCCTTCTACTGTTTCCAGATATCGTCATACCATATACTCTTAAGTGCATTATGAACCTCGCGGTTAAATGCTAACTTTGGTTTGGCTTTATCAAAACATGTCGAGTAAGGTGTCATACGAATTGGAATACTAACCCCTCGCCAATTCTGGCGACGGGGTTAGCATTCCACCCTTCTAGAGGGACACGACATGTACAGTACCTGAAACCCGGGTAAAATCAGACATAGCCTCAGCTCCACAAAATGGATGCTGCCACCACAGACACAAGTCTGCCCTCCTGCTGCTGGGAGTCCTTCCAGCTTGGGAGGTGTGGACAAAGGGTTTCCTGCCAGGGGAGGTGCATGCACCACCCCAGACAGGATTTTGTGTATTGGTCAGGTAGGGCTTGAAAGAAACCAGACATGCCTGTGGCTCACAAGGAGCCTCGGTGCATATGCCAGTTCAAACCGGTCCTGGGGCACACCAGTCCCGGGCCTGGGGCGAGCTGGACAAAGGATTGGGGGTGTAACCACCCCCCTTCCTGGTCCCACCCATAGGGAGGGACCTAGCAGGTAGTCCGGCCCCTAGAATCCGAATAAAGGTAGGAGCTGTGTCCTAAGACTTCAGACATCCTGGAATCAACTTGAAACTAAGAAGAAGACGGGAACTTCGACATTCTGCTGCACAGAAGACTGAAGAAAATCTCCCCTGTGGTCAGGGAGTGACCACCTTGCTAACGCAAGCACCATCCAGCGAATCACCGTCTGCTTTGCCGCCGCCTCCCGCCGGAGCCCGAGCCCAGAGACTGACAAGACCTGGACCTCCAGACCTCTCACCGCCCGATCCACAGTCCCTGAAAAGAGGAGACCCGTGGAGGCACCGAGACACGTGGAGCCAGCCATCTTGGAACGACTACGACAAGCTGACAAGTGCAACAACCGAGGCTCCCTCCAAGTTGTGCTTTGGGTCCTGAGAAGCCCAACCCTCGAGCAGCATCTGCACCAAAGGTGAGCCCTCCAGCATCTCCACGATCTGCGTGGGGCCCTTCTGCATTTTGCCACTCGACGCGCCTAACCGGTTGCTGGCCCGCTGGCTAGTGGCCATCTTGGCGACGAAATCTACGACAAACACTGCTGGTCTGGTTGCTCCAGACTGGCCCTTGCTCCCCTCCAAAGGAGCAATCCCTCTGACCTTGCTGGTCAGAACCAACAGCTGATTTCCGAATCCTCCTACAATTGCTTTTGCCAAGGCTTGTTTGCTTCGATCAAGTCGCCGACACCGCCGACAGCGAGAGCCTGCGTGGGACAGCTCGTGAGCCGACTCCTGGACGTCGTCGACCTTCAGGGACCACGTGGCTGCGGAGACAAGCTACCCCTCATCACCTGTTTGCACCCGACATCGCCTGGTACCCACCTGGTGCCACGCTGGTCACTGGCTAGTGACTGTGAACACTGTCCCCTCTGCTTACAGGTCTTCAACATCTCCGATCCACTCTTGGATCCACTGCATCTCTTCCCGACCGACCGCCTGCAGCACTTTTGTCTACAGGCCCCACGGAACAGATAGAAGAAACCCGACGCACTTCGAGGCCTATGCACCCGCTTCCTGTGGGTGAGGTAAAGCTGGTACTCCGGTGCCCATGTGTAGTAATACATCTCTAGTGCCTGTGTTCCAAATCTTAAGTTCCTAGTCAACCCGGAAGATCTCCTTTGCAGTAACTTTGTACTTTTTACGCACCCATTGAAACCTATGGGAGCACGCGTGTGACTATTTGCTCTGCACACGCCACCCGTGGACCTCCTGGTCACTAACTGACGTTAGCTCCTTGTAGGCCCAGCGATTCTAGAGGCCCTAGGCCTTTTCCCTTTTCTGTTCGTGGTACTTATACCACTATTTTAGTATATGGTTTGAGTGGCCACCAGGGCCTATCCATATAACGTGCAACTTCTGTGTATTCTGTGATAATCTTGTTTGACGATTTGTGCTCCTGTGCTCATAAAGAGACTAGGGGTTACTTTGAGAAATAAATACATATATATTTTGAATATATATCTGTGTGGTGTCCTTTCATTGGTATAAAAGGGGGTTGCTATTGGTAAAACAGCTTGCTTAACACGCTTCACGAGTTTCGCCTCAAAGACTGCTTAGCCTACGCTACCACTAGGGCAGCTAGTCCGAAAAGGTTGACTTACAACCACACCATAAGGGTTGCTTGGCATGGTACAAGGTGGTCACTAGAACTAGTGAACAGCATATACCAGGCCAACTTCTCACAGTCAGTCAGTCAGTGTCCGTCAGAGTCAGTGTCAGTCAGAGTCAGTCAGTCAGTGTCAGTCAGTCAGTGTCAGTCAATGTCAGTCAGTGTCAGTCAGTCAGTGTCAGTCAGTGTCAGTCAGTGTCAGTCAGTCAGTGTCAGTCAGTCAGTGTCAGTCAGTCAGTGTCAGTCAGTGTCAGTCAGTGTCAGTCAGTCAGTGTCAGTCAGTGTCAGTGTCAGTCAGTCAGTGTCAGTCAGTGTCAGTCAGTCAGTGTCAGTCAGTGTCAGTATCAGTCAGTCAGTCTCAGTCAGTGTCAGTGTCAGTCAGTCAGTGTCAGTCAGTGTCAGTCAGTGTCAGTCAGTCAGTGTCAGTCAGTCAGTGTCAGCCAGTCAGTGTCAGTCAGTGTCAGCCAGTGTCAGTCAGTCAGTGTCAGTCAGTCAGTGTCAGTCAGTCAGTGTCAGTCAGTGTCAGTCAGTCAGTGTCAGTCAGAGTCAGTTTCAGTCAGTGTCAGTCAGTGTCAGTCAGTCGGAGAGTCAGTCAGTCAGTGTCAGTCAGTCAGTGTCAGTCAGTCAGTGTCAGTCAGTGTCAGTCAGTGTCAGTCAGTCAGAGAGTCCATCAGTCAGTGTCAGTCAGTCAGTGTCAGTCAGTGTCAGTCAGTGTCAGTCAGTCAGTGTCAGTCAGTGTCAGTCAGTCAGTGTCAGTCAGTGTCAGTGTCAGTCAGTCAGTGTCAGTCAGTGTCAGTCAGTGTCAGTGTCAGTCAGTGTCAGTCAGTGTCAGTCAGTGTCAGTGTCAGTCAGTCCATGTCAGTCAGTCAGTGTCAGTCAGTCAGTGTCAGTCAGTGTCAGTTAGTCAGTGTCAGTCAGTGTCTGTCAGTCAGTGTCAGTCAGTCCCTGTCAGTCAGTGTCAGTCAGTCAGTGTCAGTCTGTCAGTGTCAGTTAGTCAGTGTCAGTCAGTGTCAGTCAGTCAGTGTCAGTCAGTGTCTGTCAGTCAGTGTCAGTCAGTCAGTGTCAGTCAGTCAGTGTCAGTCAGAGTCAGTGTCAGTCAGTGTCAGTCAGTGTCAGTCAGTCGGAGAGTCAGTCAGTCAGTGTCAGTCATTTAGTCAGTGTCAGTCAGTTGGAGAGTCAGTCAGTCACTGTCAGCCAGTCAGTGTCAGTCAGTCAGTGTCAGTCAGTGTCAGTCAGTCAGTGTCAGTCAGTCAGTGTCAGTCAGAGTCAATGTCAGTCAGTGTCAGTCAGTCGGAGAGTCAGTCAGTCAGTGTCAGTCAGAGTCAGTGTCAGTCAGTGTCAGTCATTCAGTGTCAGTCAGTCAGTGTCAAACAGAGTCAGTGTCAGTCAGTGTCAGTCATTGTCAGTCAGTCGGAGAGTCAGTCAGTCAGTGTCAGTCAGTCAGTCAGTGTCAGTCAGTTGGAGAGTCAGTCAGTCACTGTCAGCCAGTCAGTGTCAGTCAGTCAGTGTCAGTCAGTGTTAGTCAGTCAGTGTCAGTCAGTGTTAGTCAGTCAGTGTCAGTCAGTCAGTGTCAGTCAGAGTCAGTGTCAGTCAGTGTCAGTCATTCAGTGTCAGTCAGTCAGTGTCAAACAGAGTCAGTGTCAGTCAGTGTCAGTCATTGTCAGTCAGTCGGAGAGTCAGTCAGTCAGTGTCAGTCAGTCAGTCAGTGTCAGTCAGTTGGAGAGTCATTCAGTCACTGTCAGCCAGTCAGTGTAAGTCAGTCAGTGTCAGTCAAGGTCAGTCAGTCAGTGTCAGTCAGAGTCAATGTCAGTCAGTGTCAGTCAGTCGGAGAGTCAGTAAGTCAGTGTCAGTCAGAGTCAGTGTCAGTCAGTGTCAGTCAGTGTACGTCAGTCGGAGAGTCAGTCAGTCAGTGTCAGTCAGTCAGTGTCTGTCAGTCAGTGTCAGTCAGGCAGTGTCTGTCAGTCAGTGTCAGTCAGTCAGAGAGTCAGTCAGTCAGTGTCAGTCAGGCAGTGTCAGTCAGTCAGTGTCTGTCAGTCAGTGTCTGTCAGTGTCAGTCAGTGTCTGTCAGTATCAGTCAGTGTCTGTCAGTCAGTGTCTGTCAGTGTCAGTCAGTGTCTGTCAGTGTCTGTCAGTCAGTGTCTGTCAGTCAGTGTCTGGCAGTCAGTGTCAGTCACTGTCATCCAGTCAGTGTCAGCTAGTGTCAGTCAGTGTCAGTCAGTGTCAGTCAGTCAGTGTCAGTCAGTCAGTGTCAGTCAGTGTCAGTCAGTCAGTATCAGTCAGTCAGTGTCTGTCAGTCATTGTCAGTCAGTCAGTGTCTGTCAGTCAGTGTCAATCAGTCAGTCAGTGTCAGTCAGTCAGTGTCAGTCAGAGTCAGTGTCAGTCAGTGTCAGTCAGTCAGAGAGTCAGTCAGTGTCAGTCAGTCAGTGTCTGTCAGTCAGTGTCTGTCAGTGTCAGTCAGTGTCTGTCAGTCAGTGTGTGTCAGTATCAGTCAGTGTCAGTCAGTCAGTGTCTGTCAGTGTCAGTCAGTGTCTGTCAGTGTCTGTCAGTGTAGGAGAGTAGGGTCTGCTATCCTATGGTCACCCCAAATTTTTGCTTTTTGCTTCACTGGTTTTTGACATATTGAGGCTGTGGGCCTGCCAATCAGACCCCCAGCCTGCTGTTCTCTCTACTAAATTAAAACTATGCACCCTAGGTGCATAACCAATTGGAAGTGGATCACCCTGTCAGCCCCTGTACCAGTGTACACTAGGTACCCAGGGCATTGGTGTACCCAAGGCCTGCCAGGGGCTGCAGCATGTATTATGCCACCCCAGGCTTGGCCTAACAATCTGACACAACTGGCTGATCACTCAGCTGGGGTAAGTTGGTGTAATCACCTCTTACTTAGGTGTAGTATACCTATACCTAACCTTAAATGGGACACCTGGTAACCTATGAGTCACTCCTATGGCAGGCCTTAACAATCCTGAAGGCAGAGTGCTTGGTTCCATGTGAGATGGTGCTCTGGCATGAGCTGAGCCTGTCTGCAGTGGTCGGAACAACTTCCTTCTACTGTTTCCAGATATCGTCATACCATATACTCTTAAGTGCATTATGAACCTCGCGGTTAAATGCTATCTTTGGTTTGGCTTTATCAAAACATGTCGAGTAAGGTGTCATACGAATTGGAATACTAACCCCTCGCCAATTCTGGCGACGGGGTTAGCATTCCACCCTTCTAGAGGGACACGACATGTACAGTGCCTGAAACCCGGGTAAAATCAGACATAGCCTCAGCTCCACAAAATGGATGCTGCCACCACAGACACAAGTCTGCCCTCCTGCTGCTGGGAGTCCTTCCAGCTTGGGAGGTGTGGACAAAGGGTTTCCTGCCAGGGGAGGTGCGTGCACCACCCCAGACAGGATTTTGTGTATTGGTCAGGTAGGGCTTGAAAGAAACCAGACATGCCTGTGGCTCACAAGGAGCCTCGGTGCATATGCCAGTTCAAACCGGTCCTGGGGCACACCAGTCCCGGGCCTGGGGCGAGCTGGACAAAGGATTGGGGGTGTAACCACCCCCCTTCCTGGTCCCACCCATAGGGAGGGACCTAGCAGGTAGTCCGGCCCCTAGAATCCGAATAAAGGTAGGAGCTGTGTCCTAAGACTTTAGACATCCTGGAATCAACTTGAAACTAAGAAGAAGACGGGAACTTCGACATTCTGCTGCACAGAAGACTGAAGAAAATCTCCCCTGTGGTCAGGGAGTGACCACCTTGCTAACGCAAGCACCATCCAGCGACTCACCGTCTGCTTTGCCGCCGCCTCCCGCCGGAGCCCGAGCCCAGAGACTGACAAGACCTGGACCTCCAGACCTCTCACCGCCCGATCCACAGTCCCTGCAAAGAGGAGACCCGTGGAGGCACCGAGACACGTGGAGCCAGCCATCTTGGAACGACTACGACAAGCTGACAAGTGCAACAACCGAGGCTCCCTCCAAGTTGTGCTTTGGGTCCTGAGAAGCCCAACCCTCGAGCAGCATCTGCACCAAAGGTGAGCCCTCCAGCATCTCCACGATCTGCGTGGGGCCCTTCTGCATTTTGCCACTCGACGCGCCTAACCGGTTGCTGGCCCGCTGGCTAGTGGCCATCTTGGCGACGAAATCTACGACAAACACCGCTGGTCTGGTTGCTCCAGACTGGCCCTTGCTCCCCTCCAAAGGAGCAATCCCTCTGACCTTGCTGGTCAGAACCAACAGCTGATTTCCGAATCCTCCTACAATTGCTTTTGCCAAGGCTTGTTTGCTTCGATCAAGTCGCCGACACCGCCGACAGCGAGAGCCTGCGTGGGACAGCTCGTGAGCCGACTCCTGGACGTCGTCGACCTTCAGGGACCACGTGGCTGCGGAGACAAGCTACCCCTCATCACCTGTTTGCACCCGACATCGCCTGGTACCCACCTGGTGCCACGCCGGTCACTGGCTAGTGACTGTGAACACTGTCCCCTCTGCTTTCAGGTCTTCTGCAACTCCGATACACTCTTGGATCCACTGCATCTCTTCCCGACCGACCGCCTGCAGCACTTTTGTCTACAGGCCCCACGGAACAGATAGAAGAAACCCGACGCACTTCGAGGCCTATGCACCCGCTTCCTGTGGGTGAGGTAAAGCTGGCACACCTGTGCCCAAGTGTAGTATTACATCTCTAGTGCCTGTGTTCCAAATCTTAAGTTCCTAGGTCATCCGGAAGATTCCTTTTGCAGTAACTTTGTACTTTTTACGCACCCATTGAAACCTATGGGAGCACGCGTGTGACTATTTGCTCTGCACACGCCACCCGTGGACCTCCTGGTCACTAACTGACGTTAGCTCCTTGTAGGCCCAGCGATTCTAGAGGCCCTAGGCCTTTTCCCTTTTCTGTTCGTGGTACTTATACCACTATTTTAGTATATGGTTTGAGTGGCCACCAGGGCCTATCCATATAACGTGCAACTTCTGTGTATTCTGTGATAATCTTGTTTGACGATTTGTGCTCCTGTGCTCATAAAGAGACTAGGGGTTACTTTGAGAAATAAATACATATATATTTTGAATATATATCTGTGTGGTGTCCTTTCATTGGTATAAAAGGGGGTTACTATTGGTAAAACAGCTTGCTTAACACGCTTCACGAGTTTAGCCTCAAAGACTGCTTAGCCTACGCTACCACTAGGGCAGCTAGTCCGAAAAGGTTGACTTACAACCACACCATAAGGGTTGCTTGGCATGGTACAAGGTGGTCACTAGAACTAGTGAACAGCATATACCAGGCCAACTTCTCACATTGGTGAGCAGCGGTTGGATTTGAGCTTGCTGTGTTTTACCATTGTAATCTCTTGGTTACCAATTGAAAGATCACATAGGTACCTGTAGGTACATATAAAACAAGATTAGATATACATAAGTTCTACTGAACTTAGTTGTTGTAGAGCAAAGGGAGTAGCACACCCTGACTACAACTACTAGATAGGTTTAGTAGGTAAACCCAAGTGTAGGTAGATTGCAACACATCCACCCACACTTAAGAGCAATGGCCGGGGCAGAGGGGTCCACTGTACCCATCTCTGTTGAGAGTGACCCCCAGAGGGCACCATCCAGCTTTGCTACCCTTAATCAGAATGAGCTCAGGCATTTGGCAACTCTTAGAGGCCTTAAACAGCCCAAGAACCCAAACTCTGCTGAGCTCAGAGAGCTCTTACAGAATGATGAGAATCAGAGAGCACTCAAGAAAGCTTCCCAGTTAGCCCCCTTAGGGACAGGAACAGGAGGCCCCCCTTCTAAAGATGCCACTGAAGTACCCCTTCCCAATAGTCACCCCTTAGATGGGATGCCTACCACAGAGGATGAGAGTGAAAAGGATACTGACAGTAGTGAGGATGAAGGGAGAACTAGCCCAGTGCCAAGTGTTATACTTGGCCCAGCTAAACCAAGGCTATTGGGGACTGACAGTGGGTTCAACCCACTGGATCTCCCCAGTGGACTTAACACAGGGCTGGGAAGGCAAAGGAATCGCTCAGGTGACTCCAATGCTTCCCATGGCTCTAGAGGCTCTCAAGGTCACTCCAGGAGAAGGATGACCACCCCTCAGAGGAGGGAACATGAGGCCAAGATGCAAGAGGCCCAGCTGAGGATCAGGAAGCAGGAGCTAGAAGTAGCCCTGATGGAAGAGAAACTTAGCAAGGCTAGACAGCATAAAGAGAGTGGGTCTATACCCACTGGTGGCAGCATTGTCCCTAAGGACAAAGATAGGGTTTTCGACAAGTGCCTCACTGAACCTCAGGTCTTGGATCCTGGAACAATGGACCAAGTACCTACCAAGAAGAAGAACAGGAGGGTCAAGGCTGTGCCTTCCCCCCTGCCTCAGAGTGATGATCAGCCTTCCCAGGAAGCTGATCTAGAGGACCCTGAAGGAACTGTCCCTGAAGAGCTTGAACCTGACCAGGTTGAGTTTCTGGGGACAGGGGGACCTTCAAGGGCTGACTTGAGGCAGGCTCAGTTATCCTGTCCCTCTCTTGAACCCCTCAGACAGCTGGCTGCTGCTGAGGCTGCTGGGAATGCTCAAGGTACCCATAAAGTGTATTGGGATGAAGGGCTCCTTTATTCAGAGGCTAGAGACCCCAAGCCTGGTGCAACCAGGAGGTTGGTTATACCTCTGCAATTTAGGGGCTTCCTCCTTACCTTGGCCCATGATATTCCTTTAGCAGGACACCTAGGCCAGAACAAGACCTGGGACAGACTTGTCCCTCACTTTCACTGGCCTCATATGAATGAAGATACAAAGGAGTTTTGTCGCTCCTGTGTTACCTGCCAAGCCAGTGGCAAATCAGGTGGCACAACCAAGGCCCCCCTGATACCACTACCTGTGGTGGGGGTTCCCTTTGAAAGAGTGGGAATAGACATAGTGGGTCCCATGGATCCTCCCACTGCATCTGGGCACAGATTTATACTGGTGGTAGTGGATCATGCCACCAGGTATCCAGAGGCAATTCCCCTTAGGACCACTACAGCACCTGTTGTGGCCAGGGCCCTGCTGGGAGTATTCTCCAGAGTGGGGTTTCCTAAGGAGGTAGTATCTGACAGAGGTACCAACTTTATGTCAGGATACTTGACAGCTATGTGGAAGGAATGTGGTGTCAACTACAAGTTCACCACCCCTTATCACCCACAATGCAATGGGCTTGTTGAGAGATTCAACAAGACCCTAAAGGGTATGATCAAAGGATTACCTGAAAAGCTCAGGCGAAGATGGGACATCCTTCTACCCTGCCTTCTGTTTGCTTACAGAGAGGTCCCACAAAAAGGAGTTGGCTACAGCCCCTTTGAATTGTTGTTTGGGCACCCTGTGAGAGGCCCACTGTGTTTGGTGAAGGAAGGCTGGGAGTTACCTCTCAAAAAGCCTAAGCTAGACATAGTGGACTATGTACTTGGTCTCCGCTCCAGGATGGCTGAGTATATGGAGAAGGCATCTAAAAACCTTGAGGCAAGCCAGGCCTTACAGAAAGCTTGGCATGACCAAAAGGCTGTCTTGGTTGAGTATCAGCCAGGACAGAAGGTATGGGTGTTGGAGCCAGTGGCCCCAGCAGCACTCCAAGACAAATGGTCTGGACCCCATACAATCCTGGAAAAGAAGGGAGAGGTCACCTACTTGGTGGACCTAGGAACTCCCAGGAGTCCCCACAGGGTACTCCATGTTAACAGGCTTAAAGCATATGTTGACAGGGCAGACATGGGCTTGCTCATGGCTACAGATGAGGGACAGGAGGAAGAGAGTGACCCTCTCCCAGACCTGTTGTCTCAGAACCCTGAAGATGGCTCAGTTGAAGGAGTGACCCTTGGAGGCAACCTCACTGCCCATCAGCAGACTGAATGTAGGAAGGTGGATATCTGACTATGGTTACCCCCAAATTTTTGCCTAGTGTCTAGCTGGTTTTTCGACTTAGTTGGCCTGAGATCCTGCCATTCAGGCTCTCAGGCTATCTGCTCTCTCTGTAAAATGGACTCCATGTACCCTAGGTACATACCCAATTGGTTGGATCACCCTGTCAGCCCCTGTACCAGTGTACACTAGGTACCCAGGGCATTGGTGTACCCAAGGCCTGCCAGGGGCTGCAGCATGTATTATGCCACCCCAGGCTTGGCCTAACAATCTGACACAACTGGCTGATCACTCAGCTGGGGTAAGTTGGTGTAATCACCTCTTACTTAGGTGTAGTATACCTATACCTAACCTTAAATGGGACACCTGGTAACCTATGAGTCACTCCTATGGCAGGCCTTAACAATCCTGAAGGCAGAGTGCTTGGTTCCATGTGAGATGGTGCTCTGGCATGAGCTGAGCCTGTCTGCAGTGGTCGGAACAACTTCCTTCTACTGTTTCCAGATATCGTCATACCATATACTCTTAAGTGCATTATGAACCTCGCGGTTAAATGCTATCTTTGGTTTGGCTTTATCAAAACATGTCGAGTAAGGTGTCATACGAATTGGAATACTAACCCCTCGCCAATTCTGGCGACGGGGTTAGCATTCCACCCTTCTAGAGGGACACGACATGTACAGTACCTGAAACCCGGGTAAAATCAGACATAGCCTCAGCTCCACAAAATGGATGCTGCCACCACAGACACAAGTCTGCCCTCCTGCTGCTGGGAGTCCTTCCAGCTTGGGAGGTGTGGACAAAGGGTTTCCTGCCAGGGGAGGTGCGTGCACCACCCCAGACAGGATTTTGTGTATTGGTCAGGTAGGGCTTGAAAGAAACCAGACATGCCTGTGGCTCACAAGGAGCCTCGGTGCATATGCCAGTTCAAACCGGTCCTGGGGCACACCAGTCCCGGGCCTGGGGCGAGCTGGACAAAGGATTGGGGGTGTAACCACCCCCCTTCCTGGTCCCACCCTTAGGGAGGGACCTAGCAGGTAGTCCGGCCCCTAGAATCCGCTTAAAGGTAGGAGCTGTGTCCTAAGACTTCAGACATCCTGGAATCAACTTGAAACTAAGAAGAAGACGGGAACTTCGACATTCTGCTGCACAGAAGACTGAAGAAAATCTCCCCTGTGGTCAGGGAGTGACCACCTTGCTAACGCAAGCACCATCCAGCGAATCACCGTCTGCTTTGCCGCCGCCTCCCGCCGGAGCCCGAGCCCAGAGACTGACAAGACCTGGACCTCCAGACCTCTCACCGCCCGATCCACAGTCCCTGAAAAGAGGAGACCCGTGGAGGCACCGAGACACGTGGAGCCAGCCATCTTGGAACGACTACGACAAGCTGACAAGTGCAACAACCGAGGCTCCCTCCAAGTTGTGCTTTGGGTCCTGAGAAGCCCAACCCTCGAGCAGCATCTGCACCAAAGGTGAGCCCTCCAGCATCTCCACGATCTGCGTGGGGCCCTTCTGCATTTTGCCACTCGACGCGCCTAACCGGTTGCTGGCCCGCTGGCTAGTGGCCATCTTGGCGACGAAATCTACGACAAACACCGCTGGTCTGGTTGCTCCAGACTGGCCCTTGCTCCCCTCCAAAGGAGCAATCCCTCTGACCTTGCTGGTCAGAACCAACAGCTGATTTCCGAATCCTCCTACAATTGCTTTTGCCAAGGCTTGTTTGCTTCGATCAAGTCGCCGACACCGCCGACAGCGAGAGCCTGCGTGGGACAGCTCGTGAGCCGACTCCTGGACGTCGTCGACCTTCAGGGACCACGTGGCTGCGGAGACAAGCTACCCCTCATCACCTGTTTGCACCCGACATCGCCTGGTACCCACCTGGTGCCACGCCGGTCACTGGCTAGTGACTGTGAACACTGTCCCCTCTGCTTTCAGGTCTTCTGCAACTCCGATCCACTCTTGGATCCACTGCATCTCTTCCCGACCGACCGCCTGCAGCACTTTTGTCTACAGGCCCCACGGAACAGATAGAAGAAACCCGACGCACTTCGAGGCCTATGCACCCGCTTCCTGTGGGTGAGGTAAAGCTGGCACACCTGTGCCCAAGTGTAGTATTACATCTCTAGTGCCTGTGTTCCAAATCTTAAGTTCCTAGGTCATCCGGAAGATTCCTTTTGCAGTAACTTTGTACTTTTTACGCACCCATTGAAACCTATGGGAGCACGCGTGTGACTATTTGCTCTGCACACGCCACCCGTGGACCTCCTGGTCACTAACTGACGTTAGCTCCTTGTAGGCCCAGCGATTCTAGAGGCCCTAGGCCTTTTCCCTTTTCTGTTCGTGGTACTTATACCACTATTTTAGTATATGGTTTGAGTGGCCACCAGGGCCTATCCATATAACGTGCAACTTCTGTGTATTCTGTGATAATCTTGTTTGACGATTTGTGCTCCTGTGCTCATAAAGAGACTAGGGGTTACTTTGAGAAATAAATACATATATATTTTGAATATATATCTGTGTGGTGTCCTTTCATTGGTATAAAAGGGGGTTACTATTGGTAAAACAGCTTGCTTAACACGCTTCACGAGTTTAGCCTCAAAGACTGCTTAGCCTACGCTACCACTAGGGCAGCTAGTCCGAAAAGGTTGACTTACAACCACACCATAAGGGTTGCTTGGCATGGTACAAGGTGGTCACTAGAACTAGTGAACAGCATATACCAGGCCAACTTCTCACAGTCAGTCAGTGTCTGTCAATCAGTGTCTGTCAGTCAGTGTCAGTCACTGTCAGCCAGTCAGTGTCAGCCAGTATCAGCCAGTGTCAGTCAGTGTCAGTCAGTCAGTGTCAGTCAGTCAGTGTCAGTCAGTGTCAGTCAGTGTCAGTCAGTCAGTATCAGTCAGTCAGTGTCAGTCAGTGTCAGTCAGTCAGTGTCAGTCAGTCAGTGTCAGTCAGTCGGTGAGTCAGTCAGTCAGTATCAGTCAGTGTCAGTCAGTCAGTGTCAGTCAGTGTCTGTCAGTGTCAGTCAGTCAGTATCAGTCAGTCTCAGTCAGTCAGTCTCAGTCAGTCAGTCTCATTCAGTCAGTGTCAGTCAGTCAGTGTCAGTCAGTCAGTGTCAGTGAGTGTCAATCAGTGTTAGTCAGTTAGTCAGTGTCAGTCAGTGTCAGTCAGTGTCAGTCAGTCAGAGTCAGTCAGTGTCAGCCAGTCAGTGTCAGTCAGTGTCAGTCAGTCAGTGTCAGTCAGTGTCAGTCAGTCAGTGTCAGTCAGTGTCAGTGTCAGTCAGTCAGTGTCAGTCAGTGTCAGTCAGTCAGTGTCAGTCAGTCAGTGTCAGTCAGTGTCAGTCAGTGTCAGTCAGTCAGTGTCAGTCATTGTCAGCCAGTGTCAGCCAGTGTCAGTCAGCCAGTGTCAGTCAGTCAGTGTCGGTCAGTCAGTGTCAGTCAGTCAGTGTCAGTCAGTCATCGTCAGTCAGTGTCAGTCAGTCAGTGTCAGTCAGAGTCAGTGTCAGTCAGAGTGCGTCAGTCGGAGAGTCAGTCAGTCAGTGTCAGTCAGTCAGTGTCTGTCAGTCAGTGTCAGTCAGGCAGTGTCTGTCAGTCAGTGTCAGTCAGTCAGAGAGTCAGTCAGTCAGTGTCAGTCAGTCAGTGTCAGTCAGTCAGTGTCTGTCAGTCAGTGTCTGTCAGTGTCAGTCAGTTTCTGTCAGTCAGTGTCTGTCAGTATCAGTCAGTCAGTGTCTGTCAGTGTCAGTCAGTGTCTGTCAGTGTCTGTCAGTCAGTGTCTGTCAGTCAGTGTCTGTCAGTCAGTTTCTGGCAGTCAGTGTCAGTCACTGTCATCCAGTCAGTGTCAGCTAGTGTCAGTCAGTGTCACTCAGTGTCAGTCAGTCAGTGTCAGTCAGTCAGTGTCAGTCAGTCAGTATCAGTCAGTCAGTGTCAGTCAGTCAGAGAGTCAGTCAGTGTAGGAGAGTAGGGTCTGCTATCCTATGGTCACCCCAAATTTTTGCTTTTTGCTTCACTGGTTTTTGACATATTGAGGCTGTGGGCCTGCCAATCAGACCCCCAGCCTGCTGTTCTCTCTACTAAATTAAAACTATGCACCCTAGGTGCATAACCAATTGGAAGTGGATCACCCTGTCAGCCCCTGTACCAGTGTACACTAGGTACCCAGGGCATTGGTGTACCCAAGGACTGCCAAGGGCTGCAGCATGTATTATGCCACCCCAGGCTTGGCCTAACAATCTGACACAACTGGCTGATCACTCAGCTGGGGTAAGTTGGTGTAATCACCTCTTACTTGGGTGTAGTATACCTATACCTAACCTTAAATGGGACACCTGGAAACCTATAAGTCACTCCTATGGCAGGCCTTAACAATCCTGAAGGCAGAGTGCTTGGTTCCATGTGAGATGGTGCTCTGGCATGAGCTGAGCCTGTCTGCAGTGGTCGGAACAACTTCCTTCTACTGTTTCCAGATATCGTCATACCATATACTCTTAAGTGCATTATGAACCTCGCGGTTAAATGCTATCTTTGGTTTGGCTTTATCAAAACATGTCGAGTAAGGTGTCATACGAATTGGAATACTAACCCCTCGCCAATTCTGGCGAATGGGTTAGCATTCCACCCTTCTAGAGGGACACGACATGTACAGTACCTAAAACCCGGGTAAAATCAGACATAGCCTCAGCTCCACAAAATGGATGCTGCCACCACAGACACAAGTCTGCCCTCCTGCTGCTGGGAGTCCTTCCAGCTTGGGAGGTGTGGACAAAGGGTTTCCTGCCAGGGGAGGTGCGTGCACCACCCCAGACAGGATTTTGTGTATTGGTCAGGTAGGGCTTGAAAGAAACCAGACATGCCTGTGGCTCACAAGGAGCCTCGGTGCATATGCCAGTTCAAACCGGTCCTGGGGCACACCAGTCCCGGGCCTGGGGCGAGCTGGACAAAGGATTGGGGGTGTAACCACCCCCCTTCCTGGTCCCACCCTTAGGGAGGGACCTAGCAGGTAGTCCGGCCCCTAGAATCCGCTTAAAGGTAGGAGCTGTGTCCTAAGACTTCAGACATCCTGGAATCAACTTGAAACTAAGAAGAAGACGGGAACTTCGACATTCTGCTGCACAGAAGACTGAAGAAAATCTCCCCTGTGGTCAGGGAGTGACCACCTTGCTAACGCAAGCACCATCCAGCGAATCACCGTCTGCTTTGCCGCCGCCTCCCGCCGGAGCCCGAGCCCAGAGACTGACAAGACCTGGACCTCCAGACCTCTCACCGCCCGATCCACAGTCCCTGAGAAGAAGAGACGCGTGGAGGCACCGAGACACGTGGAGCCAGCCATCTTGGAACGACTACGACAAGCTGACAAGTGCAACAACCGAGGCTCCCTCCAAGTTGTGCTTTGGGTCCTGAGAAGCCCAACCCTCGAGCAGCATCTGCACCAAAGGTGAGCCCTCCAGCATGTCCACGATCTGTGTGGGGCCCTTCTGCATTTTGCCACTCGACGCGCCTAACCGGTTGCTGGCCCGCTGGCTAGTGGCCATCTTGGCGACGAAATCTACGACAAACACCGCTGGTCTGGTTGCTCCAGACTGGTCCTTGCTCCCCTCCAAAGGAGCAATCCCTCTGACCTTGCTGGTCAGAACCAACAGCTGAATTCCGAATCCTCCTACAATTGCTTTTGCCAAGGCTTGTTTGCTTCGATCAAGTCGCCGACACCGCCGTGGTCCCTGGACGTCGTCGACCTTCAGGGACCACGTGGCTGCGGAGACAAGCTACCCCTCATCACCTGTTTGCACCCAACATCGCCTGGTACCCACCTGGTGCCACGCTGGTCACTGGCTAGTGACTGTGAACACTGTCCCCTCTGCTTACAGGTCTTCAACATCTCCGATCCACTCTTGGATCCACTGCATCTCTCCCGGACCGACCGCCTGCAGCATCTTTGTCTTCAAGCTCCACGGAACAGATAGAAGAAACCCGACGCACTTCGAGGCCTATGCACCCGCTTCCTGTGGGTGAGGTAAAGCTGGCACACCTGTGCCCAAGTGTAGTATTACATCTCTAGTGCCTGTGTTCCAAATCTTGAGTTCCTAGTCCATCCGGAAGATCCTCTTTGCAGTAACTTTGTACTTTTTACGCACCCATTGAAACCTATGGGAGCACGCGTGTGACTATTTGCTCTGCACACGCCCCCCGTGGACCTCCTGGTCACTAACTGACGTTAGCTCCTTGTAGGCCCAGCGATTCTAGAGGCCCTAGGCCTTTTCCCTTTTCTGTTCATGGTACTTATACCACTATTTTAGTATATGGTTTGAGTGGCCACCAGGGCCTATCCATATAACGTGCAACTTCTGTGTATTCTGTGATAATCTTGTTTGACGATTTGTGCTCCTGTGCTCATAAAGAGACTAGGGGTTACTTTGAGAAATAAATACATATATATTTTGAATATATATCTGTGTGGTGTCCTTTCATTGGTATAAAAGGGGGTTACATTTGGTAAAACAGCTGGCTTAACACGCTTCACGAGTTTAGCCTCAAAGACTGCTTAGCCTACGCTACCACTAGGGCAGCTAGTCCGAAAAGGTTGACTTACAACCACACCATAAGGGTTGCTTGGCATGGTACAAGGTGATCACTTTAACTAGTGTGCATCATATACCAGGCCAACTTCTCACATTGGTGAGCAGCGGTTGGATTTGAGCTTGCTGTGTTTTACCATTGTAATCTCTTGGTTACCAATTGAAAGATCACATAGGTACCTGTAGGTACATATAAAACAAGATTAGATATACATAAGTTCTACTGAACTTAGTTGTTGTAGAGCAAAGGGAGTAGCACACCCTGACTACAACTACTAGATAGGTTTAGTAGGTAAACACAAGTGTAGGTAGATTGCAACACATCCACCCACACTTAAGAGCAATGGCCGGGGCAGAGGGGTCCACTGTACCCATCTCTGTTGAGAGTGACCCCCAGAGGGCAACATCCAGCTTTGCTACCCTTAATCAGAATGAGCTCAGGCATTTGGCAACTCTTAGAGGCCTTAAACAGCCCAAGAACCCAAACTCTGCTGAGCTCAGAGAGCTCTTACAGAATGATGAGAATCAGAGAGCACTCAAGAAAGCTTCCCAGTTAGCCCCCTTAGGGTCAGGAACAGGAGGCCCCCCTTCTGAAGATACTACAGAGGTACCCAGTTCCAATAGCCATCCCTTAGATGAGAACCATACTACAGGGGAGGAAAGTGGTGAGGATACAGAAAGTAGTGATGATGAAGGGAGAACTAGCCCAGTGCCAAGTATTATACTTGGCCCAGCTAAACTAAGGCTATTGGGGACTGACAATGGGTTCACCCCATTGGATCTCCCCAGTGGACTTAACACAGGGCTTGGGAGGCAAAGGAATCGCTCAGGTGACTCCAATGCTTCTCATGGCTCTAGAGGCTCTCAAGGTCACTCCAGGAAAAGGATGACCACCCCTCAGAGGAGGGAACATGAGGCCAGAATGCAGGAAGCCCAGCTGAGGATCAGGAAGCAGGAGCTAGAAGTAGCCCTGATGGAAGAAAAACTGAACAAGGCTAGGCAACCTAGAGAGAGTGGGTCTATACCCACTGGTGGCAGCATTGTCCCTAAGGACAAAGATAGGGTCTTTGACAATAGGAACCTGTCTAAGGTTGTGCCCCCCTACAAAAGTGGGGATGACATCCACAAATGGATAACTGCTCTTGAGAGAGCCTGCAAAGTACAGCAGGTTCCTGAAGACCAGTGGGCAGCAATCCTCTGGCTCTCCTTTGAAGGAAGAGGCAGAGACAGACTCCTCACTGTTAGAGAAAAGGATGTCAGAAACTACAGAGTCCTGAAGAGTGTTCTGGTAGATGGGTTAGGCTTAACCACTGAACAGTACAGGTTAATGTTCAGAGACACCCAAAAGACACAGACTCAGGACTGGTCTGAATATGTTGAATGTGCCACTAAGGCTTTGGAGGGTTGGTTGCTGGGAAGTAAGGTATCTGATTTTACAGGATTGTATAATTTGATGATGAGAGAACAGATTTTAAATAACTGTCAAAACCAGCAACTGCATCAACACTTGGTTGACTCTGATCTGACCTCTCCCCAAGAATTGGGAAAGAAGGCAGACAAATGGGTCAGAACCAGGGTTAAGCAAAAGAACCAGAACCAGGGCCAAGGGGGTGATCAGAAGAAAACAGACCAAAAGGATGTAGATCAGAAACCTAAAGACCAGAAGTCTTCAACAGGGCCCCAAACTACTGCTAAGGAGGGTGGGTCCCAACAGTCCAAGAAGAAGAAAGAAGGTCAGAAGAAACCCTGGTGCAATCATTGTAAAAATACAACTCACTGGACTAGTGATTGCAAAAAGGGTGGAGCCCCCAACACTGTTGCCCCTAAGGCACCTGCTCCCAGTACTACTGTTAGCAGTGTTGGTCCCCAGACAAAGGGTGTAGTGGGAATCACTATGGGAACTGAAGGAGATTCTGACTTAGACAGAACCCTTACACAGGCAGTCTTGATCTGTGATGGGGACATTGATTTGTCCCTGACTGTGAGCCCCAGTAACCTGGGCAAGTACAGACAGACTCCTTTAATTAATGACAAAGTGGCTCAAGCCTACAGGGACACATGTGCCAGTGTCACTATGGTGACACCAGGCTTTGTGGACCCTGGACAGTACATACCAGGTGAGAACTACCTGGTGACCAATGCCAGCAATGCCACTACTTCACATAGTGTGGCAGTTGTTAACTTCTCATGGGGAGGGGTAACTGGCCTCAAAAGGGTTGTGGTTAGTGCAGACCTCCCAGTAGAATGTTTGTTGGGCAATGACCTAGAGAGTTCTCTATGGTCAGAAGTGGAGTACAGGACTCATGCAGAGATGTTAGGTATATCATCACATGTCCTTGCTGTGACCAGGTCACAGGCCAAAAAGTGCCTCACTGAACCTCAGGTCTTGGATCCTGGAACAATGGACCAAGCACCTACCAAGAAGAAGAACAGGAGGGTCAAGGCTGTGCCTTCCCCCCTGCCTCAGAGTGATGATCAGCCTTCCCAGGAAGCTGATCTAGAGGACCCTGAAGGAACTGTCCCTGAAGAGCTTGAACCTGATCAGGTTGAGTTTCTGGGGACAGGGGGACCTTCAAGGGCTGACTTGAGGCAGGCTCAGTTATCCTGTCCCTCTCTTGAACCCCTCAGACAGCTGGCTGCTGCTGAGGCTGCTGGGAATGCTCAAGGTACCCATAAAGTGTATTGGGATGAAGGGCTCCTTTATTCAGAGGCTAGAGACCCCAAGCCTGGTGCTACCAGGAGGTTGGTCATACCTCTGTAATTTAGGGGCTTCCTTCTTACCTTGGCCCATGACATTCCTTTAGCAGGACACTTAGGCCAGAACAAGACTTGGGACAGGCTTGTCCCTCACTTTCACTGGCCTCATATGAATGAAGATACAAAGGAGTTTTGTCGCTCCTGTGTCACCTGCCAAGCCAGTGGCAAATCAGGTGGCACAACAAAGGCCCCCCTAATACCACTACCTGTGGTGGGGGTCCCCTTTGAAAGAGTGGGAATAGACATAGTGGGTCCCATGGATCCTCCCACTGCATCTGGGCACAGATTTATACTGGTGGTAGTGGATCATGCCACCAGGTATCCAGAGGCAATTCCCCTTAGGACCACTACAGCACCTGTTGTGGCCAGGGCCCTGCTGGGAGTATTCTCCAGAGTGGGGTTTCCTAAGGAGGTAGTATCTGACAGAGGTACCAACTTTATGTCAGGATACTTGACAGCTATGTGGAAGGAATGTGGTGTCAACTACAAGTTCACCACCCCTTATCACCCACAATGCAATGGGCTTGTTGAGAGATTCAACAAGACCCTAAAGGGTATGATCAAAGGATTACCTGAAAAGCTCAGGCGAAGATGGGACATCCTTCTACCCTGCCTTCTGTTTGCTTACAGAGAGGTCCCACAAAAAGGAGTTGGCTACAGCCCCTTTGAATTGTTGTTTGGGCACCCTGTGAGAGGCCCACTGTGTTTGGTGAAGGAAGGATGGGAGTTACCTCTCAAAAAGCCTAAGCTAGACATAGTGGACTATGTACTTGGTCTCCGCTCCAGGATGGCTGAGTATATGGAGAAGGCATCCAAAAACCTTGAGGCAAGCCAGGCCCTACAGAAAGCTTGGCATGACCAAAAGGCTGTCTTGGTTGAGTATCAGCCAGGACAGAAGGTATGGGTGTTGGAGCCAGTGGCCCCAGCAGCACTCCAAGACAAATGGTCTGGACCCCATACAATCCTGGAAAAGAAGGGAGAGGTCACCTACTTGGTGGACCTAGGAACTCCCAGGAGTCCCCACAGGGTACTCCATGTTAACAGGCTTAAAGCATATGTTGACAGGGCAGACATGGGCTTGCTCATGGCTACAGATGAGGGACAGGAGGAAGAGAGTGACCCTCTCCCAGACCTGTTGTCTCAGAACCCTGAAGATGGCTCAGTTGAAGGAGTGACCCTTGGAGGCAACCTCACTGCCCATCAGCAGACTGAATGTAGACAGGTTCTACAATCATTTTCACATATGTTTTCCTTGATACCTAGTCAAACTGACTGGTGTACCCATGTTGTGGACACTGGTGACAGTCTGCCTGTAAAGAACAAACTTTACAGACAACCTGACCACGTCAGGGACTGTATAAAGGCTGAGGTACATAAAATGCTGGAATTAGGTGTCATTGAACCCTCAGAGAGCCCCTGGGCTAGCCCAGTGGTTCTGGTCCCCAAACCTCACACCAAAGATGGCAAGAGAGAGATGAGGTTCTGTGTGGATTACAGAGGACTCAATGCTGTCACCAGGACAGATGCACACCCTATTCCAAGGGCAGATGAGCTCATAGACAAACTAGCTTCTGCAAAGTTTTTGAGCACATTTGACTTGACAGCTGGCTATTGGCAAATCAGATTAGCTGAGGAGTCTAAGGCCAAAACAGCATTCTCAACCCCAGGTGGGCATTATCAGTTTGTGGTGATGCCCTTTGGTCTGAAGAATGCACCTGCCACCTTCCAAAGGCTGGTGAACCAAGTCCTTACTGGGTTGGATGACTTTTGCGCAGCATATCTTGATGACATTGCTGTCTTTAGTTCCACCTGGGAGGATCACCTGATCCACCTGAAGAAGGCTCTTGAGGCTCTGCAAAGGGCAGGCCTCACTATCAAGGCTACTAAGTGCCAGATAGGGCAGAGTAAGGTTGTGTATTTGGGCCACCTTGTAGGTGGGGGCCAAGTTCAACCACTGGAGAGTAAGATACAGTCCATCAAGGATTGGTCCCCTCCAACCACCCAGACTCAAGTTCGAGCTTTCTTGGGCTTGACTGGGTATTACAGGAAGTTTGTTAAGAACTATGGGTCCATTGTGACTCCTCTTAATGATCTGACATCCAAGAAGATGCCCAAAAAGGTTCAGTGGACAGTAAGCTGTCAAAAGGCATTTGATGACCTGAAGGAGGCCATGTGCTCTGCACCTATCCTGAAAAGTCCTGACTACTCCAAAGAGTTTATTGTCCAAACAGATGCTTCTGAGTTGGGTGTGGGAGCTGTGCTGTCACAACTTAATGTAGATGGTCAAGACCAACCCATTGCTTTTATTAGCAGAAGGTTGACCCCCAGAGAGAAGAATTGGTCAGCTATTGAGAGGGAGGCCTTTGCTGTGGTGTGGGCCCTGAAGAAGCTGAGGCCATACTTGTTTGGCACTCACTTCAAGATTCAGACCGACCATAAGCCCCTCTTGTGGCTAAATCAGATGAAGGGTGAAAACCCCAAACTGCTTAGGTGGTCCATTTCCCTACAGGGGATGGACTTTACAGTGGAGCACCGGCCAGGTACTGACCATGGGAATGCAGATGGTCTCTCCAGGTACTTCCACTTAGGACATGAAGACGAGACTGGTCAAGGCTAGTTTAATGTCCCAGCGTTTGGGGGGGGTTGTGTAGGAGAGTAGGGTCTGCTATCCTATGGTCACCCCAAATTTTTGCTTTTTGCTTCACTGGTTTTTGACATATTGAGGCTGTGGGCCTGCCAATCAGACCCCCAGCCTGCTGTTCTCTCTACTAAATTAAAACTATGCACCCTAGGTGCATAACCAATTGGAAGTGGATCACCCTGTCAGCCCCTGTACCAGTGTACACTAGGTACCCAGGGCATTGGTGTACCCAAGGCCTGCCAAGGGCTGCAGCATGTATTATGCCACCCCAGGCTTGGCCTAACAATCTGACACAACTGGCTGATCACTCAGCTGGGGTAAGTTGGTGTAATCACCTCTTACTTGGGTGTAGTATACCTATACCTAACCTTAAATGGGACACCTGGAAACCTATAAGTCACTCCTATGGCAGGCCTTAACAATCCTGAAGGCAGAGTGCTTGGTTCCATGTGAGATGGTGCTCTGGCATGAGCTGAGCCTGTCTGCAGTGGTCGGAACAACTTCCTTCTACTGTTTCCAGATATCGTCATACCATATACTCTTAAGTGCATTATGAACCTCGCGGTTAAATGCTATCTTTGGTTTGGCTTTATCAAAACATGTCGAGTAAGGTGTCATACGAATTGGAATACTAATCCCTCGCCAATTCTGGCGACGGGGTTAGCATTCCACCCTTCTAGAGGGACACGACATGTACAGTACCTAAAACCCGGGTAAAATCAGACATAGCCTCAGCTCCACAAAATGGATGCTGCCACCACAGACACAAGTCTGCCCTCCTGCTGCTGGGAGTCCTTCCAGCTTGGGAGGTGTGGACAAAGGGTTTCCTGCCAGGGGAGGTGCGTGCACCACCCCAGACAGGATTTTGTGTATTGGTCAGGTAGGGCTTGAAAGAAACCAGACATGCCTGTGGCTCACAAGGAGCCTCGGTGCATATGCCAGTTCAAACCGGTCCTGGGGCACACCAGTCCCGGGCCTGGGGCGAGCTGAACAAAGGATTGGGGGTGTAACCACCCCCCTTCCTGGTCCCACCCTTAGGGAGGGACCTAGCAGGTAGTCCGGCCCCTAGAATCCGCTTAAAGGTAGGAGCTGTGTCCTAAGACTTCAGACATCCTGGAATCAACTTGAAACTAAGAAGAAGACGGGAACTTCGACATTCTGCTGCACAGAAGACTGAAGAAAATCTCCCCTGTGGTCAGGGAGTGACCACCTTTGTAGGAGAGTAGGGTCTGCTATCCTATGGTCACCCCAAATTTTTGCTTTTTGCTTCACTGGTTTTTGACATATTGAGGCTGTGGGCCTGCCAATCAGACCCCCAGCCTGCTGTTCTCTCTACTAAATTAAAACTATGCACCCTAGGTGCATAACCAATTGGAAGTGGATCACCCTGTCAGCCCCTGTACCAGTGTACACTAGGTACCCAGGGCATTGGTGTACCCAAGGCCTGCCAAGGGCTGCAGCATGTATTATGCCACCCCAGGCTTGGCCTAACGATTTGACACAACTGGCTGATCACTCAGCTGGGGTAAGTTGGTGTAATCACCTCTTACTTAGGTGTAGTATACCTATACCTAACCTTAAATGGGACACCTGGTAACCTATAAGTCACTCCTATAGCAGGCCTTAACAATCCTGAAGGCAGAGTGCTTGGTTCCATGTGAGATGGTGCTCTGGCATGAGCTGAGCCTGTCTGCAGTGGTCGGAACAACTTCCTTCTACTGTTTCCAGATATCGTCATACCATATACTCTTAAGTGCATTATGAACCTCGCGGTTAAATGCTATCTTTGGTTTGGCTTTATCAAAACATGTCGAGTAAGGTGTCATACGAATTGGAATACTAACCCCTCGCCAATTCTGGCGACGGGGTTAGCATTCCACCCTTCTAGAGGAACACGACATGTACAGTGCCTGAAACCCGGGTAAAATCAGACATAGCCTCAGCTCCACAAAATGGATGCTGCCACCACAGACACAAGTCTGCCCTCCTGCTGCTGGGAGTCCTTCCAGCTTGGGAGGTGTGGACAAAGGGTTTCCTGCCAGGGGAGGTGCGTGCACCACCCCAGACAGGATTTTGTGTATTGGTCAGGTAGGGCTTGAAAGAAACCAGACATGCCTGTGGCTCACAAGGAGCCTCGGTGCATATGCCAGTTCAAACCGGTCCTGGGGCACACCAGTCCCGGGCCTGGGGCGAGCTGGACAAAGGATTGGGGGTGTAACCACCCCCCTTCCTGGTCCCACCCATAGGGAGGGACCTAGCAGGTAGTCCGGCCCCTAGAATCCGAATAAAGGTAGGAGCTGTGTCCTAAGACTTCAGACATCCTGGAATCAACTTGAAACTAAGAAGAAGACGGGAACTTCGACATTCTGCTGCACAGAAGACTGAAGAAAATCTCCCCTGTGGTCAGGGAGTGACCACCTTGCTAACGCAAGCACCATCCAGCGAATCAACGTCTGCTTTGCCGCCGCCTCCCGCCGGAGCCCGAGCCCAGAGACTGACAAGACCTGGACCTCCAGACCTCTCACCGCCCGATCCACAGTCCCTGCAAAGAGGAGACCCGTGGAGGCACCGAGACACGTGGAGCCAGCCATCTTGGAACGACCACGACAAGCTGACAAGTGCAACAACCGAGGCTCCCTCCAAGTTGTGCTTTGGGTCCTGAGAAGCCCAACCCTCGAGCAGCATCTGCACCAAAGGTGAGCCCTCCAGCATCTCCACGATCTGCGTGGGGCCCTTCTGCATTTTGCCACTCGACGCGCCTAACCGGTTGCTGGCCCGCTGGCTAGTGGCCATCTTGGCGACGAAATCTACGACAAACACCGCTGGTCTGGTTGCTCCAGACTGGCCCTTGCTCCCCTCCAAAGGAGCAGTTCCTCTGACCTTGCTGGTCAGAACCATCAGCTTAAACTCCTTGCCTACAACAATTGCTTTTGCCAAGGCTTGTTTGCTTCGATCAAGTCGCCGACACCGCCGACAGCGAGAGCCTGCGTGGGACAGCTCGTGACTCGACTCCTGGACGTCGTCGACCTTCAGGGACCACGTGGCTGCAGAGTCAAGCTACACCTTCCTTCCTGTTTGCACCCGACATCGCCTGGTACCCACCTGGTGCCACGCTGGTCACTGGCTAGTGACTGTGAACACTGTCCCCTCTGCTTACAGGTCTTCAACATCTCCGATCCACTCTTGGGTCCACTGCATCTCTCCCGGACCGACCGCCTGCAGCATCTTTGTCTTCAAGCTCAACGGAACAGATAGAAGAAACCCGACGCACTTTGAGGCCTATGCACCCGCTTCCTGTGGGTGAGGTAAAGCTGGTACTCCGGTGCCCAAGTGTAGTATTACATCTCTAGTGCCTGTGTTCCAAATCTTAAGTTCCTAGTCAACCCGGAAGATCTCCTTTGCAGTAACTTTGTACTTTTTACGCACCCATTGAAACCTATGGGAGCACGCGTGTGACTATTTGCTCTGCACACGCCACCCGTGGACCTCCTGGTCACTAACTGACGTTAGCTCCTTGTAGGCCCAGCGATTCTAGAGGCCCTAGGCCTTTTC
Source organism: Triturus cristatus (assembly GCF_964204655.1). Taxonomy (NCBI): domain Eukaryota; kingdom Metazoa; phylum Chordata; class Amphibia; order Caudata; family Salamandridae; genus Triturus; species Triturus cristatus. The sequence continues at coordinate 50,928 of NW_028188052.1, forward strand.
CCTTTTCTGTTCGTGGTACTTATACCACTATTTTAGTATATGGTTCGAGTGGCCACCAGGGCCTATCCATATAAAGTGCAACTTCTGTGTATTCTGTGATAATCTTGTTTGACGATTTGTGCTCCTGTGCTCATAAAGAGACTAGGGGTTACTTTGAGAAATAAATACATATATATTTTGAATATATATCTGTGTGGTGTCCTTTCATTGGTATAAAAGGGGGTTGCATTTGGTAAAACAGCTGGCTTAACACGCTTCACGAGTTTAGCCTCAAAGACTGCTTAGCCTACGCTACCACTAGGGCAGCTAGTCCGAAAAGGTTGACCTACAACCACACCATAAGGGTTGCTTGGCATGGTACAAGGTGATCACTTTAACTAGTGAGCATCATATACCAGGCCAACTTCTCACATTGGTGGCAGCGGTGGGATTTGAGCTTGCTGTGTTTTACCATTGTAATCTCTTGGTTACCAATTGAAAGATCACATAGGTACCTGTAGGTACATATAAAACAAGATTAGATATACTTAAGTTCTACTGAACTTAGTTGTTGTAGAGCAAAGGGAGTAGCACACCCTGACTACAACTACTAGATAGGTTTAGTAGGTAAACCCAAGTGTAGGTAGATTGCAACACATCCACCCACACTTAAGAGCAATGGCCGGGGCAGAGGGGTCCACTGTACCCATCTCTGTTGAGAGTGACCCCCAGAGGGCACCATCCAGCTTTGCTACCCTTAATCAGAATGAGCTCAGGCATTTGGCAACTCTTAGAGGCCTTAAACAGCCCAAGAACCCAAACTCTGCTGAGCTCAGAGAGCTCTTACAGAATGATGAGAATCAGAGAGCACTCAAGAAAGCTTCCCAGTTAGCCCCCTTATGGACAGGAACAGGAGGCCCCCCTTCTGAAGATGCCACTGAAGTACCCCTTCCCAATAGTCACCCCTTAGATGGGATGCCTACCACAGAGGATGAGAGTGAAAAGGATACTGACAGTAGTGAGGATGAAGGGAGAACTAGCCCAGTGCCAAGTATTATACTTGGCCCAGCTAAACCAAGGCTATTGGGGACTGACAGTGGGTTCAACCCACTGGATCTCCCCAGTGGACTTAACACAGGGTTTGGAAGGCAAAGGAATCGCTCAGGTGACTCCAATGCTTCCCATGGCTCTAGAGGCTCTCAAGGTCACTCCAGGAGAAGGATGACCACCCCTCAGAGGAGGGAACATGAGGCCAAGATTCAAGAGGCCCAGCTGAGGATCAGGAAGCAGGAGCTAGAAGTAGCCCTGATGGAAGAGAAACTTAGCAAGGCTAGACAGCATAAAGAGAGTGGGTCTATACCCACTGGTGGCAGCATTGTCCCTAAGGACAAAGATAGGGTTTTCGACAATAGAAACCTGTCTAAGGTTGTGCCCCCCTACAAAAGTGGGGATGACATCCACAAGTGGATAACTGCTCTTGAGAGAGCCTGCAAAGTACAGCAGGTTCCTGAAGATCAGTGGGCAGCAATCCTCTGGCTCTCCTTTGAGGGAAGAGGCAGAGACAGACTCCTCACTGTTAGAGAAGAGGATGTCAGAAACTACAGAGTCCTGAAGAGTGTTCTAGTTGATGGGTTAGGCTTAACCACTGAGCAGTACAGGTTAATGTTCAGAGACACCCAAAAGACACAGACTCAGGACTGGTCTGAATACATTGAATGTGCCACTAAGGCTTTGGAGGGTTGGTTGCTGGGAAGTAAGGTATCTGATTTTACAGGATTGTATAATTTGATGATGAGAGAACAGATTTTAAATAACTGTCAAAACCAGCAACTGCATCAACACTTGGTTGACTCTGATCTGACCTCTCCCCAAGAATTGGGAAAGAAGGCAGACAAATGGGTCAGAACCAGGGTTAAGCAAAAGAACCAGAACCAGGGCCAAGGGGGTGATCAGAAGAAAACAGACCAAAAGGGTGGAGATCAGAAATCTAAAGACCAGAAGTCTTCAACAGGGCCCCAAACTACTGCTAAGGAGGGTGGGTCCCAACAACAGTCCAAAAAGAAGAAAGAAGGTCAAAAGAAACCCTGGTGCAATCATTGTAAAAATACAACTCACTGGACTAGTGATTGCAAAAAGGGTGGAGCCCCCAACACTGTTGCCCCTAAGGCACCTGCTCCCAGTACTACTGTTAGCAGTGTTGGTCCCCAGACAAAGGGTGTAGTGGGAATCACTATGGGAACTGAAGGAGATTCTGACTTAGACAGAACCCTTACACAGGCAGTCTTGATCTGTGATGGGGACATTGATTTGTCCCTGACTGTGAGCCCCAGTAACCTGGGCAAGTACAGACAGACTCCTTTAATAAATGAAAAAGTGGCTCAAGCTTACAGGGACACATGTGCCAGTGTCACTATGGTGACACCAGGCTTTGTGGACCCTGGACAGTACATACCAGGTGAGAACTACCTGGTGACCAATGCCAGCAATGCCACTACTTCACATAGTGTGGCAGTTGTTAACTTCTCATGGGGAGGGGTAACTGGCCTCAAAAGGGTTGTGGTTAGTGCAGACCTCCCAGTAGAATGTTTGTTGGGCAATGACCTAGAGAGTTCTCTATGGTCAGAAGTGGAGTACAGGACTCATGCAGAGATGTTAGGTATATCATCACATGTCCTTGCTGTGACCAGGTCACAGGCCAAAAAGTGCCTCACTGAACCACAGGTCTTGGATCCTGGAACAATGGACCAAGCACCTACCAAGAAGAAGAACAGGAGGGTCAAGGCTGTGCCTTCCCCCCTGCCTCAGAGTGATGATCAGCCTTCCCAGGAAGCTGATCTAGAGGACCCTGAAGGAACTGTCCCTGAAGAGCTTGAACCTGACCAGGTTGAGTTTCTGGGGACAGGGGGACCTTCAAGGGCTGACTTGAGGCAGGCTCAGTTATCCTGTCCCTCTCTTGAACCCCTCAGACAGCTGGCTGCTGCTGAGGCTGCTGGGAATGCTCAAGGTACCCATAAAGTGTATTGGGATGAAGGGCTCCTTTATTCAGAGGCTAGAGACCCCAAGCCTGGTGCTACCAGGAGGTTGGTCATACCTCTGCAATTTAGGGGCTTCCTTCTTACCTTGGCCCATGACATTCCTTTAGCAGGACACCTAGGCCAGAATAAGACCTGGGACAGACTTGTCCCTCACTTTCACTGGCCTCACATGAATGAAGATACAAAGGAGTTTTGTCGCTCCTGTGTTACCTGCCAAGCCAGTGGCAAATCAGGTGGCACAACAAAGGCCCCCCTAATACCACTACCTGTGGTGGGGGTCCCCTTTGAAAGAGTGGGAATAGACATAGTGGGTCCCATGGATCCTCCCACTGCATCTGGGCACAGATTTATACTGGTGGTAGTGGATCATGCCACCAGGTATCCAGAGGCAATTCCCCTTAGGACCACTACAGCTCCTGTTGTGGCCAGGGCCCTGCTGGGAGTATTCTCCAGAGTGGGGTTTCCTAAGGAGGTAGTATCTGACAGAGGTACCAACTTTATGTCAGGATACTTGACAGCTATGTGGAAGGAATGTGGTGTCAACTACAAGTTCACCACCCCTTATCACCCACAATGCAATGGGCTTGTTGAGAGATTCAACAAGACACTAAAGGGTATGATCAAAGGATTACCTGAAAAGCTCAGGCGAAGATGGGATATCCTTCTACCCTGCCTTCTGTTTGCTTACAGAGAGGTCCCACAAAAAGGAGTTGGCTACAGCCCCTTTGAATTGTTGTTTGGGCACCCTGTGAGAGGCCCACTGTGTTTGGTGAAGGAAGGATGGGAGTTACCTCTCAAAAATCCTAAGCTAGACATAGTGGACTATGTACTTGGTCTCCGCTCCAGGATGGCTGAGTATATGGAGAAGGCATCTAAAAACCTTGAGGCAAGCCAGGCCTTACAGAAAGCTTGGCATGACCAAAAGGCTGTCTTGGTTGAGTATCAGCCAGGACAGAAGGTATGGGTGTTGGAGCCAGTGGCCCCAGCAGCACTCCAAGACAAATGGTCTGGACCCCATACAATCCTGGAAAAGAAGGGAGAGGTCACCTACTTGGTGGACCTAGGAACTCCCAGGAGTCCCCACAGGGTACTCCATGTTAACAGGCTTAAAGCATATGTTGACAGGGCAGACATGGGCTTGCTCATGGCTACAGATGAGGGACAGGAGGAAGAGAGTGACCCTCTCCCAGACCTGTTGTCTCAGAACCCTGAAGATGGCTCAGTTGAAGGAGTGACCCTTGGAGGCAACCTCACTGCCCATCAGCAGACTGAATGTAGACAGGTTCTACAATCATTTTCACATATGTTTTCCTTGATACCTAGTCAAACTGACTGGTGTACCCATGTTGTGGACACTGGTGACAGTCTGCCTGTAAAGAACAAACTTTACAGACAACCTGACCACGTCAGGGACTGTATAAAGACTGGTGTACCCATGTTGTGGACACTGGTGACAGTCTGCCTGTAAAGAACAAACTTTACAGACAACCTGACCACGTCAGGGACTGTATAAAGGCTGAGGTACATAAAATGCTGGAATTAGGTGTCATTGAACCCTCAGAGAGCCCCTGGGCTAGCCCAGTGGTTCTGGTCCCCAAACCTCACACCAAAGATGGCAAGAGAGAGATGAGGTTCTGTGTGGATTACAGAGGACTCAATGCTGTCACCAGGACAGATGCACACCCTATTCCAAGGGCAGATGAGCTCATAGACAAACTAGCTTCTGCAAAGTTTTTGAGCACATTTGACCTAACAGCTGGCTATTGGCAAATCAGATTAGCTGAGGAGTCTAAGGCCAAAACAGCATTCTCAACCCCAGGTGGGCATTATCAGTTTGTGGTGATGCCCTTTGGTCTGAAGAATGCACCTGCCACCTTCCAAAGGCTGGTGAACCAAGTCCTTACTGGGTTGGATGACTTTTGTGCAGCATATCTTGATGACATTGCTGTCTTTAGCTCCACCTGGGAGGATCACCTGATCCACCTGAAGAAGGCTCTTGAGGCCCTGCAGAGGGCAGGCCTCACTATCAAGGCTACTAAGTGCCAGATAGGGCAGAGTAAGGTTGTATATTTGGGCCACCTTGTAGGTGGAGGCCAAGTTCAACCACTGGAGAGTAAGATACAATCCATCAAGGACTGGTCCCCTCCAACCACCCAGACTCAAGTTCGAGCTTTCTTGGGCTTGACTGGGTACTACAGGAAGTTTGTTAAGAACTATGGGTCCATTGTGACTCCTCTTAATGATCTGACATCCAAGAAGATGCCCAAAAAGGTTCAGTGGACAGTAAGCTGTCAAAAGGCATTTGATGACCTGAAGGAGGCCATGTGCTCTGCACCTATCCTGAAAAGTCCTGACTACTCCAAAGAGTTTATTGTCCAAACAGATGCTTCTGAGTTGGGTGTGGGAGCTGTGCTGTCACAACTTAATGTAGATGGTCAAGACCAACCCATTGCTTTTATTAGCAGAAGGTTGACCCCCAGAGAGAAGAATTGGTCAGCTATTGAGAGGGAGGCCTTTGCTGTGGTGTGGGCCCTGAAGAAGCTGAGGCCATACTTGTTTGGCACTCACTTCAAGATTCAGACCGACCATAAGCCCCTCTTGTGGCTAAATCAGATGAAGGGTGAAAACCCCAAACTGCTTAGGTGGTCCATTTCCCTACAGGGGATGGACTTTACAGTGGAGCACCGGCCAGGTACTGACCATGGGAATGCAGATGGTCTCTCCAGGTACTTCCACTTAGGACATGAAGACGAGACTGGTCAAGGCTAGTTTAATGTCCCAGCGTTTGGGGGGGGGTTGTGTAGGAGAGTAGGGTCTGCTATCCTATGGTCACCCCAAATTTTTGCTTTTTGCTTCACTGGTTTTTGACATATTGAGGCTGTGGGCCTGCCAATCAGACCCCCAGCCTGCTGTTCTCTCTACTAAATTAAAACTATGCACCCTAGGTGCATAACCAATTGGAAGTGGATCACCCTGTCAGCCCCTGTACCAGTGTACACTAGGTACCCAGGGCATTGGTGTACCCAAGGCCTGCCAAGGGCTGCAGCATGTATTATGCCACCCCAGGCTTGGCCTAACGATTTGACACAACTGGCTGATCACTCAGCTGGGGTAAGTTGGTGTAATCACCTCTTACTTAGGTGTAGTATACCTATACCTAACCTTAAATGGGACACCTGGTAACCTATAAGTCACTCCTATAGCAGGCCTTAACAATCCTGAAGGCAGAGTGCTTGGTTCCATGTGAGATGGTGCTCTGGCATGAGCTGAGCCTGTCTGCAGTGGTCGGAACAACTTCCTTCTACTGTTTCCAGATATCGTCATACCATATACTCTTAAGTGCATTATGAACCTCGCGGTTAAATGCTATCTTTGGTTTGGCTTTATCAAAACATGTCGAGTAAGGTGTCATACGAATTGGAATACTAACCCCTCGCCAATTCTGGCGACGGGGTTAGCATTCCACCCTTCTAGAGGAACACGACATGTACAGTGCCTGAAACCCGGGTAAAATCAGACATAGCCTCAGCTCCACAAAATGGATGCTGCCACCACAGACACAAGTCTGCCCTCCTGCTGCTGGGAGTCCTTCCAGCTTGGGAGGTGTGGACAAAGGGTTTCCTGCCAGGGGAGGTGCGTGCACCACCCCAGACAGGATTTTGTGTATTGGTCAGGTAGGGCTTGAAAGAAACCAGACATGCCTGTGGCTCACAAGGAGCCTCGGTGCATATGCCAGTTCAAACCGGTCCTGGGGCACACCAGTCCCGGGCCTGGGGCGAGCTGGACAAAGGATTGGGGGTGTAACCACCCCCCTTCCTGGTCCCACCCATAGGGAGGGACCTAGCAGGTAGTCCGGCCCCTAGAATCCGAATAAAGGTAGGAGCTGTGTCCTAAGACTTCAGACATCCTGGAATCAACTTGAAACTAAGAAGAAGACGGGAACTTCGACATTCTGCTGCACAGAAGACTGAAGAAAATCTCCCCTGTGGTCAGGGAGTGACCACCTTGCTAACGCAAGCACCATCCAGCGAATCAACGTCTGCTTTGCCGCCGCCTCCCGCCGGAGCCCGAGCCCAGAGACTGACAAGACCTGGACCTTCAGACCTCTCACCGCCCGATCCACAGTCCCTGCAAAGAGGAGACCCGTGGAGGCACCGAGACACGTGGAGCCAGCCATCTTGGAACGACCACGACAAGCTGACAAGTGCAGCAACCGAGGCTCCCTCCAAGTTGTGCTTTGGGTCCTGAGAAGCCCAACCCTCGAGCAGCATCTGCACCAAAGGTGAGCCCTCCAGCATCTCCACGATCTGCGTGGGGCCCTTCTGCATTTTGCCACTCGACGCGCCTAACCGGTTGCTGGCCCGCTGGCTAGTGGCCATCTTGGCGACGAAATCTATGACAAACACCGCTGGTCTGGTTGCTCCAGACTGGCCCTTGCTCCCCTCCAAAGGAGCAGTTCCTCTGACCTTGCTGGTCAGAACCATCAGCTTAAACTCTTTGCCTACAACAATTGCTTTTGCCAAGGCTTGTTTGCTTCGATCAAGTCGCCGACACCGCCGACAGCGAGAGCCTGCGTGGGACAGCTCGTGACTCGACTCCTGGACGTCGTCGACCTTCAGGGACCACGTGGCTGCAGAGTCAAGCTACACCTTCCTTCCTGTTTGCACCCGACATCGCCTGGTACCCACCTGGTGCCACGCTGGTCACTGGCTAGTGACTGTGAACACTGTCCCCTCTGCTTACAGGTCTTCAACATCTCCGATCCACTCTTGGGTCCACTGCATCTCTCCCGGACCGACCGCCTGCAGCATCTTTGTCTTCAAGCTCAACGGAACAGATAGAAGAAACCCGACGCACTTTGAGGCCTATGCACCCGCTTCCTGTGGGTGAGGTAAAGCTGGTACTCCGGTGCCCAAGTGTAGTATTACATCTCTAGTGCCTGTGTTCCAAATCTTAAGTTCCTAGTCAACCCGGAAGATCTCCTTTGCAGTAACTTTGTACTTTTTACGCACCCATTGAAACCTATGGGAGCACGCGTGTGACTATTTGCTCTGCACACGCCACCCGTGGACCTCCTGGTCACTAACTGACGTTAGCTCCTTGTAGGCCCAGCGATTCTAGAGGCCCTAGGCCTTTTCCCTTTTCTGTTCGTGGTACTTATACCACTATTTTAGTATATGGTTCGAGTGGCCACCAGGGCCTATCCATATAAAGTGCAACTTCTGTGTATTCTGTGATAATCTTGTTTGACGATTTGTGCTCCTGTGCTCATAAAGAGACTAGGGGTTACTTTGAGAAATAAATACATATATATTTTGAATATATATCTGTGTGGTGTCCTTTCATTGGTATAAAAGGGGGTTACATTTGGTAAAACAGCTGGCTTAACACGCTTCACGAGTTTAGCCTCAAAGACTGCTTAGCCTACGCTACCACTAGGGCAGCTAGTCCGAAAAGGTTGACTTACAACCACACCATAAGGGTTGCTTGGCATGGTACAAGGTGATCACTTTAACTAGTGTGCATCATATACCAGGCCAACTTCTCACAGTCAGTCAGTGTCAGTCAGTGTCAGTCAGTCAGTGTCAGTCAGTGTCAGTCAGTGTCAGTCAGTTAGTGTCAGTCAGTGTCAGTCAGTGTCAGTCAGTCAGTGTCAGTCAGTCAGTGTCAGTCAGAGTCGTCAGTGTCAGTCAGAGTCAGTCAGTCAGTGTCAGTCAGTCAGTGTCAGTCAATGTCAGTCAGTGTCAGTCAGTCAGTGTCAGTCAGTGTCAGTCAGTGTCAGTGTCAGTCAGTCAGTGTCAGTCAGTCAGTGTCAGTCAGTCAGTGTCAGTCAGTCAGTGTCAGTCAGAGTCGTCAGTGTCAGTCAGAGTCAGTCAGTCAGTGTCAGTCAGTCAGTGTCAGTCAATGTCAGTCAGTGTCAGTCAGTCAGTGTCAGTCAGTGTCAGTCAGTGTCAGTGTCAGTCAGTCAGTGTCAGTCAGTCAGTGTCAGTCAGTCAGTGTCAGTCAGTGTCAGTCAGTGTCAGTCAGTCAGTGTCATTCAGTGTCAGTGTCAGTCAGTCAGTGTCAGTCAGTGTCAGTCAGTGTCAGTCAGTGTCAGTATCAGTCAATCAGTGTCAGTCAGTGTCAGTGTCAGTCAGTCAGTGTCAGTCAGTGTCAGTCAGTCAGTGTCAGTCAGTCTGTGTCAGCCAGTCAGTGTCAGTCAGTGTCAGTCAGTGTCAGCCAGTGTCAGTCAGTCAGTGTCAGTCAGTCAGTGTCAGTCAGTCAGTGTCAGTCAGTGTCAGTCAGTGTCAGTCAGTCAGTGTCATTCAGAGTCAGTTTCAGTCAGTGTCAGTCAGTGTCAGTCGGTCGGAGAGTCAGTCAGTCAGTGTCAGTCAGTCAGTGTCAGTCAGTCAGTGTCAGTCAGTGTCAGTCAGTGTCAGTCAGTCAGAGAGTCAGTCAGTCAGTGTCAGTCAGTCAGTGTCAGTCAGTGTCAGTCAGTGACAGTCAGTCAGTGTCAGTCAGTGTCAGTCAGTCAGTGTCTGTCAGTGTCAGTCAGTGTCTGTCAGTGTCTGTCAGTCAGTGTCTGGCAGTCAGTGTCTGGCAGTCAGTGTCAGTCACTGTCATCCAGTCAGTGTCAGCTAGTGTCAGTCAGTGTCAGTCAGTGTCAGTCAGTCAGTGTCAGTCAGTCAGTGTCAGTCAGTGTCAGTCAGTCAGAATCAGTCAGTCAGTGTCTGTCAGTCAGTGTCAGTCAGTCAGTGTCTGTCAGTCAGTGTCAATCAGTCAGTCAGTGTCAGTCAGTCAGTGTCAGTCAGAGTCAGTGTCAGTCAGTGTCAGTCAGTCGGAGAGTCAGTCAGTGTCAGTCAGTCAGTGTCTGTCAGTCAGTGTCTGTCAGTGTCAGTCAGTGTCTGTCAGTCAGTGTGTGTCAGTATCAGTCAGTGTCAGTCAGTCAGTGTCTGTCAGTGTCAGTCAGTGTCTGTCAGTGTCTGTCAGTCAGTGTCTGTCAATCAGTGTCTGTCAGTCAGTGTCAGTCACTGTCAGCGAGTCAGTGTCAGCCAGTGTCAGCCAGTGTCAGTCAGTGTCAGTCAGTCAGTGTCAGTCAGTCAGTGTCAGTCAGTGTCAGTCAGTGTCAGTCAGTCAGTATCAGTCAGTCAGTATCAGTCAGTCAGTGTCAGTCAGTCAGTGTCAGTCAGTCAGTCATTGTCAGTCAGTCGGTGAGTCAGTCAGTCAGTATCAGTCAGTGTCAGTCAGTCAGTGTCAGTCAGTGTCTGTCAGTGTCAGTCAGTCAGTATCAGTCAGTCTCAGTCAGTCAGTCTCAGTCAGTCAGTGTAGGAAGGTGGATATCTGACTATGGTTACCCCCAAATTTTTGCCTAGTGTCTAGCTGGTTTTTCGACTTAGTTGGCCTGAGATCCTGCCATTCAGGCTCTCAGGCTATCTGCTCTCTCTGTAAAATGGAACTATGCACCCTAGGTGCATAACCAATTGGAAGTGGATCACCCTGTCAGCCCCTGTACCAGTGTACACTAGGTACCCAGGGCATTGGTGTACCCAAGGCCTGCCAAGGGCTGCAGCATGTATTATGCCACCCCAGGCTTGGCCTAACGATTTGACACAACTGGCTGATCACTCAGCTGGGGTAAGTTGGTGTAATCACCTCTTACTTAGGTGTAGTATACCTATACCTAACCTTAAATGGGACACCTGGTAACCTATAAGTCACTCCTATGGCAGGCCTTAACAATCCTGAAGGCAGAGTGCTTGGTTCCATGTGAGATGGTGCTCTGGCATGAGCTGAGCCTGTCTGCAGTGGTCGGAACAACTTCCTTCTACTGTTTCCAGATATCGTCATACCATATACTCTTAAGTGCATTATGAACCTCGCGGTTAAATGCTATCTTTGGTTTGGCTTTATCAAAACATGTCGAGTAAGGTGTCATACGAATTGGAATACTAACCCCTCGCCAATTCTGGCGACGGGGTTAGCATTCCACCCTTCTAGAGGGACACGACATGTACAGTACCTGAAACCCGGGTAAAATCAGACATAGCCTCAGCTCCACAAAATGGATGCTGCCACCACAGACACAAGTCTGCCCTCCCGCTGCTGGGAGTCCTTCCAGCTTGGGAGGTGTGGACAAAGGGTTTCCTGCCAGGGGAGGTGCGAGCACCACCCCAGACAGGATTTTGTGTATTGGTCAGGTAGGGCTTGAAAGAAACCAGACATGCCTGTGGCTCACAAGGAGCCTCGGGGCATATGCCAGTTCAAACCGGTCCTGGGGCACACCAGTCCCGGGCCTGGGGCGAGCTGGACAAAGGATTGGGGGTGTAACCACCCCCCTTCCTGGTCCCACCCATAGGGAGGGACCTAGCAGGTAGTCCGGCCCCTAGAATCCGAATAAAGGTAGGAGCTGTGTCCTAAGACTTCAGACATCCTGGAATCAACTTGAAACTAAGAAGAAGACGGGAACTTCGACATTCTGCTGCACAGAAGACTGAAGAAAATCTCCCCTGTGGTCAGGGAGTGACCACCTTGCTAACGCAAGCACCATCCAGCGAATCACCGTCTGCTTTGCCGCCGCCTCCCGCCGGAGCCCGAGCCCAGAGACTGACAAGACCTGGACCTCCAGACCTCTCACCGCCCGATCCACAGTCCCTGAAAAGAGGAGACCCGTGGAGGCACCGAGACACGTGGAGCCAGCCATCTTGGATCGACTATGACAAGCTGACCAGTGCAACAACCGAGGCTCCCTCCAAGTTGTGCTTTGGGTCCTGAGAAGCCCAACCCTCGAGCAGCATCTGCACCAAAGGTGAGCCCTCCAGTATCTCCACGATCTGCGTGGGGCCCTTCTGCATTTTGCCACTCGACGCGCCTAACCGGTTGCTGGCCCGCTGGCTAGTGGCCATCTTGGCGACGAAATCTACGACAAACACCGCTGGTCTGGTTGCTCCAGACTGGCCCTTGCTCCACACCAAAGGAGCAATCCCTCTGACCTTGCTGGTCAGAACCAACAGCTGATTTCCGAATCCTCCGGCAATTGCTTTTGCCAAGGCTTGTTTGCTTCGATCAAGTCGCCGACACCGCCGACAGCGAGAGCCTGCGTGGGACAGCTCGTGAGCCGACTCCTGGACGTCGTCGACCTCCAGGGACCACGTGGCTGCGGAGACAAGCTACCCCTCATCACCTGTTTGCACCCGACATCGCCTGGTACCCACCTGGTGCCACGCTGGTCACTGGCTAGTGACTGTGAACACTGTCCCCTCTGCTTACAGGTCTTCAACATCTCCGATCCACTCTTGGATCCACTGCATCTCTTCCCGACCGACCGCCTGCAGCATCTTTGTCCCAGGCTCAACGGAACAGATAGAAGAAACCCGACGCACTTTGAGGCCTATGCACCCGCTTCCTGTGGGTGAGGTAAAGCTGGCACTCCGGTGCCCATGTGTAGTAATACATCTCTAGTGCCTGTGTTCCAAATCTTAAGTTCCTAGGTCATCCGGAAGATTCCTTTTGCAGTAACTTTGTACTTTTTACGCACCCATTGAAACCTATGGGAGCCCGCGTGTGACTATTTGCTCTGCACACGCCGCCCGTGGACCTCCTGGTCACTAACTGACGTTAGCTCCTTGTAGGCCCAGCGATTCTAGAGGCCCTAGGCCTTTTCCCTTTTCTGTTCGTGGTACTTATACCACTATTTTAGTATATGGTTCGAGTGGCCACCAGGGCCTATCCATATAAAGTGCAACTTCTGTGTATTCTGTGATAATCTTGTTTGACGATTTGTGCTCCTGTGCTCATAAAGAGACTAGGGGTTACTTTGAGAAATAAATACATGTATATTTTGAATATATATCTGTGTGGTGTCCTTTCATTGGTATAAAAGGGGGTTACTATTGGTAAAACAGCTTGCTTAACACGCATCACGAGTTTAGCCTCAAAGACTGCTTAGCCTACTCTACCACTAGGGCAGCTAGTCCAAAAAGGTTGACTTACAACCACACCATAAGGGTTGCTTGGCATGGTACAAGGTGGTCACTAGAACTAGTGAACAGCATATACCAGGCCAACTTCTCACATTGGTGAGCAGCGGTTGGATTTGAGCTTGCTGTGTTTTACCATTGTAATCTCTTGGTTACCAATTGAAAGATCACATAGGTACCTGTAGGTACATATAAAACAAGATTAGATATACATAAGTTCTACTGAACTTAGTTGTTGTAGAGCAAAGGGAGTAGCACACCCTGACTACAACTACTAGATAGGTTTAGTAGGTAAACCCAAGTGTAGGTAGATTGCAACACATCCACCCACACTTAAGAGCAATGGCCGGGGCAGAGGGGTCCACTGTACCCATCTCTGTCGAGAGTGACCCCCAGAGGGCACCAACCAGCTTTGCTACCCTTAATCAGAATGAGCTCAGGCATTTGGCAACTCTTAGAGGCCTTAAACAGCCCAAGAACCCAAACTCTGCTGAGCTCAGAGAGCTCTTACAGAATGATGAGAATCAGAGAGCACTCAAGAAAGCTTCCCAGTTAGCCCCCTTAGGGACAGGAACAGGAGGCCCCCCTTCTGAAGATGCCACTGAAGTACCCCTTCCCAATAGTCACCCCTTAGATGGGATGCCTACCACAGAGGAAGAAAGTGATGGGGATACAGATGTGAGTGGGGATGAAGGGAGAACTAGCCCAGTGCCAAGTGTTATACTTGGCCCAGCTAAACTAAGGCTATTGGGGACTGACAGTGGGTTCACCCCATTGGATCTCCCCAGTGGACTTAACACAGGGCTTGGAAGGCAAAGGAATCGCTCAGGTGACTCCAATGCTTCCCATGGCTCTAGAGGCTCTCAAGGTCACTCCAGAAGGAGACTGACCACCCCTCAGAGGAGGGAACATGAGGCCAGAATGCAGGAAGCCCAGCTGAGGATCAGGAAGCAGGAGCTAGAAGTAGCCCTGATGGAAGAAAAACTGAGCAAGGCTAGGCAGCATAGAGAGAGTGGGTCTATACCCACTGGTGGCAGCAATGTCCCTAGGGACAAAGATAGGGTCTTTGACAATAGGAACCTGTCCAAGATTGTGCCCCCCTACAAAAGTGGGGATGACATCCACAAATGGATGACTGCTCTTGAGAGAGCCTGCAAAGTGCAGCAGGTTCCTGAAGACCAGTGGGCAGCAATCTTATGGCTCTCCTTTGAGGGGAGAGGCAGAGATAGACTCCTCACTGTTAGAGAAGAGGATGTCAGAAATTACAGAGTCCTGAAGAGTGTCCTAGTTGATGGGTTAGGCTTAACCACTGAACAGTACAGGTTAATGTTCAGAGACACCCAGAAGACACAGACTCAGGACTGGTCTGAATATGTGGAATGTGCCACTAAGGCTTTGGAGGGTTGGTTGCTGGGAAGTAAGGTGTCTGATTATACAGGATTGTACAATTTGATGATGAGAGAGCAGATTTTAAGTAATTGTCAAAACCAGCTTCTCCATCAACACCTGGTAGACTCAGATTTGACCTCTCCCCAAGAATTGGGAAAGAGGGCAGATAAATGGGTCAGGACCAGGATCAGGCCTAAAAACCAGGGTGGTGACCAAAAGAAAGATACCACCAAGCCTCAAGAGAAGGGTGGGGATAAAGAAAAAGAGAAACCTTCCTCAGGGCCCCAAAACTCCACACAGGGTGGTGGGTCCCAAGCTCCCTCCTCTACCACAGCTAAAAAGCCCTACTGCCATGAGTGTAAAACTCCTGGGCATTGGAAAACTGACAGCGGTTGCCCAAGGGCTAAAAACAAAACTGTTCCTCCAATTACTCCTGTCACACCACCTATTACTGTCAGCAGTAATCCCCCAGGTGGTGGGAGTGCCCCCAGAAATCTGGGTGGGTTTACTTGGGGAACACAGGGGGACCCTGGCTTAGCCAATTCCCCTACAGCAACCACTCTTGTCTGTGATGGTGGCATGGGATTTGCCAACTTCACTGCCTGTCCCAACACTTTGGGTAGGTACAGACAGGAGCCCTTCATCAATGGTACAAAAGCTGAGGCCTACAGAGACACTGGGGCTAGCATCACAATGGTGGCCCATTGGCTAGTTCCCTCTGAGCAGCTTTTGCCCGGTTTCTCCTACCAGGTGACTAACATTGATGGCAAACAGAACAGTCATCCCATGGCAGAGGTATGTCTCAGCTGGGGAGGGGTCACTGGCCCTAAAAGGGTAGCAGTGTCCCCAACCTTGCCTGTAGACTGCTTACTGGGGAATGACTTAGAACTCTCAGCTTGGGCTGGAGTTGAACAAGACACCCATTCTAAAATGGTAGGCCTTTCACAAAAGGGTAGGGGGGTTGTGCCATTCACAACCCCTGTCCAAATAGATTTCCTCCCTGAAAAGGTTGGAAGGGCAGTGGTAGCCACAGCCCAGGCACAGACAGACTTCCCTGTAGGGACTGGCAGAGCTGTGACAGTCACAGCTCAAACACAAACTGAGTGCCCCCCTGAAAAGGTTGGCAAGGCTGTAATGGTCTCAGCCTATACTCAGACTGACATAGGTGTAGTGAAGCCTGAAACAATGGATCACTCCACACAAACTGAGAGTAGTGGGGAGGAAGAAAAGTCTCCCTCTCCCCAGACATTAGGAAAAGGTCAGCCTCCTCAGGGATCTGACCTCACCCCTTGTGAAGGAACTGCCCCAGAGGTAGCCAGGCCTGGCCTGGCAGAGCCTCTGATGTCAGTGGCCCCTTCCAAGGTGGGATCCAGTCTGGTGCAGGTAGCCTGCCTCTCTCTACCCTGCCTCAGTCAGCCCAGGGCTGCAGAGGTCAGGGAGGCCAGTGGACCCCCAGAGGGCCCCTGTCCACAAGAACCCCCCCATCAAAAGAATGAGGATTGCCTGGCTAGTAGCCCTAGTCAGGTGATGGGTAAAAACATTCCTGAGGGATCTCCTTTACAGGTAGTTAGGGACCTCCCCCAGGGGGATTCTGTTGGGCACAGGCAAACATGGGACCTTAGGGCCCCAAACCTGACCTGTCCCTCCAGTAAGCCCACAAAAGGGACCCAGCCTCCAGCTTTAGGTAGCCAGAGGCTGACCCTGAGAGCACAGTGCAACTCAGTTAAAGAAAGAAAGGCATCCATGGTGGAGGATGATTGGAGGAAGCTGAGGCCTCACTTTGAGGGCACTCACTTCAGTACTCCATCTCAACACCAGCCTTTTACTTTGCCAAGACACACCACAGGTAGAGATTCCCTATGGTGGAGACCCTCTGATACCCTTAGGGTGAGGGATTGCTTAGTGGACCATGAGACAGGGGGTAACCATGCCAGTGCTGGTTCCTCCTTATATGGCCACTTGGGCAATATAGGCTTACCTGGTCAAGGTCAGCCTTATCTCCCTTCGTTTGGGGGGGGGTTGTGTAGGAAGGTGGATATCTGACTATGGTTACCCCCAAATTTTTGCCTAGTGTCTAGCTGGTTTTTCGACTTAGTTGGCCTGAGATCCTGCCATTCAGGCTCTCAGGCTATCTGCTCTCTCTGTAAAATGGAACTATGCACCCTAGGTGCATAACCAATTGGAAGTGGATCACCCTGTCAGCCCCTGTACCAGTGTACACTAGGTACCCAGGGCATTGGTGTACCCAAGGCCTGCCAAGGGCTGCAGCATGTATTATGCCACCCCAGGCTTGGCCTAACGATTTGACACAACTGGCTGATCACTCAGCTGGGGTAAGTTGGTGTAATCACCTCTTACTTAGGTGTAGTATACCTATACCTAACCTTAAATGGGACACCTGGTAACCTATAAGTCACTCCTATGGCAGGCCTTAACAATCCTGAAGGCAGAGTGCTTGGTTCCATGTGAGATGGTGCTCTGGCATGAGCTGAGCCTGTCTGCAGTGGTCGGAACAACTTCCTTCTACTGTTTCCAGATATCGTCATACCATATACTCTTAAGTGCATTATGAACCTCGCGGTTAAATGCTATCTTTGGTTTGGCTTTATCAAAACATGTCGAGTAAGGTGTCATACGAATTGGAATACTAACCCCTCGCCAATTCTGGCGACGGGGTTAGCATTCCACCCTTCTAGAGGGACACGACATGTACAGTACCTGAAACCCGGGTAAAATCAGACATAGCCTCAGCTCCACAAAATGGATGCTGCCACCACAGACACAAGTCTGCCCTCCCGCTGCTGGGAGTCCTTCCAGCTTGGGAGGTGTGGACAAAGGGTTTCCTGCCAGGGGAGGTGCGAGCACCACCCCAGACAGGATTTTGTGTATTGGTCAGGTAGGGCTTGAAAGAAACCAGACATGCCTGTGGCTCACAAGGAGCCTCGGGGCATATGCCAGTTCAAACCGGTCCTGGGGCACACCAGTCCCGGGCCTGGGGCGAGCTGGACAAAGGATTGGGGGTGTAACCACCCCCCTTCCTGGTCCCACCCATAGGGAGGGACCTAGCAGGTAGTCCGGCCCCTAGAATCCGAATAAAGGTAGGAGCTGTGTCCTAAGACTTCAGACATCCTGGAATCAACTTGAAACTAAGAAGAAGACGGGAACTTCGACATTCTGCTGCACAGAAGACTGAAGAAAATCTCCCCTGTGGTCAGGGAGTGACCACCTTGCTAACGCAAGCACCATCCAGCGAATCACCGTCTGCTTTGCCGCCGCCTCCCGCCGGAGCCCGAGCCCAGAGACTGACAAGACCTGGACCTCCAGACCTCTCACCGCCCGATCCACAGTCCCTGAAAAGAGGAGACCCGTGGAGGCACCGAGACACGTGGAGCCAGCCATCTTGGATCGACTATGACAAGCTGACCAGTGCAACAACCGAGGCTCCCTCCAAGTTGTGCTTTGGGTCCTGAGAAGCCCAACCCTCGAGCAGCATCTGCACCAAAGGTGAGCCCTCCAGTATCTCCACGATCTGCGTGGGGCCCTTCTGCATTTTGCCACTCGACGCGCCTAACCGGTTGCTGGCCCGCTGGCTAGTGGCCATCTTGGCGACGAAATCTACGACAAACACCGCTGGTCTGGTTGCTCCAGACTGGCCCTTGCTCCACACCAAAGGAGCAATCCCTCTGACCTTGCTGGTCAGAACCAACAGCTGATTTCCGAATCCTCCGGCAATTGCTTTTGCCAAGGCTTGTTTGCTTCGATCAAGTCGCCGACACCGCCGACAGCGAGAGCCTGCGTGGGACAGCTCGTGAGCCGACTCCTGGACGTCGTCGACCTCCAGGGACCACGTGGCTGCGGAGACAAGCTACCCCTCATCACCTGTTTGCACCCGACATCGCCTGGTACCCACCTGGTGCCACGCTGGTCACTGGCTAGTGACTGTGAACACTGTCCCCTCTGCTTACAGGTCTTCAACATCTCCGATCCACTCTTGGATCCACTGCATCTCTTCCCGACCGACCGCCTGCAGCATCTTTGTCCCAGGCTCAACGGAACAGATAGAAGAAACCCGACGCACTTTGAGGCCTATGCACCCGCTTCCTGTGGGTGAGGTAAAGCTGGCACTCCGGTGCCCATGTGTAGTAATACATCTCTAGTGCCTGTGTTCCAAATCTTAAGTTCCTAGGTCATCCGGAAGATTCCTTTTGCAGTAACTTTGTACTTTTTACGCACCCATTGAAACCTATGGGAGCCCGCGTGTGACTATTTGCTCTGCACACGCCGCCCGTGGACCTCCTGGTCACTAACTGACGTTAGCTCCTTGTAGGCCCAGCGATTCTAGAGGCCCTAGGCCTTTTCCCTTTTCTGTTCGTGGTACTTATACCACTATTTTAGTATATGGTTCGAGTGGCCACCAGGGCCTATCCATATAAAGTGCAACTTCTGTGTATTCTGTGATAATCTTGTTTGACGATTTGTGCTCCTGTGCTCATAAAGAGACTAGGGGTTACTTTGAGAAATAAATACATGTATATTTTGAATATATATCTGTGTGGTGTCCTTTCATTGGTATAAAAGGGGGTTACTATTGGTAAAACAGCTTGCTTAACACGCATCACGAGTTTAGCCTCAAAGACTGCTTAGCCTACTCTACCACTAGGGCAGCTAGTCCAAAAAGGTTGACTTACAACCACACCATAAGGGTTGCTTGGCATGGTACAAGGTGGTCACTAGAACTAGTGAACAGCATATACCAGGCCAACTTCTCACAGTCAGTCTCATTCAGTCAGTGTCAGTCAGTCAGTCTCAGTCAGTGTCAGTCAGAGTCAGTGTCAGTCAGTGTCAGTCAGTCAGTCAGTGTCAGTGAGTGTCAATCAGTGTTAGTCAGTTAGTCAGTGTCAGTCAGTGTCAGTCAGTGTCAGTCAGTCAGAGTCAGTCAGTGTCAGTCAGTCAGTGTCAGTCAGTGTCAGTCAGTCAGTGTCAGTCAGTGTCAGTCAGTCAGTGTCAGTCAGTGTCAGTGTCAGTCAGTCAGTGTCAGTCAGTGTCAGTCAGTCAGTGTCAGTCAGTCAGTGTCAGTCAGTGTCAGTCAGTGTCAGTCAGTCAGTGTCAGTCAGTGTCAGCCAGTGTCAGCCAGTGTCAGTCAGCCAGTGTCAGTCAGTCAGTGTCGGTCAGTCAGTGTCAGTCAGTCAGTGTCAGTCAGTCAGTGTCAGTCAGTGTCAGTCAGTCAGTGTTAGTCAGAGTCAGTGTCAGTCAGTGTGTGTCAGTCGGAGAGTCAGTCAGTCAGTGTCAGTCAGCCAGTGTCAGTCAGTCAGTGTCGGTCAGTCAGTGTCAGTCAGTCAGTGTTAGTCAGTCAGTGTCAGTCAGTGTCAGTCAGTCAGTGTCAGTCAGAGTCAGTGTCAGTCAGTGTGCGTCAGTCGGAGAGTCAGTCAGTCAGTGTCAGTCAGTCAGTGTCAGTTCGGCAGTGTCTGTCAGTCAGTGTCAGTCAGTCAGAGAGTCAGTCAGTCAGTGTCAGTCAGTCAGTGTCAGTCAGTCAGTGTCTGTCAGTCAGTGTCTGTCAGTGTCAGTCAGTTTCTGTCAGTCAGTGTCTGTCAGTATCAGTCAGTCAGTGTCTGTCAGTGTCAGTCCGTGTCTGTCAGTGTCTGTCAGTCAGTGTCTGTCAGTCAGTGTCTGTCAGTCAGTTTCTGGCAGTCAGTGTCAGTCACTGTCATCCAGTCAGTGTCAGCTAGTGTCAGTCAGTGTCAGTCAGTGTCAGTCAGTCAGTGTCAGTCAGTCAGTGTCAGTCAGTCAGTATCAGTCAGTCAGTGTCAGTCAGTCGGAGAGTCAGTCAGTCAGTGTCAGTCAGTGTCAGTCAGTCAGTGTCAGTCAGTTAGTGTCAGTGAGTGTCAGTCAGTGTCAGTCAGTCAGTGTCAGTCAGTCAGTGTCAGTCAGAGTCAGTGTCAGTCAGAGTCAGTCAGTCAGTGTCAGTCAGTCAGTGTCAGTCAGTGTCAGTTAGTCAGTGTCAGTCAGTGTCTGTCAGTCAGTGTCAGTCAGTCCCTGTCAGTCAGTGTCAGTCAGTCAGTGTCAGTCTGTCAGTGTCAGTTAGTCAGTGTCAGTCAGTGTCAGTCAGTGTCTGTCAGTCAGTGTCTGTCAGTCAGTGTCAGTCAGTCAGTGTCAGTCAGTCAGTGTCAGTCAGAGTCAGTGTCAGTCAGTGTCAGTCAGTGTCAGTCAGTCGGAGAGTCAGTCAGTCAGTGTCAGTCATTTAGTCAGTGTCAGTCAGTTGGAGAGTCAGTCAGTCACTGTCAGCCAGTCAGTGTCAGTCAGTCAGTGTCAGTCAGTGTCAGTCAGTCAGTGTCAGTCAGTCAGTGTCAGTCAGAGTCAATGTCAGTCAGTGTCAGTCAGTCGGAGAGTCAGTCAGTCAGTGTCAGTCAGAGTCAGTGTCAGTCAGTGTCAGTCATTCAGTGTCAGTCAGTCAGTGTCAAACAGAGTCAGTGTCAGTCAGTGTCAGTCATTGTCAGTCAGTCGGAGAGTCAGTCAGTCAGTGTCAGTCAGTCAGTCAGTGTCAGTCAGTTGGAGAGTCAGTCAGTCACTGTCAGCCAGTCAGTGTCAGTCAGTCAGTGTCAGTCAGTGTTAGTCAGTCAGTGTCAGTCAGTCAGTGTCAGTCAGAGTCAGTGTCAGTCAGAGTCAGTCATTCAGTGTCAGTCAGTCAGTGTCAAACAGAGTCAGTGTCAGTCAGTGTCAGTCATTGTCAGTCAGTCGGAGAGTCAGTCAGTCAGTGTCAGTCAGTGTTAGTCAGTCAGTGTCAGTCAGTCAGTGTCAGTCAGAGTCAGTGTCAGTCAGAGTCAGTCATTCAGTGTCAGTCAGTCAGTGTCAAACAGAGTCAGTGTCAGTCAATGTCAGTCATTGTCAGTCAGTCGGAGAGTCAGTCAGTCAGTGTCAGTCAGTCAGTCAGTGTCAGTCAGTTGGAGAGTCATTCAGTCACTGTCAGCCAGTCAGTGTAAGTCAGTCAGTGTCAGTCGGAGCGTCAGTCAGTCAGTGTCAGTCAGAGTCAGTGTCAGTCAGTGTCAGTCAGTGTACGTCAGTCGGAGAGTCAGTCAGTCAGTGTCAGTCAGTCAGTGTCTGTCAGTCAGTGTCAGTCAGGCAGTGTCTGTCAGTCAGTGTCAGTCAGTCAGAGAGTCAGTCAGTCAGTGTCAGTCAGGCAGTGTCAGTCAGTCAGTGTCTGTCAGTCAGTGTCTGTCAGTGTCAGTCAGTGTCTGTCAGTATCAGTCAGTGTCTATCAGTCAGTGTCTGTCAGTGTCAGTCAGTGTCTGTCAGTGTCTGTCAGTCAGTGTCTGTCAGTCAGTGTCTGGCAGTCAGTGTCAGTCACTGTCATCCAGTCAGTGTCAGCTAGTGTCAGTCAGTGTCAGTCAGTGTCAGTCAGTCAGTGTCAGTCAGTCAGTGTCAGTCAGTGTCAGTCAGTCAGTATCAGTCAGTCAGTGTCTGTCAGTCATTGTCAGTCAGTCAGTGTCTGTCAGTCAGTGTCAATCAGTCAGTCAGTGTCAGTCAGTCAGTGTCAGTCAGAGTCAGTGTCAGTCAGTGTCAGTCAGTCAGAGAGTCAGTCAGTGTCAGTCAGTCAGTGTCTGTCAGTCAGTGTCTGTCAGTGTCAGTCAGTGTCTGTCAGTCAGTGTGTGTCAGTATCAGTCAGTGTCAGTCAGTCAGTGTCTGTCAGTGTCAGTCAGTGTCTGTCAGTGTCTGTCAGTCAGTGTCTGTCAATCAGTGTCTGTCAGTCAGTGTCAGTCACTGTCAGCCAGTCAGTGTCAGCCAGTATCAGCCAGTGTCAGTCAGTGTCAGTCAGTCAGTGTCAGTCAGTCAGTGTCAGTCAGTGTCAGTCAGTGTCAGTCAGTCAGTATCAGTCAGTCAGTGTCAGTCAGTGTCAGTCAGTCAGTGTCAGTCAGTCAGTGTCAGTCAGTGTCTGTCAGTGTCAGTCAGTCAGTATCAGTCAGTCTCAGTCAGTCAGTCTCAGTCAGTCAGTCTCATTCTGTCAGTGTCAGTCAGTCAGTCTCCGTCAGTGTCAGTCAGAGTCAGTGTCAGTCAGTGTCAGTCAGTCAGTGTCAGTCAGTCAGTGTCAGTGAGTGTCAATCAGTGTTAGTCAGTTAGTCAGTGTCAGTCAGTGTCAGTCAGTGTCAGTCAGTCAGAGTCAGTCAGTGTCAGTCAGTCAGTGTCAGTCAGTGTCAGTCAGTGTCAGTCAGTCAGTGTCAGTCAGTGTCAGTCAGTCAGTGTCAGTCAGTGTCAGTGTCAGTCAGTCAGTGTCAGTCAGTGTCAGTCAGTCAGTGTCAGTCAGTCAGTGTCAGTCAGTGTCAGTCAGTGTCAGTCAGTCAGTGTCAGTCAGTGTCAGCCAGTGTCAGCCAGTGTCAGTCAGCCAGTGTCAGTCAGTCAGTGTCGGTCAGTCAGTGTCAGTCAGTCAGTGTCAGTCAGTCATCGTCAGTCAGTGTCAGTCAGTCAGTGTCAGTCAGAGTCAGTGTCAGTCAGTGTGCGTCAGTCGGAGAGTCAGTCAGTCAGTGTCTGTCAGTCAGTGTCAGTCAGGCAGTGTCTGTCAGTCAGTGTCAGTCAGTCAGAGAGTCAGTCAGTCAGTGTCAGTCAGTCAGTGTCAGTCAGTCAGTGTCTGTCAGTCAGTGTCTGTCAGTGTCAGTCAGTTTCTGTCAGTCAGTGTCTGTCAGTATCAGTCAGTCAGTGTCTGTCAGTGTCAGTCAGTGTCTGTCAGTGTCTGTCAGTCAGTGTCTGTCAGTCAGTGTCTGTCAGTCAGTTTCTGGCAGTCAGTGTCAGTCACTGTCATCCAGTCAGTGTCAGCTAGTGTCAGTCAGTGTCACTCAGTGTCAGTCAGTCAGTGTCAGTCAGTCAGTGTCAGTCAGTCAGTATCAGTCAGTCAGTGTCAGTCAGTCAGAGAGTCAGTCAGTCAGTGTCAGTCAGTGTCAGTCAGTCAGTGTCAGTCAGTGTCAGTCAGTGTCAGTCAGTTAGTGTCAGTCAGTGTCAGTCAGTGTCAGTCAGTCAGTGTCAGTCAGTCAGTGTCAGTCAGAGTCAGTGTCAGTCAGAGTCAGTCAGTCAGTGTCAGTCAGTCAGTGTCAGTCAATGTCAGTCAGTGTCAGTCAGTCAGTGTCAGTCAGTGTCAGTCAGTGTCAGTGTCAGTCAGTCAGTGTCAGTCAGTCAGTGTCAGTCAGTCAGTGTCAGTCAGTGTCAGTCAGTGTCAGTCAGTCAGTGTCATTCAGTGTCAGTGTCAGTCAGTCAGTGTCAGTCAGTGTCAGTCAGTCAGTGTCAGTCAGTGTCAGTATCAGTCAATCAGTGTCAGTCAGTGTCAGTGTCAGTCAGTCAGTGTCAGTCAGTGTCAGTCAGTCAGTGTCAGTCAGTCTGTGTCAGCCAGTCAGTGTCAGTCAGTGTCAGTCAGTGTCAGCCAGTGTCAGTCAGTCAGTGTCAGTCAGTCAGTGTCAGTCAGTCAGTGTCAGTCAGTGTCAGTCAGTGTCAGTCAGTCAGTGTCATTCAGAGTCAGTTTCAGTCAGTGTCAGTCAGTGTCAGTCGGTCGGAGAGTCAGTCAGACAGTGTCAGTCAGTCAGTGTCAGTCAGTCAGTGTCAGTCAGTGTCAGTCAGTGTCAGTCAGTCAGAGAGTCAGTCAGTCAGTGTCAGTCAGTCAGTGTCAGTCAGTGTCAGTCAGTGACAGTCAGTCAGTGTCAGTCAGTGTCAGTCAGTCAGTGTCTGTCAGTGTCAGTCAGTGTCTGTCAGTGTCTGTCAGTCAGTGTCTGGCAGTCAGTGTCTGGCAGTCAGTGTCAGTCACTGTCATCCAGTCAGTGTCAGCTAGTGTCAGTCAGTGTCAGTCAGTGTCAGTCAGTCAGTGTCAGTCAGTCAGTGTCAGTCAGTGTCAGTCAGTCAGAATCAGTCAGTCAGTGTCTGTCAGTCAGTGTCAGTCAGTCAGTGTCTGTCAGTCAGTGTCAATCAGTCAGTCAGTGTCAGTCAGTCAGTGTCAGTCAGAGTCAGTGTCAGTCAGTGTCAGTCAGTCGGAGAGTCAGTCAGTGTCAGTCAGTCAGTGTCTGTCAGTCAGTGTCTGTCAGTGTCAGTCAGTGTCTGTCAGTCAGTGTGTGTCAGTATCAGTCAGTGTCAGTCAGTCAGTGTCTGTCAGTGTCAGTCAGTGTCTGTCAGTGTCTGTCAGTCAGTGTCTGTCAATCAGTGTCTGTCAGTCAGTGTCAGTCACTGTCAGCGAGTCAGTGTCAGCCAGTGTCAGCCAGTGTCAGTCAGTGTCAGTCAGTCAGTGTCAGTCAGTCAGTGTCAGTCAGTGTCAGTCAGTGTCAGTCAGTCAGTATCAGTCAGTCAGTGTCAGTCAGTGTCAGTCAGTCAGTGTCAGTCAGTCAGTCAGTGTCAGTCAGTCGGTGAGTCAGTCAGTCAGTATCAGTCAGTGTCAGTCAGTCAGTGTCAGTCAGTGTCTGTCAGTGTCAGTCAGTCAGTATCAGTCAGTCTCAGTCAGTCAGTCTCAGTCAGTCAGTCTCATTCAGTCAGTGTCAGTCAGTCAGTCTCAGTCAGTGTCAGTCAGAGTCAGTGTCAGTCAGTGTCAGTCAGTCAGTGTCAGTCAGTCAGTGTCAGTGAGTGTCAATCAGTGTTAGTCAGTTAGTCAGTGTCAGTCAGTGTCAGTCAGTGTCAGTCAGTCAGAGTCAGTCAGTGTCAGTCAGTCAGTGTCAGTCAGTGTCAGTCAGTCAGTGTCAGTCAGTGTCAGTCAGTCAGTGTCAGTCAGTGTCAGTGTCAGTCAGTCAGTGTCAGTCAGTGTCAGTCAGTGTCAGTCAGTCAGTGTCAGTCAGTGTCAGTCAGTGTCAGTCAGTCAGTGTCAGTCAGTGTCAGCCAGTGTCAGCCAGTGTCAGTCAGCCAGTGTCAGTCAGTCAGTGTCGGTCAGTCAGTGTCAGTCAGTCAGTGTCAGTCAGTCAGTGTCAGTCAGTGTCAGTCAGTCAGTGTTAGTCAGAGTCAGTGTCAGTCAGTGTGCGTCAGTCGGAGAGTCAGTCAGTCAGTGTCAGTCAGCCAGTGTCAGTCAGTCAGTGTCGGTCAGTCAGTGTCAGTCAGTCAGTGTTAGTCAGTCAGTGTCAGTCAGTGTCAGTCAGTCAGTGTCAGTCAGAGTCAGTGTCAGTCAGTGTGCGTCAGTCGGAGAGTCAGTCAGTCAGTGTCAGTCAGTCAGTGTCAGTCAGGCAGTGTCTGTCAGTCAGTGTCAGTCAGTCAGAGAGTCAGTCAGTCAGTGTCAGTCAGTCAGTGTCAGTCAGTCAGTGTCTGTCAGTCAGTGTCTGTCAGTGTCAGTCAGTTTCTGTCAGTCAGTGTCTGTCAGTATCAGTCAGTCAGTGTCTGTCAGTGTCAGTCCGTGTCTGTCAGTGTCTGTCAGTCAGTGTCTGTCAGTCAGTGTCTGTCAGTCAGTTTCTGGCAGTCGGTGTCAGTCACTGTCATCCAGTCAGTGTCAGCTAGTGTCAGTCAGTGTCAGTCAGTGTCAGTCAGTCAGTGTCAGTCAGTCAGTGTCAGTCAGTCAGTATCAGTCAGTCAGTGTCAGTCAGTCGGAGAGTCAGTCAGTCATTGTCAGTCAGTGTCAGTCAGTCAGTGTCAGTCAGTGTCAGTCAGTTAGTGTCAGTGAGTGTCAGTCAGTGTCAGTCAGTCAGTGTCAGTCAGTCAGTGTCAGTCAGAGTCAGTGTCAGTCAGAGTCAGTCAGTCAGTGTCAGTCAGTCAGTGTCAGTCAATGTCAGTCAGTGTCAGTCAGTGTCAGTCAGTGTCAGTCAGTCAGTGTCAGTCAGTCAGTGTCAATCAGTGTCAGTCAGTGTCAGTCAGTCAGTGTCAGTCAGTGTCAGTGTCAGTCAGTCAGTGTCAGTCAGTGTCAGTCAGTCAGTGTCAGTCAGTGTCAGTATCAGTCAATCAGTGTCAGTCAGTGTCAGTGTCAGTCAGTCAGTGTCAGTCAGTGTCAGTCAGTCAGTGTCAGTCAGTCAGTGTCAGCCAGTCAGTGTCAGTCAGTGTCAGCCAGTGTCAGCCAGTGTCAGTCAGTCAGTGTCAGTCAGTCAGTGTCAGTCAGTCAGTGTCAGTCAGTGTCAGTCAGTGTCAGTCAGTCAGTGTCAGTCAGAGTCAGTTTCAGTCAGTGTCAGTCAGTGTCAGTCAGTTGGAGAGTCAGTCAGTCAGTGTTAGTCAGTCAGTGTCAGTCAGTCAGTGTCAGTCAGTGTCAGTCAGTGTCAGTCAGTCGGAGAGTCAGTCAGTCAGTGTCAGTCAGTCAGTGTCAGTCAGTGTCAGTCAGTGACAGTCAGTCAGTGTCAGTCAGTGTCAGTCAGTCAGTGTCTGTCAGTGTCAGTCAGTGTCTGTCAGTGTCTGTCAGTCAGTGTCTGTCAGTCAGTGTCTGGCAGTCAGTGTCAGTCACTGTCATCCAGTCAGTGTCAGCTAGTGTCAGTCAGTGTCAGTCAGTGTCAGTCAGTGTCAGTCAGTCAGTGTCAGTCAGTCAGTGTCAGTCAGTGTCAGTCAGTCAGTATCAGTCAGTCAGTGTCTGTCAGTCAGTGTCAGTCAGTCAGTGTCTGTCAGTCAGTGTCAATCAGTCAGTCAGTGTCAGTCAGTCAGTGTCAGTCAGAGTCAGTGTCAGTCAGTGTCAGTCAGTCGGAGAGTCAGTCAGTGTCAGTCAGTCAGTGTCTGTCAGTCAGTGTCTGTCAGTGTCAGTCAGTGTCTGTCAGTCAGTGTGTGTCAGTATCAGTCAGTGTCAGTCAGTCAGTGTCTGTCAGTGTCAGTCAGTGTCTGTCAGTGTCTGTCAGTCAGTGTCTGTCAATCAGTGTCTGTCAGTCAGTGTCAGTCACTGTCAGCCAGTCAGTGTCAGCCAGTGTCAGTCAGTGTCAGTCAGTCAGTGTCAGTCAGTCAGTGTCAGTCAGTGTCAGTCAGTGCCAGTCAGTCAGTATCAGTCAGTCAGTGTCAGTCAGTGTCAGTCAGTCAGTGTCAGTCAGTCAGTCAGTGTCAGTCAGTCGGTGAGTCAGTCAGTATCAGTCAGTGTCAGTCAGTCAGTGTCAGTCAGTGTCTGTCAGTGTCAGTCAGTCAGTATCAGTCAGTCTCAGTCAGTCAGTCTCAGTCAGTCAGTCTCATTCAGTCAGTGTCAGTCAGTCAGTCTCAGTCAGTGTCAGTCAGAGTCAGTGTCAGTCAGTGTCAGTCAGTCAGTGTCAGTCAGTCAGTGTCAGTGAGTATCACTCAGTGTTAGTCAGTTAGTCAGTGTCAGTCAGTGTCAGTCAGTGTCAGTCAGTCAGAGTCAGTCAGTGTCAGTCAGTCAGTGTCAGTCAGTGTCAGTCAGTCAGTGTCAGTCAGTGTCAGTCAGTCAGTGTCAGTCAGTGTCAGTGTCAGTCAGTCAGTGTCAGTCAGTGTCAGTCAGTCAGTGTCAGTCAGTCAGTGTCAGTCAGTGTCAGTCAGTCAGTATCAGTCAGTCAGTGTCTGTCAGTCATTGTCAGTCAGTCAGTGTCTGTCAGTCAGTGTCAATCAGTCAGTCAGTGTCAGTCAGTCAGTGTCAGTCAGAGTCAGTGTCAGTCAGTGTCAGTCAGTCAGAGAGTCAGTCAGTGTCAGTCAGTCAGTGTCTGTCAGTCAGTGTCTGTCAGTGTCAGTCAGTGTCTGTCAGTCAGTGTGTGTCAGTATCAGTCAGTGTCAGTCAGTCAGTGTCTGTCAGTGTCAGTCAGTGTCTGTCAGTGTCTGTCAGTCAGTGTCTGTCAATCAGTGTCTGTCAGTCAGTGTCAGTCACTGTCAGCCAGTCAGTGTCAGCCAGTATCAGCCAGTGTCAGTCAGTGTCAGTCAGTCAGTGTCAGTCAGTCAGTGTCAGTCAGTGTCAGTCAGTGTCAGTCAGTCAGTATCAGTCAGTCAGTGTCAGTCAGTGTCAGTCAGTCAGTGTCAGTCAGTCAGTGTCAGTCAGTCGGTGAGTCAGTCAGTCAGTATCAGTCAGTGTCAGTCAGTCAGTGTCAGTCAGTGTCTGTCAGTGTCAGTCAGTCAGTATCAGTCAGTCTCAGTCAGTCAGTCTCAGTCAGTCAGTCTCATTCAGTCAGTGTCAGTCAGTCAGTCTCCGTCAGTGTCAGTCAGAGTCAGTGTCAGTCAGTGTCAGTCAGTCAGTGTCAGTCAGTCAGTGTCAGTGAGTGTCAATCAGTGTTAGTCAGTTAGTCAGTGTCAGTCAGTGTCAGTCAGTGTCAGTCAGTCAGAGTCAGTCAGTGTCAGTCAGTCAGTGTCAGTCAGTGTCAGACAGTGTCAGTCAGTCAGTGTCAGTCAGTGTCAGTCAGTCAGTGTCAGTCAGTGTCAGTGTCAGTCAGTCAGTGTCAGTCAGTGTCAGTCAGTCAGTGTCAGTCAGTGTCAGTCAGTGTCAGTCAGTCAGTGTCAGTCAGTGTCAGCCAGTGTCAGCCAGTGTCAGTCAGCCAGTGTCAGTCAGTCAGTGTCGGTCAGTGTAGGAAGGTGGATATCTGACTATGGTTACCCCCAAATTTTTGCCTAGTGTCTAGCTGGTTTTTCGACTTAGTTGGCCTGAGATCCTGCCATTCAGGCTCTCAGGCTATCTGCTCTCTCTGTAAAATGGACTCCATGTACCCTAGGTACATACCCAATTGGTTGGATCACCCTGTCAGCCCCTGTACCAGTGTACACTAGGTACCCAGGGCATTGGTGTATCCAAGGCCTGCCAGGGGCTGAAGCATGTATTATGCCACCCCAGGCTTGGCCTAACAATCTGACACAACTGGCTGATCACTCAGCTGGGGTAAGTTGGTGTAATCACCTCTTACTTAGGTGTAGTATACCTATACCTAAACTTAAATGGGACACCTGGTAACCTATAAGTCACTCCTATGGCAGGCCTTAACAATCCTGAAGGCAGAGTGCTTGGTTCCATGTGAGATGGTGCTCTGGCATGAGCTGAGCCTGTCTGCAGTGGTCGGAACAACTTCCTTCTACTGTTTCCAGATATCGTCATACCATATACTCTTAAGTGCATTATGAACCTCGCGGTTAAATGCTATCTTTGGTTTGGCTTTATCAAAACATGTCGAGTAAGGTGTCATACGAATTGGAATACTAACCCCTCGCCAATTCTGGCGACGGGGTTAGCATTCCACCCTTCTAGAGGGACACGACATGTACAGTGCCTGAAACCCGGGTAAAATCAGACATAGCCTCAGCTCCACAAAATGGATGCTGCCACCACAGACACAAGTCTGCCCTCCTGCTGCTGGGAGTCCTTCCAGCTTGGGAGGTGTGGACAAAGGGTTTCCTGCCAGGGGAGGTGCGTGCACCACCCCAGACAGGATTTTGTGTATTGGTCAGGTAGGGCTTGAAAGAAACCAGACATGCCTGTGGCTCACAAGGAGCCTCGGTGCATATGCCAGTTCAAACCGGTCCTGGGGCACACCAGTCCCGGGCCTGGGGCGAGCTGGACAAAGGATTGGGGGTGTAACCACCCCCCTTCCTGGTCCCACCCATAGGGAGGGACCTAGCAGGTAGTCCGGCCCCTAGAATCCGAATAAAGGTAGGAGCTGTGTCCTAAGACTTTAGACATCCTGGAATCAACTTGAAACTAAGAAGAAGACGGGAACTTCGACATTCTGCTGCACAGAAGACTGAAGAAAATCTCCCCTGTGGTCAGGGAGTGACCACCTTGCTAACGCAAGCACCATCCAGCGAATCAACGTCTGCTTTGCCGCCGCCTCCCGCTGGAGCCCGAGCCCAGAGACTGACAAGACCTGGACCTCCAGACCTCTCACCGCCCGATCCACAGTCCCTGCAAAGAGGAGACCCGTGGAGGCACCGAGACACGTGGAGCCAGCCATCTTGGAACGACTACGACAAGCTGACAAGTGCAACAACCGAGGCTCCCTCCAAGTTGTGCTTTGGGTCCTGAGAAGCCCAACCCTCGAGCAGCATCTGCACCAAAGGTGAGCCCTCCAGCATCTCCACGATCTGCGTGGGGCCCTTCTGCATTTTGCCACTCGACGCGCCTAACCGGTTGCTGGCCCGCTGGCTAGTGGCCATCTTGGCGACGAAATCTACGACAAACACCGCTGGTCTGGTTGCTCCAGACTGGCCCTTGCTCCCCTCCAAAGGAGCAATCCCTCTGACCTTGCTGGTCAGAACCAACAGCTGATTTCCGAATCCTCCTACAATTGCTTTTGCCAAGGCTTGTTTGCTTCGATCAAGTCGCCGACACCCCCGACAGCGAGAGCCTGCGTGGGACAGCTCGTGAGCCGACTCCTGGACGTCGTCGACCTTCAGGGACCACGTGGCTGCGGAGACAAGCTACCCCTCATCACCTGTTTGCACCCGACATCGCCTGGTACCCACCTGGTGCCACGCTGGTCACTGGCTAGTGACTGTGAACACTGTCCCCTCTGCTTACAGGTCTTCAACATCTCCGATCCACTCTTGGATCCACTGCATCTCTTCCCGACCGACCGCCTGCAGCACTTTTGTCTACAGGCCCCACGGAACAGATAGAAGAAACCCGACGCACTTCGAGGCCTATGCACCCGCTTCCTGTGGGTGAGGTAAAGCTGGCACACCTGTGCCCAAGTGTAGTATTACATCTCTAGTGCCTGTGTTCCAAATCTTAAGTTCCTAGGTCATCCGGAAGATTCCTTTTGCAGTAACTTTGTACTTTTTACGCACCCATTGAAACCTATGGGAGCACGCGTGTGACTATTTGCTCTGCACACGCCACCCGTGGACCTCCTGGTCACTAACTGACGTTAGCTCCTTGTAGGCCCAGCGATTCTAGAGGCCCTAGGCCTTTTCCCTTTTCTGTTCGTGGTACTTATACCACTATTTTAGTATATGGTTTGAGTGGCCACCAGGGCCTATCCATATAACGTGCAACTTCTGTGTATTCTGTGATAATCTTGTTTGACGATTTGTGCTCCTGTGCTCATAAAGAGACTAGGGGTTACTTTGAGAAATAAATACATATATATTTTGAATATATATCTGTGTGGTGTCCTTTCATTGGTATAAAAGGGGGTTGCATTTGGTAAAACAGCTGGCTTAACACGCATCACGAGTTTAGCCTCAAAGACTGCTTAGCCTACGCTACCACTAGGGCAGCTAGTCCGAAAAGGTTGACTTACAACCACACCATAAGGGTTGCTTGGCATGGTACAAGGTGGTCACTAGAACTAGTGAACAGCATATACCAGGCCAACTTCTCACATTGGTGAGCAGCGGTTGGATTTGAGCTTGCTGTGTTTTACCATTGTAATCTCTTGGTTACCAATTGAAAGATCACATAGGTACCTGTAGGTACATATAAAACAAGATTAGATATACTTAAGTTCTACTGAACTTAGTTGTTGTAGAGCAAAGGGAGTAGCACACCCTGACTACAACTACTAGATAGGTTTAGTAGGTAAACCCAAGTGTAGGTAGATTGCAACACATCCACCCACACTTAAGAGCAATGGCCGGGGCAGAGGGGTCCACTGTACCCATCTCTGTTGAGAGTGACCCCCAGAGGGCACCATCCAGCTTTGCTACCCTTAATCAGAATGAGCTCAGGCATTTGGCAACTCTTAGAGGCCTTAAACAGCCCAAGAACCCAAACTCTGCTGAGCTCAGAGAGCTCTTACAGAATGATGAGAATCAGAGAGCACTCAAGAAAGCTTCCCAGTTAGCCCCCTTAGGGACAGGAACAGGAGGCCCCCCTTCTGAAGATGCCACTGAAGTACCCCTTCCCAATAGTCACCCCTTAGATGGGATGCCTACCACAGAGGAAGAAAGTGATGGGGATACAGATGTGAGTGGGGATGAAGGGAGAACTAGCCCAGTGCCAAGTGTTATACTTGGCCCAGCTAAACTAAGGCTATTGGGGACTGACAGTGGGTTCACCCCATTGGATCTCCCCAGTGGACTTAACACAGGGCTTGGAAGGCAAAGGAATCGCTCAGGTGACTCCAATGCTTCCCATGGCTCTAGAGGCTCTCAAGGTCACTCCAGAAGGAGACTGACCACCCCTCAGAGGAGGGAACATGAGGCCAGAATGCAGGAAGCCCAGCTGAGGATCAGGAAGCAGGAGCTAGAAGTAGCCCTGATGGAAGAAAAACTGAGCAAGGCTAGGCAGCATAGAGAGAGTGGGTCTATACCCACTGGTGGCAGCAATGTCCCTAGGGACAAAGATAGGGTCTTTGACAATAGGAACCTGTCCAAGATTGTGCCCCCCTACAAAAGTGGGGATGACATCCACAAATGGATGACTGCTCTTGAGAGAGCCTGCAAAGTGCAGCAGGTTCCTGAAGACCAGTGGGCAGCAATCTTATGGCTCTCCTTTGAGGGGAGAGGCAGAGATAGACTCCTCACTGTTAGAGAAGAGGATGTCAGAAATTACAGAGTCCTGAAGAGTGTCCTAGTTGATGGGTTAGGCTTAACCACTGAACAGTACAGGTTAATGTTCAGAGACACCCAGAAGACACAGACTCAGGACTGGTCTGAATATGTGGAATGTGCCACTAAGGCTTTGGAGGGTTGGTTGCTGGGAAGTAAGGTGTCTGATTATACAGGATTGTACAATTTGATGATGAGAGAGCAGATTTTAAGTAATTGTCAAAACCAGCTTCTCCATCAACACCTGGTAGACTCAGATTTGACCTCTCCCCAAGAATTGGGAAAGAGGGCAGATAAATGGGTCAGGACCAGGATCAGGCCTAAAAACCAGGGTGGTGACCAAAAGAAAGATACCACCAAGCCTCAAGAGAAGGGGGGGGATAAAGAAAAAGAGAAACCGTCCTCAGGGCCCCAAAACTCCACACAGGGTGGTGGGTCCCAAGCTCCCTCCTCTACCACAGCTAAAAAGCCCTACTGCCATGAGTGTAAAACTCCTGGGCATTGGAAAACTGACAGCGGTTGCCCAAGGGCTAAAAACAAAACTGTTCCTCCAATTACTCCTGTCACACCACCTATTACTGTCAGCAGTAATCCCCCAGGTGGTGGGAGTGCCCCCAGAAATCTGGGTGGGTTTACTTGGGGAACACAGGGGGACCCTGGCTTAGCCAATTCCCCTACAGCAACCACTCTTGTCTGTGATGGTGGCATGGGGTTTGCCAACTTCACTGCCTGTCCCAACACTTTGGGTAGGTACAGACAGGAGCCCTACATCAATGGTACAAAAGCTGAGGCCTACAGAGACACTGGGGCTAGCATCACAATGGTGGCCCATTGGCTAGTTCCCTCTGAGCAGCTTTTGCCCGGTTTCTCCTACCAGGTGACTAACATTGATGGCAAACAGAACAGTCATCCCATGGCAGAGGTATGTCTCAGCTGGGGAGGGGTCACTGGCCCTAAAAGGGTAGCAGTGTCCCCAACCTTGCCTGTAGACTGCTTACTGGGGAATGACTTAGAACTCTCAGCTTGGGCTGGAGTTGAACAAGACACCCATTCTAAAATGGTAGGCCTTTCACAAAAGGGTAGGGGGGTTGTGCCATTCACAACCCCTGTCCAAATAGATTTCCTCCCTGAAAAGGTTGGAAGGGCAGTGGTAGCCACAGCCCAGGCACAGACAGACTTCCCTGTAGGGACTGGCAGAGCTGTGACAGTCACAGCTCAAACACAAACTGAGTGCCCCCCTGAAAAGGTTGGCAAGGCTGTAATGGTCTCAGCCTATACTCAGACTGACATAGGTGTAGTGAAGCCTGAAACAATGGATCACTCCACACAAACTGAGAGTAGTGGGGAGGAAGAAAAGTCTCCCTCTCCCCAGACATTAGGAAAAGGTCAGCCTCCTCAGGGATCTGACCTCACCCCTTGTGAAGGAACTGCCCCAGAGGTAGCCAGGCCTGGCCTGGCAGAGCCTCTGATGTCAGTGGCCCCTTCCAAGGTGGGATCCAGTCTGGTGCAGGTAGCCTGCCTCTCTCTACCCTGCCTCAGTCAGCCCAGGGCTGCAGAGGTCAGGGAGGCCAGTGGACCCCCAGAGGGCCCCTGTCCACAAGAACCCCCCCATCAAAAGAATGAGGATTGCCTGGCTAGTAGCCCTAGTCAGGTGATGGGTAAAAACATTCCTGAGGGATCTCCTTTACAGGTAGTTAGGGACCTCCCCCAGGGGGATTCTGTTGGGCACAGGCAAACATGGGACCTTAGGGCCCCAAACCTGACCTGTCCCTCCAGTAAGCCCACAAAAGGGACCCAGCCTCCAGCTTTAGGTAGCCAGAGGCTGACCCTGAGAGCACAGTGCAACTCAGTTAAAGAAAGAAAGGCATCCATGGTGGAGGATGATTGGAGGAAGCTGAGGCCTCACTTTGAGGACACTCACTTCAGTACTCCATCTCAACACCAGCCTTTTACTTTGCCAAGACACACCACAGGTAGAGATTCCCTATGGTGGAGACCCTCTGATACCCTTAGGGTGAGGGATTGCTTAGTGGACCATGAGACAGGGGGTAACCATGCCAGTGCTGGTTCCTCCTTATATGGCCACTTGGGCAATATAGGCTTACCTGGTCAAGGTCAGCCTTATCTCCCTTCGTTTGGGGGGGGGTTGTGTAGGAAGGTGGATATCTGACTATGGTTACCCCCAAATTTTTGCCTAGTGTCTAGCTGGTTTTTCGACTTAGTTGGCCTGAGATCCTGCCATTCAGGCTCTCAGGCTATCTGCTCTCTCTGTAAAATGGACTCCATGTACCCTAGGTACATACCCAATTGGTTGGATCACCCTGTCAGCCCCTGTACCAGTGTACACTAGGTACCCAGGGCATTGGTGTATCCAAGGCCTGCCAGGGGCTGAAGCATGTATTATGCCACCCCAGGCTTGGCCTAACAATCTGACACAACTGGCTGATCACTCAGCTGGGGTAAGTTGGTGTAATCACCTCTTACTTAGGTGTAGTATACCTATACCTAAACTTAAATGGGACACCTGGTAACCTATAAGTCACTCCTATGGCAGGCCTTAACAATCCTGAAGGCAGAGTGCTTGGTTCCATGTGAGATGGTGCTCTGGCATGAGCTGAGCCTGTCTGCAGTGGTCGGAACAACTTCCTTCTACTGTTTCCAGATATCGTCATACCATATACTCTTAAGTGCATTATGAACCTCGCGGTTAAATGCTATCTTTGGTTTGGCTTTATCAAAACATGTCGAGTAAGGTGTCATACGAATTGGAATACTAACCCCTCGCCAATTCTGGCGACGGGGTTAGCATTCCACCCTTCTAGAGGGACACGACATGTACAGTGCCTGAAACCCGGGTAAAATCAGACATAGCCTCAGCTCCACAAAATGGATGCTGCCACCACAGACACAAGTCTGCCCTCCTGCTGCTGGGAGTCCTTCCAGCTTGGGAGGTGTGGACAAAGGGTTTCCTGCCAGGGGAGGTGCGTGCACCACCCCAGACAGGATTTTGTGTATTGGTCAGGTAGGGCTTGAAAGAAACCAGACATGCCTGTGGCTCACAAGGAGCCTCGGTGCATATGCCAGTTCAAACCGGTCCTGGGGCACACCAGTCCCGGGCCTGGGGCGAGCTGGACAAAGGATTGGGGGTGTAACCACCCCCCTTCCTGGTCCCACCCATAGGGAGGGACCTAGCAGGTAGTCCGGCCCCTAGAATCCGAATAAAGGTAGGAGCTGTGTCCTAAGACTTTAGACATCCTGGAATCAACTTGAAACTAAGAAGAAGACGGGAACTTCGACATTCTGCTGCACAGAAGACTGAAGAAAATCTCCCCTGTGGTCAGGGAGTGACCACCTTGCTAACGCAAGCACCATCCAGCGAATCAACGTCTGCTTTGCCGCCGCCTCCCGCTGGAGCCCGAGCCCAGAGACTGACAAGACCTGGACCTCCAGACCTCTCACCGCCCGATCCACAGTCCCTGCAAAGAGGAGACCCGTGGAGGCACCGAGACACGTGGAGCCAGCCATCTTGGAACGACTACGACAAGCTGACAAGTGCAACAACCGAGGCTCCCTCCAAGTTGTGCTTTGGGTCCTGAGAAGCCCAACCCTCGAGCAGCATCTGCACCAAAGGTGAGCCCTCCAGCATCTCCACGATCTGCGTGGGGCCCTTCTGCATTTTGCCACTCGACGCGCCTAACCGGTTGCTGGCCCGCTGGCTAGTGGCCATCTTGGCGACGAAATCTACGACAAACACCGCTGGTCTGGTTGCTCCAGACTGGCCCTTGCTCCCCTCCAAAGGAGCAATCCCTCTGACCTTGCTGGTCAGAACCAACAGCTGATTTCCGAATCCTCCTACAATTGCTTTTGCCAAGGCTTGTTTGCTTCGATCAAGTCGCCGACACCCCCGACAGCGAGAGCCTGCGTGGGACAGCTCGTGAGCCGACTCCTGGACGTCGTCGACCTTCAGGGACCACGTGGCTGCGGAGACAAGCTACCCCTCATCACCTGTTTGCACCCGACATCGCCTGGTACCCACCTGGTGCCACGCTGGTCACTGGCTAGTGACTGTGAACACTGTCCCCTCTGCTTACAGGTCTTCAACATCTCCGATCCACTCTTGGATCCACTGCATCTCTTCCCGACCGACCGCCTGCAGCACTTTTGTCTACAGGCCCCACGGAACAGATAGAAGAAACCCGACGCACTTCGAGGCCTATGCACCCGCTTCCTGTGGGTGAGGTAAAGCTGGCACACCTGTGCCCAAGTGTAGTATTACATCTCTAGTGCCTGTGTTCCAAATCTTAAGTTCCTAGGTCATCCGGAAGATTCCTTTTGCAGTAACTTTGTACTTTTTACGCACCCATTGAAACCTATGGGAGCACGCGTGTGACTATTTGCTCTGCACACGCCACCCGTGGACCTCCTGGTCACTAACTGACGTTAGCTCCTTGTAGGCCCAGCGATTCTAGAGGCCCTAGGCCTTTTCCCTTTTCTGTTCGTGGTACTTATACCACTATTTTAGTATATGGTTTGAGTGGCCACCAGGGCCTATCCATATAACGTGCAACTTCTGTGTATTCTGTGATAATCTTGTTTGACGATTTGTGCTCCTGTGCTCATAAAGAGACTAGGGGTTACTTTGAGAAATAAATACATATATATTTTGAATATATATCTGTGTGGTGTCCTTTCATTGGTATAAAAGGGGGTTGCATTTGGTAAAACAGCTGGCTTAACACGCATCACGAGTTTAGCCTCAAAGACTGCTTAGCCTACGCTACCACTAGGGCAGCTAGTCCGAAAAGGTTGACTTACAACCACACCATAAGGGTTGCTTGGCATGGTACAAGGTGGTCACTAGAACTAGTGAACAGCATATACCAGGCCAACTTCTCACAGTCAGTCAGTGTCAGTCAGTCAGTGTCAGTCAGTCATCGTCAGTCAGTGTCAGTCAGTCAGTGTCAGTCAGAGTCAGTGTCAGTCAGTGTGCGTCAGTCGGAGAGTCAGTCAGTCAGTGTCTGTCAGTCAGTGTCAGTCAGGCAGTGTCTGTCAGTCAGTGTCAGTCAGTCAGAGAGTCAGTCAGTCAGTGTCAGTCAGTCAGTGTCAGTCAGTCAGTGTCTGTCAGTCAGTGTCTGTCAGTGTCAGTCAGTTTCTGTCAGTCAGTGTCTGTCAGTATCAGTCAGTCAGTGTCTGTCAGTGTCAGTCAGTGTCTGTCAGTGTCTGTCAGTCAGTGTCTGTCAGTCAGTGTCTGTCAGTCAGTTTCTGGCAGTCAGTGTCAGTCACTGTCATCCAGTCAGTGTCAGCTAGTGTCAGTCAGTGTCACTCAGTGTCAGTCAGTCAGTGTCAGTCAGTCAGTGTCAGTCAGTCAGTATCAGTCAGTCAGTGTCAGTCAGTCAGAGAGTCAGTCAGTCAGTGTCAGTCAGTGTCAGTCAGTCAGTGTCAGTCAGTGTCAGTCAGTGTCAGTCAGTTAGTGTCAGTCAGTGTCAGTCAGTGTCAGTCAGTCAGTGTCAGTCAGTCAGTGTCAGTCAGAGTCAGTGTCAGTCAGAGTCAGTCAGTCAGTGTCAGTCAGTCAGTGTCAGTCAATGTCAGTCAGTGTCAGTCAGTCAGTGTCAGTCAGTGTCAGTCAGTGTCAGTGTCAGTCAGTCAGTGTCAGTCAGTCAGTGTCAGTCAGTCAGTGTCAGTCAGTGTCAGTCAGTGTCAGTCAGTCAGTGTCATTCAGTGTCAGTGTCAGTCAGTCAGTGTCAGTCAGTGTCAGTCAGTCAGTGTCAGTCAGTGTCAGTATCAGTCAATCAGTGTCAGTCAGTGTCAGTGTCAGTCAGTCAGTGTCAGTCAGTGTCAGTCAGTCAGTGTCAGTCAGTCTGTGTCAGCCAGTCAGTGTCAGTCAGTGTCAGTCAGTGTCAGCCAGTGTCAGTCAGTCAGTGTCAGTCAGTCAGTGTCAGTCAGTCAGTGTCAGTCAGTGTCAGTCAGTGTCAGTCAGTCAGTGTCATTCAGAGTCAGTTTCAGTCAGTGTCAGTCAGTGTCAGTCGGTCGGAGAGTCAGTCAGTCAGTGTCAGTCAGTCAGTGTCAGTCAGTCAGTGTCAGTCAGTGTCAGTCAGTGTCAGTCAGTCAGAGAGTCAGTCAGTCAGTGTCAGTCAGTCAGTGTCAGTCAGTGTCAGTCAGTGACAGTCAGTCAGTGTCAGTCAGTGTCAGTCAGTCAGTGTCTGTCAGTGTCAGTCAGTGTCTGTCAGTGTCTGTCAGTCAGTGTCTGGCAGTCAGTGTCTGGCAGTCAGTGTCAGTCACTGTCATCCAGTCAGTGTCAGCTAGTGTCAGTCAGTGTCAGTCAGTGTCAGTCAGTCAGTGTCAGTCAGTCAGTGTCAGTCAGTGTCAGTCAGTCAGAATCAGTCAGTCAGTGTCTGTCAGTCAGTGTCAGTCAGTCAGTGTCTGTCAGTCAGTGTCAATCAGTCAGTCAGTGTCAGTCAGTCAGTGTCAGTCAGAGTCAGTGTCAGTCAGTGTCAGTCAGTCGGAGAGTCAGTCAGTGTCAGTCAGTCAGTGTCTGTCAGTCAGTGTCTGTCAGTGTCAGTCAGTGTCTGTCAGTCAGTGTGTGTCAGTATCAGTCAGTGTCAGTCAGTCAGTGTCTGTCAGTGTCAGTCAGTGTCTGTCAGTGTCTGTCAGTCAGTGTCTGTCAATCAGTGTCTGTCAGTCAGTGTCAGTCACTGTCAGCGAGTCAGTGTCAGCCAGTGTCAGCCAGTGTCAGTCAGTGTCAGTCAGTCAGTGTCAGTCAGTCAGTGTCAGTCAGTGTCAGTCAGTGTCAGTCAGTCAGTATCAGTCAGTCAGTGTCAGTCAGTGTCAGTCAGTCAGTGTCAGTCAGTCAGTCAGTGTCAGTCAGTCGGTGAGTCAGTCAGTCAGTATCAGTCAGTGTCAGTCAGTCAGTGTCAGTCAGTGTCTGTCAGTGTCAGTCAGTCAGTATCAGTCAGTCTCAGTCAGTCAGTCTCAGTCAGTCAGTCTCATTCAGTCAGTGTCAGTCAGTCAGTCTCAGTCAGTGTCAGTCAGAGTCAGTGTCAGTCAGTGTCAGTCAGTCAGTGTCAGTCAGTCAGTGTCAGTGAGTGTCAATCAGTGTTAGTCAGTTAGTCAGTGTCAGTCAGTGTCAGTCAGTGTCAGTCAGTCAGAGTCAGTCAGTGTCAGTCAGTCAGTGTCAGTCAGTGTCAGTCAGTCAGTGTCAGTCAGTGTCAGTCAGTCAGTGTCAGTCAGTGTCAGTGTCAGTCAGTCAGTGTCAGTCAGTGTCAGTCAGTGTCAGTCAGTCAGTGTCAGTCAGTGTCAGTCAGTGTCAGTCAGTCAGTGTCAGTCAGTGTCAGCCAGTGTCAGCCAGTGTCAGTCAGCCAGTGTCAGTCAGTCAGTGTCGGTCAGTCAGTGTCAGTCAGTCAGTGTCAGTCAGTCAGTGTCAGTCAGTGTCAGTCAGTCAGTGTTAGTCAGAGTCAGTGTCAGTCAGTGTGCGTCAGTCGGAGAGTCAGTCAGTCAGTGTCAGTCAGCCAGTGTCAGTCAGTCAGTGTCGGTCAGTCAGTGTCAGTCAGTCAGTGTTAGTCAGTCAGTGTCAGTCAGTGTCAGTCAGTCAGTGTCAGTCAGAGTCAGTGTCAGTCAGTGTGCGTCAGTCGGAGAGTCAGTCAGTCAGTGTCAGTCAGTCAGTGTCAGTCAGGCAGTGTCTGTCAGTCAGTGTCAGTCAGTCAGAGAGTCAGTCAGTCAGTGTCAGTCAGTCAGTGTCAGTCAGTCAGTGTCTGTCAGTCAGTGTCTGTCAGTGTCAGTCAGTTTCTGTCAGTCAGTGTCTGTCAGTATCAGTCAGTCAGTGTCTGTCAGTGTCAGTCCGTGTCTGTCAGTGTCTGTCAGTCAGTGTCTGTCAGTCAGTGTCTGTCAGTCAGTTTCTGGCAGTCGGTGTCAGTCACTGTCATCCAGTCAGTGTCAGCTAGTGTCAGTCAGTGTCAGTCAGTGTCAGTCAGTCAGTGTCAGTCAGTCAGTGTCAGTCAGTCAGTATCAGTCAGTCAGTGTCAGTCAGTCGGAGAGTCAGTCAGTCAGTGTCAGTCAGTGTCAGTCAGTCAGTGTCAGTCAGTGTCAGTCAGTTAGTGTCAGTGAGTGTCAGTCAGTGTCAGTCAGTCAGTGTCAGTCAGTCAGTGTCAGTCAGAGTCAGTGTCAGTCAGAGTCAGTCAGTCAGTGTCAGTCAGTCAGTGTCAGTCAATGTCAGTCAGTGTCAGTCAGTGTCA
Source organism: Triturus cristatus (assembly GCF_964204655.1). NCBI lineage: Eukaryota > Metazoa > Chordata > Amphibia > Caudata > Salamandridae > Triturus > Triturus cristatus. Next base: position 91,824 of record NW_028188052.1, read on the forward strand.
GTCAGTGTCAGTCAGTCAGTGTCAGTCAGTCAGTGTCAATCAGTGTCAGTCAGTGTCAGTCAGTCAGTGTCAGTCAGTGTCAGTGTCAGTCAGTCAGTGTCAGTCAGTGTCAGTCAGTCAGTGTCAGTCAGTGTCAGTATCAGTCAATCAGTGTCAGTCAGTGTCAGTGTCAGTCAGTCAGTGTCAGTCAGTGTCAGTCAGTCAGTGTCAGTCAGTCAGTGTCAGCCAGTCAGTGTCAGTCAGTGTCAGCCAGTGTCAGCCAGTGTCAGTCAGTCAGTGTCAGTCAGTCAGTGTCAGTCAGTCAGTGTCAGTCAGTGTCAGTCAGTGTCAGTCAGTCAGTGTCAGTCAGAGTCAGTTTCAGTCAGTGTCAGTCAGTGTCAGTCAGTTGGAGAGTCAGTCAGTCAGTGTTAGTCAGTCAGTGTCAGTCAGTCAGTGTCAGTCAGTGTCAGTCAGTGTCAGTCAGTCGGAGAGTCAGTCAGTCAGTGTCAGTCAGTCAGTGTCAGTCAGTGTCAGTCAGTGACAGTCAGTCAGTGTCAGTCAGTGTCAGTCAGTCAGTGTCTGTCAGTGTCAGTCAGTGTCTGTCAGTGTCTGTCAGTCAGTGTCTGTCAGTCAGTGTCTGGCAGTCAGTGTCAGTCACTGTCATCCAGTCAGTGTCAGCTAGTGTCAGTCAGTGTCAGTCAGTGTCAGTCAGTGTCAGTCAGTCAGTGTCAGTCAGTCAGTGTCAGTCAGTGTCAGTCAGTCAGTATCAGTCAGTCAGTGTCTGTCAGTCAGTGTCAGTCAGTCAGTGTCTGTCAGTCAGTGTCAATCAGTCAGTCAGTGTCAGTCAGTCAGTGTCAGTCAGAGTCAGTGTCAGTCAGTGTCAGTCAGTCGGAGAGTCAGTCAGTGTCAGTCAGTCAGTGTCTGTCAGTCAGTGTCTGTCAGTGTCAGTCAGTGTCTGTCAGTCAGTGTGTGTCAGTATCAGTCAGTGTCAGTCAGTCAGTGTCTGTCAGTGTCAGTCAGTGTCTGTCAGTGTCTGTCAGTCAGTGTCTGTCAATCAGTGTCTGTCAGTCAGTGTCAGTCACTGTCAGCCAGTCAGTGTCAGCCAGTGTCAGTCAGTGTCAGTCAGTCAGTGTCAGTCAGTCAGTGTCAGTCAGTGTCAGTCAGTGCCAGTCAGTCAGTATCAGTCAGTCAGTGTCAGTCAGTGTCAGTCAGTCAGTGTCAGTCAGTCAGTCAGTGTCAGTCAGTCGGTGAGTCAGTCAGTATCAGTCAGTGTCAGTCAGTCAGTGTCAGTCAGTGTCTGTCAGTGTCAGTCAGTCAGTATCAGTCAGTCTCAGTCAGTCAGTCTCAGTCAGTCAGTCTCATTCAGTCAGTGTCAGTCAGTCAGTCTCAGTCAGTGTCAGTCAGAGTCAGTGTCAGTCAGTGTCAGTCAGTCAGTGTCAGTCAGTCAGTGTCAGTGAGTATCACTCAGTGTTAGTCAGTTAGTCAGTGTCAGTCAGTGTCAGTCAGTGTCAGTCAGTCAGAGTCAGTCAGTGTCAGTCAGTCAGTGTCAGTCAGTGTCAGTCAGTCAGTGTCAGTCAGTGTCAGTCAGTCAGTGTCAGTCAGTGTCAGTGTCAGTCAGTCAGTGTCAGTCAGTGTCAGTCAGTCAGTGTCAGTCAGTCAGTGTCAGTCAGTGTCAGTCAGTGTCAGTCAGTCAGTGTCAGTCAGTGTCAGCCAGTGTCAGCCAGTGTCAGTCAGCCAGTGTCAGTCAGTCAGTGTCGGTCAGTCAGTGTCAGTCAGTCAGTGTCAGTCAGTCAGTGTCAGTCAGTGTCAGTCAGTCAGTGTCAGTCAGAGTCAGTGTCAGTCAGTGTGCGTCAGTCAGAGAGTCAGTCAGTCAGTGTCAGTCAGTCAGTGTCTGTCAGTCAGTGTCAGTCAGGCAGTGTCTGTCAGTCAGTGTCAGTCAGTCAGAGAGTCAGTCAGTCAGTGTCAGTCAGTCAGTGTCAGTCAGTCAGTGTCTGTCAGTCAGTGTCTGTCAGTGTCAGTCAGTTTCTGTCAGTCAGTGTCTGTCAGTATTAGTCAGTCAGTGTCTGTCAGTGGCAGTCAGTGTCTGTCAGTGTCTGTCAGTCAGTGTCTGTCAGTCAGTGTCTGGCAGTCAGTGTCTGGCAGTCAGTGTCAGTCACTGTCATCCAGTCAGTGTCAGCTAGTGTCAGTCAGTGTCAGTCAGTGTCAGTCAGTCAGTGTCAGTCAGTCAGTGTCAGTCAGTCAGTATCAGTCAGTCAGTGTCAGTCAGTCGGAGAGTCAGTCAGTCAGTGTCAGTCAGTGTCAGTCAGTCAGTGTCAGTCAGTGTCAGTCAGTGTCAGTCAGTCGGAGAGTCAGTCAGTCAGTGTCAGTCAGTGTCAGTCAGTCAGTGTCAGTCAGTGTCAGTCAGTGTCAGTCAGTGTCAGTCAGTTAGTGTCAGTCAGTGTCAGTCAGTCTCAGTCAGTCAGTGTCAGTCAGTCAGTGTCAGTCAGAGTCAGTGTCAGTCAGAGTCAGTCAGTCAGTGTCAGTCAGTCAGTGTCAGTCAATGTCAGTCAGTGTCAGTCAGTCAGTGTCAGTCAGTGTCAGTCAGTGTCAGTCAGTCAGTGTCAGTCAGTGTCAGTGTCAGTCAGTCAGTGTCAGTCAGTGTCAGTCAGTCAGTGTCAGTCAGTGTCAGTCAGTATGATGCTCACTAGCTAAAGTGATCACCTTGTACCATGCCAAGCAACCCTTATGGTGTGGTTGTAAGTCAACCTTTTCGGACTAGCTGCCCTAGTGGTAGCGTAGGCTAAGCAGTCTTTGAGGCTAAACTCGTGAAGCGTGTTAAGCCAGCTGTTTTACCAAATGTAACCCCCTTTTATACCAATGAAAGGACACCACACAGATATATATTCAAAATATATATGTATTTATTTCTCAAAGTAACCCCTAGTCTCTTTATGAGCACAGGAGCACAAATCGTCAAACAAGATTACAGTAGAATACACAGAAGTTGCACTTTATATGGATAGGCCCTGGTGGCCACTCAAACCATATACTAAAATAGTGGTATAAGTACCACAAACAGAAAAGGGAAAAGGCCTAGGGCCTCTAGAATCGCTGGGCCTACAAGGAGCTAACTTCAGTTAGTGACCAGGAGGTCCATGGGTGGTGTGTGCAGAGCAAATAGTCACACGCGTGCTCCCATAGGTTTCAATGGGTGCGTAAAAAGTACAAAGTTACTGCAAAAAGGATCTTCCGGATGGACTAGGAACTCAAGATTTGGAACACAGGCACTAGAGATGTAATACTACACTTGGGCACAGGTGTGCCAGCTTTACCTCACCCACAGGAAGCGGGTGCATAGGCCTCGAAGTGCGTCGGGTTTCTTCTATCTGTTCCGTGGAGCTTGAAGACAAAGATGCTGCAGGCGGTCGGTCCGGGAGAGATGCAGTGGATCCAAGAGTGGATCGGAGATGTTGAAGACCTGTAAGCAGAGGGGACAGTGTTCACAGTCACTAGCCAGTGACCGGCGTGGCACCAGGTGGGTACCAGGCAATGTCGGGTGCAAACAGGAAGAAAGGTGTAGCTTGTCTCTGCAGCCACGTGGTCCCTGGAGGTCGATGACATCCAGGAGTCGGTTCTCGAACTGTCCCACGCAGGTTCTCGCTGTCGGCGGTGTCGGCAACTTGATCGAAGAAAACAAGCCTTGGCAAAAGCAATTGTTGTAGGAGATGAAATAAGCTGATGGTTCTGACCAGCAAGGTGAGAGGGACTGCTCCTTTGGAGGGGTGCAAGGGCCAGTCTGGAGCAACCAGACCAGTGGTGTATTTCTTGAAGTTTGTCGCCAAGATGGCCACTAGCCAGCGGGCCAGCAACCGGTTAGGCGTGTCAAGTGGCAAAATGCAGAAGGGCCCCACGCAGATCGTGGAGATGCTGGAGGGCTCACCTTTGGTGCAGTTGCTGCTCGAGGGTTGGGCTTCTCAGATCCCAAAGCACAACTTGGAGGGAGCCTCGGTTGTTGCACTTGTCAGCTTGTCGTGGTTGTTTCAAGATGGCTGGCTCCACGTGTCTCGGTGCCTCCACGGGTCTCCTCTTTTCAGGGACTGTGGATCGGGCGGTGAGAGGTCTGGAGGTCCAGGTCTTGTCAGACTCTGGGCTCGGGCTCCGGCGGGAGGCGGCGGCAAAGCAGACGTTGATTCGCTGGATGGTGCTTGCGTTAGCAAGGTGGTCACTCCCTGACCACAGGGGAGATTTCCTTCAGTCTTCTGTGCAGCAGAATGTCGAAGTTCCCGTCTTCTTCTTAGTTTCAAGTTGATTCCAGGATGTCTGAAGTCTTAGGACACAGCTCCTACCTTTAAGCGGATTCTAGGGGCCGGACTACCTGCTAGGTCCCTCCCTATGGGTGGGACCAGGAAGGGGGGTGGTTACACCCCCAATCCTTTGTCCAGCTCGCCCCAGGCCCGGGACTGGTGTGCCCCAGGACCGGTTTGAACTGGCATATGCACCGAGGCTCCTTGTGAGCCACAGGCATGTCTGGTTTCTTTCAAGCCCTACCTGACCAATACACAAAATCCTGTCTGGGGTGGTGCATGCACCTCCCCTGGCAGGAAACCCTTTGTCCACACCTCCCAAGCTGGAAGGACTCCCAGCAGCAGGAGGGCAGACTTGTGTCTGTGGTGGCAGCATCCATTTTGTGGAGCTGAGGCTATGTCTGATTTTACCCGGGTTTCAGGTACTGTACATGTCGTGTCCCTCTAGAAGGGTGGAATGCTAACCCCGTCGCCAGAATTGGCGAGGGGTTAGTATTCCAATTCGTATGACACCTTACTCGACATGTTTTGATAAAGCCAAACCAAAGATAGCATTTAACCGCGAGGTTCATAATGCACTTAAGAGTATATGGTATGACGATATCTGGAAACAGTAGAAGGAAGTTGTTCCGACCACTGCAGACAGGCTCAGCTCATGCCAGAGCACCATCTCACATGGAACCAAGAACTCTGCCTTCAGGATTGTTAAGGCCTGCCATAGGAGTGACTTATAGGTTACCAGGTGTCCCATTTAAGGTTAGGTATAGGTATACTACACCTAAGTAAGAGGTGATTACACCAACTTACCCCAGCTGAGTGATCAGCCAGTTGTGTCAAATTGTTAGGCCAAGCCTGGGGTGGCATAATACATGCTTCAGCCCCTGGCAGGCCTTGGGTACACCAATGCCCTGGGTACCTAGTGTACACTGGCACAGGGGCTGACAGGGTGATCCACTTCCAATTGGTTATGCACCTAGGGTGCATAGTTTTAATTTAGTAGAGAGAACAGCAGGCTGGGGGTCTGATTGGCAGGCCCACAGCCTCAATATGTCAAAAACCAGTGAAGCAAAAAGCAAAAATTTGGGGTGACCATAGGATAGCAGACCCTACTCTCCTACACAACCCCCCCCCAAACGCTGGGACATTAAACTAGCCTTGACCAGTCTCGTCTTCATGTCCTAAGTGGAAGTACCTGGAGAGACCATCTGCATTCCCATGGTCAGTACCTGGCCGGTGCTCCACTGTAAAGTCCATCCCCTGTAGGGAAATGGACCACCTAAGCAGTTTGGGGTTTTCACCCTTCATCTGATTTAGCCACAAGAGGGGCTTATGGTCGGTCTGAATCTTGAAGTGAGTGCCAAACAAGTATGGCCTCAGCTTCTTCAGGGCCCACACCACAGCAAAGGCCTCCCTCTCAATAGCTGACCAATTCTTCTCTCTGGGGGTCAACCTTCTGCTAATAAAAGCAATGGGTTGGTCTTGACCATCTACATTAAGTTGTGACAGCACAGCTCCCACACCCAACTCAGAAGCATCTGTTTGGACAATAAACTCTTTGGAGTAGTCAGGACTTTTCAGGATAGGTGCAGAGCACATGGCCTCCTTCAGGTCATCAAATGCCTTTTGACAGCTTACTGTCCACTGAACCTTTTTGGGCATCTTCTTGGATGTCAGATCATTAAGAGGAGTCACAATGGACCCATAGTTCTTAACAAACTTCCTGTAGTACCCAGTCAAGCCCAAGAAAGCTCGAACTTGAGTCTGGGTGGTTGGAGGGGACCAGTCCTTGATGGATTGTATCTTACTCTCCAGTGGTTGAACTTGGCCTCCACCTACAAGGTGGCCCAAATATACAACCTTACTCTGCCCTATCTGGCACTTAGTAGCCTTGATAGTGAGGCCTGCCCTTTGCAAGGTGGCAGGTGCATTCTTCAGACCAAAGGGCATCACCACAAACTGGTAGTGCCCACCTGGGGTTGAGAATGCTGTTTTGGCCTTAGACTCCTCAGCTAATCTGATTTGCCAATAGCCAGCTGTTAAGTCAAATTAGCTCACAAACTTTGCTGAAGCTAGTTTGTCTATGAGCTCATCTGCCCTTGGAATAGGGTGTGCATCTGTCCTGGTGACAGCATTGAGTCCTCTGTAATCCACACAGAACCTCATCTCTCTCTTGCCATCTTTGGTGTGAGGTTTGGGGACCAGAACCACTGGGCTAGCCCAGGGGCTCTCTGAGGGTTCAATGACACCTAATTCCAGCATTTTATGTACCTCAGCCTTTATACAGTCCCTGACGTGGTCAGGTTGTCTGTAAAGCTCGTTCTTTACAGGCAGACTGTCACCAGTGTCCACCACATGGGTACACCAGTCAGTTTGACTAGGTATCAAGGAAAACATATGTGAAAATGATTGTAGAACCTGTCTACATTCAGTCTGCTGATGGGCAGTGAGGTTGCCTCCAAGGGTCACTCCTTCAACTGAGCCATCTTCAGGGTTCTGAGACAACAGGTCTGGGAGAGGATCACTCTCTTCCTCCTGTCCCTCATCTGTAGCCATGAGCAAGCCCATGTCTGCCCTGTCAACATATGCTTTAAGCCTGTTAACATGGAGTACCCTGTGGGGACTCCTGGGAGTTCCTAGGTCGACCAAGTAGGTGACCTCTCCCTTCTTTTCCAGGATTGTATGGGGTCCAGACCATTTGTCTTGGAGTGCTGCTGGGGCCACTGGCTCCAACACCCATACCTTTTGTCCTGGCTGAAACTCAACCAAGACAGCCTTTTGGTCATGCCAAGCTTTCTGTAAGGCCTGGCTTGCCTCAAGGTTTTTGGATGCCTTCTCCATATACTCAGCCATCCTGGAGCGGAGACCAAGTACATAGTCCACTATGTCTAGCTTAGGCTTTTTGAGAGGTAACTCCTGTGAGAAGTTGGCCTGGTATATGCTGTTCACTAGTTCTAGTGACCACCTTGTACCATGCCAAGCAACCCTTATGGTGTGGTTGTAAGTCAACCTTTTTGGACTAGCTGCCCTAGTGGTAGCGTAGGCTAAGCAGTCTTTGAGGCTAAACTCGTGATGCGTGTTAAGCAAGCTGTTTTACCAATAGTAACCCCCTTTTATACCAATGAAAGGACACCACACAGATATATATTCAAAATATATATGTATTTATTTCTCAAAGTAACCCCTAGTCTCTTTATGAGCACAGGAGCACAAATCGTCAAACAAGATTATCACAGAATACACAGAAGTTGCACTTTATATGGATAGGCCCTGGTGGCCACTCGAACCATATACTAAAATAGTGGTATAAGTACCACGAACAGAAAAGGGAAAAGGCCTAGGGCCTCTAGAATCGCTGGGCCTACAAGGAGCTAACGTCAGTTAGTGACCAGGAGGTCCACGGGTGGCGTGTGCAGAGCAAATAGTCACACGCGTGCTCCCATAGGTTTCAATGGGTGCGTAAAAAGTACAAAGTTACTGCAAAAGGAATCTTCCGGATGACCTAGGAACTCAAGATTTGGAACACAGGCACTAGAGATGTATTACTACACATGGGCACCGGAGTACCAGCTTTACCTCACCCACAGGAAGCGGGTGCATAGGCCTCAAAGTGCGTCGGGTTTCTTCTATCTGTTCCGTTGAGCCTCGGACAAAGATGCTGCAGGCGGTCGGTCGGGAAGAGATGCAGTGGATCCAAGAGTGGATCGGAGATGTTGAAGACCTGTAAGCAGAGGGGACAGTGTTCACAGTCACTAGCCAGTGACCAGCGTGGCACCAGGTGGGTACCAGGCGATGTCGGGTGCAAACAGGTGATGAGGGGTAGCTTGTCTCCGCAGCCACGTGGTCCCTGAAGGTCGACGACGTCCAGGAGTCGGCTCACGAGCTGTCCCACGCAGGCTCTCGCTGTCGGCGGTGTCGGCGACTTGATCGAAGCAAACAAGCCTTGGCAAAAGCAATTGCAGGAGGATTCGGAAATCAGCTGTTGGTTCTGACCAGCAAGGTCAGAGGGATTGCTCCTTTGGAGGGGAGCAAGGGCCAGTCTGGAGCAACCAGACCAGCGGTGTTTGTTGTAGATTTCGTCGCCAAGATGGCCACTAGCCAGCGGGCCAGCAACCGGTTAGGCGCGTCGAGTGGCAAAATGCAGAAGGGCCCCACGCAGATCGTGGAGATGCTGGAGGGCTCACCTTTGGTGCAGATGCTGCTCGAGGGTTGGGCTTCTCAGGACCCAAAGCACAACTTGGAGGGAGCCTCGGTTGTTGCACTGGTCAGCTTGTCGTAGTCGTTCCAAGATGGCTGGCTCCACGTGTCTCGGTGCCTCCACGGGTCTCCTCTTTTCAGGGACTGTGGATCGGGCGGTGAGAGGTCTGGAGGTCCAGGTCTTGTCAGTCTCTGGGCTCGGGCTCCGGCGGGAGGCGGCGGCAAAGCAGACGGTGATTCGCTGGATGGTGCTTGCGTTAGCAAGGTGGTCACTCCCTGACCACAGGGGAGATTTTCTTCAGTCTTCTGTGCAGCAGAATGTCGAAGTTCCCGTCTTCTTCTTAGTTTCAAGTTGATTCCAGGATGTCTAAAGTCTTAGGACACAGCTCCTACCTTTATTCGGATTCTAGGGGCCGGACTACCTGCTAGGTCCCTCCCTATGGGTGGGACCAGGAAGGGGGGTGGTTACACCCCCAATCCTTTGTCCAGCTCGCCCCAGGCCCGGGACTGGTGTGCCCCAGGACCGGTTTGAACTGGCATATGCACCGAGGCTCCTTGTGAGCCACAGGCATGTCTGGTTTCTTTCAAGCCCTACCTGACCAATACACAAAATCCTGTCTGGGGTGGTGCACGCACCTCCCCTGGCAGGAAACCCTTTGTCCACACCTCCCAAGCTGGAAGGACTCCCAGCAGCAGGAGGGCAGACTTGTGTCTGTGGTGGCAGCATCCATTTTGTGGAGCTGAGGCTATGTCTGATTTTACCCGGGTTTCAGGTACTGTACATGTCGTGTCCCTCTAGAAGGGTGGAATGCTAACCCCGTCGCCAGAATTGGCGAGGGGTTAGTATTCCAATTCGTATGACACCTTACTCGACATGTTTTGATAAAGCCAAACCAAAGATAGCATTTAACCGCGAGGTTCATAATGCACTTAAGAGTATATGGTATGACGATATCTGGAAACAGTAGAAGGAAGTTGTTCCGACCACGGCAGACAGGCTCAGCTCATGCCAGAGCACCATCTCACATGGAACCAAGCACTCTGCCTTCAGGATTGTTAAGGCCTGCCATAGGAGTGACTTATAGGTTACCAGGTGTCCCATTTAAGGTTAGGTATAGGTATACTACACCTAAGTAAGAGGTGATTACACCAACTTACCCCAGCTGAGTGATCAGCCAGTTGTGTCAAATTGTTAGGCCAAGCCTGGGGTGGCATAATACATGCTGCAGCCCTTGGCAGGCCTTGGGTACACCAATGCCCTGGGTACCTAGTGTACACTGGTACAGGGGCTGACAGGGTGATCCAACCAATTGGGTATGTACCTAGGGTACATGGAGTCCATTTTAAAGAGAGAACAGCCAGGCTGAGATCCTGAATAGCAGGATCTCAGGCCAACTAAGTCGAAAAACCAGCTAGACACGAGGCAAAAATTTGGGGGTAACCATAGTCAGATATCCACCTTCCTACAACTCCCATCCTTCCTTCACCAAACACAGTGGGCCTCTCACAGGGTGCCCAAACAACAATTCAAAGGGGCTGTAGCCAACTCCTTTTTGTGGGACCTCTCTGTAAGCAAACAGAAGGCAGGGTAGAAGGATGTCCCATCTTCGCCTGAGCTTTTCAGGTAATCCTTTGATCATACCCTTTAGGGTCTTGTTGAATCTCTCAACAAGCCCATTGCATTGTGGGTGATAAGGGGTGGTGAACTTGTAGTTGACACCACATTCCTTCCACATAGCTGTCAAGTATCCTGACATAAAGTTGGTACCTCTGTCAGATACTACCTCCTTAGGAAACCCCACTCTGGAGAATACTCCCAGCAGGGCCCTGGCCACAACAGGAGCTGTAGTGGTCCTAAGGGAAATTGCCTCTGGATACCTGGTGGCATGATCCACTACCACCAGTATAAATCTGTGCCCAGATGCAGTGGGAGGATCCATGGGACCCACTATGTCTATTCCCACTCTTTCAAAGGGGACCCCCACCACAGGTAGTGGTATTAGGGGGGCCTTTGTTGTGCCACCTGATTTGCCACTGGCTTGGCAGGTCACACAGGAGCGACAAAACTCCTTTGTATCTTCATTCATGTGAGGCCAGTGAAAGTGAGGGACAAGCCTGTCCCAAGTCTTATTCTGGCCTAAGTGTCCTGCTAAAGGAATATCATGGGCCAAGGTAAGAAGGAAGCCCCTAAATTGCAGAGGTATAACCAACCTCCTGGTAGCACCAGGCTTGGGGTCTCTAGCCTCTGAATAAAGGAGCCCTTCATCCCAATACACTTTATGGGTACCTTGAGCATTCCCAGCAGCCTCAGCAGCAGCCAGCTGTCTGAGGGGTTCAAGAGAGGGACAGGATAACTGAGCCTGCCTCAAGTCAGCCCTTGAAGGTCCCCCTGTCCCCAGAAACTCAACCTGATCAGGTTCAAGCTCTTCAGGGACAGTTCCTTCAGGGTCCTCTAGATCAGCTTCCTGGGAAGGCTGATCATCACTCTGAGGCAGGGGGGAAGGCACAGCCTTGACCCTCCTGTTCTTCTTCTTGGTAGGTGCTTGGTCCATTGTTCCAGGATCCAAGACCTGAGGTTCAGTGAGGCACTTTTTGGCCTGTGACCTGGTCACAGCAAGGACATGTGATGATATACCTAACATCTCTGCATGAGTCCTGTACTCCACTTCTGACCATAGAGAACTCTCTAGGTCATTGCCCAACAAACATTCTACTGGGAGGTCTGCACTAACCACAACCCTTTTGAGGCCAGTTACCCCTCCCCATGAGAAGTTAACAACTGCCACACTGTGTGAAGTAGTGGCATTGCCGGCATTGGTCACCAGGTAGTTCTCACCTGGTATGTACTGTCCAGGGTCCACAAAGCCTGGTGTCACCATAGTGACACTGGCACATGTGTCCCTGTAGGCTTGAGCCACTTTGTCATTAATTAAAGGAGTCTGTCTGTACTTGCCCAGGTTACTGGGGCTCACAGTCAGGGACAAATCAATGTCCCCATCACAGATCAAGACTGCCTGTGTCAGGGTTCTGTCTAAGTCAGAATCTCCTTCAGTTCCCATAGTGATTCCCACTACACCCTTTGTCTGGGGACCAACACTGCTAACAGTAGTACTGGGAGCAGGTGCCTTAGGGGCAACAGTGTTGGGGGCTCCACCCTTTTTGCAATCACTAGTCCAGTGAGTTGTATTTTTGCAATGATTGCACCAGGGCTTCTTTTGACCTTCTTTCTTCTTTTTGGACTGTTGTTGGGACCCACCCTCCTTAGCAGTAGTTTGGGGCCCTGTTGAAGACTTCTGGTCTTTAGGTTTCTGATCTCCACCCTTTTGGTCTGTTTTCTTCTGATCACCCCCTTGGCCCTGGTTCTGGTTCTTTTGCTTAACCCTGGTTCTGACCCATTTGTCTGCCTTCTTTCCCAATTCTTGGGGAGAGGTCAGATCAGAGTCAACCAAGTGTTGATGCAGTTGCTGGTTTTGACAGTTATTTAAAATCTGTTCTCTCATCATCAAATTATACAATCCTGTAAAATCAGATACCTTACTTCCCAGCAACCAACCCTCCAAAGCCTTAGTGGCACATTCAACATATTCAGACCAGTCCTGAGTCTGTGTCTTTTGGGTGTCTCTGAACATTAACCTGTACTGTTCAGTGGTTAAGCCTAACCCATCTACCAGAACACTCTTCAGGACTCTGTAATTTCTGACATCCTCTTCTCTAACAGTGAGGAGTCTGTCTCTGCCTCTTCCTTCAAAGGAGAGCCAGAGGATGGCTGCCCACTGGTCTTCAGGAACCTGCTGTACTTTGCAGGCTCTCTCAAGAGCAGTTATCCATTTGTGGATGTCATCCCCACTTTTGTAGGGGGGCACAACCTTAGACAGGTTCCTATTATCAAAGACCCTATCTTTGTCCTTAGGGACAATGCTGCCACCAGTGGGTATAGACCCACTCTCTCTAGGTTGCCTAGCCTTGTTCAGTTTTTCTTCCATCAGGGCTACTTCTAGCTCCTGCTTCCTGATCCTCAGCTGGGCTTCCTGCATTCTGGCCTCATGTTCCCTCCTCTGAGGGGTGGTCAGTCTCCTTCTGGAGTGACCTTGAGAGCCTCTAGAGCCATGGGAAGCATTGGAGTCACCTGAGCGATTCCTTTGCCTTCCAAGCCCTGTGTTAAGTCCACTGGGGAGATCCAATGGGGTGAACCCACTGTCAGTCCCCAATAGCCTTAGTTTAGCTGGGCCAAGTATAACACTTGGCACTGGGCTAGTTCTCCCTTCATCCCCACTCACATCTGTATCCCCATCACTTTCTTCCTCTGTGGTAGGCATCCCATCTAAGGGGTGACTATTGGAAGGGGGTGTAGGAGAGTAGGGTCTGCAATCCTATGATCACCCAGATTTTTTGCTTTTGCTTCATTGGTTTACGACTTTCCCCGGCTGTGGGCCTGCCAATCAGACCCACAGCCTAGCTGTTCTCTCTCGAAATTATCACACATGTACATTAGGTGCATCCACTAATTGGAACTGGGCCGCCTTGTCAGTCCCTGTCTCAGCATACCACAGGTATCCAGGGCATCGGTGTACCCAGGGCCTACCAGGGGCTGAAGCATGTATTATGCCACCCCTGGAATGGCCGCCCAAATCTGACACAACTGGCTGCACGACAGCTGGGGCCACGTGGTGTAATCACCCGTTGCTGTAGGTGTAGTATTCCTACACCTAAACCCTAAAATGGACACATGGATTCCTATCAGTCACTCCTATAGCAGGCCTTATCAATCCTGAAGGCAGAGTGCAGGGAATCATGTGGGACGGTGCTCTGGCGCGAGCTGAGCCCGTCGACGGCTTGCGGAACCAAGTCCTAATAGCCGTTCCATGGTGACGCGGGCCAACTACTTTTAGCATTATAATCCTGGCGGTTATTTGCTAACTTTGGCCTCACATCACCTACACATGTCGAGTAAGGTGTCATACGAATGGGAATACAAACCCCTCGCCAGTCCTGGTGACGGGGTTAGCATTCCCCCCTTTTAGAGGGACACGACATGGAAGTAACCTTGAACCCCGGTTAAAGTTGACTCAAGCCTCAGCATCACAAAATGGATGCTGCCACCAGACACAAGTCTGACCTCCTGCTGCTGGGGGACCTTCCAGCAAGGGGAGCTTGGACAAAGGGTTTCCTGTCGAGGGCGGTGTTAGCACCGCCCCAGACAGGGTTTGTGTATCCCAGGTAGGCAGGGCTGAAAGGAAGGTGATTGCAAGTGGCACCCCGGTGCTCACTGTGCATAGCCCGGCTCAAACCAGTTTCGGGGGCACACCAGCCCCTGAGCTGGCGCGAAGCCGGACAAAGGATAGGGGTGTAACCACCCCCCTCCTGGCTCCACCCATAGGTAGAACCTAGTCACGGGCCAGCCCCTTTTCTTAGAATAAAGGTAGGAGCGAGTCCCCTTCCCAAATTGGATAATCAGATAATCAGATAACTCCGAATCACGAACCACTTTCCACGAAAGGAACTCTTGACTATTTCTGAAGACTCTCCCTTGTGGCTAAGGAGTAGCCACCCTGCAGCAGCAGGCACCACCTAAGCGCTTGCGGTTTGCTGTAAGTCTCTCCTACGGATCAAGACTGCCCAGCTCGACGAGACCCGAGTCCCTGCCATCTCTGACCTTTTACCTGCCTCATCAGCCCAGCTGAGAGTCGTAGGTGTGACGAGACCTGCGGGACCGGCCATCTTCAGAACCTGCACGACGCTTATCTAGCACGCCCACCGAGGGACCCTCGAGTGAGTGCACCTAGGGTTTGAGAAGCCCTAACCCTGAGCAGCTCCAGCATCGAAGTCTGCCTCCCCAGCATCCCCGAGATCTGCGTGGGGGCCCTTCCGCTCCTTGCTGTTCACCGCGTTGTTCGACCACTTGCCGACCGGCTTGTGGCCCTCTTCACGACGCACCACGATTGTTTCATCACTAGTCTGGTTGCTCCAGACTGGCTCTTACTCCCCTTCAACCGAGGAGTACCACGGACCCTCCTGGCCCACTCCCGACGCCATCTTGACTCCCCCGCTTGGGTTGCCACTGCCAAGATCCGCTGCCCCTGCCTGGGCCCAGCATCATCGACAGCAGACACCTTCGTGGGACAGCTCGCCCTCCATCCTGGTCGCCACCGCGCCTCCTGGTCCGAGGAACAGCCGAGTCCGACGTCACCCACTCACCTGGTCGAGGTGACTTCAGCCGGTACCCTCCTGGTACCCACACGATCGCTGGCTAGCGGTTGAGAACTGAGTCCCCTCTGCTTTCAGGTTTTCTTTATCACCGATCCAGGCTTGGATCTCGCTGAAGATCGACACTGGTCGCCTGCCAGCAACTCTTCTTTCAGGCTCCTGAGACTACAACGCGGACTTCCGACATCTTGCCGAACCTTCTACAGCCGCAGCCTCTGGGCTAGGTAACACGAGCATTTCGGTGCTCCATCGCAGGTTCGCTCTACAAGTGTCCAGTTCCTTTGTCGTTTAAGTCCCACTGATCGGATCACTCCGGAATCAGTACCTCCAGACTCTAACCATTCGCATTTCACTGTTAGTGTAGATGGTTTCTCGTGCCCCTCGGGCATTTGTGTAAATTGTGCAACTAAAGTATTTTCCTAAGAGTTTTGTAGTGTGCTTAGCTCCCTGACTCATAAAGAGCCAGGGTAGTCTTGCTATAAATAAATATCCTTTATTTTCATAACAACTTGTGTGGTGTCCTTTCGCTTGGTGTTCAAGGGGTATATGTGATGGTAAACAGCTGGCTTAACACGCCCTCTAGAGTTTAGCCTAAGACTGCTCGTATCCACGCTACTAGGATAGCTGGTCTAAAAGGTTGACTTACAACCAATCATCAATAAGGGTCGTTTGGAATGATACACAGTGATCACTAGAATAGTGAGCACTACATATCAGGCCAACTTCTCACATTGGTGAGCAGCGGTTGGGATTTGAGCTTGCTGTTGTTTTACCACACACGTATCCTAAGAATATCGCAGTGAAAGATCACATAAGTACCCAGGTACATATAACTTAACTTAGAATACTCCGAGTTCTACTGAACCGGCTGTTGTAGTGTAACAGGGCTTAGCACACCCTGACTACAACTCTTAGCAAGGGATCAGTAGGTAAACCCATAGTGTAGGTAGGTGCAACACTTACACCTCACTAGAAAAGCATGTCGATCCACGGAGAGTCTTCGCAGACTCCCTTAGTGGTCAGTGACCCTCCACAGGTCGTGTCACGATATGCAACTCTTAGCTTCAAGGAGATGCGACAACTGTGTGCCTCCAGGAAGCTAAACCTGGGTTCTAACCCTACCATCGCAACTCTGATAGGTCTCTTAGAGGCGTACGATGCTAGGAGGTCCCCTAACACAGGTCCCCCCGGTGCAGATGGGAACATGCCGCCCTTAGAGGGAACCCTCGGTGACCCAGACCTCGACCTCCACACAGAGGAGGAGGACGAGGACGAGTTATCGGGAGACGAGGCAGACAAAGGTCCAGTGGTAGTCGGCAGGCTTACAAGGACCAACTTAAGCAGGCATGAGAATGGAGCTGGGGGAGCCCCGGGCCCACGCTCAAGCAGGCTTAACCTTGGGAACGGACGAGCTAGGTCTCTCTCCAGAGGCTCTGGCAGATCGGTTCATACACATGTCTCTCAGGCATCTTCTCAGAGAGGGATGACGTCCCCTCAGAGGAGGGAGCATGAAGCGAAGATGCGGGAGGTCAATCTGAGGATCGAGCGGGAAGAACTTGCCCTCGCCAAAGAAAGACTTGCCTTGGCCCGAGAGCAGAAATTAAGTGGGTTAGATCCCACTGGTGGCAGCATTCTCAATAGAGAGAAAGACAGGGGTATAGACACTAGACACCTGAGTAAAATAGTGCCCCCCTTTAAACAAGGGGACGACATCCACAAGTGGATAACTGCCTTGGAGAGGGCCTGCACTGTCCAGTGCGTCCCCCCAAGTCAGTGGGCAGCTATACTGTGGCTTTCCTTTGAAGGTAAAGGAAGGGACAAGCTCCTCACTACAAGAGCTGAGGATGCTAACAACTACCAAGTCCTGAAGAACACACTGATTGATGGGTTCGGCTTAACCACGGAACAGTACCGGGTGCTGTTCCGGGACACCCAGAAAATTCAGTCTCAGGATTGGACTGACTTTGTTGATTGTGCCACTAAGGCTTTGGAAGGCTGGTTACTGGGTAGCAAGGTTACTGATTACACAGGATTGTACAATCTTATCATGCGAGAACAGATTTTAAACAACTGTCAGAACCAATTGTTGCATCAGCACCTTGTCGACTCGGATCTGACCTCTCCCCAAGAATTGGGAAAGAAGGCGGACAGATGGGTCAGAACAAGGGTCAAGCAGAACCAGAATCAGAACCAGGGTGGTCAGAAGAAAGCAGACCAAAAGGGTAACAAGAACGAACAAAATGACCAGAAGTCTTCGACAGGTCCCCAACAAACCAAAGAGGGTGGGGGTCAGGCTTCACAGAAGAAGAAGACTCAAGAAGGCCAGTCAAAAAGGTGGTGCCAATACTGTAAAAGTAAGACTCACTGGTTTAGTGAGTGCACCAAGAAAGGAGGGCAAACTCCTACCACTGCAGCCCCTAAGGCACCTGCGCCCCCTAGTACAGTCAGCAGTGGTAGTGCGCCTCCCAAGGCATTAGTTGGGTTAACCTTGGGAACCGAGGGGAGTGACGACTTAGTCGGCACGCTCACTCAGGCCGTCCTTGTCTGTACAGGGGATATGGATATGTCCCCTGATGCCAGTCCCAATACTTTGGGCAAATACAGACAGACACCTTTGATAAATGGAAAAGTGGCTCAGGCCTACAGGGACACGTGTGCTAGTGTCACCATGGTGACGCCTAACTTCGTGGACCCTGGACAGATCATGCTAGGTACCAGTTACCTAGTGACCAATGCCAGCAACGTCACTACCAATCACAGTATGGCAGTTGTTGATTTCTCCTGGGGAGGGGTAAGTGGCCCGAAAAAGGTTGTGGTTAGTTCAGACCTCCCCGTAGAATGTCTGTTGGGCAATGATTTGGAAACGTCACAATGGTCAGAAGTGGAGCAGAGGACTCACATGGAGATGTTAGGCTTGCCAGCACATGTCCTTGCTGTGACCAGGTCACAGGCCAAAAGATGCCCCACTGAACAGGGGCTGGATCCTGGAAGAACGGACCAGACACCTTCCAAGAAAAGGAGCAGTAAGGGTAAGGCTTCGCCTTCCCCCTTGCCCCAGGTCGTGGATCAAGTCTCCGAGGAGGCTGACCTTAAAGAACTGAGGGAAACTGAGCCGCAAGAGCTTGAACCTGGTCAGGTTGAGTTTCTGGGCTCAGGGGGACCCTCCAGGGCAGACCTGGGGAAGGCACAGTTAGACTGCCCCTCACTTGAACCCCTCAGACAGCAGGCCGCTGCTGAGGCTGCAGGGAACGCCACAGGTACCCACAAAGTGTACTGGGACGATGGACTCCTGTACTCCGAGGCAAGAGACCCCAAACCTGGTGCGACCAGGAGGCTGGTCATCCCCTTGTCTCTGAGAGGTTTCCTTCTCACCTTGGCCCACGAGATTCCCCTTGCAGGTCACTTAGGCCAGAATAAGACTTGGGACAGAATTGTTCCACACTTTCACTGGCCCCACATGTCCGAAGATACGAAGGAGTTTTGCCGCTCCTGTGTCACTTGCCAAGCCAGTGGTAAGTCAGGTGGCACGACAAAGGCCCCCCTCATACCACTACCAGTGGTGGGGGTACCCTTTGAACGAGTGGGGATCGACATTGTCGGACCAATGGAACCCCAGACAGCATCAGGGCACAAGTTTATACTGGTGGTGGTGGACCACGCCACCAGGTATCCTGAAGCTATTCCCCTTAGGACCACTACAGCACCTGTGGTGGCACGGGCCCTACTTGGAGTGTTCTCCAGAGTGGGCTTCCCAAAGGAGGTCGTCTCAGACAGAGGTGCAAACTTCATGTCGGGATATCTGACTGCTATGTGGAAGGAATGTGGTGTCAACTACAAGTTCACCACACCCTATCACCCACAATGCAATGGGCTTGTTGAGAGATTCAATAGGACCCTAAAAGGGATGATTCACGGACTACCTGAAAAGCTTCGGCGGAGATGGGATGTCCTGATACCCTGCCTCTTGTTCGCCTACAGAGAGGTCCCGCAGAAGGGGGTTGGCTACAGCCCTTTTGAGCTTCTGTTCGGACATCCTGTAAGGGGACCCCTTTGTTTGGTAAAGGAAGGATGGGAGAGACCTCTCAGAAAGCCGGCATCAAACATTGTGGACTATGTGCTCGGTCTCCGCTCGCGGATGGCGGAGTACATGGAAAAGGCGTCTAAAAACCTTGAGGCGAGCCAAGAATTACAGAAAGCTTGGCACGACCAAAAGGCTGTCCTGACTGTGTACCAGCCTGGACAGAAGGTGTGGGTGCTGGAGCCAGTGGCCCCAGCAGCACTCAAAGACAAATGGTCTGGGCCCCACACGATCATTGAGCAAAAGGGAGAGGTCACCTACCTGGTAGACCTGGGAACTCCCCGGAGCCCCCACAGGGTGCTCCATGTAAACAGGCTCAAGGCATATGTCGACAGGGAGGGCATGGGCTTGCTCATGGCCACAGATGAGGGACAGGAGGAGGAGAGTGACCCTCTCCCGGACCTGCTCTCTCAGAACCCTGACGATGGATCAGTAGATGGTGTTGTCTTTTGCGGCAGCCTCTCTGGACCTCAACAAGAGGATTGTAAACAGGTTCTTCAATCCTTTCGACATATGTTCTCTCTGACACCCAGTCAGACCAAGTGGTGTACCCATGAGGTCGACACTGGGGACAGTCTGCCCGTAAAGAGTAAAATCTATCGGCAACCTGATCATGTCAGAGACTGCATCAAGACAGAGGTGCAGAAAATGTTGGAGCTGGGAGTCATTGAACCCTCGGACAGCCCCTGGGCTAGTCCCGTAGTGCTCGTGCCGAAACCTCACACCCAGGGCGGTAAGAAAGAGATGAGGTTTTGCGTGGACTACAGAGGTCTCAATGCAGTCACTAAGACTGACGCCCACCCGATACCAAGAGCAGACGAACTTATCGACCGGTTGGCCTCGGCCAACTACTTAAGTACGTTTGACCTGACAGCTGGGTATTGGCAAATCAGGTTAGCTGAGGAGGCCAAGCCCAAAACCGCATTTTCTACCCCGGGTGGGCATTATCAGTTCGTGGTAATGCCCTTTGGTTTGAAAAATGCACCTGCCACCTTCCAAAGGCTGGTGAATCGAGTTCTCACTGGGTTGGACGACTTCTGTGCGGCGTATCTGGACGATATCGCTGTCTTTAGCTCCACCTGGGAGGATCACCTGGTCCACCTGAGGAAAGTGTTAGAGGCCCTGCAGAAGGCAGGCCTCACTATCAAGGCCACCAAGTGCCAGATAGGGCAGACACAGGTTGTATACCTGGGCCACCGTGTAGGTGGGGGCCAGGTTCAACCATTGGAGAGCAAAATACAGGCCATCCAGGACTGGGCTCCTCCAACCACCCAGACTCAGGTTCGAGCTTTCTTGGGCCTGACTGGTTATTACCGGAAATTTGTCAGAAATTATGGATCCATTGTGACCCCGCTAAATGACCTGACAAGTAAAAAGATGCCAAAAAAAGTTCAGTGGACAGCAAGCTGTCAGAAGGCATTCGATGACCTGAAGCAGGCCATGTGCACAGCACCTATCCTAAAGAGTCCAGACTACTCCAAACCATTCATTGTCCAAACAGACGCTTCGGAGCTGGGTGTGGGAGCTGTTCTATCGCAACTGAATTTTGATGGTCATGACCAGCCCATAGCTTTTATTAGCAGGAGGCTGACCCCCAGAGAGAAGAATTGGTCAGCTATTGAGAGGGAGGCCTTTGCTGTGGTTTGGGCCCTGAAGAAGTTGAGGCCATACTTGTTTGGCACTCACTTCAAGATTCAGACCGACCATAAGCCCCTCTTGTGGCTAAATCAAATGAAGGGTGAAAACCCCAAACTACTTAGGTGGTCCATTTCCCTACAGGGGATGGACTTCACAGTGGAGCATAGACCTGGCACTGATCATGGCAATGCAGATGGGCTCTCCAGGTATTTCCACTTAGAGCAAGAAGACTCACCTGGTCAAGGTTAGCTTATTGTCGCAAAGTTTGGGGGGGGGTCATGTAGGAGAGTAGGGTCTGCAATCCTATGATCACCCAGATTTTTTGCTTTTGCTTCATTGGTTTACGACTTTCCCCGGCTGTGGGCCTGCCAATCAGACCCACAGCCTAGCTGTTCTCTCTTGAAATTATCACACATGTACATTAGGTGCATCCACTAATTGGAACTGGGCCGCCTTGTCAGTCCCTGTCTCAGCATACCACAGGTATCCAGGGCATCGGTGTACCCAGGGCCTACCAGGGGCTGAAGCATGTATTATGCCACCCCTGGAATGGCCGCCCAAATCTGACACAACTGGCTGCACGACAGCTGGGGCCACGTGGTGTAATCACCCGTTGCTGTAGGTGTAGTATTCCTACACCTAAACCCTAAAATGGACACATGGATTCCTATCAGTCACTCCTATAGCAGGCCTTATCAATCCTGAAGGCAGAGTGCAGGGAATCATGTGGGACGGTGCTCTGGCGCGAGCTGAGCCCGTCGACGGCTTGCGGAACCAAGTCCTAATAGCCGTTCCATGGTGACGCGGGCCAACTACTTTTAATGCATTATAATCCTGGCGGTTATTTGCTAACTTTGGCCTCACATCACCTACACATGTCGAGTAAGGTGTCATACGAATGGGAATACAAACCCCTCGCCAGTCCTGGTGACGGGGTTAGCATTCCCCCCTTTTAGAGGGACACGACATGGAAGTAACCTTGAACCCCGGTTAAAGTTGACTCAAGCCTCAGCATCACAAAATGGATGCTGCCACCAGACACAAGTCTGACCTCCTGCTGCTGGGGGACCTTCCAGCAAGGGGAGCTTGGACAAAGGGTTTCCTGTCGAGGGCGGTGTTAGCACCGTCCCAGACAGGGTTTGTGTATCCCAGGTAGGCAGGGCTGAAAGGAAGGTGATTGCAAGTGGCACCCCGGTGCTCACTGTGCATAGCCCGGCTCAAACCAGTTTCGGGGGCACACCAGCCCCTGAGCTGGCGCGAAGCCGGACAAAGGATAGGGGTGTAACCACCCCCCTCCTGGCTCCACCCATAGGTAGAACCTAGTCACGGGCCAGCCCCTTTTCTTAGAATAAAGGTAGGAGCGAGTCCCCTTCCCAAATTGGATAATCAGATAATCGGATAACTCCGAATCACGAACCACTTTCCACGAAAGGAACTCTTGACTATTTCTGAAGACTCTCCCTTGTGGCTAAGGAGTAGCCACCCTGCACCAGCAGGCACCACCTAAGCGCTTGCGGTTTGCTGTAAGTCTCTCCTACGGATCAAGACTGCCCAGCTCGACGAGACCCGAGTCCCTGCCATCTCTGACCTTTTACCTGCCTCATCAGCCCAGCTGAGAGTCGTAGGTGTGACGAGACCTGCGGGACCGGCCATCTTCAGAACCTGCACGACGCTTATCTAGCACGCCCACCGAGGGACCCTCGAGTGAGTGCACCTAGGGTTTGAGAAGCCCTAACCCTGAGCAGCTCCAGCATCGAAGTCTGCCTCCCCAGCATCCCCGAGATCTGCGTGGGGGCCCTTCCGCTCCTTGCTGTTCACCGCGTTGTTCGACCACTTGCCGACCGGCTTGTGGCCCTCTTCACGACGCACCACGATTGTTTCATCACTAGTCTGGTTGCTCCAGACTGGCTCTTACTCCCCTTCAACCGAGGAGTACCACGGACCCTCCTGGCCCACTCCCGACGCCATCTTGACTCCCCCGCTTGGGTTGCCACTGCCAAGATCCGCTGCCCCTGCCTGGGCCCAGCATCATCGACAGCAGACACCTTCGTGGGACAGCTCGCCCTCCATCCTGGTCGCCACCGCGCCTCCTGGTCCGAGGAACAGCCGAGTCCGACGTCACCCACTCACCTGGTCGAGGTGACTTCAGCCGGTACCCTCCTGGTACCCACACGATCGCTGGCTAGCGGTTGAGAACTGAGTCCCCTCTGCTTTCAGGTTTTCTTTATCACCGATCCAGGCTTGGATCTCGCTGAAGATCGACACTGGTCGCCTGCCAGCAACTCTTCTTTCAGGCTCCTGAGACTACAACGCGGACTTCCGACATCTTGCCGAACCTTCTACAGCCGCAGCCTCTGGGCTAGGTAACACGAGCATTTCGGTGCTCCATCGCAGGTTCGCTCTACAAGTGTCCAGTTCCTTTGTCGTTTAAGTCCCACTGATCGGATCACTCCGGAATCAGTACCTCCAGACTCTAACCATTCGCATTTCACTGTTAGTGTAGATGGTTTCTCGTGCCCCTCGGGCATTTGTGTAAATTGTGCAACTAAAGTATTTTCCTAAGAGTTTTGTAGTGTGCTTAGCTCCCTGACTCATAAAGAGCCAGGGTAGTCTTGCTATAAATAAATATCCTTTATTTTCATAACAACTTGTGTGGTGTCCTTTCGCTTGGTGTTCAAGGGGTATATGTGATGGTAAACAGCTGGCTTAACACGCCCTCTAGAGTTTAGCCTAAGACTGCTCGTATCCACGCTACTAGGATAGCTGGTCTAAAAGGTTGACTTACAACCAATCATCAATAAGGGTCGTTTGGAATGATACACAGTGATCACTAGAATAGTGAGCACTACATATCAGGCCAACTTCTCACATTGGTGAGCAGCGGTTGGGATTTGAGCTTGCTGTTGTTTTACCACACACGTATCCTAAGAATATCGCAGTGAAAGATCACATAAGTACCCAGGTACATATAACTTAACTTAGAATACTCCGAGTTCTACTGAACCGGCTGTTGTAGTGTAACAGGGCTTAGCACACCCTGACTACAACTCTTAGCAAGGGATCAGTAGGTAAACCCATAGTGTAGGTAGGTGCAACACTTACACCTCACTAGAAAAGCATGTCGATCCACGGAGAGTCTTCGCAGACTCCCTTAGTGGTCAGTGACCCTCCACAGGTCGTGTCACGATATGCAACTCTTAGCTTCAAGGAGATGCGACAACTGTGTGCCTCCAGGAAGCTAAACCTGGGTTCTAACCCTACCATCGCAACTCTGATAGGTCTCTTAGAGGCGTACGATGCTAGGAGGTCCCCTAACACAGGTCCCCCCGGTGCAGATGGGAACATGCCGCCCTTAGAGGGAACCCTCGGTGACCCAGACCTCGACCTCCACACAGAGGAGGAGGACGAGGACGAGTTATCGGGAGACGAGGCAGACAAAGGTCCAGTGGTAGTCGGCAGGCTTACAAGGACCAACTTAAGCAGGCATGAGAATGGAGCTGGGGGAGCCCCGGGCCCACGCTCAAGCAGGCTTAACCTTGGGAACGGACGAGCTAGGTCTCTCTCCAGAGGCTCTGGCAGATCGGTTCATACACATGTCTCTCAGGCATCTTCTCAGAGAGGGATGACGTCCCCTCAGAGGAGGGAGCATGAAGCGAAGATGCGGGAGGTCAATCTGAGGATCGAGCGGGAAGAACTTGCCCTCGCCAAAGAAAGACTTGCCTTGGCCCGAGAGCAGAAATTAAGTGGGTTAGATCCCACTGGTGGCAGCATTCTCAATAGAGAGAAAGACAGGGGTATAGACACTAGACACCTGAGTAAAATAGTGCCCCCCTTTAAACAAGGGGACGACATCCACAAGTGGATAACTGCCTTGGAGAGGGCCTGCACTGTCCAGTGCGTCCCCCCAAGTCAGTGGGCAGCTATACTGTGGCTTTCCTTTGAAGGTAAAGGAAGGGACAAGCTCCTCACTACAAGAGCTGAGGATGCTAACAACTACCAAGTCCTGAAGAACACACTGATTGATGGGTTCGGCTTAACCACGGAACAGTACCGGGTGCTGTTCCGGGACACCCAGAAAATTCAGTCTCAGGATTGGACTGACTTTGTTGATTGTGCCACTAAGGCTTTGGAAGGCTGGTTACTGGGTAGCAAGGTTACTGATTACACAGGATTGTACAATCTTATCATGCGAGAACAGATTTTAAACAACTGTCAGAACCAATTGTTGCATCAGCACCTTGTCGACTCGGATCTGACCTCTCCCCAAGAATTGGGAAAGAAGGCGGACAGATGGGTCAGAACAAGGGTCAAGCAGAACCAGAATCAGAACCAGGGTGGTCAGAAGAAAGCAGACCAAAAGGGTAACAAGAACGAACAAAATGACCAGAAGTCTTCGACAGGTCCCCAACAAACCAAAGAGGGTGGGGGTCAGGCTTCACAGAAGAAGAAGACTCAAGAAGGCCAGTCAAAAAGGTGGTGCCAATACTGTAAAAGTAAGACTCACTGGTTTAGTGAGTGCACCAAGAAAGGAGGGCAAACTCCTACCACTGCAGCCCCTAAGGCACCTGCGCCCCCTAGTACAGTCAGCAGTGGTAGTGCGCCTCCCAAGGCATTAGTTGGGTTAACCTTGGGAACCGAGGGGAGTGACGACTTAGTCGGCACGCTCACTCAGGCCGTCCTTGTCTGTACAGGGGATATGGATATGTCCCCTGATGCCAGTCCCAATACTTTGGGCAAATACAGACAGACACCTTTGATAAATGGAAAAGTGGCTCAGGCCTACAGGGACACGTGTGCTAGTGTCACCATGGTGACGCCTAACTTCGTGGACCCTGGACAGATCATGCTAGGTACCAGTTACCTAGTGACCAATGCCAGCAACGTCACTACCAATCACAGTATGGCAGTTGTTGATTTCTCCTGGGGAGGGGTAAGTGGCCCGAAAAAGGTTGTGGTTAGTTCAGACCTCCCCGTAGAATGTCTGTTGGGCAATGATTTGGAAACGTCACAATGGTCAGAAGTGGAGCAGAGGACTCACATGGAGATGTTAGGCTTGCCAGCACATGTCCTTGCTGTGACCAGGTCACAGGCCAAAAGATGCCCCACTGAACAGGGGCTGGATCCTGGAAGAACGGACCAGACACCTTCCAAGAAAAGGAGCAGTAAGGGTAAGGCTTCGCCTTCCCCCTTGCCCCAGGTCGTGGATCAAGTCTCCGAGGAGGCTGACCTTAAAGAACTGAGGGAAACTGAGCCGCAAGAGCTTGAACCTGGTCAGGTTGAGTTTCTGGGCTCAGGGGGACCCTCCAGGGCAGACCTGGGGAAGGCACAGTTAGACTGCCCCTCACTTGAACCCCTCAGACAGCAGGCCGCTGCTGAGGCTGCAGGGAACGCCACAGGTACCCACAAAGTGTACTGGGACGATGGACTCCTGTACTCCGAGGCAAGAGACCCCAAACCTGGTGCGACCAGGAGGCTGGTCATCCCCTTGTCTCTGAGAGGTTTCCTTCTCACCTTGGCCCACGAGATTCCCCTTGCAGGTCACTTAGGCCAGAATAAGACTTGGGACAGAATTGTTCCACACTTTCACTGGCCCCACATGTCCGAAGATACGAAGGAGTTTTGCCGCTCCTGTGTCACTTGCCAAGCCAGTGGTAAGTCAGGTGGCACGACAAAGGCCCCCCTCATACCACTACCAGTGGTGGGGGTACCCTTTGAACGAGTGGGGATCGACATTGTCGGACCAATGGAACCCCAGACAGCATCAGGGCACAAGTTTATACTGGTGGTGGTGGACCACGCCACCAGGTATCCTGAAGCTATTCCCCTTAGGACCACTACAGCACCTGTGGTGGCACGGGCCCTACTTGGAGTGTTCTCCAGAGTGGGCTTCCCAAAGGAGGTCGTCTCAGACAGAGGTGCAAACTTCATGTCGGGATATCTGACTGCTATGTGGAAGGAATGTGGTGTCAACTACAAGTTCACCACACCCTATCACCCACAATGCAATGGGCTTGTTGAGAGATTCAATAGGACCCTAAAAGGGATGATTCACGGACTACCTGAAAAGCTTCGGCGGAGATGGGATGTCCTGATACCCTGCCTCTTGTTCGCCTACAGAGAGGTCCCGCAGAAGGGGGTTGGCTACAGCCCTTTTGAGCTTCTGTTCGGACATCCTGTAAGGGGACCCCTTTGTTTGGTAAAGGAAGGATGGGAGAGACCTCTCAGAAAGCCGGCATCAAACATTGTGGACTATGTGCTCGGTCTCCGCTCGCGGATGGCGGAGTACATGGAAAAGGCGTCTAAAAACCTTGAGGCGAGCCAAGAATTACAGAAAGCTTGGCACGACCAAAAGGCTGTCCTGACTGTGTACCAGCCTGGACAGAAGGTGTGGGTGCTGGAGCCAGTGGCCCCAGCAGCACTCAAAGACAAATGGTCTGGGCCCCACACGATCATTGAGCAAAAGGGAGAGGTCACCTACCTGGTAGACCTGGGAACTCCCCGGAGCCCCCACAGGGTGCTCCATGTAAACAGGCTCAAGGCATATGTCGACAGGGAGGGCATGGGCTTGCTCATGGCCACAGATGAGGGACAGGAGGAGGAGAGTGACCCTCTCCCGGACCTGCTCTCTCAGAACCCTGACGATGGATCAGTAGATGGTGTTGTCTTTTGCGGCAGCCTCTCTGGACCTCAACAAGAGGATTGTAAACAGGTTCTTCAATCCTTTCGACATATGTTCTCTCTGACACCCAGTCAGACCAAGTGGTGTACCCATGAGGTCGACACTGGGGACAGTCTGCCCGTAAAGAGTAAAATCTATCGGCAACCTGATCATGTCAGAGACTGCATCAAGACAGAGGTGCAGAAAATGTTGGAGCTGGGAGTCATTGAACCCTCGGACAGCCCCTGGGCTAGTCCCGTAGTGCTCGTGCCGAAACCTCACACCCAGGGCGGTAAGAAAGAGATGAGGTTTTGCGTGGACTACAGAGGTCTCAATGCAGTCACTAAGACTGACGCCCACCCGATACCAAGAGCAGACGAACTTATCGACCGGTTGGCCTCGGCCAACTACTTAAGTACGTTTGACCTGACAGCTGGGTATTGGCAAATCAGGTTAGCTGAGGAGGCCAAGCCCAAAACCGCATTTTCTACCCCGGGTGGGCATTATCAGTTCGTGGTAATGCCCTTTGGTTTGAAAAATGCACCTGCCACCTTCCAAAGGCTGGTGAATCGAGTTCTCACTGGGTTGGACGACTTCTGTGCGGCGTATCTGGACGATATCGCTGTCTTTAGCTCCACCTGGGAGGATCACCTGGTCCACCTGAGGAAAGTGTTAGAGGCCCTGCAGAAGGCAGGCCTCACTATCAAGGCCACCAAGTGCCAGATAGGGCAGACACAGGTTGTATACCTGGGCCACCGTGTAGGTGGGGGCCAGGTTCAACCATTGGAGAGCAAAATACAGGCCATCCAGGACTGGGCTCCTCCAACCACCCAGACTCAGGTTCGAGCTTTCTTGGGCCTGACTGGTTATTACCGGAAATTTGTCAGAAATTATGGATCCATTGTGACCCCGCTAAATGACCTGACAAGTAAAAAGATGCCAAAAAAAGTTCAGTGGACAGCAAGCTGTCAGAAGGCATTCGATGACCTGAAGCAGGCCATGTGCACAGCACCTATCCTAAAGAGTCCAGACTACTCCAAACCATTCATTGTCCAAACAGACGCTTCGGAGCTGGGTGTGGGAGCTGTTCTATCGCAACTGAATTTTGATGGTCATGACCAGCCCATAGCTTTTATTAGCAGGAGGCTGACCCCCAGAGAGAAGAATTGGTCAGCTATTGAGAGGGAGGCCTTTGCTGTGGTTTGGGCCCTGAAGAAGTTGAGGCCATACTTGTTTGGCACTCACTTCAAGATTCAGACCGACCATAAGCCCCTCTTGTGGCTAAATCAAATGAAGGGTGAAAACCCCAAACTACTTAGGTGGTCCATTTCCCTACAGGGGATGGACTTCACAGTGGAGCATAGACCTGGCACTGATCATGGCAATGCAGATGGGCTCTCCAGGTATTTCCACTTAGAGCAAGAAGACTCACCTGGTCAAGGTTAGCTTATTGTCGCAAAGTTTGGGGGGGGGTCATGTAGGAGAGTAGGGTCTGCAATCCTATGATCACCCAGATTTTTTGCTTTTGCTTCATTGGTTTACGACTTTCCCCGGCTGTGGGCCTGCCAATCAGACCCACAGCCTAGCTGTTCTCTCTTGAAATTATCACACATGTACATTAGGTGCATCCACTAATTGGAACTGGGCCGCCTTGTCAGTCCCTGTCTCAGCATACCACAGGTATCCAGGGCATCGGTGTACCCAGGGCCTACCAGGGGCTGAAGCATGTATTATGCCACCCCTGGAATGGCCGCCCAAATCTGACACAACTGGCTGCACGACAGCTGGGGCCACGTGGTGTAATCACCCGTTGCTGTAGGTGTAGTATTCCTACACCTAAACCCTAAAATGGACACATGGATTCCTATCAGTCACTCCTATAGCAGGCCTTATCAATCCTGAAGGCAGAGTGCAGGGAATCATGTGGGACGGTGCTCTGGCGCGAGCTGAGCCCGTCGACGGCTTGCGGAACCAAGTCCTAATAGCCGTTCCATGGTGACGCGGGCCAACTACTTTTAATGCATTATAATCCTGGCGGTTATTTGCTAACTTTGGCCTCACATCACCTACACATGTCGAGTAAGGTGTCATACGAATGGGAATACAAACCCCTCGCCAGTCCTGGTGACGGGGTTAGCATTCCCCCCTTTTAGAGGGACACGACATGGAAGTAACCTTGAACCCCGGTTAAAGTTGACTCAAGCCTCAGCATCACAAAATGGATGCTGCCACCAGACACAAGTCTGACCTCCTGCTGCTGGGGGACCTTCCAGCAAGGGGAGCTTGGACAAAGGGTTTCCTGTCGAGGGCGGTGTTAGCACCGTCCCAGACAGGGTTTGTGTATCCCAGGTAGGCAGGGCTGAAAGGAAGGTGATTGCAAGTGGCACCCCGGTGCTCACTGTGCATAGCCCGGCTCAAACCAGTTTCGGGGGCACACCAGCCCCTGAGCTGGCGCGAAGCCGGACAAAGGATAGGGGTGTAACCACCCCCCTCCTGGCTCCACCCATAGGTAGAACCTAGTCACGGGCCAGCCCCTTTTCTTAGAATAAAGGTAGGAGCGAGTCCCCTTCCCAAATTGGATAATCAGATAATCGGATAACTCCGAATCACGAACCACTTTCCACGAAAGGAACTCTTGACTATTTCTGAAGACTCTCCCTTGTGGCTAAGGAGTAGCCACCCTGCACCAGCAGGCACCACCTAAGCGCTTGCGGTTTGCTGTAAGTCTCTCCTACGGATCAAGACTGCCCAGCTCGACGAGACCCGAGTCCCTGCCATCTCTGACCTTTTACCTGCCTCATCAGCCCAGCTGAGAGTCGTAGGTGTGACGAGACCTGCGGGACCGGCCATCTTCAGAACCTGCACGACGCTTATCTAGCACGCCCACCGAGGGACCCTCGAGTGAGTGCACCTAGGGTTTGAGAAGCCCTAACCCTGAGCAGCTCCAGCATCGAAGTCTGCCTCCCCAGCATCCCCGAGATCTGCGTGGGGGCCCTTCCGCTCCTTGCTGTTCACCGCGTTGTTCGACCACTTGCCGACCGGCTTGTGGCCCTCTTCACGACGCACCACGATTGTTTCATCACTAGTCTGGTTGCTCCAGACTGGCTCTTACTCCCCTTCAACCGAGGAGTACCACGGACCCTCCTGGCCCACTCCCGACGCCATCTTGACTCCCCCGCTTGGGTTGCCACTGCCAAGATCCGCTGCCCCTGCCTGGGCCCAGCATCATCGACAGCAGACACCTTCGTGGGACAGCTCGCCCTCCATCCTGGTCGCCACCGCGCCTCCTGGTCCGAGGAACAGCCGAGTCCGACGTCACCCACTCACCTGGTCGAGGTGACTTCAGCCGGTACCCTCCTGGTACCCACACGATCGCTGGCTAGCGGTTGAGAACTGAGTCCCCTCTGCTTTCAGGTTTTCTTTATCACCGATCCAGGCTTGGATCTCGCTGAAGATCGACACTGGTCGCCTGCCAGCAACTCTTCTTTCAGGCTCCTGAGACTACAACGCGGACTTCCGACATCTTGCCGAACCTTCTACAGCCGCAGCCTCTGGGCTAGGTAACACGAGCATTTCGGTGCTCCATCGCAGGTTCGCTCTACAAGTGTCCAGTTCCTTTGTCGTTTAAGTCCCACTGATCGGATCACTCCGGAATCAGTACCTCCAGACTCTAACCATTCGCATTTCACTGTTAGTGTAGATGGTTTCTCGTGCCCCTCGGGCATTTGTGTAAATTGTGCAACTAAAGTATTTTCCTAAGAGTTTTGTAGTGTGCTTAGCTCCCTGACTCATAAAGAGCCAGGGTAGTCTTGCTATAAATAAATATCCTTTATTTTCATAACAACTTGTGTGGTGTCCTTTCGCTTGGTGTTCAAGGGGTATATGTGATGGTAAACAGCTGGCTTAACACGCCCTCTAGAGTTTAGCCTAAGACTGCTCGTATCCACGCTACTAGGATAGCTGGTCTAAAAGGTTGACTTACAACCAATCATCAATAAGGGTCGTTTGGAATGATACACAGTGATCACTAGAATAGTGAGCACTACATATCAGGCCAACTTCTCACAGGGGGTACCTCTGTGGCATCTTCAGAAGGGGGGCCTCCTGTTCCTGTCCCTAAGGGGGCTAACTGGGAAGCTTTCTTGAGTTCTCTCTGATTCTCATCATTCTGTAAGAGTTCTCTGAGCTCAGCAGAGTTAGGGTTCTTGGGCTGTTTAAGGCCTCTAAGAGTTGCCAAATGCCTGAGCTCATTCTGATTAAGGGTAGCAAAGCTGGATGGTGCCCTCTGGGGGTCACTCTCAACAGAGATGGGTACAGTGGACCCCTCTGCCCCGGCCATTGCTCTTAAGTGTGGGTGGATGTGTTGCAATCTACCTACACTTGGGTTTACCTACTAAACCTATCTAGTAGTTGTAGTCAGGGTGTGCTACTCCCTTTGCTCTACAACAACTAAGTTCAGTAGAACTTATGTATATCTAATCTTGTTTTATATGTACCTACAGGTACCTATGTGATCTTTCAATTGGTAACCAAGAGATTACAATGGTAAAACACAGCAAGCTCAAATCCAACCGCTGCTCACCAATGTGAGAAGTTGGCCTGGTATATGATGCTCACTAGTTAAAGTGATCACCTTGTACCATGCCAAGCAACCCTTATGGTGTGGTTGTAAGTCAACCTTTTCGGACTAGCTGCCCTAGTGGTAGCGTAGGCTAAGCAGTCTTTGAGGCTAAACTCGTGAAGCGTGTTAATCCAGCTGTTTTACCAAATGCAACCCCCTTTTATACCAATGAAAGGACACCACACAGATATATATTCAAAATATATATGTATTTATTTCTCAAAGTAACCCCTAGTCTCTTTATGAGCACAGGAGCACAAATCGTCAAACAAGATTACAGTAGAATACACAGAAGTTGCACTTTATATGGATAGGCCCTGGTGGCCACTCGAACCATATACTAAAATAGTGGTATAAGTACTACGAACAGAAAAGGGAAAAGGCCTAGGGCCTCTAGAATCGCTGGGCCTACAAGGAGCTAACGTCAGTTAGTGACCAGGAGGTCCACGGGTGGCGTGTGCAGAGCAAATAGTCACACGCGTGCTCCCATAGGTTTCAATGGGTGCGTAAAAAGTACAAAGTTACTGCAAAGAGGATCTTCCGGATGGACTAGGAACTCAAGATTTGGAACACAGGCACTAGAGATGTAATACTACACTTGGGCACAGGTGTGCCAGCTTTACCTCACCCACAGGAAGCGGGTGCATAGGCCTCGAAGTGCGTCGGGTTTCTTCTATCTGTTCCGTGGAGCTTGCAGACAAAGATGCTGCAGGCGGTCGTTCCGGGAGAGATGCAGTGGATCCAAGAGTGGATCGGAGATGTTGAAGACCTGTAAGCAGAGGGGACAGTGTTCACAGTCACTAGCCAGTGACCAGCGTGGCACCAGGTGGGTACCAGGCAATGTTGGGTGCAAACAGGAAGAAAGGTGTAGCTTGTCTCTGCAGCCACGTGGTCCCTGGAGGTCGACGACGTCCAGGAGTCGGTTCACGAGCTGTCCCACGCAGGCTCTCGCTGTCGGCGGTGTCGTCGACTTGATCGAAGCAAACAAGCCTTGGCAAAAGCAATTGTTGTAGGAGATGAAATAAGCTGATGGTTCTGACCAACAAGGTCAGAAGGACTGCTCCTTTGGAAGGGAGCAAGGGCCAGTCTGGAGCAACCAGACCAGCAGTGTATTTCTTGAAGTTCGTCGCCAAGATGGCTACTAGCCAGCGGGCCAGCAACCGGTTAGGCGCGTCGAGTGGCAAAATGCAGAAGGGCCCCACGCAGATCGTGGAGATGCTGGAGGGCTCACCTTTGGTGCAGATGCTGCTCGGGTGTTGGGCTTCTCAGATCCAAAAGCACAACTTGGAGGGAGCCTCGGTTGTTGCGCTTGTCAGCTTGTCGTAGTCGTTCCAAGATGGCTGGCTCCACGTGTCTCGGTGCCTCCACGGGTCTCCTCTTTTCAGGGACTGTGGATCGGGCGGTGAGAGGTCTGGAGGTCCAGGTCTTGTCAGTCTCTGGGCTCGGGCTCCGGCGGGAGGCGGCGGCAAAGCAGACGTTGATTCGCTGGATGGTGCTTGCGTTAGCAAGGTGGTCACTCCCTGACCACAGGGGAGATTGGCTTCAGTCCTCTGTGTAGCAGAGCGTCGAAGTTCCCGTCTTCTTCTTAGTATTAAGTTGATTCCAGGATGTCTGAAGTCTTAGGACACAGCTCCTACCTTTAAGCGGATTCTAGGGGCCGGACTACCTGCTAGGTCCCTCCCTATGGGTGGGACCAGGAAGGGGGGTGGTTACACTCCCAATCCTTTGTCCAGCTCGCCCCAGGCCCGGGACTGGTGTGCCCCAGGACCGGTTTGAACTGGCATATGCACCGAGGCTCCTTGTGAGCCACAGGCATGTCTGGTTTCTTTCAAGCCCTACCTGACCAATACACAAAATCCTGTCTGGGGTGGTGCACGCACCTCCCCTGGCAGGAAACCCTTTGTCCACACCTCCCAAGCTGGAAGGACTCCCAGCAGCAGGAGGGCAGACTTGTGTCTGTGGTGGCAGCATCCATTTTGTGGAGCTGAGGCTATGTCTGATTTTACCCGGGTTTCAGGTACTGTACATGTCGTGTCCCTCTAGAAGGGTGGAATGCTAACCCCGTCGCCAGAATTGGCGAGGGGTTAGTATTCCCATTCGTATGACACCTTACTCGACATGTTTTGATAAAGCCAAACCAAAGATAGCATTTAACCGCGAGGTTCATAATGCACTTAAGAGTATATGGTATGACGATATCTGGAAACAGTAGAAGGAAGTTGTTCCGACCACTGCAGACAGGCTCAGCTCATGCCAGAGCACCATCTCACATGGAACCACGCACTCTGCCTTCAGGATTGTTAAGGCCTGCCATAGGAGTGACTTATAGGTTACCAGGTGTCCCATTTTAAGGTTAGGTATAGGTATACTACACCTAAGTAAGAGGTGATTACACCAACTTACCCCAGCTGAGTGATCAGCCAGTTGTGTCAAATTGTTAGGCCAAGCCTGGGGTGGCATAATACATGCTGCAGCCCTTGGCAGGCCTTGGGTACACCAATGCCCTGGGTACCTAGTGTACACTGGTACAGGGGCTGACAGGGTGATCCACTTCCAATTGGTTATGCACCTAGGGTGCATAGTTTTAATTTAGTAGAGAGAACAGCAGGCTGGGGGTCTGATTGGCAGGCCCACAGCCTCAATATGTCAAAAACCAGTGAAGCAAAAAGCAAAAATTTGGGGTGACCATAGGATAGCAGACCCTACTCTCCTATAGTCAGTGTCGATCAGTCAGTGTCAGTCAGTCAGTGTCAGTCAGTCAGTGTCAGTCAGTCAGTGTCAGTCAGAGTCAGTGTCAGTCAGTGTCAGTCAGTGTGAGTCAGTCGTAGAGTCAGTCAGTCAGTGTCAGTCAGTCAGTGTCAGTCAGAGTCAGTGTCAGTCAGTGTCAGTCAGTGTGCGTCAGTCGTAGAGTCAGTCAGTCAGTGTCAGTCAGTCAGTGTCTGTCAGTCAGTGTCAGTCAGTCAGTGTCTGTCAGTCAGTGTCAATCAGTCAGTCAGTGTCAGTCAGTCAGTGTCAGTCAGAGTCAGTGTCAGTCAGTGTCAGTCAGTCGGAGAGTCAGTCAGTGTCAGTCAGTCAGTGTCTGTCAGTCAGTGTCTGTCAGTGTCAGTCAGTGTCTGTCAGTCAGTGTCTGTCAGTATCAGTCAGTGTCAGTCAGTCAGTGTCTGTCAGTGTCAGTCAGTGTCTGTCAGTGTCTGTCAGTCAGTGTTTGTCAGTCAGTGTCAGTCACTCTCAGCCAGTCAGTGTCAGCCAGTGTCAGCCAGTGTCAGTCAGTGTCAGTCAGTCAGTGTCAGTCAGTCAGTGTCAGTCAGTGCCAGTCAGTGTCAGTCAGTGTCAGTCAGTCAGTATCAGTCAGTCAGTGTCAGTCAGTGTCAGTCAGTCAGTGTCAGTCAGTCAGTCAGTGTCAGTCAGTCGGTGAGTCAGTCAGTCAGTATCAGTCAGTGTCAGTCAGTCTGTGTCAGTCAGTGTCAGTCAGTGTCAGTCAGTCAGTATCAGTCAGTCTCAGTCAGTCAGTCTCAGTCAGTCAGTCTCATTCAGTCAGTGTCAGTCAGTCAGTCTCAGTCAGTGCCAGTCAGAGTCAGTGTCAGTCAGTGTCAGTCAGTCAGTGTCAGTCAGTCAGTGTCAGTGAGTGTCAATCAGTGTTAGTCAGTTAGTCAGTGTCAGTCAGTGTCAGTCAGTGTCAGTCAGTCAGTGTCAGTCAGTGTCAGTCAGTCAGTGTCAGTCAGTGTCAGCCAGTCGGAGAGTCAGTCAGTGTCAGTCAGTCAGTGTCTGTCAGTCAGTGTCTGTCAGTGTCAGTCAGTGTCTGTCAGTCAGTGTGTGTCAGTATCAGTCAGTGTCAGTCAGTCAGTGTCTGTCAGTGTCAGTCAGTGTCTGTCAGTGTCTGTCAGTCATTGTCTGTCAGTCAGTGTCTGTCAGTCAGTGTCAGTCACTGTCAGCCAGTCAGTGTCAGCCAGTGTCAGCCAGTGTCAGTCAGTGTCAGTCAGTCAGTGTCAGTCAGTCAGTGTCAGTCAGTGTCAGTCAGTGTCAGTCAGTGTCAGTCAGTCAGTATCAGTCAGTCAGTGTCAGTCAGTGTCAGTCAGTCAGTCAGTCAGTCAGTCAGTCAGTGTCAGTCAGTCGGTGAGTCAGTCAGTCAGTATCAGTCAGTGTCAGTCAGTCAGTGTCAGTCAGTTTCAGTCAGTGTCAGTCAGTCAGTATCAGTCAGTCTCAGTCAGTCAGTCTCAGTCAGTCAGTCTCATTCAGTCAGTGTCAGTCAGTCAGTCTCAGTCAGTGTCAGTCAGAGTCAGTGTCAGTCAGTGTCAGTCAGTCAGTGTCAGTCAGTCAGGGTCAGTGAGTGTCAATCAGTGTTAGTCAGTTAGTCAGTGTCAGTCAGTCAGTGTCAGTCAGTCAGTGTCAGTCAGTCAGTGTCAGTCAGTCAGTGTCAGTCAGTGTCAGTGTCAGTCAGTCAATGTCAGTCAGTGTCAGTCAGTGTCAGTCAGTCAGTGTCAGTCAGTGTCAGTCAGTCAGTGTTTGTCAGTCAGTGTCAGTCAGTCGGAGAGTAAGTCAGGGTCAGTCAGTCAGTGTCAGTCAGTCGGAGAGTCATTCAGTCAGTGTCTGTCAGTCAGTGTCAGTCAGTCGGAGAGTCAGTCAGTAAGTGTCAGTCAGTCAGTGTCAGTCAGTGTCAGTCAGTGTCAGTGTCAGCCAGTGTCAGTCAGCCAGTTTCAGTCAGTGTGTGTCAGTCAGTGTCAGTCAGTCAGTGTCAGCCAGTGTCAGTCAGCCAGTGTCAGCCAGTGTGTGTCAGTGTGTGTCAGTCAGTGTCAGTCAAAGTCAGTGTGAGTCAATCAGTCAGTGTCAGTCAGTGTCAGTCAGTCAGAGAGTCAGTCAGTCAGTGTCAGTCAGTCAGTCAGTGTCAGTCAGTCAGTGTCAGCCAGTCATTGTCAGTCAGTTTCAGTCAGTCAGTGTCAGTCAGTCAGTCAATGTCAGTCAGTGTCAGTCAGTGTCAGCCAGTGTCAGTCAGCCAGTGTCAGTTAGTGTGTGTTAGTGTGTGTCAGTCAGTGTCAGTCAGTGTCAGTCAGTCTGTGTCAGTCAGTGTCAGTCAGTCAGTGTCAGTCAGTGTCAATCAGTCAGTCAGTGTCAGTCAGTCAGTGTCAGTCAGAGTCAGTGTCAGTCAGTGTCAGTCAGTCGGTGAGTCAGTCAGTGTCAGTCAGTCAGTGTCAGTCAGTGTCAGCCAGTGTCAGCTAGTGTCAGTCAGCCAGTGTCAGTCAGTCAGTGTCGGTCAGTCAGTGTCAGTCAGTCAGTGTCAGTCAGTCAGTGTCAGTCAGTGTCAGTCAGTCAGTGTCAGTCAGAGTCAGTGTCAGTCAGTGTGCGTCAGTCAGAGAGTCAGTCAGTCAGTGTCAGTCAGTCAGTGTCAGTCAGTCAGTGTCTGTCAGTCAGTGTCTGTCAGTGTCAGTCAGTGTCTGTCAGTATCAGTCAGTGTCTGTCAGTGTCAGTCAGTGTCTGTCAGTGTCTGTCAGTCAGTGTCTGTCAGTCAGTGTCTGGCAGTCAGTGTCTGGCAGTCAGTGTCAGTCACTGTCAGCCAGTCAGTGTCAGCCTGTGTCAGTCAGTGTCAGTCAGTGTCAGTCAGTCAGTGTCAGTCAGTCAGTGTCAGTCAGTGTCAGTCAGTCGGAGAGTCAGTCAGTGTCAGTCAGTCAGTGTCAGTCTGTCAGTGTCAGTCAGTGTCAGTCAGTCGGAGAGTCAGTCAGTCAGTGTCAGTCAGTCAGTGTCAGTCAGTGTCAGTCAGTGTCAGTCAGTCAGTGTCAGTCAGTGTCAGTCAGTCAGTGTCAGTGTCAGTCAGTCAGTGTCAGTCAGTGTCAGTGTCAGTCAGTCAGTGTCACACAGTGTCAGTGTCAGTCAGTCCATGTCAGTCAGTCAGTGTCAGTCAGTCAGTGTCAGTCAGTGTCAGTTAGTCACTGTCAGTCAGTCACTGTCAGCCAGTCAGTGTCAGTCAGTGTCAGCCAGTGTCAGTCAGTGTCAGTCAGTGTCAGTCAGTCAGTGTCAGTCAGTCAGTGTCAGTTAGTCAGTGTCAGTCAGTGTCAGTCAGTCAGTGTCAGTCAGTGTCAGTCAGTGTCAGTCAGTCAGTGTCAGTCAGTCAGTGTCAGTCAGAGTCAGTGTCAGTCAGTGTCAGTCAGTCGGAGAGTCAGTCAGTCAGTGTCAGTCAGTCAGTGTCTGTCAGTCAGTGTCAGTCAGTCGCAGAGTAAGTCAGTGTCAGTCAGTCAGTGTCAGTCAGTCGGAGAGTCATTCAGTCAGTGTCTGTCAGTCAGTGTCAGTCAGTCGGAGAGTCAGTCAGTAAGTGTCAGTCAGTCAGTGTCAGTCAGTGTCAGTCAGTGTCAGTCAGTCAGTGTCAGTCAGTGTCAGTGTCAGCCAGTGTCAGTCAGCCAGTGTCAGTCAGTGTGTGTCAGTGTGTGTCAGTCAGTGTCAGTCAGTCAGAGAGTCAGTCAGTCAGTGTCAGTCAGTCAGTCAGTGTCAGTCAGTCAGTGTCAGCCAGTCAGTGTCAGTCAGTTTCAGTCAGTCAGTGTCAGTCAGTCAGTCAGTGTCAGTCAGTGTCAGTCAGTGTCAGCCAGTGTCAGTCAGCCAGTGTCAGTTAGTGTGTGTCAGTGTGTGTCAGTCAGTGTCAGTCAGTGTCAGTCAGTCTGTGTCAGTCAGCGTCAGTCAGTCAGTGTCAGTCAGTGTCAATCAGTCAGTCAGTGTCAGTCAGTCAGTGTCAGTCAGAGTCAGTGTCAGTCAGTGTCAGTCAGTCGGTGAGTCAGTCAGTGTCAGTCAGTCAGTGTCAGTCAGTGTCAGCCAGTGTCAGCTAGTGTCAGTCAGCCAGTGTCAGTCAGTCAGTGTCGGTCAGTCAGTGTCAGTCAGTCAGTGTCAGTCAGTCAGTGTCAGTCAGTGTCAGTCAGTCAGTGTCAGTCAGAGTTAGTGTCAGTCAGTGTGCGTCAGTCAGAGAGTCAGTCAGTCAGTGTCAGTCAGTCAGTGTCAGTCAGTCAGTGTCTGTCAGTCAGTGTCTGTCAGTGTCAGTCAGTGTCTGCCAGTATCAGTCAGTGTCTGTCAGTGTCAGTCAGTGTCTGTCAGTGTCTGTCAGTCAGTGTCTGTCAGTCAGTGTCTGTCAGTCAGTGTCTGTCAGTCAGTGTCAGTCACTGTCAGCCAGTCAGTGTCAGCCTGTGTCAGTCAGTATCAGTCAGTGTCAGTCATTCAGTGTCAGTCAGTCAGTGTCAGTCAGTGTCAGTCAGTCAGTATCAGTTAGTCAGTTTCAGTCAGTCGGAAAGTCAGTCAGTCAGTGTCAGTCAGTGTCAGTCAGTCAGTGTCAGTCAGTGTCAGTCAGTCAGTGTCAGTCAGTCTCAGTCAGTCTCAGTCAGTCAGTGTCAGTCAGTCAGTGTCAGTTAGTGTCAGTCAGAGTCAGTGTCAGTCAGAGTCAGTCAGTCAGTGTCAGTCAGTCAGTGTCAGTCAGTGTCAGTCAGTCAGTATCAGTCAGTCAGTGTCAGTCAGTCGGAGAGTCAGCCAGTCAGTGTCAGTCAGTGTCAGTCAGTCAGTGTCAGTCAGTGTCAGTCAGTCAGTGTCAGTCAGTGTCAGTCAGTCTCAGTCAGTCAGTGTCAGTCAGTCAGTGTCAGTCAGTGTCAGTCAAAGTCAGTGTCAGTCAGAGTCAGTCAGTCAGTGTCAGTCAGTCAGTGTCAGTCAGTGTCAGTCAGTGTCAGTCAGTCAGTGTCAGTCAGTGTCAGTCAGTGTCAGTCAGTCAGTGTCAGTCAGTCAGTGTCAGTCAGTCAGTGTCAGTCAGTCAGTGTCAGTCAGTCGGAGAGTCAGTCAGTAAGTGTCAGTCAGTCAGTGTCAGTCAGTGTCAGTCAGTGTCAGTCAGTCAGTGTCAGTCAGTGTCAGTGTCAGCCAGTGTCAGTCAGCCAGTGTCAGTCAGTGTGTGTCAGTGTGTGTCAGTCGGTGTCAGTCAGTCAGTGTCAGCCAGTGTCAGTCAGCCAGTGTCAGCCAGTGTGTGTCAGTGTGTGTCAGTCAGTGTCAGTCAAAGTCAGTGTCAGTCAGTGTCAGTCAATCAGTAAGTGTCAGTCAGTGTCAGTCAGTCAGAGAGTCAGTCAGTCAGTGTCAGTCAGTCAGTCAGTGTCAGTCAGTCAGTGTCAGCCAGTCAGTGTCAGTCAGTTTCAGTCAGTCAGTGTCAATCAGTCAGTCAGTGTCAGTGTAGGAGAGTAGGGTCTGCTATCCTATGGTCACCCCAAATTTTTGCTTTTTGCTTCACTGGTTTTTGACATATTGAGGCTGTGGGCCTGCCAACCAGACCCCCAGCCTGCTGTTCTCTCTACTAAATTAACACTATGCACCCTAGGTGCATAACCAATTGGAAGTGGATCACCCTGTCAGCCCCTGTACCAGTGTACACTAGGTACCCAGGGCATTGGTGTACCCAAGGCCTGCCAGGGGCTGAAGCATGTATTATGCCACCCCAGGCTTGGCCTAACAAATTTGACACAACTGGCTGATCACTCAGCTGGGGTAAGTTGGTGTAACCACCTCTTACTTAGGTGTAGTATACCTATACCTAACCTTAAATGGGACACATGTTAACCTATAAGTCACTCCTATGGCAGGCCTTAACAATCCTGAAGGCAGAGTGCTTGGTTCCATGTGAGATGGTGCTCTGGCATGAGCTGAGCCTGTCTGCAGTGGTCGGAACAACTTCCTTCTACTGTTTCCAGATATCGTCATACCATATACTCTTAAGTGCATTATGAACCTCGCGGTTAAATGCTATCTTTGGTTTGGCTTTATCAAAACATGTCGAGTAAGGTGTCATACGAATTGGAATACTAACCCCTCGCCAATTCTGGCGACGGGGTTAGCATTCCACCCTTCTAGAGGGACACGACATGTACAGTACATGAAACCCGGGTAAAATCAGACATAGCCTCAGCTCCACAAAATGGATGCTGCCACCACAGACACAAGTCTGCCCTCCTGCTGCTGGGAGTCCTTCCAGCTTGGGAGGTGTGGACAAAGGGTTTCCTGCCAGGGGAAGTGCATGCACCACCCCAGACAGGATTTTGTGTATTGGTCAGGTAGGGCTTGAAAGAAACCAGACATGCCTGTGGCTCACAAGGAGCCTCGGTGCATATGCCAGTTCAAACCGGTCCTGGGGCACACCAGTCCCGGGCCTGGGGCAAGCTGGACAAAGGATTGGGGGTGTAACCACCCCCTTCCTGGTCCCACCCATAGGGAGGGACCTAGCAGGTAGTCCGGCCCCTAGAATCTGCTTAAAGGTAGGAGCTGTGTCCTAAGACTTCAGACATCCTGGAATCAACTTGAAATTAAGAAGAAGACGGGAACTTCGACATTCTGCTGCACAGAAGACTGAAGGAAATCTCCCCTGTGGTCAGGGAGTGACCACCTTGCTAACGCAAGCACCATCCAGTGAATCAACATCTGCTTTGCCGCCACCTCCCGCCGGAGCCCGAGCCCAGAGACTGACAAGACCTGGACCTCCAGACCTCTCACCGCCCGATCCACAGTCCCTGAAAAGAGGAGACCCGTGGAGGCACCGAGACACGTGGAGCCAGCCATCTTGGAACGACGACGACAAGCTGCAAGTGCAACAACCGAGGCTCCCTCCAAGTTGTGCTTTAGGATCTGAGAAGCCCAACCCTCGAGCAGCATCTGCACCAAAGGTGAGCCCTCCAGCATCTCCACGATCTGCGTGGGGCCCTTCTGCATTTTGCCACTCGACGCACCTAACCGGTTGCTGGCCCGCTGGCTAGTAGCCATCTTGGCGACGAACTTCAAGAAATACACCACTGGTCTGGTTGCTCCAGACTGGCCCTTGCTCCCCTCCAAAGGAGCAGTCCCTCTGACCTTGCTGGTCAGAACAATCAGCTTATCTTGTTCTCCACAACAATTGCTTTTGCCAAGGCTTGTTTACTTCAATCAAGTCGCCGACACCGCCGACAGCGAGAGCCTGCATGGGACAGCTCGTGAACTGACTCCTGGACGTCGTTGACCTCCAGAGACCACGTGGCTGCAGAGACAAGCTACACCTTTCTTCCTGTTTGCACCCGACATTGCCTGGTACCCACCTGGTGCCACGCTGGTCACTGGCTAGTGACTGTGAACACTGTCCCCTCTGCTTACAGGTCTTCTACAACTCCGATCCACTCTTGGATCCACCGCATCTCTCCCGGACCGACCGCCTGCAGCATCTTTGTCTTCAGGCTCCACGGAACAGATAGAAGAAACCCGACGCACTTCGACACCTATGCACCCACTTCCTGTGGGTGAGGTAAAGTTGGCACTCCGGTGCCCAAGTGTAGAGTATCATCTCTAGTGCCTGTGTTTCCAATCTTGAGTTCCTAGTCCATCCGGAAGATCCTCTTTGCAGTAACTTTGTACTTTTTACGCACCCATTGAAACCTATGGGAGCACGCGTGTGACTATTTGCTCTGCACACGCCACCCGTGGACCTCCTGGTCACTAACTGAAGTTAGCTCCTTGTAGGCCCAGCAATTCTAGAGGCCCTAGGCCTTTTCCCTTTTCTGTTCGTGGTACTTATACCACTATTTTAGTATATGGTTCGAGCGGCCACCAGGGCCTATCCATATAAAGTGCAACTTCTGTGTATTCTACTGTAATCTTGTTTGACGATTTGTGCTCCTGTGCCCATAAAGAGACTAGGGGTTACTTTGAGAAAAAATACATATATATTTTGAATATATATCTGTGTGGTGTCCTTTCATTGGTATAAAAGGGGGTTGCATTTGGTAAAACAGCTGGCTTAACACGCTTCACGAGTTTAGCCTCAAAGACTGCTTAGCCTACGCTACCACTAGGGCAGCTAGTCCGAAAAGGTTGACTTACAACCA
The DNA here is from genome assembly GCF_964204655.1 of Triturus cristatus. Taxonomy (NCBI): domain Eukaryota; kingdom Metazoa; phylum Chordata; class Amphibia; order Caudata; family Salamandridae; genus Triturus; species Triturus cristatus. The sequence goes on from NW_028188052.1 coordinate 134,323, forward strand.
CACCATAAGGGTTGCTTGGCATGGTACAAGGTGGTAACTTTAACTAGTGAACATCATATACCAGGCCAACTTCTCACATTGGTGAGCAGCGGTTGGATTTGAGCTCGCTGTGTTTTACCATTGTAATCTCTTGGTTACCAATTGAAAGATCACATAGGTACCTGTAGGTACATATAAAACAAGATTAGATATACATAAGTTCTACTGAACTTAGTTGTTGTAGAGCAAAGGGAGTAGCACACCCTGACTACAACTACTAGATAGGTTTAGTAGGTAAACCCAAGTGTAGGTATATTGCAACACATCCACCCACACTTAAGAGCAATGGCTGGGGCAGAGGGGTCCAATGTACCCATCTCTGTTGAGAGTGACCCCCAGAGGGCACCATCCATCTTTGCTACCCTTAACCAGAATGAGCTCAGGCATTTGGCAACTCTTAGAGGCCTTAAACAGCCCAAGAACCCTACCTCTGCTGAGCTCAGAGAACTCTTGCAAAATGATGAAAATCAGAGAGAGCTCAAGAAAGCTTCCCAGTTAGCCCCCTTAGGGTCAGGAACAGGAGGCCCCCCTTCTGAAGATGCTACAGAAGTACCCCTTTCCAATAGCCATCCCTTAGATGAGAATCATACTACAGAGGAGGAAAGTGGTGAGGATACAGAAAGTAGTGAGGATGAAGGGAGAAATAGCCCAGTGCCAAGTGTTATACTTGGCCCAGCTAAACTAAGGCTATTGGGGACTGACAATGGGATCATCCCATTGGATCTCCCCAGTGGACTTAACCAGGGCCTTAGGAGGCAAAGGAATCGCTCAGGCGACTCTAATGCTTCTCATGCCTCTAGAGGCTCTCAAGGTCACTCCAGGAAAAGGATGACCACCCCTCAGAGGAGGGAACATGAGGCCAGAATGCAGGAAGCCCAGCTGAGGATCAGGAAGCAGGAGCTAGAAGTAGCCCTGATGGAAGAGAAACTGAGTAAGGCTAGGCAACCTAGAGGGAGTGGGTCTATACCCACTGGTGGCAGCATTGTCCCTAAGGACAAAGATAGGGTCTTTGATAATAGGAACCTGTCTAAGGTTGTGCCCCCCTACAAAAGTGGGGATGACATCCACAAATGGATGACTGCTCTTGAGAGAGCCTGCAAAGTACAGCAGGTTCCTGAAGACCAGTGGGCAGCAATCCTCTGGCTCTCCTTTGAAGGAAGAGGCAGAGACAGACTCCTCACTGTTAGAGAAGAGGATGTCAGAAATTACAGAGTCCTGAAGAGTGTTCTGGTTGATGGGTTAGGCTTAACCACTGAACAGTACAGGTTAATGTTCAGAGACACCCACAAGACACAGACTCAGGACTGGTCTGAATATGTTGAATGTGCCACTAAGGCTTTGGAGGGTTGGTTGCTGGGAAGTAAGGTATCTGATTTTACAGGATTGTATAATTTGATGATGGGAGAGCAGATTTTAAATAACTGTCAAAACCAGCAACTGCATCAACACTTGGTTGACTCTGATCTGACCTCTCCCCAAGAATTGGGAAAGAAGGCAGACAAATGGGTCAGAACCAGGGTTAAGCAAAAGAACCAGAACCAGGGCCAAGGGGGTGATCAGAAGAAAACAGACCAAAAGGGTGGAGATCAGAAATCTAAAGACCAGAAGTCTTCAACAGGGCCCCAAACTACTGCTAAGGAGGGTGGGTCCCAACAACAATCCAAGGGAAAGAAGAAAGAAGGTCAAAAGAAACCCTGGTGCAATCATTGCAAGAATACAACTCACTGGACTAGTGATTGTAAGAAGGGTGGAGCCCCCAACACTGTTGCCCCTAAGGCACCTGCTCCCAGTACTACTGTTAGCAGTGTTGGTCCCCAGACAAAGGGTGTAGTGGGAATCACTATGGGAACTGAAGGAGATTCTGACTTAGACAGAACCCTGACACAGGTAGTCTTGATCTGTGATGGGGACATTGATTTGTCCCTGACTGTGAGCCCCAGTAACCTGGGCAAGTACAAACAGACTCCTTTAATTAACGAAAAAGTGGCTCAAGCCTACAGGGACACATGTGCCAGTGTCACTATGGTGACACCAGGCTTTGTGGACCCTGGACAGTACATACCAGGTGAGAATTACCTGGTGACCAATGCCAGCAATGCCACTACTTCACATAGTGTGGCAGTTGTTAACTTCTCATGGGGAGGGGTAACTGGCCTCAAAAGGGTTGTGGTTAGTGCAGACCTCCCAGTAGAATGTTTGTTGGGCAACGACCTAGAGAGTTCTCTATGGTCAGAAGTGGAGTACAGGACTCATGCAGAGATGTTAGGTATATCATCACATGTCCTTGCTGTGACCAGGTCACAGGCCAAAAAGTGCCTCACAGAACCTCAGGTCTTGGATCCTGGAACAATGGACCAAGCACCTACCAAGAAGAAGAACAGGAGGGTCAAGGCTGTGCCTTCCCCCCTGCCTCAGAGTGATGATCAGCCTTCCCAGGAAGCTGATCTAGAGGACCCTGAAGGAACTGTCCCTGAAGAGCTTGAACCTGATCAGGTTGAGTTTCTGGGGACAGGGGGACCTTCAAGGGCTGACTTGAGGCAGGCTCAGTTATCCTGTCCTTCTCTTGAACCCCTCAGACAGCTGGCTGCTGCTGAGGCTGCTGGGAATGCTCAAGGTACCCATAAGGTTTATTGGGATGAAGGGCTCCTTTATTCAGAGGCTAGAGACCCCAAGCCTGGTGCTACCAGGAGGTTGGTTATACTGCTGCAATTTAGGGGCTTCCTTCTTACCTTGGCCCATGATATCCCTTTAGCAGGACACTTAGGCCAGAACAAGACTTGGGACAGGCTTGTCCCTCACTTTCACTGGCCTCACATGAATGAAGATACAAAGTGTAGGAGAGTAGGGTCTGCTATCCTATTGTGGTAAATATTTCGTTACCGGTACTATTTTTTATGCGGTAAAGTCTATTAAGAATAACTCAGTAAATATAAGAGGCAGAATCCGTGGTATTAGAGGTTTTAAAAGGCTTTATTCCTATACAAAGGAATACAATTCGAATTGTAGGCTTTCTATTCCATCACCACGAAAGTTCAGGAAGGAAGGGCATACATTGTTGACAGATAAGCAGTTTTATAGAAAATACATTACAGTGAGACAGATGCAAGAGGCGTAACAGCTGATAGTGCAGATAAAAGGTGCATACGTAACTAACAAAGGCGTATACATGGGTGTAACTAAAATACGTCATTAAACATGATGTCACAAGTGGGTGGATCCATAAAAGAATCCTGCAATGTCAGCAGAAATATTTGGCAGAGATGCGCGCGCAGCCGCATGACGTGTGATTGACGTGCAACTAGAGGGTGAAGGGGACTTGACATTTAGCTCTACATGTGGAGACAGAAGTCTGGGGGTTATGTCAACCTAATCCCAAATCATATCTAATATCCTATGTTTAAAGAACTGGGTTATCCAAAAGGAAAGGTCTCTAGAGTAGAATCTATTCTATACTGACTGTTAGTGCGTGTACAAGCGTCTAAGTGTCTACATGAGATGCGAGGGGGTAGGAATATTCCATGGTAACGGGGCTTATGAATTACTTGCATGAGGACAGCGAGGCCTGGCCCCTTTGCACGGTAGCTGGAGGAATGTTTACCTAAACTACTAGACAGGAATGCATCGGATGAGGAGCGGAGTAGATAATCTTGAAGGTGAAATACAGTTTTTGGCAGGCAATATGCTGGATCAGGCACCGTTAGCCGCGCAGGGAGTAGGACAAAGTTCATGGATACAGATGCAGGCTCAGACTGGAGCTTTCAGAGGCAGAAGGCAGGAAAAGGCTTGATGACAGAATTCTGGGCCTACTCGCCTGAATCTGTAAAATGTGGAAAGTGAACCACATAAAGTCGGTGGCCTTTCATACTTAGGAATGGAATATCTGACCCATTCATGGCGGATCTGAAAGAGGACATGTTGACGGTGGACGCACATATATTTGCGTCTTCAAAACTGGAACTGGAGGGAACATACATGTACTTGTAGCATGCACATGGAGCCGTTGGGGTCTACGATTGGGGACATAACTGATCACAAAATTCATATTTCCTCATTCCCTCCTTGTCCCCTACGGACCCTCAGGAGATATCGATCTTCATCAATCCATCGATCTGTTCATATAGCATCATTTGTTCTTCTTTCTTCTTCCGGGATCTTGAACGAAAACTTGGATGTGGGATACACGATGTGGCACACAGACCACAAATCGCTGGCCCACATTGTAGACATAAGCAGCAACTGAATAGTATGAGGAAGCCAATACCTAGGAAGGATAGAATTCTCCATCCCCAGGCTGACAACACGCCCCAGAACCAACCGGACCAAGTCCAGGTGCCTGGACTCTGGTGTATCTGGCTTATAATCTTATGAAGGCGAGTTATGGCTTTATATACTGACGGCGAATTTTCTGGTATGAAAATGCAGCAACTTGATCCGATGACCCTACAAGCTCCGCCCCTATCGGCCAGGATGACGTCAAGGACAAGACGATTTTGAAGCACAACAATCCGCATAGCAGACTGCTCTTCTGTTAAATTGCCTAAGGCGGAAATAGTTTCTTTCACTACTGCTTCAAGGGTTCTGGTTAATCTACGTATCAGCTTACTATTAGTGACTGTACCTATATATGGAAAGAAACCTTTATTGAAATCTGTGTATTTTTCCCATGCTGTTTCAGTGTAATCGACAATTGGGAGATCTCTCTGTTGTCTATTGTGTACTAAATGGGTATTTCTGTGATAATCAGGAGGAGCTAGGAAAACAGGTGGCAGAAGGAAGGCTATGTAACAGGTACCATCCCAATCTAGAGGTAGACATATATATGCGGTCTGGCCACATATGAAGTAGGAATGATGGGAAGCTCTAAATGTAGACTTGCCTTGATCACTGAATTTTATTACAGTGGTGCATTTACTATGGCCCATATGTATGGAACCATTATTTCTTATACATAATTCCCCTTTTACTGGGAATACTGACATGGCGGGCAAGATTGGTGTAGCTTCAGATTCAACGTTCAGGATCATGAGGTTAAGTGTAAAATTACCTAATCCATATACTTCATTTTCTAGATCAGTTCCTGTTCTTTTGGGGAGTCCCTCCTTGTTAGGGTAGCAGACTTTAAGCAAAACTAGGTTCAGGTTTCCCCATACCCAGTTGTCTTGATAAACTGCGGAATTTGAATCTAGGGAATTAATCAAACTAAACCATGCTCCACAGGAGCCATTGTGTGTGAACGGATAGGGAAAGAGGGGCAAAACTCCCTTATAGTTCTGATAGGGAGGGAGTCGGCCACATATCCAACAATTTGTGGCATTGCTGGTCTGATGGGAATGATGTAACATACTGATAAATGTGTTGTTGCGCAGCGCAAATCTATAGGACAACTCATGCGGAGGTAATTCGCTAAAAGAATGTTCTGCAGTTATTTTGTAAGCACGCTTATGAATAGGGTAATACATATGCAATAGTATGCTGAAAATAATGATCAGAAGACTTAGAAAAAACAAAATTAATAATGTTACTGTGCAGTGACTACGAAGTGATTTACAATACGCATGTTTTTTCAGCTGCATCTGTTGATTTCTTTCTCTATTCCGGTCTAGAGGATACATGTCAGAGACAAATTCAACCGATTCACCTTGGAGAGGACTTAAACAATCAAATTGTCTGACTTGCTAGACCTCAATTTCAGTTTGTACAGTTCTGGTTTTGATTGCTCAACCAAGGGGAGCTTTGAGTCTGTCTGTGAGGGAATACAGGGTTGAGTATTCACACTGGATGGTAGTCCATAAAATTTCTTGACATGACTCGAGTGCAACCACCCTTTGCGACCCTCAATCTTCACGGCAGTCCTTGTAGTCAGTAGAACCAACTTAGGCGACTTCCACCTAGGATCCAGTTGGGTCTTCCGGTCGAAATTCCTGACCAAAACCAGGTCACCAGGAACCACGTCATGGGGCTTCACCTCAGTATTATCGGGAAAAGCTGCGGTTACCTGTGAACGACAAGATTGTAGTGCAGACATCAAGGAAGCCAGGTAATCTGTCAGCATATTACAGTCAACATCAGTTATTTTGCGAGGTATAGGCGTCCCCCACATATTTGGTGGTCTACCGAAGATCACCTCATACGGGGATAGCCCTGTTCGAGAATGTGCTACCATTCTCATGTAAAAGAGTGCAACTGGTAAGGCTACTATCCAATCGACTCCTTTTTCTCTACATATTTTAGACAATCTAATTTTCAGAGTTTGATTATGACGTTCCACGAGACCTGCGGCCTCGGGATGCCGGACACAGTGGAATTTCCATTGGTAGCCTAACAAAAGGGAAACGTGTTTCATTAGTTCGGATGAGAACGGCTGGCCGTTATCTGAGTAGACAACACGTGGTAAACCGTACCGTGGGAAGAATTCTCGAACTAACTGTTTGGCAGTAGTCGGAGCGGTGTAATCTGAAACCGGGTATGCTTCTGTCCAACGGGAAAGAGCACAGACAACTACGAGAACATATTTGAATCCTCGACATCGTTCCATCTGGATATAATCCATCTGGAGGACTTCAAAAGCATGATCGGGAGGTTGAAATCCACCCTGCTCTACGGGGATGCTTTTACCTGGATTGAACTGACAACATATCATACAGGTACGAACTTTTTGTTTAGCTGCTGCTCGCAAGTGTTTGTTGAACCAAATGTGTTGAATGCTGTCTAGCATAGCTTTTTCTCCTAGGTGCGCTGGACTATGTATTGTGTTAATGATGACTTGAACCATAGAGTCGGGAAGAAACCATATAGATTTTTCCTTCGTCATCCATCCTTGATCCGTTTGGATCCCTCCTAATTCAGTCCATTTCTTTATTTCTTCTGGTGTAGCATGTGTCTGTATGTCAATTACATCAAGGGCGGGATCCTTAACTGTCATGCAATGTGTTAGTGTCTGAACTATTGTCTTTGTCATGTCAGTTGTGAGAGTCTGATTCTGAGCAGTCTGTTTAGCTGTTCTGTCAGCTAGGTCATTTCCCTGAGAAATGATATCGGTAACTTTTGTATGGGCTTTGCATTTCATAATCGATATTGCAGTAGGTAGATGAATCGCGTCTAATAGGGTTTGAATGAGGGGTCCGTGCTGGATGTGGGCACCGTGAGAAGTTAAATAACCTCTCTCTCGCCACAGTACGCCGAAGTCATGGACGACTCCGAATGCATAACGTGAATCTGTGTATATATTGACTTTCTTATTTGTGGCTTGGATACAGGCTTGTGTCAGAGCGATGAGCTCTGCTGCTTGAGCTGACAAAGTGTTAATACGATTTGTTTCAATGACTTCAGTGTCTGTTGTGACTGCGTAAGCGGCCACTAACTCTCCTGTACTTGTTCTCATACATGACCCATCTACATACAATGTCAAGTCTGGATCTGACAAAGGGATATCTGTCAAATCTTGTCTGGGTTTCGTCGTGATAGTAATGATTTCGACACAATCATGTGCCAATGGATCTGTTCCGCCCACTGGTAACAGTGTGGCAGGGTTTAACGTATTACAACGTCTGATTTCTATGTGTGGCTGAAATAATGTCAGTTCGTAACCGGTGAGTCTCGCTATAGTCAAGTGTTGTGTTTGTGTGCGGTTCAAGAGAACCTCCACTGCATGTGGTACTTGTACTGTCAATTTGTGTCCTAACACTATGACATCGCTTTGTCTGATAGCTAAAGCTGTTGCTGCCACCGATTTCAGGCACGCAGGAAGAGCCTGAGCTACTGGATCTAATGTACTAGAGAAATAAGCACATGGTTTGTGTGATCCTGCTTGTTCCTGAGTGAGTACTGACAAGGCAGTACCTTCGCGTTCTGTAACAAAGAGTGTAAACTGTTTGCTGTAACATGGTGTTGCTAAAACAGGTGCTTGGCATAAAGCTTTCTTTAAGCTTTCAAAGGCGTGTGTATGTTCTTGAGTCCAAGGGAGGACAGTCGATGTGGCTGCCTCCTGTGTTGTCAACTGGATGAGTGGTTTTGCTAGAAATGCATATTGAGGGATCCACTGCCTACAGTATGAAGTGAGGCCTATAAATGCCCGTACCTCCTTTTGTGTCTTGGGTGGTGGCATGTTAGCGATTAACTGGATGCGGTCGGGTGTAAGCTGCCTTCCCTCCTTGGACAGCGAGTGCCCAAGGTAAACAACTCGCTGGACACAGAATTGCAGCTTAGAAGGGGACACCTTGTGCCCCTTGTCAGCCAAAAATTTTAAAACCGTCAGTGACGCTGTTTCACATTCAGGTTCGCTTCGGGCGGTGATCAGCAGATCATCGACATATTGAAGCAAGGCAGTGTTAACTGGCATGTGGATACTGTCAAGTTCTCGTTTCAGTGCTTGGCTATAGATGCTGGGGCTTTCTGTAAATCCTTGAGGTGCGCGTGTGAATTTAAAACTTCGTCCATTTAAACTGAATCCGAACAAGTATTGACTTTCCGGATCGATTGGGACGCTAAAGAAGGCATTTTTTAGGTCAATTACAGTAAAGAACGTTGCTTCTGAGTCAATAGCTGTGAGTAATGAAGAGATATCTGGGACCACAGGGTATTGTGGTACAATACATTTATTTAATTCGCGCAGATCAATAACTAATCGATATACTGGTGGTGCTTTTGGATCCGTTCTTTTAAGAATCGGAATTATCGGGAAATTACATACATTGGAGTCTGTTTCGACAACCACTCCTTGTGCAATGAGCTCGTCAATGATTTGCAGCAAAGCCACAACAGCATCGGGTGGTAACTTGTATTGTCGTATTCGTGGTAGTATTACTCCTGTTTTTAGTGTAACACGATATGGTGTAATATTCATGCAACCAACATCAGTGGGGCCTTGTGCCCATAAATGTGTAGGTAAATTCTGCAGTCGGTGATCCATATCTCTGGACACGTAGTGACCTTTGAAGTCACGTAGAAATAGTCGTACTCCTTCCGGAGAACAACATATTATAGCTCCTAGAGCTTTCAATGTTTTTATACCTAACAAGTTTTCTGGACATGATTTAGTAAGCAATAAATCTGTAGTACGTGTCAATGGACCGATTGTAAGTGGAAGAGGTTGTGTTACGTCATTTATTATAGGTTTTCCTGAGAATCCAAGGGAAATATTTTGTGAGCCTGAGAGGGGTGCCCCTGGAACTTCACTGCGTCTTATAGTTGTTCTGCTTGCCCCTGTATCAAGTAAAAACTTTCTGTCTTCCCCTAATAGTTCACTATGTACATAAGGTCGCTCTTGGTCTACAGGAACCTCAATAAGGGGTAAGCCAACTTCCCTCTCTAGGCTATGTCATGTATATCGCTGATAATCGGGATAATCTGCTTGTGCATACTGATACATCTGTTGTGTCGTTGCTTGTGTTGCAGCAATAGGCTGCGTTTGTGGTGGTGCTACGGTCTGTTGTGGAGCTCCCTGTTGCGGAGCTAGTTGTTGCGGAGCTAGCCTAGGTTGTGCATGCTGAGGTATTTGTTGTTGATTCTGATCCTGTCTAGGTGGACGTGGTCTCTCCTGAGTTCTACCTGTAGCAATATTATGTTTCAGGACTGGACAATCGTGTATATAATGACCTGGCTGTTTACAATAGTTGCATGTCCCTTTCGTAGGACCTGCGGAATTACCCTTTTGATGACCATCGGCTGGAACTGACTGAGCAACAAGCATTTTCATTTTTGTATCTTTCATACGTCTTTGTTCGTGTTCTTGTTCCTCTCTAATTCTATTATGGTGATATTGTAACATCTGTAACATCTGTGATGGGGTATTACCTTGCCAGGTACTTTCGAATTTCAATACTCTATTCTTGACTTGTAGCAGAGAATTTTCAACTAATTTTGTCACAAACAGATGTGGATATGACTCACTACTTGCTTTTATACCACTATTTATACCAAAACATTTTTCAAATCGGGAATAGAAATCACTAGTGTCTTCATCTGGCTTTTGTTTACAGGCTGATATTGCACCCCAGTCTTCCTTTTTCGTAGTTAATAAACGTGGCAGTACCTGCACTAGTAGTCCTGCTAGTGCTGTAGTCTTTTCCCCAAGTCCTGCTCCTGCAGCTCGGGCCCTTTCTTCGTTTTCTAATGCTGTCCAATCTATCTTTTGGTCTCCCACCTCCCATTCCTTTTCTCTGAGTTTCTCGTAAACACCGGCGGGTAATAGGACTTTTAATATTTTCATAATGTCGGGGTAGGTATACTCTCCCATGAGTAACATGTCTTTTATCTCGCGGTGGAAACCTGCTGGGTCCTTGTCATGGCTGGGTACTACTTTCTTCATTTCTAATAATTCCAGTTTAGTTATAGGCGTGTACACAAACACGCGTGTAAAGTTATTACCGTCACCTCTGATTGGGTGTACTTCGCGTAACGGGTTCTGTCTATCTATGTGATACATTTTTCTTCCCATGATGGGAACTGGAACGTGTTCTGGGCATACGAAATTTAAATATTGGTTTCGGAATTCTAGAACTTCTTTGATCAAATCAGTACTTGACCCTCTCCATATGTTCGTGAGTAGTTCTGTCAATATGTCAGGTAAGGGTCCTGGATCGGAGTGTTGGCTTTTATATAATATAAGGAGGTGTTGAATCATGTATATACTAGCTAAACGCTGTTCGTATGGGTCAAGATTCAGAAACGTGTGTGCAAGTACATCATCATTGTAGTCGCTGCGACTGTCAGCTAGGGGTGGGCGGAATTTGCGTAATTGCGTTACGCAAATCTCCGCGAAACGGTAAAAAATCTCCGCGAACACGCAGAAATTCCGCGAACACGCGGAATTGCTTGTTCGCGATGCTTTTTTCCTGTTCGCAATTGCTGTTTGCGTGCTCGAGGAGAAATATCTCGCAAATATGCATTTTGAGAACGCGAACAAGCAAAAATTTCGCGAAATTGCGGAAAGCAGACTTTTGGGCAATTTCGCGTTCTCCGCGGAACGCGAAATTACGCAAATTCCGCAAATTCCGCGAGCGGAGCGGAATTTGCCGCCCAGGCCTACTGTCAGCCCATTGTACTGCTGACCTGGCTAATTCTTGTTCGTCCATGGAATCGAGCATATGGTACCCCCTTCGATCTCGGAGTAATTTATCAGCGGCTTGGAATAGGTGTTCGGGGGATTTTGTATTTAACATAGGATTTGGAAAATGTCTATTATATTCTGGACGTATCGGACGTATCGGGTCATTAAAGCCTCTAGTATTATTATGGGGTCTTCCTCTACCTACATAAGCTATCGTTTCTACTTGTTCTGATTCCTGCTCCTCCTCCTCTTCTGATTCTACTCTGTCTGTTTCTCGTCTTTCTTTATGTATTCGTTCTACTTCCTTGCGGATCTTTCGACACATGGCGATTATACACGCCTGTCTATCATGTTTCTCTTCAGATATATTCTGACCCCATTTGACAAGTCTTTGCATGGTATCGTGATCTGCCCCGGGCCTGTCTTGATTCCTAATTACACAATTTATGAAAAAACGTAGTAGTTGTCTTTGGACATCCACTTTCTGGTATTCCATAGCTTCGTTAATACTTTCTGGACCTCGCCCTGTTTGGACAAAGCGATATATTTCGTCTAGGTGTTCACCCATTCCTGGTATTGTCATTAAATATAATGTAGCTCGTCTTATACGTAGTGATGATATGAGCAATTTATCCTGTCTACCTGATACTGGGTCGTATCTACAATCCACAAGCTGTTCTTTAAACATGTCGGATGTCGCTAATTGGGGTGTACGTTGGAGTGCTAAATCTCTAAGGGTCTGTTTATTTCGCGGCGGGGTGGCAAACATGTCTGTCGTACCTCCTGTAGCACCGTCTGAGGTGCTAGGCACGAAAGGATTCGTTGGGCGTAGGATAGAGATTGTGGATGCGGGAAAAACTGTAGAAACGGACGGACCTGTGGGAACTTGTGTAGGAGTTTGTAGTTGCGGGGGTACAGACGGATGCTCTTGGTGTTGCACACCATCGGCAAGCGGTGTGTGTGGTATGGCATTAGCATACTCGGGAGCTACGTCATCTAAATAGGAAGAAAGGAAAACGTCCTTTGCTGTTTTGGGATGTGCTTTGGGATGTGCTTTTATCGGGAGTAATGGAGGAGTTAAATCTTTTGGTATTTCCGGGGTAGCCTTAGGTAACCCTTCGGCCAGAAGAGGATACATACCATTCATAAGAGTGTTTCTTTGTCTATCTACTTGTTCTGAGTTTACTCGGGTACCTTCCTCAAGTAATAGATTTTCTCGAGTTTTATTTGAATTCTCTCTACCTTTCTCTTCCTGTCTGAGTGCTTTTTCTGTACGTCTGTATGATTCTTTACGCCATAATTCAATGGCATCTTTCTGTGACTGTCTGGCTTTCTTTTTCCATAATTCTTCTTCTACTCTCATGATGCAATCTGCATCCCAGGTCCCCGCTGCGGGCCATCTCTGACTCTCTGGTAATTCTTTGGTGTAGTCCACCCATAAATCAAGAAATAATACGGCATCTAGGCCATGCTTATGATACATAAAGTATCCTGGAGTGTCCCTAGGTGGGATGGGAACAGCTTCTTCGAGTACACCTTTTCTAGTTTTGATCTGTCTTAATTTCGAAAAGAGCGGCATTTTTAGATCTGGTTACTTAATCTTAAACACACTTAATACAATAAACACAATAATGAACAGTCATTCACACCACAATGTATAGAACGTATTAAAACATTTAACGTTTAACAGTTTTAACGAACAATGATAACTAATAGAAAACTAGTTACTGACATAATACTGACACTAGATAATACTTATTTATATGGAAGACATACTATATATACTGCTAAACAGTACAGATACACTGCTGAAACAGTGCAGACCGGATTTGTGTACCCAAACCCGTCTTGACCGGCACAGACTATGTGCACGTAAAATGCCTCCCCGGTAATGGTACTCACCCGGTAGCTCGGAACGGAAGGCCTCGGAACGGAACTGAAACTGGACTGGACTGGACTCGACTCGACTGGACTCGGAACTTCGGAACCTGGTGGGCCTCTGTATACCTCGGATCTTGCTCTCTCAGCTAGGCTCTGGTCGGGATACTTCGCACTTCTCACCGCCTCGTCTGGGTGTTGATCGCAGCCTCAGTCGCTCCCGCTTGGCCGGAGGGAGATACAGGAAATCCTGCAGGTATGCGTTTTTGTCCGTTCAGCTGTGGCAGGAGACCGGGCCTGCAACGCACCGCCGGCGCGTGAGATGAGAAAGTGTCCCTGTTCGGGCGCCAATTTATGTGGTAAATATTTTGTTACCGGTACTATTTTTTATGCGGTAAAGTCTATTAAGAATAACTCAGTAAATATAAGAGGCAGAATCCGTGGTATTAGAGGTTTTAAAAGGCTTTATTCCTATACAAAGGAATACAATTCGAATTGTAGGCTTTCTATTCCATCACCACGAAAGTTCAGGAAGGAAGGGCATACATTGTTGACAGATAAGCAGTTTTATAGAAAATACATTACAGTGAGACAGATGCAAGAGGCGTAACAGCTGATAGTACAGATAAAAGGTGCATACGTAACTAACAAAGGCGTATACATGGGTGTAACTAAAATACGTCATTAAACATGATGTCACAAGTGGGTGGATCCATAAAAGAATCCTGCAATGTCAGCAGAAATATTTGGCAGAGATGCGCGCGCAGCCGCATGACGTGTGATTGACGTGCAACTAGAGGGTGAAGGGGACTTGACATTTAGCTCTACATGTGGAGACAGAAGTCTGGGGGTTATGTCAACCTAATCCCAAATCATATCTAATATCCTATGTTTAAAGAACTGGGTTATCCAAAAGGAAAGGTCTCTAGAGTAGAATCTATTCTATACTGACTGTTAGTGCGTGTACAAGCGTCTAAGTGTCTACATGAGATGCGAGGGGGTAGGAATATTCCATGGTAACGGGGCTTATGAATTACTTGCATGAGGACAGCGAGGCCTGGCCCCTTTGCACGGTAGCTGGAGGAATGTTTACCTAAACTACTAGACAGGAATGCATCGGATGAGGAGCGGAGTAGATAATCTTGAAGGTGAAATACAGTTTTTGGCAGGCAATATGCTGGATCAGGCACCGTTAGCCGCGCAGGGAGTAGGACAAAGTTCATGGATACCGATGCAGGCTCAGACTGGAGCTTTCAGAGGCAGAAGGCAGGAAAAGGCTTGATGGCAGAATTCTGGGCCTACTCGCCTGAATCTGTAAAATGTGGAAAGTGAACCACATAAAGTCGGTGGCCTTTCATACTTAGGAATGGAATATCTGACCCATTCATGGCGGATCTGAAAGAGGACATGTTGACGGTGGACGCACATATATTTGCGTCTTCAAAACTGGAACTGGAGGGAACATACATGTACTTGTAGCATGCACATGGAGCCGTTGGGGTCTACGATAGGGGACATAACTGATCACAAAATTCATATTTCCTCATTATGGTCACCCCAAATTTTTGCTTTTTGCTTCACTGGTTTTTGACATATTGAGGCTGTGGGCCTGCCAATCAGACCCCCAGCCTGCTGTTCTCTCTACTAAATTAAAACTATGCACCCTAGGTGCATAACCAATTGGAAGTGGATCACCCTGTCAGCCCCTGTACCAGTGTACACTAGGTACCCAGGGCATTGGTGTACCCAAGGCCTGCCAGGGGCTGAAGCATGTATTATGCCACCCCAGGCTTGGCCTAACAATTTGACACAACTGGCTGATCACTCAGCTGGGGTAAGTTGGTGTAATCACCTCTTACTTAGGTGTAGTATACCTATACCTAACCTTAAATGGGACACATGGTAACCTATAAGTCACTCCTATGGCAGGCCTTAACAATCCTGAAGGCAGAGTGCTTGGTTCCATGTGAGATGGTGCTCTGGCATGAGCTGAGCCTGTCTGCAGTGGTCGGAACAACTTCCTTCTACTGTTTCCAGATATCGTCATACCATATACTCTTAAGTGCATTAGGAACCTCGCGGTTAAATGCTATCTTTGGTTTGGCTTTATCAAAACATGTCGAGTAAGGTGTCATACGAATTGGAATACTAACCCCTCGCCAATTCTGGCGACGGGGTTAGCATTCCACCCTTCTAGAGGGACACGACATGTACAGTACCTGAAACCCGGGTAAAATCAGACATAGCCTCAGCTCCACAAAATGGATGCTGCCACCACAGACACAAGTCTGCCCTCCTGCTGCTGGGAGTCCTTCCAGCTTGGGAGGTGTAGACAAAGGGTTTCCTGCCAGGGGAGGTGCGTGCACCACCCCAGACAGGACTTTGTGTATTGGTCAGGTAAGGCTTGAAAGAAACCAGACATGCCTGTGGCTCACAAGGAGCCTCGGTGCATATGCCAGTTCAAACCGGTCCTGGGGCACACCAGTCCCGGGCCTGGGGCGAGCTAGACAAAGGATTGGGGGTGTAACCACCCCCCTTCCTGGTCCCACCCATAGGGATGGACCTAGCAGGTAGTCCGGCCCCTAGAATCCGCTTAAAGGTAGGAGCTGTGTCCTAAGACTTCAGACATCCTGGAATCAACTTAACACTAAGAAGAAGACGGGAACTTCGACGCTCTGCTGCACAGAGGACTGAAGCCAATCTCCCCTGTGGTCAGGGAGTGACCACCTTGCTAACGCAAGCACCATCCAGCGAATCAACGTCTGTTTTGCCGCCGCCTCCCGCCGGAGCCCGAGCCCAGAGACTGACAAGACCTGGACCTCCAGACCTCTCACCGCCCGATCCACAGTCCCTGAAAAGAGGAGACCCGTGGAGGCACCGAGACACGTGGAGCCAGCCATCTTGAAACGACCACGACAAGCTGACAAGTGCAACAACCGAGGCTCCCTCCAAGTTGTGCTTTGGGATCTGAGAAGCCCAACCCCCGAGCAGCATCTGCACTAAAGGTGAGCCCTCCAGCATCTCCACGATCTGCGTGGGGCCCTTCTGCATTTTGCCACTCGACGCACCTAACCGGTTGCTGGCCCGCTGGCTAGTAGCCATCTTGGCGACGAACTCTACAAAATACACTGCTGGTTTGGTTGCTCCAGACTAGCCCTTGCTCCCCTCCAAAGGAGCAGACCTTCTGACCTTGCTGGTCAGAACCATCACCTTATTTCATCTCCTACAACAATTGCTTTTGCCAAGGCTTGTTTGCTTCGATCAAGTCGCCGACACCGCCGACAGCGAGAGCCTGCGTGGGACAGCTTGTGAACCGACTCCTGGATGTCGTCGACCTCCAGGGACCACGTGGCTGCAGAGACAAGCTACACCTTTCTTCCTGTTTGCAGCCGACATTGCCTGGTACCCACCTGGTGCCACGCTGGTAACTGGCTAGTGACTGTGAACACTGTCCCCTCTGCTTACAGGTCTTCAACATCTCCGATCCACTCTTGGATCCACTGCATCTCTCCCGGACCGACCGCCTGCAGCATCTTTGTCTTCAGGCTCCACGGAACAGATAGAAGAAACCCGACGCACTTCGAGGCCTATGCACCCGCTTCCTGTGGGTGAGGTAAAGCTGGCACACCTGTGCCCAAGTGTAGTATTACATCTCTAGTGCCTGTGTTCCAAATCTTGAGTTCCTAGTCCATCCGGAAGATCCTCTTTGCAGTAACTTTGTACTTTTTACGCACCCATTGAAACCTATGGGAGCACGCGTGTGACTATTTGCTCTGCACACGCCACCCGTGGACCTCCTTGTCACTAACTGAAGTTAGCTCCTTGTAGGCCCAGCGATTCTAGAGGCCCTAGGCCTTTTCCCTTTTCTGTTCGTGGTACTTATACCACTATTTTAGTATATGGTTTGAGCGGCCACCAGGGCCTATCCATAGAAAGTGCAACTTCTGTGTATTCTACTGTAATCTTGTTTGACGATTTGTGCTCCTGTGCTCATAAAGAGACTAGGGGTTACTTTGAGAAATAAATACATATATATTTTGAATATATATCTGTGTGGTGTCCTTTCATTGGTATAAAAGGGGGTTACATTTGGTAAAACAGCTGGCTTAACACGCTTCACGAGTTTAGCCTCAAAGACTGCTTAGCCTACGCTACCACTAGGGCAGCTAGTCCGAAAAGGTTGACTTACAACCACACCATAAGGGTTGCTTGGCATGGTACAAGGTGATCACTTTAACTAGTGAGCATCATATACCAGGCCAACTTCTCACACAAAGGAGTTTTGTCGCTCCTGTGTGACCTGCCAAGCCAGTGGCAAATCAGGTGGCACAACAAAGGCCCCCCTAATACCACTACCTGTGGTGGGGGTCCCCTTTGAAAGAGTGGGAATAGATATAGTGGGTCCCATGGATCCTCCCACTGCATCTGGGCACAGATTTATACTGGTGGTAGTGGATCATGCCACCAGGTATCCAGAGGCAATTCCCCTTAGGACCACTACAGCACCTGTTGTGGCCAGGGCCCTGCTGGGAGTATTCTCCAGAGTGGGGTTTCCTAAGGAGGTAGTTACTGACTGAGGTACCAACTTCATGTCAGGATACTTGACAGCTATGTGGAAGGAATGTGGTGTCAACTAGAAGTTCACCACCCCTTATCACCCACAATGCAATGGGCTTGTTGAGAGATTCAACAAGACCCTAAAGGGTATGATCAAAGGATTACCTGAAAAGCTCAGGCGAAGATGGGACATCCTTCTACCCTGCCTTCTGTTTGCTTACAGAGAGGTCCCACAAAAAGGAGTTGGCTACAGCCCCTTTGAATTGTTGTTTGGGCACCCTGTAAGAGGCCCACTGTGTTTGGTGAAGGAAGGATGGGAGTTACCTCTCAAAAATCCTAAGCAAGACATAGTGGACTATGTACTTGGTCTCCGCTCCAGGATGGCTGAGTATATGGAGAAGGCATCCAAAAACCTTGAGGCAAGCCAGGCCTTACAGAAAGCTTGGCATGACCAAAAGGCTGTCTTGGTTGAGTTTCAGCCAGGACAGAAGGTATGGGTGTTAGAGCCAGTGGCCCCAGCAGCACTCCAAGACAAATGGTCTGGACCCCATACAATCCTGGAAAAGAAGGGAGAGGTCACCTACTTGGTAGACCTAGGAACTCCCAGGAGTCCCCACAGGGTACTCCATGTTAACAGGTTAAAAGCATATGTTGACAGGGCAGACATGGGCTTGCTCATGGCTACAGATGAGGGACAGGAGGAAGAGAGTGACCCTCTCCCAGACCTGTTGTCTCAGAACCCTGAAGATGGCTCAGTTGAAGGAGTGACCCTTGGAGGCAACCTCACTGCCCATCAGCAGACTGAATGTAGACAGGTTCTACAATCATTTTCACATATGTTTTCCTTGATACCTAGTCAAACTGACTGGTGTACCCATGTGGTCGACACTGGTGACAGTCTGCCTGTAAAGAACAAGCTTTACAGACAACCTGACCACGTCAGGGACTGTATAAAGGCTGAGGTACACAAAATGCTGGAATTAGGTGTCATTGAACCCTCAGAGAGCCCCTGGGCTAGCCCAGTGGTTCTGGTCCCCAAACCTCACACCAAAGATGGCAAGAGAGAGATGAGGTTCTGTGTGGACTACAGGGGTCTCAATGCTGTCACCAGGACAGATGCACACCCTATTCCAAGGGCAGATGAGCTCATAGACAAACTAGCTTCTGCAAAGTTTTTGAGCACATTTGACTTGACAGCTGGCTATTGGCAAATCAGATTAGCTGAGGAGTCTAAGGCCAAAACAGCATTCTCAACCCCAGGTGGGCACTACCAGTTTGTGGTGATGCCCTTTGGTCTGAAGAATGCACCTGCCACCTTCCAAAGGCTGGTGAACCAAGTCCTTACTGGGTTGGATGACTTTTGCGCAGCATATCTTGATGACATTGCTGTCTTTAGCTCCACCTGGGAGGATCACCTGATCCACCTGAAGAAGGCTCTTGAGGCTCTGCAAAGGGCAGGCCTCACTATCAAGGCTACTAAGTGCCAGATAGGGCAGAGTAAGGTTGTATATTTGGGCCACCTTGTATGTGAAGGCCAAGTTCAACCACTGGAGAGTAAGATACAATCCATCAAGGACTGGTCTCCTCCAACCACCCAGACTCAAGTTCGAGATTTCTTGGGCTTGACTGGGTACTACAGGAAGTTTGTTAAGAACTATGGGTCCATTGTGACTCCTCTTAATGATCTGACATCCAAGAAGATGCCCAAAAAGGTTCAGTGGACAGTAAGCTGTCAAAAGGCATTTGATGACCTGAAGGAGGCCATGTGCTCTGCACCTATCCTGAAAAGTCCTGACTACTCCAAAGAGTTTATTGTCCAAACAGATGCTTCTGAGTTGGGTGTGGGAGCTGTGCTGTCACAACTTAATGTAGATGGTCAAGACCAACCCATTGCTTTTATTAGCAGAAGGTTGACCACCAGAGAGAAGAATTGGTCAGCTATTGAGAGGGAGGCCTTTGCTGTGGTGTGGGCCCTGAAGAAGCTGAGGCCATACTTGTTTGGCACTCACTTCAAGATTCAGACCGACCATAAGCCCCTCTTGTGGCTAAATCAGATGAAGGGTGAAAACCCCAAACTGCTTAGGTGGTCCATTTCCCTACAGGGGATGGACTTTACAGTGGAGCACCGGCCAGGTACTGACCATGGGAATGCAGATGGTCTCTCCAGGTACTTCCACTTAGGACATGAAGACGAGACTGGTCAAGGCTAGTATAATGTCCCTGCGTTTGGGGGGGGTTGTGTAGGAAAGTAGGGTCTGCTATCCTATGGTCACCCCAAATTTTTGCTTTTTGCTTCACTGGTTTTTGACAGATTGAGGCTGTGGGCCTGCCAATCAGACCCCCAGCCTGCTGTTCTCTCTACTAAATTAAAACTATGCACCCTAGGTGCATAACCAATTGGAAGTGGATCACCCTGTCAGCCCCTGTACCAGTGTACACTAGGTACCCAGGGCATTGGTGTACCCAAGGCCTGCCAGGGGCTGAAGCATGTATTATGCCACCCCAGGCTTGGCCTAACAATTTGACACAACTGGCTGATCACTCAGCTGGGGTAAGTTGGTGTAATCACCTGTTACTTAGGTGTAGTATACCTATACCTAACCTTAAATGGGACACCTGGTAACCTATAAGTCACTCCTATGGCAGGCCTTAACAATCCTGAAGGCAGAGTGCTTGGTTCCATGTGAGATGGTGCTCTAGCATGAGCTGAGCCTGTCTGCAGTGGTCAGAACAACTTCCTTCTACTGTTTCCAGATATCGTCATACCATATACTCTTAAGTGCATTATGAACCTCGCGGTTAAATGCTATCTTTGGTTTGGCTTTATCAAAACATGTCGAGTAAGGTGTCATACGAATTGGAATACTAACCCCTCGCCAATTCTGGCGACGGGGTTAGCATTCCACCCTTCTAGAGGGACACGACATGTACAGTACCTGAAACCCGGGTAAAATCAGACATAGCCTCAGCTCCACAAAATGGATGCTGCCACCACAGACACAAGTCTGCCCTCCTGCTGCTGGGAGTCCTTCCAGCTTGGGAGGTGTGGACAAAGGGTTTCCTGCCAGGGGAGGTGCATGCACCACCCCAGACAGGATTTTGTGTATTGGTCAGGTAGGGCTTGAAAGAAACCAGACATGCCTGTGGCTCACAAGGAGCCTCGGTGCATATGCCAGTTCAAACCGGTCCTGGGGCACACCAGTCCCGGGCCTGGGGCGAGCTGGACAAAGGATTGGGGGTGTAACCACCCCCCTTCCTGGTCCCACCCTTAGGGAGGGACCTAGCAGGTAGTCCGGCCCCTAGAATCCGCTTAAAGGTAGGAGCTGTGTCCTAAGACTTCAGACATCCTGGAATCAACTTGAAACTAAGAAGAAGACGGGAACTTCGACATTCTGCTGCACAGAAGACTGAAGGAAATCTCCCCTGTGGTCAGGGAGTGACCACCTTGCTAACGCAAGCACCATCCAGCGAATCAACGTCTGCTTTGCCGCCGCCTCCCGCCGGAGCCCGAGCCCAGAGACTGACAAGACCTGGACCTCCAGACCTCTCACCGCCCGATCCACAGTCCCTGAAAAGAGGAGACCCGTGGAGGCACCGAGACACGTGGAGCCAGCCATCTTGAAACGACCACGACAAGCTGACAAGTGCAACAACCGAGGCTCCCTCCAAGTTGTGCTTTGGGATCTGAGAAGCCCAACCCTCGAGCAGCATCTGCACCAAAGGTGAGCCCTCCAGCATCTCCACGATCTGCGTGGGGCCCTTCTGCATTTTGCCACTCGATGCGCCTAACCGGTTGCTGGCCCGCTGGCTAGTAGCTATCTTGGCGACAAACTTCACGAAATACACCTATGGTCTGGTTGCTCCAGACTGGCCCTTGCTCCCCTCCAAAGGAGCAGTCCTTCTGACCTTGCTGGTCAGAACCATCAGCTTATTCCATCTCCTACAACAATTGCTTTTGCCAAGGCTTGTTTGCTTCGATCAAGTCGCCGACACCGCCAACAGCGAGAGCCTGCGTGGGACAGCTCGTGAACCGACTCCTGGACGTCGTCGACCTCCAGGGACCACGTGGCTGCAGAGACAAGCTACACCTTTCTTCCTGTTTGCACCCGACATTGCCTGGTACCTACCTGGTGCCACGCTGGTCACTGGCTAGTGACTGTGAACACTGTCCCCTCTGCTTACAGGTCTTCAACATCTCCGATCCACTCTTGGATCCACCGCATCTCTCCCGGACCGACCGCCTGCAGCATCTTTGTCTTCAGGCCCCACGGAACAGATAGAAGAAACCCGACGCACTTCGAGGCCTATGCACCCGCTTCCTGTGGGTGAGGTAAAGCTGGCACACCTGTGCCCAAGTGTAGTATTACATCTCTAGTGCCTGTGTTCCAAATCTTGAGTTCCTAGTCCATCCGGAAGATCCTTTTTGCAGTAACTTTGTACTTTTTACGCACCCATTGAAACCTATGGGAGCACGCGTGTGACTATTTGCTCTGCACACGCCACCTGTGGACCTCCTGGTCACTAACTGAAGTTAGCTCCTTGTAGGCCCAGTGATTCTAGAGGCCCTAGGCCTTTTCCCTTTTCTGTTCGTGGTACTTATACCACTATTTTAGTATATGGTTTGAGTGGCCACCAGGGCCTATCCATATAAAGTGCAACTTCTGTGTATTCTACTGTAATCTTGTTTGACGATTTGTGCTCCTGTGCTCATAAAGAGACTAGGGGTTACTTTGAGAAATAAATACATATATATTTTGAATATATATCTGTGTGGTGTCCTTTCATTGGTATAAAAGGGGGTTGCATTTGGTAAAACAGCTGGCTTAACACGCTTCACGAGTTTAGCCTCAAAGACTGCTTAGCCTACGCTACCACTAGGGCAGCTAGTCCGAAAAGGTTGACTTACAACCACACCATAAGGGTTGCTTGGCATGGTACAAGGTGGTCACGTTAACTAGTGAACATCATATACCAGGCCAACTTCTCACATTGGTGAGCAGCGGTTGGATTTGAGCTTGCTGTGTTTTACCATTGTAATCTCTTGGTTACCAATTGAAAGATCACATAGGTACCTGTAGGTACATATAAAACAAGATTAGATATACATAAGTTCTACTGAACTTAGTTGTTGTAGAGCAAAGGGAGTAGCACACCCTGACTACAACTGCTAGATAGGTTTAGTAGGTAAACCCAAGTGTAGGTAGATTGCAACACATCCACCCACACTTAAGAGCAATGGCTGGGGCAGAGGGGTCCACTGTACCCATCTCTGTTGAGAGTGACCCCCAGAGGGCACCATCCATCTTTGCTACCCTTAATCAGAATGAGCTCAGGCATTTGGCAACTCTTAGAGGCCTTAAACAGCCCAAGAACCCTACCTCTGCTGAGCTCAGAGAACTCTTGCAAAATGATGAAAATCAGAGAGAGCTCAAGAAAGCTTCCCAGTTAGCCCCCTTAGGGTCAGGAACAGGAGGCCCCCCTTCTGAAGATGCTACAGAGGTACCCAGTTCCAATAGTCACCCCTTAGATGGCAATAATACCACAGAGGATGAGAGTGATAAAGGTACTGATACAGAGAGTAGTGATGATGAAGGGAGAACTAGCCCAGTGCCAAGTGTTATACTTGGCCCAGCTAAACTAAGGCTATTGGGGACTGACAATGGGATCATCCCATTGGATCTCCCCAGTGGACTTAACCAGGGGCCTGGGAGGCAAAGGAATCGCTCAGGTGACTCTAATGCTTCTCATGCCTCTAGAGGCTCTCAAGGTCACTCCAGGAAAAGGATGACCACCCCTCAGAGGAGGGAACATGAGGCCAGAATGCAGGAAGCCCAGCTGAGGATCAGGAAGCAGGAGCTAGAAGTAGCCCTGATGGAAGAAAAACTGAGGAAGGCTAGGCAACCTAGAGAGAGTGGGTCTATACCCACTGGTGGCAGCATTGTCCCTAAGGACAAAGATAGGGTCTTTGATAATAGGAACCTGTCTAAGGTTGTGCCCCCCTACAAAAGTGGGGATGATATCCACAAATGGATAACTGCTCTTGAGAGAGCCTGCAAAGTACAGCAGGTTCCTGAAGACCAGTGGGCAGCAATCCTCTGGCTCTCCTTTGAAGGAAGAGGCAGAGACAGACTCCTCACTGTTAGGGAGGAGGATGTCAGAAATTACAGAGCCCTGAAGAGTGTCCTAGTTGATGGGTTAGGCTTAACCACTGAACATTACAGGTTAATGTTCAGAGACACCCAAAAGACACAGACTCAGGACTGGTCTGAATATGTTGAATGTGCCACTAAGGCTTTGGAGGGTTGGTTGCTGGGAAGTGAGGTATCTGATTATACAGGATTGTACAATTTGATGATGAGAGAACAGATTTTAAGTAACTGTCAAAACCAGCTCCTCCATCAACACCTGGTAGACTCAGATTTGACCTCTCCCCAAGAATTGGGAAAGAGGGCAGATAAATGGGTCAGGACCAGGATCAGGCCTAAGAATCAGGGTGGTGACCAAAAGAAAGATACCACCAAACCTCAAGAGAAGGGAGGGGATAAGGCAAAAGAGAAATCTTCCTCAGGGCTCCAAAACTCCACACAGGGTGGTGGGTCCCAAGCTCCCTCCTCTACCACAGGTAAAAAGCCTTACTGCCATGAGTGTAAAACTCCTGGGCATTGGAAAACTGACAGCAGTTGCCCAAGGGCTACAAACAAAACTGTTCCTCCAATTACTCCTGTCACACCACCTATTACTGTCAGCAGTAATCCCCCAGGTGGTGGGAGTGCCCCCAAAAATTTGGGTGGGTTTACTTGGGGAACACAGGGGGACCCTGGCTTAGCCAATTCCCCTGCAGCAGATACTCTTGTCTGTGATGGTGGCATGGGGTTTGCCAACTTCACTGCCTGTCCCAACACTTTGGGTAGGTACAGACAGGAGCCCTACATCAATGGTACAAAAGCTGAGGCCTACAGAGACACTGGAGCTAGCATCACAATGGTGGCCCATTGGCTAGTTCCCTCTGAGCAGCTTTTGCCTGGTTTCTCCTACCAGGTGACCAACATTGATGGCAAACAGAACAGTCATCCCATGGCAGAGGTATGTCTCAGCTGGGGAGGTGTCACTGGCCCTAAAAGGGTGGCAGTGTCCCCAACCTTGCCTGTAGACTGCTTACTGGGGAATGACTTAGAACTCTCAGCTTGGGCTGGAGTTGAACAAGACACCCATTCTAAAATGGTAGGCCTTTCACAAAAGGGTAGTGGGGTTGTGCCATTCACAACCCCTGTCCAAATAGATTTCCTCCCTGGAAAGGTTGGAAGGGCAGTGGTAGCCACAGACCAGGCACAGACAGACTTCCCTGTAGAGACTGGCAGAGCTGTGACAGTCACAGCTCAAACACAAACTGAGTGCCCCCCTGAAAAGGTTGGCAAGGCTGTAATGGTCTCAGCCTATACTCAGACTGACATAGGTGTAGTGAAGCCTGAAACTATGGATCACTCCACACAAACAGAGAGTAGTGGGGAGGAAGAAAAGTCTCCCTCTCCCCAGACATTAGGAAAAAGTCAGCCTCCTCAGGGAGCTGACCTCACCCCTTGTGAAGGAACTGCCCCAGAGGTAGCCAGGCCTGGCCTGGCAGAGCCTCTGATGTCAGTGGCCCCTTCCAAGGTGGGACCCAGTCTGGTGCAGGTAGCCTGCCTCTCTCTACCCTGCCTCAGTCAGCCTAGGGCTGCAGAGGTCAGGGAGGCCAGTGGACCCCAAGAGGGCCCCTGTCCACAAGAACCCCCCATCAAAAGAATGAGGATTGTCTGGCTAGTAGCCCTAGTCAGGTGATGGGTGAAAACATTCCTGAGGGATCTCCTTTACAGGTAGTTAGGGACCTCCCCTAGAGGGATTCTGTTGGGTACAGGCAAACATGGGACCTTAGGGCCCCAGACCTGACCTGTCCCTCCAGTAAGCCCACAAAAGGGACCCAGCCTCCAGCTTTAGGTAGCCAGAGGCTGACCCTGAGAGCACAGTGCAACTCAGTTCAGGAAAGAAAGGCATCCATGGTGGAGGGGGATTGGAGGAAGCTGAGGCCTCACTTTGAGGACACTCACTTCAGTACTCCATCTCAACACCCGCCTTTTACGTTGCCAAGACACACCAAAGGTAGAGATTCCCTATGGTGGAGACCCTCTGATACCCTTAGGGTGAGGGATTGCTTAGTGATCCATGAGACAGGGGGTAACCATGCCAGTGCTGGTTCCTCCTTATATGGCCACTTGGGCAATATAGGCTTACCTGGTCAAGGTCAGCCTTATCTCCCTTCGTTTGGGGGGGGGGGTTGTGTAGGAAGGTGGATATCTGACTATGGTTATCCCCAAATTTTTGCCTAGTGTCTAGCTGGTTTTTCGACTTAGTTGGCCTGAGATCCTGCTATTCAGGATCTCAGCCTGGCTGTTCTCTCTTTAAAATGGACTCCATGTACCCTAGGTACATACCCAATTGGTTGGATCACCCTGTCAGCCCCTGTACCAGTGTACACTAGGTACCCAGGGCATTGGTGTACCCAAGGCCTGCCAGGGGCTGAAGCATGTATTATGCCACCCCAGGCTTGGCCTAACAATTTGACACAACTGGCTGATCACTCAGCTGGGGTAAGTTGGTGTAATCACCTCTTACTTAGGTGTAGTATACCTATACCTAACCTTAAATGGGACACATGTTAACCTATAAGTCACTCCTATGGCAGGCCTTAACAATCCTGAAGGCAGAGTGCTTGGTTCCATGTGAGATGGTGCTCTGGCATGAGCTGAGCCCGTCTGCAGTGGTCGGAACAACTTCCTTCTACTGTTTCCAGATATCGTCATACCATATACTCTTAAGTGCATTATGAACCTCGCGGTTAAATGCTATCTTTGGTTTGGCTTTATCAAAACATGTCAAGTAAGGTGTCATACGAATTGGAATACTAACCCCTCGCCAATTCTGGCGACGGGGTTAGCATTCCACCCTTCTAGAGGGACACGACATGTACAGTACCTGAAACCCGTGTAAAATCAGACATAGCCTCAGCTCCACAAAATGGATGCTGGCACCACAGACACAAGTCTGCCCTCCTGCTGCTGGGAGTCCTTCCAGCTTGGGAGGTGTGGACAAAGGGTTTCCTGCCAGGGGAGGTGCATGCACCACCCCAGACAGGATTTTGTGTATTGGTCAGGTAGGGCTTGAAAGAAACCAGACATGCCTGTGGCTCACAAGGAGCCTCGGTGCATATGCCAGTTAAAACCGGTCCTGGGGCACACCAGTCCCGGGCCTGGGGCGAGCTGGACAAAGGATTGGGGGTGTAACCACCCCCCTTCCTGGTCCCACCCTTAGGGAGGGACCTAGCAGGTAGTCCGGCCCCTAGAATCCGCTTAAAGGTAGGAGCTGTGTCCTAAGACTTCAGACATCCTGGAATCAACTTGAAACTAAGAAGAAGACGGGAACTTCGACATTCTGCTACACAGAAGACTGAAGGAAATCTCCCCTGTGGTCAGGGAGTGACCACCTTGCTAACGCAAGCACCATCCAGCGAATCAACGTCTGCTTTGCCGCCGCCTCCCGCCGGAGCCCGAGCCCAGGGACTGACAAGACCTGGACCTCCAGACCTCTCACCGCCCGATCCACAGTCCCTGAAAAGAAGAGACCCGTGGAGGCACCGAGACACGTGGAGCCAGCCATCTTGAAACGACCACGACAAGCTGACAAGTGCAACAACCGAGGATCCCTCCAAGTTGTGCTTTGGGATCTGAGAAGCCCAACCCTCGAGCAGCATCTGCACCAAAGGTGAGCCCTCCAGCATCTCCACGATCTGCGTGGGGCCCTTCTGCATTTTGCCACTCGACACGCCTAACCGGTTGCTGGCCCGCTGGCTAGTAGCCATCTTGGCGACGAACTTCACAAAATACACTGCTGGTCTGGTTGCTCCAGACTGGCCCTTGCTCCCCTCCAAAGGAGCAGTCCTTCTGACCTTGCTGGTCAGAACCATCAGCTTATTCCATCTCCTACAACAATTGCTTTTGCCAAGGCTTGTTTGCTTCGATCAAGTCTCCGACACTGCTGACCGAGAGAGCCTGCATGGGACAGCTCGTGAACCGACTCCTGGATGTCGTCGACCTCCAGGGACCACGTGGCTGCAGAGACAAGCTACACCTTTCTTCCTGTTTGCACCCGACATTGCCTGGTACCCACCTGGTGCCACGCTGGTCACAGGCTAGTGACTGTGAACACTGTCCCCTCTGCTTACAGGTCTTCAACATCTCCGATCCACTCTTGGATCCACCGCATCTCTCCCGGACCGACCGCCTGCAGCATCTTTGTCTTCAGGCCCCACTGAACAGATAGAAGAAACCCGACGCACTTCGAGGCCTATGCACCCGCTTCCTGTGGGTGAGGTAAAGCTGGCACACCTGTGCCCAAGTGTAGTATTACATCTCTAGTGCCTGTGTTCCAAATCTTGAGTTCCTAGTCCATCCGGAAGATCCTTTTTGCAGTAACTTTGTACTTTTTACGCACCCATTGAAACCTATGGGAGCACGCGTGTGACTATTTGCTCTGCACACGCCACCTGTGGACCTCCTGGTCACTAACTGAAGTTAGCTCCTTGTAGGCCCAGCGATTCTAGAGGCCCTAGGCCTTTTCCCTTTTCTGTTCGTGGTACTTATACCACCATTTTAGTATATGGTTTGAGCGGCCACCAGGGCCTATCCATATAAAGTGCAACTTCTGTGTATTCTACTGTAATCTTGTTTGACGATTTGTGCTCCTGTGCTCATAAAGAGACTAGGGGTTACTTTGAGAAATAAATACATATATATTTTGAATATATATCTGGGTGGTGTCCTTTCATTGGTATAAAAGGGGGTTGCATTTGGTAAAACAGCTGGCTTAACACGCTTCACGAGTTTAGCCTCAAAGACTGCTTAGCCTACGCTACCACTAGGGCAGCTAGTCCGAAAAGGTTGACTTACAACCACACCATAAGGGTTGCTTGGCATGGTACAAGGTGGTCACTTTAACTAGTGAACATCATATACCAGGCCAACTTCTCACATTGGTGAGCAGCGGTTGGATTTGAGCTTGCTGTGTTTTACCATTGTAATCTCTTGGTTACCAATTGAAAGATCACATAGGTACCTGTAGGTACATATAAAACAAGATTAGATATACATAAGTTCTACTGAACTTAGTTGTTGTAGAGCAAAGGGAGTAGCACACCCTGACTACAACTGCTAGATAGATTTAGTAGGTAAACCCAAGTGTAGGTAGATTGCAACACATCCACCCACACTTAAGAGCAATGGCTGGGGCAGAGGGGTCCACTGTACCCATCTCTGTTGAGAGTGACCCCCAGAGGGCACCATCCATCTTTGCTACCCTTAATCAGAATGAGCTCAGGCATTTGGCAACTCTTAGAGGCCTTAAACAGCCCAAGAACCCTACCTCTGCTGAGCTCAGAGAACTCTTGCAAAATGATGAAAATCAGAGAGAGCTCAAGAAAGCTTCCCAGTTAGCCCCCTTAGGGTCAGGAACAGGAGGCCCCCCTTCTGAAGATGCTACAGAGGTACCCAGTTCCAATAGTCACCCCTTAGATGGCAATAATACCACAGAGGATGAGAGTGATAAAGGTACTGATACAGAGAGTAGTGATGATGAAGGGAGAACTAGCCCAGTGCCAAGTGTTATACTTGGCCCAGCTAAACTAAGGCTATTGGGGACTGACAATGGGATCATCCCATTGGATCTCCCCAGTGGACTTAACCAGGGGCCTGGGAGGCAAAGGAATCGCTCAGGTGACTCTAATGCTTCTCATGCCTCTAGAGGCTCTCAAGGTCACTCCAGGAAAAGGATGACCACCCCTCAGAGGAGGGAACATGAGGCCAGAATGCAGGAAGCCCAGCTGAGGATCAGGAAGCAGGAGCTAGAAGTAGCCCTGATGGAAGAAAAACTGAGGAAGGCTAGGCAACCTAGAGAGAGTGGGTCTATACCCACTGGTGGCAGCATTGTCCCTAAGGACAAAGATAGGGTCTTTGATAATAGGAACCTGTCTAAGGTTGTGCCCCCCTACAAAAGTGGGGATGACATCCACAAATGGATAACTGCTCTTGAGAGAGCCTGCAAAGTACAGCAGGTTCCTGAAGACCAGTGGGCAGCAATCCTCTGGCTCTCCTTTGAAGGAAGAGGCAGAGACAGACTCCTCACTGTTAGGGAGGAGGATGTCAGAAATTACAGAGCCCTGAAGAGTGTCCTAGTTGATGGGTTAGGCTTAACCACTGAACAGTACAGGTTAATGTTCAGAGACACCCAAAAGACACAGACTCAGGACTGGTCTGAATATGTTGAATGTGCCACTAAGGCTTTGGAGGGTTGGTTGCTGGGATGTGAGGTATCTGATTATACAGGATTGTACAATTTGATGATGAGAGAACAGATTTTAAGTAACTGTCAAAACCAGCTCCTCCATCACCACCTGGTAGACTCAGATTTGACCTCTCCCCAAGAATTGGGAAAGAGGGCAGATAAATGGGTCAGGACCAGGATCAGGCCTAAGAATCAGGGTGTTGACCAAAAGAAAGATACCACCAAACCTCAAGAGAAGGGTGGGGATAAAGCAAAAGAGAAATCTTCCTCAGGGCCCCAAAACTCCACACAGGGTGGTGGGTCCCAAGCTCCCTCTTCTACCACAGGTAAAAAGCCTTACTGCCATGAGTGTAAAACTCCTGGGCATTGGAAAACTGACAGCAGTTGCCCAAGGGCTACAAACAAAACTGTTCCTCCAATTACTCCTGTCACACCACCTATTACTGTCAGCAGTAATCCCCCAGGTGGTGGGAGTGCCCCCAAAAATGTGGGTGGGTTTACTTGGGGAATACAGGGGGAACCTGGCTTAGCCAATTCCCCTGCAGCAGATACTCTTGTCTGTGATGGTGGCATGGGGTTTGCCAACTTCACTGCCTGTCCCAACACTTTGGATAGGTACAGACAGAAGCCCTACATCAATGGTACAAAAGCTGAGGCCTACAGAGACACTGGAGCTAGCATCACAATGGTGGCCCATTGGCTAGTTCCCTCTGAGCAGCTTTTGCCTGGTTTCTCCTACCAGGTGACCAACATTGATGGCAAACAGAACAGTCATCCCATGGCAGAGGTATGTCTCAGCTGGGGAGGTGTCACTGGCCCTAAAAGGGTGGCAGTGTCCCCAACCTTGCCTGTAGACTGCTTACTGGGGAATGACTTAGAACTCTCAGCTTGGGCTGGAGTTGAACAAGACACCCATTCTAAAATGGTAGGCCTTTCACAAAAGGGTAGTGGGGTTGTGCCATTCACAACCCCTGTCCAAATAGATTTCCTCCATGGAAAGGTTGGAAGGGCAGTGGTAGCCACAGCCCAGGCACAGACAGACTTCCCTGTAGAGACTGGCAAAGCTGTGACAGTCACAGCTCAAACACAAACTGAGTGCCCCCCTGAAAAGGTTGGCAAGGCTGTAATGGTCTCAGCCTATACTCAGACTGACATAGGTGTAGTGAAGCCTGAAACTATGGATCACTCCACACAAACAGAGAGTAGTGGGGAGGAAGAAAAGTCTCCCTCTCCCCAGACATTAGGAAAAAGTCAGCCTCCTCAGGGAGCTGACCTCACCCCTTGTGAAGGAACTGCCCCAGAGGTAGCCAGGCCTGGCCTGGCAGAGCCTCTGATGTCAGTGGCCCCTTCCAAGGTGGGACCCAGTCTGGTGCAGGTAGCCTGCCTCTCTCTACCCTGCCTCAGTCAGCCCAGGGCTGCAGAGGTCAGGGAGGCCAGTGGACCCCAAGAGGGCCCCTGTCCACAAGAACCCCCCCATCAAAAGAATGAGGATTGCCTGGCTAGTAGCCCTAGTCAGGTGATGGGTGAAAACATTCCTGAGGGATCTCCTTTACAGGTAGTTAGGGACCTCCCCCAGAGGGATTCTGTTGGGTACAGGCAAACATGGGACCTTAGGGCCCCAGACCTGACCTGTCCCTCCAGTAAGCCCACAAAAGGGACCCAGCCTCCAGCTTTAGGTAGCCAGAGGCTGACCCTGAGAGCACAGTGCAACTCAGTTCAGGAAAGAAAGGCATCCATGGTGGAGGGGGATTGGAGGAAGCTGAGGCCTCACTTTGAGGACACTCACTTCAGTACTCCATCTCAACACCCGCCTTTTACGTTGCCAAGACACACCAAAGGTAGAGATTCCCTATGGTGGAGACCCTCTGATACCCTTAGGGTGAGGGATTGCTTAGTGGACCATGAGACAGGGGGTAACCATGCCAGTGCTGGTTCCTCCTTATATGGCCACTTGGGCAATATAGGCTTACCTGGTCAAGGTCAGCCTTATCTCCCTTCGTTTGGGGGGGGGGGGTTGTGTAGGAAGGTGTATATCTGACTATGGTTACCCCCAAATTTTTGCCTAGTGTCTAGCTGGTTTTTCGACTTAGTTGGCCTGGGATCCTGCTATTCAGGATCTCAGCCTGGCTGTTCTCTCTTTAAAATGGACTCCATGTACCCTAGGTACATACCCAATTGGTTGGATCACCCTGTCAGCCCCTGTACCAGTGTACACTAGGTACCCAGGGCATTGGTGTACCCAAGGCCTGCCAGGGGCTGAAGCATGTATTATTCCACCCCAGGCTTGGCCTAACAATTTGACACAACTGGCTGATCACTCAGCTGGGGTAAGTTGGTGTAATCACCTCTTACTTAGGTGTAGTATACCTATACCTAACCTTAAATGGGACACATGTTAACCTATAAGTCACTCCTATGGCAGGCCTTAACAATCCTGAAGGCAGAGTGCTTGGTTCCATGTGAGATGGTGCTCTGGCATCAGCTGAGCCCGTCTGCAGTGGTCGGAACAACTTCCTTCTACTGTTTCCAGATATCGTCATACCATATACTCTTAAGTGCATTATGAACCTCGCGGTTAAATGCTATCTTTGGTTTGGCTTTATCAAAACATGTCGAGTAAGGTGTCATACGAATTGGAATACTAACCCCTCGCCAATTCTGGCGACGGGGTTAGCATTCCACCCTTCTAGAGGGACACGACATGTAAAGTACCTGAAACCCGGGTAAAATCAGACATAGCCTCAGCTCCACAAAATGGATGCTGCCACCACAGACACAAGTCTGCCCTCCTGCTGCTGGGAGTCTTTCCAGCTTGGGAGGTGTGGACAAAGGGTTTCCTGCCAGGGGAGGTGCATGCACCACCCCAGACAGGATTTTGTGTATTGGTCAGGTAGGGCTTGAAAGAAACCAGACATGCCTGTGGCTCACAAGGAGCCTCGGTGCATATGCCAGTTCAAACCGGTCCTGGGGCACACCAGTCCCGGGCCTGGGGCGAGCTGGACAAAGGATTGGGGGTGTAACCACCCCCCTTCCTGGTCCCACCCTTAGGGAGGGACCTAGCAGGTAGTCTGGCCCCTAGAATCCGCTTAAAGGTAGGAGCTGTGTCCTAAGACTTCAGACATCCTGGAATCAACTTGAAACTAAGAAGAAGATGGGAACTTCGACATTCTGCTGCACAGAAGACTGAAGGAAATCTCCCCTGTGGTCAGGGAGTGACCACCTTGCTAACGCAAGCACCATCCAGCGAATCAACGTCTGCTTTGCCGCCGCCTCCCGCCGGAGCCCGAGCCCAGAGACTGACAAGACCTGGACCTCCAGACCTCTCACCGCCCGATCCACAGTCCCTGAAAAGAGGAGACCCGTGGAGGCACCGAGACACGTGGAGCCAGCCATCTTGAAACGACCACGACAAGCTGACAAGTGCAACAACCGAGGCTCCCTCCAAGTTGTGCTTTGGGATCTGAGAAGCCCAACCCTCGAGCAGCATCTGCACCAAAGGTGAGCCCTCCAGCATCTCCACGATCTGCGTGGGGCCCTTCTGCATTTTGCCACTCGACGCGCCTAACCGGTTGCTGGCCCGCTGGCTAGTAGCCATCTTGGCGACGAACTTCACGAAATACACCACTGGTCTGGTTGCTCCAGACTGGCCCTTGCTCCCCTCCAAAGGAGCAGTCCTTCTGACCTTGCTGGTCAGAACCATCAGCTTATTCCATCTCCTACAACAATTGCTTTTGCCACGGCTCGTTTGCTTCGATCAAGTCGCCGACACCGCCGGCAGCGAGAGCCTGCGTGGGACAGCTCGTGAACCGACTCCTGGACGTCGTCGACCTCCAGGGACCACGTGGCTGCAGAGACAAGCTACACCTTTCTTCCTGTTTGCACCCGACATTGCCTGGTACCCACCTGGTGCCACGCTGGTCACTGGCTAGTGACTGTGAACACTGTCCCCTCTGCTTACAGGTCTTCAACATCTCCGATCCACTCTTGGATCCACCGCATCTCTCCCGGACCGACCGCCTGCAGCATCTTTGTCTTCAGGCCCCACGGAACAGATAGAAGAAACCCGACGCACTTCGAGACCTATGCACCCGCTTCCTGTGGGTGAGGTAAAGCTGGCACACCTGTGCCCAAGTGTAGTATTACATCTCTAGTGCCTGTGTTCCAAATCTTGAGTTCCTAGTCCATCCGGAAGATCCTTTTTGCAGTAACTTTGTACTTTTTACGCACCCCTTGAAACCTATGGGAGCACGCGTGTGACTATTTGCTCTGCACACGCCACCTGTGGACCTCCTGGTCACTAACTCAAGTTAGCTCCTTGTAGGCCCAGCGATTCTAGAGGCCCTAGGCCTTTTCCTTTTTCTGTTCGTGGTACTTATACCACTATTTTAGTAAATGGTTTGAGCGGCCACCAGGGCCTATCCATATAAAGTGCAACTTCTGTGTATTCTACTGTAATCTTGTTTGACGATTTGTGCTCCTGTGCTCATAAAGAGACTAGGGGTTACTTTGAGAAATAAATACATATATATTTTGAATATATATCTGGGTGGTGTCCTTTCATTGGTATAAAAGGGGGTTGCATTTGGTAAAACAGCTGGCTTAACACGCTTCACGAGTTTAGCCTCAAAGACTGCTTAGCCTACGCTACCACTAGGGCAGCTAGTCCGAAAAGGTTGACTTACAACCACACCATAAGGGTTGCTTGGCATGGTACAAGGTGGTCACTTTAACTAGTGAACATCATATACCAGGCCAACTTCTCACATTGGTGAGCAGCGGTTGGATTTGAGCTTGCTGTGTTTTACCATTGTAATCTCTTGGTTACCAATTGAAAGATCACATAGGTACCTGTAGGTACATATAAAACAAGATTAGATATACATAAGTTCTACTGAACTTAGTTGTTGTAGATCAAAGGGAGTAGCACACCCTGACTACAACTGCTAGATAGGTTTAGTAGGTAAACCCAAGTGTAGGTAGATTACAACACATCCACCCACACTTAAGAGCAATGGCTGGGGCAGAGGGGTCCACTGTACCCATCTCTGTTGAGAGTGACCCCCAGAGGGCACCATCCATCTTTGCTACCCTTAATCAGAATGAGCTCAGGCATTTGGCAACTCTTAGAGGCCTTAAACAGCCCAAGAACCCTACCTCTGCTGAGCTCAGAGAACTCTTGCAAAATGATGAAAATCAGAGAGAGCTCAAGAAAGCTTCCCAGTTAGCCCCCTTAGGGTCAGGAACAGGAGGCCCCCCTTCTGAAGATGCTACAGAGGTACCCAGTTCCAATAGTCACCCCTTAGATGGCAATAATACCACAGAGGATGAGAGTGATAAAGGTACTGATACAGAGAGTAGTGATGATGAAGGGAGAACTAGCCCAGTGCCAAGTGTTATACTTGGCCCAGCTAAACTAAGGCTATTGGGGACTGACAATGGGATCATCCCATTGGATCTCCCCAGTGGACTTAACCAGGGGCCTGGGAGGCAAAGGAATCGCTCAGGTGACTCTAATGCTTCTCATGCCTCTAGAGGCTCTCAAGGTCACTCCAGGAAAAGGATGACCACCCCTCAGAGGAGGGAACATGAGGCCAGAATGCAGGAAGCCCAGCTGAGGATCAGGAAGCAGGAGCTAGAAGTAGCCCTGATGGAAGAAAAACTGAGGAAGGCTAGGCAACCTAGAGAGAGTGGGTCTATACCCACTGGTGGCAGCATTGTCCCTAAGGACAAAGATAGGGTCTTTGATAATAGGAACCTGTCTAAGGTTGTGCCCCCCTACAAAAGTGGGGATGACATCCACAAATGGATAACTGCTCTTGAGAGAGCCTGCAAAGTACAGCAGGTTCCTGAAGACCAGTGGGCAGCAATCCTCTGGCTCTCCTTTGAAGGAAGAGGCAGAGACAGACTCCTCACTGTTAGGGAGGAGGATGTCAGAAATTACAGAGCCCTGAAGAGTGTCCTAGTTGATGGGTTAGGCTTAACCACTGAACAGTACAGGTTAATGTTCAGAGACACCCAAAAGACACAGACTCAGGACTGGTCTGAATATGTTGAATGTGCCACTAAGGCTTTGGAGGGTTGGTTGCTGGGAAGTGAGGTATCTGATTATACAGGATTGTACAATTTGATGATGAGAGAACAGATTTTAAGTAACTGTCAAAACCAGCTCCTCCATCAACACCTGGTAGACTCAGATTTGACCTCTCCCCAAGAATTGGGAAAGAGGGCAGATAAATGGGTCAGGACCAGGATCAGGCCTAAGAATCAGGGTGGTGACCAAAAGAAAGATACCACCAAACCTCAAGAGAAGGGTGGGGATAAAGCAAAAGAGAAATCTTCCTCAGGGCCCCAAAACTCCACACAGGGTGGTGGGTCCCAAGCTCCCTCCTCTACCACAGGTAAAAAGCCTTACTGCCATGAGTGTAAAACTCCTGGGCATTGGAAAACTGACAGCAGTTGCCCAAGGGCTACAAACAAAACTGTTCATCCAATTACTCCTGTCACACCACCTATTACTGTCAGCAGTAATCCCCCAGGTGGTGGGAGTGCCCCCAAAAATTTGGGTGGGTTTACTTGGGGAACACAGGGGGACCCTGGCTTAGCCAATTCCCCTGCAGCAGATACTCTTGTCTGTGATGGTGGCATGGGGTTTGCCAACTTCACTGCCTGTCTCAACACTTTGGGTAGGTACAGACAGGAGCCCTACATCAATGGTACAAAAGCTGAGGCCTACAGAGACACTGGAGCTAGCATCACAATGGTGGCCCATTGGCTAGTTCCCTCTGAGCAGCTTTTGCCTAGTTTCTCCTACCAGGTGACCAACATTGATGGCAAACAGAACAGTCATCCCATGGCAGAGGTATGTCTCAGCTGGGGAGGTGTCACTGGCCCTAAAAGGGTGGCAGTGTCCCCAACCTTGCCTGTAGACTGCTTACTGGGGAATGACTTAGAACTCTCAGCTTGGGCTGGAGTTGAACAAGACACCCATTCTAAAATGGTAGGCCTTTCACAAAAGGGTAGTGGGGTTGTGCCATTCACAACCCCTGTCCAAATAGATTTCCTCCCTGGAAAGGTTGGAAGGGCAGTGGTAGCCACAGCCCAGGCACAGACAGACTTCCCTGTAGAGACTGGCAGAGCTGTGACAGTCACAGCTCAAACACAAACTGAGTGCCCCCCTGAAAAGGTTGGCAAGGCTGTAATGGTCTCAGCCTATACTCAGACTGACATAGGTGTAGTGAAGCCTGAATCTATGGATCACTCCACACAAACAGAGAGTAGTGGGGAGGAAGAAAAGTCTCCCTCTCCCCAGACATTAGGAAAAAGTCAGCCTCCTCAGGGAGCTGACCTCACCCCTTGTGAAGGAACTGCCCCAGAGGTAGCCAGGCCTGGCCTGGCAGAGCCTCTGATGTCAGTGGCCCCTTCCAAGGTGGGACCCAGTCTGGTGCAGGTAGCCTGCCTCTCTCTACCCTGCCTCAGTCAGCCCAGGGCTGCAGAGGTCAGGGAGGCCAGTGGACCCCCAGAGGGCCCCTGTCCACAAGAACCCCCCCATCAAAAGAATGAGGATTGCCTGGCTAGTAGCCCTAGTCAGGTGATGGGTGAAAACATTCCTGGGGGATCTCCTTTACAGGTAGTTAGGGACCTCCCCCAGAGGGATTCTGTTGGGTACAGGCAAACATGGGACCTTAGGGCCCCAGACCTGACCTGTCCCTCCAGTAAGCCCACAAAAGGGACCCAGCCTCCAGCTTTAGGTAGCCAGAGGCTGACCCTGAGAGCACAGTGCAACTCAGTTCAGGAAAGAAAGGCATCCATGGTGGAGGGGGATTGGAGGAAGCTGAGGCCTCACTTTGAGGACACTCACTTCAGTACTCCATCTCAACACCCGCCTTTTACGTTGCCAAGACACACCAAAGGTAGAGATTCCCTATGGTGGAGACCCTCTGATACCCTTAGGGTGAGGGATTGCTTAGTGGACCATGAGACAGGGGGTAACCATGCCAGTGCTGGTTCCTCCTTATATGGCCACTTGGGCAATATAGGCTTACCTGGTCAAGGTCAGCCTTATCTCCCTTCGTTTGGGGGGGGGTTGTGTAGGAAGGTGGATATCTGACTATGGTTACCCCCAAATTTTTGCCTAGTGTCTAGCTGGTTTTTCGACTTAGTTGGCCTGAGATCCTGCTATTCAGGATCTCAGCCTGGCTGTTCTCTCTTTAAAATGGACTCCATGTACCCTAGGTACATACCCAATTGGTTGGATCACCCTGTCAGCCCCTGTACCAGTGTACACTAGGTACCCAGGGCATTGGTGTACCCAAGGCCTGCCAGGGGCTGAAGCATGTATTATGCCACCCCAGGCTTGGCCTAACAATTTGACACAACTGGCTGATCACTCAGCTGGGGTAAGTTGGTGTAATCACCTCTTACTTAGGTGTAGTATACCTATACCTAACCTTAAATGGGACACATGTTAACCTATAAGTCACTCCTATGGCAGGCCTTAACAATCCTGAAGGCAGAGTGCTTGGTTCCATGTGAGATGGTGCTCTGGCATGAGCTGAGCCCGTCTGCAGTGGTCGGAACAACTTCCTTCTACTGTTTCCAGATATCGTCATACCATATACTCTTAAGTGCATTATGAACCTCGCGGTTAAATGCTATCTTTGGTTTGGCTTTATCAAAACATGTCGAGTAAGGTGTCATACGAATTGGAATACTAACCCCTCGCCAATTCTGGCGACGGGGTTAGCATTCCACCCTTCTAGAGGGACACGACATGTACAGTACCTGAAACCCGGGTAAAATCAGACATAGCCTCAGCTCCACAAAATGGATGCTGCCACCACAGACACAAGTCTGCCCTCCTGCTGCTGGGAGTCCTTCCAGCTTGGGAGGTGTGGACAAAGGGTTTCCTGCCAGGGGAGGTGCATGCACCACCCCAGACAGGATTTTGTGTATTGGTCAGGTAGGGCTTGAAAGAAACCAGACATGCCTGTGGCTCACAAGGAGCCTCGGTGCATATGCCAGTTAAAACCGGTCCTGGGGCACACCAGTCCCGGGCCTGGGGCGAGCTGGACAAAGGATTGGGGGTGTAACCACCCTCCTTCCTGGTCCCACCCTTAGGGAGGGACCTAGCAGGAAGTCCGGCCCCTAGAATCCGCTTAAAGGTAGGAGCTGTGTCCTAAGACTTCAGACATCCTGGAATCAACTTGAAACTAAGAAGAAGACGGGAACTTCGACATTCTGCTGCACAGAAGACTGAAGGAAATCTCCCCTGTGGTCAGGGAGTGACCACCTTGCTAACGCAAGCACCATCCAGCGAATCAACGTCTGCTTTGCCGCCGCCTCCCGCCGGAGCCCGAGCCCAGAGACTGACAAGACCTGGACCTCCAGACCTCTCACCGCCCGATCCACAGTCCCTGAAAAGAGGAGACCCATGGAGGCACCGAGACACGTGGAGCCAGCCATCTTGAAACGACCACAACAAGCTGACAAGTGCAACAACCGAGGCTCCCTCCAAGTTGTGCTTTGGGATCTGAGAAGCCCAACCCTCGAGCAGCATCTGCACCAAAGGTGAGCCCTCCAGCATCTCCACGATCTGCGTGGGGCCCTTCTGCATTTTGCCACTCGACACGCCTAACCGGTTGCTGGCCCGCTGGGTAGTAGCCATCTTGGCGACGAACTTCACGAAATACACCACTGGTCTGGTTGCTCCAGACTGGCCCTTGCTCCCCTCCAAAGGAGCAGTCCTTCTGACCTTGCTGGTCAGAACCATCAGCTTATTCCATCTCCTACAACAATTGCTTTTGCCAAGGCTTGTTTGCTTCGATCAAGTCGCCGACACCGCCGACAGCGAGAGCCTGCGTGGGACAGCGCGTGAACCGACTCCTGGACGTCGTCGACCTCCAGGGACTACGTGGCTGCAGAGACAAGCTACACCTTTCTTCCTGTTTGCACCCGACATTGCCTGGTACCCACCTGGTGCCACGCTGGTCACTGGCTAGTGACTGTGAACACTGTCCCCTCTGCTTACAGGTCTTCAACATCTCCGATCCACTCTTGGATCCACCGCATCTCTCCCGGACCGACCGCCTGCAGCATCTTTGTCTTCAGGCCCCACGGAACAGATAGAAGAAACCCGACGCACTTCGAGGCCTATGCACCCGCTTCCTGTGGGTGAGGTAAAGCTGGCACACCTGTGCCCAAGTGTAGTATTACATCTCTAGTGCCTGTGTTCCAAATCTTGAGTTCCTAGTCCATCCGGAAGATCCTTTTTGCCGTAACTTTGTACTTTTTACGCACCCATTGAAACCTATGGGAGCACGCGTGTGACTATTTGCTCTGCACACGCCACCCGTGGACCTCCTGGTGACACTGGCTGACACTGGCTGACTGTGAGAAGTTGGCCTGGTATATGATGTTCACTAGTTAAAGTGATCACCTTGTACCATGCCAAGCAACCCTTATGGTGTGGTTGTAAGTCAACCTTTTCGGACTAGCTGCCCTAGTGGTAGCGTAGGCTAAGCAGTCTTTGAGGCTAAACTCGTGAAGCGTGTTAAGCCAGCTGTTTTACCAAATGCAACCCCCTTTTATACCAATGAAAGGACACCACACAGATATATATTCAAAATATATATATTTCTCAAAGTAACCCCTAGTCTCTTTATGAGCACAGGAGCACAAATCGTCAAACAAGATTACAGTAGAATACACAGAAGTTGCACTTTATATGGATAGGCCCTGGTGGCCGCTCAAACCATATACTAAAATAGTGGTATAAGTACCACGAACAGAAAAGGGAAAAGGCCTAGGGCCTCTAGAATCGCTGGGCCTACAAGGAGCTAACTTCAGTTAGTGACCAGGAGGTCCACGGGTGGCGTGTGCAGAGCAAATAGTCACACGCGTGCTCCCATAGGTTTCAATGGGTGCGTAAAAAGTACAAAGTTACTGCAAAGAGGATCTTCCGGATGGACTATGACCTTAAGATTGGAAACACAGACACTAGAGATGTTACTCTACACTTGGGCACCGGAGTGCCAGCTTTACCTCACCCACAGGAAGCGGGTGCATAGGTGTCGAAGTGCGTCGGGTTTCTTCTATCGGGTCACTGGAGCCTGTGGACAAAGATGCTGCAGGCGGTCGGTCCGGGAGAGATGCGGTGGATCCAAGAGTGGATCGGTGTTGTAGAGGACCTGTAAGCAGAGGGGACAGTGTTCACAGTCACTAGCCAGTGACCAGCGTGGCACCAGGTGGGTACCAGGCAATGTCGGGTGCAAACAGGAAGAAAGGTGTAGCTTGTCTCTGCAGCCACGTGGTCCCTGGAGGTCGACGACGTCCAGGAGTCGGTTCACAAGCTGTCCCACGCAGGCTCTCGCTGTCGGCGGTGTCGGCGACTTGATCAAAGCAAACAAGCCTTGGCAAAAGCAATTGTTGTGGAGAACAAGATAAGCTGATAGTTCTGACCAGCAAGGTCAGAGGGACTGCTCCTTTGGAGGGGAGCAAGGGCCAGTCCGGAGCAACCAGACCAGCAGTGTAGTTATTGAAGTTCGTTGCCAAGATGGCTACTAGCCAGCGGGCCAGCAACCGGTTAGGCGCGTCGAGTGGCAAAATGCAGAAGGGCCCCACGCAGATCGTGGAAATGCTGGAGGGCTCACCTTTGGTGCAAATGCCGCTCGAGGGTTGGGCTTCTCAGATCCCAAAGCACAACTTGGAGGGAGCCTCGGTTGTGGCGCTTGCAGCTTGTCGTCGTCGTTCCAAGATGGCTGGCTCCACGTGTCTCGTTGCCTCCACGGGTCTCCTCTTTTCAGGGACTGTGGATCGAGCGGTGAGAGGTCTGGAGGTCCAGGTCTTCTCAGTCTCTGGGCTCGGGCTCCGGCGGGAGGTGGCGGCAAAGCAGACGTTGATTCGCTGGATGGTGCTTGCGTTAGCAAGGTGGTCACTCCCTGACCACAGGGGAGATTTCCTTCAGTCTTCTTTGCAGCAGAATGTCGAAGTTCCCGTCTTCTTCTTAGTTTCAAGTTGATTCCAGGATGTCTGAAGTCTTAGGACACAGCTCCTACCTTTAAGCGGATTCTAGGGGCCGGACTACCTGCTAGGTCCCTCCCTATGGGTGGGACCAGGAAGGGGGGTGGTTACACCCCCAATCCTTTGTCCAGCTCGCCCCAGGCCCGGGACTGGTGTGCCCCAGGACCGGTTTGAACTGGCATATGCACCGAGGCTCCTTGTCAGCCACAGGCATGTCTGGTTTCTTTCAAGCCCTACCTGACCAATACACAAAATCCTGTCTGGGGTGGTGCACGCACCTCCCCTGGCAGGAAACCCTTTGTCCACACCTCCCAAGCTGGAAGGACTCCCAGCAGCAGGAGGGCAGACTTGTGTCTGTGGTGGCAGCATCCATTTTGTGGAGCTGAGGCTATGTCTGATTTTACCCGGGTTTCAGGTACTGTACATGTCGTGTCCCTCTAGAAGGGTGGAATGCTAACCCCGTCGCCAGAATTGGCAAGGGGTTAGTATTCCAATTTGTATGACACCTTACTCGACATGTTTTGATAAAGCCAAACCAAAGATAGCATTTAACCGCGAGGTTCATAATGCACTTAAGAGTATATGGTATGACGATATCTGGAAACAGTAGAAGGAAGTTGTTCCGACCACTGCAGACAGGCTCAGCTGATGCCAGAGCACCATCTCACATGGAACCAAGCACTCTGCCTTCAGGATTGTTAAGGCCTGCCATAGGAGTGACTTATAGGTTAACAGGTGTCCCAATTAAGGTTAGGTATAGGTATACTACACCTAAGTAAGAGGTGATTACACCAACTTACCCCAGCTGAGTGATCAGCCAGTTGTGTCAAATTGTTAGGCCAAGCCTGGGGTGGCATAATACATGCTTCAGCCCCTGGCAGGCCTTGGGTACACCAATGCCCTGGGTACCTAGTGTACACTGGTACAG
The DNA here is from genome assembly GCF_964204655.1 of Triturus cristatus. Taxonomy (NCBI): domain Eukaryota; kingdom Metazoa; phylum Chordata; class Amphibia; order Caudata; family Salamandridae; genus Triturus; species Triturus cristatus. The sequence continues at coordinate 177,156 of NW_028188052.1, forward strand.
GGGCTGACAGGGTGATCCACTTCCAATTGGTTATGCACCTAGGGTGCATAGTGTAAATTTAGTAGAGAGAACAGCAGGCTGGGGGTCTGATTGGCAGGCCCACAGCCTCAATATATCAAAAACCAGTGAAGCAAAAAGCAAAAATTTGGGGTGACCATAGGATAGCAGACCCTACTCTCCTACAGTCAGTGTATGTCAGTCCGTGTCAGTCAGTCAGTGTCAGTCAGTCAGTGTCAGTCAGTGTCAGTTAGTCAGTGTCAGTCAGTCACTGTCAGCCAGTCAGTGTCAGTCAGTGTCAGCCAGTGTCAGCCAGTGTCAGTCAGTGTCAGTCAGTCAGTGTCCGTCAGTCAGTGTCAGTTAGTCAGTGTCAGTCAGTGTCAGTCATTCAGTGTCAGTCAGTGTCTGTCAGTCAGTGTCAGTCAGTCAGTGTCAGTCAGTCAGTGTCAGTCAGAGTCAGTGTCAGTCAGTGTCAGTCAGTCGGAGAGTCAGTCAGTCAATGTCAGTCGGTCAGTCAGTGTCAGTCAGTTGGAGAGTCAGTCAGTCTTTGTCAGCCAGTCAGTGTCAGTCAGTCAGTGTCAGTCAGTGTCAGTCAGTCAGTGTCAGTCAGTCAGTGTCAGTCAGAGTCAATGTCAGTCAGTGTCAGTCAGTCGGAGAGTCAGTCAGTCAGTGTCAGTCAGTCAGTGTCTGTCAGTCAGTGTCAGTCAGTCGGAGAGTAAGTCAGTGTCAGTCAGTCGGAGAGTCATTCAGTCAGTGTCTGTCAGTCAGTGTCAGTCAGTCGGAGAGTCAGTCAGTAAGTGTCAGTCAGTCAGTGTCAGTCAGTGTCAGTCAGTGTCAGTCAGTCAGTGTCAGTCAGTGTCAGTCAGTGTCAGTGTCAGCCAGTGTCAGTCAGCCAGTGTCAGTCAGTGTGTGTCAGTGTGTGTCAGTCAGTGTCAGTCAGTCAGTGTCAGCCAGTGTCAGTCAGCCAGTGTCAGCCAGTGTGTGTCAGTGTGTGTCAGTCAGTGTCAGCCAAAGTCAGTGTCAGTCAGTGTCAGTCAATCAGTCAGTGTCAGTCAGTGTCAGTCAGTCAGAGAGTCAGTCAGTCAGTGTCAGTCAGTCAGTCAGTGTCAGTCAGTCAGTGTCAGCCAGTCAGTGTCAGTCAGTTTCAGTCAGTCAGTGTCAGTCAGTCAGTCAGTGTCAGTCAGTGTCAGTCAGTGTCAGCCAGTGTCAGTCAGCCAGTGTCAGTTAGTGTGTGTCAGTGTGTGTCAGTCAGTGTCAGTCAGTGTCAGTCAGTCTGTGTCAGTCAGTGTCAGTCAGTCAGTGTCAGTCAGTGTCAATCAGTCAGTCAGTGTCAGTCAGTCAGTGTCAGTCAGAGTCAGTGTCAGTCAGTGTCAGTCAGTCGGTGAGTCAGTCAGTGTCAGTCAGTCAGTGTCAGTCAGTGTCAGCCAGTGTCAGCTAGTGTCAGTCAGCCAGTGTCAGTCAGTCAGTGTCGGTCAGTCAGTGTCAGTCAGTCAGTGTCAGTCAGTCAGTGTCAGTCAGTGTCAGTCAGTCAGTGTCAGTCAGAGTCAGTGTCAGTCAGTGTGCGTCAGAGAGTCAGTAAGTCAGTGTCAGTAAGTCATTGTCAGCCAGTCAGTGTCAGTCAGTCAGTGTCTGTCAGTCAGTGTCTGTCAGTGTCAGTCAGTGTCTGTCAGTATCAGTCAGTGTCTGTCAGTGTCAGTCAGTGTCTGTCAGTGTCTGTCAGTCAGTGTCTGTCAGTCAGTGTCTGTCAGTCAGTGTCTGTCAGTCAGTGTCTGTCAGTCAGTGTCAGTCACTGTCAGCCAGTCAGTGTCAGCCTGTGTCAGTCAGTGTCAGTCAGTGTCAGTCAGTCAGTGTCAGTCAGTCAGTGTCAGTCAGTGTCAGTCAGTCAGTATCAGTCAGTCAGTGTCAGTCAGTCGGAAAGTCAGTCAGTCAGTGTCAGTCAGTGTCAGTCAGTCAGTGTCAGTCAGTGTCAGTCAGTGTCAGTCAGTCAGTGTCAGTCAGTGTCAGTCAGTGTCAGTCAGTCAGTGTCAGTCAGTCAGTGTCAGTCAGTGTCAGTCAGAGTCAGTGTCAGTCAGAGTCAGTCAGTCAGTGTCAGTCAGTGTCAGTCAGTGTCAGTCAGTGTCAGTCAGTGTCAGTCAGTCAGTGTCAGTCAGTGTCAGTCAGTCAGTGTCAGTCAGTGTCAGTCAGTGTCAGTCAGTCAGTGTCAGTCAGTCAGTGTCAGTCAGTGTCAGTCAGAGTCAGTGTCAGTCAGAGTCAGTCAGTTAGTGTCAGTCAGTCAGTGTCAGTCAGTGTCAGTCAGTCAGTGTCAGTCAGTGTCAGTCAGTGTCAGTCAGTCAGTGTCAGTCAGTCAGTGTCAGTCAGTCAGTGTCAGTCAGTGTCAGTCAGTCAGTGTCAGTGTCAGTCAGTCAGTGTCAGTCAGTGTCAATCAGTGTTAGTCAGTTAGTCAGTGTCAGTCATTGTCAGTCAGTGTCAGTCAGTCAGTGTCAGTCAGTGTCAGTCAGTCAGTGTCAGTCAGTGTCAGTGTCAGTCAGTCAGTCAGTGTCAGTCAGTGTCAGTGTCAGTCAGTCATTGTCAGTCAGTGTCAGTCAGTCAGTGTCAGTCAGTCAGTGTCAGTCAGTCAGTGTCAGTCAGTGTCAGTCAGTGTCAGTCAGTCAGTGTAAGTCAGTGTCAGCCAGTGTCAGCTAGTGTCAGTCAGCCAGTGTCAGTCAGTCAGTGTCGGTCAGTCAGTGTCAGTCAGTCAGTGTCAGTCAGTCAGTGTCAGTCAGTGTCAGTCAGTCAGTGTCAGTCAGAGTCAGTGTCAGTCAGTGTGCGTCAGTCAGAGAGTCAGTCAGTCAGTGTCAGTCAGTCTTTGTCAGTCAGTCAGTGTCTGTCAGTCAGTGTCTGTCAGTGTCAGTCAGTGTCTGTCAGTATCAGTCAGTGTCTGTCAGTGTCAGTCAGTTTCTGTCAGTGTCTGTCAGTCAGTGTCTGTCAGTCAGTGTCTGGCAGTCAGTGTCTGGCAGTCAGTGTCAGTCACTGTCAGCCAGTCAGTGTCAGCCTGTGTCAGTCAGTGTCAGTCAGTGTCAATCAGTCAGTGTCAGTCAGTGTCAGTCAGTCAGTATCAGTCAGTCAGTGTCAGTCAGTCGGAAAGTCAGTCAGTCAGTGTCAGTCAGTGTCAGTCAGTCAGTGTCAGTCAGTGTCAGTCAGTCACTGTCAGTCAGTGTCAGTCAGTGTCAGTCAGTCAGTGTCAGTCAGTCAGTGTCAGTCAGTGTCAGTCAGAGTTAGTGTCAGTCAGAGTCAGTCAGTCAGTGTCAGTCAGTCAGTGTCAGTCAGTGTCAGTCAGTCAGTATCAGTCAGTCAGTGTCAGTCAGTCGGAGAGTCAGTCAGTCAGTGTCAGTCAGTGTCAGTCAGTCAGTGTCAGTCAGTCTCAGTCAGTCAGTGTCAGTCAGTCAGTGTCAGTCAGTGTCAGTCAGAGTCAGTGTCAGTCAGAGTCAGTCAGTCAGTGTCAGTCAGTCAGTGTCAGTCAGTGTCAGTCAGTGTCAGTCAGTCAGTGTCAGTCAGTGTCAGTCAGTGTCAGTCAGTCAGTGTCAGTCAGTCAGTCAGTGTCAGTCAGTGTCAGTCAGTCAGTGTCAGTGTCAGTCAGTCAGTGTCAGTCAGTGTCAGTCAGTGTCAGTCAGTCAGTGTCAGTATCAGTCAGTCAGTGTCAGTCAGTGTCAGTGTCAGTCAGTCAGTGTCAGTCAGTCAGTTAGTGTCAGTCAGTGTCAGTCAGTGTCAGTCAGTGTCAGTCAGTCAGTGTCAGTCAGTCAGTGTCAGCCAGTCAGTGTCAGTCAGTGTCAGTCAGTGTCAGCCAGAGTCAGTCAGTCAGTCAGTGTCAGTCAGTCAGTGTCAGTCAGTGTCAGTCAGTGTCAGTCAGTCAGTGTCAGTCAGTGTCAGCCAGTGTCAGCCAGTGTCAGCCAGTGTCAGTCAGCCAGTGTCAGTCAGTCAGTGTCGGTCAGTCAGTGTCAGTCAGTCAGTGTCAGTCAGTCAGTGTCAGTCAGTCAGTGTCAGACAGAGTCAGTGTCAGTCAGTGTCAGTCAGTGTGCGTCAGTCATAGAGTCAGTCAGTCAGTGTCAGTCAGTCAGTGTCAGTCAGAGTCAGTGTCAGTCAGTGTCAGTCAGTGTGCGTCAGTCGTAGAGTCAGTCAGTCAGTGTCAGTCAGTCAGTGTCTGTCAGTCAGTGTCAGTCAGTCAGTGTCTGTCAGTCAGTGTCAATCAGTCAGTCAGTGTCAGTCAGTCAGTGTCAGTCAGAGTCAGTGTCAGTCAGTGTCAGTCAGTCAGAGAGTCAGTCAGTGTCAGTCAGTCAGTGTCTGTCAGTCAGTGTCTGTCAGTGTCAGTCAGTGTCTGTCAGTCAGTGTGTGTCAGTATCAGTCAGTGTCAGTCAGTCAGTGTCTGTCAGTGTCAGTCAGTGTCTGTCAGTGTCTGTCAGTCAGTGTCTGTCAGTCAGTGTCTGTCAGTCAGTGTCAGTCACTGTCAGCCAGTCAGTGTCAGCCAGTGTCAGCCAGTGTCAGTCAGTGTCAGTCAGTCAGTGTCAGTCAGTCAGTGTCAGTCAGTGTCAGTCAGTGTCAGTCAGTTTCAGTTAGTCAGTATCAGTCAGTCAGTGTCAGTCAGTCAGTGTCAGTCAGTCAGTCAGTGTCAGTCAGTCGGTGAGTCAGTCAGTCAGTATCAGTCAGTGTCAGTCAGTCAGTGTCAGTCAGTGTCAGTCAGTGTCAGTCAGTCAGTATCAGTCAGTCTCAGTCAGTCAGTCTCAGTCAGTCAGTCTCATTCAGTCAGTGTCAGTCAGTCAGTCTCAGTCAGTGTCAGTCAGAGTCAGTGTCAGTCAGTGTCAGTCAGTCAGTGTCAGTGAGTGTCAATCTGTGTTAGTCAGTTAGTCAGTGTAAGTCAGTGTCAGTCAGTGTCAGTCAGTCAGAGTCAGTCAGTGTCAGTCAGTCAGTGTCAGTCAGTGTCAGTCAGTCAGTGTCAGTGTCAGTGTCAGTCAGTCAGTGTCAGTCAGTGTCAGTCAGTCAGTGTCAGTCAGTCAGTGTCAGTCAGTGTCAGTCAGTGTCAGTCAGTGTCAGTCAGTCAGTGTCAGTGTCAGCCAGTGTCAGCCAGTGTCAGTCAGCCAGTGTCAGTCAGTCAGTGTCGGTCAGTCAGTGTCAGTCAGTCAGTGTCAGTCAGTCAGTGTCAGTCAGTGTCAGTCAGTCAGTGTCAGTCAGTGTCAGTCAGTGTTAGTCAGTGTGCGTCAGTCGGAGAGTCAGTCAGTCAGTGTCAGTCAGTCAGTGTCTGTCAGTCAGTGTCAGTCAGGCAGTGTCTGTCAGTCAGTGTCAGTCAGTCAGAGAGTCAGTCAGTCAGTGTCAGTCAGTCAGTGTCAGTCAGTCAGTGTCTGTTAGTCAGTGTGTCTGTCAGTGTCAGTCAGTGTCTGTCAGTATCAGTCAGTGTCTGTCAGTCAGTGTCTGTCAGTAGTCAGTGTCTGTCAGTGTCTGTCAGTCAGTGTCTGTCAGTCAGTGTCTGGCAGTCAGTGTCTGGCAGTCAGTGTCAGTCACTGTCATCCAGTCAGTGTCAGCTAGTGTCAGTCAGTGTCAGTCAGTGTCAGTAAGTCAGTGTCAGTCAGTCAGTGTCAGTCAGTGTCAGTCAGTCAGTATCAGTCAGTCAGTGTCAGTCAGTCGGAGAGTCAGTCAGTCAGTGTGAGTCAGTGTCAGTCAGTCAGTGTCAATCAGTGTCAGTCAGTCAGTGTCAGTCAGTGTCAGTCAGTGTCAGTCAGTTAGTGTCAGTCAGTGTAGGAGAGTAGGGTCTGCTATCCTATGGTCACCCCAAATGTTTGCTTTTTGCTTCACTGGTTTTTGACATATTGAGGCTGTGGGCCTGCCAATCAGACCCCCAGCCTGCTGTTCTCTCTACTAAATTAAAACTATGCACCCTAGGTGCATAACCAATTGGAAGTGGATCACCCTGTCAGCCCCTGTACCAGTGTACACTAGGTACCAAGGGCATTGGTGTACCCAAGGCCTGCCAGGGGCTGAAGCATGTATTATGCCACCCCAGGCTTGGCCTAACAATTTGACACAACTGGCTGATCACTCAGCTGGGGTAAGTTGGTGTAATCACCTCTTACTTAGGTGTAGTATACCTATACCTAACCGTAAATGGGACACCTGGTAACCTATAAGTCACTCCTATGGCAGGCCTTAACAATCCTGAAGGCAGAGTGCTTGGTTCCATGTGAGATGGTGCTCTGGCATGAGCTGAGCCTGTCTACAGTGGTCGGAACAACTTCCTTCTACTGTTTCCAGATATCGTCATACCATATACTCTTAAGTGCATTATGAACCTCGCGGTTAAATGCTATCTTTGGTTTGGCTTTATCAAAACATGTCGAGTAAGGTGTCATACGAATTGGAATACTAACCCCTCGCCAATTCTGGCGACGGGGTTAGCATTCCACCCTTCTAGAGGGGCACGACATGTACAGTACCTGAAACCCGGGTAAAATCAGACATAGCCTCAGCTCCACAAAATGGATGCTGCCACCACAGACACCAGTCTGCCCTCCTGCTGCTGGGAGTCCTTCCAGCTTGGGAGGTGTGGACAAAGGGTTTCCTGCCAGGGGAGGTGCATGCACCACCCCAGACAGGATTTTGTGTATTGGTCAGGTAGGGCTTGAAAGAAACCAGACATGCCTGTGGCTCACAAGGAGCCTCGGTGCATATGCCAGTTCAAACCGGTCCTGGGGCACACCAGTCCCGGGCCTGGGGCGAGCTGGACAAAGGATTGGGGGTGTAACCACCCCCCTTCCTGGTCCCACCCATAGGGAGGGACCTAGCAGGTAGTCCGGCCCCTAGAATCCGCTTAAAGGTAGGAGCTGTGTCCTAAGACTTCAGACATCCTGGAATCAACTTGAAACTAAGAAGAAGACGGGAACTTCGACATTCTGCTGCACAGAAGACTGATGGAAATCTCCCCTGTGGTCAGGGAGTGACCACCTTGCTAACGCAAGGACCATCCAGTGAATCAACGTCTGCTTTGCTGCCGCCTCCCGCCGGAGCCCAAGCCCAGAGACTGACAAGACATGGACCTCCAGACCTCTCACCGCCCGATCCATAGTTCCTGAAAAGAGGAGACCCGTGGAGGCACCGAGACACGTGGAGCCAGCCATCTTGGAAACGACGACAACAAGCTGCAAGTGCAACAACCGAGGCTCCCTCCAAGTTGTGCTTTGGGATCTGAGAAGCCCAACCCTCGAGCAACATGTGCACCAAAGGTGAGCCCTCCAGCATCTCCACGATCTGCGTGGGGCCCTTCTGCATTTTGCCACTCGACGCGCCTAACCGGTTGCTGGGGTCTGGTTAGTAGCCATCTTGGCGACGAACTTCAAGAAATACACCGCTGGTCTGGTTGCTCCAGACTGGCCCTTGCTCCCTTCCAAAGGAGCAGTCCTTCTGATCTTGCTGGTCAGAACCATCAGCCTATTTCATCTCCTACAACAATTGCTTTTGCCAAGGCTTGTTTGCTTCGATCAAGTCGCCGACACCGCCGACAGCGAGAGCCTGTGTGGGACAGCTCGTGAACCAGTGCCTAGACGTCGTCGACCTCCAGGGACCACGTGGCTGCAGAGACAAGCTACACCTTTCTTCCTGTTTGCACCCGACATTGCCTGGTACCCACCTGGTGCCACGCTGGTCACTGGCTAGTGACTGTGAACACTGTCCCCTCTGCTTACAGGTCTTCAACATCTCCGATCCACTCTTGGATCCACCGCATCTCTCCCGGACCGACCGCCTGCAGCATCTTTGTCCACAGGCTCCACGGAACAGATAGAAGAAACCCGACGCACTTCGAGACCTATGCACCCGCTTCCTGTGGGTGAGGTAAAGCTGGCACTCCTTTGCCCAAATGTAGTATTACATCTCTAGTGCCTGTGTTCCAAATCTTGAGTTCCTAGTCCATCCGGAAGATCCTTTTTGCAGTAACTTTGTACTTTTTACGCACCCATTGAAACCTATGGGAGCACGCGTGTGACTATTTGCTCTGCATACGCCACCCGTGGACCTCCTGGTCACTAACTGAAGTTATCTCCTTGTAGGCCCAGCGATTCTAGAGGCCCTAGGCCTTTTCCCTTTTCTGTTCGTGGTACTTATACCACTATTTTAGTATATGGTTCGAGCGGCCACCAGGGCCTATCCACATAAAGTGCAACTTCTGTGCATTCTACTGTAATCTTGTTTGACGATTTGTGCTCCTGAGCTCATAAAGAGACTAGGGGTTACTTTGAGAAATAAATACATATATATTTTGAATATATATCTGTGTGGTGTCCTTTCATTGGTATAAAAGGGGGTTGCATTTGGTAAAACAGCTGGCTTAACACGCTTCATGAGTTTAGCCTCAAAGACTGCTTAGCCTACGCTACCACTAGGGCAGCTAGTCCGAAAAGGTTGACTTACAACCACACCATAAGGGTTGCTTGGCATGGTACAAGGTGGTCACTTTAACTAGTGAACATCATATACCAGGCCAACTTCTCACATTGGTGAGCAGCGGTTGGATTTGAGCTTGCTGTGTTTTACCATTGTAATCTCTTGGTTACCAATTGAAAGATCACATAGGTACCTGTAGGTACATATAAAACAAGATTAGATATACATAAGTTCTACTGAACTTAGTTGTTGTAGAGCAAAGGGAGTAGCACACCCTGACTACAACTACTAGATAGGTTTAGTAGGTAAACCCAAGTGTAGGTAGATTGCAACACATCCACCCACACTTAAGAGCAATGGCTGGGGCAGAGGGGTCCAATGTACCTATCTCTGTTGAGAGTGACCCCCAGAGGGCACCATCCATCTTTGCTACCCTTAATCAGAATGAGCTCAGGCATTTGGCATCTCTTAGAGGCCTTAAACAGCCCAAGAACCCTACCTCTGCTGAGCTCAGAGAACTCTTGCAAAATGATGAAAATCAGAGAGAGCTCAAGAAAGCTTCCCAGTTAGCCCCCTTAGGGACAGGAACAGGAGGCCCCCCTTCTGAAGATGCTACAGAAGTACCCCTTTCCAATAGCCATCCCTTAGATGAGAACCATACTACAGAGGAGGAAAGTGGGGAGGATACAGAGAGTAGTGGTGATGAAGGGAGAACTAGCCCAGTGCCAAGTGTTATACTTGGCCCAGCTAAACTAAGGCTATTGGGGACTGACATTGGGATTATCCCATTGGATCTCCCCAGTGGACTTAACCAGGGGCTTGGGAGGCAAAGGAATCGCTCAGGTGACTCTAATGCTTCTCATGCCTCTAGAGGCTCTCAAGGTCACTCCAGGAAAAGGATGACCACCCCTCAGAGGAGGGAACATGAGGCCAGAATGCAGGAAGCCCAGCTGAGGATCAGGAAGCAGGAGCTAGAAGTAGCCCTGATGGAAGAAAAACTGAATAAGGCTAGGCAACCTAGAGAGAGTGGGTCTACACCCACTGGTGGCAGCATTGTCCCTAAGGACAAAGATAGGGTCTTTGATAATAGGAACCTGTCTAAGGTTGTGCCCCCCTACAAAAGTTGGGATGACATCCACAAATGGATGACTGCTCTTGAGAGAGCCTGCAAAGTACAGCAGGTTCCTGAAGACCAGTGGGCAGCAATCCTCTGGCTCTCCTTTGAAGGAAGAGGCAGAGACAGACTCCTCACTGTTAGAGAAGAGGATGTCAGAAATTACAGAGTCCTGAAGAGTGTTCTGGTTGATGGGTTAGGCTTAACCACTGAACAGTACAGGTTAATGTTCAGAGACACCCAAAAGACACAGACTCAGGACTGGTCTGAATATGTTGAATGTGCCACTAAGGCTTTGGAGGGTTGGTTGCTGGGAAGTAAGGTATCTGATTTTACAGGATTGTATAATTTGATGATGAGAGAGCAGATTTTAAATAACTGTCAAAACCAGCAACTGCATCAACACTTGGTTGACTCTGATCTGACCTCTCCCCAAGAATTGGGAAAGAAGGCAGACAAATGGGTCAGAACCAGGGTTAAGCAAAAGAACCAGAACCAGGGCCAAGGGGGTGATCAGAAGAAAACAGACCAAAAGGGTGGAGATCAGAAATCTAAAGACCAGAAGTCTTCAACAGGGCCCCAAACTACTGATAAGGAGGGTGGGTCCCAACAACAATCCAAGGGAAAGAAGAAAAAAGGTCAAAAGAAACCCTGGTGCAATCATTGCAAGAATACAACTCACTGGACTAGTGATTGTAAGAAGGGTGGAGCCCCCAACACTGTTGCCCCTAAGGCACCTGCTCCCAGTACTACTGTTAGCAGTGTTGGTCCCCAGACAAAGGGTGTAGTGGGAATCACTATGGGAACTGAAGGAGATTCTGACTTAGACAGAACCCTGACACAGGCAGTCTTGATCTGTGATGGGGACATCGATTTGTCCCTGACTGTGAGCCCCAGTAACCTGGGAAAGTACAGACAGACTCCTTTAATTAACGAAAAAGTGGCTCAAGCCTACAGGGACACATGTGCCAGTGTCACTATGGTGACACCAGGCTTTGTGGACCCTGGACAGTACATACCAGGTGAGAACTACCTGGTGACCAATGCCAGCAATGCCACTACTTCACATAGTGTGGCAGTTGTTAACTTCTCATGGGGAGGGGTAACTGGCCTCAAAAGGGTTGTGGTTAGTGCAGACCTCCCAGTAGAATGTTTGTTGGGCAATGACCTAGAGAGTTCTCTATGGTCAGAAGTGGAGTACAGGACTCATGCAGAGATGTTAGGTATATCATCACATGTCCTTGCTGTGACCAGGTGACAGGCCAAAAAGTGCCTCACTGAACCTCAGGTCTTGGATCCTGGAACAATGGACCAAGCACCTACCAAGAAGAAGAACAGGAGGGTCAAGGCTGTGCCTTCCCCCCTGCCTCAGAGTGATGATCAGCCTTCCCAGGAAGGTGATCTAGAGGACCCTGAAGGAACTGTCCCTGAAGAGCTTGAACCTGATCAGGTTGAGTTTCTGGGGACAGGGGGACCTTCAAGGGCTGACTTTAGGCAGGCTCAGTTATCCTGTCCCTCTCTTGAACCCCTCAGACAGCTGGCTGCTGCTGAGGCTGCTGGGAATGCTCAAGGTACCCATAAAGTGTATTGGGATGAAGGGCTCCTTTATTCAGAGGCTAGAGACCCCAAGCCTGGTGCTACCAGGAGGTTGGTTATACCTCTGCAATTTAGGGGCTTCCTTCTTACCTTGGCCCATGATATTCCTTTAGCAGGACACTTAGGCCAGAATAAGACTTGGGACAGGCTTGTCCCTCACTTTCACTGGCCTCACATGAATGAAGATACAAAGGAGTTTTGTCGCTCCTGTGTGACCTGCCAAGCCAGTGGCAAATCAGGTGGCACAACAAAGGCCCCCCTAATACCACTACCTGTGGTGGGGGTCCCCTTTGAAAGAGTGGGAATAGATATAGTGGGTCCCATGGATCCTCCCACTGCATCTGGGCACAGATTTATACTGGTGGTAGTGGATCATGCCACCAGGTATCCAGAGGCAATTCCCCTTAGGACCACTACAGCTCCTGTTGTGGCCAGGGCCCTGCTGGGAGTATTCTCCAGAGTGGGGTTTCCTAAGGAGGTAGTTTCTGACAGAGGTACCAACTTCATGTCAGGATACTTGACAGCTATGTGGAAGGAATGTGGTGTCAACTACAAGTTCACCACCCCTTATCACCCACAATGCAATGGGCTTGTTGAGAGATTCAACAAGACCCTAAAGGATATGATCAAAGGATTACCTGAAAAGCTCAGGCGAAGATGGGACATCCTTCTACCCTGCCTTCTGTTTGCTTACAGAGAGGTCCCACAAAAAGGAGTTGGCTACAGCCCCTTTGAATTGTTGTTTGGGCACCCTGTAAGAGGCCCACTGTGTTTAGTGAAGGAAGGATGGGAGTTACCTCTCAAAAAGCCTAAGCAAGACATAGTGGACTATGTACTTGGTCTCCGCTCCAGGATGGCTGAGTATATGGAGAAGGCATCCAAAAACCTTGAGGCAAGCCAGGCCTTACAGAAAGCTTGGCATGACCAAAAGGCTGTCTTGGTTGAGTTTCAGCCAGGACAGAAGGTATGGGTGTTGGAGCCAGTGGCCCCAGCAGCACTCCAAGACAAATGGTCTGGACCCCATACAATCCTGGAAAAGAAGGGAGAGGTCACCTACTTGGTAGACCTAGGAACTCCCAGGAGTCCCCACAGGGTACTCCATGTTAACAGGCTTAAAGCATATGTTGACAGGGCAGACATGGGCTTGCTCATGGCTACAGATGAGGGACAGGAGGAAGAGAGTGACCCTCTCCCAGACCTGTTGTCTCAGAACCATGAAGATGGCTCAGTTGAAGGAGTGACCCTTGGAGGCAACCTCACTGCCCATCAGCAGACTGAATGTAGACAGGTTCTACAATCATTTTCACATATGTTTTCCTTGATACCTAGTCAAACTGACTGGTGTACCCATGTGGTGGACACTGGTGACAGTCTGCCTGTAAAGAACAAGCTTTACAGACAACCTGACCACGTCAGGGACTGTATAAAGGCTGAGGTACATAAAATGCTGGAATTAGGTGTCATTGAACCCTCAGAGAGCCCCTGGGCTAGCCCAGTGGTTCTGGTCCCCAAACCTCACACCAAAGATGGCAAGAGAGAGATGAGGTTCTGTGTGGACTACAGGGGTCTCAATGCTGTCACCAGGACAGATGCACACCCTATTCCAAGGGCAGATGAGCTCATAGACAAACTAGCTTCTGCAATGTTTTTGAGCACATTTGACTTGACAGCTGGCTATTGGCAAATCAGATTAGCTGAGGAGTCTAAGGCCAAAACAGCATTCTCAACCCCAGGTGGGCACTACCAGTTTGTGGTGATGCCCTTTGGTCTGAAGAATGCACCTGCCACCTTCCAAAGGCTGGTGAACCAAGTCCTTACTGGGTTGGATGACTTTTGCGCAGCATATCTTGATGACATTGCTGTCTTTAGCTCCACCTGGGAGGATCACCTGATCCACCTGAAGAAGGCTCTTGAGGCTCTGCAAAGGGCAGGCCTCACTATCAAGGCCACTAAGTGCCAGATAGGGCAGAGTAAGGTTGTATATTTGGGCCACCTTGTAGGTGGAGGCCAAGTTCAACCACTGGAGAGTAAGATACAATCCATCAAGGACTGGTCTCCTCCAACCACCCAGACTCAAGTTCGAGCTTTCTTGGGCTTGACTGGGTACTACAGGAAGTTTGTTAAGAACTATGGGTCCATTGTGACTCCTCTTAATGATCTGACATCCAAGAAGATGCCCAAAAAGGTTCAGTGGACAGTAAGCTGTCAAAAGGCATTTGATGACCTGAAGGAGGCCATGTGCTCTGCACCTATCCTGAAAAGTCCTGACTACTCCAAAGAGATTATTGTCCAAACAGATGCTTCTGAGTTGGGTGTGGGAGCTGTGCTGTCACAACTTAATGTAGATGGTCAAGACCAACCCATTGCTTTTATTAGCAGAAGGTTGACCCCCAGAGAGAAGAATTGGTCAGCTATTGAGAGGGAGGCCTTTGCTGTGGTGTGGGCCCTGAAGAAGCTGAGGCCATACTTGTTTGGCACTCACTTCAAGATTCAGACCGACCATAAGCTCCTCTTGTGGCTAAATCAGATAAAGGGTGAAAACCCCAAACTGCTTAGGTGGTCCATTTCCCTACAGGGGATGGACTTACAGTGGAGCACCGGCCAGGTACTGACCATGGGAATGCAGATGGTCTCTCCAGGTACTTCCACTTAGGACATGAAGACGAGACTGGTCAAGGCTAGTTTAATGTCCCAGCGTTTGGGGGGGGGGGTTGTGTAGGAGAGTAGGGTCTGCTATCCTATGGTCACCCCAAATTTTTGCTTTTTGCTTCACTGGTTTTTGACATATTGAGGCTGTGGGCCTGCCAATCAGACCCCCAGCCTGCTGTTCTCTCTACTAAATTAAAACTATGCACCCTAGGTGCATAACCAATTGGAAGTGGATCACCCTGTCAGCCCCTGTACCAGTGTACACTAGGTACCCAGGGCATTGGTGTACCCAAGGCCTGCCAGGGGCTGAAGCATGTATTATGCCACCCCAGGCTTGGCCTAACAATTTGACACAACTGGCTGATCACTCAGCTGGGGTAAGTTGGTGTAATCACCTCTTACTTAGGTGTAGTATACCTATACCTAACCGTAAATGGGACACCTGGTAACCTATAAGTCACTCCTATGGCAGGCCTTAACAATCCTGAAGGCAGGGTGCTTGGTTCCATGTGAGATGGTGCTCTGGCATGAGCTGAGCCTGTCTGCAGTGGTCGGAACAACTTCCTTCTACTGTTTCAAGATATCGTCATACCCTATACTCTTAAGTGCATTATGAACCTCGCGGTTAAATGCTATCTTTGGTTTGGCTTTATCAAAACATGTCGAGTAAGGTGTCATACGAATTGGAATACTAACCCCTCGCCAATTCTGGCGACGGGGTTAGCATTCCACCCTTCTAGAGGGGCACGACATGTACAGTACCTGAAACCCGGGTAAAATCAGACATAGCCTCAGCTCCACAAAATGGATGCTGCCACCACAGACACCAGTCTGCCCTCCTGCTGCTGGGAGTCCTTCCAGCTTGGGAGGTGTGGACAAAGGGTTTCCTGCCTGGGGAGGTGCATGCACCACCCCAGACAGGATTTTGTGTATTGGTCAGGTAGGGCTTGAAAGAAACCAGACATGCCTGTGGCTCACAAGGAGCCTCGGTGCATATGCCAGTTCAAACCGGTCCTGGGGCACACCAGTCCCAGGCCTGGGGCGAGCTGGACAAAGGATTGGGGGTGTAACCACCCCCCTTCCTGGTCCCACCCATAGGGAGGGACCTAGCAGGTAGTCCGGCCCCTAGAATCCGCTTAAAGGTAGGAGCTGTGTCCTAAGACTTCAGACATCCTGGAATCAACTTGAAACTAAGAAGAAGACGGGAACTTCGACATTCTGCTGCACAGAAGACTGAAGGAAATCTCCCCTGTGGTCAGGGAGTGACCACCTTGCTAACGCAAGTACCATCCAGCGAATCAACGTCTGCTTTGCCGCCGCCTCCCGCCGGAGCCCGAGCCCAGAGACTGACAAGACCTGGACCTCCAGACCTCTCACCGCCCGATTCACAGTCCCTGAAAAGAGGAGACCCGTGGAGGCACCGAGACACGTGGAGCCAGCCATCTTGGAAACGACAACGACAAGCTGCAAGTGCAACAACCAAGGCTCCCTCTAAGTTGTGCTTTGGGATCTGAGAAGCCCAACCCTCGAGCAGCATCTGCACCAAAGGTGAGCCCTCCAGCATCTCCACGATCTGCGTGGGGCCCTTCTGCATTTTGCCACTCAACGCGCCTAACCGGTTGCTGGCCGCTGGCTAGTAGCCATCTTGGCGACGAACTTCAAGAAATACACTGCTGGTCTGGTTGCTCCAGACTGGCCCTTGCTCCCTTCCAAAGGAGCAGTCCTTCTGACCTTGCTGGTCAGAACCATCAGCTTACTTCATCTCCTACAACAATTGCTTTTGCCAAGGCTTGTTTGCTTCGATCAAGTCGCCGACACCGCCGACAGCGAGAGCCTGCTTGGGACAGGTTGTGAACCGACTCCTGGACGTTGTCGACCTCCAGGGACCACGTGGCTGCAGAGACAAGCTACACCTTTCTTCCTGTTTGCACCCGACATTGCCTGGTACCCACCTGGTGCCACGCTGGTCACTGGCTAGTGACTGTGAACACTGTCCCCTCTGCTTACAGGTCTTCAACATCTCCGATCCACTCTTGGATCCACCGCATCTCTCCCAGACCGACCGACTGCAGCATCTTTGTCCACAGGCTCCACGGAACAGATAGAAGAAACCCGACGCACTTCGAGGCCTATGCACCCGCTTCCTGTGGGTGAGGTAAAGCTGGCACTCCTGTGCCCAAGTGTAGTATTACATCTCTAGTGCCTGTGTTCCAAATCTTGAGTTCCTAGTCCATCCGGAAGATCCTCTTTGCAGTAACTTTGTACTTTTTACGCACCCATTGAAACCTATGGGGGCACGTGTGTGACTATTTGCTCTGCATACGCCACCCGTGGACCTCCTGGTCACTAACTGAAGTTAGCTCCTTGTAGGCCCAGCGATTCTAGAGGCCCTAGGCCTTTTCCCTTATCTGTTCGTGGTACTTATACCACTATTTTAGTATATGGTTCGAGCGGCCACCAGGGCCTATCCATATAAAGTGCAACTTCTGTGTGTTCTACTGTAATCTTGTTTGACGATTTGTGCTCCTGTGCTCATAAAGAGACTAGGGGTTACTTTGAGAAATAAATACATATATATTTTGAATATATATCTGTGTGGTGTCCTTTCATTGGTATAAAAGGGGGTTGCATTTGGTAAAACAGCTGGCTTAACACGCTTCACGAGTTTAGCCTCAAAGACTGCTTAGCCTACGCTACCACTAGGGCAGCTAGTCCGAAAAGGTTGACTTACAACCACACCATAAGGGTTGCTTGGCATGGTACAAGGTGGTCACTTTAACTAGTGAAAATCATATACCAGGCCAACTTCTCACAGTCAGTCAGTGTCAGTCAGTGTCAGTCAGTCAGTGTCAGTGAGCGTCAATCAGTGTTAGTCAGTTAGTCAGTGTCAGTCAGTGTCAGTCAGTGTCAGTCAGTCAGAGTCAGTCAGTGTCAGTCAGTCAGTGTCAGTCAGTGTCAGTCAGTCAGTGTCAGTGTCAGTGTCAGTCAGTCAGTGTCAGTCAGTGGCAGTGTCAGTCAGTCAGTGTCAGTCAGTGTCAGTCAGTCAGTGTCAGTCAGTCAGTGTCAGTCAGTGTCAGTCAGTGTCAGTCAGTGTCAGTCAGTCAGTGTCAGTGTCAGCCAGTGTCAGCCAGTGTCAGTCAGCCAGTGTCAGTCAGTCAGTGTCGGTCAGTCAGTGTCAGTCAGTCAGTGTCAGTCAGTCAGTGTCAGTCAGTGTCAGTCAGCCAGTGTCAGCCAGTGTGTGTCAGTCAGTGTCAGTCAAAGTCAGTGTCAGTCAGTGTCAGTCAATCAGTCAGTGTCAGTCAGTGTCAGTCAGTCAGAGAGTCCGTCAGTCAGTGTCAGTCAGTCAGTCAGTGTCAGTCAGTCAGTGTCAGCCAGTCAGTGTCAGTCAGTTTCAGTCAGTCAGTGTCAGTCAGTGTCAGCCAGTGTCAGTCAGCCAGTGTCAGTTAGTGTGTGTCAGTGTGTGTCAGTCAGTGTCAGTCAGTGTCAGTCAGTCTGTGTCAGTCAGTGTCAGTCAGTCAGTGTCAGTCAGTGTCAATCAGTCAGTCAGTGTCAGTCAGTCAGTGTCAGTCAGAGTCAGTGTCAGTCAGTGTCAGTCAGTCGGTGAGTCAGTCAGTGTCAGTCAGTCAGTGTCAGTCAGTGTCAGCCAGTGTCAGCTAGTGTCAGTCAGCCAGTGTCAGTCAGTCAGTGTCGGTCAGTCAGTGTCAGTCAGTCAGTGTCAGTCAGTCAGTGTCAGTCAGTGTCAGTCAGTCAGTGTCAGTCAGAGTCAGTGTCAGTCAGTGTGCGTCAGTCAGAGAGTCAGTAAGTCAGTGTCAGTCAGTCAGTGTCAGTCAGTCAGTGTCTGTCAGTCAGTGTCTGTCAGTGTCAGTCAGTGTCTGTCAGTATCTGTCAGTGTCTGTCAGTGTCTGTCAGTCAGTGTCTGTCAGTCAGTGTCTGTCAGTCAGTGTCTGTCAGTCAGTGTCTGTCAGTCAGTGTCTGTCAGTCAGTGTCAGTCACTGTCAGCCAGTCAGTGTCAGCCTGTGTCAGTCAGTGTCAGTCAGTGTCAGTCAGTCAGTGTCAGTCAGTCAGTGTCAGTCAGTGTCAGTCAGTCAGTATCAGTCAGTCAGTGTCAGTCAGTTGGAAAGTCAGTCAGTCAGTGTCAGTCAGTGTCAGTCAGTCAGTGTCAGTCAGTGTCAGTCAGTCAGTGTCAGTCAGTGTCAGTCAGTCTCAGTCAGTCAGTGTCAGTCAGTCAGTGTCAGTCAGTGTCATTCAGAGTCAGTGTCAGTCAGAGTCAGTCAGTCAGTGTCAGTCAGTGTCAGTCAGTGTGAGAAGTTGGCCTGGTATATGATGCTCACTAGTTAAAGTGATCACCTTGTACCATGCCAAGCAACCCTTATGGTGTGGTTGTAAGTCAACCTTTTCGGACTAGCTGCCCTAGTGGTAGCGTAGGCTAAGCAGTCTTTGAGGCTAAACTCGTGATGCGTGTTAAGCCAGCTGTTTTACCAAATGCAACCCCCTTTTATACCAATGAAAGGACACCACACAGATATATATTCAAAATATATATGTATTTATTTCTCAAAGTAACCCCTAGTCTCTTTATGAGCACAGGAGCACAAATCGTCAAACAAGATTATCACAGAATACACAGAAGTTGCACTTTATATGGATAGGCCCTGGTGGCCACTCGAACCATATACTAAAATAGTGGTATAAGTACCACGAACAGAAAAGGGAAAAGGCCTAGGGCCTCTAGAATCGCTGGGCCTACAAGGAGCTAACGTCAGTTAGTGACCAGGAGGTCCACGGGTGGCGTGTGCAGAGCAAATAGTCACACGCGTGCTCCCATAGGTTTCAATGGGTGTGTAAAAAGTACAAAGTTACTGCAAAGGAGATCTTCCGGGTTAACTAGGAACTTAAGATTTGGAACACAGGCACTAGAGATGTATTACTACACTTGGGCACCGGAGTACCAGCTTTACCTCACCCACAGGAAGCGGGTGCATAGGCCTCAAAGTGCGTCGGGTTTCTTCTATCTGTTCCGTTGAGCTTGAAGACAAAGATGCTGCAGGCGGTCGGTCCGGGAGAGATGCAGGGGATCCAAGAGTGGATCGGAGTTGCAGAAGGCCTGAAAGCAGAGGGGACAGTGTTCACAGTCACTAGCCAGTGACCGGCGTGGCACCAGGTAGGTACCAGGCGATGTCGGGTGCAAACAGGTGATGAGGGGTAGCTTGTCTCCGCAGCCACGTGGTCCCTGAAGGTCGACGACGTCCAGGAGTCGGCTCACGAGCTGTCCCACGCAGGCTCTCGCTGTCGGCGGTGTCGGCGACTTGGTCGAAGCAAACAAGCCTTGGCAAAAGCAATTGTAGGAGGATTCGGAAGTCAGCTGTTGGTTCTGACCAGCAAGGTCAGAGGGATTGCTCCTTTGGAGAGG
Organism: Triturus cristatus; assembly: GCF_964204655.1. Classification (NCBI taxonomy): domain Eukaryota; kingdom Metazoa; phylum Chordata; class Amphibia; order Caudata; family Salamandridae; genus Triturus; species Triturus cristatus. The sequence continues at coordinate 196,322 of NW_028188052.1, forward strand.
AGCAAGGGCCAGTCTGGAGCAACCAGACCAGCGGTGTTTTTTGTAGAGTTCGTCGCCAAGATGGCCACTAGCCAGCGGGCCAGCAACCGGTTAGGCGCGTCGAGTGGCAAAATGCAGAAGGGCCCCACGCAGATCGTGGAGATGCTGGAGGGCTCACCTTTGGTGTAAATGCTGCTCGAGAGTTGGGCTTCTCAGATCCCAAAGCACAACTTGGAGGGAGCCTCGGTTGTTGCACTTGTCAGCTTGTCGTAGTCGATCCAAGATGGCTGGCTCCACGTGTCTCGGTGCCTCCACGGGTCTCCTCTTTGCAGGGACTGTGGATCGGGCGGTGAGAGGTCTGGAGGTCCAGGTCTTGTCAGTCTCTGGGCTCGGGCTCCGGCGGGAGGCGGCGGCAAAGCAGACGTTGATTCGCTGGATGGTGCTTGCGTTAGCAAGGTGGTCACTCCCTGACCACAGGGGAGATTGGCTTCAGTCCTCTGTGCGGCAGAGCGTCGAAGTTCCCGTCTTCTTCTTAGTTTCAAGTTGATTCCAGGATGTCTGAAGTCTTAGGACACAGCTCCTACCTTTATTCGGATTCTAGGGGCCGGACTACCTGCTAGGTCCCTCCCTATGGGTGGGACCAGGAAGGGGGGTGGTTACACCCCCAATCCTTTGTCCAGCTCGCCCCAGGCCCGGGACTGGTGTGCCCCAGGACCGGTTTGAACTGGCATATGCCCCGAGGCTCCTTGTGAGCCACAGGCATGTCTGGTTTCTTTCAAGCCCTACCTGACCAATACACAAAATCCTGTCTGGGGTGGTGCTCGCACCTCCCCTGGCAGGAAACCCTTTGTCCACACCTCCCAAGCTGGAAGGACTCCCAGCAGCAGGAGGGCAGACTTGTGTCTGTGGTGGCAGCATCCATTTTGTGGAGCTGAGGCTATGTCTGATTTTACCCGGGTTTCAGGTACTGTACATGTCGTGTCCCTCTAGAAGGGTGGAATGCTAACCCCGTCGCCAGAATTGGCGAGGGGTTAGTATTCCAATTCGTATGACACCTTACTCGACATGTTTTGATAAAGCCAAACCAAAGATAGCATTTAACCGCGAGGTTCATAATGCACTTAAGAGTATATGGTATGACGATATCTGGAAACAGTAGAAGGAAGTTGTTCCGACCACTGCAGACAGGCTCAGCTCATGCCAGAGCACCATCTCACATGGAACCAAGCACTCTGCCTTCAGGATTGTTAAGGCCTGCCATAGGAGTGACTTATAGGTTACCAGGTGTCCCATTTAAGGTTAGGTATAGGTATACTACACCTAAGTAAGAGGTGATTACACCAACTTACCCCAGCTGAGTGATCAGCCAGTTGTGTCAAATCGTTAGGCCAAGCCTGGGGTGGCATAATACATGCTGCAGCCCTTGGCAGGCCTTGGGTACACCAATGCCCTGGGTACCTAGTGTACACTGGTACAGGGGCTGACAGGGTGATCCACTTCCAATTGGTTATGCACCTAGGGTGCATAGTTTTAATTTAGTAGAGAGAACAGCAGGCTGGGGGTCTGATTGGCAGGCCCACAGCCTCAATATGTCAAAAACCAGTGAAGCAAAAAGCAAAAATTTGGGGTAACCATAGGATAGCAGACCCTACTCTCCTACACAACCCCCCCCCAAACGCTGGGACATTAAACTAGCCTTGACCAGTCTCGTCTTCATGTCCTAAGTGGAAGTACCTGGAGAGACCATCTGCATTCCCATGGTCAGTACCTGGCCGGTGCTCCACTGTAAAGTCCATCCCCTGTAGGGAAATGGACCACCTAAGCAGTTTGGGGTTTTCACCCTTCATCTGATTTAGCCACAAGAGGGGCTTATGGTCGGTCTGAATCTTGAAGTGAGTGCCAAACAAGTATGGCCTCAGCTTCTTCAGGGCCCACACCACAGCAAAGGCCTCCCTCTCAATAGCTGACCAATTCTTCTCTCTGGGGGTCAACCTTCTGCTAATAAAAGCAATGGGTTGGTCTTGACCATCTACATTAAGTTGTGACAGCACAGCTCCCACACCCAACTCAGAAGCATCTGTTTGGACAATAAACTCTTTGGAGTAGTCAGGACTTTTCAGGATAGGTGCAGAGCACATGGCCTCCTTCAGGTCATCAAATGCCTTTTGACAGCTTACTGTCCACTGAACCTTTTTGGGCATCTTCTTGGATGTCAGATCATTAAGAGGAGTCACAAGGGACCCATAGTTCTTAACAAACTTCCTGTAGTACCCAGTCAAGCCCAAGAAAGCTCGAACTTGAGTCTGGGTGGTTGGAGGGGACCAGTCCTTGATGGATTGTATCTTACTCTCCAGTGGTTGAACTTGGCCTCCACCTACAAGGTGGCCCAAATATACAACCTTACTCTGCCCTATCTGGCACTTAGTAGCCTTGATAGTGAGGCCTGCCCTCTGCAGGGCCTCAAGAGCCTTCTTCAGGTGGATCAGGTGATCCTCCCAGGTGGAGCTAAAGACAGCAATGTCATCAAGATATGCTGCACAAAAGTCATCCAACCCAGTAAGGACTTGGTTCACCAGCCTTTGGAAGGTGGCAGGTGCATTCTTCAGACCAAAGGGCATCACCACAAACTGATAATGCCCACCTGGGGTTGAGAATGCTGTTTTGGCCTTAGACTCCTCAGCTAATCTGATTTGCCAATAGCCAGCTGTTAAGTCAAATGTGCTCAAAAACTTTGCAGAAGCTAGTTTGTCTATGAGCTCATCTGCCCTTGGAATAGGGTGTGCATCTGTCCTGGTGACAGCATTGAGTCCTCTGTAATCCACACAGAACCTCATCTCTCTCTTGCCATCTTTGGTGTGAGGTTTGGGGACCAGGACCACTGGGCTAGCCCAGGGGCTCTCTGAGGGTTCAATGACACCTAATTCCAGCATTTTATGTACCTCAGCCTTTATACAGTCCCTGACGTGGTCAGGTTGTCTGTAAAGTTTGTTCTTTACAGGCAGACTGTCACCAGTGTCCACAACATGGGTACACCAGTCAGTTTGACTAGGTATCAAGGAAAACATATGTGAAAATGATTGTAGAACCTGTCTACATTCAGTCTGCTGATGGGCAGTGAGGTTGCCTCCAAGGGTCACTCCTTCAACTGAGCCATCTTCAGGGTTCTGAGACAACAGGTCTGGGAGAGGGTCACTCTCTTCCTCCTGTCCCTCATCTGTAGCCATGAGCAAGCCCATGTCTGCCCTGTCAACATATGCTTTAAGCCTGTTAACATGGAGTACCCTGTGGGGACTCCTGGGAGTTCCTAGGTCCACCAAGTAGGTGACCTCTCCCTTCTTTTCCAGGATTCTATGGGGTCCAGACCATTTGTCTTGGAGTGCTGCTGGGGCCACTGGCTCCAACACCCATACCTTCTGTCCTGGCTGAAACTCAACCAAGACAGCCTTTTGGTCATGCCAAGCTTTCTGTAAGGCCTGGCTTGCCTCAAGGTTTTTGGATGCCTTCTCCATATACTCAGCCATCCTGGAGCGGAGACCAAGTACATAGTCCACTATGTCTAGCTTAGGCTTTTTGAGAGGTAACTCCCAGCCTTCCTTCACCAAACACAGTGGGCCTCTCACAGGGTGCCCAAACAACAATTCAAAGGGGCTGTAGCCAACTCCTTTTTGTGGGACCTCTCTGTAAGCAAACAGAAGGCAGGGTAGAAGGATGTCCCATCTTCGCCTGAGCTTTTCAGGTAATCCTTTGATCATACCCTTTAGGGTCTTGTTGAATCTCTCAACAAGCCCATTGCATTGTGGGTGATAAGGGGTGGTGAACTTGTAGTTGACACCACATTCCTTCCACATAGCTGTTAAGTATCCAGACATAAAGTTGGTACCTCTGTCAGATACTACCTCCTTAGGAAACCCCACTCTGGAGAATACTCCCAGCAGGGCCCTGGCCACAACAGGTGCTGTAGTGGTCCTAAGGGGAATTGCCTCTGGGTACCTGGTGGCATGATCCACTACCACCAGTATAAATCTGTGCCCAGATGCAGTGGGAGGATCCATGGGACCCACTATGTCTATTCCCACTCTTTCAAAGGGAACCCCCACCACAGGTAGTGGTATCAGGGGGGCCTTTGTTGTGCCACCTGATTTGCCACTGGCTTGGCAGGTAACACAGGAGCGACAAAACTCCTTTGTATCTTCATTCATATGGGGCCAGTGAAAGTGAGGGACAAGCCTGTCCCAAGTCTTGTTCTGGCCTAAGTGTCCTGCTAAAGGAATATCATGGGCCAAGGTAAGAAGGAAGCCCCTAAATTGCAGAGGTATAACCAACCTCCTGGTTGCACCAGGCTTGGGGTCTCTAGCCTCTGAATAAAGGAGCCCTTCCTCCCAATACACTTTATGGGTACCTTGAGCATTCCCAGCAGCCTCAGCAGCAGCCAGCTGTCTGAGGGGTTCAAGAGAGGGACAGGATAACTGAGCCTGCCTCAAGTCAGCCCTTGAAGGTCCCCCTGTCCCCAGAAACTCAACCTGGTCAGGTTCAAGCTCTTCAGGGACAGTTCCTTCAGGGTCCTCTAGATCAGCTTCCTGGGAAGGCTGATCATCACTCTGAGGCAGGGGGGAAGGCACAGCCTTGACCCTCCTGTTCTTCTTCTTGGTAGGTGCTTGGTCCATTGTTCCAGGATCCAAGACCTGTGGTTCAGTGAGGCACTTTTTGGCCTGTGACCTGGTCACAGCAAGGACATGTGATGATATACCTAACATCTCTGCATGAGTCCTGTACTCCACTTCTGACCATAGAGAACTCTCTAGGTCATTGCCCAACAAACATTCTACTGGGAGGTCTGCACTAACCACAACCCTTTTGAGGCCAGTTACCCCTCCCCATGAGAAGTTAACAACTGCCACACTGTGTGAAGTAGTGGCATTGCTGGCATTGGTCACCAGGTAGTTCTCACCTGGCATGTACTGTCCAGGGTCCACAAAGCCTGGTGTCACCATAGTGACACTGGCACATGTGTCCCTGTAGGCTTGAGCCACTTTGTCATTAATTAAAGGAGTCTGTCTGTACTTGCCCAGGTTACTGGGGCTCACAGTCAGGGACAAATCAATGTCCCCATCACAGATCAAGACTGCCTGTGTCAGGGTTCTGTCTAAGTCAGAATCTCCTTCAGTTCCCATAGTGATTCCCACTACACCCTTTGTCTGGGGACCAACACTGCTAACAGTAGTACTGGGAGCAGGTGCCTTAGGGGCAACAGTGTTGGGGGCTCCACCCTTTTTGCAATCACTAGTCCAGTGAGTTGTATTTTTGCAATGATTGCACCAGGGTTTCTTTTGACCTTCTTTCTTCTTTTTGGACTGTTGTTGGGACCCACCCTCCTTAGCAGTAGTTTGGGGCCCTGTTGAAGACTTCTGGTCTTTAGATTTCTGATCTCCACCCTTTTGGTCTGTTTTCTTCTGATCACCCCCTTGGCCCTGGTTCTGGTTCTTTTGCTTAACCCTGGTTCTGACCCATTTGTCTGCCTTCTTTCCCAATTCTTGGGGAGAGGTCAGATCAGAGTCAACCAAGTGTTGATGCAGTTGCTGGTTTTGACAGTTATTTAAAATCTGTTCTCTCATCATCAAATTATACAATCCTGTAAAATCAGATACCTTACTTCCCAGCAACCAACCCTCCAAAGCCTTAGTGGCACATTCAATGTATTCAGACCAGTCCTGAGTCTGTGTCTTTTGGGTGTCTCTGAACATTAACCTGTACTGCTCAGTGGTTAAGCCTAACCCATCAACTAGAACACTCTTCAGGACTCTGTAGTTTCTGACATCCTCTTCTCTAACAGTGAGGAGTCTGTCTCTGCCTCTTCCCTCAAAGGAGAGCCAGAGGATTGCTGCCCACTGATCTTCAGGAACCTGCTGTACTTTGCAGGCTCTCTCAAGAGCAGTTATCCACTTGTGGATGTCATCCCCACTTTTGTAGGGGGGCACAACCTTAGACAGGTTTCTATTGTCGAAAACCCTATCTTTGTCCTTAGGGACAATGCTGCCACCAGTGGGTATAGACCCACTCTCTTTATGCTGTCTAGCCTTGCTAAGTTTCTCTTCCATCAGGGCTACTTCTAGCTCCTGCTTCCTGATCCTCAGCTGGGCCTCTTGCATCTTGGCCTCATGTTCCCTCCTCTGAGGGGTGGTCATCCTTCTCCTGGAGTGACCTTGAGAGCCTCTAGAGCCATGGGAAGCATTGGAGTCACCTGAGCGATTCCTTTGCCTTCCCAGCCCTGTGTTAAGTCCACTGGGGAGATCCAGTGGGTTGAACCCACTGTCAGTCCCCAATAGCCTTGGTTTAGCTGGGCCAAGTATAACACTTGGCACTGGGCTAGTTCTCCCTTCATCCTCACTACTGTCAGTATCCTTTTCACTCTCATCCTCTGTGGTAGGCATCCCATCTAAGGGGTGACTATTGGGAAGGGGTACTTCAGTGGCATCTTCAGAAGGGGGGCCTCCTGTTCCTGTCCCTAAGGGGGCTAACTGGGAAGCTTTCTTGAGTGCTCTCTGATTCTCATCATTCTGTAAGAGCTCTCTGAGCTCAGCAGAGTTTGGGTTCTTGGGCTGTTTAAGGCCTCTAAGAGTTGCCAAATGCCTGAGCTCATTCTGATTAAGGGTAGCAAAGCTGGTTGGTGCCCTCTGGGGGTCACTCTCGACAGAGATGGGTACAGTGGACCCCTCTGCCCCGGCCATTGCTCTTAAGTGTGGGTGGATGTGTTGCAATCTACCTACACTTGGGTTTACCTACCAAACCTATCTAGTAGTTGTAGTCAGGGTGTGCTACTCCCTTTGCTCTACAACAACTAAGTTCAGTAGAACTTAAGTATATCTAATCTTGTTTTATATGTACCTACAGGTACCTATGTGATCTTTCAATTGGTAACCAAGAGATTACAATGGTAAAACACAGCAAGCTCAAATCCAACCGCTGCTCACCAATGTGAGAAGTTGGCCTGGTATATGATGCTCACTAGTTAAAGTGATCACCTTGTACCATGCCAAGCAACCCTTATGGTGTGGTTGTAAGTCAACCTTTTCGGACTAGCTGCCCTAGTGGTAGCGTAGGCTAAGCAGTCTTTGAGGCTAAACTCGTGATGCGTGTTAAGCCAGCTGTTTTACCAAATGCAACCCCCTTTTATACCAATGAAAGGACACCACACAGATATATATTCAAAATATATATGTATTTATTTCTCAAAGTAACCCCTAGTCTCTTTATGAGCACAGGAGCACAAATCGTCAAACAAGATTATCACAGAATACACAGAAGTTGCACTTTATATGGATAGGCCCTGGTGGCCACTCGAACCATATACTAAAATAGTGGTATAAGTACCACGAACAGAAAAGGGAAAAGGCCTAGGGCCTCTAGAATCGCTGGGCCTACAAGGAGCTAACGTCAGTTAGTGACCAGGAGGTCCACGAGTGGCGTGTGCAGAGCAAATAGTCACACGCGTGCTCCCATAGGTTTCAATGGGTGCGTAAAAAGTACAAAGTTACTGCAAAGGAGATCTTCCGGGTTAACTAGGAACTTAAGATTTGGAACACAGGCACTAGAGATGTATTACTACACTTGGGCACCGGAGTACCAGCTTTACCTCACCCACAGGAAGCGGGTGCATAGGCCTCAAAGTGCGTCGGGTTTCTTCTATCTGTTCCGTTGAGCTTGAAGACAAAGATGCTGCAGGCGGTCGGTCCGGGAGAGATGCAGGGGATCCAAGAGTGGATCGGAGTTGCAGAAGGCCTGAAAGCAGAGGGGACAGTGTTCACAGTCACTAGCCAGTGACCGGCGTGGCACCAGGTAGGTACCAGGCGATGTCGGGTGCAAACAGGTGATGAGGGGTAGCTTGTCTCCGCAGCCACGTGGTCCCTGAAGGTCGACGACGTCCAGGAGTCGGCTCACGAGCTGTCCCACGCAGGCTCTCGCTGTCGGCGGTGTCGGCGACTTGGTCGAAGCAAACAAGCCTTGGCAAAAGCAATTGTAGGAGGATTCGGAAGTCAGCTGTTGGTTCTGACCAGCAAGGTCAGAGGGATTGCTCCTTTGGAGAGGAGCAAGGGCCAGTCTGGAGCAACCAGACCAGCGGTGTTTTTCGTAGAGTTCGTCGCCAAGATGGCCACTAGCCAGCGGGCCAGCAACCGGTTAGGCGCGTCGAGTGGCAAAATGCAGAAGGGCCCCACGCAGATCGTGGAGATGCTGGAGGGCTCACCTTTGGTGCAAATGCTGCTCGAGAGTTGGGCTTCTCAGATCCCAAAGCACAACTTGGAGGGAGCCTCGGTTGTTGCACTTGTCAGCTTGTCGTAGTCGATCCAAGATGGCTGGCTCCACGTGTCTCGGTGCCTCCACGGGTCTCCTCTTTGCAGGGACTGTGGATCGGGCGGTGAGAGGTCTGGAGGTCCAGGTCTTGTCAGTCTCTGGGCTCGGGCTCCGGCGGGAGGCGGCGGCAAAGCAGACGTTGATTCGCTGGATGGTGCTTGCGTTAGCAAGGTGGTCACTCCCTGACCACAGGGGAGATTGGCTTCAGTCCTCTGTGCGGCAGAGCGTCGAAGTTCCCGTCTTCTTCTTAGTTTCAAGTTGATTCCAGGATGTCTGAAGTCTTAGGACACAGCTCCTACCTTTATTCGGATTCTAGGGGCCGGACTACCTGCTAGGTCCCTCCCTATGGGTGGGACCAGGAAGGGGGGTGGTTACACCCCCAATCCTTTGTCCAGCTCGCCCCAGGCCCGGGACTGGTGTGCCCCAGGACCGGTTTGAACTGGCATATGCCCCGAGGCTCCTTGTGAGCCACAGGCATGTCTGGTTTCTTTCAAGCCCTACCTGACCAATACACAAAATCCTGTCTGGGGTGGTGCTCGCACCTCCCCTGGCAGGAAACCCTTTGTCCACACCTCCCAAGCTGGAAGGACTCCCAGCAGCAGGAGGGCAGACTTGTGTCTGTGGTGGCAGCATCCATTTTGTGGAGCTGAGGCTATGTCTGATTTTACCCGGGTTTCAGGTACTGTACATGTCGTGTCCCTCTAGAAGGGTGGAATGCTAACCCCGTCGCCAGAATTGGCGAGGGGTTAGTATTCCAATTCGTATGACACCTTACTCGACATGTTTTGATAAAGCCAAACCAAAGATAGCATTTAACCGCGAGGTTCATAATGCACTTAAGAGTATATGGTATGACGATATCTGGAAACAGTAGAAGGAAGTTGTTCCGACCACTGCAGACAGGCTCAGCTCATGCCAGAGCACCATCTCACATGGAACCAAGCACTCTGCCTTCAGGATTGTTAAGGCCTGCCATAGGAGTGACTTATAGGTTACCAGGTGTCCCATTTAAGGTTAGGTATAGGTATACTACACCTAAGTAAGAGGTGATTACACCAACTTACCCCAGCTGAGTGATCAGCCAGTTGTGTCAAATCGTTAGGCCAAGCCTGGGGTGGCATAATACATGCTGCAGCCCTTGGCAGGCCTTGGGTACACCAATGCCCTGGGTACCTAGTGTACACTGGTACAGGGGCTGACAGGGTGATCCACTTCCAATTGGTTATGCACCTAGGGTGCATAGTTTTAATTTAGTAGAGAGAACAGCAGGCTGGGGGTCTGATTGGCAGGCCCACAGCCTCAATATGTCAAAAACCAGTGAAGCAAAAAGCAAAAATTTGGGGTAACCATAGGATAGCAGACCCTACTCTCCTACAGTCAGTGTCAGTCAGTGTCAGTCAGTCAGTGTCAGTCAGTGTCAGTCAGTCAGTGTCAGTCAGTGTCAGTCAGTCTCAGTCAGTCAGTGTCAGTCAGTCAGTGCCAGTCAGTGTCAGTCAGAGTCAGTGTCAGTCAGAGTTAGTCAGTCAGTGTCAGTCAGTCAGTGTCAGTCAGTGTCAGTCAGTGTCAGTCAGTCAGTGTCAGTCAGTGTCAGTCAGTCAGTGTCAGTCAGTGTCAGTCAGTCAGTGCCAGTGTCAGTCAGTGTCAGTCAGTGTCAATCAGTGTTAGTCAGTTAGTCAGTGTCAGTCATTGTCAGTCAGTGTCAGTCAGTCAGTGTCAGTCAGTGTCAGTCAGTCAGTGTCAGTCAGTGTCAGTGTCAGTCAGTCAGTGTCAGTCAGTGTCAGTGTCAGTCAGTCAGTGTCAGTCAGTGTCAGTCAGTCAGTGTCAGTCAGTCAGTGTCAGTCAGTCAGTGTCAGTCAGTGTCAGTCAGTGTCAGTCAGTCAGTGTAAGTCAGTGTCAGCCAGTGTCAGCTAGTGTCAGTCAGCCAGTGTCAGTCAGTCAGTGTCGGTCAGTCAGTGTCAGTCAGTCAGTGTCAGTCAGTCAGTGTCAGTCAGTGTCAGTCAGTCAGTGTCAGTCAGAGTCAGTGTCAGTCAGTGTGCGTCAGTCAGAGAGTCAGTCAGTCAGTGTCAGTCAGTCAGTGTCAGTCAGTCAGTGTCTGTCAGTCAGTGTCTGTCAGTGTCAGTCAGTGTCTGTCAGTATCAGTCAGTGTCTGTCAGTGTCAGTCAGTTTCTGTCAGTGTCTGTCAGTCAGTGTCTGGCAGTCAGTGTCTGGCAGTCAGTGTCATTCACTGTCAGCCAGTCAGTGTCAGCCTGTGTCAGTCAGTGTCAGTCAGTGTCAGTCAGTCAGTGTCAGTCAGTCAGTGTCAGTCAGTGTCAGTCAGTCAGTATCAGTCAGTCAGTGTCAGTCAGTCGGAAAGTCAGTCAGTCAGTGTCAGTCAGTGTCAGTCAGTGTCAGTCAGTCACTGTCAGTCAGTGTCAGTCAGTCAGTGTAAGTCAGTCAGTGTCAGTCAGTGTCAGTCAGAGTCAATGTCAGTCAGAGTCAGTCAGTCAGTGTCAGTCAGTCAGTATCAGTCAGTCAGTGTCAGTCAGTTGGAGAGTCAGTCAGTCAGTGTCAGTCAGTGTCAGTCAGTGTCAGTCAGTCAGTGTCAGTCAGTCTCAGTCAGTCTCAGTCAGTCAGTGTCAGTCAGTCAGTGTCAGTCAGTGTCAGTCAGAGTCAGTGTCAGTCAGAGTCAGTCAGTCAGTGTCAGTCAGTCAGTGTCAGTCAGTGTCAGTCAGTGTCAGTCAGTCAGTGTCAGTCAGTGTCAGTCAGTGTCAGTCAGTCAGTGTCAGTCAGTCAGTGTCAGTCAGTCAGTGTCAGTCAGTGTCAGTCAGTCAGTGTCAGTGTCAGTCAGTCAGTGTCAGTATCAGTCAGTCAGTGTCAGTCAGTGTCAGTGTCAGTCAGTCAGTGTCAGTCAGTCAGTTAGTGTCAGTCAGTGTCAGTCAGTGTCAGTCAGTGTCAGTCAGTCAGTGTCAGTCAGTCAGTGTCAGCCAGTCAGTGTCAGTCAGTGTCAGTCATTGTCAGCCAGTGTCAGTCAGTCAGTCAGTGTCAGTCAGTCAGTGTCAGTCAGTGTCAGTCAGTGTCAGTCAGTCAGTGTCAGTCAGTGTCAGCCAGTGTCAGCCAGTGTCAGCCAGTGTCAGTCAGCCAGTGTCAGTCAGTCAGTGTCGGTCAGTCAGTGTCAGTCAGTCAGTGTCAGTCAGTCAGTGTCAGTCAGTCAGTGTCAGTCAGAGTCAGTGTCAGTCAGTGTCAGTCAGTGTGCGTCAGTCGTAGAGTCAGTCAGTCAGTGTCAGTCAGTCAGTGTCAGTCAGAGTCAGTGTCAGTCAGTGTCAGTCAGTGTGCATCAGTCGTAGAGTCAGTCAGTCAGTGTCAGTCAGTCAGTGTCTGTCAGTCAGTGTCAGTCAGTCAGTGTCTGTCAGTCAGTGTCAATCAGTCAGTCAGTGTCAGTCAGTCAGTGTCAGTCAGAGTCAGTGTCAGTCAGTGTCAGTTAGTCAGAGAGTCAGTCAGTGTCAGTCAGTCAGTGTCTGTCAGTCAGTGTCTGTCAGTGTCAGTCAGTGTCTGTCAGTCAGTGTGTGTCAGTATCAGTCAGTGTCAGTCAGTCAGTGTCTGTCAGTGTCAGTCAGTGTCTGTCAGTGTCTGTCAGTCAGTGTGTGTCAGTCAGTGTCTGTCAGTCAGTGTCAGTCACTGTCAGCCAGTCAGTGTCAGCCAGTGTCAGCCAGTGTCAGTCAGTGTCAGTCAGTCAGTGTCAGTCAGTCAGTGTCAGTCAGTGTCAGTCAGTGTCAGTTAGTCAGTATCAGTCAGTCAGTGTCAGTCAGTGTCAGTCAGTCAGTGTCAGTCAGTCAGTCAGTGTCAGTCAGTCGGTGAGTCAGTCAGTCAGTATCAGTCAGTGTCAGTCAGTCAGTGCCAGTCAGTGTCAGTCAGTGTCAGTCAGTCAGTATCATTCAGTCTCAGTCAGTCAGTCTCAGTCAGTCAGTCTCATTCAGTCAGTGTCAGTCAGTCAGTCTCAGTCAGTGTCAGTCAGAGTCAGTGTCAGTCAGTGTCAGTCAGTCAGTGTCAGTCAGTCAGTGTCAGTGAGTGTCAATCAGTGTTAGTCAGTTATTCAGTGTCAGTCAGTGTCAGTCAGTGTCAGTCAGTCAGAGTCAGTCAGTGTCAGTCAGTCAGTGTCAGTCAGTGTCAGTCAGTCAGTGTCAGTGTCAGTGTCAGTCAGTCAGTGTCAGTCAGTGTCAGTGTCAGTCAGTCAGTGTCAGTCAGTGTCAGTCAGTCAGTGTCAGTCAGTCAGTGTCAGTCAGTGTCAGTCAGTGTCAGTCAGTCAGTGTCAGTGTCAGCCAGTGTCAGCCAGTGTCAGTCAGCCAGTGTCAGTCAGTCAGTGTCGGTCAGTCAGTGTCAGTCAGTCAGTGTCAGTCAGTCAGTGTCAGTCAGTGTCAGTCAGTCAGTGTCAGTCAGTGTCAGTCAGTCAGTGTCAGTCAGAGTCAGTGTCAGTCAGTGTTAGTCAGTGTGCGACAGTCAGAGAGTCAGTCAGTCAGTGTCAGTCAGTCAGTGTCTGTCAGTCAGTGTCAGTCAGGCAGTGTCTGTCAGTCAGTGTCAGTCAGTCAGAGAGTCAGTCAGTCAGTGTCAGTCAGTCAGTGTCAGTCAGTCAGTGTCTGTCAGTCAGTGTCTGTCAGTGTCAGTCAGTGTCTGTCAGTCAGTGTCTGTCAGTATCAGTCAGTGTCTGTCAGTCAGTGTCTGTCAGTGTCAGTCAGTGTCTGTCAGTGTCTGTCAGTCAGTGTCTGTCAGTCAGTGTCTGGCAGTCAGTGTCTGGCAGTCAGTGTCAGTCACTGTCATCCAGTCAGTGTCAGCTAGTGTCAGTCAGTGTCAGTCAGTGTCAGTCAGTCAGTGTCAGTCAGTCAGTGTCAGTCAGTGTCAGTCAGTCAGTATCAGTCAGTCAGTGTCAGTCAGTCGGAGAGTCAGTCAGTCAGTGTGAGTCAGTGTCAGTCAGTCAGTGTCAGTCAGTGTCAGTCAGTCAGTGTCAGTCAGTGTCAGTCAGTGTCAGTCAGTCAGTGTCAGTCAGTCAGTGTCAGTCAGTGTCAGTCAGTCAGTGTCAGTGAGTGTCAATCAGTGTTAGTCAGTTAGTCAGTGTCAGTCAGTGTCAGTCAGTGTCAGTCAGTCAGAGTCAGTCAGTGTCAGTCAGTCAGTGTCAGTCAGTGTCAGTCAGTCAGTGTCAGTGTCAGGCAGTCAGTGTCAGTCAGTGACAGTGTCAGTCAGTCAGTGTCAGTCAGTGTCAGTCAGTCAGTGTCAGTCAGTCAGTGTCAGTCAGTGTCAGTCAGTCAGTTTCAGTGTCAGCCAGTGTCAGCCAGTGTCAGTCAGCCAGTGTCAGTCAGTCAGTGTCGGTCAATCAGTGTCAGTCAGTCAGTGTCAGTCAGTCAGTGTCAGTCAGTGTCAGTCAGTCAGTGTCAGTCAGAGTCAGTGTCAGTCAGTGTTAGTCAGTGTGCGTCAGTCGGAGAGTCAGTCAGTCAGTGTCAGTCAGTCAGTGTCTGTCAGTCAGTGTCAGTCAGGCAGTGTCTGTCAGTCAGTGTCAGTCGGTCAGAGAGTCAGTCAGTCAGTGTCAGTCAGTCAGTGTCAGTCAGTCAGTGTCTGTCAGTCAGTGTCTGTCAGTGTCAGTCAGTGTCTGTCAGTCAGTGTCTGTCAGTATCAGTCAGTGTCTGTCAGTCAGTGTCTGTCAGTGTCAGTCAGTGTCTGTCAGTGTCTGTCAGTCAGTGTCTGTCAGTCAGTGTCTGGCAGTCAGTGTCTGGCAGTCAGTGTCAGTCACTGTCATCCAGTCAGTGTCAGCTAGTGTCAGTCAGTGTCAGTCAATGTCAGTCAGTCAGTGTCAGTCAGTCAGTGTCAGTCAGTGTCAGTCAGTCAGTATCAGTCAGTCAGTGCCAGTCAGTCGGAGAGTCAGTCAGTCAGTGTGAGTCAGTGTCAGTCAGTCAGTGTCAGTCAGTGTCAGTCAGTCAGTGTCAGTCAGTGTCAGTCAGTGTCAGTCAGTCAGTGTCAGTCAGACAGTGTCAGTCAGTGTCAGTCAGAGTCAGTGTCAGTCAGAGTCAGTCAGTCAGTGTCAGTCAGTCAGTCAATGTCAGTCAGTGTCAGTCAGTGTCAGTCAGTCAGTGTTAGTCAGTGTCAGTCAGTGTCAGTCAGTGTCAGTCAGTCAGTGTCAGTCAGTGTCAGTCAGTGTCAGTCAGTCAATGTCAGTCAGTGTCAGTCAGTCAGTCAGTGTCAGTCAGTGTCAGTCAGTGTCAGTCAGTCAGTGTTAGTCAGTCGGTGTCAGTCAGTGTCAGTCAGTGTCAGTCAGTCAGTGTCAGTCAGTGTCAGTGTCAGTCAGTCAGTGTCAGTCAGTGTCAGTCAGTCAGTGTCAGTCAGTGTCAGTATCAGTCGTTCAGTGTCAGTCAGTGTCAGTGTCAGTCAGTCAGTCAGTGTCAGTCAGTGTCAGTCAGTGTCAGTCAGTCAGTGTCAGTCAGTCAGTGTCAGCCAGTCAGTGTCAGTCAGTGTCAGTCAGTGTCAGCCAGTGTCAGTCAGTCAGTGTCAGTCAGTCAGTGTCAGTCAGTCAGTGTCAGTCAGTCAGTGTCAGTCAGAGTCAGTTTCAGTCAGTGTCAGTCAGTGTCAGTCAGTCGGAGAGTCAGTCAGTCAGTGTCAGTCAGTCAGTGTCAGTCAGTCAGTGTCAGTCAGTGTCAATCAGTGTCAGTCAGTGTCAGTCAGTCAGAGAGTCAGTCAGTCAGTGTCAGTCAGTCAGTGTCAGTCAGTGTCAGTCAGTGTCAGTCAGTCAGTGTCAGTCAGTCAGTGTCAGTCAGTGTCAGTGTCAGTCAGTCAGTGTCAGTCAGTGTCAGTGTCAGTCAGTCAGTGTCAGTCAGTGTCAGTGTCAGTCAGTCCGTGTCAGTCAGTCAGTGTCAGTCAGTCAGTGTCAGTCAGTGTCAGTTAGTCAGTGTAGGAGAGTAGGGTCTGCAATCCTATGATCACCCAGATTTTTTGCTTTTGCTTCATTGGTTTACGACTTTCCCTGGCTGTGGGCCTGCCAATCAGACCCACAGCCTAGCTGTTCTCTCTCCAGATTAACACACATGTACATTAGGTGCATCCACTAATTGGAACTGGGCCGCCTTATCAGTCCCTGTATCAGCATACCACAGGTATCCAGGGCATCGGCGTACCCAGGGCCTACCAGGGGCTGCAGCATGTATTATGCCACCCCTGGATGGCCACCCAAATCTGACACAACTGGCTGCACGACAGCTGGGGCAAGGTGGTGTAATCACCCGTTGCTGTAGGTGTAGTATTCCTATACCTAACCCTAAAATGGACGCATGGATTCCTATCAGTCACTCCTATGGCAGGCCTTATCAATCCTGAAGGCAGAGTGCTGGGAATCATGTGAGATGGTGCTCTGGCGCGAGCTGAGCCCGTCGACGGCTTGCGGAACCAAGTCCTAATAGCTGTTCCATGGTGACGCGTGCCATCTACCTTAAATGCATTATAATCCTCGCGGTTATTTGCTAACTATGGCATCGCATCACCCACACATGTCGAGTAAGGTGTCATACGAATTGGAATACGAACCCCTCGCCAATTCTGGCGACGGGGTTAGCATTCCACCCTTCTAGAGGGACACGACATGGAAGTAACCTTGAACCCCGGTTAAAGTTGACTCAAGCCTCAGCATCACAAAATGGATGCTGCCACCAGACACAAGTCTGACCTCCTGCTGCTGGGAGACCTTCCAGCGAGGGGAGCTTGGACAAAGGGTTTCCTGTCGAGGGCGGTGTTAGCACCATCCCAGACAGGGTTTGTGTATCCCAGGTAGGCAGGGCTGAAAGGAAGGTGATTGCAAGTGCCACCCCGGTGCTCACTGTGCATAGCCCGGCTCAAACCAGTTTCGGGGGCACCCCAGCCCCTGAGCTGGGGCGAAGCTGGACAAAGGATAGGGGTGTAACTACCCCCCTCCTGGTCCCACCCATAGGTAGGACCTAGTCACGGGCCGGCCCCTTTTCCTAGTATAAAGGTAGGAGCGAGTCCCCTTCCCAAATTGGATAATTCTGAATCTTGAACTACTTTCCACGAAAGGAACTCTTGACTTTTTCTGAAGACTCTCCCTTGTGGCTAAGGAGTAGCCATCCTGCACCAGCAGGCACCACCTAAGCGCTTGCGGTTTGCTGTACGTCTCTCCTACAGATCAAGACTGCCCAGCTCGACGAGACCCGGATTCTCCGCCATCTCTGACCTCTACATACATCATCAGCCCAGCTGAGATTCGTAGGTGTGACGAGACCTGCGGGACCGGCCATCTTCAGAACCTGCACGACGCTTATCTAGCACAACCACCGAGGGATCCTCGAGTGAGTGCACCTAGGGTTTGAGAAGCCCTAACCCTGAGTAGCTCCAGCACCGAAGCCTGCCTCCCCAGCATCCCCGAGATCTGCGTGGGGGCCCTTCTGCTCCTTGCTGCTCACCGCGTTGTCCGGCCACTCGCCGTCGGCTAGTGGCCCTCTTCACGACGCACCACGTCAGTTTTTCATCACTGGTCTGGTTGCTCCAGACTGGCCCTTGCTCCCCTTCAACAGAGGAGTACCTCGGACCCTCCTGGTCCACTCCAGACGCCATCTTGACTCCCCCGCGTGGGCTTGCCTCTGCCAAGACCTGCTGCCCCACTCCTGGGCCCAGCATCATCGACAGCAGACACCTTCGTGGGACAGCTCGCCCTCCATCCTGGTCGCCGCCGCGCCTCCTGGTCCGAGGAACAGCCGAGTCCGACGTCACCCACTCACCTGGTCGAGGTGACTTCAGCCGGTACCTTCCTGGTGCCCACACGATCGCTGGCTAGCGGTTGAGAACTGAGTCCCCTCTGCTTTCAGGTTTCCTTCCTCACCGATCCAGGCTTGGATCTCGCTGAACATTGACACTGGTCGCCTGCCAGCAACTTCTTCTTTCAGGCTCCCGAGACTACAACGAGGACTCCCGACATCTTGCTGAACCCCACGCAGCCGCAGCCTCTGGGCTAGGTAACTCAAGCATTTCGGTGCTCCATCGTAGGTTCACTCTACAAGTGTCCAGCTCCTTTTCCGTTTAGTCCAACTGATCGGATTCCTCCGGAATCAGTAACTTTAGACTCTCTAACCTCTCCCATTCCACTTGCAGTGTAAATGGTTTCGTGCCCTTCGGGCATTTGTGTAAATTGTGCAACTAGAAGTATTTTCCCAAGAGTTTTGTATTGTGCTTAGCTCCCTGACTCATAAAGAGCCAGGGTAGTCTTGTTATAAATAAATATCCTTTATTTTCATAACAACTTGTGTCGTGTCCTTTCACTTGGTGTTCAAGGGGTATATGTGATGGTAAACAGCTGGCTTAACACGCCCTCTAGAGTTTAGCCTGAAGACTGCTCTTGTCCACGCTACTAGGATAGCTGGTCTACAAGGTTGACTTACAACCAATCATCAATAAGGGTCGTTTGGAATGATACACAGTGATCACTAGAACAGTGAGCACTACATATCAGGCCAACTTCTCACATTGGTGAGCAGCGGTTGGGATTTGAGCTTGCTGTTGTTTTACCACACACGTATCCTAAGAATTTCAAGTTGAAAGATCAAATAAGTACCCAGGTACATATAACTTAACTTAGAATACTCGGAGTTCTACTGAACCAGCTGTTATAGTGAAACAGGGACTAGCACACCCTGACTATAACTCTTAGCAAGGGATCAGTAGGGAAACACATAGTGTAGGTAGGTGCATCACTTACACCTCACTAGAAAGCATGTCGGTCCGCGGAGAGTCTGCAGAGACTCCCTTAGTGGTCATTGACCCTCCACAGGTCATGTCACGATATGCAGTTCTTAGCTTCACGGAGATGAGACAACTGTGTGCCTCCAGGAAGTTAAAACAGGGTTCTAACCCTACCGTCCCATTCCTGATAGGTCTCTTAGAGACTTATGATGCTAGAAGGGCTCTTAACGTAGGCCCCTCTAACCCAGATGGGAGCATGCCCCCCTTAGAGGGAACCCTTGGTGACCCAGACCTCGGCCTCCATACAGAGGAGGAAGAGGAGGAATTATCAGGAGACGAGGCAGACAAAGGTCCAGTAGTAGTCGGCAGGCTCACGAGGACCAACTTAAGCAGGCATGAGAATGGAACTGGGGGAGCCCCGGGCCCACGCTCAAGCAGGCTTAACCTTCGGAACGGACGATCTAGGTCTCTCTCGAGAGGCTCTAACAGATCTGTTCGAACACATGTCTCTCAGGCATCTTCTCAGAGAGGAATGACGTCCCCTCAGAGAAGGGAGCACGAAGCGAAGATGAGGGAAGTCAATCTGAGGATCGAGCGGGAAGAACTTGCCCTCGCCAAAGAAAGACTTGCCTTGGCCCCAGAGCAGAAATTGAGTGGGTTAGACCCCACTGGTGGCAGCATTCTCATTAGAGAGAAAGACAGGGGTATAGACACTAGACACCTGAGTAAAATAGTGCCCCCCTTTAAACAAGGGGACGACATCCACAAGTGGATAACTGCTTTGGAGAGGGCCTGCACTGTCCAGTGCGCCCCCCCAAGTCAGTGGGCAGCTATACTGTGGCTCTCCTTTGAAGGTAAAGGACGGGACAAGCTCCTCACTACGAGAGCTGAGGATGCTAACAACTACCAAGTCCCGAAAAATACACTGATTGATGGGTTCGGCTTAACCACTGAGCAGTACAGGTTGCTGTTTAGAGACACCCAGAAAATTCAGTCTCAGGATTGGACTGACTTTGTCGATTGTGCCACTAAGGCTTTGGAAGGCTGGTTGCTGGGTAGCAAGGTTACTGATTACACAGGATTGTACAATCTTATCATGAGAGAACAGATTTTAAACAACTGTCAGAACCAATTGTTGCATCAGCACCTTGTCGACTCGGAGCTGACCTCTCCCCAAGAATTGGGAAAGAAGGCAGACAGATGGGTCAGAACAAGGGTCAAGCAGAACCAGACTCAGAACCAGGGTGGTCAGAAGAAAGCAGACCAAAAGGGTAGTAACAAGAACGAACAAAATGACCAGAAGTCTTCGACAGGTCCCCAACAAACCAAAGAGGGTGGGGGTCAGGCTTCACAGAAGAAGAAGACTCAAGAAGGCCAGTCAAAAAGGTGGTGCCAATACTGTAAAAGTAAGACTCACTGGTTTAGTGAGTGCACCAAGAAAGGAGGGCAAACTCCTGCCACTGCAGCCCCTAAGGCACCTGCACCCCCTAGTACAGTCAGCAGTGGTAGTGCGCCTCCCAAGGCATTAGTTGGGTTAACCTTGGGAACTGAGGGGTGTGACGACTTAGTTGGCACGCTCACTCAGGCCGTCCTTGTCTGTACAGGGGATATGGATATGTCCCCTGATGCCAGTCCCAATACTTTGGGCAAATACAGACAGACGCCTTTGATCAATGGAAAAGTGGCTCAGGCCTACAGGGACACTTGTGCCAGTGTCACAATGGTGACACCTAACTTTGTGGACCCTGGACAGATCATGCTAGGTATCGATTACCTAGTGACCAATGCCAGCAATGTCACTGCCAATCACAGTATGGCAGTTGTTGATTTCTCCTGGGGAGGGGTAAGTGGCCCAAAGAAAGTTGTGGTTAGTTCAGACCTCCCCGTAGAATGTCTGTTGGGCAATGATTTGGAAACGTCACAATGGTCAGAAGTGGAGCAGAGGACTCACATGGAAATGTTAGGCTTGCCAGCACATGTCCTTGCTGTGACCAGGTCACAGGCCAAAAGATGCCCCGCTGAACAGGTGCTGGATCCTGGAAGAACGGACCAGACACCATCCAAGAAAAGGAGCAGTAAGGGTAAGGCCTCGCCTTCCCCCTTGCCCCAGGTCGTGGATCAAGTCTCTGAGGAGGCTGACCTTAAAGAACTGAGGGAAACTGAGCCAAAAGAGCTTGAACCTGGTCAGGTTGAGTTTCTGGGCTCAGGGGGACCCTCTAGGGAAGACCTGGGGAAGGCACAGTTAGACTGCCCCTCACTTGAACCCCTCAGACAGCAAGCTGCTGCTGAGGCTGCAGAGAACGCCACAGGTACCCACAAAGTGTACTGGGACGATGGACTCCTGTACTCCGAGGCAAGAGACCCCAAGCCTGGCGCGACCAGTAGGCTGGTCGTCCCCTTGTCTCTGAGAGGTTTCCTTCTTACCTTGGCCCACGAGATTCCCCTTGCAGGTCACTTGGGCCAGAATAAGACTTGGGACAGAATTGTTCCACACTTTCACTGGCCCCACATGTCCGAAGATACGAAGGAGTTTTGTCGCTCCTGTGTCACTTGCCAAGCCAGTGGTAAGTCAGGTGGCATGACAAAGGCCCCCCTCATACCACTGCCGGTGGTGGGGGTACCCTTTGAACGAGTGGGGATCGACATTGTCGGACCAATGGAACCCCAGACAGCATCAGGGCACAAGTTTATACTGGTGGTGGTGGACCACGCCACCAGGTATCCTGAAGCTATTCCCCTTAGGACCACTACAGCACCTGTTGTGGCACAAGCCCTAGTTGGAGTGTTCTCCAGAGTGGGCTTCCCTAAGGAGGTTGTCTCTGACAGAGGTGCAAACTTCATGTCGGGATATCTGACTGCCATGTGGAAGGAGTGTGGTGTCAACTACAAGTTCACCACACCCTATCACCCACAATGCAATGGGCTTGTTGAGAGATTCAACAGGACCCTGAAAGGGATGATTCATGGACTACCTGAAAAGCTTCGGCGGAGATGGGATGTCCTGATACCCTGCCTCTTGTTCGCCTACAGAGAGGTCCCGCAGAAGGGGGTTGGCTACAGCCCTTTTGAGCTTCTGTTCGGACATCCTGTAAGGGGACCCCTTTGTTTGGTAAAGGAAGGATGGGAGAGACCTCTCAAAAAGCCGGCATCAAACATTGTGGACTATGTGCTCGGTCTCCGCTCGCGGATGGCTGAGTACATGGAAAAGGCATCTAAAAACCTTGAGGCGAGCCAAGAATTACAAAAAGCTTGGCACGACCAAAAGGCTGTCCTGACTGTGTATCAGCCGGGACAGAAGGTGTGGGTGCTGGAGCCAGTGGCCCCAGCAGCACTCAAAGACAAATGGTCTGGGCCCCACACGATCATTGAGCAAAAGGGAGAGGTCGCCTACTTGGTAGACCTGGGAACTCCCCGGAGCCCCCACAGGGAGCTCCATGTAAACAGGCTCAAAGCATATGTCGACAGGGAGGGCATGGGCTTGCTCATGGCCACAGATGAGGGACAAGAGGAGGAGAGTGACCCTCTCCCGGACCTGCTCTCTCAGAACCCTGACGATGGGTCAGTAGATGGTGTTGTCTTTTGTGGCAGCCTCTCTGGACATCAACAAAAGGATTGTAAACAGGTTCTTCAATCCTTCCGACATATGTTCTCTCTGACACCCAGTCAGACCAATTGGTGTACCCATGAGGTCGACACTGGGGACAGTCTGCCCGTAAAGAGTAAAATCTATCGACAGCCTGATCATGTCAGAGACTGCATCAAGACAGAGGTGCAGAAAATGTTGGAGCTGGGAGTCATTGAGCCCTCGGACAGCCCCTGGGCTAGTCCAGTAGTTCTCGTGCCAAAACCGCACACCCAGGGCGGTAAGAAAGAAATGAGGTTTTGCGTAGACTACAGAGGCCTCAATGCAGTCACTAAGACTGACGCCCACCCAATACCAAGAGCAGATGAACTTATAGACCGGTTGGCTTCGGCCAACTACTTAAGTACATTTGACCTGACAGCTGGGTATTGGCAAATCAGGTTAGCTGAGGAGGCCAAGCCCAAAACCGCATTTTCTACACCGGGTGGGCATTATCAGTTCGTGGTAATGCCCTTTGGTTTGAAAAATGCACCTGCCACCTTCCAAAGGCTGGTGAATCAAGTTCTCACTGGGTTGGACGACTTCTGTGCGGCGTATCTGGACGATATCGCTGTCTTTAGCTCCACCTGGGAGGATCACCTGGTCCACCTGAGGAAAGTGTTAGAGGCTCTGCAAAAGGCAGGCCTCACTATCAAGGCCACTAAGTGCCAGATAGGGCAGACACAGGTTGTATACCTGGGCCACCTTGTAGGTGGAGGCCAGGTTCAGCCATTGGAGAGCAAGATACAGGCCATCCAGGACTGGGCTCCTCCAACCACCCAGACTCAGGTTCGAGCTTTCTTGGGCCTGACTGGTTATTACCGGAAATTTGTCAGAAATTATGGATCCATTGTGACCCCGCTAAACGACCTGACAAGTAAAAAGATGCCAAAAAAAGTTCAGTGGACAGCAAGCTGTCAGAAGGCATTCGATGACCTAAAGCAGGCCATGTGCACAGCACCTATCCTAAAGAGTCCAGACTACTCCAAAACATTCATTGTCCAAACAGACGCTTCGGAGTTGGGTGTGGGAGCTGTTCTATCTCAGCTGAATTTAGATGGTCATGACCAGCCCAGAGCTTTTATTAGCAGGAGGTTGACCCCCAGAGAGAAGAATTGGTCAGCTATTGAGAGGGAGGCCTTTTCTGTGGTTTGGGCCCTGAAGAAGTTGAGACCATACTTGTTTGGCACTCACTTCAAGATTCAGACCGACCATATGCCCCTCTTGTGGCTAAATCAAATGAAGGGTGAAAACCCCAAACTACTTAGGTGGTCCATTTCCCTACAGGGGATGGACTTCACAGTGGAGCATAGACCTGGCACTGATCATGGCAATGCAGATGGGCTCTCCAGGTATTTCCACTTAGAGCAAGAAGACTCACCTGGTCAAGGTTAGCTTATTGTCCCAAAGTTTGGGGGGGGGGGTCATGTAGGAGAGTAGGGTCTGCAATCCTATGATCACCCAGATTTTTTGCTTTTGCTTCATTGGTTTACGACTTTCCCTGGCTGTGGGCCTGCTAATCAGACCCACAGCCTAGCTGTTCTCTCTCCAGATTAACACACATGTACATTAGGTGCATCCACTAATTGGAACTGGGCCGCCTTATCAGTCCCTGTATCAGCATACCACAGGTATCCAGGGCATCGGCGTACCCAGGGCCTACCAGGGGCTGCAGCATGTATTATGCCACCCCTGGATGGCCACCCAAATCTGACACAACTGGCTGCACGACAGCTGGGGCAAGGTGGTGTAATCACCCGTTGCTGTAGGTGTAGTATTCCTATACCTAATCCTAAAATGGACGCATGGATTCCTATCAGTCAATCCTATGGCAGGCCTTATCAATCCTGAAGGCAGAGTGCTGGGAATCATGTGAGATGGTGCTCTGGCGCGAGCTGAGCCCGTCGACGGCTTGCGGAACCAAGTCCTAATAGCTGTTCCATGGTGACACGTGCCATCTACCTTAAAATGCATTATAATCCTCGCGGTTATTTGCTAACTATGGCATCGCATCACCCACACATGTCGAGTAAGGTGTCATACGAATTGGAATACGAACCCCTCGCCAATACTGGCGACGGGGTTAGCATTCCACCCTTCTAGAGGGACACGACATGGAAGTAACCTTGAACCCCGGTTAAAGTTGACTCAAGCCTCAGCATCACAAAATGGATGCTGCCACCAGACACAAGTCTGACCTCCTGCTGCTGGGAGACCTTCCAGCGAGGGGAGCTTGGACAAAGGGTTTCCTGTCGAGGGCGGTGTTAGCACCATCCCAGACAGGGTTTGTGTATCCCAGGTAGGCAGGGCTGAAAGGAAGGTGATTGCAAGTGGCACCCCGGTGCTCACTGTGCATAGCCCAGCTCAAACCAGTTTCGGGGGCACCCCAGCCCCTGAGCTGGGGCGAAGCCGGACAAAGGATAGGGGTGTAACTACCCCTTCCTGGTCCCACCCATAGGTAGGACCTAGTCACGGGCCGGCCCCTTTTCCTAGTATAAAGGTAGGAGCGAGTCCCCTTCCCAAATTGGATAATTCTGAATCTTGAACTACTTTCCACGAAAGGAACTCTTGACTTTTTCTGAAGACTCTCCCTTGTGGCTAAGGAGTAGCCACCCTGCACCAGCAGGCACCACCTAAGCTCTTGCGGTTTGCTGTACGTCTCTCCTACGGATCAAGGCTGCCCAGCTCGACGAGACCCGGATTCCCCGCCATCTCTGACCTCTACCTACATCGTCAGCCCAGCTGAGATTCGTAGGTGTGACGGGACCTGCGGGACCGGCCATCTTCAGAACCTGCACGACGCTTATCTAGCACAACCACCGAGGGACCCTCGAGTGAGTGCACCTAGGTTTTGAGATGCCCTAACCCTGAGTAGCTCCAGCACCGAAGCCTGCCTCCCCAGCATCCCCGAGATCTGCGTGGGGGCCCTTCTGCTCCTTGCTGCTCACCGTGTTGTCCGGCCACTCGCCGTCGGCTAGTGGCCCTCTTCACGACGCACCACGACAGTTTTTCATCACTGGTCTGGTTGCTCCAGACTGGCCCTTGCTCCCCTTCAACAGAGGAGTACCTCAGACCCTCCTGGTCCACTCCAGACGCCATCTTGACTCCCCCGCGTGGGCTTGCCTCTGCCAAGACCTGCTGCCCCACTCCTGGGCCCAGCATCATCGACAGCAGACACCTTCGTGGGACAGCTCGCCCTCCATCCTGGTCGCCGCCGCGCCTCCTGGTCCGAGGAACAGCCGAGTCCGACATCACCCACTCACCTGGTCGAGGTGACTTCAGCCGGTACCTTCCTGGTGCCCACACGATCGCTGGCTAGCGGTTGAGAACTGAGTCCCCTCTGCTTTCAGGTTTCCTTCCTCACCGATCCAGGCTTGGATCTCGCTGAACATCGACACTGGTCGCCTGCCAGCAACTTCTTCTTTCAGGCTCCCGAGACTACAACGAGGACTCCCGACATCTTGCTGAACCCCACGCAGCCGCAGCCTCTGGGCTAGGTAACTCGAGCATTTCGGTGCTCCATCGTAGGTTCACTCTACAAGTGTCCAGCTCCTTTTCCGTTTAGTCCAACTGATCGGATTCCTCCGGAATCAGCAACTTTAGACTCTCTAACCTCTCCCATTCCACTTGCAGTGTAAATGGTTTCGTGCCCTTCGGGCATTTGTGTAAATTGTACAACTAGAAGTATTTTCCCAAGAGTTTTGTATTGTGCTTAGCTCCCTGACTCATAAAGAGCCAGGGTAGTCTTGTTATAAATAAATATCCTTTATTTTCATAACAACTTGTGTGGTGTCCTTTCACTTGGTGTTCAAGGGGTATATGTGATGGTAAACAGCTGGCTTAACACGCCCTCTAGAGTTTAGCCTGAAGACTGCTCTTGTCCACGCTACTAGGATAGCTGGTCTACAAGGTTGACTTACAACCAATCATCAATAAGGGTCGTTTGGAATGATACACAGTGATCACTAGAATAGTGAGCACTACATATCAGGCCAACTTCTCACAGTCAGTGTCAGTCAGTCACTGTCAGCCAGTGAGTGTCAGCCAGTGTCAGTCAGTGTCAGTCAGTCAGTGTCAGTTAGTCAGTGTCAGTCAGTGTCAGTCAGTCAGTGTCAGTCAGTGTCTGTCAGTCAGTGTCAGTCAGTCAGTGTCAGTCAGTCAGTGTCAGTCAGAGTCAGTGTCAGTCAGTGTCAGTCAGTCGGAGAGTCAGTCAGTCAGTGTCAGTCAGTCAGTCAGTGTCAGTCAGATGGAGAGTCAGTCAGTCACTGTCAGCCAGTCAGTGTCAGTCAGTGTCAGTCAGTCAGTGTCAGTCAGTCAGTGTCAGTCAGAGTCAATGTCAGTCAGAGTCAGTCAGTCGGAGAGTCAGTCAGTCAGTGTCAGTCAGTCAGTGTCTGTCAGTCAGTGTCATTCAGTCGGAGAGTAAGTCAGTGTCAGTCAGTCAGTGTCAGTCAGTCGGAGAGTCATTCAGTCAGTGTCTGTCAGTCAGTGTCAGTCAGTCGGAGAGTCAGTCAGTAAGTGTCAGTCAGTCAGTGTCAGTCAGTGTTAGTCAGTGTCAGTCAGGGTCAGTCAGTCAGTGTCAGTCAGTGTCAGTCAGTGTCAGTGTCAGCCAGTGTCAGTCAGCCAGTGTCAGCAGTCAGTGTGTGTCAGTGTGTGTCAGTCAGTGTCAGTCAGTCAGTGTCAGCCAGTGTCAGTCAGCCAGTGTCAGCCAGTGTGTGTCAGTGTGTGTCAGTCAGTGTCAGTCAGTGTCAGTCAATCAGTCAGTGTCAGTCAGTCAGAGAGTCAGTCAGTCAGTGTCAGTCAGTCAGTCAGTGTCAGTCAGTCAGTGTCAGCCAGTCAGTGTCAGTCAGTTTCAGTCAGTCGGAGAGTCAGTCAGTAAGTGTCAGTCAGTCAGTGTCAGTCAGTGTTAGTCAGTGTCAGTCAGGGTCAGTCAGTCAGTGTCAGTCAGTGTCAGTCAGTGTCAGTGTCAGCCAGTGTCAGTCAGCCAGTGTCAGTCAGTGTGTGTCAGTGTGTGTCAGTCAGTGTCAGTCAGTCAGTGTCAGCCAGTGTCAGTCAGCCAGTGTCAGCCAGTGTGTGTCAGTGTGTGTCAGTCAGTGTCAGTCAGTGTCAGCCAATCAGTCAGTGTCAGTCAGTCAGAGAGTCAGTCAGTCAGTGTCAGTCAGTCAGTCAGTGTCAGTCAGTCAGTGTCAGCCAGTCAGTGTCAGTCAGTTTCAGTCAGTCAGTGTCAGTCAGTCAGTCAGTCAGTGTCAGTCAGTGTCAGTCAGTGTAGGAGAGTAGGGTCTGCTATTCTATGGTCACCCCAAATTTTAGCTTTTTGCTTCACTGGTTTTTGACATATTGAGGCTGTGGGCCTGCCAATCAGACCCCCAGCCTGCTGTTCTCTCTACTAAATTTACACTATGCACCCTAGGTGCATAACCAATTGGAAGTGGATCACCCTATGAGCCCCTGTACCAGTGTACCCTAGGTACCCAGGGCATTGGTGTATCTAAGGCCTGCCAGGGGCTGAAGCATGTATTATGCCACCCCAGGCTTGGCCTAGCAAATTTGACACAACTGGCTGATCACTCAGCTGGGGTAAGATGGTGTAACCACCTCTTACTTAGGTGTAGTATACCTATACCTAACCTTAAATGGGACACCTGGTAACCTATAAGTCACTCCTATGGCAGGCCTTAACAATCCTGAAGGCAGAGTGCTTGGTTCCATGTGAGATGGTGCTCTGGCATGAGCTGAGCCTGTCTGCAGTGGTCGGAACAACTTCCTTCTACTGTTTCCAGATATCGTCATACCATATACTCTTAAGTGCATTATGAACCTCGCGGTTAAATGCTATCTTTGGTTTGGCTTTATCAAAACATGTCGAGTAAGGTGTCATACGAATTGGAATACTAACCCCTCACCAATTCTGGCGACGGGGTTAGCATTCCACCCTTCTAGAGGGACACGACATGTACAGTACCTGAAACCCGGGTAAAATCAGACATAGCCTCAGCTCCACAAAATGGATGCTGCCACCACAGACACAAGTCTGCCCTCCTGCTGCTGGGAGTCCTTCCAGCTTGGGAGGTGTGGACAAAGGGTTTCCTGCCAGGGGAGGTGCGTGCACCACCCCAGACAGGATTTTGTGTATTGGTCAGGTAGGGCTTGAAAGAAACCAGACATGCCTGTGGCTCACAAGGAGCCTCGGTGCATATGCCAGTTCAAACCGGTCCTGAGGCACACCAGCCCTGGACCTGGGGCGAGCTGGACAAAGGATTGGGGGTGTAACCACCCCCCTTCCTGGTCCCACCCTTAGGGAGGGACCTAGCAGGTAGTCCGGCCCCTAGAATCCGCTTAAAGGTAGGAGCTGTGTCCTAAGACTTTAGACATCCTGGAATCAACTTGAAACTAAGAAGAAGACGGGAACTTCGACATTCTGCTGCACAGAAGACTGAAGGAAATCTCCCCTGTGGTCAGGGAGTGACCACCTTGCTAACGCAAGCACCATCCAGCGAATCAACGTCTGCTTTGCCGCCGCCTCCCGCCGGAGCCCGAGCCCAGAGACTGACAAGACCTGGACCTCCAGACCTCTCACCGTCCGAGGAGACCCGTGGAGGCAACGAGACACGTGGAGCCAGCCATCTTGAAACGACCATGACAAGCTGCAAGTGCAACAACCGAGGCTCCCTCCAAGTTGTGCTTTGGGATCTGAGAAGCCCAACCCTCGAGCAGCATCTGCACCAAACGTGAGCCCTCCAGCATCTCCACGATCTGCGTGGGGCCATTCTGCATTTTGCCACTCGACGCGCCTAACCGGTTGCTGGCCCGCTGGCTAGTGGCCATCTTGGCAATGAACTTCAAGAACTACACCACTGGTCTGGTTGCTACAGACTGGCCCTTGCTCCCCTCCAAAGGAGCAATCCCTCTGACCTTGCTGGTCAGAACCATCAGCTTATCTTGTTCTCCACAACAATTGCTTTTGCCAAGGCTTGTTTGCTTTGATCAAGTCGCCGACACCGCCGACAGCAAGAGCCTGCATGGGACAGCTCTTGAACCAACTCCTGGACGTCGTCGACCTCCCGGGACCACGTGGCTGCAGAGACAAGCTACACCTTTCTTCCTGTTTGCACCCGACATCGCCTGGTACCCACCTGGTGCCACGCTGGTCACTGGCTAGTGACTGTGAACACTGTCCCCTCTGCTTACAGGTCTTCTACAACTCCGATCCACTCTTGGATCCACCGCATCCCTTCCGGACCGACCGCCTGCAGCATCTTTGTCCACAGGCTCCCTTGAGCCGATAGAAGAAACCCGACGCACTTCGACACCTATGCACCATCTTCCTGTGGGTGAGGTAAAGCTGGCACTCCGGTGCCCAAGTGTAGAGTAACATCTCTAGTGTCTGTGTTTCCAATCTTAAGGTCATAGTCCATCCGGAAGATCCTTTTTGCAGTAACTTTGTACTTTTTACGCACCCATTGAAAACCTATGGGAGCACGCGTGTGACTATTTGCTCTGCACACGCACCCCGTGGACCTCCTGGTCACTAACTGAAGTTAGCTCCTTGTAGGCCCAGCGATTCTAGAGGCCCTAGGCCTTTTCCCTTTTCTGTTCGTGGTACTTATACCACTATTTTAGTATATGGTTTGAGCGGCCACCAGGGCCTATCCATATAAAGTGCAACTTCTGTGTATTCTACTGTAATCTTGTTTGACGATTTGTGCTCCTGTGCTCATAAAGAGACTAGGGGTTACTTTGAGAAATAAATACATATATATTTTGAATATATATCTGTGTGGTGTCCTTTCATTGGTATAAAAGGGGGTTGCATTTGGTAAAACAGCTGGCTTAACACGCTTCACGAGTTTAGCCTCAAAGACTGCTTAGCCTACGCTACCACTAGGGCAGCTAGTCCGAAAAGGTTGACTTACAACCACACCATAAGGGTTGCTTGGCATGGTACAAGGTGATCACTTTAACTAGTGAGCATCATATACCAGGCCAACTTCTCACAGTCAGTGTCAGCCAGTGTCAGTCAGCCAGTGTCAGTTAGTGTGTGTCAGTCAGTGTCAGTCAGTCTGTGTCAGTCAGTGTCAGTCAGTCAGTGTCAGTCAGTGTCAATCAGTCAGTCAGTGTCAGTCAGTCAGTGTCAGTCAGAGTCAGTGTCAGTCAGTGTCAATCAGTCGGTGAGTCAGTCAGTGTCAGTCAGTCAGTGTCTGTCAGTCAGTGTCTGTCAGTGTCAGTCAGTGTCTGTCAGTCAGTGTCTGTCAGTATCAGTCAGTGTCAGTCAGTCAGTGTCTGTCAGTGTCAGTCAGTGTCTGTCAGTGTCTGTCAGTCAGTGTCTGACAGTCAGTGTCTGTCAGTCAGTGTCAGTCACTGTCAGCCAGTCAGTGTCAGCCATTGTCAGCCAGTGTCAGTCAGTCAGTGTCAGTCAGTCAGTGTCAGTCAGTGTCAGTCAGTGTCAGTCAGTCAGTATCAGTCAGTCAGTATCAGTCAGTCAGTGTCAGTCAGTCAGTGTCAGTCAGTCAGTGTCAGTCAGTCAGTGTCAGTCAGTCGGTGAGTCAGTCAGTGTCAGTCAGTGTCAGTCAGTCAGTGTCAGTCAGTGTCAGTCAGTGTCAGTCAGTCAGTGTCAGTCAGTCTCAGTCAGTCAGTCTCAGTCAGTCAGTCTCATTCAGTCAGTGTCAGTCAGTGTCAATCAGTGTTAGTCAGTTAGTCAGTGTCAGTCAGTGTCAGTCAGTGTCAGTCAGTCAGTGTCTGTCAGTGTCAGTCAGACAGTGTCAGTCAGTGTCAGTGTCAGTCAGTCAGTGTCAGTCAGTGTCAGTCAGTCAGTGTCAGTCAGTCAGTGTCAGTCAGTCAGTGTCAGTCAGTGTCAGTCAGTCAGTGTCAGTCAGTGTCAGCCAGTGTCAGCTAGTGTCAGTCAGCCAGTGTCAGTCAGTCAGTGTCAGTCAGTCAGTGTCAGTCAGTCAGTGTCAGTCAGTCAGTGTCAGTCAGTGTCAGTCAGTCAGTGTCAGTCAGAGTCAGTGTCAGTCAGTGTGCATCAGTCAGAGAGTCAGTCAGTCAGTGTCAGTCAGTCAGTGTCAGTCAGTCAGTGTCAGTCAGTGTCAATCAGTGTTAGTCAGTTAGTCAGTGTCAGTCATTGTCAGTCAGTGTCAGTCAGTCAGTGTCAGTCAGTGTCAGTCAGTCAGTGTCAGTCAGTGTCAGTGTCAGTCAGTCAGTGTCAGTCAGTGTCAGTGTCAGTGTCAGTCAGTCAGTGTCAGTCAGTGTCAGTCAGTGTCAGTCAGTCAGTGTCAGTGTGAGAAGTTGGCCTGGTATATGATGCTCACTAGTTAAAGTGATCACCTTGTACCATGCCAAGCAACCCTTATGGTGTGGTTGTAAGTCAACCTTTTCGGACTAGCTGCCCTAGTGGTAGCGTAGGCTAAGCAGTCTTTGAGGCTAAACTCGTGAAGCGTGTTAAGCAGGCTGTTTTACCAAATGCAACCCCCTTTTATACCAATGAAAGGACACCACACAGATATATATTCAAAATATATATGTATTTATTTCTCAAAGTAACCCCTAGTCTCTTTATGAGCACCGGAGCACAAATCGTCAAACAAGATTACAGTAGAATACACAGAAGTTGCACTTTATAGGGATAGGCCCTGGTGGCCGCTCAAACCATATACTAAAATAGTGGTATAAGTACCACGAACAGAAAAGGGAAAAGGCCTAGGGCCTCTAGAATCGCTGGGCCTACAAGGAGCTAACTTCAGTTAGTGACCAGGAGGTCCACGGGTGGCGTGTGCAGAGCAAATAGTCACAAGCGTGCTCCCATAGGTTTCAATGGGTGCGTAAAAAGTACAAAGTTAGTGCAAAGAGGATCTTCCGGATGGACTAGGAACTCAAGATTTGGAACACAGGCACTAGAGATGTAATACTACACTTGGGGACAGGAGTGCCAGCTTTACCTCACCCACAGGAAGCGGGTGCATAGGCCTCGAAGTGCGTCGGGTTTCTTCTATCTGTTCCGTGGAGCCTTAAGACAAAGATGCTGCAGGCGGTCGGTCCGGGAGAGATGCGGTGGATCCAGGAGTGGATCGGAGATGTTGAAGACCTGTAAGCAGAGGGGACAGTGTTCACAGTCACTAGCCAGTGACCAGCGTGGCACCAGGTGGGTACCAGGCGATGTCGGGTGCAAACAGGAAGAAAGGTGTAGCTTGTCTCTGCAGCCACGTGGTCCCTGGAGGTCGACGACGTCCAGGAGTCGATTCACAAGCTGTCCCACGCAGGCTCTCGCTGTCGGCGGTGTCGGCGACTTGATCGAAGCAAACAAGCCTTGGCAAAAGCAATTGTTGTAGGAGATGAAATAAGCTGATGGTTCTGAAGATGGCTACTAGCCAGCGGGCCAGCAACCGGTTAGGGGTGTCGAGTGGCAAAATGCAGAAGGGCCCCACGCAGATCGTGGAGATGCTGGAGGGCTCACCTTTGGTGCAGATGCTGCTCGAGGGTTGGGCTTCTCAGATCCCAAAGCACAACTTGGAGGGAGCCTCGGTTGTTGCACTTGTCAGCTTGTCGTGGTCGTTTCAAGATGGCTGGCTCCACGTGTCTCGGTGCCTCCACGGGTCTCCTCTTTTCAGGGACTGTGGATCGGGCGGTGAGAGGCCTGGAGGTCCAGGTCTTGTTAGTCTCTGGGCTCGGGCTCCGGCGGGAGGCGGCGGCAAAGCAGACGTTGATTCGCTGGATGGTGCTTGCGTTAGCAAGGTGGTCACTCCCTGACCACAGGGGAGATTTCCTTCAGTCTTCTGTGCAGCAGAATGTCGACGCTCCCGTCTTCTTCTTAGTTTCAAGTTGATTCCAGGATGTCTGAAGTCTTAGGACACAGCTCCTACCTTTAAGCGGATTCTAGGGGCCGGACTACCTGCTAGGTCCCTCCCTATGGGTGGGACCAGGAAGGGGGGTGGTTACACCCCCAATCCTTTGTCCAGCTCGCCCCAGGCCCGGGACTGGTGTGCCCCAGGACCGGTTTGAACTGGCATATGCACCGAGGCTCCTTGTGAGCCACAGGCATGTCTGGTTTCTTTCAAGCCCTACCTGACCAATACACAAAATCCTGTCTGGGGTGGTGCATGCACCTCCCCTGGCAGGAAACCCTTTGTCCACACCTCCCAAGCTGGAAGGACTCCCAGCAGCAGGAGGGCAGACTTGTGTCTGTGGTGGCAGCATCCATTTTGTGGAGCTGAGGCTATGTCTGATTTTACCCGGGTTTCAGGTACTGTACATGTCGTGTCCCTCTAGAAGGGTGAAATGCTAACCCCGTCGCCAGAATTGGCGAGGGGTTAGTATTCCAATTCGTATGATACCTTACTCGACATGTTTTGATAAAGCCAAACCAAAGATAGCATTTAACCGCAAGGTTCATAATGCACTTAAGAGTATATGGTATGACGATATCTGGAAACAGTAGAAGGAAGTTGTTCCGACCACTGCAGACAGGCTCAGCTCATGCCAGAGCACCATCTCACATGGAACCAAGCACTCTGCCTTCAGGATTGTTAAGGCCTGCCATAGGAGTGACTTATAGGTTACCAGGTGTCCCATTTAAGGTTCGGTATAGGTATACTACACCTAAGTAAGAGGTGATTACACCAACTTACCCCAGCTGAGTGATCAGCCAGTTGTGTCAAATTGTTAGGCCAAGCCTGGGGTGGCATAATACATGCTTCAGCCCCTGCCAGGCCTTGGGTACACCAATGCCCTGGGTACCTAGTGTACACTGGTACAGGGGCTGACAGGGTGATCCACTTCCAATTGGTTATGCACCTAGGGTGCATAGTTTTAATTTAGTAGAGAGAACAGCAGGCTGGGGGTCTGATTGGCAGGCCCACAGCCTCAATATGTCAAAAACCAGTGAAGCAAAAAGCAAAAATTTGGGGTGACCATAGGATAGCAGACCCTACTCTCCTACACAACCCCCCCCAAACGCTGGGACATTAAACTAGCCTTGACCAGTCTCGTCTTCATGTCCTAATTGGAAGTACCTGGAGAGACCATCTGCATTCCCATGGTCAGTACCTGGCCGGTGCTCCACTGTAAAGTCCATCCCCTGTAGGGAAATGGACCACCTAAGCAGTTTGGGGTTTTCACCCTTCATCTGATTTAGCCACAAGAGGGGCTTATGGTCGGTCTGAATCTTGAAGTGAGTGCCAAACAAGTATGGCCTCAGCTTCTTCAGGGCCCACACCACAGCAAAGGCCTCCCTCTCAATAGCTGACCAATTCTTCTCTCTGGGGGTCAACCTTCTGCTAATAAAAGCAATGGGTTGGTCTTGACCATCTACATTAAGTTGTGACAGCACAGCTCCCACACCCAACTCAGAAGCATCTGATTGGACAATAAACTCTTTGGAGTAGTCAGGACTTTTCAGGATAGGTGCAGAGCACATGGCCTCCTTCAGGTCATCAAATGCCTTTTGACAGCTGTGAGAAGTTGGCCTGGTATATGATGCTCACTAGTTGAAGTGATCACCTTGTACCATGCCAAGCAACCCTTATGGTGTGGTTGTAAGTCAACCTTTTCGGACTAGCTGCCCTAGTGGTAGCGTAGGCTAAGCAGTCTTTGAGGCTAAACTCGTGAAGCGTGTTAAGCCAGCTGTTTTACCAAATGCAACCCCCTTTTATACCAATGAAAGGACACCACACAGATATATATTCAAAATATATATGTATTTATTTCTCAAAGTAACCCCTAGTCTCTTTATGAGCACAGGAGCACAAATCGTCAAACAAGATTACAGTAGAATACACAGAAGTTGCACTTTATATGGATAGGCCCTGGTGGCCACTCGAACCATATACTAAAATAGTGGTATAAGTACCACGAACAGAAAAGGGAAAAGGCCTAGGGCCTCTAGAATCGCTGGGCCTACAAGGAGCTAACTTCAGTTAGTGACCAGGAGGTCCACGGGTGGCGTGTGCAGAGCAAATAGTCACACGCGTGCTCCCATAGGTTTCAATGGGTGCGTAAAAAGTACAAAGTTACTGCAAAGAGGATCTTCCGGATGGACTAGGAACTCAAGATTTGGAACACAGGCACTAGAGATGTAATACTACACTTGGGCACAGGTGTGCCAGCTTTACCTCACCCACAGGAAGCGGGTGCATAGGCCTCGAAGTGCGTCGGGTTCCTTCTATCTGTTCCGTGGAGCTTGAAGACAAAGATGCTGCAGGTGGTCGGTCCGGGAGAGATGCAGTGGATCCAAGAGTGGATCGGAGATGTTGAAGACCTGTAAGCAGAGGGGACAGTGTTCACAGTCACTAGCCAGTGACCGGCGTGGCACCAGGTGGGTACCAGGCAATGTCGGGTGCAAACAGGAAGGAAGGTGTAGCTTGTCTCTGCAGCCACGTGGTCCCTGGAGGTCGACGACGTCCAGGAGTCGGTTCACGAGCTGTCTCACGCAGGCTCTCGCTGTCGGCGGTATCGGCGACTTGATCGATGCAAACAAGCCTTGGCAAAAGCAATTGTTGTAGGAGATGAAATAAGCTGATGGTTCTGACCAGCAAGGTCAGAGGGACTGCTCCTTTGGAGGGGAGCAAGGGCCAGTCTGGAGCAACCAGACCAGCAGTGTATTTCTTGAAGTTCGTCGCCAAGATGGCTACTAGCCAGCGGGCCAGCAACCGATTAGGCGCGTCAAGTGGCAAAATGCAGAAGGGCCCCACGCAGATCGTGGAGATGCTGGAGGGCTCACCTTTGGTGCAGATGCTGCTCGGGTGTTGGGCTTCTCAGATCCCAAAGCACAACTTGGAGGGAGCCTCGGTTGTTGCACTTGTCAGCTTGTCGTAGTCGTTCCAAGATGGCTGGCTCCACGTGTCTCGGTGCCTCCACGGGTCTCTTCTTTTCAGGGACTGTGGATCGGGCGGTGAGAGGTCTGGAGGTCCAGGTCTTGTCAGTCTCTGGGCTCGGGCTCCGGCGGGAGGCGGCGGCAAAGCAGACGTTGATTCGCTGGATGGTGCTTGCGTTAGCAAGGTGGTCACTCCCTGACCACAGGGGAGATTGGCTTCAGTCCTCTGTGCAGCAGAGCGTCGAAGTTCCCGTCTTCTTCTTAGTGTTAAGTTGATTCCAGGATGTCTGAAGTCTTAGGACACAGCTCCTACCTTTAAGCGGATTCTAGGGGCCGGACTACCTGCTAGGTCCCTCCCTATGGGTGGGACCAGGAAGGGGTGTGGTTACACCCCCAATCCTTTTTCCAGCTCGCCCCAGGCCCGGGACTGGTGTGCCCCAGGACCGGTTTGAACTGGCATATGCACCGAGGCTCCTTGTGAGCCACAGGCATGTCTGGTTTCTTTCAAGCCCTACCTGACCAATACACAAAATCCTGTCTGGGGTGGTGCACGCACCTCCCCTGGCAGGAAACCCTTTGTCCACACCTCCCAAGCTGGAAGGACTCCCAGCAGCAGGAGGGCAGACTTGTGTCTGTGGTGGCAGCATCCATTTTGTGGAGCTGAGGCTATGTCTGATTTTACCCGGGTTTCAGGTACTGTACATGTCGTGTCCCTCTAGAAGGGTGGAATGCTAACCCCGTCGCTAGAACTGGCGAGGGGTTAGTATTCCAATTCGTATGACACCTTACTCGACATGTTTTGATAAAGCCAAACCAAAGATAGCATTTAACCGCGAGGTTCATAATGCACTTAAGAGTATATGGTATGACGATATCTGGAAACAGTAGAAGGAAGTTGTTCCGACCACTGCAGACAGGCTCAGCTCATGCCAGAGCACCATCTCACATGGAACCAAGCACTCTGCCTTCAGGATTGTTAAGGCCTGCCATAGGAGTGACTTATAGGTTACCAGGTGTCCCATTTAAGGTTAGGTATAGGTATACTACACCTAAGTAAGAGGTGATTACACCAACTTACCCCAGCTGAGTGATCAGCCAGTTGTGTCAAATTGTTAGGCCAAGCCTGGGGTGGCATAATACATGCTTCAGCCCTTGGCAGGCCTTGGGTACACCAATGCCCTGGGTACCTAGTGTACACTGGTACAGGGGCTGACAGGGTGATCCACTTCCAATTGGTTATGCACCTAGGGTGCATAGTTTTAATTTAGTAGAGAGAACAGCAGGCTAGGGGTCTGATTGGCAGGCCCACAGCCTCAATATTTCAAAAACCAGTGAAGCAAAAAGCAAAAATGTGGGGTGACCATAGGATAGCAGACCCTACTCTCCTACACAACCCCCCCCAAACGCTGGGACATTAAACTAGCCTTGACCAGTCTCGTCTTCATGTCCTAAGTGGAAGTACCTGGAGAGACCATCTGCATTCCCATGGTCAGTACCTGGCCGGTGCTCCACTGTAAAGTCCATCCCCTGTAGGGAAATGGACCACCTAAGCAGTTTGGGGTTTTCACCCTTCATCTGATTTAGCCACAAGAGGGGCTTATGGTCGGTCTGAATCTTGAAGTGAGTGCCAAACAAGTATGGCCTCAGCTTCTTCAGGGCCCACACCACAGCAAAGGCCTCCCTCTCAATAGCTGACCAATTCTTCTCTCTGGGGGTCAACCTTCTGCTAATAAAAGCAATGGGTTGGTCTTGACCATCTACATTAAGTTGTGACAGCACAGCTCCCACACCCAACTCAGAAGCATCTGTTTGGACAATAAACTCTTTGGAGTAGTCAGGACTTTTCAGGATAGGTGCAGAGCACATGGCCTCCTTCAGGTCATCAAATGCCTTTTGACAGCTTACTGTCCACTGAACCTTTTTGGGCATCTTCTTGGATGTCAGATCATTAAGAGGAGTCACAATGGACCCATAGTTCTTAACAAACTTCCTGTAGTACCCAGTCAGGCCCAAGAAAGCTCGAACTTGAGTCTGGGTGGTTGGAGGGGACCACTCCTTGATGGATTGTATCTTACTCTCCAGTGGTTGAACTTGGCCTCCACCCACAAGGTGGCCCAAATATACAACCTTACTCTGCCCTATCTGGCACTTAGTAGCCTTGATAGTGAGGCCTGCCCTTTGCAGAGCCTCAAGAGCCTTCTTCAGGTGGATCAGGTGATCCTCCCAGGTGGAGCTAAAGACAGCAATGTCATCCAGATATGCTGCGCAAAAGTCATCCAACCCAGTAAGGACTTGGTTCACCAGCCTTTGGAAGGTGGCAGGTGCATTCTTCAGACCAAAGGGCATCACCACAAACTGGTAGTGCCCACCTGGGGTTGAGAATGCTGTTTTGGCCTTAGACTCCTCAGCTAATCTGATTTGCCAATAGCCAGCTGTTAAGTCAAATGTGCTCAAAAACTTTGCAGAAGCTAGTTTGTCTATGAGCTCATCTGCCCTTTGAATAGGGTGTGCATCTGTCCTGGTGACAGCATTGAGTCCTCTGTAGTCCACACAGAACCTCATCTCTCTCTTGCCATCTTTGGTGTGAGGTTTGGGGACCAGAACCACTGGGCTAGCCCAGGGGCTCTCTGAGGGTTCAATGACACCTAATTCCAGCATTTTATGTACCTCAGCCTTTATACAGTCCCTGACGTGGTCAGGTTGTCTGTAAAGCTTGTTCTTTACAGGCAGACTGTCACCAGTGTCCACCACATGGGTACACCAGTCAGTTTGACTAGGTATCAAGGAAAACATATGTGAAAATGATTGTAGAACCTGTCTACATTCAGTCTGCTGATGGGCAGTGAGGTTGCCTCCAAGGGTCACTCCTTCAACTGAGCCATCTTCAGGGTTCTGAGACAACAGGTCTGGGAGAGGGTCACTCTCTTCCTCCTGTCCCTCATCTGTAGCCATGAGCAAGCCCATGTCTGCCCTGTCAACATATGCTTTAAGCCTGTTAACATGGAGTACCCTGTGGGGACTCCTGGGAGTTCCTAGGTCGACCAAATAGGTGACCTCTCCCTTCTTTTCCAGGATTGTATGGGGTCCAGACCATTTGTCTTGGGGTGCTGCTGGGGCCACTGGCTCCAACACCCATACCTTCTGTCCTGGCTGAAACTCAACCAAGACAGCCTTTTGGTCATGCCAAGCTTTCTGTAAGGCCTGGCTTGCCTCAAGGTTTTTGGATGCCTTCTCCATATACTCAGCCATCCTGGAGCGGAGACCAAGTACATAGTCCACTATGTCTAGCTTAGGCTTTTTGAGAGGTAACTCCCATCCTTCCTTCACCAAACACAGTGGGCCTCTCACAGGGTGCCCAAACAACAATTCAAAGGGGCTGTAGCCAACTCCTTTTTGTGGGACCTCTCTGTAAGCAAACAGAAGGCAGGGTAGAAGGATGTCCCATCTTCGCCTGAGCTTTTCAGGTAATCCTTTGATCATACCCTTTAGGGTCTTGTTGAATCTCTCAACAAGCCCATTGCATTGTGGGTGATAAGGGGTGGTGAACTTGTAGTTGACACCACATTCCTTCCACATAGCTGTCAAGTACCCTGACATAAAGTTGGTACCTCTGTCAGATACTACCTCCTTAGGAAACCCCACTCTGGAGAATACTCCCAGCAGGGCCCTGGCCACAACAGGAGCTGTAGTGGTCCTAAGGGGAATTGCCTCTGGATACCTGGTGGCATGATCCACTACCACCAGTATAAATCTGTGCCCAGATGCAGTGGGAGGATCCATGGGACCCACTATGTCTATTCCCACTCTTTCAAAGGGGACCCCCACCACAGGTAGTGGTATTAGGGGGGCCTTTGTTGTGCCACCTGATTTGCCACTGGCTTGGCAGGTCACACAGGAGCGACAAAACTCCTTTGTATCTTCATTCATGTGAGGCCAGTGAAAGTGAGGGTCAAGTCTGTCCCAAGTCTTGTTCTGGCCTAAGTGTCCTGCTAAAGGAATGTCATGGGCCAAGGTAAGAAGGAAGCCCCTAAATTGCAGAGGTATAACCAACCTCCTGGTAGCACCAGGCTTGGGGTCTCTAGCCTCTGAATAAAGGAGCCCTTCATCACAATACACTTTATGGGTACCTTGAGCATTCCCAGCAGCCTCAGCAGCAGCCAGCTGTCTGAGGGGTTCAAGAGAGGGACAGGATAACTGAGCCTGCCTCAAGTCAGCCCTTGAAGGTCCCCCTGTCCCCAGAAACTCAACCTGATCACGTTCAAGCTCTTCAGGGACAGTTCCTTCAGGGTCCTCTAGATCAGCTTCCTGGGAAGGCTGATCATCACTCTGAGGCAGGGGGGAAGGCACAGCCTTGACCCTCCTGTTCTTCTTCTTGGTAGGTGCTTGGTCCATTGTTCCAGGATCCAAGACCTGAGGTTCAGTGAGGCACTTTTTGGCCTGTGACCTGGTCACAGCAAGGACATGTGATGATATACCTAACATCTCTGCATGAGTCCTGTACTCCACTTCTGACCATAGAGAACTCTCTAGGTCATTGCCCAACAAACATTCTACTGGGAGGTCTGCACTAACCACAACCCTTTTGAGGCCAGTTACCCCTCCCCATGAGAAGTTAACAACTGCCACACTATGTGAAGTAGTGGCATTGCTGGCATTGGTCACCAGGTAGTTCTCACCTGGTATGTACGGTCCAGGGTCCACAAAGCCTGGTGTCACCATAGTGACACTGGCACATGTGTCCCTGTAGGCTTGAGCCACTTTGTCATTAATTAAAGGAGTCTGTCTGTACTTGCCCAGGTTACTGGGGCTCACAGTCAGGGACAAATCAATGTCCCCCTCACAGATCAAGACGGCCTGTGTCAGGGTTCTGTCTAAGTCAGAATCTCCTTCAGTTCCCATAGTGATTCCCACTACACCCTTTGTCTGGGGACCAACACTGCTAACAGTAGTACTGGGAGCAGGTGCCTTAGGGGCAACAGTGTTGGGGGCTCCACCCTTTTTGCAATCACTAGTCCAGTGAGTTGTATTTTTGCAATGATTGCACCAGGGTTTCTTTTGACCTTCTTTCTTCTTTTTGGACTGTTGTTGGGACCCACCCTCCTTAGCAGTAGTTTGGGGCCCTGTTGAAGACTTCTGGTCTTTAGATTTCTGATCTCCACCCTTTTGGTCTGTTTTCTTCTGATCACCCCCTTGGCCCTGGTTCTGGTTCTTTTGCTTAACCCTGGTTCTGACCCATTTGTCTGCCTTCTTTAACAATTCTTGGGGAGAGGTCAGATCAGAGTCAACCAAGTGTTGATGCAGTTGCTGGTTTTGACAGTTATTTAAAATCTGTTCTCTCATCATCAAATTATATAATCCTGTAAAATCAGATACCTTACTTCCCAGCAACCAACCCTCCAAAGCCTTAGTGGCACATTCAATATATTCAGACCAGTCCTGAGTCTGTGTCTTTTGGGTGTCTCTGAACATTAACCTGTACTGTTCAGTGGTTAAGCCTAACCCATCTACCAGAACACTCTTCAGGACTCTGTAATTTCTGACATCCTCTTCTCTAACAGTGAGGAGTCTGTCTCTGCCTCTTCCTTCAAAGGAGAGCCAGAGGATTGCTGCCCACTGGTCTTCAGGAACCTGCTGTACTTTGCAGGCTCTCTCAAGAGCAGTTATCCATTTGTGGATGTCATCCCCACTTTTGTAGGGGGGCACAACCTTAGACAGGTTCCTATTATCAAAGACCCTATCTTTGTCCTTAGGGACAATGCTGCCACCAGTGGGTATAGACCCACTCTCTCTAGGTTGCCTAGCCTTGTTCAGTTTTTCTTCCATCAGGGCTACTTCTAGCTCCTGCTTCCTGATCCTCAGCTGGGCTTCCTACATTCTGGCCTCATGTTCCCTCCTCTGAGGGGTGGTCATCCTTTTCCTGGAGTGACCTTGAGAGCCTCTAGAGCCATGGGAAGCATTGGAGTCACCTGAGCGATTCCTTTGCCTCCCAAGCCCTGTGTTAAGTCCACTGGGGAGATCCAATGGGGTAAACCCACTGTCAATCCCCAATAGCCTTAGTTTAGCTGGGCCAAGTATAACACTTGGCACTGGGCTAGTTCTCCCTTCATCATCACTACTTTCTGTATCCTCACCACTTTCCTCCCCTGTAGTATGATTCTCATCTAAGGGATGGCTATTGGAACTGGGTACCTCTGTAGCATCTTCAGAAGGGGGGCCTCCTGTTCCTGACCCTAAGGGGGCTAACTGGGAGGCTTTCCTGAGTTCTCTCTGATTCTCATCATTCTGTAAGAGTTCTCTGAGCTCAGCAGAGGTAGGGTTCTTGGGCTGTTTAAGGCCTCTAAGAGTTGCCAAATGCCTGAGCTCATTCTGATTAAGGGTAGCAAAGCTGGATGGTGCCCTCTGGGGGTCACTCTCAACAGAGATGGGTACAGTGGACCCCTCTGCCCCGGCCATTGCTCTTAAGTGTGGGTGGATGTGTTGCAATCTACCTACACTTGTGTTTACCTACTAAACCTATCTAGTAGTTGTAGTCAGGGTGTGCTACTCCCTTTGCTCTACAACAACTAAGTTCAGTAGAACTTAGGTATATCTAATCTTGTTTTATATGTACCTACAGGTACCTATGTGATCTTTCAATTGGTAACCAAGAGATTACAATGGTAAAACACAGCAAGCTCAAATCCAACCGCTGCTCACCAATGTGAGAAGTTGGCCTGGTATATGATGCTCACTAGTTGAAGTGATCACCTTGTACCATGCCAAGCAACCCTTATGGTGTGGTTGTAAGTCAACCTTTTCGGACTAGCTGCCCTAGTGGTAGCGTAGGCTAAGCAGTCTTTGAGGCTAAACTCGTGAAGCGTGTTAAGCCAGCTGTTTTACCAAATGCAACCCCCTTTTATACCAATGAAAGGACACCACACAGATATATATTCAAAATATATATGTATTTATTTCTCAAAGTAACCCCTAGTCTCTTTATGAGCACAGGAGCACAAATCGTCAAACAAGATTACAGTAGAATACACAGAAGTTGCACTTTATATGGATAGGCCCTGGTGGCCACTCGAACCATATACTAAAATAGTGGTATAAGTACCAAGAACAGAAAAGGGAAAAGGCCTAGGGCCTCTAGAATCGCTGGGCCTACAAGGATCTAACTTCAGTTAGTGACCAGGAGGTCCACGGGTGGCGTGTGCAGAGCAAATAGTCACACGCGTGCTCCCATAGGTTTCAATGGGTGCGTAAAAAGTACAAAGTTACTGCAAAGAGGATCTTCCGGATGGACTAGGAACTCAAGATTTGGAACACAGGCACTAGAGATGTAATACTACACTGGGGCACAGGTGTGCCAGCTTTACCTCACCCACAGGAAGCGGGTGCATAGGCCTCGAAGTGCGTCGGGTTCCTTCTATCTGTTCCGTGGAGCTTGAACACAAAGATGCTGCAGGCGGTCGGTCCGGGAGAGATGCAGTGGATCCAAGAGTGGATCGGAGATGTTGAAGACCTGTAAGCAGAGGGGACAGTGTTCACAGTCACTAGCCAGTGACCGGCGTGGCACCAGGTGGGTACCAGGCAATGTCGGGTGCAAACAGGAAGGAAGGTGTAGCTTGTCTCTGCAGCCACGTGGTCCCTGGAGGTCGACGACGTCCAGGAGTCGGTTCACGAGCTGTCCCACGCAGGCTCTCGCTGTCGGCGGTGTCGGCGACTTGATCGATGCAAACAAGCCTTGGCAAAAGCAATTGTTGTAGGAGATGAAATAAGCTGATGGTTCTGACCAGCAAGGTCAGAGGGACTGCTCCTTTGGAGGGGAGCAAGGGCCAGTCTGGAGCAACCAGACCAGCGGTGTATTTCTTGAAGTTCGTCGCCAAGATGGCTACTAGCCAGCGGGCCAGCAACCGATTAGGCGCGTCGAGTGGCAAAATGCAGAAGGGCCCCACGCAGATCGTGGAGATGCTGGAGGGCTCACCTTTGGTGCAGATGCTGCTCGGGTGTTGGGATTCTCAGATCCCAAAGCACAACTTGGAGGGAGCCTCGGTTGTTGCACTTGTCAGCTTGTCGTAGTCGTTCCAAGATGGCTGGCTCCACGTGTCTCGGTTCCTCCACGGGTCTCCTCTTTTCAGGGACTGTGGATCGGGCGGTGAGAGGTCTGGAGGTCCAGGTCTTGTCAGTCTCTGGGCTCGGGCTCTGGCGGGAGGCGGCGGCAAAGCAGATGTTGATTCGCTGGATGGTGCTTGCGTTAGCAAGGTGGTCACTCCCTGACCACAGGGGAGATTGGCTTCAGTCCTCTGTGCAGCAGAGCGTCGAAGTTCCCGTCTTCTTCTTAGTGTTAAGTTGATTCCAGGATGTCTGAAGTCTTAGGACACAGCTCCTACCTTTAAGCGGATTCTAGGGGCCGGACTACCTGCTAGGTCCCTCCCTATGGGTGGGACCAGGAAGGGGGGTGGTTACACCCCCAATCCTTTGTCCAGCTCGCCCCAGGCCCGGGACTGGTGTGCCCCAGGACCGGTTTGAACTGGCATATGCACCGAGGCTCCTTGTGAGCCCCAGGCATCTCTGGTTTCTTTCAAGCCCTACCTGACCAATACACAAAATCCTGTCTGGGGTGGTGCACGCACCTCCCCTGGCAGGAAACCCTTTGTCCACACCTCCCAAGCTGGAAGGACTCCCAGCAGCAGGAGGGCAGACTTGTGTCTGTGGTGGCAGCATCCATTTTGTGGAGCTGAGGCTATGT
This sequence comes from Triturus cristatus, assembly GCF_964204655.1. NCBI lineage: Eukaryota > Metazoa > Chordata > Amphibia > Caudata > Salamandridae > Triturus > Triturus cristatus. The sequence continues at coordinate 240,497 of NW_028188052.1, forward strand.
CTGATTTTACCCGGGTTTCAGGTACTGTACATGTCGTGTCCCTCTAGAAGGGTGGAATGCTAACCCCGTTGCCAGAACTGGCGAGGGGTTAGTATTCCAATTCGTATGACACCTTACTCGACATGTTTTGATAAAGCCAAACCAAAGATAGCATTTAACCGCGAGGTTCATAATGCACTTAAGAGTATATGGTATGACGATATCTGGAAACAGTAGAAGGAAGTTGTTCCGACCACTGCAGACACGCTCAGCTCATGCCAGAGCACCATCTCACATGGAACCAAGCACTCTGCCTTCAGGATTGTTAAGGTCTGCCATAGGAGTGACTTATAGGTTACCAGGTGTCCCATTTAAGGTTAGGTATAGGTATACTACACCTAAGTAAGAGGTGATTACACCAACTTACCCCAGCTGAGTGATCAGCCAGTTGTGTCAAATTGTTAGGCCAAGCCTGGGGTGGCATAATACATGCTTCAGCCCTTGGCAGGCCTTGGGTACACCAATGCCCTGGGTACCTAGTGTACACTGGTACAGGGGCTGACAGGGTGATCCACTTCCAATTGGTTATGCACCTAGGGTGCATAGTTTTAATTTAGTAGAGAGAACAGCAGGCTGGGGGTCTGATTGGCAGGCCCACAGCCTCAATATGTCAAAAACCAGTGAAGCAAAAAGCAAAAATTTGGGGTGACCATAGGATAGCAGACCCTACTCTCCTACAACAGCTTACTCTCCACTGAACCTTAATGGGCATCTTCTTGGATGTCAGATCATTAAGAGGAGTCACAATGGACCCATAGTTCTTAACAAACTTCCTGTAGTACCCAGTCAAGCCCAAGAAAGCTCGAACTTGAGTCTGGGTGGTTGGAGGGGACCAATCTTTGATGGATTGTATCTTACTCTCCAGTGGTTGAACTTGGCCTCCACCTACAAGGTGGCCCAAATATACAACCTTACTCTGCCCTATCTGGCACTTAGTAGCCTTGATAGTGAGGCCTGCCCTTTGCAGAGCCTCAAGAGCCTTCTTCAGGTGGATCAGGTGATCCTCCCAGGTGGAGCTAAAGACAGCAATGTCATCAAGATATGCTGCGCAAAAGTCATCCAACCCAGTAAGGACTTGGTTCACCAGCCTTTGGAAGGTGGCAGGTGCATTCTTCAGACCAAAGGGCATCACCACAAACTGGTAGTGCCCACCTGGGGTTGAGAATGCTGTTTTGGCCTTAGACTCCTCAGCTAATCTGATTTGCCAATAGCCAGCTGTTAAGTCAAATGTGCTCAAAAACTTAGCAGAAGCTAGTTTGTCTATGAGCTCATCTGCCCTTGGAATAGGGTGTGCATCTGTCCTGGTGACAACATTGAGTCCTCTGTAATCCACACAGAACCTCATCTCTCTCTTGCCATCTTTGGTGTGAGGTTTGGGGACCAGAACCACTGGGCTAGCCCAGGGGCTCTCTGAGGGTTCAATGACACCTAATTCCAGCATTTTATGTACCTCAGCCTTTATACAGTCCCTGACGTGGTCAGGTTGTCTGTAAAGCTTGTTCTTTACAGGCAGACTGTCACCAGTGTCCACCACATGGGTACACCAGTCAGTTTGACTAGGTATCAAGGAAAACATATGTGAAAATGATTGTAGAACCTGTCTACATTCTGTCTGCTGATGGGCAGTGAGGTTGCCTCCAAGGGTCACTCCTTCAACTGAGCCATCTTCAGGGTTCTGAGACAACAGGTCTGGGAGAGGGTCACTCTCTTCCTCCTGTCCCTCATCTGTAGCCATGAGCAAGCCCATGTCTGCCCTGTCAACATATGCTTTAAGCCTGTTAACATGGAGTACCCTGTGGGGACTCCTGGGAGTTCCTAGGTCTACCAAGTAGGTGACCTCTCCCTTCTTTTCCAGGATTGTATGGGGTCCAGACCATTTGTCTTGGAGTGCTGCTGGGGCCACTGGCTCCAACACCCATACCTTCTGTCCTGGCTGAAACTCAACCAAGACAGCCTTTTGGTCATGCCAAGCTTTCTGTAAGGCCTGGCTTGCCTCAAGGTTTTTGGATGCCTTCTCCATATACTCAGCCATCCTGGAGCGGAGACCAAGTACATAGTCCACTATGTCTTGTTTAGGCTTTTTGAGAGGTAACTCCCATCCTTCCTTCACTAAACACAGTGGGCCTCTTACAGGGTGCCCAAACAACAATTCAAAGGGGCTGTAGCCAACTCCTTTTTGTGGGACCTCTCTGTAAGCAAACAGAAGGCAGGGTAGAAGGATGTCCCATCTTCGCCTGAGCTTTTCAGATAATCCTTTGATCATACCCTTTAGGGTCTTGTTGAATCTCTCAACAAGCCCATTGCATTGTGGGTGATAAGGGGTGGTGAACTTGTAGTTGACACCACATTCCTTCCACATAGCTGTCAAGTATCCTGACATAAAGTTGGTACCTCTGTCAGATACTACCTCCTTAGGAAACCCCACTCTGGAGAATACTCCCAGCAGGGCCCTGGCCACAACAGGTGCTGTAGTGGTCCTAAGGGGAATTGCCTCTGGATACCTGGTGGCATGATCCACTACCAACAGTATAAATCTGTGCCCAGATGCAGTGGGAGGATCCATGGGACCCACTATGTCTATTCCCACTCTTTCAAAGGGGACCCCCACCACAGGTAGTGGTATTAGGGGGGCCTTTGTTGTGCCACCTGATTTGCCACTGGCTTGGCAGGTCACACAGGAGCGACAAAACTCCTTTGTATCTTCATTCATATGAGGCCAGTGAAAGTGAGGGACAAGCCTGTCCCAAGTCTTATTCTGGCCTAAGTGTCCTGCTAAAGGAATATCATGGGCCAAGGTAAGAAGGAAGCCCCTAAATTGCAGAGGTATAACCAACCTCCTGGTAGCACCAGGCTTGGGGTCTCTAGCCTCTGAATAAAGGAGCCCTTCATCCCAATACACTTCATGGGTACCTTGAGCATTCCCAGCAGCCTCAGCAGCAGCCAGCTGTCTGAGGGGTTCAAGAGAGGGACAGGATAACTGAGCCTGCCTCAAGTCAGCCCTTGAAGGTCCCCCTGTCCCCAGAAACTCAACCTGATCAGGTTCAAGCTCTTCAGGGACAGTTCCTTCAGGGTCCTCTAGATCAGCTTCCTGGGAAGGCTGATCATCACTCTGAGGCAGGGGGGAAGGCACAGCCTTGACCCTCCTGTTCTTCTTCTTGGTAGGTGCTTGGTCCATTGTTCCAGGATCCAAGACCTGAGGTTCAGTGAGGCACTTTTTGGGCTTTGATCTGGTCACAGCAAGGACATGTGATGATATACCTAACATCTCTGCATGAGTCCTGTACTCCACTTCTGACCATAGAGAACTCTCTAGGTCATTGTCCAACAAACATTCTACTGGGAGGTCTGCACTAACCACAACCCTTTTGAGGCCAGTTACCCCTCCCCATGAGAAGTTAACAACTGCCACACTATGTGAAGTAGTGGCATTGCTGGCATTGGTCACCAGGTAATTCTCACCTGGTATGTATTGTCCAGGGTCCACAAAGCCTGGTGTCACCATAGTGACACTGGCACATGTGTCCCTGTAGGCTTGAGCCACTTTTTCATTTATTAAAGGAGTCTGTCTGTACTTGCCCAGGTTACTGGGGCTCACAGTCAGGGACAAATCAATGTCCCCCTCACAGATCAAGACTGCCTGTGTCAGGGTTCTGTCTAAGTCAGAATCTCCTTCAGTTCCCATAGTGATTCCCACTACACCCTTTGTCGGGGGGCCAACACTGCTAACAGTAGTACTGGGAGCAGGTGCCTTAGGGGCAACAGTGTTGGGGGCTCCACCCTTTTTGCAATCACTAGTCCAGTGAGTTGTATTTTTGCAATGATTGCACCAGGGTTTCTTTTGACCTTCTTTCTTCTTTTTGGACTGTTGGGACCCACCCTCCTTAGCAGTAGTTTGGGGCCCTGTTGAAGACTTCTGGTCTTTAGGTTTCTGATCTCCACCCTTTTGGTCTGTTTTCTTCTGATCACCCCCTTGGCCCTGGTTCTGGTTCTTTTGCTTAACCCTGGTTCTGACCCATTTGTCTGCCTTCTTTCCCAATTCTTGGGGTGAGGTCAGATCAGAGTCAACCAAGTGTTGATGCAGTTGCTGGTTTTGACAGTTATTTAAAATCTGTTCTCTCATCATCAAATTATACAATCCTGTAAAATCAGATACCTTACTTCCCAGCAACCAACCCTCCAAAGCCTTAGTGGCACATTCAACATATTCAGACCAGTCCTGAGTCTGTGTCTTTTGGGTGTCTCTGAACATTAACCTGTACTGTTCAGTGGTTAAGCCTAACCCATCAACCAGAACACTCTTCAGGACTCTGTAGTTTCTGACATCCTCTTCTCTAACAGTGAGGAGTCTGTCTCTGCCTCTTCCTTCAAAGGAGAGCCAGAGGATTGCTGCCCACTGGTCTTCAGGAACCTGCTGTACTTTGCAGGCTCTCTCAAGAGCAGTTATCCATTTGTGGATGTCATCCCCACTTTTGTAGGGGGGTACAACCTTAGACAGGTTCCTATTATCAAAGACCCTATCTTTGTCCTTGGGGACAATGCTGCCACCAGTGGGTATAGACCCACTCTCTCTAGGTTGCCTAGCCTTGTTCAGTTTTTCTTCCATCAGGGCTACTTCTAGCTCCTGCTTCCTGATCCTCAGCTGGGCTTCCTGCATTCTGGCCTCATGTTCCCTCCTCTGAGGGGTGGTCATCCTTTTCCTGGAGTGGCCTTGAGAGCCTCTAGAGCCATGAGAAGCATTGGAGTCACATGAGCGATTCCTTTGCCTCCCAAGCCCTGTGTTAAGTCCACTGGGGAGATCCAATGGGGTAAACCCACTGTCAGTCCCCAATAGCCTTAGTTTAGCTGGGCCAAGTATAACACTTGGCACTGGGCTAGTTCTCCCTTCATCATCACTACTTTCTGTATCTGCACCTTTATCACTCTCATCCTCTGTGGTATTATTGCCATCTAAGGGGTGACTATTGGAACTGGGTACCTCTGTAGCATCTTCAGAAGGGGGGCCTCCTGTTCCTGACCCTAAGGGGGCTAACTGGGAAGCTTTCTTGAGCTCTCTCTGATTCTCATCATTTTGCAAGAGTTCTCTGAGCTCAGCAGAGGTAGGGTTCTTGGAATCCGACTGTTATTTGCATTATCCGGTGACGCACATACGATCGTACTTATACGCATACCTTTCAGTTACTTGGAAAGGTAAGGCAGTTTTCGCTTTCGTATGGAAAGCTTTGTAATGTGCATTTTTTCATCTGATCTCGGTCTTCCATGCCCACAAGGGGCTGTAATAACTTTTTAAAAATTCATTCTCACTAGGTTATACACCTTTTTGCATGAACGTTTGTACTTTTTGGAAGCCGACCCTTTTGAAGTTCGTGGAGTTCGTTTCCTAAAAAATCCATGGTAAGAATTGGTATATAAACTATAGATCTTTCGCTTAATAGGGTAGTGGTCATACAAATCACCGTTACTTATCAGGCATATAGACCCATTTCCCTATCATATACCTATAAACTCACTTATGTGTTGGGTTCCCATATGTATATACTTTAAATGGAATTCCCTTTCTAGAACATTAGACAACATACAAGTTGAGGCAGGATGTATATGTTTTTTGTGAATGTTTTAACTCTTGTTCTGTGCGTATATTTGACTAATATGTCCCTCCTTTTTATAAAAAATTGTATGTAATGTATTTATATGTGAAATTTATTGTGTTTGTGCTCTGTGTTTTTCAATAATTCGTATGTAAAATACGGTATTGTCATGATTTATATGTAATATTAGTAATGTAGGTTGTTGTGTTTCATGTGGTATAAGATGTGTTTTTATATATATGTATGTTTTTATTTGTACTGTTTTACAGCCCTGACGAAGTTCGTAAAGAACGAAACGCGTTGGCTGAGTTTGACTTTTCTGGGATTTGAATAAGAATAAAGGAACAACCTTTGGGATATTTGAAAAGACTTTTCCTTGAGTGCACCGTCCCTTTGTAAAAAAATAGGGTTCTTGGGCTGTTTAAGGCCTCTAAGAGTTGCCAAATGCCTGAGCTCATTCTGATTAAGGGTAGCAAAGATGGATGGTTCCCTCTGGGGGTCACTCTCGACAGAGATGGGTACAGTGGACCCCTCTGCCCCAGCCATTGCTCTTAAGTATGGGTGGATGTGTTGCAATCTACCTACACTTGGGTTTACCTACTAAACCTATCTAGCAGTTGTAGTCAGGGTGTGCTACTCCCTTTGCTCTACAACAACTAAGTTCAGTAGAACTTATGTATATCTAATCTTGTTTTATATGTACCTACAGGAACCTATGTGATCTTTCAATTGGTAACCAAGAGATTACAATGGTAAAACACAGCAAGCTCAAATCCAACCGCTGCTCACCAATGTGAGAAGTTGGCCTGGTATATGATGCTCACTAGTTAAAGTGATCACCTTGTACCATGCCAAGCAACCCTTATGGTGTGGTTGTAAGTCAACCTTTTCGGACTAGCTGCCCTAGTGGTAGCGTAGGCTAAGCAGTCTTTGAGGCTAAACTCGTGAAGCGTGTTAAGCAGGCTGTTTTACCAAATGCAACCCCCTTTTATACCAATGAAAGGACACCACACAGATATATATTCAAAATATATATGTATTTATTTCTCAAAGTAACCCCTAGTCTCTTTATGAGCACCGGAGCACAAATCGTCAAACAAGATTACAGTAGAATACACAGAAGTTGCACTTTATATGGATAGGCCCTGGTGGCCGCTCAAACCATATACTAAAATAGTGGTATAAGTACCACGAACAGAAAAGGGAAAAGGCCTAGGGCCTCTAGAATCGCTGGGCCTACAAGGAGCTAACTTCAGTTAGTGACCAGGAAGTCCACGGGTGGCGTGTGCAGAGCAAATAGTCACACGCGTGCTCCCATAGGTTTCAATGGGTGCGTAAAAAGTACAAAGTTAGTGCAAAGAGGATCTTCCGGATGGACTAGGAACTCAAGATTTGGAACACAGGCACTAGAGATGTAATACTACACTTGGGCACAGGAGTGCCAGCTTTACCTCACCCACAGGAAGCGGGTGCATAGGCCTCGAAGTGCGTCGGGTTTCTTCTATCTGTTCCGTGGAGCCTGAAGACAAAGATGCTGCAGGCGGTCGGTCCGGGAGAGATGCGGTGGATCCAGGAGTGGATCGGAGATGTTGAAGACCTGTAAGCAGAGGGGACAGTGTTCACAGTCACTAGCCAGTGACCAGCGTGGCACCAGGTGGGTACCAGGCGATGTCGGGTGCAAACAGGAAGAAAGGTGTAGATTGTCTCTGCAGCCACGTGGTCCCTGGAGGTCAACGACATCCAGGAGTCGGTTCACGAGCTGTCCCACGCAGGCTCTCGCTGTCGGCGGTGTCGGCGACTTGATCGAAGCAAACAAGCCTTGGCAAAAGCAATTGATGTAGGAGATGAAATAAGCTGATGGTTCTGACCCGCAAGGTCAGAGGGACTGCTCCTTTGGAGGGGAGCAAGGGCCAGTCTGGAGCAACCAGACCAGTGGTGTATTTCTTGAAGTTCGTCGCCAAGATGGCTACTAGCCAGCGGGCCAGCAACCGGTTAGGCGCGTCGAGTGGCAAAATGCAGAAGGGCCCCACGCAGATCGTGGAGATGCTGGAGGGCTCACCTTTGGTGCAGATACTGCTCGAGGGTTGGGCTTCTCAGATCCCAAAGCACAACTTGGAGGGAGCCTTGGTTGTTTCACTTGTCAGCTTGTTGTGGTCGTTTCAAGATGGCTGGCTCCACGTGTCTCGGTGCCTCCACGGGTCTCCTCTTTTCAGGGACTGTGGATCGGGCGGTGAGAGGTCTGGAGGTCTAGGTCTTTTCAGTCTCTGGGCTCGGGCTCCGGCGGAAGGCGGCAGCAAAGCGGACATTGATTTGCTGGATGGTGCTTGCGTTAGCAAGGTGGTCACTCCCTGACCACAGGGGAGATTTCCTTCAGTCTTCTGTGCAGCAGAATGTCGAAGTTCCCGTCTTCTTCTTAGTTTCAAGTTGATTCCAGGATGTCTGAAGTCTTAGGACACAGCTCCTACCTTTAAGCGGATTCTAGGGGCCGGACTACCTGCTAGGTCCCTCCCTATGGGTGGGACCAGGAAGGGGGGTGGTTACACCCCCAATCCTTTGTCCAGCTCGCCCCAGGCCCGGGACTGGTGTGCCCCAGGACCGGTTTGAACTGGCATATGCACCGAGGCTCATTGTGAGCCACAGGCATGTCTGGTTTCTTTCAAGCCCTACCTGACCAATACACAAAATCCTGTCTGGGGTGGTGCATGCACCTCCCCTGGCAGGAAACCCTTTGTCCACACCTCCCAAGCTGGAAGGACTCCCAGCAGCAGGAGGGCAGACTTGTGTCTGTGGTGGCAGCATCCATTTTGTGGAGCTGAGGCTATGTCTGATTTCACCCGGGTTTCAGGTACTGTACATGTCGTGTCCCTCTAGAAGGGTGGAATGCTATCCCCGTCGCCAGAATTGGCGAGGGGTTAGTATTCCAATTCGTATGACACCTTACTCGACATGTTTTGATAAAGCCAAACCAAAGATAGCATTTAACCGCGAGGTTCATAATGTACTTAAGAGTATATGGTACGACGATATCTGGAAACAGTAGAAGGAAGTTGTTCCGACCACTGCAGACAGGCTCAGCTCATGCCAGAGCACCATCTCACATGGAACCAAGCACTCTGCCTTCAGGATTGTTAAGGCCTGCCATAGGAGTGACTTATAGGTTACCAGGTGTCCCATTTAAGGTTAGGTATAGGTATACTACACCTAAGTAAGAGGTGATTACACCAACTTACCCCAGCTGAGTGATCAGCCAGTTGTGTCAGATTGTTAGGCCAAGCCTGGGGTGGCATAATACATGCTTCAGCCCCTGGCAGGCCTTGGGTACACCAGTGCCCTGGGTACCTAGTGTACACTGGTACAGGGGCTGACAGGGTGATCCACTTTCAATTGGTTATGCACCTAGGGTGCATAGTGTTAATTTAGTAGAGAGAACAGCAGGCTGGGGGTCTGATTGGCAGGCCCACAGCCTCAATATGTCAAAAACCAGTGAAGCAAAAAGCAAAAATTTGGGGTGACCATAGGATAGCAGACCCTACTCTCCTACAAGAACTATGGGTCCATTGTGACTCCTCTTAATGATCTGACATCCAAGAAGATGCCCAAAAAGGTTCAGTGGACAGTAAGCTGTCAAAAGGCATATGATGACCTGAAGGAGGCCATGTGCTCTGCACCTATCCTGAAAAGTCCAGACTACTCCAAAGAGTTTATTGTCCAAACAGATGCTTCTGAGTTGGGTGTGGGAGCTGTGCTGTCACAACTTAATGTAGATGGTCAAGACCAACCCATTGCTTTTATTAGCAGAAGGTTGACCCCCAGAGAGAAGAATTGGTCAGCTACTGAGAGGGAGGCCTTTGCTGTGGTGTGGGCCCTGAAGAAGCTGAGGCCATACTTGTTTGGCACTCACTTCAAGATTCAGACCGACCATAAGCCCCTCTTGTGGCTAAATCAGATGAAGGGTGAAAACCCCAAACTGCTTAGGTGGTCCATTTCCCTACAGGGGATGGACTTTACAGTGGAGCACCGGCCAGGTACTGACCATGGGAATGCAGATGGTCTCTCAAGGTACTTCCACTTAGGACATGAAGACGAGACTGGTCAAGGCTAGTTTAATGTCCCTGCGTTTGGGGGGGGGGGGGTTGTGTAGGAGAGTAGGGTCTGCTATCCTATGGTCACCCCAAATTTTTGCTTTTTGCTTCACTGGTTTTTGACATATTGAGGCTGTGGGCCTGCCAATCAGACCCCCAGCCTGCTGTTCTCTCTACTAAATGTACACTATGCACCCTAGGTGCATAACCAATTGGAAGTGGATCACCCTGTGAGCCCCTGTACCAGTGTACACTAGGTACCCAGGGCATTGGTGTATCTAAGGCCTACCAGGGGCTGAAGCATGTATTGTGCCACCCCTGGCCTGGCCTAACAAATTTGACACAACTGGCTGATCACTCAGCTGGGGTAAGTTGGTGTAACCACCTCTTACTTAGGTGTAGTATACCTATACCTAACCTTAAATGGGACCCATGTTAACCTATAAGTCACTCCTATGGCAGGCCTTAACAATCCTGAAGGCAGAGTGCTTGGTTCCATGTGAGATGGTGCTCTGGCATGAGCTGAGCCTGTCTGCAGTGGTCGGAACAACTTCCTTCTACTATTTCCAGGTATCGTCATACCATATACTCTTAAGTGCATTATGAACCTCGCGGTTAAATGCTATCTTTGGTTTGGCTTTATCAAAACATGTCAAGTAAGGTGTCATACGAATTGGAATACTAACCCCTCGCCAATTCTGGCGACGGGGTTAGCATTCCACCCTTCTAGAGGGACACGACATGTACAGTACCTGAAACCCGGGTAAAATCAGACATAGCCTCAGCTCCACAAAATGGATGCTGCCACCAAAGACACAAGTCTGCCCTCCTGCTGCTGGGAGTCCTTCCAGCTTGGGAGGTGTGGACAAAGGGTTTCCTGCCAGGGGAGGTGCGTGCACCACCCCAGACAGGATTTTGTGTATTGGTCAGGTAGGGCTTGAAAGAAACCAGACATGCCTGTGGCTCACAAGGAGCCTCGGTGCATATGCCAGTTCAAACCGGTCCTGGGGCACACCAGGCCCGGGCCTGGGGCAAGCTGGACAAAGGATCGGGGGTGTAACCACCCCCCTTCCTGGTCCCACCCTTAGGGAGTGACCTAGCAGGTAGTCCGGCCCCTAGAATCCGCTTAAAGGTAGGAGCTGTGTCCTAAGACTTCAGACATCCTGGAATCAACTTGAAACTAAGAAGAAGACGGGAACTTTGACATTCTGCTGCACAGAAGACTGAAGGAAATCTCCCCTGTGGTCAGGGAGTGACCACCTTGCTAACGCAAGCACCATCCAGCGAATCAACGTCTGCTTTGCCGCCGCCTCCCGCCAGAGCCCGAGCCCAGAGACTGACAAGACCTGGACCTCCAGACCTCTCACCGCCCGATCCACAGTCCCTGAAAAGAGGAGACCCGTGGAGGCAACGAGACACGTGGAGCCAGCCATCTTGAAACGACCACGACAAGCTGCAAGTGCAACAACCGAGGCTCCCTCCAAGTTGTGCTTTGGGATCTGAGAAGCCCAACCCTCGAGCAGCATCTGCACCAAAGGTGAGCCCTCCAGCATCTCCACGATCTGCGTGGGGCCCTTCTGCATTTTGCAACTCGACGCGCCTAACCGGTTGCTGGCCCGCTGGCTAGTGGCCATCTTGGCGACGAACTTCAAGGAATACACTGCTGGTAACTTTAAATTACCTAGACTTAATTTATGCGGTAAAGTTCAATAAGAATAACTCAGTAAAAATAAGAGGCAGAATCCGTGGTATTTGAGGTTTTTAAAAGGGGATTTATTCCTTACAAAGGAATTGGTTCGAACCAGGCAATCGGATTCCGTCACCACGAAGGTTCGGGAAGGGATCGAGCAATACTTTGTTGACAGGTTGTCATATATATAGTCAATGCATTACAGTAAAGGCAAATGCAGGAGGCGTAACAGCTGAGAAGAGAGATAAGAATACACATACGTAATGAAAAAAGCGTTATAATAGGCGTGTACTTAGAAACGTCATTATGAGGATGTCACAGGTGGGTGGATCCATAAGAGAATCCTGCAAAGTCAGCAGAAATACATGGCAGAGATGCGCGCACGGCAGCATGACGTGTGATTGACGTGTAACTGGAGGGTGAACGGGACTTGACATTTAGCCCTACATGAGGAGACAGAAGTCTGGGATGTCAGAACAACCTAATCCCAAATCATATCTAATATCTTGTGTTTTAGGAACTGTATTATCTGGAAGGAAAGGTCTCTCAGGCAGAGGCTATCCTATACTGACTTCTAGTGCGTGTATAAGCGTCTACGTGTCTACATGAGATGCGAGGGGGCATGGGCCTATCATGGTAACAGTAGCTATGAGTTACTTGCACGGAGACAGTAAGGCCGGGCCCTTTGCTCTGTAGCTGGGAGGATGTTTACCTAAACTACTAGACAGGAATGTATTTCTCGAGGAGCGCAGCAGATAACTTGAAGGCTGAATACAGTCTTGGCAGGCAACAGGCCGGGCCAGGCACCGTTAGCCGCACAGGAAGTAAGACAAAGGTCATGGATACAGATGCAGGTCCAGGCTGGAGCATTCAGAGGCAGAAAGCAGGAAAAGCTCGATGGCAGAATTCAGGGCCTAACTTGCCAGAGCTGAAAAACATGAAAGGTACTCTATATAAAGACGGTGGCAAGGCATACTTAGGAACGGAATATTCGACCCATTCATGGTGGATCTGAAAGAGGACATGTTAACTAGGGGTGGGCGTAATTTGCGTAATTGTGTTACGCAAATCTCCGCGAAACGGTAAAAAATCTCCGCGAACACGCAGAAATTCCGCGAACACGCGGAATAGCTTGTTCGCGATGCTTTTTTCCTGTTCACAATTGCTGTTTGCGTGCTCGGGGAGAAATATCTCGCGAACACGCATTTTGAGAACGCGAACAAGCAAAAAATTTCGCGAAATCGCGGAAAGCAGACTTTTGAGCAATTTCGCGTTCTCCGCGGAACGCGAAATTACGCTAATTCCGCAAATTCCGCGAGCGGAACGGAATTTTCCGCCCAGGCCTAATGTTAACGTTGGACGCATATGTATTTGCGTCTTCATAGCTGGAAGTGGAGGGAACATACATGTACTTGTAGCATGTACATGGAGCCGTTGGGGTCTAAGATAGGGGACACAATTGATCATAAAAATTCATATTTCCTCATTCCCTCCTTGTCCCCTACGGACCCTTCATGAGATATCGATCCTCAGGAATCCATCAATCTGTTCATGTAACATCATTTGTTCTTCTTTCTTCTTCCGGGATTTTGAATGAGAACTTGAGTGTGGAATACATGATGTGACACACAGGCCGCAAATTGCTGGTCCACATTGTAGGCACAGGCAGCAACTGAATACTATGAGAAGGCCAATACCTAGGAAGGATAGGACTTTCCATCCCCAGGCTGACAACACGCTCCAGAACCAACCGGACCACGTCCAGGTGCCTGGATTCTGGTGTATCTGACTTGCAATCTTATGAAGACGAGTTATGGCTTTATATACTGATGGCGCGTTTTCTGGAATGAAAACACAGCAACTCGATCCGATGACTCTACAGGCTCCGCCCCTATCGGCCAGGATGACGTCAAGGACAAGATGATTTTGGAGAACAACAATCCGCATCGCAGACTGCTCCTCTGTTAAGTTGCCTAGGGCAGAGGTAGTTTCATTCACTACTGCTTCAAGGGTTCTGGTTAATCTGCCATTGTCGGGAAAGGCTGCAGCTACCTGTGAACGGCAAGATTGTAGTGCAGACATCAAGGAAGCAAGGTAATCTGTCAGCATATTACAATCAACATCAGTGATTTTACGAGGTATAGGCGTCCCCCACATATTTGGTGGCCTACCGAAGACCACCTCGTACGGGGATAGCCCTGTTCGAGAATGTGCTATCATTCTCATGTAAAAGAGTGCAACTGGTAAAGCTACTATCCAGTCGACGCCTTTCTCTCTGCAGATTTTAGAAAGTCGTATTTTCAGAGTCTGATTATGACGCTCCACGAGACCTGCTGCCTCGGGATGCCGGACACAGTGGAATTTCCATTGATAGCCTAACAGGAGTGAAATGTGTTTCATTAGCTCGGATGAGAACGGTTGGCCATTATCTGAGTACACGATACGGGGCAAACCATACCGTGGGAAGAATTCACGAACCAGCTGCTTGGCAGTGGTCGGGGCTGTGTAATCTGAGACTGGATATGCTTCTGTCCAACGGGAAAGTGCACATACAACTACGAGGACATATTTGAATCCTCGACAACGTTCCATCTGGATATAATCCATCTGGAGGACTTCAAAAGGGTGATCGGGAGGTTGAAATCCACCTTGCTCTACAGGAACGCCTTTACCTGGGTTGAACTGACAACAAATCATGCAAGTACGCACTTTCTGTTTGGCTGCAGCTCGTAAGTGTTTATTAAACCAAATGTTTTGAATACTGTCTAACATAGCTTTCTCTCCTAGATGCGCTGGACTATGTATTGTGTTAATGATAACTTGAACCATGGAGTCGGGAAGAAACCATGTAGATTTTCCCTTCGTCATCCATCCCTGATCTGTTTGGATCCCTCCTAGTTCAGTCCATTTCTTGATTTCCTCTGGTGTAGCATGTGTCTGTATGTCGATTACATCAAGGGCGGGATCCCTTACTGTCATGCAGTGTGTCGATGTTGGAACTATTGTCTTTGTCAAGTCGGTTGCATGAGTCCGATTCTGTGCTGTTTGCTTAGCTGTTCGGTCTGCTAGGTCGTTACCCTGGGAAATGATATCGGTAATTTTTGTATGGGCCTTGCACTTCATGATGGATATTGAAGTAGGCAGATGTATTGCATCTAACAGAGCTTGAATGAGGGGACCGTGTTGAATGTTGGCACCGTGAGAAGTTAAATAACCTCTCTCTCGCCAAAGGACTCCGAAGTCGTGTACAACTCCGAATGCATAACGTGAATCTGTGTATATGTTGACTCTTTTATTTTTGGCTTGAATACAGGCTTGTGTCAGAGCGATGAGCTCTGCTGCTTGAGCTGACAAGGTGTCAATACAATTCGTTTCAATAATTTCGGTGTCTGTCGTGACTGCGTAAGCGGCCACTAACTCTCCTGTACTTGTTCTCATGCATGAACCATCCACATAAAGTGTCAGGTCCGGATCTGGTAATGGAATGTCTGTCAAGTCTTGTCTGGGTTTCGTCGTAATAGTAATGACTTCAATACAATCATGTGCCAATGGGTCTGTTCCACTTAATGGCAAAAGTGTGGCAGGATTTAATGTACTACAGCGTCTGATTTCTATGTGTGGCTGGAACAATGTTAATTCATAACCTGTCAGTCGTGCTATAGTCAAGTGCTGAGTCTGAGTTCGGTTTAAAAGAACTTCCACGGAGTGTGGAACTTGCACTATCAATTGATGTCCTAATACTATGGAATCGCTTTGTCTGATCGCTAAAGCTGTCGCTGCGACTGATTTCAGGCACGTAGGCAGAGCCTGGGCTACTGGATCTAATGTGCTAGAAAAGTAAGCACACGGCTTGTATGAACTTGCTTGTTCCTGAGTGAGTACTGACAAGGCAGTACCTTCGCGTTCTGTAACAAAAAGTGTAAAAGGCTTACTGTAACATGGTGTCGCTAAAACAGGTGCTTGACATAAGGCTTTCTTTAAGTCTTCAAAAGCTTGTGTATGTTCCTGAGTCCAAGGGAGGACAGTCGAAGTCGCTGCCTCCTGGGTTGTCAACTGAATGAGTGGCTTTACTAGAAATGCATATTGGGGAATCCATTGCCTACAGTATGAAGTGAGACCTATGAAGGCCCGCACCTCCTTTTGTGTCTTGGGTGGTGGCATGTTTACAATTAACTGGATGCGGTCAGGTGTGAGCTGTCTCCCCCCCTTGGACAGCAAGTGCCCAAGGTACACAACTTGCTGAACACAGAATTGCAGCTTCGAAGGGGACACCTTGTGCCCCTTGTCGGCCAGGAAATGTAAAACCGTCAGTGATGCTTTTTCACATTCGGGCTCGCTTCGGGCGGTGATCAGCAGATCATCGACATACTGAAGCAGGGCAGTGTTAACAGGCATGTGGATACTGTCAAGTTGTCTTTTCAGTGCTTGGCTGTAGATGCTGGGGCTTTCTGTGAATCCTTGAGGTGCGCGTGCAAATTTGAAGCTTCGTCCATTTAAACAGAATCCGAACAAATATTGGCTTTCCGGATCGATTGGGACGCTAAAGAAGGCGTTCTTGAGGTCAATTACAGTAAAGAACGTTGCTTCTGAATCAATAGCTGTTAATAATGAAGAGATATCTGGAACCACGGGATACTGTGGTACAATGCATTTATTCAATTCGCGCAGATCAATAATTAATCGATAAACTGGGGGTGCTTTCGGATCAGTTCGTTTAAGAATTGGGATAATAGGAGAATTACATACATTGGAGTCGGTTTCCACAACCACTCCTTGTGCAATGAGCTCGTCAATGATTTGCAGCAAAGCCACTACAGCATCTGGAGGTAACTTGTATTGTCGAATTCGTGGTAATACCACTCCTGCTTTGAGTGTGACTCGATATGGTGTAATGTGCATACAACCTACATCAGTGGGGCCTTGTGCCCATAAATGTGCAGGGACATTCTGTAACCGGTGATCTATGTCTTTCAATACGTAGTGACCTTTAAAGTCACGCAAAAATAGTCGTACCCCTTCTGGGGAACAACATATTGCAGCTCCTAGAGCTTTCAATGTCTTTATACCTAACAAGTTTTCTGGGCATGATTTTGTAAGCAATAAATCTGTAGTCCGTATCAATGGACCAACTGCAAGAGGAAGAGGTTGCGATACTTCATTAACAATAGGTTTTCCTGAAAATCCAAGGGAAACATTCTGTGAGCCTGAGAGGGGTGCCCCTGGAACCTCGTCGTGACTTATAGTTGTTCTGCTTGCCCCTGTATCAATTAAAAACTTTCTGTCCTTCCCTAATACTTGACTATGTACATAAGGACCCTCTTGATCTACAGGAACCTCAATAAGGGGTAAGCCAACCTCCCTCTCTAGGCTATTTCATGTGTATCGCTGATAATCGGGATAGTCATTTTGTGCATACTGGTACATCTGTTGTGTCGTGTTTTGTGTGGCGACACTAGGCTGTGGCTGTGGTACCGCTACGGTCTGTTGTGAAGCTGGCATAGGCTGTACATTCTGAGGTACTTGTGGTTGGATCTGATCCTGTCTAGGTGGACGCGGTCTTTCCTTGGTTTTACCCGTAGAGATATTATGTTTCAGAACTGCACAATCGTTTATATAATGACCTGGCTGTTTACAATAGTTACATGTCCCTTTAACAGGAACCGCTGAATTACTGGACTGTGTCGCACCCTTTTTATGACTGTCAGCTGGAACTGACTGGGCGACGAGCATTTTCATTTTCGTGTCTTTCATACGTCTTTGTTCGTGTTCTTGTTCTTCTCTAATTCTATTCTGATGGTACTGTAACATTTGTAACATTTGTGACGGGGTGTTAGCTTGCCAAGAGCTCTCTACTTTCAATACTCTGTTCTTAACCTGGGGCAAGGAATTCTCGACTAATTTTGTTACAAAAAGATGTGGATATGAATCGCTACTTGCTTTCAGGCCGCTATTAATACCAAAACATTTTTCAAATCGGGAATAAAAATCACTAGTGTCTTCATCGGGTTTCTGTTTGCAGGCTGAGATTGCTCCCCAGTCTTCCTTTTTCGTAGTTAATAAACGTGGCAATACTTGTACTAATAATCCTGGTAATGCTTTAGTTTTGTCTCCAAGCCCTAGGCCTGCAGTTCGGGCATTTTCTTCATTTTCTAATGCTGTCCAATCAATCTTTTGCTCTCCCACCTCCCATTCTTTTTCTTTGAGTTTCTCGTAAATACCGGCAGGTAATAATACTTTTAATATTTTCATGATGTCAGGATAGGTATAATCACCCATGAGTAACATGTCTTTTATTTCACGGTGAAAACCTGCTGGATCTCTGTCATGGCTAGGCACTAACTTTTTCATTTCCAATAGTTCTATTTTAGTTATAGGCGTGTACACAAACACGCGTCTAAAAGTATTATCATCATTTCTAACTGGGTGCACTTCGCGTAAGGGATTCTGTCTGTCTATGTAATACATTTTTCTTTCCATGGAGGGAGCTGGATCAAGCTCTGAACACAAAAAGGCACTATATCTGCGTCGATATTCTAGAATTACTTTAATTAGATCGGTACCTAGGCCTCTCCATTTATTCATGAGTAGTTCTATCAGTATATCAGGCAGGGGACCAGGATCGGAATGTTGACCTTTATACAATATAAGGAGATGTTGTATCATGTATATACCAGCTAAACGCTGTTCGTCTGGTGAAAGATTCAAAAACGTGTGTGCTAGCGTGTCATCACTATATTTATCAGAACTGTCAGCCCATTGTACTGCTGACCTGGCTAATTCTTGTTCATCCATAGAATCGAGTACATGGTACCCCATTCGTTCTTGAAGTATTTTATCAGTAGCCTGAAATAAGTGTTCAGGGGTCTTTGGATTTGACATGGCTGCTTGAAAAATTCTCTTACTTTCTGGACGTATCGGACGTATTGAATTATTAAAGGATCTTCCCTTACCTACATACGCTATCATTTCTCTAGCTGGTAATTGTAATTGTCCTGTTGTCATTTCTAGTTGTTCCTCCTCCCCCGAGGACTCAGTCTTATCTGCATCTGTTTCTCGTTCAGGTCGTTCTCTTTCACATATTTGTTCTACTGTTTTTCGGATCCTTCGGTACATACTTTCTATACTATTCTGTTTATCATGTTTTCCGTCCGCTATATTCTGACCCCATTTGTTAAGTGCTTTCATTTCTTCCGGGTCTACACCTGGCCTATCTCTGTGTCTTATCAGGCAGTTTATGAAGAAGCGTAACAACAATTTTTGCGTGTCCACTTTCTGGTATGCCATGGCCTCGCCAATACTTTCGGGACCTTGCCCTGTTTGGACAAAGTGATATATTTTGTCTAGATGATCAATCATTCCTGGTAATATCATTAAATAATTCGCAACTCGTCGTAAACGTACTGATGATAGCATCATTCTGTCGTCTTTACCAGGTACTGGATCATATCTACAATCTGTAAGAGGCTCTTTAAATATGTCATAATTCGCTGTTTGAGGTGTACGTTGGTGTGCTAAATCCCTATAAGTCAATCGACGCGCTGATGGCGGCGTATGAAAACTTCCTGTCGCACCTCCTGAGGTGCTAGGTCCAAAAGGATTCGTTGGGTGTAAGGTGGGAAGAATAGATGCAGGAAGGAGTGAAGGAACGGGCGGAAGGTTTGCAACGGAAGGAGGAGTATGTTGCTGCGGAAGTGGGGGCAGATTATCTCGGGGTCGAGCGCCGTTAGTAGGTGGTGTGCGTGGCGGCGGAGCATTAACATATTCGGGAGCTACATCGTCTAAATAGGAAGAAAGGAAAATGTCCTTTGCGGTCTTGGGGAGCAATTTAGTCGGAAGCAATGGAGGTGGCAGATCTTTCGGTACTTCCAGGGTGGCCTTAGGTAAACCCTCGGCCAGAAGAGGATACATACCATTCATAAGAGTGTTTCGTTGTCTGTCTACTTGTTCTGCTTTTGCTCAGATACCTTCCTCAATTAATACGTTTTCTCGGGCTTTGTCTGAATCCTCCCTACTTTTTTCTTCTTTTCTGAGTGCTTTCTCTGTGCGTCTATGCGATTCTTTACGCCATAATTCAATGGCATCTTTCTGTGACTGTCTGGCTTTCTTTTTCCATAATGCTTCTTCTACTCTCATGATGCAATCTGCATCCCATGTCCCAGCAGCGGGCCATCTCTGATTCTCTGCTAAATCCTTGGTGTAGTCCACCCACAAATCGAGATATAATACGGCATCTAGGCCATGTTTATGGTACATAAAGTACCCTGGAGTGTCCCTAGGTGGAATGGGAACGGCTTCCTCGAGTATCCCTTTTCTAGTTCTAATCTGTCTTAATTTTGAGATTAACGGCATCTTAAACCTTGCTACTTGACTCTTTTTCGGACTTGAACACAATTAATACAATAAACACAGTAATGAAGATCGAACAATCACTCATACCACGACATTTAAAACATATTAAAACATTTTAAAACGAACAATAATAATTAGAATAAAACTAGCTAACTGCATAATACTAGATGTACTGCTAAACAGTACAGATACACTGCTAAAACAGTGCAGACCGGATCTGTGTACCCAAACCCGTCTTGACCGGCACAAACCAATGCGCACGTCTAGATGCGTCCCCAGCAACGGTACTCACCGGGAAGCACGGAACGGAACAGAAGGCCTCGGAAACTCTGGTCTGGACTAGACCAAACTGGACTCGACTCGACTCGTGACATGGATACTTCGGAACTTCGGAACCTGGTGGGCCTCTGTATACCTCGGATCTTGCTCTCTCAGCTAGGCTCTGGTCGGGATCCTCCGCACTCCTCACCGCCTCGTCTGGGTGTTGATCGCAGCCTCAGTCACCTCCGTTGGCCTGAGGGAGGTACAGGAAATCCTGCAGGTACGCGTAGTTGTCCGTCCGGCTGTGGCAGGAGACCAGGTCTGCAATGCACCTCCGGCGCGTGGGGTGGGGGAGGTGTCCCTGTTCGGGCGCCAATTATGTGGTAAATTTAAATTACCTAGACTTAATTTATGCGGTAAAGTTCAATAAGAATAACTCAGTAAAAATAAGAGGCAGAATCCGTGGTATTTGAGGTTTTTAAAAGGGGATTTATTCCTTACAAAGGAATTGGTTCGAACCAGGCAATCGGATTCCGTCACCACGAAGGTTCGGGAAGGGATCGAGCAATACTTTGTTGACAGGTTGTCATATATATAGTCAATGCATTACAGTAAAGGCAAATGCAGGAGGCGTAACAGCTGAGAAGAGAGATAAGAATACACATACGTAATGAAAAAAGCGTTATAATAGGCGTGTACTTAGAAACGTCATTATGAGGATGTCACAGGTGGGTGGATCCATAAGAGAATCCTGCAAAGTCAGCAGAAATACATGGCAGAGATGCGCGCATGGCAGCATGACGTGTGATTGACGTGTAACTGGAGGGTGAAGGGGACTTGACATTTAGCCCTACATGAGGAGACAGAAGTCTGGGATGTCAGAACAACCTAATCCCAAATCATATCTAATATCTTGTGTTTTAGGAACTGTATTATCTGGAAGGAAAGGTCTCTCAGGCAGAGGCTATCCTATACTGACTTCTAGTGCGTGTATAAGCGTCTACGTGTCTACATGAGATGCGAGGGGGCATGGGCCTATCATGGTAACAGGAGCTATGAGTTACTTGCACGGAGACAGTAAGGCCGGGCCCTTTGCTCTGTAGCTGGGAGGATGTTTACCTAAACTACTAGACAGGAATGTATTTCTCGAGGAGCGGAGCAGATAACTTGAAGGCAGAATACAGTCTTGGCAGGCAACAGGCCGGGCCAGGCACCGTTAGCCGCACAGGAAGTAAGACAAAGGTCATGGATACAGATGCAGGTCCAGGCTGGAGCATTCAGAGGCAGAAAGCAGGAAAAGCTCGATGGCAGAATTCAGGGCCTAACTTGCCAGAGCTGAAAAACATGAAAGGTACTCTATATAAAGACGGTGGCAAGGCATACTTAGGAACGGAATATTCGACCCATTCATGGTGGATCTGAAAGATGACATGTTAACGTTGGACGCATATGTATTTGCGTCTTCATAGCTGGAAGTGGAGGGAACATACATGTACTTGTAGCATATACATGGAGCCGTTGGGGTCTAAGATAGGGGACACAATTGATCATAAAAATTCATATTTCCTCAAGAACCATCAGCTTATCTTGTTCTCCACAATAATTGCTTTTGCCAAGGCTTGTTTGCTTCGATCAAGTCGCCGACACTGCCGACAGCGAGAGCCTGTGTGGGACAGCTCGTGAACCGACTCCTAGACGTCGTCGACCTCCAGGGACCACGTGGCTGCAGAGACAAGCTACACCTTTCTTCCTGTTTGCACCCGACATCGCCTGGTACCCACCTGGTGCCACGCTGGTCACTGGCTAGTGACTGTGAACACTGTCCCCTCTGCTTACAGGTCTTCTACAACTCCGATCCACTCTTGGATCCACCGCATCCCTTCCGGACCGACCGCCTGCAGCATCTTTGTCCACAGGCTCCATTGACCCGATAGAAGAAACCCGACGCATTTCGACACCTATGCACCCGCTTCCTGTGGGTGAGGTAAAGCTGGCACTCCGGTGCCCAAGTGTAGAGTAACATCTCTAGTGTCTGTGTTTCCAATCTTAAGGTAATAGTCCATCCGGAAGATCCTTTTTGCAGTAACTTTGTAACTTTTACGCACCCATTGAAAACCTATGGGAGCACGCGTGTGACTATTTGCTCTGCACACGCAACCCGTGGACCTCCTGGTCACTAACTGAAGTTAGCTCCTTGTAGGCCCAGCGATTCTAGAGGCCCTAGGCCTTTTCCCTTTTCTGTTTGTGGTACTTATACCACTATTTTAGTATATGGTTTGAGCGGCCACCAGGGCCTATCCATATAAAGTGCAACTTCTGTGTATTCTACTGTAACCTTGTTTGACGATTTGTGCTCCTGTGCTCATAAAGAGACTAGGGGTTACTTTGAGAAATAAATACATATATATTTTGAATATATATCTGTGTGGTGTCCTTTCATTGGTATAAAAGGGGGTTACATTTGGTAAAACAGCTGGCTTAACACGCTTCACGAGTTTAGCCTCAAAGACTGCTTAGCCTACGCTAACACTAGGGCAGCTAGTCCGAAAAGGTTGACTTACAACCACACCATAAGGGTTGCTTGGCATGGTACAAGGTGGTCACTTTAACTAGTGAACATCATATACCAGGCCAACTTCTCACAGTCAGTCAGTCAGTGTCAGTCAGTCAGTGTCAGTCAGTCAGTGTCAGTCAGTGTCAGTCAGTCAGTGTCAGTGTCAGTCAGTCAGTGTCAGTCAGTGTCAGTCAGTCAGTGTCAGTCAGTGTCAGTATCAGTCAGTCAGTGTCAGTCAGTGTCAGTGTCAGTCAGTCAGTGTCAGTCAGTCAGTCAGTGTCAGTCAGTGTCAGTCAGTGTCAGTCAGTGTCAGTCAGTCAGTGTCAGTCAGTCAGTGTCAGCCAGTCAGTGTCAGTCAGTGTCAGCCAGTGTCAGTCAGTCAGTGTCAGTCAGTCAGTGTCAGTCAGTCAGTGTCAGTCAGTGTCAGTCAGTGTGAGTCAGTCAGTGTCAGTCAGTGTCAGCCAGTGTCAGCCAGTGTCAGCCAGTGTCAGTCAGCCAGTGTCAGTCAGTCAGTGTCGGTCAGTCAGTGTCAGTAAGTCAGTGTCAGTCAGTCAGTGTCAGTCAGTCAGTGTCAGTCAGAGTCAGTGTCAGTCAGTGTCAGTCAGTGTTCGTCAGTCGTAGAGTCAGTCAGTCAGTGTCAGTCAGTCAGTGTCAGTCAGAGTCAGTGTTAGTCTGTGTCAGTCAGTGTCAGTCAGCCAGTGTCAGTCAGTGTGTGTCAGTGTGTGTCAGTCAGTGTCAGTCAGTCAGTGTCAGCCAGTGTCAGTCAGCCAGTGTCAGCCAGTGTGTGTCAGTGTGTGTCAGTCAGTGTCAGTCAGTGTCAGTCAATCAGTCAGTGTCAGTCAGTGTCAGTCAGTCAGAGAGTCAGTCAGTCAGTTTCAGTCAGTCAGTCAGTGTCAGTCAGTCAGTGTCAGCCAGTCAGTGTCAGTCAGTTTCAGTCAGTCAGTGTCAGTCAGTCAGTCAGTGTCAGTCAGTGTCAGTCAGTGTCAGCCAGTGTCAGTCAGCCAGTGTCAGTTAGTGTGTGTCAGTGTGTGTCAGTCAGTGTCAATCAGTCTGTGTCAGTCAGTGTCAGTCAGTCAGTGTCAGTCAGTGTCAATCAGTCAGTCAGTGTCAGTCAGTCAGTGTCAGTCAGAGTCAGTGTCAGTCAGTGTCAGTCAGTCGGTGAGTCAGTCAGTGTCAGTCAGTCAGTGTCTGTCAGTCAGTGTCTGTCAGTGTCAGCCAGTGTCTGTCAGTCAGTGTCTGTCAGTATCAGTCAGTGTCAGTCAGTCAGTGTCTGTCAGTGCCAGTCAGTGTCTGTCAGTGTCTGTCAGTCAGTGTCTGTCAGTCAGTGTCTGTCAGTCAGTGTCAGTCACTGTCAGCCAGTCAGTGTCAGCCATTGTCAGCCAGTGTCAGTCAGTGTCAGTCAGTCAGTGTCAGTCAGTGTCAGTCAGTGTCAGTCAGTGTCAGTCAGTCAGTATCAGTCAGTGTGAGAAGTTGGCCTGGTATATGATGCTCACTAGTTAAAGTGATCACCTTGTACCATGCCAAGCAACCCTTATGGTGTGGTTGTAAGTCAACCTTTTCGGACTAGCTGCCCTAGTGGTAGCGTAGGCTAAGCAGTCTTTGAGGCTAAACTCGTGAAGCGTGTTAAGCCAGCTGTTTTACCAAATGCAACCCCCTTTTATACCAATGAAAGGACACCACACAGATATATATTCAAAATATATATGTATTTATTTCTCAAAGTAACCCCTAGTCTCTTTATGAGCACAGGAGCACAAATCGTCAAACAAGATTATCACAGAATACACAGAAGTTGCACGTTATATGGATAGGCCCTGGTGGCCACTCAAACCATATACTAAAATAGTGGTATAAGTACCACGAACAGAAAAGGGAAAAGGCCTAGGGCCTCTAGAATCGCTGGGCCTACAAGGAGCTAACGTCAGTTAGTGACCAGGAGGTCCACGGGTGGCGTGTGCAGAGCAAATAGTCACACGCGTGCTCCCATAGGTTTCAATGGGTGCGTAAAAAGTACAAAGTTACTGCAAAGAGGATCTTCCGGATGGACTAGGAACTCAAGATTTGGAACACAGGCACTAGAGATGTAATACTACACTTGGGCACAGGTGTGCCAGCTTTACCTCACCCACAGGAAGCGGGTGCATAGGCCTCGAAGTGCGTCGGGTTTCTTCTATCTGTTCCGTGGAGCTTGAAGACAAAGATGCTGCAGGCGGTCGGTCCGGGAGAGAAGCAGTGGATCCAAGAGTGGATCGGAGATGTTGAAGACCTGTAAGCAGAGGGGACAGTGTTCACAGTCACTAGCCAGTGACCAGCGTGGCACCAGGTGGGTACCAGGCAATGTCGGGTGCAAACAGGAAGAAAGGGGTATCTTGTCTCTGCAGCCACGTGGTCCCTGGAGGTTGACGACGTCCAGGAGTCGAGTCACGAGCTGTCCCACGCAGGCTCTCGCTGTCAGCGGTGTCGGCGACTTGATCGAAGCAAACAAGCCTTGGCAAAAGCAATTGTTGTAGGAAAAGGAAATAAGCTGATGGTTCTGACCAGCAAGGTCAGAAGGACTGCTCCTTTGGAGGGGAGCAAGGGCCAGTCTGGAGCAACCAGACCAGCGGTGTATTTCTTGAAGTTCGTCGCCAAGATGGCTACTAGCCAGCGGGCCAGCAACCGGTTAGGCGCGTCGAGTGGCAAAATGCAGAAGGGCCCCACGCAGATCGTGGAGATGCTGGAGGGCTCACCTTTGGTGCAGATGCTGCTCGGGTGTTGGGCTTCTCAGATCCCAAAGCACAACTTGGAGGGAGCCTCGGTTGTTGCACTTGTCAGCTTGTCGTAGTCGTTCCAAGATGGCTGGCTCCACGTGTCTCGGTGCCTCCACGGGTCTCCTCTTTTCAGGGACTGTGGATCGGGCGGTGAGAGGTCTGGAGGTCCAGGTCTTGTCAGTCTCTGGGCTCGGGCTCCAGCGGGAGGCGGCGGCAAAGCAGACGTTGATTCGCTGGATGGTGCTTGCGTTAGCAAGGTGGTCACTCCCTGACCACAGGGGAGATTGGCTTCAGTCCTCTGTGCAGCAGAGCGTCGAAGTTCCCGTCTTCTTCTTAGTTTTAAGTTGATTCCAGGATGTCTGAAGTCTTAGGACACAGCTCCTACCTTTAAGCGGATTCTAGGGGCCGGACTACCTGCTAGGTCCCTCCCTATGGGTGGGACCAGGAAGGGGGGTGGTTACACCCCCAATCCTTTGTCCAGCTCGCCCCAGGCCCGGGACTGGTGTGCCCCAGGACCGGTTTGAACTGGCATATGCACCGAGGCTCCTTGTGAGCCACAGGCATGTCTGGTTTCTTTCCAGCCCTACCTGACCAATACACAAAATCCTGTCTGGGGTGGTGCACGCACCTCCCCTGGCAGGAAACCCTTTGTCCACACCTCCCAAGCTGGAAGGACTCCCAGCAGCAGGAGGGCAGACTTGTGTCTGTGGTGGCAGCATCCATTTTGTGGAGCTGAGGCTATGTCTGATTTTACCCGGGTTTCAGGCACTGTACATGTCGTGTCCCTCTAGAAGGGTGGAATGCTAACCCCGTCGCCAGAATTGGCGAGGGGTTAGTATTCCAATTCGTATGACACCTTACTCGACATGTTTTGATAAAGCCAAACCAAAGTTAGCATTTAACCGCGAGGTTCATAATGCACTTAAGAGTATATGGTATGACGATATCTGGAAACAGTAGAAGGAAGTTGTTCCGACCACTGCAGACAGGCTCAGCTCATGCCAGAGCACCATCTCACATGGAACCAAGCACTCTGCCTTCAGGATTGTTAAGGCCTGCCATAGGAGTGACTTATAGGTTACCAGGTGTCCCATTTAAGGTTAGGTATAGGTATACTACACCTAAGTAAGAGGTGATTACACCAACTTACCCCAGCTGAGTGATCAGCCAGTTGTGTCAGATTGTTAGGCCAAGCCTGGGGTGGCATAATACATGCTGCAGCCCCTGGCAGGCCTTGGGTACACCAATGCCCTGGGTACCTAGTGTACACTGGTACAGGGGCTGACAGGGTGATCCACTTCCAATTGGTTATGCACCTAGGGTGCATAGTTGTAATTTAGTAGAGAGAACAGCAGGCTGGGGGTCTGATTGGCAGGCCCACAGCCTCAATATGTCAAAAACCAGTGAAGCAAAAAGCAAAAATTTGGGGTGACCATAGGATAGCAGACCCTACTCTCCTACACAACCCCCCCCCAAACGCTGGGACATTAAACTAGCCTTGACCAGTCTCGTCTTCATGTCCTAAGTGGAAGTACCTGGAGAGACCATCTGCATTCCCATGGTCAGTACCTGGCCGGTGCTCCACTGTAAAGTCCATCCCCTGTAGGGAAATGGACCACCTAAGCAGTTTGGGGTTTTCACCCTTCATCTGATTTAGCCACAAGAGGGGCTTATGGTCGGTCTGAATCTTGAAGTGAGTGCCAAACAAGTATGGCCTCAGCTTCTTCAGGGCCCACACCACAGCAAAGGCCTCCCTCTCAATAGCTGACCAATTCTTCTCTCTGGGGGTCAACCTTCTGCTAATAAAAGCAATGGGTTGGTCTTGACCATCTACATTAAGTTGTGACAGCACAGCTCCCACACCCAACTCAGAAGCATCTGTTTGGACAATAAACTCTTTGGAGTAGTCAGGACTTTTCAGGATAGGTGCAGAGCACATGGCCTCCTTCAGGTCATCAAATGCCTTTTGACAGCTTACTGTCCACTGAACCTTTTTGGGCATCTTCTTGGATGTCAGATCATTAAGAGGAGTCACAATGGACCCATAGTTCTTAACAAACTTCCTGTAGTACCCAGTCAAGCCCAAGAAAGCTCGAACTTGAGTCTGGGTGGTTGGAGGGGACCAGTCCTTGATGGATTGTATCTTACTCTCCAGTGGTTGAACTTGGCCTCCACCTACAAGGTGGCCCAAATATACAACCTTACTCTGCCCTATCTGGCACTTAGTAGCCTTGATAGTGAGGCCTGCCCTCTGCAGGGCCTCGAGAGCCTTCTTCAGGTGGATCAGGTGATCCTCCCAGGTGGAGCTAAAGACAGCAATGTCATCAAGATATGCTGCACAAAAGTCATCCAACCCAGTAAGGACTTGGTTCACCAGCCTTTGGAAGGTGGCAGGTGCATTCGTCAGACCAAAGGGCATCACCACAAACTGGTAGTGCCCACCTGGGGTTGAGAATGCTGTTTTGGCCTTAGACTCCTCAGCTAATCTGATTTGCCAATAGCCAGCTGTTAAGTCAAATGTGCTCAAAAACTTTGCAGAAGCTAGTTTGTCTATGAGCTCATCTGCCCTTGGAATAGGGTGTGCATCTGTCCTGGTGACAGCATTGAGTCCTCTGTAATCCACACAGAACCTCATCACTCTCTTGCCATCTTTGGTGTGAGGTTTGGGGACCAGAACCACTGGGCTAGCCCAGGGGCTCTCTGAGGGTTCAATGACACCTAATTCCAGCATTTTATGTACCTCAGCCTTTATACAGTCCCTGACGTGGTCAGGTTGTCTGTAAAGCTTGTTCTTTACAGGCAGACTGTCACCAGTGTCCACCACATGGGTACACCAGTCAGTTTGACTAGGTATCAAGGAAAACATATGTGAAAATGATTGTAGAACCTGTCTACATTCAGTCTGCTGATGGGCAGTGAGGTTGCCTCCAAGGGTCACTCCTTCAACTGAGCCATCTTCAGGGTTCTGAGACAACAGGTCTGGGAGAGGGTCACTCTCTTCCTCCTGTCCCTCATCTGTAGCCATGAGCAAGCCCATGTCTGCCCTGTCAACATATGCTTTAAGCCTGTTAACATGGAGTACCCTGTGGGGACTCCTGGGAGTTCCTAGGTCGACCAAGTAGGTGACCTCTCCCTTCTTTTCCAGGATTGTATGGGGTCCAGACCATTTGTCTTGGAGTGCTGCTGGGGCCACTGGCTCCAACACCCATACCTTCTGTCCTGGCTGAAACTCAACCAAGACAGCCTTTTGGTCATGCCAAGCTTTCTGTAAGGCCTGGCTTGCCTCAAGGTTTTTGGATGCCTTCTCCATATACTCAGCCATCCTGGAGCGGAGACCAAGTACATAGTCCACTATGTCTAGCTTAGGCTTTTTGAGAGGTAACTCCCATCCTTCCTTCACCAAACACAGTGGGCCTCTCACAGGGTGCCCAAACAACAATTCAAAGGGGCTGTAGCCAACCCCCTTTTGTGGGACCTCTCTGTAAGCAAACAGAAGGCAGGGTAGAAGGATGTCCCATCTTCGCCTGAGCTTTTCAGGTAATCCTTTGATCATACCCTTTAGGGTCTTGTTGAATCTCTCAACAAGCCCATTGCATTGTGGGTGATAAGGGGTGGTGAACTTGTAGTTGACACCACATTCCTTCCACATAGCTGTCAAGTATCCTGACATAAAGTTGGTACCTCTGTCAGATACTACCTCCTTAGGAAACCCCACTCTGGAGAATACTCCCAGCAGGGCCCTGGCCACAACAGGTGCTGTAGTGGTCCTGAGGGGAATTGCCTCTGGGTACCTGGTGGCATGATCCACTACCACCAGTATAAATCTGTGCCCAGATACAGTGGGAGGATCCATGGGACCCACTATATCTATTCCCACTCTTTCAAAGGGGACCCCCACCACAGGTAGTGGTATCAGGGGGGCCCTTGTTGTGCCACCTGATTTGCCACTGGCTTGGCAGGTAACACAGGAGCGACAAAACTCCTTTGTATCTTCATTCATATGAGGCCAGTGAAAGTGAGGGACAAGTCTGTCCCAGGTCTTATTCTGGCCTAGGTGTCCTGCTAAGGGAATATCATGGGCCAAGGTAAGAAGGAAGCCCCTAAATTGCAGAGGTATAACCAACCTCCTGGTTGCACCAGGCTTGGGGTCTCTAGCCTCTGAATAAAGGAGCCCTTCATCCCAATACACTTTATGGGTACCTTGAGCATTCCCAGCAGCCTCAGCAGCAGCCAGCTGTCTGAGGGGTTCAAGAGAGGGACAGGATAACTGAGCCTGCCTCAAGTCAGCCCTTGAAGGTCCCCCTGTCCCCAGAAACTCAACCTGATCAGGTTCAAGCTCTTCAGGGACAGTTCCTTCAGGGTCCTCTAGATCAGCTTCCTGGGAAGGCTGATCATCACTCTGAGGCAGGGGGGAAGGCACAGCCTTGACCCTCCTGTTCTTCTTCTTGGTAGGTGTTTGGTCCATTGTTCCAGGATCCAAGACCTGAGGTTCAGTGAGGCACTTTTTGGCCTGTGACCTGGTCACAGCAAGGACATGTGATGATATACCTAACATCTCTGCATGAGTCCTGTACTCCACTTCTGACCATAGAGAACTCTCTAGGTCATTGCCCAACAAACATTCTACTGGGAGGTCTGCACTAACCACAACCCTTTTGAGGCCAGTTACCCCTCCCCATGAGAAGTTAACAACTGCCACACTGTGTGAAGTAGTGGCATTGCTGGCATTGGTCACCAGGTAGTTCTCACCTGGTATGTACTGTCCAGGGTCCACAAAGCCTGGTGTCACCATAGTGACACTGGCACATGTGTCCCTGTAGGCTTGAGCCACTTTGTCATTAATTAAAGGAGTCTGTCTGTACTTGCCCAGGTTACTGGGGCTCACAGTCAGGGACAAATCAATGTCCCCATCACAGATCAAGACTGCCTGTGTCAGGGTTCTGTCTAAGTCAGAATCTCCTTCAGTTCCCATAGTGATTCCCACTACACCCTTTGTCTGGGGACCAACACTGCTAACAGTAGTACTGGGAGCAGGTGCCTTAGGGGCAACAGTGTTGGGGGCTCCACCCTTTTTGCAATCACTAGTCCAGTGAGTTGTATTTTTGCAATGATTGCACCAGGGTTTCTTTTGACCTTCTTTCTTCTTTTTGGACTGTTGTTGGGACCCACCCTCCTTAGCAGTAGTTTGGGGCCCTGTTGAAGACTTCTGGTCTTTAGATTTCTGATCTCCACCCTTTTGGTCTGTTTTCTTCTGATCACCCCCTTGGCCCTGGTTCTGGTTCTTTTGCTTAACCCTGGTTCTGACCCATTTGTCTGCCTTCTTTCCCAATTCTTGGGGAGAGGTCAGATCAGAGTCAACCAAGTGTTGATGCAGTTGCTGGTTTTGACAGTTGTTTAAAATCTGTTCTCTCATCATCAAATT
Source organism: Triturus cristatus (assembly GCF_964204655.1). Taxonomy (NCBI): domain Eukaryota; kingdom Metazoa; phylum Chordata; class Amphibia; order Caudata; family Salamandridae; genus Triturus; species Triturus cristatus. The sequence continues at coordinate 271,229 of NW_028188052.1, forward strand.
ATACAATCCTGTAAAATCAGATACCTTACTTCCCAGCAACCAACCCTCCAAAGCCTTAGTGGCACATTCAACATATTCAGACCAGTCCTGAGTCTGTGTCTTTTGGGTGTCTCTGAACATTAACCTGTACTGTTCAGTGGTTAAGCCTAACCCATCTACCAGAACACTCTTCAGGACTCTGTAGTTTCTGACATCCTCTTCTCTAACAGTGAGGAGTCTGTCTCTGCCTCTTCCTTCAAAGGAGAGCCAGAGGATTGCTGCCCACTGGTCTTCAGGAACCTGCTGTACTTTGCAGGCTCTCTCAAGAGCAGTTATCCATTTGTGGATGTCATCCCCACTTTTGTAGGGGGGCACAACCTTAGACAGGTTCCTATTATCAAAGACCCTATCTTTGTCCTTAGGGACAGTGCTGCCACCAGTGGGTATAGACCCACTCTCTCTAGGTTGCCTAGCCTTGTTCAGTTTTTCTTCCATCAGGGCTACTTCTAGCTCCTGCTTCCTGATCCTCAGCTGGGCTTCCTGCATTCTGGCCTCATGTTCCCTCCTCTGAGGGGTGGTCAGTCTCCTTCTGGAGTGACCTTGAGAGCCTCTAGAGCCATGGGAAGCATTGGAGTCACCTGAGCGATTCCTTTGCCTTCCAAGCCCTGTGTTAAGTCCACTGGGGAGATCCAATGGGGTGAACCTACTGTCAGTCCCCAATAGCCTTAGTTTAGCTGGGCCAAGTATAACACTTGGCACTGGGCTAGTTCTCCCTTCATCCCCACTCACATCTGTATCCCCATCACTTTCTTCCTCTGTGGTAGGCATCCCATCTAAGGGGTGACTATTGGAAGGGGGTACCTCTGTGGCATCTTCAGAAGGGGGGCCTCCTGTTCCTGTCCCTAAGGGGGCTAACTGGGAAGCTTTCTTGAGTTCTCTCTGATTCTCATCATTCTGTAAGAGTTCTCTGAGCTCAGCAGAGTTAGGGTTCTTGGGCTGTTTAAGGCCTCTAAGAGTTGCCAAATGCCTGAGCTCATTCTGATTAAGGGTAGCAAAGCTGGATGGTGCCCTCTGGGGGTCACTCTCAACAGAGATGGGTACAGTGGACCCCTCTGCCCCGGCCATTGCTCTTAAGTGTGGGTGGATGTGTTGCAATCTACCTACACTTGGGTTTGCCTACTAAACCTATCTAGCAGTTGTAGTCAGGGTGTGCTACTCCCTTTGCTCTACAACAACTAAGTTCAGTAGAACTTATGTATATCTAATCTTGTTTTATATGTACCTACAGGTACCTATGTGATCTTTCAATTGGTAACCAAGAGATTACAATGGTAAAACACAGCAAGCTCAAATCCAACCGCTGCTCACCAATGTGAGAAGTTGGCCTGGTATATGATGCTCACTAGTTAAAGTGATCACCTTGTACCATGCCAAGCAACCCTTATGGTGTGGTTGTAAGTCAACCTTTTCGGACTAGCTGCCCTAGTGGTAGCGTAGGCTAAGCAGTCTTTGAGGCTAAACTCGTGAAGCGTGTTAAGCCAGCTGTTTTACCAAATGCAACCCCCTTTTATACCAATGAAAGGACACCACACAGATATATATTCAAAATATATATGTATTTATTTCTCAAAGTAACCCCTAGTCTCTTTATGAGCACAGGAGCACAAATCGTCAAACAAGATTATCACAGAATACACAGAAGTTGCACGTTATATGGATAGGCCCTGGTGGCCACTCAAACCATATACTAAAATAGTGGTATAAGTACCACGAACAGAAAAGGGAAAAGGCCTAGGGCCTCTAGAATCGCTGGGCCTACAAGGAGCTAACGTCAGTTAGTGACCAGGAGGTCCACGGGTGGCGTGTGCAGAGCAAATAGTCACACGCGTGCTCCCATAGGTTTCAATGGGTGCGTAAAAAGTACAAAGTTACTGCAAAGAGGATCTTCCGGATGGACTAGGAACTCAAGATTTGGAACACAGGCACTAGAGATGTAATACTACACTTGGGCACAGGTGTGCCAGCTTTACCTCACCCACAGGAAGCGGGTGCATAGGCCTCGAAGTGCGTCGGGTTTCTTCTATCTGTTCCGTGGAGCTTGAAGACAAAGATGCTGCAGGCGGTCGGTCCGGGAGAGATGCAGTGGATCCAAGAGTGGATCGGAGATGTTGAAGACCTGTAAGCAGAGGGGACAGTGTTCACAGTCACTAGCCAGTGACCAGCGTGGCACCAGGTGGGTACCAGGCAATGTCGGGTGCAAACAGGAAGAAAGGGGTAGCTTGTCTCTGCAGCCACGTGGTCCCTGGAGGTCGACGACGTCCAGGAGTCGAGTCACGAGCTGTCCCACGCAGGCTCTCGCTGTCGGCGGTGTCGGCGACTTGATCGAAGCAAACAAGCCTTGGCAGAAGCAATTGTTGTAGGAAAAGGAAATAAGCTGATGGTTCTGACCAGCAAGGTCAGAAGGACTGCTCCTTTGGAGGGGAGCAAGGGCCAGTCTGGAGCAACCAGACCAGCGGTGTATTTCTTGAAGTTCGTCGCCAAGATGGCTACTAGCCAGCGGGCCAGCAACCGGTTAGGCGCATCGAGTGGCAAAATGCAGAAGGGCCCCACGCAGATCGTGGAGATGCTGGAGGGCTCACCTTTGGTGCAGATGCTGCTCGGGTGTTGGGCTTCTCAGATCCCAAAGCACAACTTGGAGGGAGCCTCGGTTGTTGCACTTGTCAGCTTGTCGTAGTCGTTCCAAGATGGCTGGCTCCACGTGTCTCGGTGCCTCCACGGGTCTCCTCTTTTCAGGGACTGTGGATCGGGCGGTGAGAGGTCTGGAGGTCCAGGTCTTGTCAGTCTCTGGGCTCGGGCTCCGGCGGGAGGCGGCAGCAAAGCAGACGTTGATTCGCTGGATGGTGCTTGCGTTAGCAAGGTGGTCACTCCCTGACCACAGGGGAGATTGGCTTCAGTCCTCTGTGCAGCAGAGCGTCGAAGTTCCCGTCTTCTTCTTAGTTTTAAGTTGATTCCAGGATGTCTGAAGTCTTAGGACACAGCTCCTACCTTTAAGCGGATTCTAGGGGCCGGACTACCTGCTAGGTCCCTCCCTATGGGTGGGACCAGGAAGGGGGGTGGTTACACCCCCAATCCTTTGTCCAGCTCGCCCCAGGCCCGGGACTGGTGTGCCCCAGGACCGGTTTGAACTGGCATATGCACCGAGGCTCCTTGTGAGCCACAGGCATGTCTGGTTTCTTTCAAGCCCTACCTGACCAATACACAAAATCCTGTCTGGGGTGGTGCATGCACCTCCCCTGGCAGGAAACCCTTTGTCCACACCTCCCAAGCTGGAAGGACTCCCAGCAGCAGGAGGGCAGACTTGTGTCTGTGGTGGCAGCATCCATTTTGTGGAGCTGAGGCTATGTCTGATTTTACCCGGGTTTCAGGCACTGTACATGTCGTGTCCCTCTAGAAGGGTGGAATGCTAACCCCGTCGCCAGAATTGGCGAGGGGTTAGTATTCCAATTCGTATGACACCTTACTCGACATGTTTTGATAAAGCCAAACCAAAGTTAGCATTTAACCGCGAGGTTCATAATGCACTTAAGAGTATATGGTATGACGATATCTGGAAACAGTAGAAGGAAGTTGTTCCGACCACTGCAGACAGGCTCAGCTCATGCCAGAGCACCATCTCACATGGAACCAAGCACTCTGCCTTCAGGATTGTTAAGGCCTGCCATAGGAGTGACTTATAGGTTACCAGGTGTCCCATTTAAGGTTAGGTATAGGTATACTACACCTAAGTAAGAGGTGATTACACCAACTTACCCCAGCTGAGTGATCAGCCAGTTGTGTCAGATTGTTAGGCCAAGCCTGGGGTGGCATAATACATGCTGCAGCCCCTGGCAGGCCTTGGGTACACCAATGCCCTGGGTACCTAGTGTACACTGGTACAGGGGCTGACAGGGTGATCCACTTCCAATTGGTTATGCACCTAGGGTGCATAGTTGTAATTTAGTAGAGAGAACAGCAGGCTGGGGGTCTGATTGGCAGGCCCACAGCCTCAATATGTCAAAAACCAGTGAAGCAAAAAGCAAAAATTTGGGGTGACCATAGGATAGCAGACCCTACTCTCCTACAGTCAGTCAGTGTCAGTCAGTGTCAGTCAGTCAGTTTCAGTCAGTCAGTGTCAGTCAGTCAGTGTCAGTCAGTCGGTGAGTCAGTCAGTCAGTGTCAGTCAGTGTCAGTCAGTCAGTGTCAGTCCGTGTCAGTCAGTCAGTGTCAGTCAGTCTCAGTCAGTCAGTCTCAGTCAGTCAGTCTCATTCAGTCAGTGTCAGTCAGTCAGTCTCATTCATTGTCAGTCAGAGTCAGTGTCAGTCAGTGTCAGTCAGTCAGTGTCAGTCAGTCAGTGTCAGTCAGTGTCAATCAGTGTTAGTCAGTTAGTCAGTGTCAGTCAGTGTCAGTCAGTCAGTGTCAGTCAGTGTCAGTCAGTCAGTGTCAGTCAGTGTCAGTGTCAGTCAGACAGTGTCAGTCAGTGTCAGTGTCAGTCAGTCAGTGTCAGTCAGTGTCAGTCAGTCAGTGTCAGTCAGTCAGTGTCAGTCAGTCAGTGTCAGTCAGTGTCAGTCAGTCAGTGTCAGTCAGAGTCAGCTAGTGTCAGCTAGTGTCAGTCAGCCAGTGTCAGTCAGTCAGTGTCGGTCAGTCAGTGTCAGTCAGTCAGTGTCAGTCAGTCAGTGTCAGTCAGTGTCAGTCAGTCAGTGTCAGTCAGAGTCAGTGTCAGTCAGTGTGCATCAGTCAGAGAGTCAGTCAGTCAGTGTCAGTCAGTCAGTGTCAGTCAGTCAGTGTCAGTCAATCAGTGTCAGTCAGTGTCAATCAGTGTTAGTCAGTTAGTCAGTGTCAGTCATTGTCAGTCAGTGTCAGTCAGTCAGTGTCAGTCAGTGTCAGTCAGTCAGTGTCAGTCAGTGTCAGTGTCAGTCAGTCAGTGTCAGTCAGTGTCAGTCAGTCAGTGTCAGTCAGAGTCAGTGTCAGTCAGTGTGCATCAGTCAGAGAGTCAGTCAGTCAGTGTCAGTCAGTCAGTGTCAGTCAGTCAGTGTCAGTCAATCAGTGTCAGTCAGTGTCAATCAGTGTTAGTCAGTTAGTCAGTGTCAGTCATTGTCAGTCAGTGTCAGTCAGTCAGTGTCAGTCAGTGTCAGTCAGTCAGTGTCAGTCAGTGTCAGTGTCAGTCAGTCAGTCAGTGTCAGTCAGTGTCAGTGTCAGTCAGTCAGTGTCAGTCAGTCAGTGTCAGTCAGCGTCAGTCAGTGTCAGTCAGTCAGTGTCAGTCAGTGTCAGCCAGTCTCAGCTAGTGTCAGTCAGCCAGTGTCAGTCAGTCAGTGTCGGTCAGTCAGTGTCAGTCAGTGTCAGTCAGTCAGTGTCAGTCAGAGTCAGTGTCAGTCAGTGTGCGTCAGAGAGTCAGTCAGTCAGTGTCAGTCAGTCAGTGTCAGTCAGTCAGTGTCTGTCAGTCAGTGTCTATCAGTGTCAGTCAGTGTCTGTCAGTCAGTGTCTATCAGTGTCAGTCAGTGTCTGTCAGTATCAGTCAGTGTCTGTCAGTGTCAGTCAGTGTCTGTCAGTGTCTGTCAGTCAGTGTCTGTCAGTCAGTGTCTTTCAGTCAGTGTCTGGCAGTCAGTGTCAGTCAGTGTCAGCCAGTCAGTGTCAGCCTGTGTCAGTCAGTGTCAGTCAGTGTCAGTCAGTCAGTGTCAGTCAGTCAGTGTCAGTCAGTGTCAGTCAGTCAGTATCAGTCAGTCAGTGTCAGTCAGTCGGAAAGTCAGTCAGTCAGTGTCAGTCAGTGTCAGTCAGTCAGTGTCAGTCAGTGTCAGTCAGTCAGTGTCAGTCAGTGTCAGTCAGTGTCAGTCAGTCAGTGTCAGTCAGTCAGTGTCAGTCAGTGTCAGTCAGAGTCAGTGTCAGTCAGAGTCAGTCAGTCAGTGTCAGTCAGTCAGTGTCAGTCAGTGTCAGTCAGTGTCAGTCAGTCAGTATCAGTCAGTCAGTGTCAGTCAGTCGGAGAGTCAGTCAGTCAGTGTCAGTCAGTGTCAGTCAGTCAGTGTCAGTCAGTGTCAGTCAGTCAGTTTCAGTCAGTGTCAGTCAGTCTCAGTCAGTCAGTGTCAGTCAGTCAGTGTCAGTCAGTGTCAGTCAGAGTCAGTGTCAGTCAGAGTCAGTCAGTCAGTGTCAGTCAGTGTCAGTCAGTGTCAGTCAGTGTCAGTCAGTCAGTGTCAGTCAGTGTCAGTCAGTGTCAGTCAGTCAGTGTCAGTCAGTCAGTGTCAGTCAGTCAGTGTCAGTCAGTGTCAGTCAGTCAGTGTCAGTGTCAGTCAGTCAGTGTCAGTCAGTGTCAGTCAGTCAGTGTCAGTCAGTCAGTGTCAGTCAGTCAGTGTCAGTCAGTGTCAGTCAGTCAGTGTCAGTGTCAGTCAGTCAGTGTCAGTCAGTGTCAGTCAGTCAGTGTCAGTCAGTGTCAGTATCAGTCAGTCAGTGTCAGTCAGTGTCAGTGTCAGTCAGTCAGTGTCAGTCAGTCAGTCAGTGTCAGTCAGTGTCAGTCAGTGTCAGTCAGTCAGTGTCAGTCAGTCAGTGTCAGCCAGTCAGTGTCAGTCAGTGTCAGTCAGTGTCAGCCAGTGTCAGTCAGTCAGTGTCAGTCAGTCAGTGTCAGTCAGTCAGTGTCAGTCAGTGTCAGTCAGTGTCAGTCAGTCAGTGTCAGTCAGTGTCAGCCAGTGTCAGCCAGTGTCAGCCAGTGTCAGTCAGTCAGTGTCGGTCAGTCAGTGTCAGCCAGTCAGTGTCAGTCAGTCAGTGTCAGTCAGTCAGTGTCAGTCAGAGTCAGTGTCAGTCAGTGTCAGTCAGTGTGCGTCAGTTGTAGAGTCAGTCAGTCAGTGTCAGTCAGTCAGTGTCAGTCAGAGTCAGTGTCAGTCAGTGTGTGTCAGTCGTAGAGTCAGTCAGTCAGTGTCAGTCAGTCAGTGTCTGTCAGTCAGTGTCAGTCAGTCAGTGTCTGTCAGTCAGTGTCAATCAGTCAGTCAGTGTCAGTCAGTCAGTGTCAGTCAGAGTCAGTGTCAGTCAGTGTCAGTCAGTCGGAGAGTCAGTCAGTGTCAGTCAGTCAGTGTCTGTCAGTCAGTGTCTGTCAGTGTCAGTCAGTGTCTGTCAGTCAGTGTGTGTCAGTATCAGTCAGTGTCAGTCAGTCAGTGTCTGTCAGTGTCAGTCAGTGTCTGTCAGTCAGTGTCTGTCAGTCAGTGTCTGTCAGTCAGTGTCAGTCACTGTCAGCCAGTCAGTGTCAGCCAGTGTCAGCCAGTGTCAGTCAGTGTCAGTCAGTCAGTGTCAGTCAGTCAGTGTCAGTCAGTGTCAGTCAGTGTCAGTCAGTGTCAGTCAGTCAGTATCAGTCAGGCAGTGTCAGTCAGTCAGTGTCAGTCAGTCAGTCAGTGTCAGTCAGTCGGTGAGTCAGTCAGTCAGTATCAGTCAGTCAGTGTCAGTCAGTGTCAGTCAGTCAGTATCAGTCAGTCTCAGTCAGTCAGTCTCAGTCAGTCAGTCTCATTCAGTCAGTGTCAGTCAGTCAGTCTCAGTCAGTGTCAGTCAGAGTCAGTGTCAGTCAGTGTCAGTCAGTCAGTGTCAGTCAGTCAGTGTCAGTGAGTGTCAATCAGGGTTAGTCAGTTAGTCAGTGTCAGTCAGTGTCTGTCAGTGTCTATCAGTCAGTGTCTGTCAGTCAGTGTCAGTCACTGTCAGCCAGTCAGTGTCAGCCATTGTCAGCCAGTGTCAGTCAGTGTCAGTCAGTCAGTGTCAGTCAGTCAGTGTCAGTCAGTGTCAGTCAGTGTCAGTCAGTCAGTATCAGTCAGTCAATGTCAGTCAGTGTCAGTCAGTCAGTGTCAGTCAGTCAGTGTCAGTCAGTCAGTGTCAGTCAGTCGGTGAGTCAGTCAGTCAGTATCAGTCAGTGTCAGTCAGTCAGTGTCGGTCAGTGTCAGTCAGTCAGTGTCAGTCAGTCAGTGTCAGTCAGTCAGTGTCAGTCAGTCGGTGAGTCAGTCAGTCAGTATCAGTCAGTGTCAGTCAGTCAGTGTCGGTCAGTGTCAGTCAGTCAGTGTCAGTCAGTGTCAGTCAGTCAGTCTCAGTCAGTCAGTCTCATTCAGTCAGTGTCAGTCAGTCAGTCTCAGTCATTGTCAGTCAGAGTCAGTGTCAGTCAGTGTCAGTCAGTCAGTGTCAGTCAGTCAGTGTCAGTCAGTGTCAATCAGTGTTAGTCAGTTAGTCAGTGTCAGTCAGTGTCAGTCAGTGTCAGTCAGTCAGTGTCAGTCAGTGTCAGTCAGTCAGTGTCAGTCAGTGTCAGTGTCAGTCAGTCAGTGTCAGTCAGTGTCAGTGTCAGTCAGTCAGTGTCAGTCAGTGTCAGTTAGTCAGTGTCAGTCAGTCAGTGTCAGTCAGTCAGTGTCAGTCAGAGTCAGTGTCAGTCAGTGTGTGTCAGTCGTAGAGTCAGTCAGTCAGTGTCAGTCAGTCAGTGTCTGTCAGTCAGTGTCAGTCAGTCAGTGTCAGTCAGTCAGTGTCAGTCAGTGTCAGTCAGTCAGTGTCAGTGTCAGTCAGTCAGTGTCAGTCAGTGTCAGTCAGTCAGTGTCAGTCAGTCAGTGTCAGTCAGTCAGTGTCAGTCAGTGTCAGTCAGTCAGTGTCAGTGTCAGTCAGTCAGTGTCAGTCAGTGTCAGTCAGTCAGTGTCAGTCAGTGTCAGTATCAGTCAGTCAGTGTCAGTCAGTGTCAGTGTCAGTCAGTCAGTGTCAGTCAGTCAGTCAGTGTCAGTCAGTGTCAGTCAGTGTCAGTCAGTCAGTGTCAGTCAGTCAGTGTCAGCCAGTCAGTGTCAGTCAGTGTCAATCAGTGTCAGCCAGTGTCAGTCAGTCAGTGTCAGTCAGTCAGTGTCAGTCAGTCAGTGTCAGACAGTGTCAGCCAGTGTCAGCCAGTGTCAGCCAGTGTCAGTCAGTCAGTGTCGGTCAGTCAGTGTCAGCCAGTCAGTGTCAGTCAGTCAGTGTCAGTCAGTCAGTGTCAGTCAGAGTCAGTGTCAGTCAGTGTCAGTCAGTGTGCGTCAGTTGTAGAGTCAGTCAGTCAGTGTCAGTCAGTCAGTGTCAGTCAGAGTCAGTGTCAGTCAGTGTGTGTCAGTCGTAGAGTCAGTCAGTCAGTGTCAGTCAGTCAGTGTCTGTCAGTCAGTGTCAGTCAGTCAGTGTCTGTCAGTCAGTGTCAATGAGTCAGTCAGTGTCAGTCAGTCAGTGTCAGTCAGAGTCAGTGTCAGTCAGTGTCAGTCAGTCGGAGAGTCAGTCAGTGTCAGTCAGTCAGTGTCTGTCAGTCAGTGTCTGTCAGTGTCAGTCAGTGTCTATCAGTCAGTGTGTGTCAGTATCAGTCAGTGTCAGTCAGTCAGTGTCTGTCAGTGTCAGTCAGTGTCTGTCAGTCAGTGTCTGTCAGTCAGTGTCTGTCAGTCAGTGTCAGTCACTGTCAGCCAGTCAGTGTCAGCCAGTGTCAGCCAGTGTCAGTCAGTGTCAGTCAGTCAGTGTCAGTCAGTCAGTGTCAGTCAGTGTCAGTCAGTGTCAGTCAGTGTCAGTCAGTCAGTATCAGTCAGTCAGTGTCAGTCAGTCAGTGTCAGTCAGTCAGTCAGTGTCAGTCAGTCGGTGAGTCAGTCAGTCAGTATCAGTCAGTCAGTGTCAGTCAGTGTCAGTCAGTGTCAGTCAGTCAGTATCAGTCAGTCTCAGTCAGTCAGTCTCAGTCAGTCAGTCTCATTCAGTCAGTGTCAGTCAGTCAGTCTCAGTCAGTGTCAGTCAGAGTCAGTGTCAGTCAGTGTCAGTCAGTCAGTGTCAGTCAGTCAGTGTCAGTGAGTGTCAATCAGGGTTAGTCAGTTAGTCAGTGTCAGTCAGTGTCTGTCAGTGTCTATCAGTCAGTGTCTGTCAGTCAGTGTCAGTCACTGTCAGCCAGTCAGTGTCAGCCATTGTCAGCCAGTGTCAGTCAGTGTCAGTCAGTCGGTGTCAGTCAGTCAGTGTCAGTCAGTGTCAGTCAGTGTCAGTCAGTCAGTATCAGTCAGTCAATGTCAGTCAGTGTCAGTCAGTCAGTGTCAGTCAGTCAGTGTCAGTCAGTCAGTGTCAGTCAGTCGGTGAGTCAGTCAGTCAGTATCAGTCAGTGTCAGTCAGTCAGTGTCGGTCAGTGTCAGTCAGTCAGTGTCAGTCAGTGTCAGTCAGTCAGTCTCAGTCAGTCAGTCTCATTCAGTCAGTGTCAGTCAGTCAGTCTCAGTCATTGTCAGTCAGAGTCAGTGTCAGTCAGTGTCAGTCAGTCAGTGTCAGTCAGTCAGTGTCAGTCAGTGTCAATCAGTGTTAGTCAGTTAGTCAGTGTCAGTCAGTGTCAGTCAGTGTCAGTCAGTCAGTGTCAGTCAGTGTCAGTCAGTCAGTGTCAGTCAGTGTCAGTGTCAGTCAGTCAGTGTCAGTCAGTGTCAGTCAGTCAGAGTCAGCCAGTGTCAGTCAGTCAGTGTCGGTCAGTCAGTGTCAGTCAGTCAGTGTCAGTCAGTCAGTGTCAGTCAGTGTCAGTCAGTCAGTGTCAGTCAGAGTCAGTGTCAGTCAGTGTGCGTCAGTCAGAGAGTCAGTCAGTCAGTGTCAGTCAGTCAGTGTCAGTCAGTCAGTGTCAGTCAGTCAGTGTCAGCCAGAGTCAGTGTCAGTCAGTGTCAGTCAGTGTGCGTCAGTTGTAGAGTCAGTCAGTCAGTGTCAGTCAGTCAGTGTCAGTCAGAGTCAGTGTCAGTCAGTGTGTGTCAGTCGTAGAGTCAGTCAGTCAGTGTCAGTCAGTCAGTGTCTGTCAGTCAGTGTCAGTCAGTCAGTGTCTGTCAGTCAGTGTCAATCAGTCAGTCAGTGTCAGTCAGTCAGTGTCAGTCAGAGTCAGTGTCAGTCAGTGTCAGTCAGTCGGAGAGTCAGTCAGTGTCAGTCAGTCAGTGTCTGTCAGTCAGTGTCTGTCAGTGTCAGTCAGTGTCTGTCAGTCAGTGTGTGTCAGTATCAGTCAGTGTCAGTTAGTCAGTGTCTGTCAGTGTCAGTCAGTGTCTGTCAGTCAGTGTCTGTCAGTCAGTGTCTGTCAGTCAGTGTCAGTCACTGTCAGCCAGTCAGTGTCAGCCAGTGTCAGCCAGTGTCAGTCAGTGTCAGTCAGTCAGTGTCAGTCAGTCAGTGTCAGTCAGTGTCAGTCAGTGTCAGTCAGTGTCAGTTAGTCAGTATCAGTCAGTCAGTGTCAGTCAGTCAGTGTCAGTCAGTCAGTCAGTCAGTGTCAGTCAGTCGGTGAGTCAGTCAGTCAGTATCAGTCAGTCAGTGTCAGTCAGTGTCAGTCAGTGTCAGTCAGTCAGTATCAGTCAGTCTCAGTCAGTCAGTCTCAGTCAGTCAGTCTCATTCAGTCAGTGTCAGTCAGTCAGTCTCAGTCAGTGTCAGTCAGAGTCAGTGTCAGTCAGTGTCAGTCAGTCAGTGTCAGTCAGTCAGTGTCAGTGAGTGTCAATCAGGGTTAGTCAGTTAGTCAGTGTCAGTCAGTGTCTGTCAGTGTCTATCAGTCAGTGTCTGTCAGTCAGTGTCAGTCACTGTCAGCCAGTCAGTGTCAGCCATTGTCAGCCAGTGTCAGTCAGTGTCAGTCAGTCAGTGTCAGTCAGTCAGTGTCAGTCAGTGTCAGTCAGTGTCAGTCAGTCAGTATCAGTCAGTCAATGTCAGTCAGTGTCAGTCAGTCAGTGTCAGTCAGTCAGTGTCAGTCAGTCAGTGTCAGTCAGTCGGTGAGTCAGTCAGTCAGTATCAGTCAGTGTCAGTCAGTCAGTGTCAGTCAGTGTCAGTCAGTCAGTGTCAGTCAGTGTCAGTCAGTCAGTCTCAGTCAGTCAGTCTCATTCAGTCAGTGTCCGTCAGTCAGTCTCAGTCATTGTCAGTCAGAGTCAGTGTCAGTCAGTGTCAGTCAGTCAGTGTCAGTCAGTCAGTGTCAGTGTGAGAAGTTGGCCTGGTATATGATGCTCACTAGTTAAAGTGATCACCTTGTACCATGCCAAGCAACCCTTATGGTGTGGTTGTAAGTCAACCTTTTCGGACTAGCTGCCCTAGTGGTAGCGTAGGCTAAGCAGTCTTTGAGGCTAAACTCGTGAAGCGTGTTAAGCCAGCTGTTTTACCAAATGCAACCCCCTTTTATACCAATGAAAGGACACCACACAGATATATATTCAAAATATATATGTATTTATTTCTCAAAGTAACCCCTAGTCTCTTTATGAGCACAGGAGCACAAATCGTCAAACAAGATTATCACAGAATACACAGAAGTTGCACTTTATATGGATAGGCCCTGGTGGCCACTCGAACCATATACTAAAATAGTGGTATAAGTACCACGAACAGAAAAGGGAAAAGGCCTAAGGCCTCTAGAATCGCTGGGCCTACAAGGAGCTAACGTCAGTTAGTGACCAGGAGGTCCACGGGTGGCGTGTGCAGAGCAAATAGTCACACGCGTGCTCCCATAGGTTTCAATGGGTGCGTAAAAAGTACAAAGTTACTGCAAAGGAGATCTTCCGGGTTGACTAGGAACTTAAGATTTGGAACACAGGCACTAGAGATGTATTACTACACATGGGCACCGGAGTACCAGCTTTACCTCACCCACAGGAAGCGGGTGCATAGGCCTCAAAGTGCGTCGGGTTTCTTCTATCTGTTCCGTTGAGCCTGGGACAAAGATGCTGCAGGCGGTCGGTCCGGGAGAGATGCGGTGGATCCAAGGGTGGATCGGAGTTGCAGAAGACCTGAAAGCAGAGGGGACAGTGTTCACAGTCACTAGCCAGTGACCGGCGTGGCACCAGGTAGGTACCAGGCGATGTCGGGTGCAAACAGGTGATGAGGGGTAGCTTGTCTCCGCAGCCACGTGGTCCCTGAAGGTCGACGACGTCCAGGAGTCGGCTCACGAGCTGTCCCACGCAGGCTCTCGCTGACGGCGGTGTCGGCGACTTGGTCGAAGCAAACAAGCCTTGGCGAAAGCAATTGTAGGAGGATTCGGAAGTCAGCTGTTGGTTCTGACCAGCAAGGTCAGAGGGATTGCTCCTTTGGAGAGGAGCAAGGGCCAGTCTGGAGCAACCAGACCAGCGGTGTTTTTCGTAGAGTTCGTCGCCAAGATGGCCACTAGCCAGCGGGCCAGCAACCGGTTAGGCGCGTCGAGTGGCAAAATGCAGAAGGGCCCCACGCAGATCGTGGAGATGCTGGAGGGCTCACCTTTGGTGCAAATGCTGCTCGAGAGTTGGGCTTCTCAGATCCCAAAGCACAACTTGGAGGGAGCCTCGGTTGTTGCACTTGTCAGCTTGTCGTAGTCGATCCAAGATGGCTGGCTCCACGTGTCTCGGTGCCTCCACGGGTCTCCTCTTTGCAGGGACTGTGGATCGGGCGGTGAGAGGTCTGGAGGTCCAGGTCTTGTCAGTCTCTGGGCTCGGGCTCCGGCGGGAGGCGGCGGCAAAGCAGACGTTGATTCGCTGGATGGTGCTTGCGTTAGCAAGGTGGTCACTCCCTGACCACAGGGGAGATTGGCTTCAGTCCTCTGTGCGGCAGAGCGTCGAAGTTCCCGTCTTCTTCTTAGTTTCAAGTTGATTCCAGGATGTCTAAAGTCTTAGGACACAGCTCCTACCTTTATTCGGATTCTAGGGGCCGGACTACCTGCTAGGTCCCTCCCTATGGGTGGGACCAGGAAGGGGGGTGGTTACACCCCCAATCCTTTGTCCAGCTCGCCCCAGGCCCGGGACTGGTGTGCCCCAGGACCGGTTTGAACTGGCATATGCCCCGAGGCTCCTTGTGAGCCACAGGCATGTCTGGTTTCTTTCAAGCCCTACCTGACCAATACACAAAATCCTGTCTGGGGTGGTGCTCGCACCTCCCCTGGCAGGAAACCCTTTGTCCACACCTCCCAAGCTGGAAGGACTCCCAGCAGCAGGAGGGCAGACTTGTGTCTGTGGTGGCAGCATCCATTTTGTGGAGCTGAGGCTATGTCTGATTTTACCCGGGTTTCAGGTACTGTACATGTCGTGTCCCTCTAGAAGGGTGGAATGCTAACCCCGTCGCCAGAATTGGCGAGGGGTTAGTATTCCAATTCGTATGACACCTTACTCGACATGTTTTGATAAAGCCAAACCAAAGATAGCATTTAACCGCGAGGTTCATAATGCACTTAAGAGTATATGGTATGACGATATCTGGAAACAGTAGAAGGAAGTTGTTCCGACCACTGCAGACAGGCTCAGCTCATGCCAGAGCACCATCTCACATGGAACCAAGCACTCTGCCTTCAGGATTGTTAAGGCCTGCCATAGGAGTGACTTATAGGTTACCAGGTGTCCCATTTAAGGTTAGGTATAGGTATACTACACCTAAGTAAGAGGTGATTACACCAACTTACCCCAGCTGAGTGATCAGCCAGTTGTGTCAAATCGTTAGGCCAAGCCTGGGGTGGCATAATACCTGCTGCAGCCCTTGGCAGGCCTTGGGTACACCAATGCCCTGGGTACCTAGTGTACACTGGTACAGGGGCTGACAGGGTGATCCACTTCCAATTGGTTATGCACCTAGGGTGCATAGTTTTAATTTAGTAGAGAGAACAGCAGGCTGGGGGTCTGATTGGCAGGCCCACAGCCTCAATATGTCAAAAACCAGTGAAGCAAAAAGCAAAAATTTGGGGTGACCATAGGATAGCAGACCCTACTCTCCTACACAACCCCCCCCCAAACGCTGGGACATTAAACTAGCCTTGACCAGTCTCGTCTTCATGTCCTAAGTGGAAGTACCTGGAGAGACCATCTGCATTCCCATGGTCAGTACCTGGCCGGTGCTCCACTGTAAAGTCCATCCCCTGTAGGGAAATGGACCACCTAAGCAGTTTGGGGTTTTCACCCTTCATCTGATTTAGCCACAAGAGGGGCTTATGGTCGGTCTGAATCTTGAAGTGAGTGCCAAACAAGTATGGCCTCAGCTTCTTCAGGGCCCACACCACAGCAAAGGCCTCCCTCTCAATAGCTGACCAATTCTTCTCTCTGGGGGTCAACCTTCTGCTAATAAAAGCAATGGGTTGGTCTTGACCATCTACATTAAGTTGTGACAGCACAGCTCCCACACCCAACTCAGAAGCATCTGTTTGGACAATAAACTCTTTGGAGTAGTCAGGACTTTTCAGGATAGGTGCAGAGCACATGGCCTCCTTCAGGTCATCAAATGCCTTTTGACAGCTTACTGTCCACTGAACCTTTTTGGGCATCTTCTTGGATGTCAGATCATTAAGAGGAGTCACAATGGACCCATAGTTCTTAACAAACTTCCTGTAGTACCCAGTCAAGCCCAAGAAAGCTCGAACTTGAGTCTGGGTGGTTGGAGGGGACCAGTCCTTGATGGATTGTATCTTACTCTCCAGTGGTTGAACTTGGCCTCCACCTACAAGGTGGCCCAAATATACAACCTCACTCTGCCCTATCTGGCACTTAGTAGCCTTGATAGTGAGGCCTGCCCTCTGCAGGGCCTCAAGAGCCTTCTTCAGGTGGATCAGGTGATCCTCCCAGGTGGAGCTAAAGACAGCAATGTCATCAAGATATGCTGCACAAAAGTCATCCAACCCAGTAAGGACTTGGTTCACCAGCCTTTGGAAGGTGGCAGGTGCATTCTTCAGACCAAAGGGCATCACCACAAACTGATAATGCCCACCTGGGGTTGAGAATGCTGTTTTGGCCTTAGACTCCTCAGCTAATCTGATTTGCCAATAGCCAGCTGTTAAGTCAAATGTGCTCAAAAACTTTGCAGAAGCTAGTTTGTCTATGAGCTCATCTGCCCTTGGAATAGGGTGTGCATCTGTCCTGGTGACAGCATTGAGTCCTCTGTAATCCACACAGAACCTCATCTCTCTCTTGCCATCTTTGGTGTGAGGTTTGGGGACCAGAACCACTGGGCTAGCCCAGGGGCTCTCTGAGGGTTCAATGACACCTAATTCCAGCATTTTATGTACCTCAGCCTTTATACAGTCCCTGACGTGGTCAGGTTGTCTGTAAAGTTTGTTCTTTACAGGCAGACTGTCACCAGTGTCCACAACATGGGTACACCAGTCAGTTTGACTAGGTATCAAGGAAAACATATGTGAAAATGATTGTAGAACCTGTCTACATTCAGTCTGCTGATGGGCAGTGAGGTTGCCTCCAAGGGTCACTCCTTCAACTGAGCCATCTTCAGGGTTCTGAGACAACAGGTCTGGGAGAGGGTCACTCTCTTCCTCCTGTCCCTCATCTGTAGCCATGAGCAAGCCCATGTCTGCCCTGTCAACATATGCTTTAAGCCTGTTAACATGGAGTACCCTGTGGGGACTCCTGGGAGTTCCTAGGTCCACCAAGTAGGTGACCTCTCCCTTCTTTTCCAGGATTGTATGGGGTCCAGACCATTTGTCTTGGAGTGCTGCTGGGGCCTCTGGCTCCAACACCCATACCTTCTGTCCTGGCTGAAACTCAACCAAGACAGCCTTTTGGTCATGCCAAGCTTTCTGTAAGGCCTGGCTTGCCTCAAGGTTTTTGGATGCCTTCTCCATATACTCAGCCATCCTGGAGCGGAGACCAAGTACATAGTCCACTATGTCTAGCTTAGGCTTTTTGAGAGGTAACTCCCAGCCTTCCTTCACCAAACACAGTGGGCCTCTCACAGGGTGCCCAAACAACAATTCAAAGGGGCTGTAGCCAACTCCTTTTTGTGGGACCTCTCTGTAAGCAAACAGAAGGCAGGGTAGAAGGATGTCCCATCTTCGCCTGAGCTTTTCAGGTAATCCTTTGATCATACCCTTTAGGGTCTTGTTGAATCTCTCAACAAGCCCATTGCATTGTGGGTGATAAGGGGTGGTGAACTTGTAGTTGACACCACATTCCTTCCACATAGCTGTTAAGTATCCAGACATAAAGTTGGTACCTCTGTCAGATACTACCTCCTTAGGAAACCCCACTCTGGAGAATACTCCCAGCAGGGCCCTGGCCACAACAGGAGCTGTAGTGGTCCTAAGGGGAATTGCCTCTGGGTACCTGGTGGCATGATCCACTACCACCAGTATAAATCTGTGCCCAGATGCAGTGGGAGGATCCATGGGACCCACTATGTCTATTCCCACTCTTTCAAAGGGGACCCCCACCACAGGTAGTGTGTGAGAAGTTGGCCTGGTGTATGATGCTCACTAGTTAAAGTGATCACCTTGTACCATGCCAAGCAACCCTTATGGTGTGGTTGTAAGTCAACCTTTTCGGACTAGCTGCCCTAGTGGTAGCGTAGGCTAAGCAGTCTTTGAGGCTAAACTCGTGAAGCGTGTTAAGCAAGCTGTTTTACCAATAGTAACCCCCTTTTATACCAATGAAAGGACACCACACAGATATATATTCAAAATATATATGTATTTATTTCTCAAAGTAACCCCTAGTCTCTTTATGAGCACAGGAGCACAAATCGTCAAACAAGATTATCACAGAATACACAGAAGTTGCACGTTATATGGATAGGCCCTGGTGGCCACTCAAACCATATACTAAAATAGTGGTATAAGTACCACGAACAGAAAAGGGAAAAGGCCTAGGGCCTCTAGAATCGCTGGGCCTACAAGGAGCTAACGTCAGTTAGTGACCAGGAGGTCCACGGGTGGCGTGTGCAGAGCAAATAGTCACACGCGTGCTCCCATAGGTTTCAATGGGTGCGTAAAAAGTACAAAGTTACTGCAAAAGGAATCTTCCGGATGACCTAGGAACTTAAGATTTGGAACACAGGCACTAGAGATGTAATACTACACTTGGGCACAGGTGTGCCAGCTTTACCTCACCCACAGGAAGCGGGTGCATAGGCCTCGAAGTGCGTCGGGTTTCTTCTATCTGTTCCGTTGAGCCTGGGACAAAGATGCTGCAGGCGGTCGGTCGGGAAGAGATGCAGTGGATCCAAGAGTGGATCGGAGATGTTGAAGACCTGTAAGCAGAGGGGACAGTGTTCACAGTCACTAGCCAGTGACCAGCGTGGCACCAGGTGGGTACCAGGCGATGTCGGGTGCAAACAGGAAGGAAGGTGTAGCTTGACTCTGCAGCCACGTGGTCCCTGAAGGTCGACGACGTCCAGGAGTCGAGTCACGAGCTGTCCCACGCAGGCTCTCGCTGTCGGCGGTGTCGGCGACTTGATCGAAGCAAACAAGCCTTGGCAAAAGCAATTGTTGTAGGCAAGGAGTTTAAGCTGATGGTTCTGACCAGCAAGGTCAGAGGAACTGCTCCTTTGGAGGGGAGCAAGGGCCAGTCTGGAGCAACCAGACCAGCGGTGTTTGTCGTAGATTTCGTCGCCAAGATGGCCACTAGCCAGCGGGCCAGCAACCGGTTAGGCGCGTCGAGTGGCAAAATGCAGAAGGGCCCCACGCAGATCGTGGAGATGCTGGAGGGCTCACCTTTGGTGCAGATGCTGCTCGAGGGTTGGGCTTCTCAGGACCCAAAGCACAACTTGGAGGGAGCCTCGGTTGTTGCACTTGTCAGCTTGTCGTAGTCGTTCCAAGATGGCTGGCTCCACGTGTCTCGGTGCCTCCACGGGTCTCCTCTTTTCAGGGACTGTGGATCGGGCGGTGAGAGGTCTGGAGGTCCAGGTCTTGTCAGTCTCTGGGCTCGGGCTCCGGCGGGAGGCGGCGGCAAAGCAGACGGTGATTCGCTGGATGGTGCTTGCGTTAGCAAGGTGGTCACTCCCTGACCACAGGGGAGATTTTCTTCAGTCTTCTGTGCAGCAGAATGTCGAAGTTCCCGTCTTCTTCTTAGTTTCAAGTTGATTCCAGGATGTCTGAAGTCTTAGGACACAGCTCCTACCTTTAAGCGGATTCTAGGGGCCGGACTACCTGCTAGGTCCCTCCCTATGGGTGGGACCAGGAAGGGGGGTGGTTACACCCCCAATCCTTTGTCCAGCTCGCCCCAGGCCCGGGACTGGTGTGCCCCAGGACCGGTTTGAACTGGCATATGCACCGAGGCTCCTTGTGAGCCACAGGCATGTCTGGTTTCTTTCAAGCCCTACCTGACCAATACACAAAATCCTGTCTGGGGTGGTGCATGCACCTCCCCTGGCAGGAAACCCTTTGTCCACACCTCCCAAGCTGGAAGGACTCCCAGCAGCAGGAGGGCAGACTTGTGTCTGTGGTGGCAGCATCCATTTTGTGGAGCTGAGGCTATGTTTGGTTTTACCCGGGTTTCAGGTACTGTACATGTCGTGTCCCTCTAGAAGGGTGGAATGCTAACCCCGTCGCCAGAATTGGCGAGGGGTTAGTATTCCAATTCGTATGACACCTTACTCGACATGTTTTGATAAAGCCAAACCAAAGATAGCATTTAACCGCGAGGTTCATAATGCACTTAAGAGTATATGGTATGACGATATCTGGAAACAGTAGAAGGAAGTTGTTCCGACCACTGCAGACAGGCTCAGCTCATGCCAGAGCACCATCTCACATGGAACCAAGCACTCTGCCTTCAGGATTGTTAAGGCCTGCCATAGGAGTGACTTATAGGTTACCAGGTGTCCCATTTAAGTTTAGGTATAGGTATACTACACCTAAGTAAGAGGTGATTACACCAACTTACCCCAGCTGAGTGATCAGCCAGTTGTGTCAGATTGTTAGGCCAAGCCTGGGGTGGCATAATACATGCTTCAGCCCCTGGCAGGCCTTGGATACACCAATGCCCTGGGTACCTAGTGTACACTGGTACAGGGGCTGACAGGGTGATCCAACCAATTGGGTATGTACCTAGGGTACATGGAGTCCATTTTACAGAGAGAGCAGATAGCCTGAGAGCCTGAATGGCAGGATCTCAGGCCAACTAAGTCGAAAAACCAGCTAGACACTAGGCAAAAATTTTGGGGTAACCATAGTCAGATATCCACCTTCCTACACAACCCCCCCCCAAACGAAGGGAGATAAGGCTGACCTTGACCACGTAAGCCTATATTGCCCAAGTGGCCATATAAGGAGGAACCAGCACTGGCATGGTTACCCCCTGTCTCATGGCCCACTAAGCAATCCCTCACCCTAAGGGTATCAGAGGGTCTCCACCATAGGGAATCTCTACCTGTGGTGTGTCTTGGCAAAGTAAAAGGCTGGTGTTGAGATGGAGTACTGAAGTGAGTGTCCTCAAAGTGAGGCCTCAGCTTCCTCCAATCATCCTCCACCATGGATGCCTTTCTTTCTTTAACTGAGTTGCACTGTGCTCTCAGGGTCAGCCTCTGGCTACCTAAAGCTGGAGGCTGGGTCCCTTTTGTGGGCTTACTGGAGGGACAGGTCAGGTTTGGGGCCCTAAGGTCCCATGTTTGCCTGTGCCCAACAGAATCCCCCTGGGGGAGGTCCCTAACTACCTGTAAAGGAGATCCCTCAGGAATGTTTTTACCCATCACCTGACTAGGGCTACTAGCCAGGCAATCCTCATTCTTTTGATGGGGGGGTTCTTGTGGACAGGGGCCCTCTGGGGGTCCACTGGCCTCCCTGACCTCTGCAGCCCTGGGCTGACTGAGGCAGGGTAGAGAGAGGCAGGCTACCTGCACCAGACTGGATCCCACCTTGGAAGGGGCCACTGACATCAGAGGCTCTGCCAGGCCAGGCCTGGCTACCTCTGGGGCAGTTCCTTCACAAGGGGTGAGGTCAGATCCCTGAGGAGGCTGACCTTTTCCTAATGTCTGGGGAGAGGGAGACTTTTCTTCCTCCCCACTACTCTCAGTTTGTGTGGAGTGATCCATTGTTTCAGGCTTCACTACACCTATGTCAGTCTGAGTATAGGCTGAGACCATTACAGCCTTGCCAACCTTTTCAGGGGGGCACTCAGTTTGTGTTTGAGCTGTGACTGTCACAGCTCTGCCAGTCCCTACAGGGAAGTCTGTCTGTGCCTGGGCTGTGGCTACCACTGCCCTTCCAACCTTTTCAGGGAGGAAATCTATTTGGACAGGGGTTGTGAATGGCACAACCCCCCTACCCTTTTGTGAAAGGCCTACCATTTTAGAATGGGTGTCTTGTTCAACTCCAGCCCAAGCTGAGAGTTCTAAGTCATTCCCCAGTAAGCAGTCTACAGGCAAGGTTGGGGACACTGCTACCCTTTTAGGGCCAGTGACCCCTCCCCAGCTGAGACATACCTCTGCCATGGGATGACTGTTCTGTTTGCCATCAATGTTAGTCACCTGGTAGGAGAAACCGGGCAAAAGCTGCTCAGAGGGAACTAGCCAATGGGCCACCATTGTGATGCTAGCCCCAGTGTCTCTGTAGGCCTCAGCTTTTGTACCATTGATGTAGGGCTCCTGTCTGTACCTACCCAAAGTGTTGGGACAGGCAGTGAAGTTGGCAAACCCCATGCCACCATCACAGACAAGAGTGGTTGCTGTAGGGGAATTGGCTAAGCCAGGGTCCCCCTGTGTTCCCCAAGTAAACCCACCCAGATTTCTGGGGGCACTCCCACCACCTGGGGGATTACTGCTGACAGTAATAGGTGGTGTGACAGGAGTAATTGGAGGAACAGTTTTGTTTTTAGCCCTTGGGCAACCGCTGTCAGTTTTCCAATGCCCAGGAGTTTTACACTCATGGCAGTAGGGCTTTTTAGCTGTGGTAGAGGAGGGAGCTTGGGACCCACCACCCTGTGTGGAGTTTTGGGGCCCTGAGGAAGGTTTCTCTTTTTCTTTATCCCCACCCTTCTCTTGAGGCTTGGTGGTATCTTTCTTTTGGTCACCACCCTGGTTTTTAGGCCTGATCCTGGTCCTGACCCATTTATCTGCCCTCTTTCCCAATTCTTGGGGAGAGGTCAAATCTGAGTCTACCAGGTGTTGATGGAGAAGCTGGTTTTGACAATTACTTAAAATCTGCTCTCTCATCATCAAATTGTACAATCCTGTATAATCAGACACCTTACTTCCCAGCAACCAACCCTCCAAAGCCTTAGTGGCACATTCCACATATTCAGACCAGTCCTGAGTCTGTGTCTTCTGGGTGTCTCTGAACATTAACCTGTACTGTTCAGTGGTTAAGCCTAACCCATCAACTAGGACACTCTTCAGGACTCTGTAATTTCTGACATCCTCTTCTCTAACAGTGAGGAGTCTATCTCTGCCTCTCCCCTCAAAGGAGAGCCATAAGATTGCTGCCCACTGGTCTTCAGGAACCTGCTGCACTTTGCAGGCTCTCTCAAGAGCAGTCATCCATTTGTGGATGTCATCCCCACTTTTGTAGGGGGGCACAATCTTGGACAGGTTCCTATTGTCAAAGACCCTATCTTTGTCCCTAGGGACATTGCTGCCACCAGTGGGTATAGACCCACTCTCTCTATGCTGCCTAGCCTTGCTCAGTTTTTCTTCCATCAGGGCTACTTCTAGCTCCTGCTTCCTGATCCTCAGCTGGGCTTCTTGCATCTTGGCCTCATGTTCCCTCCTCTGAGGGGTGGTTATCCTTCTCCTGGAGTGACCTTGAGAGCCTCTAGAGCCATGGGAAGCATTGGAGTCACCTGAGCGATTCCTTTGCCTTCCAAGCCCTGTGTTAAGTCCACTGGGGAGATCCAGTGGGGTGAACCCACTGTCAGTCCCCAATAGCCTTGGTTTAGCTGGGCCAAGTATAACACTTGGCACTGGGCTAGTTCTCCCTTCATCCTCACCACTGTCTGTGTCCCCCTCACTTTCTTCCTCTGTGGTAGGCATCCCATCTAAGGGGTGACTATTGGAAAGGGGTGTCTCAGTGGCATCTTCAGAAAGGGGGCCTCCTGTTCCTGTCCCTAAGGGGGCTAACTGGGAAGCTTTCTTGAGTGCTCTCTGATTCTCATCATTCTGTAAGAGCTCTCTGAGCTCAGCAGAGTTTGGGTTCTTGGGCTGTTTAAGGCCTCTAAGAGTTGCCAAATGCCTGAGCTCATTCTGATTAAGGCTAGCATAGGTGGATGGTGCCCTCGGGGGGTCACTCTCAACAGAGATGGGTACAGTGGACCCCTCTGCCCCAGCCATTGCTCTTAAGTGTGGGTGGATGTGTTGCAATCTACCTACACTTGGGTTTACCTACTAAACCTATCTAGTAGTTGTAGTCAGGGTGTGCTACTCCCTTTGCTCTACAACAACTAAGTTCAGTAGAACTTATGTATATCTAATCTTGTTTTATATGTACCTACAGGTACCTATGTGATCTTTCAATTGGTAACCAAGAGATTACAATGGTAAAACACAGCAAGCTCAAATCCAACCGCTGCTCACCAATGTGAGAAGTTGGCCTGGTGTATGATGCTCACTAGTTAAAGTGATCACCTTGTACCATGCCAAGCAACCCTTATGGTGTGGTTGTAAGTCAACCTTTTCGGACTAGCTGCCCTAGTGGTAGCGTAGGCTAAGCAGTCTTTGAGGCTAAACTCGTGAAGCGTGTTAAGCAAGCTGTTTTACCAATAGTAACCCCCTTTTATACCAATGAAAGGACACCACACAGATATATATTCAAAATATATATGTATTTATTTCTCAAAGTAACCCCTAGTCTCTTTATGAGCACAGGAGCACAAATCGTCAAACAAGATTATCACAGAATACACAGAAGTTGCACGTTATATGGATAGGCCCTGGTGGCCACTCAAACCATATACTAAAATAGTGGTATAAGTACCACGAACAGAAAAGGGAAAAGGCCTAGGGCCTCTAGAATCGCTGGGCCTACAAGGAGCTAACGTCAGTTAGTGACCAGGAGGTCCACGGGTGGCGTGTGCAGAGCAAATAGTCACACGCGTGCTCCCATAGGTTTCAATGGGTGCGTAAAAAGTACAAAGTTACTGCAAAAGGAATCTTCCGGATGACCTAGGAACTTAAGATTTGGAACACAGGCACTAGAGATGTAATACTACACTTGGGCACAGGTGTGCCAGCTTTACCTCACCCACAGGAAGCGGGTGCATAGGCCTCGAAGTGCGTCGGGTTTCTTCTATCTGTTCCGTTGAGCCTGGGACAAAGATGCTGCAGGCGGTCGGTCGGGAAGAGATGCAGTGGATCCAAGAGTGGATCGGAGATGTTGAAGACCTGTAAGCAGAGGGGACAGTGTTCACAGTCACTAGCCAGTGACCAGCGTGGCACCAGGTGGGTACCAGGCGATGTCGGGTGCAAACAGGAAGGAAGGTGTAGCTTGACTCTGCAGCCACGTGGTCCCTGAAGGTCGACGACGTCCAGGAGTCGAGTCACGAGCTGTCCCACGAAGGCTCTCGCTGTCGGCGGTGTCGGCGACTTGATCGAAGCAAACAAGCCTTGGCAAAAGCAATTGTTGTAGGCAAGGAGTTTAAGCTGATGGTTCTGACCAGCAAGGTCAGAGGAACTGCTCCTTTGGAGGGGAGCAAGGGCCAGTCTGGAGCAACCAGACCAGCGGTGTTTGTCGTAGATTTCGTCGCCAAGATGGCCACTAGCCAGCGGGCCAGCAACCGGTTAGGCGCGTCGAGTGGCAAAATGCAGAAGGGCCCCACGCAGATCGTGGAGATGCTGGAGGGCTCACCTTTGGTGCAGATGCTGCTCGAGGGTTGGGCTTCTCAGGACCCAAAGCACAACTTGGAGGGAGCCTCGGTTGTTGCACTTGTCAGCTTGTCGTAGTCGTTCCAAGATGGCTGGTTCCACGTGTCTCGGTGCCTCCACGGGTCTCCTCTTTTCAGGGACTGTGGATCGGGCGGTGAGAGGTCTGGAGGTCCAGGTCTTGTCAGTCTCTGGGCTCGGGCTCCGGCGGGAGGCGGCGGCAAAGCAGACGGTGATTCGCTGGATGGTGCTTGCGTTAGCAAGGTGGTCACTCCCTGACCACAGGGGAGATTTTCTTCAGTCTTCTGTGCAGCAGAATGTCGAAGTTCCCGTCTTCTTCTTAGTTTCAAGTTGATTCCAGGATGTCTGAAGTCTTAGGACACAGCTCCTACCTTTAAGCGGATTCTAGGGGCCGGACTACCTGCTAGGTCCCTCCCTATGGGTGGGACCAGGAAGGGGGGTGGTTACACCCCCAATCCTTTGTCCAGCTCGCCCCAGGCCCGGGACTGGTGTGCCCCAGGACCGGTTTGAACTGGCATATGCACCGAGGCTCCTTGTGAGCCACAGGCATGTCTGGTTTCTTTCAAGCCCTACCTGACCAATACACAAAATCCTGTCTGGGGTGGTGCATGCACCTCCCCTGGCAGGAAACCCTTTGTCCACACCTCCCAAGCTGGAAGGACTCCCAGCAGCAGGAGGGCAGACTTGTGTCTGTGGTGGCAGCATCCATTTTGTGGAGCTGAGGCTATGTTTGATTTTACCCGGGTTTCAGGTACTGTACATGTCGTGTCCCTCTAGAAGGGTGGAATGCTAACCCCGTCGCCAGAATTGGCGAGGGGTTAGTATTCCAATTCGTATGACACCTTACTCGACATGTTTTGATAAAGCCAAACCAAAGATAGCATTTAACCGCGAGGTTCATAATGCACTTAAGAGTATATGGTATGACGATATCTGGAAACAGTAGAAGGAAGTTGTTCCGACCACTGCAGACAGGCTCAGCTCATGCCAGAGCACCATCTCACATGGAACCAAGCACTCTGCCTTCAGGATTGTTAAGGCCTGCCATAGGAGTGACTTATAGGTTACCAGGTGTCCCATTTAAGTTTAGGTATAGGTATACTACACCTAAGTAAGAGGTGATTACACCAACTTACCCCAGCTGAGTGATCAGCCAGTTGTGTCAGATTGTTAGGCCAAGCCTGGGGTGGCATAATACATGCTTCAGCCCCTGGCAGGCCTTGGATACACCAATGCCCTGGGTACCTAGTGTACACTGGTACAGGGGCTGACAGGGTGATCCAACCAATTGGGTATGTACCTAGGGTACATGGAGTCCATTTTACAGAGAGAGCAGATAGCCTGAGAGCCTGAATGGCAGGATCTCAGGCCAACTAAGTCGAAAAACCAGCTAGACACTAGGCAAAAATTTGGGGGTAACCATAGTCAGATATCCACCTTCCTACATAGTGGTATTAGGGGGGCCTTTGTTGTGCCACCTGATTTGCCACTGGCTTGGCAGGTGACACAGGAGCGACAAAACTCCTTTGTATCTTCATTCATATGAGGCCAGTGAAAGTGAGGGACAAGCCTGTCCCAAGTCTTGTTCTGGCCTAAGTGTCCTGCTAAAGGAATGTCATGGGCCAAGGTAAGAAGGAAGCCCCTAAATTGCAGAGGTATGACCAACCTCCTGGTAGCACCAGGCTTGGGGTCTCTAGCCTCTGAATAAAGGAGCCCTTCATCCCAATACACTTTATGGGTACCTTGAGCATTCCCAGCAGCCTCAGCAGCAGCCAGCTGTCTGAGGGGTTCAAGAGAGGGACAGGATAACTGAGCCTGCCTTAAGTCAGCCCTTGAAGGTCCCCCTGTCCCCAGAAACTCAACCTGATCAGGTTCAAGCTCTTCAGGGACAGTTCCTTCAGGGTCCTCTAGATCAGCTTCCTGGGAAGGCTGATCATCACTCTGAGGCAGGGGGGAAGGCACAGCCTTGACCCTCCTGTTCTTCTTCTTGGTAGGTGCTTGGTCCATTGTTCCAGGATCCAAGACCTGTGGTTCAGTGAGGCACTTTTTGGCCTGTGACCTGGTCACAGCAAGGACATGTGATGATATACCTAACATCTCTGCATGAGTCCTGTACTCCACTTCTGACCATAGAGAACTCTCTAGGTCATTGCCCAACAAACATTCTACTGGGAGGTCTGCACTAACCACAACCCTTTTGAGGCCAGTTACCCCTCCCCATGAGAAGTTAACAACTGCCACACTGTGTGAAGTAGTGGCATTGCTGGCATTGGTCACCAGGTAGTTCTCCCCTGGTGTGTACTGTCCAGGGTCCACAAAGCCTGGTGTCACCATAGTGACACTGGCACATGTGTCCCTGTAGGCTTGAGCCACTTTGTCATTAATTAAAGGAGTCTGTCTGTACTTGCCCAGGTTACTGGGGCTCACAGTCAGGGACAAATCAATGTCCCCATCACAGATCAAGACTGCCTGTGTAAGGGTTCTGTCTAAGTCAGAATCTCCTTCAGTTCCCATAGTGATTCCCACTACACCCTTTGTCTGGGGACCAACACTGCTAACAGTAGTACTGGGAGCAGGTGCCTTAGGGGCAACAGTGTTGGGGGCTCCACCCTTTTTGCAATCACTAGTCCAGTGAGTTGTATTTTTACAATGATTGCACCAGGGTTTCTTCTGACCTTCTTTCTTCTTCTTGGACTGTTGGGACCCACCCTCCTTAGCAGTAGTTTGGGGCCCTGTTGAAGACTTCTGGTCTTTAGGTTTCTGATCTCCACCCTTTTGGTCTGTTTTCTTCTGATCACCCCCTTGGCCCTGGTTCTGGTTCTTTTGCTTAACCCTGGTTCTGACCCATTTGTCTGCCTTCTTTCCCAATTCTTGGGGAGAGGTCAGATCAGAGTCAACCAAGTGTTGATGCAGTTGCTGGTTTTGACAGTTATTTAAAATCTGTTCTCTCATCATCAAATTATACAATCCTGTAAAATCAGATACCTTACTTCCCAGCAACCAACCCTCCAAAGCCTTAGTGGCACATTCAATGTATTCAGACCAGTCCTGAGTCTGTGTCTTTTGGGTGTCTCTGAACATTAACCTGTACTGCTCAGTGGTTAAGCCTAACCCATCAACTAGAACACTCTTCAGGACTCTGTAGTTTCTGACATCCTCTTCTCTAACAGTGAGGAGTCTGTCTCTGCCTCTTCCCTCAAAGGAGAGCCAGAGGATTGCTGCCCACTGATCTTCAGGAACCTGCTGTACTTTGCAGGCTCTCTCAAGAGCAGTTATCCACTTGTGGATGTCATCCCCACTTTTGTAGGGGGGCACAACCTTAGACAGGTTTCTATTGTCGAAAACCCTATCTTTGTCCTTAGGGACTATGCTGCCACCAGTGGGTATAGACCCACTCTCTTTATGCTGTCTAGCCTTGCTAAGTTTCTCTTCCATCAGGGCTACTTCTAGCTCCTGCTTCCTGATCCTCAGCTGGGCCTCTTGCATCTTGGCCTCATGTTCCCTCCTCTGAGGGGTGGTCATCCTTCTCCTGGAGTGACCTTGAGAGCCTCTAGAGCCATGGGAAGCATTGGAGTCACCTGAGCGATTCCTTTGCCTTCCCAGCCCTGTGTTAAGTCCACTGGGGAGATCCAGTGGGTTGAACCCACTGTCAGTCCCCAATAGCCTTGGTTTAGCTGGGCCAAGTATAACACTTGGCACTGGGCTAGTTCTCCCTTCATCCTCACTACTGTCAGTATCCTTTTCACTCTCATCCTCTGTGGTAGGCATCCCATCTAAGGGGTGACTATTGGGAAGGGGTACTTCAGTGGCATCTTCAGAAGGGGGGCCTCCTGTTCCTGTCCCTAAGGGGGCTAACTGGGAAGCTTTCTTGAGTGCTCTCTGATTCTCATCATTCTGTAAGAGCTCTCTGAGCTCAGCAGAGTTTGGGTTCTTGGGCTGTTTAAGGCCTCTAAGAGTTGCCAAATGCCTGAGCTCATTCTGATTAAGGGTAGCAAAGCTGGTTGGTGCCCTCTGGGGGTCACTCTCAACAGAGATGGGTACAGTGGACCCCTCTGCCCCGGCCATTGCTCTTAAGTGTGGGTGGATGTGTTGCAATCTACCTACACTTGGGTTTACCTACTAAACCTATCTAGTAGTTGTAGTCAGGGTGTGCTACTCCCTTTGCTCTACAACAACTAAGTTCAGTAGAACTTAAGTATATCTAATCTTGTTTTATATGTACCTACAGGTACCTATGTGATCTTTCAATTGGTAACCAAGAGATTACAATGGTAAAACACAGCAAGCTCAAATCCAACCGCTGCTCACCAATGTGAGAAGTTGGCCTGGTATATGATGCTCACTAGTTAAAGTGATCACCTTGTACCATGCCAAGCAACCCTTATGGTGTGGTTGTAAGTCAACCTTTTCGGACTAGCTGCCCTAGTGGTAGCGTAGGCTAAGCAGTCTTTGAGGCTAAACTCGTGAAGCGTGTTAAGCCAGCTGTTTTACCAAATGCAACCCCCTTTTATACCAATGAAAGGACACCACACAGATATATATTCAAAATATATATGTATTTATTTCTCAAAGTAACCCCTAGTCTCTTTATGAGCACAGGAGCACAAATCGTCAAACAAGATTATCACAGAATACACAGAAGTTGCACTTTATATGGATAGGCCCTGGTGGCCACTCGAACCATATACTAAAATAGTGGTATAAGTACCACGAACAGAAAAGGGAAAAGGCCTAAGGCCTCTAGAATCGCTGGGCCTACAAGGAGCTAACGTCAGTTAGTGACCAGGAGGTCCACGGGTGGCGTGTGCAGAGCAAATAGTCACACGCGTGCTCCCATAGGTTTCAATGGGTGCGTAAAAAGTACAAAGTTACTGCAAAGGAGATCTTCCGGGTTGACTAGGAACTTAAGATTTGGAACACAGGCACTAGAGATGTATTACTACACATGGGCACCGGAGTACCAGCTTTACCTCACCCACAGGAAGCGGGTGCATAGGCCTCAAAGTGCGTCGGGTTTCTTCTATCTGTTCCGTTGAGCCTGGGACAAAGATGCTGCAGGCGGTCGGTCCGGGAGAGATGCGGTGGATCCAAGGGTGGATCGGAGTTACAGAAGACCTGAAAGCAGAGGGGACAGTGTTCACAGTCACTAGCCAGTGACCGGCGTGGCACCAGGTAGGTACCAGGCGATGTCGGGTGCAAACAGGTGATGAGGGGTAGCTTGTCTCCGCAGCCACGTGGTCCCTGAAGGTCGACGACGTCCAGGAGTCGGCTCACGAGCTGTCCCACGCAGGCTCTCGCTGTCGGCTGTGTCGGCGACTTGGTCGAAGCAAACAAGCCTTGGCGAAAGCAATTGTAGGAGGATTCGGAAGTCAGCTGTTGGTTCTGACCAGCAAGGTCAGAGGGATTGCTCCTTTGGAGAGGAGCAAGGGCCAGTCTGGAGCAACCAGACCAGCGGTGTTTTTCGTAGAGTTCGTCGCCAAGATGGCCACTAGCCAGCGGGCCAGCAACCGGTTAGGCGCGTCGAGTGGCAAAATGCAGAAGGGCCCCACGCAGATCGTGGAGATGCTGGAGGGATCACCTTTGGTGCAAATGCTGCTCGAGAGTTGGGCTTCTCAGATCCCAAAGCACAACTTGGAGGGAGCCTCGGTTGTTGCACTTGTCAGCTTGTCGTAGTCGATCCAAGATGGCTGGCTCCACGTGTCTCGGTGCCTCCACGGGTCTCCTCTTTGCAGGGACTGTGGATCGGGCGGTGAGAGGTCTGGAGGTCCAGGTCTTGTCAGTCTCTGGGCTCGGGCTCCGGCGGGAGGCGGCGGCAAAGCAGACGTTGATTCGCTGGATGGTGCTTGCGTTAGCAAGGTGGTCACTCCCTGACCACAGGGGAGATTGGCTTCAGTCCTCTGTGCGGCAGAGCGTCGAAGTTCCCGTCTTCTTCTTAGTTTCAAGTTGATTCCAGGATGTCTAAAGTCTTAGGACACAGCTCCTACCTTTATTCGGATTCTAGGGGCCGGACTACCTGCTAGGTCCCTCCCTATGGGTGGGACCAGGAAGGGGGGTGGTTACACCCCCAATCCTTTGTCCAGCTCGCCCCAGGCCCGGGACTGGTGTGCCCCAGGACCGGTTTGAACTGGCATATGCCCCGAGGCTCCTTGTGAGCCACAGGCATGTCTGGTTTCTTTCAAGCCCTACCTGACCAATACACAAAATCCTGTCTGGGGTGGTGCTCGCACCTCCCCTGGCAGGAAACCCTTTGTCCACACCTCCCAAGCTGGAAGGACTCCCAGCAGCAGGAGGGCAGACTTGTGTCTGTGGTGGCAGCATCCATTTTGTGGAGCTGAGGCTATGTCTGATTTTACCCGGGTTTCAGGTACTGTACATGTCGTGTCCCTCTAGAAGGGTGGAATGCTAACCCCGTCGCCAGAATTGGCGAGGGGTTAGTATTCCAATTCGTATGACACCTTACTCGACATGTTTTGATAAAGCCAAACCAAAGATAGCATTTAACCGCGAGGTTCATAATGCACTTAAGAGTATATGGTATGACGATATCTGGAAACAGTAGAAGGAAGTTGTTCCGACCACTGCAGACAGGCTCAGCTCATGCCAGAGCACCATCTCACATGGAACCAAGCACTCTGCCTTCAGGATTGTTAAGGCCTGCCATAGGAGTGACTTATAGGTTACCAGGTGTCCCATTTAAGGTTAGGTATAGGTATACTACACCTAAGTAAGAGGTGATTACACCAACTTACCCCAGCTGAGTGATCAGCCAGTTGTGTCAAATCGTTAGGCCAAGCCTGGGGTGGCATAATACATGCTGCAGCCCTTGGCAGGCCTTGGGTACACCAATGCCCTGGGTACCTAGTGTACACTGGTACAGGGGCTGACAGGGTGATCCACTTCCAATTGGTTATGCACCTAGGGTGCATAGTTTTAATTTAGTAGAGAGAACAGCAGGCTGGGGGTCTGATTGGCAGGCCCACAGCCTCAATATGTCAAAAACCAGTGAAGCAAAAAGCAAAAATTTGGGGTGACCATAGGATAGCAGACCCTACTCTCCTACAGTCAGTCAGTGTCAATCAGTGTTAGTCAATTAGTCAGTGTCAGTCAGTGTCAGTCAGTGTCAGTCAGTCAGTGTCAGTCAGTGTCAGTCAGTCAGTGTCAGTCAGTGTCAGTGTCAGTCAGTCAGTGTCAGTCAGTGTCAGTGTCAGTCAGTCAGTGTCAGTCAGTGTCAGTTAGTCAGTGTCAGTCAGTCAGTGTCAGTCAGTCAGTGTCAGTCAGTGTCAGTCAGTGTCAGTCAGTCAGTGTCAGTCAGTGTCAGCCAGTGTCAGCTAGTGTCAGTCAGCCAGTGTCAGTCAGTCAGTGTCGGTCAGTCAGTGTCAGTCAGTCAGTGTCAGTCAGTCAGTGTCAGTCAGTGTCAGTCAGTCAGTGTCAGTCAGAGTCAGTGTCAGTCAGTGTGCATCAGTCAGAGAGTCAGTCAGTCAGTGTCAGTCAGTCAGTGTCAGTCAGTCAGTGTCAGTCAGTCAGTCAGTCAGTGTCAGTCAGTGTCAGTCAGTGTCAGTCAGTCAGTGTCAGTCAGTGTCAGCCAGTGTCAGCCAGTGTCAGCCAGTGTCAGTCAGTCAGTGTCGGTCAGTCAGTGTCAGTCAGTCAGTGTCAGTCAGTCAGTGTCAGTCAGAGTCAGTGTCAGTCAGTGTCAGTCAGTGTGCGTCAGTTGTAGAGTCAGTCAGTCAGTGTCAGTCAGTCAGTGTCAGTCAGAGTCAGTGTCAGTCAGTGTGTGTCAGTCGTAGAGTCAGTCAGTCAGTGTCAGTCAGTCAGTGTCTGTCAGTCAGTGTCAGTCAGTCAGTGTCTGTCAGTCAGTGTCAATCAGTCAGTCAGTGTCAGTCAGTCAGTGTCAGTCAGAGTCAGTGTCAGTCAGTGTCAGTCAGTCGGAGTGTCAGTCAGTGTCAGTCAGTCAGTGTCTGTCAGTCAGTGTCTGTCAGTGTCAGTCAGTGTCTGTCAGTCAGTGTGTGTCAGTATCAGTCAGTGTCAGTCAGTCAGTGTCTGTCAGTGTCAGTCAGTGTCTGTCAGTCAGTGTCTGTCAGTCAGTGTCTGTCAGTCAGTGTCAGTCACTGTCAGCCAGTCAGTGTCAGCCAGTGTCAGCCAGTGTCAGTCAGTGTCAGTCAGTCAGTGTCAGTCAGTGTCAGTCAGTGTCAGTCAGTGTCAGTCAGTCAGTATCAGTCAGTCAGAGTCAGTCAGTCAGTGTCAGTCAGTCAGTCAGTGTGAGTCAGTCGGTGAGTCAGTCAGTCAGTATCAGTCAGTCAGTGTCAGTCAGTGTCAGTCAGTGTCAGTCAGTCAGTATCAGTCAGTCTCAGTCAGTCAGTCTCAGTCAGTCAGTCTCATTCAGTCAGTGTCAGTCAGTCAGTCTCAGTCAGTGTCAGTCAGAGTCAGTGTCAGTCAGTGTCAGTCAGTCAGTGTCAGTCAGTCAGTGTCAGTGAGTGTCAATCAGGGTTAGTCAGTTAGTCAGTGTCAGTCAGTGTCTGTCAGTGTCTATCAGTCAGTGTCTGTCAGTCAGTGTCAGTCACTGTCAGCCAGTCAGTGTCAGCCATTGTCAGCCAGTGTCAGTCAGTGTCAGTCAGTCCGTGTCAGTCAGTCAGTGTCAGTCAGTGTCAGTCAGTGTCAGTCAGTCAGTATCAGTCAGTCAGTGTCAGTCAGTGTCAGTCAGTCAGTGTCAGTCAGTCAGTGTCAGTCAGTCAGTGTCAGTCAGTCGGTGAGTCAGTCAGTCAGTCTCAGTCATTGTCAGTCAGAGTCAGTGTCAGTCAGTGTCAGTCAGTGTCAGTCAGTCAGTGTCAGTCAGTCAGTGTCAGTCAGTGTCAATCAGTGTAAGTCAGTTAGTCAGTGTCAGTCAGTGTCAGTCAGTGTCAGTCAGTCAGTGTCAGTCAGTGTCAGTCAGTCAGTGTCAGTCAGTGTCAGTGTCAGTCAGTCAGTGTCAGTCAGTGTCAGTGTCAGTCAGTCAGTGTCAGTTAGTCAGTGTCAGTCAGTCAGTGTCAGTCAGTCAGTGTCAGTCAGTGTCAGTCAGTGTCAGTCAGTCAGTGTCAGTCAGTGGCAGCCAGTGTCAGCTAGTGTCAGTCAGCCAGTGTCAGTCAGTCAGTGTCGGTCAGTCAGTGTCAGTCAGTCAGTGTCAGTCAGTGTCAGTCAGTCAGTGTCAGTCAGAGTCAGTGTCAGTCAGTGTGCATCAGTCAGAGAGTCAGTCAGTCAGTGTCAGTCAGTCAGTGTCAGTCAGTGTCAGTCAGTCAGTCAGTGTCAGTCAGTCAGTCAGTGTCAGTCAGTGTCAGTCAGTGTCAGTCAGTCAGTGTCAGTCAGTGTCAGCCAGTGTCAGCCAGTGTCAGCCAGTGTCAGTCAGTCAGTGTCGGTCAGTCAGTGTCAGTCAGTCAGTGTCAGTCAGTCAGTGTCAGTCAGAGTCAGTGTCAGTCAGTGTCAGTCAGTGTGCGTCAGTTGTAGAGTCAGTCAGTCAGTGTCAGTCAGTCAGTGTCAGTCAGAGTCAGTGTCAGTCAGTGTGTGTCAGTCGTAGAGTCAGTCAGTCAGTGTCAGTCAGTCAGTGTCTGTCAGTCAGTGTCAGTCAGTCAGTGTCTGTCAGTCAGTGTCAATCAGTCAGTCAGTGTCAGTCAGTCAGTGTCAGTCAGAGTCAGTGTCAGTCAGTGTCAGTCAGTCGGAGAGTCAGTCAGTGTCAGTCAGTCAGTGTCTGTCAGTCAGTGTCTGTCAGTGTCAGTCAGTGTCTGTCAGTCAGTGTGTGTCAGTATCAGTCAGTGTCAGTCAGTCAGTGTCTGTCAGTGTCAGTCAGTGTCTGTCAGTCAGTGTCTGTCAGTCAGTGTCTGTCAGTCAGTGTCAGTCACTGTCAGCCAGTCAGTGTCAGCCAGTGTCAGCCAGTGTCAGTCAGTGTCAGTCAGTCAGTGTCAGTCAGTGTCAGTCAGTGTCAGTCAGTGTCAGTCAGTCAGTATCAGTCAGTCAGTGTCAGTCAGTCAGTGTCAGTCAGAGTCAGTGTCAGTCAGTGTGAGTCAGTCGGTGAGTCAGTCAGTCAGTATCAGTCAGTCAGTGTCAGTCAGTGTCAGTCAGTGTCAGTCAGTCAGTATCAGTCAGTCTCAGTCAGTCAGTCTCAGTCAGTCAGTCTCATTCAGTCAGTGTCAGTCAGTCAGTTTCAGTCAGTGTCAGTCAGAGTCAGTGTCAGTCAGTGTCAGTCAGTCAGTGTCAGTCAGTCAGTGTCAGTGAGTGTCAATCAGGGTTAGTCAGTTAGTCAGTGTCAGTCAGTGTCTGTCAGTGTCTATCAGTCAGTGTCTGTCAGTCAGTGTCAGTCACTGTCAGCCAGTCAGTGTCAGCCATTGTCAGCCAGTGTCAGTCAGTGTCAGTCAGTCAGTATCAGTCAGTCAGTGTCAGTCAGTGTCAGTCAGTGTCAGTCAGTCAGTCAGTATCAGTCAGTCAGTGTCAGTCAGTGTCAGTCAGTCAGTGTCAGTCAGTCAGTGTCAGTCAGTGTGAGAAGTTGGCCTGGTATATGATGCTCACTAGTTAAAGTGATCACCTTGTACCATGCCAAGCAACCCTTATGGTGTGGTTGTAAGTCAACCTTTTCGGACTAGCTGCCCTAGTGGTAGCGTAGGCTAAGCAGTCTTTGAGGCTAAACTCGTGAAGCGTGTTAAGCCAGCTGTTTTACCAAATGCAACCCCCTTTTATACCAATGAAAGGACACCACACAGATATATATTCAAAATATATATGTATTTATTTATCAAAGTAACCCCTAGTCTCTTTATGAGCACAGGAGCACAAATCGTCAAACAAGATTATCACAGAATACACAGAAGTTGCACTTTATATGGATAGGCCCTGGTGGCCACTCAAACCATATACTAAAATAGTGGTATAAGTACCACGAACAGAAAAGGGAAAAGGCCTAGGGCCTCTAGAATCGCTGGGCCTACAAGGAGCTAACGTCAGTTAGTGACCAGGAGGTCCACGGGTGGCGTGTGCAGAGCAAATAGTCACACGCGGGCTCCCATAGGTTTCAATGGGTGCGTAAAAAGTACAAAGTTACTGCAAAAGGAATCTTCCGGATGACCTAGGAACTTAAGATTTGGAACACAGGCACTAGAGATGTATTACTACACATGGGCACCGGAGTACCAGCTTTACCTCACCCACAGGAAGCGGGTGCATAGGTCTCAAAGTGCGTCGGGTTTCTTCTATCTGTTCCGTTGAGCCTGGGACAAAGATGCTGCAGGCGGTCGGTCGGGAAGAGATGCAGTGGATCCAAGAGTGGATCGGAGATGTTGAAGACCTGTAAGCAGAGGGGACAGTGTTCACAGTCACTAGCCAGTGACCAGCGTGGCACCAGGTGGGTACCAGGCGATGTCGGGTGCAAACAGGTGATGAGGGGTAGCTTGTCTCCGCAGCCACGTGGTCCCTGAAGGTCGACGACGTCCAGGAGTCGAGTCACGAGCTGTCCCACGCAGGCTCTCGCTGTCGGCGGTGTTGGCGACTTGATCGAAGCAAACAAGCCTTGGCAAAAGCAATTGTTGTAGGCAAGGAGTTTAAGCTGTTGGTTCTGACCAGCAAGGTCAGAGGGATTGCTCCTTTGGAGGGGAGCAAGAGCCAGTCTGGAGCAACCAGACCAGCGGTGTTTGTCGTAGATTTCGTCGCCAAGATGGCCACTAGCCAGCGGGCCAGCAACCGGTTAGGCGCGTCGAGTGGCAAAATGCAGAAGGGCCCCACGCAGATCGTGGAGATGCTGGAGGGCTCACCTTTGGTGCAGATGCTGCTCGAGGGTTGGGCTTCTCAGGACCCAAAGCACAACTTGGAGGGAGCCTCGGTTGTTGCACTGGTCAGCTTGTCGTAGTCGTTCCAAGATGGCTGGCTCCACGTGTCTCGGTGCCTCCACGGGTCTCCTCTTTGCAGGGACTGTGGATCGGGCGGTGAGAGGTCTGGAGGTCCAGGTCTTGTCAGTCTCTGGGCTCGGGCTCCGGCGGGAGGCGGCGGCAAAGCAGACGGTGATTCGCTGGATGGTGCTTGCGTTAGCAAGGTGGTCACTCCCTGACCACAGGGGAGATTTTCTTCAGTCTTCTGTGCAGCAGAATGTCGAAGTTCCCGTCTTCTTCTTAGTTTCAAGTTGATTCCAGGATGTCTGAAGTCTTAGGACACAGCTCCTACCTTTATTCGGATTCTAGGGGCCGGACTACCTGCTAGGTCCCTCCCTATGGGTGGGACCAGGAAGGGGGGTGGTTACACCCCCAATCCTTTGTCCAGCTCGCCCCAGGCCCGGGACTGGTGTGCCCCAGGACCGGTTTGAACTGGCATATGCACCGAGGCTCCTTGTGAGCCACAGGCATGTCTGGTTTCTTTCAAGCCCTACCTGACCAATACACAAAATCCTGTCTGGGGTGGTGCACGCACCTCCCCTGGCAGGAAACCCTTTGTCCACACCTCCCAAGCTGGAAGGACTCCCAGCAGCAGGAGGGCAGACTTGTGTCTGTGGTGGCAGCATCCATTTTGTGGAGCTGAGGCTATGTCTGATTTTACCCGGGTTTCAGGTACTGTACATGTCGTGTCCCTCTAGAAGGGTGGAATGCTAACCCCGTCGCCAGAATTGGCGAGGGGTTAGTATTCCAATTCGTATGACACCTTACTCGACATGTTTTGATAAAGCCAAACCAAAGATAGCATTTAACCGCGAGGTTCATAATGCACTTAAGAGTATATGGTATGACGATATCTGGAAACAGCAGAAGGAAGTTGTTCCGACCACTGCAGACAGGCTCAGCTCATGCCAGAGCACCATCTCACATGGAACCAAGCACTCTGCCTTCAGGATTGTTAAGGCCTGCCATAGGAGTGACTTATAGGTTACCAGGTGTCCCATTTAAGGTTAGGTATAGGTATACTACACCTAAGTAAGAGGTGATTACACCAACTTACCCCAGCTGAGTGATCAGCCAGTTGTGTCAAATTGTTAGGCCAAGCCTGGGGTGGCATAATACATGCTGCAGCCCTTGGCAGGCCTTGGGTACACCAATGCCCTGGGTACCTAGTGTACACTGGTACAGGGGCGGACAGGGTGATCCAACCAATTGGGTATGTACCTAGGGTACATGGAGTCCATTTTACAGAGAGAGCAGATAGCCTGAGAGCCTGAATGGCAGGATCTCAGGCCAACTAAGTCGAAAAACCAGCTAGACACTAGGCAAAAATTTGGGGGTAACCATAGTCAGATATCCACCTTCCTACACAACCCCCCCCCAAACGAAGGGAGATAAGGCTGACCTTGACCAGGTAAGCCTATATTGCCCAAGTGGCCATATAAGGAGGAACCAGCACTGGCATGGTTACCCCCTGTCTCATGGTCCACTAAGCAATCCCTCACCCTAAGGGTATCAGAGGGTCTCCACCATAGGGAATCTCTACCTGTGGTGTGTCTTGGCAAAGTAAAAGGCTGGTGTTGAGATGGAGTACTGAAGTGAGTGTCCTCAAAGTGAGGCCTCAGCTTCCTCCAATCATCCTCCACCATGGATGCCTTTCTTTCTTTAACTGAGTTGCACTGTGCTCTCAGGGTCAGCCTCTGGCTACCTAAAGCTGGAGGCTGGGTCCCTTTTGTGGGCTTACTGGAGGGACAGGTCAGGTTTGGGGCCCTAAGGTCCCATGTTTGCCTGTGCCCAACAGAATCCCCCTGGGGGAGGTCCCTAACTACCTGTAAAGGAGATCCCTCAGGAATGTTTTTACCCATCACCTGACTAGGGCTACTAGCCAGGCAATCCTCATTCTTTTGATGGGGGGGTTCTTGTGGACAGGGGCCCTCTGGGGGTCCACTGGCCTCCCTGACCTCTGCAGCCCTGGGCTGACTGAGGCAGGGTAGAGAGAGGCAGGCTACCTGCACCAGACTGGATCCCACCTTGGAAGGGGCCACTGACATCAGAGGCTCTGCCAGGCCAGGCCTGGCTACCTCTGGGGCAGTTCCTTCACAAGGGGTGAGGTCAGATCCCTGAGGAGGCTGACCTTTTCCTAATGTCTGGGGAGAGGGAGACTTTTCTTCCTCCCCACTACTCTCAGTTTGTGTGGAGTGATCCATTGTTTCAGGCTTCACTACACCTATGTCAGTCTGAGTATAGGCTGAGACCATTACAGCCTTGCCA
This sequence comes from Triturus cristatus, assembly GCF_964204655.1. Lineage (NCBI taxonomy): Eukaryota > Metazoa > Chordata > Amphibia > Caudata > Salamandridae > Triturus > Triturus cristatus. Next base: position 309,838 of record NW_028188052.1, read on the forward strand.
ACCTTTTCAGGGGGGCACTCAGTTTGTGTTTGAGCTGTGACTGTCACAGCTCTGCCAGTCCCTACAGGGAAGTCTGTCTGTGCCTGGGCTGTGGCTACCACTGCCCTTCCAACCTTTTCAGGGAGGAAATCTATTTGGACAGGGGTTGTGAATGGCACAACCCCCCTACCCTTTTGTGAAAGGCCTACCATTTTAGAATGGGTGTCTTGTTCAACTCCAGCCCAAGCTGAGAGTTCTAAGTCATTCCCCAGTAAGCAGTCTACAGGCAAGGTTGGGGACACTGCTACCCTTTTAGGGCCAGTGACCCCTCCCCAGCTGAGACATACCTCTGCCATGGGATGACTGTTCTGTTTGCCATCAATGTTAGTCACCTGGTAGGAGAAACCGGGCAAAAGCTGCTCAGAGGGAACTAGCCAATGGGCCACCATTGTGATGCTAGCCCCAGTGTCTCTGTAGGCCTCAGCTTTTGTACCATTGATGTAGGGCTCCTGTCTGTACCTACCCAAAGTGTTGGGACAGGCAGTGAAGTTGGCAAACCCCATGCCACCATCACAGACAAGAGTGGTTGCTGTAGGGGAATTGGCTAAGCCAGGGTCCCCCTGTGTTCCCCAAGTAAACCCACCCAGATTTCTGGGGGCACTCCCACCACCTGGGGGATTACTGCTGACAGTAATAGGTGGTGTGACAGGAGTAATTGGAGGAACAGTTTTGTTTTTAGCCCTTGGGCAACCGCTGTCAGTTTTCCAATGCCCAGGAGTTTTACACTCATGGCAGTAGGGCTTTTTAGCTGTGGTAGAGGAGGGAGCTTGGGACCCACCACCCTGTGTGGAGTTTTGGGGCCCTGAGGAAGGTTTCTCTTTTTCTTTATCCCCACCCTTCTCTTGAGGCTTGGTGGTATCTTTCTTTTGGTCACCACCCTGGTTTTTAGGCCTGATCCTGGTCCTGACCCATTTATCTGCCCTCTTTCCCAATTCTTGGGGAGAGGTCAAATCTGAGTCTACCAGGTGTTGATGGAGAAGCTGGTTTTGACAATTACTTAAAATCTGCTCTCTCATCATCAAATTGTACAATCCTGTATAATCAGACACCTTACTTCCCAGCAACCAACCCTCCAAAGCCTTAGTGGCACATTCCACATATTCAGACCAGTCCTGAGTCTGTGTCTTCTGGGTGTCTCTGAACATTAACCTGTACTGTTCAGTGGTTAAGCCTAACCCATCAACTAGGACACTCTTCAGGACTCTGTAATTTCTGACATCCTCTTCTCTAACAGTGAGGAGTCTATCTCTGCCTCTCCCCTCAAAGGAGAGCCATAAGATTGCTGCCCACTGGTCTTCAGGAACCTGCTGCACTTTGCAGGCTCTCTCAAGAGCAGTCATCCATTTGTGGATGTCATCCCCACTTTTGTAGGGGGGCACAATCTTGGACAGGTTCCTATTGTCAAAGACCCTATCTTTGTCCCTAGGGACATTGCTGCCACCAGTGGGTATAGACCCACTCTCTCTAGGCTGCCTAGCCTTGTTCAGTTTTTCTTCCATCAGGGCTACTTCTAGCTCCTGCTTCCTGATCCTCAGCTGGGCTTCCTGCATTCTGGCCTCATGTTCCCTCCTCTGAGGGGTGGTCAGTCTCCTTCTGGAGTGACCTTGAGAGCCTCTAGAGCCATGGGAAGCATTGGAGTCACCTGAGCGATTCCTTTGCCTTCCAAGCCCTGTGTTAAGTCCACTGGGGAGATCCAATGGGGTGAACCCACTGTCAGTCCCCAACAGCCTTAGTTTAGCTGGGCCAAGTATAACACTTGGCACTGGGCTAGTTCTCCCTTCATCCCCACTCACATCTGTATCCCCATCACTTTCTTCCTCTGTGGTAGGCATCCCATCTAAGGGGTGACTATTGGAAGGGGGTACCTCTGTGGCATCTTCAGAAGGGGGGCCTCCTGTTCCTGACCCTAAGGGGGCTAACTGGGAAGCTTTCCTGAGTTCTCTCTGATTCTCATCATTCTGTAAGAGTTCTCTGAGCTCAGCAGAGTTTGGGTTCTTGGGCTGTTTAAGGCCTCTAAGAGTTGCCAAATGCCTGAGCTCATTCTGATTAAGGGTAGCAAAGCTGGATGGTGCCCTCTGGGGGTCACTCTCAACAGAGATGGGTACAGTGGACCCCTCTGCCCCGGCCATTGCTCTTAAGTGTGGGTGGATGTGTTGCAATCTACCTACACTTGTGTTTACCTACTAAACCTATCTAGTAGTTGTAGTCAGGGTGTGCTACTCCCTTTGCTCTACAACAACTAAGTTCAGTAGAACTTATGTATATCTAATCTTGTTTTATATGTACCTACAGGTACCTATGTGATCTTTCAATTGGTAACCAAGAGATTACAATGGTAAAACACAGCAAGCTCAAATCCAACCGCTGCTCACCAATGTGAGAAGTTGGCCTGGTATATGATGCTCACTAGTTAAAGTGATCACCTTGTACCATGCCAAGCAACCCTTATGGTGTGGTTGTAAGTCAACCTTTTCGGACTAGCTGCCCTAGTGGTAGCGTAGGCTAAGCAGTCTTTGAGGCTAAACTCGTGAAGCGTGTTAAGCCAGCTGTTTTACCAAATGCAACCCCCTTTTATACCAATGAAAGGACACCACACAGATATATATTCAAAATATATATGTATTTATTTATCAAAGTAACCCCTAGTCTCTTTATGAGCACAGGAGCACAAATCGTCAAACAAGATTATCACAGAATACACAGAAGTTGCACTTTATATGGATAGGCCCTGGTGGCCACTCAAACCATATACTAAAATAGTGGTATAAGTACCACGAACAGAAAAGGGAAAAGGCCTAGGGCCTCTAGAATCGCTGGGCCTACAAGGAGCTAACGTCAGTTAGTGACCAGGAGGTCCACGGGTGGCGTGTGCAGAGCAAATAGTCACACGCGGGCTCCCATAGGTTTCAATGGGTGCGTAAAAAGTACAAAGTTACTGCAAAAGGAATCTTCCGGATGACCTAGGAACTTAAGATTTGGAACACAGGCACTAGAGATGTATTACTACACATGGGCACCGGAGTACCAGCTTTACCTCACCCACAGGAAGCGGGTGCATAGGTCTCAAAGTGCGTCGGGTTTCTTCTATCTGTTCCGTTGAGCCTGGGACAAAGATGCTGCAGGCGGTCGGTCGGGAAGAGATGCAGTGGATCCAAGAGTGGATCGGAGATGTTGAAGACCTGTAAGCAGAGGGGACAGTGTTCACAGTCACTAGCCAGTGACCAGCGTGGCACCAGGTGGGTACCAGGCGATGTCGTGTGCAAACAGGTGATGAGGGGTAGCTTGTCTCCGCAGCCACGTGGTCCCTGAAGGTCGACGACGTCCAGGAGTCGAGTCACGAGCTGTCCCACGCAGGCTCTCGCTGTCGGCGGTGTCGGCGACTTGATCGAAGCAAACAAGCCTTGGCAAAAGCAATTGTTGTAGGCAAGGAGTTTAAGCTGTTGGTTCTGACCAGCAAGGTCAGAGGGATTGCTCCTTTGGAGGGGAGCAAGAGCCAGTCTGGAGCAACCAGACCAGCGGTGTTTGTCGTAGATTTCGTCGCCAAGATGGCCACTAGCCAGCGGGCCAGCAACCGGTTAGGCGCGTCGAGTGGCAAAATGCAGAAGGGCTCCACGCAGATCGTGGAGATGCTGGAGGGCTCACCTTTGGTGCAGATGCTGCTCGAGGGTTGGGCTTCTCAGGACCCAAAGCACAACTTGGAGGGAGCCTCGGTTGTTGCACTGGTCAGCTTGTCGTAGTCGTTCCAAGATGGCTGGCTCCACGTGTCTCGGTGCCTCCACGGGTCTCCTCTTTGCAGGGACTGTGGATCGGGCGGTGAGAGGTCTGGAGGTCCAGGTCTTGTCAGTCTCTGGGCTCGGGCTCCGGCGGGAGGCGGCGGCAAAGCAGACGGTGATTCACTGGATGGTGCTTGCGTTAGCAAGGTGGTCACTCCCTGACCACAGGGGAGATTTTCTTCAGTCTTCTGTGCAGCAGAATGTCGAAGTTCCCGTCTTCTTCTTAGTTTCAAGTTGATTCCAGGATGTCTGAAGTCTTAGGACACAGCTCCTACCTTTATTCGGATTCTAGGGGCCGGACTACCTGCTAGGTCCCTCCCTATGGGTGGGACCAAGAAGGGGGGTGGTTACACCCCCAATCCTTTGTCCAGCTCGCCCCAGGCCCGGGACTGGTGTGCCCCAGGACCGGTTTGAACTGGCATATGCACCGAGGCTCCTTGTGAGCCACAGGCATGTCTGGTTTCTTTCAAGCCCTACCTGACCAATACACAAAATCCTGTCTGGGGTGGTGCACGCACCTCCCCTGGCAGGAAACCCTTTGTCCACACCTCCCAAGCTGGAAGGACTCCCAGCAGCAGGAGGGCAGACTTGTGTCTGTGGTGGCAGCATCCATTTTGTGGAGCTGAGGCTATGTCTGATTTTACCCGGGTTTCAGGTACTGTACATGTCGTGTCCCTCTAGAAGGGTGGAATGCTAACCCCGTCGCCAGAATTGGCGAGGGGTTAGTATTCCAATTCGTATGACACCTTACTCGACATGTTTTGATAAAGCCAAACCAAAGATAGCATTTAACCGCGAGGTTCATAATGCACTTAAGAGTATATGGTATGACGATATCTGGAAACAGCAGAAGGAAGTTGTTCCGACCACTGCAGACAGGCTCAGCTCATGCCAGAGCACCATCTCACATGGAACCAAGCACTCTGCCTTCAGGATTGTTAAGGCCTGCCATAGGAGTGACTTATAGGTTACCAGGTGTCCCATTTAAGGTTAGGTATAGGTATACTACACCTAAGTAAGAGGTGATTACACCAACTTACCCCAGCTGAGTGATCAGCCAGTTGTGTCAAATTGTTAGGCCAAGCCTGGGGTGGCATAATACATGCTGCAGCCCTTGGCAGGCCTTGGGTACACCAATGCCCTGGGTACCTAGTGTACACTGGTACAGGGGCGGACAGGGTGATCCAACCAATTGGGTATGTACCTAGGGTACATGGAGTCCATTTTACAGAGAGAGCAGATAGCCTGAGAGCCTGAATGGCAGGATCTCAGGCCAACTAAGTCGAAAAACCAGCTAGACACTAGGCAAAAATTTGGGTGTAACCATAGTCAGATATCCACCTTCCTACAGTCAGTCAGTCGGTGAGTCAGTCAGTCAGTATCAGTCAGTGTCAGTCAGTCAGTGTCAGTCAGTGTCAGTCAGTCAGTGTCAGTCAGTCTCAGTCAGTCAGTCTCAGTCAGTCAGTCTCATTCAGTCAGTGTCAGTCAGTCAGTCTCAGTCATTGTCAGTCAGAGTCAGTGTCAGTCAGTGTCAGTCAGTCAGTGTCAGTCAGTCAGTGTCAGTCAGTGTCAATCAGTGTTAGTCAGTTAGTCAGTGTCAGTCAGTGTCAGTCAGTGTCAGTCAGTCAGTGTCAGTCAGTGTCAGTGTCAGTCAGTCAGTGTCAGTCAGTGTCAGTGTCAGTCAGTCAGTGTCAGTCAGTGTCAGTTAGTCAGTGTCAGTCAGTCAGTGTCAGTCAGTCAGTGTCAGTCAGTGTCAGTCAGTCAGTGTCAGTCAGTCAGTGTCAGTCAGTGTCAGCCAGTGTCAGCTAGTGTCAGTCAGCCAGTGTCAGTCAGTCAGTGTCGGTCAGTCAGTGTCAGTCAGTCAGTGTCAGTCAGTCAGTGTCAGTCAGTGTCAGTCAGTCAGTGTCAGTCAGAGTCAGTCAGTGTGCGTCAGTCAGAGAGTCAGTCAGTCAGTGTCAGTCAGTGTCAGTCAGTCAGTGTCAGTCAGTCAGTGTCAGTCAGTGTCAATCAGTGTTAGTCAGTTAGTCAGTGTCAGTCATTGTCAGTCAGTGTCAGTCAGTCAGTGTCAGTCAGTGTCAGTCAGTCAGTGTCAGTCAGTGTCAGTGTCAGTCAGTCAGTGTCTGTCAGTTTCAGTCAGTCAGTGTCAGTCAGTGTCAGTCAGTCAGTGTCAGTCAGTGTCAGTGTCAGTCAGTGTGAGAAGTTGGCCTGGTATATGATGCTCACTAGTTAAAGTGATCACCTTGTACCATGCCAAGCAACCCTTATGGTGTGGTTGTAAGTCAACCTTTTCGGACTAGCTGCCCTAGTGGTAGCGTAGGCTAAGCAGTCTTTGAGGCTAAACTCGTGAAGCGTGTTAAGCCAGCTGTTTTACCAAATGCAACCCCCTTTTATACCAATGAAAGGACACCACACAGATATATATTCAAAATATATATGTATTTATTTCTCAAAGTAACCCCTAGTCTCTTTATGAGCACAGGAGCACAAATCGTCAAACAAGATTATCACAGAATACACAGAAGTTGCACTTTATATGGATAGGCCCTGGTGGCCACTCGAACCATATACTAAAATAGTGGTATAAGTACCACGAACAGAAAAGGGAAAAGGCCTAAGGCCTCTAGAATCGCTGGGCCTACAAGGAGCTAACGTCAGTTAGTGACCAGGAGGTCCACGGGTGGCGTGTGCAGAGCAAATAGTCACACGCGTGCTCCCATAGGTTTCAATGGGTGCGTAAAAAGTACAAAGTTACTGCAAAGGAGATCTTCCGGGTTGACTAGGAACTTAAGATTTGGAACACAGGCACTAGAGATGTATTACTACACATGGGCACCGGAGTACCAGCTTTACCTCACCCACAGGAAGCGGGTGCATAGGCCTCAAAGTGCGTCGGGTTTCTTCTATCTGTTCCGTTGAGCCTGGGACAAAGATGCTGCAGGCGGTCGGTCCGGGAGAGATGCGGTGGATCCAAGGGTGGATCGGAGTTGCAGAAGACCTGAAAGCAGAGGGGACAGTGTTCACAGTCACTAGCCAGTGACCGGCGTGGCACCAGGTAGGTACCAGGCGATGTCGGGTGCAAACAGGTGATGAGGGGTTGCTTGTCTCCGCAGCCACGTGGTCCCTGAAGGTCGACGACGTCCAGGAGTCGGCTCACGAGCTGTCCCACGCAGGCTCTCGCTGTCGGCGGTGTCGGCGACTTGGTCGAAGCAAACAAGCCTTGGCGAAAGCAATTGTAGGAGGATTCGGAAGTCAGCTGTTGGTTCTGACCAGCAAGGTCAGAGGGATTGCTCCTTTGGAGAGGAGCAAGGGCCAGTCTGGAGCAACCAGACCAGCGGTGTTTTTCGTAGAGTTCGTCGCCAAGATGGCCACTAGCCAGCGGGCCAGCAACCGGTTAGGCGCGTCGAGTGGCAAAATGCAGAAGGGCCCCACGCAGATCGTGGAGATGCTGGAGGGCTCACCTTTGGTGCAAATGCTGCTCGAGAGTTGGGCTTCTCAGATCCCAAAGCACAACTTGGAGGGAGCCTCGGTTGTTGCACTTGTCAGCTTGTCGTAGTCGATCCAAGATGGCTGGCTCCACGTGTCTCGGTGCCTCCACGGGTCTCCTCTTTGCAGGGACTGTGGATCGGGCGGTGAGAGGTCTGGAGGTCCAGGTCTTGTCAGTCTCTGGGCTCGGGCTCCGGCGGGAGGCGGCGGCAAAGCAGACGTTGATTCGCTGGATGGTGCTTGCGTTAGCAAGGTGGTCACTCCCTGACCACAGGGGAGATTGGCTTCAGTCCTCTGTGCGGCAGAGCGTCGAAGTTCCCGTCTTCTTCTTAGTTTCAAGTTGATTCCAGGATGTCTAAAGTCTTAGGACACAGCTCCTACCTTTATTCGGATTCTAGGGGCCGGACTACCTGCTAGGTCCCTCCCTATGGGTGGGACCAGGAAGGGGGGTGGTTACACCCCCAATCCTTTGTCCAGCTCGCCCCAGGCCCGGGACTGGTGTGCCCCAGGACCGGTTTGAACTGGCATATGCCCCGAGGCTCCTTGTGAGCCACAGGCATGTCTGGTTTCTTTCAAGCCCTACCTGACCAATACACAAAATCCTGTCTGGGGTGGTGCTCGCACCTCCCCTGGCAGGAAACCCTTTGTCCACACCTCCCAAGCTGGAAGGACTCCCAGCAGCAGGAGGGCAGACTTGTGTCTGTGGTGGCAGCATCCATTTTGTGGAGCTGAGGCTATGTCTGATTTTACCCGGGTTTCAGGTACTGTACATGTCGTGTCCCTCTAGAAGGGTGGAATGCTAACCCCGTCGCCAGAATTGGCGAGGGGTTAGTATTCCAATTCGTATGACACCTTACTCGACATGTTTTGATAAAGCCAAACCAAAGATAGCATTTAACCGCGAGGTTCATAATGCACTTAAGAGTATATGGTATGACGATATCTGGAAACAGTAGAAGGAAGTTGTTCCGACCACTGCAGACAGGCTCAGCTCATGCCAGAGCACCATCTCACATGGAACCAAGCACTCTGCCTTCAGGATTGTTAAGGCCTGCCATAGGAGTGACTTATAGGTTACCAGGTGTCCCATTTAAGGTTAGGTATAGGTATACTACACCTAAGTAAGAGGTGATTACACCAACTTACCCCAGCTGAGTGATCAGCCAGTTGTGTCAAATCGTTAGGCCAAGCCTGGGGTGGCATAATACATGCTGCAGCCCTTGGCAGGCCTTGGGTACACCAATGCCCTGGGTACCTAGTGTACACTGGTACAGGGGCTGACAGGGTGATCCACTTCCAATTGGTTATGCACCTAGGGTGCATAGTTTTAATTTAGTAGAGAGAACAGCAGGCTGGGGGTCTGATTGGCAGGCCCACAGCCTCAATATGTCAAAAACCAGTGAAGCAAAAAGCAAAAATTTGGGGTGACCATAGGATAGCAGACCCTACTCTCCTACACAACCCCCCCCCAAACGCTGGGACATTAAACTAGCCTTGACCAGTCTCGTCTTCATGTCCTAAGTGGAAGTACCTGGAGAGACCATCTGCATTCCCATGGTCAGTACCTGGCCGGTGCTCCACTGTAAAGTCCATCCCCTGTAGGGAAATGGACCACCTAAGCAGTTTGGGGTTTTCACCCTTCATCTGATTTAGCCACAAGAGGGGCTTATGGTCGGTCTGAATCTTGAAGTGAGTGCCAAACAAGTATGGCCTCAGCTTCTTCAGGGCCCACACCACAGCAAAGGCCTCCCTCTCAATAGCTGACCAATTCTTCTCTCTGGGGGTCAACCTTCTGCTAATAAAAGCAATGGGTTGGTCTTGACCATCTACATTAAGTTGTGACAGCACAGCTCCCACACCCAACTCAGAAGCATCTGTTTGGACAATAAACTCTTTGGAGTAGTCAGGACTTTTCAGGATAGGTGCAGAGCACATGGCCTCCTTCAGGTCATCAAATGCCTTTTGACAGCTTACTGTCCACTGAACCTTTTTGGGCATCTTCTTGGATGTCAGATCATTAAGAGGAGTCACAATGGACCCATAGATCTTAACAAACTTCCTGTAGTACCCAGTCAAGCCCAAGAAAGCTCGAACTTGAGTCTGGGTGGTTGGAGGGGACCAGTCCTTGATGGATTGTATCTTACTCTCCAGTGGTTGAACTTGGCCTCCACCTACAAGGTGGCCCAAATATACAACCTCACTCTGCCCTATCTGGCACTTAGTAGCCTTGATAGTGAGGCCTGCCCTTTGCAGAGCCTCAAGAGCCTTCTTCAGGTGGATCAGGTGATCCTCCCAGGTGGAGCTAAAGACAGCAATGTCATCAAGATATGCTGCGCAAAAGTCATCCAACCCAGTAAGGACTTGGTTCACCAGCCTTTGGAAGGTGGCAGGTGCATTCTTCAGACCAAAGGGCATCACCACAAACTGGTAGTGCCCACCTGGGGTTGAGAATGCTGTTTTGGCCTTAGACTCCTCAGCTAATCTGATTTGCCAATAGCCAGCTGTTAAGTCAAATGTGCTCAAAAACTTTGCAGAAGCTAGTTTGTCTATGAGCTCATCTGCCCTTGGAATAGGGTGTGCATCTGTCCTGGTGACAGCATTGAGTCCTCTGTAATCCACACAGAACCTCATCTCTCTCTTGCCATCTTTGGTGTGAGGTTTGGGGACCAGAACCACTGGGCTAGCCCAGGGGCTCTCTGAGGGTTCAATGACACCTAATTCCAGCATTTTATGTACCTCAGCATTTATACAGTCCCTGACGTGGTCAGGTTGTCTGTAAAGCTTGTTCTTTACAGGCAGACTGTCACCAGTGTCCACCACATGGGTACACCAGTCAGTTTGACTAGGTATCAAGGAAAACATATGTGAAAATGATTGTAGAACCTGTCTACATTCAGTCTGCTGATGGGCAGTGAGGTTGCCTCCAAGGGTCACTCCTTCAACTGAGCCATCTTCAGGGTTCTGAGACAACAGGTCTGGGAGAGGGTCACTCTCTTCCTCCTGTCCCTCATATGTAGCCATGAGCAAGCCCATGTATGCCCTGTCAACATATGCTTTAAGCCTGTTAACATGGAGTACCCTGTGGGGACTCCTGGGAGTTCCTAGGTCGACCAAGTAGGTGACCTCTCCCTTCTTTTCCAGGATTGTATGGGGTCCAGACCATTTGTCTTGGAGTGCTGCTGGGGCCACTGGCTCCAACACCCATACCTTCTGTCCTGGCTGAAACTCAACCAAGACAGCCTTTTGGTCATGCCAAGCTTTCTGTAAGGCCTGGCTTGCCTCAAGGTTTTTGGATGCCTTCTCCATATACTCAGCCATCCTGGAGCGGAGACCAAGTACATAGTCCACTATGTCTTGCTTGGGCTTTTTGAGAGGTAACTCCCATCCTTCCTTCACTAAACACAGTGGGCCTCTTACAGGGTGCCCGAACAACAATTCAAAGGGGCTGTAGCCAACTCCTTTTTGTGGGACCTCTCTGTAAGCAAACAGAAGGCAGGGTAGAAGGATGTCCCATCTTCGCCTGAGCTTTTCAGGTAATCCTTTGATCATACCCTTTAGGGTCTTGTTGAATCTCTCAACAAGCCCATTGCATTGTGGGTGATAAGGGGTGGTGAACTTGTAGTTGACACCACATTCCTTCCACATAGCTGTCAAGTATCCTGACATAAAGTTGGTACCTCTGTCAGATACTACCTCCTTAGGAAACCCCACTCTGGAGAATACTCCCAGCAGGGCCCTGGCCACAACAGGAGCTGTAGTGGTCCTAAGGGGAATTGCCTCTGGATACCTGGTGGCATGATCCACTACCACCAGTATAAATCTGTGCCCAGATGCAGTGGGAGGATCCATGGGACCCACTATGTCTATTCCCACTCTTTCAAAGGGGACCCCCACCACAGGTAGTGGTATTAGGGGGGCCTTTGTTGTGCCACCTGATTTGCCACTGGCTTGGCAGGTCACACAGGAGCGACAAAACTCCTTTGTATCTTCATTCATATGAGGCCAGTGAAAGTGAGGGACAAGCCTGTCCCAAGTCTTATTCTGGCCTAAGTGTCCTGCTAAAGGAATGTCATGGGCCAAGGTAAGAAGGAAGCCCCTAAATTGCAGAGGTATAACCAACCTCCTGGTAGCACCAGGCTTGGGGTCTCTAGCCTCTGAATAAAGGAGCCCTTCATCCCAATACACTTTATGGGTACCTTGAGCATTCCCAGCAGCCTCAGCAGCAGCCAGCTGTCTGAGGGGTTCAAGAGAGGGACAGGATAACTGAGCCTGCCTCAAGTCAGCCCTTGAAGGTCCCCCTGTCCCCAGAAACTCAACCTGATCAGGTTCAAGCTCCTCAGGGACAGTTCCTTCAGGGTCCTCTAGATCAGCTTCCTGGGAAGGCTGATCATCACTCTGAGGCAGGGGGGAAGGCACAGCCTTGACCCTCCTGTTCTTCTTCTTGGTAGGTGCTTGGTCCATTGTTCCAGGATCCAAGACCTGAGGTTCAGTGAGGCACTTTTTGGCCTGTGACCTGGTCACAGCAAGGACATGTGATGATATACCTAACATCTCTGCATGAGTCCTGTACTCCACTTCTGACCATAGAGAACTCTCTAGGTCATTGCCCAACAAACATTCTACTGGGAGGTCTGCACTAACCACAACCCTTTTGAGGCCAGTTACCCCTCCCCATGAGAAGTTAACAACTGCCACACTATGTGAAGTAGTGGCATTGCTGGCATTGGTCACCAGGTAGTTCTCACCTGGTATGTACTGTCCAGGGTCCACAAAGCCTGGTGTCACCATAGTGACACTGGCACATGTGTCCCTGTAGGCTTGAGCCACTTTTTCGTTTATTAAAGGAGTCTGTCTGTACTTGCCCAGGTTACGGGGGCTCACAGTCAGGGACAAATCAATGTCCCCATCACAGATCAAGACTGCCTGTGTCAGGGTTCTGTCTAAGTCAGAATCTCCTTCAGTTTCCATAGTGATTCCCACTACACCCTTTGTCTGGGGACCAAAACTGCTAACAGTAGTACTGGGAGCAGGAGCCTTAGGGGCAACAGTGTTGGGGGCTCCACCCTTTTTGCAATCACTAGTCCAGTGAGTTGTATTTTTGCAATGATTGCACCAGGGTTTCTTTTGACCTTCTTTCTTCTTTTTGGACTGTTGTTGGGACCCACCCTCCTTAGCAGTAGTTTGGGGCCCTGTTGAAGACTTCTGGTCTTTAGATTTCTGATCTCCACCCTTTTGGTCTGTTTTCTTCTGATCACCCCCTTGGCCCTGTTTCTGATTCTTTTGCTTAAACCTGGTTCTGACCCATTTGTCTGCCTTCTTTCCCAATTCTTGGGGAGAGGTCAGATCAGAGTCAACCAAGTGTTGATGCAGTTGCTGGTTTTGACAGTTATTTAAAATCTGTTCTCTCATCATCAAATTATACAATCCTGTAAAATCAGATACCTTACTTCCCAGCAACCAACCCTCCAAAGCCTTAGTGGCACATTCAACATATTCAGACCAGTCCTGAGTCTGTGTCTTTTGGGTGTCTCTGAACATTAACCTGTACTGTTCAGTGGTTAAGCCTAACCCATCTACCAGAACACTCTTCAGGACTCTGTAATTTCTGACATCCTCTTCTCTAACAGTGAGGAGTCTGTCTCTGCCTCTTCCTTCAAAGGAGAGCCAGAGGATTGCTGCCCACTGGTCTTCAGGAACCTGCTGTACCTTGCAGGCTCTCTCAAGAGCAGTTATCCATTTGTGGATGTCATCCCCACTTTTGTAGGGGGGCACAACCTTAGACAGGTTCCTATTATCAAAGACCCTATCTTTGTCCTTAGGGACAATGCTGCCACCAGTGGGTATAGACCCACTCTCTCTAGGTTGCCTAGCCTTGTTCAGTTTTTCTTCCATCAGGGCTACCTCTAGCTCCTGCTTCCTGATCCTCAGCTGGGCTTCCTGCATTCTGGCCTCATGTTCCCTCCTCTGAGGGGTGGTCATCCTTTTCCTGGAGTGACCTTGAGAGCCTCTAGAGCCATGGGAAGCATTGGAGTCACCTGAGCGATTCCTTTGCCTCCCAAGCCCTGTGTTAAGTCCACTGGGGAGATCCAATGGGGTAAACCCACTGTCAATTCCCAATAGCCTTAGTTTAGCTGGGCCAAGTATAACACTTGGCACTGGGCTAGTTCTCCCTTCATCATCACTACTTTCTGTATCCTCACCACTTTCCTCCCCTGTAGTATGATTCTCATCTAAGGGATGGCTATTGGAACTGGGTACCTCTGTAGCATCTTCAGAAGGGGGGCCTCCTGTTCCTGACCCTAAGGGGGCTAACTGGGAAGCTTTCCTGAGTTCTCTCTGATTCTCATCATTTTGTAAGAGTTCTCTGAGCTCAGCAGAGGTAGGGTTCTTGGGCTGTTTAAGGCCCCTAAGAGTTGCCAAATGCCTGAGCTCATTCTGATTAAGGGTAGCAAAGCTGGATGGTGCCCTCTGGGGGTCACTCTCAACAGAGATGGGTACAGTGGACCCCTCTGCCCCGGCCATTGCTCTTAAGTGTGGGTGGATGTGTTGCAATCTACCTACACTTGGGTTTACCTACTAAACCTATCTAGTAGTTGTAGTCAGGGTGTGCTACTCCCTTTGCTCTACAACTAAGTTCAGTAGAACTTATGTATATCTAATCTTGTTTTATATGTACCTACAGGTACCTATGTGATCTTTCAATTGGTAACCAAGAGATTACAATGGTAAAACACAGCAAGCTCAAATCCCACCGCTGCTCACCAATGTGAGAAGTTGGCCTGGTATATGATGCTCACTAGTTAAAGTGATCACCTTGTACCATGCCAAGCAACCCTTATGGTGTGGTTGTAAGTCAACCTTTTCGGACTAGCTGCCCTAGTGGTAGCGTAGGCTAAGCAGTCTTTGAGGCTAAACTCGTGAAGCGTGTTAAGCCAGCTGTTTTACCAAATGCAACCCCCTTTTATACCAATGAAAGGACACCACACAGATATATATTTCTCAAAGTAACCCCTAGTCTCTTTATGAGCACAGGAGCACAAATCGTCAAACAAGATTACAGTAGAATACACAGAAGTTGCACTTTATATGGATAGGCCCTGGTGGCCGCTCAAACCATATACTAAAATAGTGGTATAAGTACCACGAACAGGAAAGGGAAAAGGCCTAGGGCCTCTAGAATCGCTGGGCCTACAAGGAGCTAACTTCAGTTAGTGACCAGGAGGTCCACGGGTGGCGTGTGCAGAGCAAATAGTCACACGCGTGCTCCCATAGGTTTCAATGGGTGCGTAAAAAGAACAAAGTTACTGCAAAGAGGATCTTCCGGATGGACTAGGAACTCAAGATTTGGAACACAGGCACTAGAGATGTAATACTACACTTGGGCACAGGTGTGCCAGCTTTACCTCACCCACAGGAAGCGGGTGCATAGGCCTCGAAGTGCGTCGGGTTTCTTCTATCTGTTCCGTGGAGCCTGAAGACAAAGATGCTGCAGGCGGTCGGTCCGGGAGAGATGCAGTGGATCCAAGAGTGGATCAGAGATGTTGAAGACCTGTAACCAGAGGGGACAGTGTTCACAGTCACTAGCCAGTGACCAGCGTGGCACCAGGTGGGTACCAGGCAATGTCGGGTGCAAACAGGAAGAAAGGTGTAGCTTGTCTCTGCAGCCACGTGGTCCCTGGAGGTCGACGACGTCCAGGAGTCGGTTCACGAGCTGTCCCACGCAGGCTCTCACTGTCGGCGGTGTCGGCAACTTGATCGAAGCAAACAAGCCTTGGCAAAAGCAATTGTTGTAGGAGATGAAATAAGCTGATGGTTCTGACCAGCAAGGTCAGAAGGGCTGCTCCTTTGGAGGGGAGCAAGGGCCAGTCTGGAGCAATCAGACCAGTGGTGTATTTCTTGAAGTTCGTCGCCAAGATGGCTACTAGCCAGCGGGCCAGCAACCGGTTAGGCGCGTCGAGTGGCAAAATGCAGAAGGGCCCCACGCAGATCGTGGAGATGCTGGAGGGCTCACCTTTGGTGCAGATGCTGCTCGAAGGTTGGGCTTCTCAGATCCCAAAGCACAACTTGGAGGGAGCCTCGGTTGTTGCACTTGTCAGCTTGTCATGGTCGTTCCAAGATGGCTAGCTCCACGTGTCTCGGTGCCTCCACGGGTCTCTTCTTTTCAGGGACTGTGGATCGGGCGGTGAGAGGTCTGGAGGTCCAGGTCTTGTCAGTCTCTGGGCTCTGGCTCCGGCGGGAGGCGGCGGCAAAGCAGACGTTGATTCGCTGGATGGTGCTTGCGTTAGCAAGGTGGTCACTCCCTGACCACAGGGGAGATTGGCTTCAGTCCTCTGTGCAGCAGAGCATCAAAGTTCCCGTCTTCTTCTTAGTGTTAAGTTGATTCCAGGATGTCTGAAGTCTTAGGACACTGCTCCTACCTTTAAGCGGATTCTAGGGGCCGGACTACCTGCTAGGTCCCTCCCTATGGGTGGGACCAGGAAGGGGGGTGGTTACACCCCCAATCCTTTGTCCAGCTCGCCCCAGGCCCGGGACTGGTGTGCCCCAGGACCGGTTTGAACTGGCATATGCACCGAGGCTCCTTGTGAGCCACAGGCATGTCTGGTTTCTTTCAAGCCCTACCTGACCAATACACAAAATCCTGTCTGGGGTGGTGCATGCACCTCCCCTGGCAGGAAACCCTTTGTCCACACCTCCCAAGCTGGAAGGACTCCCAGCAGCAGGAGGGCAGACTTGTGTCTGTGGTGGCAGCATCCATTTTGTGGAGCTGAGGCTATGTCGGATTTTACCCGGGTTTCAGGTACTGTACATGTCGTGTCCCTCTAGAAGGGTGGAATGCTAACCCCGTCGCCAGAATTGGCGAGGGGTTAGTATTCCAATTCGTATGACACCTTACTCGACATGTTTTGATAAAGCCAAACCAAAGATAGCATTTAACCGCGAGGTTCATAATGCACTTAAGAGTATATGGTATGACGATATCTGGAAACAGTAGAAGGAAGTTGTTCCGACCACTGCAGACAGGCTCAGCTCATGCCAGAGCACCATCTCACATGGAACCAAGCACTCTGCCTTCAGGATTGTTAAGGCCTGCCATAGGAGTGACTTATAGGTTACCATGTGTCCCATTTAAGGTTAGGTATAGGTATACTACACCTAAGTAAGAGGTGATTACACCAACTTACCCCAGCTGAGTGATCAGCCAGTTGTGTCAGATTGTTAGGCCAAGCCTGGGGTGGCATAATACATGCTTCAGCCCTTGGCAGGCCTTGGGTACACCAATGCCCTGGGTACCTAGTGTACACTGGTACAGGGGCTGACAGGGTGATCCACTTCCAATTGGTTATGCACCTAGGGTGCATAGTTTTAATTTATTAGAGAGAACAGCAGGCTGGGGGTCTGATTGGCAGGCCCACAGCCTCAATATGTCAAAAACCAGTGAAGCAAAAAGCAAAAATTTGGGGTGACCATAGGATAGCAGACCCTACTCTCCTACAGTCAGTGTCAGTCAGTGTCAGTCAGTCAGTGTCAGTCAGTGTCAGTCAGTCTCAGTCAGTCAGTGTCAGTCAGTCAGTGTCCGTCAGTGTCAGTCAGAGTCAGTCAGTCAGTGTCAGTCAGTCAGTGTCAGTCAGTGTCAGTCAGTGTCAGTCAGTCAGTGTCTGTCAGTCAGTGTCAGTCAGTCAGTGTCGAGCAGTCAGTGTCAGTCAGTCAGTGTCAGTCACTGTCAGTGTCAGTCAGTCAGTGTCAGTCAGTGTCAGTCAGTCAGTGTCAGTCAGTGTCAGTATCAGTCAGTCAGTGTCAGTCAGTGTCAGTGTCAGTCAGTCAGTGTCAGTCAGTCAGTCAGTCAGTGTCAGTCAGTGTCAGTAAGTGTCAGTCAGTGTCAGTCAGTGTCAGTCAGTCAGTGTCAGTCAGTCAGTGTCAGCCAGTCAGTGTCAGTCAGTGTCAGCCAGTGTCAGTCAGTCAGTGTCAGTCAGTCAGTGTCAGTCAGTCAGTGTCAGTCAGTGTCAGTCAGTGTCAGTCAGTCAGTGTCAGTCAGTGTCAGCCAGTGTCAGCCAGTGTTAGCCAGTGTCAGTCAGCCAGTGTCAGTCAGTCAGTGTCGGTCAGTCAGTGTCAGTCAGTCAGTGTCAGTCAGTCAGTGTCAGTCAGAGTCAGTGTCAGTCAGTGTCAGTCAGTGTGCGTCAGTCGTAGAGTCAGTCAGTCAGTGTCAGTCAGTCAGTGTCAGTCAGAGTCAGTGTCAGTCAGTGTCAGTCAGTGTGCGTCAGTCGTAGAGTCAGTCAGTCAGTGTCAGTCAGTCAGTGTCTGTCAGTCAGTGTCAGTCAGTCAGTGTCTGTCAGTCAGTGTCAATCAGTCAGTCAGTGTCAGTCAGTCAGTGTCAGTCAGTGTCAGTCAGTCAGTGTCAGTCAGTGTCAGCCAGTCTCAGCTAGTGTCAGTCAGCCAGTGTCAGTCAGTCAGTGTCGGTCAGTCAGTGTCAGTCAGTTAGTGTCAGTCAGTCAGTGTCAGTCAGTGTCAGTCAGTCAGTGTCAGTCAGAGTCAGTGTCAGTCAGTGTGCGTCAGAGAGTCAGTCAGTCAGTGTCAGTCAGTCAGTGTCAGTCAGTCAGTGTCTGTCAGTCAGTGTCTGTCAGTGTCAGTCAGTGTCTGTCAGTATCAGTCAGTGTCTGTCAGTGTCAGTCAGTGACTGTCAGTGTCTGTCAGTCAGTGTCTGTCAGTCAGTGGCTTTCAGTCAGTGTCTGGCAGTCAGTGTCAATCACTGTCAGCCAGTCAGTGTCAGCCTGTGTCAGTCAGTGTCAGTCAGTGTCAGTCAGTCAGTGTCAGTCAGTCAGTGTCAGTCAGTGTCAGTCAGTCAGTATCAGTCAGTCAGTGTCAGTCAGTCGGAAAGTCAGTCAGTCAGTGTCAGTCAGTGTCAGTCAGTCAGTGTCAGTCAGTGTCAGTCAGTCAGTGTCAGTCAGTGTCAGTCAGTGTCAGTCAGTCAGTGTCAGTCAGTCAGTGTCAGTCAGTGTCAGTCAGAGTCAGTGTCAGTCAGAGTCAGTCAGTCAGTGTCAGTCAGTCAGTGTCAGTCAGTGTCAGTCAGTGTCAGTCAGTCAGTATCAGTCAGTCAGTGTCAGTCAGTCGGAGAGTCAGTCAGTCAGTTTCAGTCAGTGTCAGTCAGTCAGTGTCAGTCAGTGTCAGTCAGTCAGTGTCAGTCAGTGTCAGTCAGTCTCAGTCAGTCAGTGTCAGTCAGTCAGTGTCCGTCAGTGTCAGTCAGAGTCAGTGTCAGTCAGAGTCAGTCAGTCAGTGTCAGTCAGTCAGTGTCAGTCAGTGTCAGTCAGTGTCAGTCAGTCAGTGTCTGTCAGTCAGTGTCAGTCAGTCAGTGTCGAGCAGTCAGTGTCAGTCAGTCAGTGTCAGTCACTGTCAGTGTCAGTCAGTCAGTGTCAGTCAGTGTCAGTCAGTCAGTCAGTGTCAGTCAGTGTCAGTATCAGTCGGTCAGTGTCAGTCAGTGTCAGTGTCAGTCAGTCAGTGTCAGTCAGTCAGTCAGTGTCAGTCAGTGTCAGTAAGTGTCAGTCAGTGTCAGTCAGTCAGTGTCAGTCAGTGTCAGCCAGTCAGTGTCAGTCAGTGTCAGTCAGTGTCAGCCAGTGTCAGTCAGTCAGTGTCAGTCAATCAGTGTCAGTCAGTCAGTGTCAGTCAGTGTCAGTCAGTGTCAGTCAGTCAGTGTCAGTCAGTGTCAGCCAGTGTCAGCCAGTGTCAGCCAGTGTCAGTCAGCCAGTGTCAGTCAGTCAGTGTCGGTCAGTCAGTGTCAGTCAGTCAGTGTCAGTCAGTCAGTGTCAGTCAGAGTCAGTATCAGTCAGTGTCAGTCAGTGTGCGTCAGTCGTAGAGTCAGTCAGTCAGTGTCAGTCAGTCAGTGTCAGTCAGAGTCAGTGTCAGTCAGTGTCAGTCAGTGTGCGTCAGTCGTAGAGTCAGTCAGTCAGTGTCAGTCAGTCAGTGTCTGTCAGTCAGTGTCAGTCAGTCAGTGTCTGTCAGTCAGTGTCAATCAGTCAGTCAGTGTCAGTCAGTCAGTGTCAGTCAGAGTCAGTGTCAGTCAGTGTCAGTCAGTCGGAGAGTCAGTCAGTGTCAGTCAGTCAGTGTCTGTCAGTCAGTGTCTGTCAGTGTCAGTCAGTGTCTGTCAGTCAGTGTGTGTCAGTATCAGTCAGTGTCAGTCAGTCAGTGTCTGTCAGTGTCAGTCAGTGTCTGTCAGTGCCTGTCAGTCAGTGTCTGTCAGTCAGTGTCTGTCAGTCAGTGTCAGTCACTGTCAGCCAGTCAGTGTCAGCCAGTGTCAGCCAGTGTCAGTCAGTGTCAGTCAGTGTCAGTCAGTCAGTGTCAGTCAGTGTCAGTCAGTGTCAGTCAGTCAGTATCAGTTAGTCAGTGTCAGTCAGTCAGTGTCAGTCAGTCAGTCAGTGTCAGTCAGTCGGTGAGTCAGTCAGTCAGTATCAGTCAGTCAGTGTCAGTCAGTGTCAGTCAGAGTCAGTCAGTCAGTGTCAGTCAGTCAGTGTCAGTCAGTGTCAGTCAGTGTCAGTCAGTGTCAGTCAGTCAGTGTCTGTCAGTCAGTGTCAGTCAGTCAGTGTCGAGCAGTCAGTGTCAGTCAGTCAGTGTCAGTCAGTGTCAGTGTCAGTCAGTCAGTGTCAGTCAGTGTCAGTCAGTCAGTGTCAGTCAGTGTCAGTATCAGTCAGTCAGTGTCAGTCAGTGTCAGTGTCAGTCAGTCAGTGTCAGTCAGTCAGTCAGTGTCAGTCAGTGTCAGTAAGTGTCAATCAGTGTCAGTCAGTGTCAGTCAGTCAGTGTCAGTCAGTCAGTGTCAGCCAGTCAGTGTCAGTCAGTGTCAGTCAGTGTCAGCCAGTGTCAGTCAGTCAGTGTCAGTCAGTCAGTGTCAGTCAGTCAGTGTCAGTCAGTGTCAGTCAGTGTCAGTCAGTCAGTGTCAGTCAGTGTCAGCCAGTGTCAGCCAGTGTCAGCCAGTGTCAGTCAGCCAGTGTCAGTCAGTCAGTGTCGGTCAGTCAGTGTCAGTCAGTCAGTGTCAGTCAGTCAGTGTCAGTCAGTCAGTGTCAGTCAGAGTCAGTGTCAGTCAGTGTCAGTCAGTGTGCGTCAGTCGTAGAGTCAGTCAGTCAGTGTCAGTCAGTCAGTGTCAGTCAGAGTCAGTGTCAGTCAGTGTCAGTCAGTGTGCGTCAGTCGTAGAGTCAGTCAGTCAGTGTCAGTCAGTCAGTGTCTGTCAGTCAGTGTCAGTCAGTCAGTGTCTGTCAGTCAGTGTCAATCAGTCAGTCAGTGTCAGTCAGTCAGTGTCAGTCAGAGTCAGTGTCAGTCAGTGTCAGTCAGTCGGAGAGTCAGTCAGTGTCAGTCAGTCAGTGTCTGTCAGTCAGTGTCTGTCAGTGTCAGTCAGTGTCTGTCAGTCAGTGTGTGTCAGTATCAGTCAGTGTCAGTCAGTCAGTGTCTGTCAGTGTCAGTCAGTGTCTGTCAGTGCCTGTCAGTCAGTGTCTGTCAGTCAGTGTCTGTCAGTCAGTGTCAGTCACTGTCAGCCAGTCAGTGTCAGCCAGTGTCAGCCAGTGTCAGTCAGTGTCAGTCAGTCAGTGTCAGTCAGTGTCAGTCAGTGTCAGTCAGTCATTATCAGTCAGTCAGTGTCAGTCAGTCAGTGTCAGTCAGTAAGTCAGTGTCAGTCAGTCGGTGAGTCAGTCAGTCAGTATCAGTCAGTCAGTGTCAGTCAGTGTCAGTCAGTGTCAGTCAGTCAGTATCAGTCAGTCTCAGTCAGTCAGTCTCAGTCAGTCAGTCTCATTCAGTCAGTGTCAGTCAGTCAGTCTCAGTCAGTCTCAGTCAGAGTCAGTGTCAGTCAGTGTCAGTCAGTCAGTGTCAGTGAGTGTCAATCAGGGTTAGTCAGTTAGTCAGTGTCAGTCAGTGTCTGTCAGTGTCTGTCAGTCAGTGTCTGTCAGTCAGTGTCAGTCACTGTCAGCCAGTCAGTGTCAGCCATTGTCAGCCAGTGTCAGTCAGTGTCAGTCAGTCAGTGTCAGTCAGTCAGTGTCAGTCAGTGTTAGTCAGTGTCAGTCAGTCAGTATCAGTCAGTCAGTGTCAGTCAGTGTCAGTCAGTCAGTGTCAGTCAGTCAGTGTCAGTCAGTCAGTGTCAGTCAGTCAGTGATTCAGTCAGTCAGTATCAGTCAGTGTCAGTCAGTCAGTGTCAGTCAGTGTCAGTCAGTCAGTGTCAGTCAGTCTCAGTCAGTCAGTCTCAGTCAGTCAGTGTCAGTCAGTCAGTCTCAGTCATTGTCAGCCAGAGTCAGTGTCAGTCAGTGTAAGTCAGTCAGTGTCAGTCAGTCAGTGTCAGTCAGTGTCAATCAGTGTTAGTCAGTTAGTCAGTGTCAGTCAGTGTCAGTCAGTGTCAGTCAGTCAGTGTCAGTCAGTGTCAGTCAGTCAGTGTCAGTCAGTGTCAGTGTCAGTCAGTCAGTGTCAGTCAGTGTCAGTGTCAGTCAGTCAGTGTCAGTCAGTGTCAGTTGGTCAGTGTCAGTCAGTCAGTGTCAGTCAGTCAGTGTCAGTCAGTGTGAGAAGTTGGCCTGGTATATGATGCTCACTAGTTAAAGTGATCACCTTGTACCATGCCAAGCAACCCTTATGGTGTGGTTGTAAGTCAACCTTTTCGGACTAGCTGCCCTAGTGGTAGCGTAGGCTAAGCAGTCTTTGAGGCTAAACTCGTGAAGCGTGTTAAGCCAGCTGTTTTACCAAATGCAACCCCCTTTTATACCAATGAAAGGACACCACACAGATATATATTCAAAATATATATGTATTTATTTCTCAAAGTAACCCCTAGTCTCTTTATGAGCACAGGAGCACAAATCGTCAAACAAGATTATTACAGAATACACAGAAGTTGCACGTTATATGGATAGGCCCTGGTGGCCACTCAAACCATATACTAAAATAGTGGTATAAGTACCACGAACAGAAAAGGGAAAAGGCCTAGGGCCTCTAGAATCGCTGGGCCTACAAGGAGCTAACGTCAGTTAGTGACCAGGAGGTCCACGGGTGGCGTGTGCAGAGCAAATAGTCACACGCGTGCTCCCATAGGTTTCAATGGGTGCGTAAAAAGTACAAAGTTACTGCAAAAGGAATCTTCCGGATGACCTAGGAACTTAAGATTTGGAACACAGGCACTAGAGATGTATTACTACACTTGGGCACAGGTGTGCCAGCTTTACCTCACCCACAGGAAGCGGGTGCATAGGCCTCGAAGTGCGTCGGGTTTCTTCTATCTGTTCCGTGGAGCTTGAAGACAAAGATGCTGCAGGCGGTCGGTCCGGGAGAGATGCAGTGGATCCAAGAGTGGATCGGAGATGTTGAAGACCTGTAAGCAGAGGGGACAGTGTTCACAGTCACTAGCCAGTGACCAGCGTGGCACCAGGTGGGTACCAGGCGATGTCGGGTGCAAACAGGTGATGAGGGGTAGCTTGTCTCCGCAGCCACGTGGTCCCTGAAGGTCGACGACGTCCAGGAGTCGGCACACGAGCGGTCCCACGCAGGCTCTCGCTGTCGGCGGTGTCGGCGACTTGATCGAAGCAAACAAGCCTTGGCAAAAGCAATTGCAGGAGGATTCGGAAATCAGCTGTTGGTTCTGACCAGCAAGGTCAGAGGGATTGCTCCTTTGGAGGGGAGCAAGGGCCAGTCTGGAGCAACCAGACCAGCGGTGTTTGTCGTAGATTTCGTCACCAAGATGGCCACTAGCCAGCGGGCCAGCAACCGGTTAGGCGCGTCGAGTGGCAAAAATGCAGAAGGGCCCCACGCAGATCGTGGAGATGCTGGAGGGCTCACCTTTGGTGCAGATGCTGCTCGAGGGTTGGGCTTCTCAGGACCCAAAGCACAACTTGGAGGGAGCCTCGGTTGTTGCACTGGTCAGCTTGTCGTAGTCGTTCCAAGATGGCTGGCTCCACGTGTCTCGGTGCCTCCACGGGTCTCCTCTTTTCAGGGACTGTGGATCGGGCGGAGAGAGGTCTGGAGGTCCAGGTCTTGTCAGTCTCTGGGCTCGGGCTCCGGCGGGAGGCGGCGGCAAAGCAGACGGTGATTCGCTGGATGGTGCTTGCGTTAGCAAGGTGGTCACTCCCTGACCACAGGGGAGATTTTCTTCAGTCTTCTGTGCAGCAGAATGTCGAAGTTCCCGTCTTCTTCTTAGTTTCAAGTTGATTCCAGGATGTCTGAAGTCTTAGGACACAGCTCCTACCTTTATTCGGATTCTAGGGGCCGGACTACCTGCTAGGTCCCTCCCTATGGGTGGGACCAGGAAGGGGGGTGGTTACACCCCCAATCCTTTGTCCAGCTCGCCCCAGGCCCGGGACTGGTGTGCCCCAGGACCGGTTTGAACTGGCATATGCACCGAGGCTCCTTGTGAGCCACAGGCATGTCTGGTTTCTTTCAAGCCCTACCTGACCAATACACAAAATCCTGTCTGGGGTGGTGCACGCACCTCCCCTGGCAGGAAACCCTTTGTCCACACCTCCCAAGCTGGAAGGACTCCCAGCAGCAGGAGGGCAGACTTGTGTCTGTGGTGGCAGCATCCATTTTGTGGAGCTGAGGCTATGTCTGATTTTACCCGGGTTTCAGGTACTGTACATGTCGTGTCCCTCTAGAAGGGTGGAATGCTAACCCCGTCGCCAGAATTGGCGAGGGGTTAGTATTCCAATTCGTATGACACCTTACTCGACATGTTTTGATAAAGCCAAACCAAAGATAGCATTTAACCGCGAGGTTCATAATGCACTTAAGAGTATATGGTATGACGATATCTGGAAACAGTAGAAGGAAGTTGTTCCGACCACTGCAGACAGGCTCAGCTCATGCCAGAGCACCATCTCACATGGAACCAAGCACTCTGCCTTCAGGATTGTTAAGGCCTGCCATAGGAGTGACTTATAGGTTACCAGGTGTCCCATTTAAGTTTAGGTATAGGTATACTACACCTAAGTAAGAGGTGATTACACCAACTTACCCCAGCTGAGTGATCAGCCAGTTGTGTCAGATTGTTAGGCCAAGCCTGGGGTGGCATAATACATGCTTCAGCCCCTGGCAGGCCTTGGATACACCAATGCCCTGGGTACCTAGTGTACACTGGTACAGGGGCTGACAGGGTGATCCAACCAATTGGGTATGTACCTAGGGTACATGGAGTCCATTTTACAGAGAGAGCAGATAGCCTGAGAGCCTGAATGGCAGGATCTCAGGCCAACTAAGTCGAAAAACCAGCTAGACACTAGGCAAAAATTTGGGGATAACCATAGTCAGATATCCACCTTCCTACACAACCCCCCCCCAAACGAAGGGAGATAAGGCTGACCTTGACCAGGTAAGCCTATATTTCCCAAGTGGCCATATAAGGAGGAACCAGCACTGGCATGGTTACCCCCTGTCTCATGGTCCACTAAGCAATCCCTCACCCTAAGGGTATCAGAGGGTCTCCACCATAGGGAATCTCTACCTGTGGTGTGTCTTGGCAAAGTAAAAGGCTGGTGTTGAGATGGAGTACTGAAGTGAGTGTCCTCAAAGTGAGGCCTCAGCTTCCTCCAATCATCCTCCACCATGGATGCCTTTCTTTCTTTAACTGAGTTGCACTGTGCTCTCAGGGTCAGCCTCTGGCTACCTAAAGCTGGAGGCTGGGTCCCTTTTGTGGGCTTACTGGAGGGACAGGTCAGGTTTGGGGCCCTAAGGTCCCATGTTTGCCTGTGCCCAACAGAATCCCCCTGGGGGAGGTCCCTAACTACCTGTAAAGGAGATCCCTCAGGAATGTTTTTACCCATCACCTGACTAGGGCTACTAGCCAGGCAATCCTCATTCTTTTGATGGGGGGGTTCTTGTGGACAGGGGCCCTCTGGGGGTCCACTGGCCTCCCTGACCTCTGCAGCCCTGGGCTGACTGAGGCAGGGTAGAGAGAGGCAGGCTACCTGCACCAGACTGGATCCCACCTTGGAAGGGGCCACTGACATCAGAGGCTCTGCCAGGCCAGGCCTGGCTACCTCTGGGGCAGTTCCTTCACAAGGGGTGAGGTCAGATCCCTGAGGAGGCTGACCTTTTCCTAATGTCTGGGGAGAGGGAGACTTTTCTTCCTCCCCACTACTCTCAGTTTGTGTGGAGTGATCCATTGTTTCAGGCTTCACTACACCTATGTCAGTCTGAGTATAGGCTGAGACCATTACAGCCTTGCCAACCTTTTCAGGGGGGCACTCAGTTTGTGTTTGAGCTGTGACTGTCACAGCTCTGCCAGTCCCTACAGGGAAGTCTGTCTGTGCCTGGGCTGTGGCTACCACTGCCCTTCCAACCTTTTCAGGGAGGAAATCTATTTGGACAGGGGTTGTGAATGGCACAACCCCCCTACCCTTTTGTGAAAGGCCTACCATTTTAGAATGGGTGTCTTGTTCAACTCCAGCCCAAGCTGAGAGTTCTAAGTCATTCCCCAGTAAGCAGTCTACAGGCAAGGTTGGGGACACTGCTACCCTTTTAGGGCCAGTGACCCCTCCCCAGCTGAGACATACCTCTGCCATGGGATGACTGTTCTGTTTGCCATCAATGTTAGTCACCTGGTAGGAGAAACCGGGCAAAAGCTGCTCAGAGGGAACTAGCCAATGGGCCACCATTGTGATGCTAGCCCCAGTGTCTCTGTAGGCCTCAGCTTTTGTACCATTGATGTAGGGCTCCTGTCTGTACCTCCCCAAAGTGTTGGGACAGGCAGTGAAGTTGGCAAACCCCATGCCACCATCACAGACAAGAGTGGTTGCTGTAGGGGAATTGGCTAAGCCAGGGTCCCCCTGTGTTCCCCAAGTAAACCCACCCAGATTTCTGGGGGCACTCCCACCACCTGGGGGATTACCGCTGACAGTAATAGGTGGTGTGACAGGAGTAATTGGAGGAACAGTTTTGTTTTTAGCCCTTGGGCAACCGCTGTCAGTTTTCCAATGCCCAGGAGTTTTACACTCATGGCAGTAGGGCTTTTTAGCTGTGGTAGAGGAGGGAGCTTGGGACCCACCACCCTGTGTGGAGTTTTGGGGCCCTGAGGAAGGTTTCTCTTTTTCTTTATCCCCACCCTTCTCTTGAGGCTTGGTGGTATCTTTCTTTTGGTCACCACCCTGGTTTTTAGGCCTGATCCTGGTCCTGACCCATTTATCTGCCCTCTTTCCCAATTCTTGGGGAGAGGTCAAATCTGAGTCTACCAGGTGTTGATGGAGAAGCTGGTTTTGACAATTACTTAAAATCTGCTCTCTCATCATCAAATTGTACAATCCTGTATAATCAGACACCTTACTTCCCAGCAACCAACCCTCCAAAGCCTTAGTGGCACATTCCACATATTCAGACCAGTCCTGAGTCTGTGTCTTCTGGGTGTCTCTGAACATTAACCTGTACTGTTCAGTGGTTAAGCCTAACCCATCAACTAGGACACTCTTCAGGACTCTGTAATTTCTGACATCCTCTTCTCTAACAGTGAGGAGTCTATCTCTGCCTCTCCCCTCAAAGGAGAGCCATAAGATTGCTGCCCACTGGTCTTCAGGAACCTGCTGCACTTTGCAGGCTCTCTCAAGAGCAGTCATCCATTTGTGGATGTCATCCCCACTTTTGTAGGGGGGCACAATCTTGGACAGGTTCCTATTGTCAAAGACCCTATCTTTGTCCCTAGGGACATTGCTGCCACCAGTGGGTATAGACCCACTCTCTCTATGCTGCCTAGCCTTGCTCAGTTTTTCTTCCATCAGGGCTACTTCTAGCTCCTGCTTCCTGATCCTCAGCTGGGCTTCCTGCATTCTGGCCTCATGTTCCCTCCTCTGAGGGGTGGTCAGTCTCCTTCTGGAGTGACCTTGAGAGCCTCTAGAGCCATGGGAAGCATTGGAGTCACCTGAGCGATTCCTTTGCCTTCCAAGCCCTGTGTTAAGTCCACTGGGGAGATCCAATGGGGTGAACCCACTGTCAGTCCCCAATAGCCTTAGTTTAGCTGGGCCAAGTATAACACTTGGCACTGGGCTAGTTCTCCCTTCATCCCCACTCACATCTGTATCCCCATCATTTTCTTCCTCTGTGGTAGGCATCCCATCTAAGGGGTGACTATTGAAAGGGGGTACCTCTGTGGCATCTTCAGAAGGGGGGCCTCCTGTTCCTGACCCTAAGGGGGCTAACTGGGAAGCTTTCCTGAGTTCTCTCTGATTCTCATCATTTTGTAAGAGTTCTCTGAGCTCAGCAGAGGTAGGGTTCTTGGGCTGTTTAAGGCCTCTAAGAGTTGCCAAATGCCTAAGCTCATTCTGGTTAAGGGTAGCAAAGCTGGATGGTGCCCTCTGGGGGTCACTCTCAACAGAGATGGGTACAGTGGACCCCTCTGCCCCGGCCATTGCTCTTAAGTGTGGGTGGATGTGTTGCAATCTACCTACACTTGGGTTTGCCTACTAAACCTATCTAGCAGTTGTAGTCAGGGTGTGCTACTCCCTTTGCTCTACAACAACTAAGTTCAGTAGAACTTATGTATATCTAATCTTGTTTTATATGTACTTACAGGTACCTATGTGATCTTTCAATTGGTAACCAAGAGATTACAATGGTAAAACACAGCAAGCTCAAATCCAACCGCTGCTCACCAATGTGAGAAGTTGGCCTGGTATATGATGCTCACTAGTTAAAGTGATCACCTTGTACCATGCCAAGCAACCCTTATGGTGTGGTTGTAAGTCAACCTTTTCGGACTAGCTGCCCTAGTGGTAGCGTAGGCTAAGCAGTCTTTGAGGCTAAACTCGTGAAGCGTGTTAAGCCAGCTGTTTTACCAAATGCAACCCCCTTTTATACCAATGAAAGGACACCACACAGATATATATTCAAAATATATATGTATTTATTTCTCAAAGTAACCCCTAGTCTCTTTATGAGCACAGGAGCACAAATCGTCAAACAAGATTATTACAGAATACACAGAAGTTGCACGTTATATGGATAGGCCCTGGTGGCCACTCAAACCATATACTAAAATAGTGGTATAAGTACCACGAACAGAAAAGGGAAAAGGCCTAGGGCCTCTAGAATCGCTGGGCCTACAAGGAGCTAACGTCAGTTAGTGACCAGGAGGTCCACGGGTGGCGTGTGCAGAGCAAATAGTCACACGCGTGCTCCCATAGGTTTCAATGGGTGCGTAAAAAGTACAAAGTTACTGCAAAAGGAATCTTCCGGATGACCTAGGAACTTAAGATTTGGAACACAGGCACTAGAGATGTATTACTACACTTGGGCACAGGTGTGCCAGCTTTACCTCACCCACAGGAAGCGGGTGCATAGGCCTCGAAGTGCGTCGGGTTTCTTCTATCTGTTCCGTGGAGCTTGAAGACAAAGATGCTGCAGGCGGTCGGTCCGGGAGAGATGCAGTGGATCCAAGAGTGGATCGGAGATGTTGAAGACCTGTAAGCAGAGGGGACAGTGTTCACAGTCACTAGCCAGTGACCAGCGTGGCACCAGGTGGGTACCAGGCGATGTCGGGTGCAAACAGGTGATGAGGGGTAGCTTGTCTCCGCAGCCACGTGGTCCCTGAAGGTCGACGACGTCCAGGAGTCGGCACACGAGCGGTCCCACGCAGGCTCTCGCTGTCGGCGGTGTCGGCGACTTGATCGAAGCAAACAAGCCTTGGCAAAAGCAATTGCAGGAGGATTCGGAAATCAGCTGTTGGTTCTGACCAGCAAGGTCAGAGGGATTGCTCCTTTGGAGGGGAGCAAGGGCCAGTCTGGAGCAACCAGACCAGCGGTGTTTGTCGTAGATTTCGTCGCCAAGATGGCCACTAGCCAGCGGGCCAGCAACCGGTTAGGCGCGTCGAGTGGCAAAAATGCAGAAGGGCCCCACGCAGATCGTGGAGATGCTGGAGGGCTCACCTTTGGTGCAGATGCTGCTCGAGGGTTGGGCTTCTCAGGACCCAAAGCACAACTTGGAGGGAGCCTCGGTTGTTGCACTGGTCAGCTTGTCGTAGTCGTTCCAAGATGGCTGGCTCCACGTGTCTCGGTGCCTCCACGGGTCTCCTCTTTTCAGGGACTGTGGATCGGGCGGAGAGAGGTCTGGAGGTCCAGGTCTTGTCAGTCTCTGGGCTCGGGCTCCGGCGGGAGGCGGCGGCAAAGCAGACGGTGATTCGCTGGATGGTGCTTGCGTTAGCAAGGTGGTCACTCCCTGACCACAGGGGAGATTTTCTTCAGTCTTCTGTGCAGCAGAATGTCGAAGTTCCCGTCTTCTTCTTAGTTTCAAGTTGATTCCAGGATGTCTGAAGTCTTAGGACACAGCTCCTACCTTTATTCGGATTCTAGGGGCCGGACTACCTGCTAGGTCCCTCCCTATGGGTGGGACCAGGAAGGGGGGTGGTTACACCCCCAATCCTTTGTCCAGCTCGCCCCAGGCCCGGGACTGGTGTGCCCCAGGACCGGTTTGAACTGGCATATGCACCGAGGCTCCTTGTGAGCCACAGGCATGTCTGGTTTCTTTCAAGCCCTACCTGACCAATACACAAAATCCTGTCTGGGGTGGTGCACGCACCTCCCCTGGCAGGAAACCCTTTGTCCACACCTCCCAAGCTGGAAGGACTCCCAGCAGCAGGAGGGCAGACTTGTGTCTGTGGTGGCAGCATCCATTTTGTGGAGCTGAGGCTATGTCTGATTTTACCCGGGTTTCAGGTACTGTACATGTCGTGTCCCTCTAGAAGGGTGGAATGCTAACCCCGTCGCCAGAATTGGCGAGGGGTTAGTATTCCAATTCGTATGACACCTTACTCGACATGTTTTGATAAAGCCAAACCAAAGATAGCATTTAACCGCGAGGTTCATAATGCACTTAAGAGTATATGGTATGACGATATCTGGAAACAGTAGAAGGAAGTTGTTCCGACCACTGCAGACAGGCTCAGCTCATGCCAGAGCACCATCTCACATGGAACCAAGCACTCTGCCTTCAGGATTGTTAAGGCCTGCCATAGGAGTGACTTATAGGTTACCAGGTGTCCCATTTAAGTTTAGGTATAGGTATACTACACCTAAGTAAGAGGTGATTACACCAACTTACCCCAGCTGAGTGATCAGCCAGTTGTGTCAGATTGTTAGGCCAAGCCTGGGGTGGCATAATACATGCTTCAGCCCCTGGCAGGCCTTGGATACACCAATGCCCTGGGTACCTAGTGTACACTGGTACAGGGGCTGACAGGGTGATCCAACCAATTGGGTATGTACCTAGGGTACATGGAGTCCATTTTACAGAGAGAGCAGATAGCCTGAGAGCCTGAATGGCAGGATCTCAGGCCAACTAAGTCGAAAAACCAGCTAGACACTAGGCAAAAATTTGGGGGTAACCATAGTCAGATATCCACCTTCCTACAGTCAGTGTCAGTCAGTGTCAGTCAGTCAGTGTCAGTCAGTCAGTGTCAGCCAGTGTCAGCTAGTGTCAGTCAGCCAGTGTCAGTCAGTCAGTGTCGGTCAGTCAGTGTCAGTCAGTCAGTGTCAGTCAGTCAGTGTCAGTCAGTGTCAGTCAGTCAGTGTCAGTCAGAGTCAGTGTTAGTCAGTGTGCGTCAGTCAGAGAGTCAGTCAGTCAGTGTCAGTCAGTCAGTATCAGTCAGTAAGTGTCAGTCAGTGTCAGTCAGAGTCAGTCAGTCAGTGTCAGTCAGTCAGTGTCAGTCAGTGTCAGTCAGTGTCAGTCAGTGTCAGTCAGTGTCAGTCAGTCAGTGTCTGTCAGTCAGTGTCAGTCAGTCAGTGTCGAGCAGTCAGTGTCAGTCAGTCAGTGTCAGTCAGTGTCAGTGTCAGTCAGTCAGTGTCAGTCAGTGTCAGTCAGTCAGTGTCAGTCAGTGTCAGTATCAGTCAGTCAGTGTCAGTCAGTGTCAGTGTCAGTCAGTCAGTGTCAGTCAGTCAGTCAGTGTCAGTCAGTGTCAGTAAGTGTCAATCAGTGTCAGTCAGTGTCAGTCAGTCAGTGTGAGAAGTTGGCCTGGTATATGCTGTTCACTAGTTCTAGTGACCACCTTGTACCATGCCAAGCAACCCTTATGGTGTGGTTGTAAGTCAACCTTTTTGGACTAGCTGCCCTAGTGGTAGCGTAGGCTAAGCAGTCTTTGAGGCTAAACTCGTGATGCGTGTTAAGCAAGCTGTTTTACCAATAGTAACCCCCTTTTATACCAATGAAAGGACACCACACAGATATATATTCAAAATATATATGTATTTATTTCTCAACGTAACCCCTAGTCTCTTTATGAGCACAGGAGCACAAATCGTCAAACAAGATTATCACAGAATACACAGAAGTTGCACTTTATATGGATAGGCCCTGGTGGCCACTCGAACCATATACTAAAATAGTGGTATAAGTACCACGAACAGAAAAGGGAAAAGGCCTAGGGCCTCTAGAATCGCTGGGCCTACAAGGAGCTAACGTCAGTTAGTGACCAGGAGGTCCACGGGTGGCGTGTGCAGAGCAAATAGTCACACGCGGGCTCCCATAGATTTCAATGGGTGCGTAAAAAGTACAAAGTTACTGCAAAAGGAATCTTCCGGATGACCTAGGAACTTAAGATTTGGAACACAGGCACTAGAGATGTATTACTACACATGGGCACCGGAGTGCCAGCTTTACCTCACCCACAGGAAGCGGGTGCATAGGCCTCAAAGTGCGTCGGGTTTCTTCTATCTGTTCCGTTGAGCCTGGGACAAAGAGGCTGCAGGCGGTCGGTCGGGAAGAGATGCAGTGGATCCAAGAGTGGATCGGAGATGTTGAAGACCTGTAAGCAGAGGGGACAGTGTTCACAGTCACTAGCCAGTGACCAGCGTGGCACCAGGTGGGTACCAGGCGATGTCGGGTGCAAACAGGTGATGAGGGGTAGCTTGTCTCCGCAGCCACGTGGTCCCTGAAGGTCGACGACGTCCAGGAGTCGGCTCACGAGCTGTCCCACGCAGGCTCTCGCTGTCGGCGGTGTCGGCGACTTGATCGAAGCAAACAAGCCTTGGCAAAAGCAATTGCAGGAGGATTCGGAAATCAGCTGTTGGTTCTGACCAGCAAGGTCAGAGGGATTGCTCCTTTGGAGGGG
Organism: Triturus cristatus; assembly: GCF_964204655.1. Taxonomy (NCBI): domain Eukaryota; kingdom Metazoa; phylum Chordata; class Amphibia; order Caudata; family Salamandridae; genus Triturus; species Triturus cristatus. The sequence continues at coordinate 342,160 of NW_028188052.1, forward strand.
AGCAAGGGCCAGTCTGGAGCAACCAGACCAGCGGTGTTTGTCGTAGATTTCGTCGCCAAGATGGCCACTAGCCAGCGGGCCAGCAACCGGTTAGGCGCGTCGAGTGGCAAAATGCAGAAGGGCCCCACGCAGATCGTGGAGATGCTGGAGGGCTCACCTTTGGTGCAGATGATGCTCGAGGGTTGGGCTTCTCAGGACCCAAAGCACAACTTGGAGGGAGCCTCGGTTGTTGCACTGGTCAGCTTGTCGTAGTCGTTCCAAGATGGCTGGCTCCACGTGTCTCGGTGCCTCCACGGGTCTCCTCTTTTCAGGGACTGTGGATCGGGCGGTGAGAGGTCTGGAGGTCCAGGTCTTGTCAGTCTCTGGGCTCGGGCTCCGGCGGGAGGCGGCGGCAAAGCAGACGGTGATTCGCTGGATGGTGCTTGCGTTAGCAAGGTGGTCACTCCCTGACCACAGGGGAGATTTTCTTCAGTCTTCTGTGCAGCAGAATGTCGAAGTTCCCGTCTTCTTCTTAGTTTCAAGTTGATTCCAGGATGTCTGAAGTCTTAGGACACAGCTCCTACCTTTATTCGGATTCTAGGGGCCGGACTACCTGCTAGGTCCCTCCCTATGGGTGGGACCAGGAAGGGGGGTGGTTACACCCCCAATCCTTTGTCCAGCTCGCCCCAGGCCCGGGACTGGTGTGCCCCAGGACCGGTTTGAACTGGCATATGCACCGAGGCTCCTTGTGAGCCACAGGCATGTCTGGTTTCTTTCAAGCCCTACCTGACCAATACACAAAATCCTGTCTGGGGTGGTGCATGCACCTCCCCTGGCAGGAAACCCTTTGTCCACACCTCCCAAGCTGGAAGGACTCCCAGCAGCAGGAGGGCAGACTTGTGTCTGTGGTGGCAGCATCCATTTTGTGGAGCTGAGGCTATGTCTGATTTTACCCGGGTTTCAGGTACTGTACATGTCGTGTCCCTCTAGAAGGGTGGAATGCTAACCCCGTCGCCAGAATTGGCGAGGGGTTAGTATTCCAATTCGTATGACACCTTACTCGACATGTTTTGATAAAGCCAAACCAAAGATAGCATTTAACCGCGAGGTTCATAATGCACTTAAGAGTATATGGTATGACGATATCTGGAAACAGTAGAAGGAAGTTGTTCCGACCACTGCAGACAGGCTCAGCTCATGCCAGAGCACCATCTCACATGGAACCAAGCACTCTGCCTTCAGGATTGTTAAGGCCTGCCATAGGAGTGACTTATAGGTTACCAGGTGTCCCATTTAAGTTTAGGTATAGGTATACTACACCTAAGTAAGAGGTGATTACACCAACTTACCCCAGCTGAGTGATCAGCCAGTTGTGTCAGATTGTTAGGCCAAGCCTGGGGTGGCATAATACATGCTTCAGCCCCTGGCAGGCCTTGGATACACCAATGCCCTGGGTACCTAGTGTACACTGGTACAGGGGCTGACAGGGTGATCCAACCAATTGGGTATGTACCTAGGGTACATGGAGTCCATTTTACAGAGAGAGCAGATAGCCTGAGAGCCTGAATGGCAGGATCTCAGGCCAACTAAGTCGAAAAACCAGCTAGACACTAGGCAAAAATTTGGGGGTAACCATAGTCAGATATCCACCTTCCTACACAACCCCCCCCCAAACGAAGGGAGATAAGGCTGACCTTGACCAGGTAAGCCTATATTGCCCAAGTGGCCATATAAGGAGGAACCAGCACTGGCATGGTTACCCCCTGTCTCATGGTCCACTAAGCAATCCCTCACCCTAAGGGTATCAGAGGGTCTCCACCATAGGGAATCTCTACCTGTGGTGTGTCTTGGCAAAGTAAAAGGCTGGTGTTGAGATGGAGTACTGAAGTGAGTGTCCTCAAAGTGAGGCCTCAGCTTCCTCCAATCATCCTCCACCATGGATGCCTTTCTTTCTTTAACTGAGTTGCACTGTGCTCTCAGGGTCAGCCTCTGGCTACCTAAAGCTGGAGGCTGGGTCCCTTTTGTGGGCTTACTGGAGGGACAGGTCAGGTTTGGGGCCCTAAGGTCCCATGTTTGCCTGTGCCCAACAGAATCCCCCTGGGGGAGGTCCCTAACTACCTGTAAAGGAGATCCCTCAGGAATGTTTTTACCCATCACCTGACTAGGGCTACTAGCCAGGCAATCCTCATTCTTTTGATGGGGGGGTTCTTGTGGACAGGGGCCCTCTGGGGGTCCACTGGCCTCCCTGACCTCTGCAGCCCTGGGCTGACTGAGGCAGGGTAGAGAGAGGCAGGCTACCTGCACCAGACTGGATCCCACCTTGGAAGGGGCCACTGACATCAGAGGCTCTGCCAGGCCAGGCCTGGCTACCTCTGGGGCAGTTCCTTCACAAGGGGTGAGGTCAGATCCCTGAGGAGGCTGACCTTTTCCTAATGTCTGGGGAGAGGGAGACTTTTCTTCCTCCCCACTACTCTCAGTTTGTGTGGAGTGATCCATTGTTTCAGGCTTCACTACACCTATGTCAGTCTGAGTATAGGCTGAGACCATTACAGCCTTGCCAACCTTTTCAGGGGGGCACTCAGTTTGTGTTTGAGCTGTGACTGTCACAGCTCTGCCAGTCCCTACAGGGAAGTCTGTCTGTGCCTGGGCTGTGGCTACCACTGCCCTTCCAACCTTTTCAGGGAGGAAATCTATTTGGACAGGGGTTGTGAATGGCACAACCCCCCTACCCTTTTGTGAAAGGCCTACCATTTTAGAATGGGTGTCTTGTTCAACTCCAGCCCAAGCTGAGAGTTCTAAGTCATTCCCCAGTAAGCAGTCTACAGGCAAGGTTGGGGACACTGCTACCCTTTTAGGGCCAGTGACCCCTCCCCAGCTGAGACATACCTCTGCCATGGGATGACTGTTCTGTTTGCCATCAATGTTAGTCACCTGGTAGGAGAAACCGGGCAAAAGCTGCTCAGAGGGAACTAGCCAATGGGCCACCATTGTGATGCTAGCCCCAGTGTCTCTGTAGGCCTCAGCTTTTGTACCATTGATGTAGGGCTCCTGTCTGTACCTACCCAAAGTGTTGGGACAGGCAGTGAAGTTGGCAAACCCCATGCCACCATCACAGACAAGAGTGGTTGCTGTAGGGGAATTGGCTAAGCCAGGGTCCCCCTGTGTTCCCCAAGTAAACCCACCCAGATTTCTGGGGGCACTCCCACCACCTGGGGGATTACTGCTGACAGTAATAGGTGGTGTGACAGGAGTAATTGGAGGAACAGTTTTGTTTTTAGCCCTTGGGCAACCGCTGTCAGTTTTCCAATGCCCAGGAGTTTTACACTCATGGCAGTAGGGCTTTTTAGCTGTGGTAGAGGAGGGAGCTTGGGACCCACCACCCTGTGTGGAGTTTTGGGGCCCTGAGGACGGTTTCTCTTTTTCTTTATCCCCACCCTTCTCTTGAGGCTTGGTGGTATCTTTCTTTTGGTCACCACCCTGGTTTTTAGGCCTGATCCTGGTCCTGACCCATTTATCTGCCCTCTTTCCCAATTCTTGGGGAGAGGTCAAATCTGAGTCTACCAGGTGTTGATGGAGAAGCTGGTTTTGACAATTACTTAAAATCTGCTCTCTCATCATCAAATTGTACAATCCTGTATAATCAGACACCTTACTTCCCAGCAACCAACCCTCCAAAGCCTTAGTGGCACATTCCACATATTCAGACCAGTCCTGAGTCTGTGTCTTCTGGGTGTCTCTGAACATTAACCTGTACTGTTCAGTGGTTAAGCCTAACCCATCAACTAGGACACTCTTCAGGACTCTGTAATTTCTGACATCCTCTTCTCTAACAGTGAGGAGTCTATCTCTGCCTCTCCCCTCAAAGGAGAGCCATAAGATTGCTGCCCACTGGTCTTCAGGAACCTGCTGCACTTTGCAGGCTCTCTCAAGAGCAGTCATCCATTTGTGGATGTCATCCCCACTTTTGTAGGGGGGCACAATCTTGGACAGGTTCCTATTGTCAAAGACCCTATCTTTGTCCCTAGGGACATTGCTGCCACCAGTGGGTATAGACCCACTCTCTCTATGCTGCCTAGCCTTGCTCAGTTTTTCTTCCATCAGGGCTACTTCTAGCTCCTGCTTCCTGATCCTCAGCTGGGCTTCCTGCATTCTGGCCTCATGTTCCCTCCTCTGAGGGGTGGTCAGTCTCCTTCTGGAGTGACCTTGAGAGCCTCTAGAGCCATGGGAAGCATTGGAGTCACCTGAGCGATTCCTTTGCCTTCCAAGCCCTGTGTTAAGTCCACTGGGGAGATCCAATGGGGTGAACCCACTGTCAGTCCCCAATAGCCTTAGTTTAGCTGGGCCAAGTATAACACTTGGCACTGGGCTAGTTCTCCCTTCATCCCCACTCACATCTGTATCCCCATCACTTTCTTCCTCTGTGGTAGGCATCCCATCTAAGGGGTGACTATTGGGAAGGGGTACTTCAGTGGCATCTTCAGAAGGGGGGCCTCCTGTTCCTGTCCCTAAGGGGGCTAACTGGGAAGCTTTCTTGAGTGCTCTCTGATTCTCATCATTCTGTAAGAGCTCTCTGAGCTCAGCAGAGTTTGGGTTCTTGGGCTGTTTAAGGCCTCTAAGAGTTGCCAAATGCCTGAGCTCATTCTGATTAAGGGTAGCAAAGCTGGATGGTGCCCTCTGGGGGTCACTCTCAACAGAGATGGGTACAGTGGACCCCTCTGCCCCGGCCATTGCTCTTAAGTGTGGGTGGATGTGTTGCAATCTACCTACACTTGGGTTTACCTACTAAACCTATCTAGTAGTTGTAGTCAGGGTGTGCTACTCCCTTTGCTCTACAACAACTAAGTTCAGTAGAACTTAAGTATATCTAATCTTGTTTTATATGTACCTACAGGTACCTATGTGATCTTTCAATTGGTAACCAAGAGATTACAATGGTAAAACACAGCAAGCTCAAATCCAACCGCTGCTCACCAATGTGAGAAGTTGGCCTGGTATATGCTGTTCACTAGTTCTAGTGACCACCTTGTACCATGCCAAGCAACCCTTATGGTGTGGTTGTAAGTCAACCTTTTTGGACTAGCTGCCCTAGTGGTAGCGTAGGCTAAGCAGTCTTTGAGGCTAAACTCGTGATGCGTGTTAAGCAAGCTGTTTTACCAATAGTAACCCCCTTTTATACCAATGAAAGGACACCACACAGATATATATTCAAAATATATATGTATTTATTTCTCAACGTAACCCCTAGTCTCTTTATGAGCACAGGAGCACAAATCGTCAAACAAGATTATCACAGAATACACAGAAGTTGCACTTTATATGGATAGGCCCTGGTGGCCACTCGAACCATATACTAAAATAGTGGTATAAGTACCACGAACAGAAAAGGGAAAAGGCCTAGGGCCTCTAGAATCGCTGGGCCTACAAGGAGCTAACGTCAGTTAGTGACCAGGAGGTCCACGGGTGGCGTGTGCAGAGCAAATAGTCACACGCGGGCTCCCATAGATTTCAATGGGTGCGTAAAAAGTACAAAGTTACTGCAAAAGGAATCTTCCGGATGACCTAGGAACTTAAGATTTGGAACACAGGCACTAGAGATGTATTACTACACATGGGCACCGGAGTGCCAGCTTTACCTCACCCACAGGAAGCGGGTGCATAGGCCTCAAAGTGCGTCGGGTTTCTTCTATCTGTTCCGTTGAGCCTGGGACAAAGAGGCTGCAGGCGGTCGGTCGGGAAGAGATGCAGTGGATCCAAGAGTGGATCGGAGATGTTGAAGACCTGTAAGCAGAGGGGACAGTGTTCACAGTCACTAGCCAGTGACCAGCGTGGCACCAGGTGGGTACCAGGCGATGTCGGGTGCAAACAGGTGATGAGGGGTAGCTTGTCTCCGCAGCCACGTGGTCCCTGAAGGTCGACGACGTCCAGGAGTCGGCTCACGAGCTGTCCCACGCAGGCTCTCGCTGTCGGCGGTGTCGGCGACTTGATCGAAGCAAACAAGCCTTGGCAAAAGCAATTGCAGGAGGATTCGGAAATCAGCTGTTGGTTCTGACCAGCAAGGTCAGAGGGATTGCTCCTTTGGAGGGGAGCAAGGGCCAGTCTGGAGCAACCAGACCAGCGGTGTTTGTCGTAGATTTCGTCGCCAAGATGGCCACTAGCCAGCGGGCCAGCAACCGGTTAGGCGCGTCGAGTGGCAAAATGCAGAAGGGCCCCACGCAGATCGTGGAGACGCTGGAGGGCTCACCTTTGGTGCAGATGCTGCTCGAGGGTTGGGCTTCTCAGGACCCAAAGCACAACTTGGAGGGAGCCTCGGTTGTTGCACTGGTCAGCTTGTCGTAGTCGTTCCAAGATGGCTGGCTCCACGTGTCTCGGTGCCTCCACGGGTCTCCTCTTTTCAGGGACTGTGGATCGGGCGGTGAGAGGTCTGGAGGTCCAGGTCTTGTCAGTCTCTGGGCTCGGGCTCCGGCGGGAGGCGGCGGCAAAGCAGACGGTGATTCGCTGGATGGTGCTTGCGTTAGCAAGGTGGTCACTCCCTGACCACAGGGGAGATTTTCTTCAGTCTTCTGTGCAGCAGAATGTCGAAGTTCCCGTCTTCTTCTTAGTTTCAAGTTGATTCCAGGATGTCTGAAGTCTTAGGACACAGCTCCTACCTTTATTCGGATTCTAGGGGCCGGACTACCTGCTAGGTCCCTCCCTATGGGTGGGACCAGGAAGGGGGGTGGTTACACCCCCAATCCTTTGTCCAGCTCGCCCCAGGCCCGGGACTGGTGTGCCCCAGGACCGGTTTGAACTGGCATATGCACCGAGGCTCCTTGTGAGCCACAGGCATGTCTGGTTTCTTTCAAGCCCTACCTGACCAATACACAAAATCCTGTCTGGGGTGGTGCATGCACCTCCCCTGGCAGGAAACCCTTTGTCCACACCTCCCAAGCTGGAAGGACTCCCAGCAGCAGGAGGGCAGACTTGTGTCTGTGGTGGCAGCATCCATTTTGTGGAGCTGAGGCTATGTCTGATTTTACCCGGGTTTCAGGTACTGTACATGTCGTGTCCCTCTAGAAGGGTGGAATGCTAACCCCGTCGCCAGAATTGGCGAGGGGTTAGTATTCCAATTCGTATGACACCTTACTCGACATGTTTTGATAAAGCCAAACCAAAGATAGCATTTAACCGCGAGGTTCATAATGCACTTAAGAGTATATGGTATGACGATATCTGGAAACAGTAGAAGGAAGTTGTTCCGACCACTGCAGACAGGCTCAGCTCATGCCAGAGCACCATCTCACATGGAACCAAGCACTCTGCCTTCAGGATTGTTAAGGCCTGCCATAGGAGTGACTTATAGGTTACCAGGTGTCCCATTTAAGTTTAGGTATAGGTATACTACACCTAAGTAAGAGGTGATTACACCAACTTACCCCAGCTGAGTGATCAGCCAGTTGTGTCAGATTGTTAGGCCAAGCCTGGGGTGGCATAATACATGCTTCAGCCCCTGGCAGGCCTTGGATACACCAATGCCCTGGGTACCTAGTGTACACTGGTACAGGGGCTGACAGGGTGATCCAACCAATTGGGTATGTACCTAGGGTACATGGAGTCCATTTTACAGAGAGAGCAGATAGCCTGAGAGCCTGAATGGCAGGATCTCAGGCCAACTAAGTCGAAAAACCAGCTAGACACTAGGCAAAAATTTGGGGGTAACCATAGTCAGATATCCACCTTCCTACAGTCAGTGTCAGTCAGTCAGTGTCAGCCAGTCAGTGTCAGTCAGTGTCAGTCAGTGTCAGCCAGTGTCAGTCAGTCAGTGTCAGTCAGTCAGTGTCAGTCAGTCAGTGTCAGTCAGTGTCAGTCAGTGTCAGTCAGTCAGTGTCAGTCAGTGTCAGCCAGTGTCAGCCAGTGTCAGCCAGTGTCAGTCAGCCAGTGTCAGTCAGTCAGTGTCGGTCAGTCAGTGTCAGTCAGTCAGTGTCAGTCAGTCAGTGTCAGTCAGTCAGTGTCAGTCAGAGTCAGTGTCAGTCAGTGTCAGTCAGTGTGCGTCAGTCGTAGAGTCAGTCAGTCAGTGTCAGTCAGTCAGTGTCAGTCAGAGTCAGTGTCAGTCAGTGTCAGTCAGTGTGCGTCAGTCGTAGAGTCAGTCAGTCAGTGTCAGTCAGTCAGTGTCTGTCAGTCAGTGTCAGTCAGTCAGTGTCTGTCAGTCAGTGTCAATCAGTCAGTCAGTGTCAGTCAGTCAGTGTCAGTCAGAGTCAGTGTCAGTCAGTGTCAGTCAGTCGGAGAGTCAGTCAGTGTCAGTCAGTCAGTGTCTGTCAGTCAGTGTCTGTCAGTGTCAGTCAGTGTCTGTCAGTCAGTGTGTGTCAGTATCAGTCAGTGTCAGTCAGTCAGTGTCTGTCAGTGTCAGTCAGTGTCTGTCAGTGCCTGTCAGTCAGTGTCTGTCAGTCAGTGTCTGTCAGTCAGTGTCAGTCACTGTCAGCCAGTCAGTGTCAGCCAGTGTCAGCCAGTGTCAGTCAGTGTCAGTCAGTCAGTGTCAGTCAGTGTCAGTCAGTGTCAGTCAGTCATTATCAGTCAGTCAGTGTCAGTCAGTCAGTGTCAGTCAGTAAGTCAGTGTCAGTCAGTCGGTGAGTCAGTCAGTCAGTATCAGTCAGTCAGTGTCAGTCAGTGTCAGTCAGTGTCAGTCAGTCAGTATCAGTCAGTCTCAGTCAGTCAGTCTCAGTCAGTCAGTCTCATTCAGTCAGTGTCAGTCAGTCAGTCTCAGTCAGTGTCAGTCAGAGTCAGTGTCAGTCAGTGTCAGTCAGTCAGTGTCAGTGAGTGTCAATCAGGGTTAGTCAGTTAGTCAGTGTCAGTCAGTGTCTGTCAGTGTCTGTCAGTCAGTGTCTGTCAGTCAGTGTCAGTCACTGTCAGCCAGTCAGTGTCAGCCATTGTCAGCCAGTGTCAGTCAGTGTCAGTCAGTCAGTGTCAGTCAGTCAGTGTCAGTCAGTGTTAGTCAGTGTCAGTCAGTCAGTATCAGTCAGTCAGTGTCAGTCAGTGTCAGTCAGTCAGTGTCAGTCAGTCAGTGTCAGTCAGTCAGTGTCAGTCAGTCAGTGATTCAGTCAGTCAGTTTCAGTCAGTGTCAGTCAGTCAGTGTCAGTCAGTGTCAGTCAGTCAGTGTCAGTCAGTCTCAGTCAGTCAGTCTCAGTCAGTCAGTGTCAGTCAGTCAGTCTCAGTCATTGTCAGCCAGAGTCAGTGTCAGTCAGTGTAAGTCAGTCAGTGTCAGTCAGTCAGTGTCAGTCAGTGTCAATCAGTGTTAGTCAGTTAGTCAGTGTCAGTCAGTGTCAGTCAGTGTCAGTCAGTCAGTGTCAGTCAGTGTCAGTCAGTCAGTGTCAGTCAGTGTCAGTGTCAATCAGTCAGTGTCAGTCAGTGTCAGTGTCAGTCAGTCAGTGTCAGTCAGTGTCAGTTGGTCAGTGTCAGTCAGTCAGTGTCAGTCAGTCAGTGTCAGTCAGTGTCAGTCAGTGTCAGTCAGTCAGTATCAGTCAGTGTCAGCCAGTGTCAGCTAGTGTCAGTCAGCCAGTGTCAGTCAGTCAGTGTCGGTCAGTCAGTGTCAGTCAGTCAGTGTCAGTCAGTCAGTGTCAGTCAGTGTCAGTCAGTCAGTGTCAGTCAGAGTCAGTGTTAGTCAGTGTGCGTCAGTCAGAGAGTCAGTCAGTCAGTGTCAGTCAGTCAGTGTCAGTCAGTCAGTGTCAGTCAGTGTCAATCAGTGTTAGTCAGTTAGTCAGTGTCAGTCATTGTCAGTCATTGTCAGTCAGTGTCAGTCAGTCAGTGTCAGTCAGTGTCAGTCAGTCAGTGTCAGTCAGTGTCAGTGTCAGTCAGTCAGTGTCAGTCAGTGTCAGTGTCAGTCAGTCAGTGTCAGTCAGTGTCAGTCAGTCAGTGTCAGTCAGTCAGTGTCAGTCAGTGTCAGTCAGTGTCAGTCAGTCAGTGTCAGTCAGTGTCAGCCAGTGTCAGCTCGTGTCAGTCAGCCAGTGTCAGTCAGTCAGTGTCGGTCAGTCAGTGTCAGTCAGTGTCAGTCAGTCAGTGTCAGTCAGTGTCAGTCAGTCAGTGTCAGTCAGAGTCAGTGTCAGTCAGTGTGCGTCAGAGAGTCAGTCAGTCAGTGTCAGTCAGTCAGTGTCAGTCAGTCAGTGTCTGTCAGTCAGTGTCTGTCAGTGTCAGTCAGTGTCTGTCAGTATCAGTCAGTGTCTGTCAGTGTCAGTCAGTGTCTGTCAGTGTCTGTCAGTCAGTGTCTGTCAGTCAGTGTCTGTCAGTCAGTGTCTGGCAGTCAGTGTCAGTCACTGTCAGCCAGTCAGTGTCAGCCTGTGCCAGTCAGTGTCAGTCAGTGTCAGTCAGTCAGTGTCAGTCAGTCAGTGTCAGTCAGTGTCAGTCAGTCAGTATCAGTCAGACAGTGTCAGTCAGTCGGAAAGTCAGTCAGTCAGTGTCAGTCAGTGTCAGTCAGTCAGTGTCAGTCAGTGTCAGTCAGTGTCAGTCAGTCAGTGTCAGTCAGTCAGTGTCAGTCAGTGTCAGTCAGAGTCAGTGTCAGGCAGAGTCAGTCAGTCAGTGTCAGTCAGTCAGTGTCAGTCAGTGTCAGTCAGTGTCAGTCAGTGTCAGTCAGTCAGTATCTGTCAGTCAGTGTCAGTCAGTCGGAGAGTCAGTCAGTCAGTGTCTGTCAGTCAGTGTCTGTCAGTGTCAGTCAGTGTCTGTCAGTCAGTGTGTGTCAGTATCAGTCAGTGTCAGTCAGTCAGTGTCTGTCAGTGTCAGTCAGTGTCTGTCAGTGCCTGTCAGTCAGTGTCTGTCAGTCAGTGTCTGTCAGTCAGTGTCAGTCACTGTCAGCCAGTCAGTGTCAGCCAGTGTCAGCCAGTGTCAGTCAGTGTCAGTCAGTAAGTGTCAGTCAGTGTCAGTCAGTGTCAGTCAGTCAGTGTCAGTCAGTCAGTGTCAGCCAGTCAGTGTCAGTCAGTGTCAGCCAGTGTCAGTCAGTCAGTGTCAGTCAGTCAGTGTCAGTCAGTCAGTGTCAGTCAGTGTCAGTCAGTGTCAGTCAGTCAGTGTCAGTCAGTGTCAGCCAGTGTCAGCCAGTGTTAGCCAGTGTCAGTCAGCCAGTGTCAGTCAGTCAGTGTCGGTCAGTCAGTGTCAGTCAGTCAGTGTCAGTCAGTCAGTGTCAGTCAGAGTCAGTGTCAGTCAGTGTCAGTCAGTGTGCGTCAGTCGTAGAGTCAGTCAGTCAGTGTCAGTCAGTCAGTGTCAGTCAGAGTCAGTGTCAGTCAGTGTCAGTCAGTGTGCGTCAGTCGTAGAGTCAGTCAGTCAGTGTCAGTCAGTCAGTGTCTGTCAGTCAGTGTCAGTCAGTCAGTGTCTGTCAGTCAGTGTCAATCAGTCAGTCAGTGTCAGTCAGTCAGTGTCAGTCAGTGTCAGTCAGTCAGTGTCAGTCAGTGTCAGCCAGTCTCAGCTAGTGTCAGTCAGCCAGTGTCAGTCAGTCAGTGTCGGTCAGTCAGTGTCAGTCAGTTAGTGTCAGTCAGTCAGTGTCAGTCAGTGTCAGTCAGTCAGTGTCAGTCAGAGTCAGTGTCAGTCAGTGTGCGTCAGAGAGTCAGTCAGTCAGTGGCAGTCAGTCAGTGTCAGTCAGTCAGTGTCTGTCAGTCAGTGTCTGTCAGTGTCAGTCAGTGTCTGTCAGTATCAGTCAGTGTCTGTCAGTGTCAGTCAGTGACTGTCAGTGTCTGTCAGTCAGTGTCTGTCAGTCAGTGTCTTTCAGTCAGTGTCTGGCAGTCAGTGTCAATCACTGTCAGCCAGTCAGTGTCAGCCTGTGTCAGTCAGTGTCAGTAAGTGTCAGTCAGTCAGTGTCAGTCAGTCAGTGTCAGTCAGTGTCAGTCAGTCAGTATCAGTCAGTCAGTGTCAGTCAGTCGGAAAGTCAGTCAGTCAGTGTCAGTCAGTGTCAGTCAGTCAGTGTCAGTCAGTGTCAGTCAGTCAGTATCAGTCAGTGTCAGTCAGTGTCAGTCAGTCAGTGTCAGTCAGTCAGTGTCAGTCAGTGTCAGTCAGAGTCAGTGTCAGTCAGAGTCAGTCAGTCAGTGTCAGTCAGTCAGTGTCAGTCAGTGTCAGTCAGTGTCAGTCAGTCAGTATCAGTCAGTCAGTGTCAGTCAGTCGGAGAGTCAGTCAGTCAGTTTCAGTCAGTGTCAGTCAGTCAGTGTCAGTCAGTGTCAGTCAGTCAGTGTCAGTCAGTGTCAGTCAGTGTCAGTCAGTCAGTGTCAGTCAGTCAGTGTCCGTCAGTGTCAGTCAGAGTCAGTGTCAGTCAGAGTCAGTCAGTCAGTGTCAGTCAGTCAGTGTCAGTCAGTGTCAGTCAGTGTCAGTCAGTCAGTGTCTGTCAGTCAGTGTCAGTCAGTCAGTGTCGAGCAGTCAGTGTCAGTCAGTCAGTGTCAGTCACTGTCAGTGTCAGTCAGTCAGTGTCAGTCAGTGTCAGTCAGTCAGTGTCAGTCAGTGTCAGTATCAGTCAGTCAGTGTCAGTCAGTGTCAGTGTCAGTCAGTCAGTGTCAGTCAGTCAGTCAGTGTCAGTCAGTGTCAGTAAGTGTCAGTCAGTGTCAGTCAGTGTCAGTCAGTCAGTGTCAGTCAGTCAGTGTCAGCCAGTCAGTGTCAGTCAGTGTCAGTCAGTGTCAGCCAGTGTCAGTCAGTCAGTGTCAGTCAATCAGTGTCAGTCAGTCAGTGTCAGTCAGTGTCAGTCAGTGTCAGTCAGTCAGTGTCAGTCAGTGTCAGCCAGTGTCAGCCAGTGTCAGCCAGTGTCAGTCAGCCAGTGTCAGTCAGTCAGTGTCGGTCAGTCAGTGTCAGTCAGTCAGTGTCAGTCAGTCAGTGTCAGTCAGAGTCAGTATCAGTCAGTGTCAGTCAGTGTGCGTCAGTCGTAGAGTCAGTCAGTCAGTGTCAGTCAGTCAGTGTCAGTCAGAGTCAGTGTCAGTCAGTGTCAGTCAGTGTGCGTCAGTCGTAGAGTCAGTCAGTCAGTGTCAGTCAGTCAGTGTCTGTCAGTCAGTGTCAGTCAGTCAGTGTCTGTCAGTCAGTGTCAATCAGTCAGTCAGTGTCAGTCAGTCAGTGTCAGTCAGAGTCAGTGTCAGTCAGTGTCAGTCAGTCGGAGAGTCAGTCAGTGTCAGTCAGTCAGTGTCTGTCAGTCAGTGTCTGTCAGTGTCAGTCAGTGTCTGTCAGTCAGTGTGTGTCAGTATCAGTCAGTGTCAGTCAGTCAGTGTCTGTCAGTGTCAGTCAGTGTCTGTCAGTGCCTGTCAGTCAGTGTCTGTCAGTCAGTGTCTGTCAGTCAGTGTCAGTCACTGTCAGCCAGTCAGTGTCAGCCAGTGTCAGCCAGTGTCAGTCAGTGTCAGTCAGTGTCAGTCAGTCAGTGTCAGTCAGTGTCAGTCAGTGTCAGTCAGTCAGTATCAGTCAGTCAGTGTCAGTCAGTCAGTGTCAGTCAGTCAGTCAGTGTCAGTCAGTCAGTCGGTGAGTCAGTCAGTCAGTATCAGTCAGTCAGTGTCAGTCAGTGTCAGTCAGAGTCAGTCAGTCAGTGTCAGTCAGTCAGTGTCAGTCAGTGTCAGTCAGTGTCAGTCAGTGTCAGTCAGTCAGTGTCTGTCAGTCAGTGTCAGTCAGTCAGTGTCGAGCAGTCAGTGTCAGTCAGTCAGTGTCAGTCAGTGTCAGTGTCAGTCAGTCAGTGTCAGTCAGTGTCAGTCAGTCAGTGTCAGTCAGTGTCAGTATCAGTCAGTCAGTGTCAGTCAGTGTCAGTGTCAGTCAGTCAGTGTCAGTCAGTCAGTCAGTGTCAGTCAGTGTCAGTAAGTGTCAATCAGTGTCAGTCAGTGTCAGTCAGTCAGTGTCAGTCAGTCAGTGTCAGCCAGTCAGTGTCAGTCAGTGTCAGTGTAGGAAGGTGGATATCTGACTATGGTTACCCCCAAATTTTTGCCTAGTGTCTAGCTGGTTTTTCGACTTAGTTGGCCTGAGATCCTGCTATTCAGGATCTCAGCCTGGCTGTTCTCTCTTTAAAATGGACTCCATGTACCCTAGGTACATACCCAATTGGTTGGATCACCCTGTCAGCCCCTGTACCAGTGTACACTAGGTACCCAGGGCATTGGTGTACCCAAGGCCTGCCAGGGGCTGAAGCATGCATTATGCCACCCCAGGCTTGGCCTAACAATGTGACACAACTGGCTGATCACTCAGCTGGGGTAAGTTGGTGTAATCACCTCTTACTTAGGTGTAGTATACCTATACCTAACCTTAAATGGGACACCTGGTAACCTATAAGTCACTCCTATGGCAGGCCTTAACAATCCTGAAGGCAGAGTGCTTGGTTCCATGTGAGATGGTGCTCTGGCATGAGCTGAGCCTGTCTGCAGTGGTCGGAACAACTTCCTTCTACTGTTTCCAGATATCGTCATACCATATACTCTTAAGTGCATTATGAACCTCGCGGTTAAATGCTATCTTTGGTTTGGCTTTATCAAAACATGTCGAGTAAGGTGTCATACGAATTGGAATACTAACCCCTCGCCAATTCTGGCGACGGGGTTAGCATTCCACCCTTCTAGAGGGACACGACATGTACAGTACCTGAAACCCGGGTAAAATCAGACATAGCCTCAGCTCCACAAAATGGATGCTGCCACCACAGACACAAGTCTGCCCTCCTGCTGCTGGGAGTCCTTCCAGCTTGGGAGGTGTGGACAAAGGGTTTCCTGCCAGGGGAGGTGCGTGCACCACCCCAGACAGGATTTTGTGTATTGGTCAGGTAGGGCTTGAAAGAAACCAGACATGCCTGTGGCTCACAAGGAGCCTCGGTGCATATGCCAGTTCAAACCGGTCCTGGGGCACACCAGTCCCGGGCCTGGGGCGAGCTGGACAAAGGATTGGGGGTGTAACCACCCCCCTTCCTGGTCCCACCCATAGGGAGGGACCTAGCAGGTAGTCCGGCCCCTAGAATCCGCTTAAAGGTAGGAGCTGTGTCCTAAGACTTCAGACATCCTGGAATCAACTTGAAACTAAGAAGAAGACGGGAACTTCGACATTCTGCTGCACAGAAGACTGAAGAAAATCTCCCCTGTGGTCAGGGAGTGACCACCTTGCTAACGCAAGCACCATCCAGCGCATCAACGTCTGCTTTGCCGCCGCCTCCCGCCGGAGCCCGAGCCCAGAGACTGACAAGACCTGGACCTCCAGACCTCTCACCGCCCGATCCACAGTCCCTGAGAAGAAGAGACCCGTGGAGGCACCGAGACACGTGGAGCCAGCCATCTTGGAACGACTACGACAAGCTGACAAGTGCAACAACCGAGGCTCCCTCCAAGTTGTGCTTTGGGATCTGAGAAGCCCAACCCCCGAGCAGCATCTGCACCAAAGGTGAGCCCTCCAGCATCTCCACGATCTGCGTGGGGCCCTTCTGCATTTTGCCACTCGACGCGCCTAACCGGTTGCTGGCCCGCTGGCTAGTGGCCATCTTGGCGACGAACTCTACTGTAGGAAGGTGGATATCTGACTATGGTTACCCCCAAATTTTTGCCTAGTGTCTAGCTGGTTTTTCGACTTAGTTGGCCTGAGATCCTGCCATTCAGGCTCTCAGGCTATCTGCTCTCTCTGTAAAATGGACTCCATGTACCCTAGGTACATACCCAATTGGTTGGATCACCCTGTCAGCCCCTGTACCAGTGTACACTAGGTACCCAGGGCATTGGTGTATCCAAGGCCTGCCAGGGGCTGAAGCATGTATTATGCCACCCCAGGCTTGGCCTAACAATCTGACACAACTGGCTGATCACTCAGCTGGGGTAAGTTGGTGTAATCACCTCTTACTTAGGTGTAGTATACCTATACCTAAACTTAAATGGGACACCTGGTAACCTATAAGTCACTCCTATGGCAGGCCTTAACAATCCTGAAGGCAGAGTGCTTGGTTCCATGTGAGATGGTGCTCTGGCATGAGCTGAGCCTGTCTGCAGTGGTCGGAACAACTTCCTTCTACTGTTTCCAGATATCGTCATACCATATACTCTTAAGTGCATTATGAACCTCGCGGTTAAATGCTATCTTTGGTTTGGCTTTATCAAAACATGTCGAGTAAGGTGTCATACGAATTGGAATACTAACCCCTCGCCAATTCTGGCGACGGGGTTAGCATTCCACCCTTCTAGAGGGACACGACATGTACAGTGCCTGAAACCCGGGTAAAATCAGACATAGCCTCAGCTCCACAAAATGGATGCTGCCACCACAGACACAAGTCTGCCCTCCTGCTGCTGGGAGTCCTTCCAGCTTGGGAGGTGTGGACAAAGGGTTTCCTGCCAGGGGAGGTGCGTGCACCACCCCAGACAGGATTTTGTGTATTGGTCAGGTAGGGCTTGAAAGAAACCAGACATGCCTGTGGCTCACAAGGAGCCTCGGTGCATATGCCAGTTCAAACCGGTCCTGGGGCACACCAGTCCCGGGCCTGGGGCGAGCTGGACAAAGGATTGGGGGTGTAACCACCCCCCTTCCTGGTCCCACCCATAGGGAGGGACCTAGCAGGTAGTCCGGCCCCTAGAATCCGAATAAAGGTAGGAGCTGTGTCCTAAGACTTTAGACATCCTGGAATCAACTTGAAACTAAGAAGAAGACGGGAACTTCGACATTCTGCTGCACAGAAGACTGAAGAAAATCTCCCCTGTGGTCAGGGAGTGACCACCTTGCTAACGCAAGCACCATCCAGCGAATCACCGTCTGCTTTGCCGCCGCCTCCCGCCGGAGCCCGAGCCCAGAGACTGACAAGACCTGGACCTCCAGACCTCTCACCGCCCGATCCACAGTCCCTGCAAAGAGGAGACCCGTGGAGGCACCGAGACAAGTGGAGCCAGCCATCTTGAAACGACCACGACAAGCTGACCAGTGCAACAACCGAGGCTCCCTCTAAGTTGTGCTTTGGGTCCTGAGAAGCCCAACCCTCGAGCAGCATCTGCACCAAAGGTGAGCCCTCCAGCATCTCCACGATCTGCGTGGGGCCCTTCTGCATTTTGCCACTCGACGCGCCTAACCGGTTGCTGGCCCGCTGGCTAGTGGCCATCTTGGCGACGAAATCTACGACAAACACCGCTGGTCTGGTTGCTCCAGACTGGCCCTTGCTCCCCTCCAAAGGAGCAATCCCTCTGACCTTGCTGGTCAGAACCAACAGCTGATATCCGAATCCTTCTACAATTGCTTTTGCCAAGGCTTGTTTGCTTCAATCAAGTCGCCGACACCGCCGACAGCGAGAGCCTGCGTGGGACAGCTCGTGAGCCGACTCCTGGACGTCGTCGACCTTCAGGGACCACGTGGCTGCGGAGACAAGCTACCCCTCATCACCTGTTTGCACCCGACATCGCCTGGTACCCACCTGGTGCCACGCTGGTCACTGGCTAGTGACTGTGAACACTGTCCCCTCTGCTTACAGGTCTTTAACATCTCCGATCCACTCTTGGATCCACTGCATCTCTTCCCGACCGACCGCCTGCAGCATCTTTGTCCCAGGCTCAACGGAACAGATAGAAGAAACCCGACGCACTTTGAGGCCTATGCACCCGCTTCCTGTGGGTGAGGTAAAGCTGGTACTCCGGTGCCCATGTGTAGTAATACATCTCTAGTGCCTGTGTTCCAAATCTTAAGTTCCTAGGTCATCCGGAAGATTCCTTTTGCAGTAACTTTGTACTTTTTACGCACCCATTGAAACCTATGGGAGCACGCGTGTGACTATTTGCTCTGCACACGCCACCCGTGGACCTCCTGGTCACTAACTGACGTTAGCTCCTTGTAGGCCCAGCGATTCTAGAGGCCCTAGGCCTTTTCCCTTTTCTGTTCGTGGTACTTATACCACTATTTTAGTATATGGTTCGAGTGGCCACCAGGGCCTATCCATATAAAGTGCAACTTCTGTGTATTCTGTGATAATCTTGTTTGACTATTTGTGCTCCTGTGCTCATAAAGAGACTAGGGGTTACTTTGATAAATAAATACATATATATTTTGAATATATATCTGTGTGGTGTCCTTTCATTGGTATAAAAGGGGGTTGCATTTGGTAAAACAGCTGGCTTAACACGCATCACGAGTTTAGCCTCAAAGACTGCTTAGCCTACGCTACCACTAGGGCAGCTAGTCCGAAAAGGTTGACTTACAACCACACCATAAGGGTTGCTTGGCATGGTACAAGGTGATCACTTTAACTAGTGAGCATCATATACCAGGCCAACTTCTCACATTGGTGAGCAGCGGTTGGATTTGAGCTTGCTGTGTTTTACCATTGTAATCTCTTGGTTACCAATTGAAAGATCACATAGGTACCTGTAGGTACATATAAAACAAGATTAGATATACTTAAGTTCTACTGAACTTAGTTGTTGTAGAGCAAAGGGAGTAGCACACCCTGACTACAACTACTAGATAGGTTTAGTAGGTAAACCCAAGTGTAGGTAGATTGCAACACATCCACCCACACTTAAGAGCAATGGCCGGGGCAGAGGGGTCCACTGTACCCATCTCTGTTGAGAGTGACCCCCAGAGGGCACCATCCAGCTTTGCTACCCTTAATCAGAATGAGCTCAGGCATTTGGCAACTCTTAGAGGCCTTAAACAGCCCAAGAACCCAAACTCTGCTGAGCTCAGAGAGCTCTTACAGAATGATGAGAATCAGAGAGCACTCAAGAAAGCTTCCCAGTTAGCCCCCTTAGGGACAGGAACAGGAGGCCCCCCTTCTGAAGATGCCACTGAAGTACCCCTTCCCAATAGTCACCCCTTAGATGGGATGCCTACCACAGAGGAAGAAAGTGATGGGGATACAGATGTGAGTGGGGATGAAGGGAGAACTAGCCCAGTGCCAAGTGTTATACTTGGCCCAGCTAAACTAAGGCTATTGGGGACTGACAGTGGGTTCACCCCATTGGATCTCCCCAGTGGACTTAACACAGGGCTTGGAAGGCAAAGGAATCGCTCAGGTGACTCCAATGCTTCCCATGGCTCTAGAGGCTCTCAAGGTCACTCCAGAAGGAGACTGACCACCCCTCAGAGGAGGGAACATGAGGCCAGAATGCAGGAAGCCCAGCTGAGGATCAGGAAGCAGGAGCTAGAAGTAGCCCTGATGGAAGAAAAACTGAGCAAGGCTAGGCAGCATAGAGAGAGTGGGTCTATACCCACTGGTGGCAGCAATGTCCCTAGGGACAAAGATAGGGTCTTTGACAATAGGAACCTGTCCAAGATTGTGCCCCCCTACAAAAGTGGGGATGACATCCACAAATGGATGACTGCTCTTGAGAGAGCCTGCAAAGTGCAGCAGGTTCCTGAAGACCAGTGGGCAGCAATCTTATGGCTCTCCTTTGAGGGGAGAGGCAGAGATAGACTCCTCACTGTTAGAGAAGAGGATGTCAGAAATTACAGAGTCCTGAAGAGTGTCCTAGTTGATGGGTTAGGCTTAACCACTGAACAGTACAGGTTAATGTTCAGAGACACCAAGAAGACACAGACTCAGGACTGGTCTGAATATGTGGAATGTGCCACTAAGGCTTTGGAGGGTTGGTTGCTGGGAAGTAAGGTGTCTGATTATACAGGATTGTACAATTTGATGATGAGAGAGCAGATTTTAAGTAATTGTCAAAACCAGCTTCTCCATCAACACCTGGTAGACTCAGATTTGACCTCTCCCCAAGAATTGGGAAAGAGGGCAGATAAATGGGTCAGGACCAGGATCAGGCCTAAAAACCAGGGTGGTGACCAAAAGAAAGATACCACCAAGCCTCAAGAGAAGGGTGGGGATAAAGAAAAAGAGAAACCGTCCTCAGGGCCCCAAAACTCCACACAGGGTGGTGGGTCCCAAGCTCCCTCCTCTACCACAGCTAAAAAGCCCTACTGCCATGAGTGTAAAACTCCTGGGCATTGGAAAACTGACAGCGGTTGCCCAAGGGCTAAAAACAAAACTGTTCCTCCAATTACTCCTGTCACACCACCTATTACTGTCAGCAGTAATCCCCCAGGTGGTGGGAGTGCCCCCAGAAATCTGGGTGGGTTTACTTGGGGAACACAGGGGGACCCTGGCTTAGCCAATTCCCCTACAGCAACCACTCTTGTCTGTGATGGTGGCATGGGGTTTGCCAACTTCACTGCCTGTCCCAACACTTTGGGTAGGTACAGACAGGAGCCCTACATCAATGGTACAAAAGCTGAGGCCTACAGAGACACTGGGGCTAGCATCACAATGGTGGCCCATTGGCTAGTTCCCTCTGAGCAGCTTTTGCCCGGTTTCTCCTACCAGGTGACTAACATTGATGGCAAACAGAACAGTCATCCCATGGCAGAGGTATGTCTCAGCTGGGGAGGGGTCACTGGCCCTAAAAGGGTAGCAGTGTCCCCAACCTTGCCTGTAGACTGCTTACTGGGGAATGACTTAGAACTCTCAGCTTGGGCTGGAGTTGAACAAGACACCCATTCTAAAATGGTAGGCCTTTCACAAAAGGGTAGGGGGGTTGTGCCATTCACAACCCCTGTCCAAATAGATTTCCTCCCTGAAAAGGTTGGAAGGGCAGTGGTAGCCACAGCCCAGGCACAGACAGACTTCCCTGTAGGGACTGGCAGAGCTGTGACAGTCACAGCTCAAACACAAACTGAGTGCCCCCCTGAAAAGGTTGGCAAGGCTGTAATGGTCTCAGCCTATACTCAGACTGACATAGGTGTAGTGAAGCCTGAAACAATGGATCACTCCACACAAACTGAGAGTAGTGGGGAGGAAGAAAAGTCTCCCTCTCCCCAGACGTTAGGAAAAGGTCAGCCTCCTCAGGGATCTGACCTCACCCCTTGTGAAGGAACTGCCCCAGAGGTAGCCAGGCCTGGCCTGGCAGAGCCTCTGATGTCAGTGGCCCCTTCCAAGGTGGGATCCAGTCTGGTGCAGGTAGCCTGCCTCTCTCTACCCTGCCTCAGTCAGCCCAGGGCTGCAGAGGTCAGGGAGGCCAGTGGACCCCCAGAGGGCCCCTGTCCACAAGAACCCCCCCATCAAAAGAATGAGGATTGCCTGGCTAGTAGCCCTAGTCAGGTGATGGGTAAAAACATTCCTGAGGGATCTCCTTTACAGGTAGTTAGGGACCTCCCCCAGGGGGATTCTGTTGGGCACAGGCAAACATGGGACCTTAGGGCCCCAAACCTGACCTGTCCCTCCAGTAAGCCCACAAAAGGGACCCAGCCTCCAGCTTTAGGTAGCCAGAGGCTGACCCTGAGAGCACAGTGCAACTCAGTTAAAGAAAGAAAGGCATCCATGGTGGAGGATGATCGGAGGAAGCTGAGGCCTCACTTTGAGGACACTCACTTCAGTACTCCATCTCAACACCAGCCTTTTACTTTGCCAAGACACACCACAGGTAGAGATTCCCTATGGTGGAGACCCTCTGATACCCTTAGGGTGAGGGATTGCTTAGTGGACCATGAGACAGGGGGTAACCATGCCAGTGCTGGTTCCTCCTTATATGGCCACTTGGGCAATATAGGCTTACCTGGTCAAGGTCAGCCTTATCTCCCTTCGTTTGGGGGGGGGTTGTGTAGGAAGGTGGATATCTGACTATGGTTACCCCCAAATTTTTGCCTAGTGTCTAGCTGGTTTTTCGACTTAGTTGGCCTGAGATCCTGCCATTCAGGCTCTCAGGCTATCTGCTCTCTCTGTAAAATGGACTCCATGTACCCTAGGTACATACCCAATTGGTTGGATCACCCTGTCAGCCCCTGTACCAGTGTACACTAGGTACCCAGGGCATTGGTGTATCCAAGGCCTGCCAGGGGCTGAAGCATGTATTATGCCACCCCAGGCTTGGCCTAACAATCTGACACAACTGGCTGATCACTCAGCTGGGGTAAGTTGGTGTAATCACCTCTTACTTAGGTGTAGTATACCTATACCTAAACTTAAATGGGACACCTGGTAACCTATAAGTCACTCCTATGGCAGGCCTTAACAATCCTGAAGGCAGAGTGCTTGGTTCCATGTGAGATGGTGCTCTGGCATGAGCTGAGCCTGTCTGCAGTGGTCGGAACAACTTCCTTCTACTGTTTCCAGATATCGTCATACCATATACTCTTAAGTGCATTATGAACCTCGCGGTTAAATGCTATCTTTGGTTTGGCTTTATCAAAACATGTCGAGTAAGGTGTCATACGAATTGGAATACTAACCCCTCGCCAATTCTGGCGACGGGGTTAGCATTCCACCCTTCTAGAGGGACACGACATGTACAGTGCCTGAAACCCGGGTAAAATCAGACATAGCCTCAGCTCCACAAAATGGATGCTGCCACCACAGACACAAGTCTGCCCTCCTGCTGCTGGGAGTCCTTCCAGCTTGGGAGGTGTGGACAAAGGGTTTCCTGCCAGGGGAGGTGCGTGCACCACCCCAGACAGGATTTTGTGTATTGGTCAGGTAGGGCTTGAAAGAAACCAGACATGCCTGTGGCTCACAAGGAGCCTCGGTGCATATGCCAGTTCAAACCGGTCCTGGGGCACACCAGTCCCGGGCCTGGGGCGAGCTGGACAAAGGATTGGGGGTGTAACCACCCCCCTTCCTGGTCCCACCCATAGGGAGGGACCTAGCAGGTAGTCCGGCCCCTAGAATCCGAATAAAGGTAGGAGCTGTGTCCTAAGACTTTAGACATCCTGGAATCAACTTGAAACTAAGAAGAAGACGGGAACTTCGACATTCTGCTGCACAGAAGACTGAAGAAAATCTCCCCTGTGGTCAGGGAGTGACCACCTTGCTAACGCAAGCACCATCCAGCGAATCACCGTCTGCTTTGCCGCCGCCTCCCGCCGGAGCCCGAGCCCAGAGACTGACAAGACCTGGACCTCCAGACCTCTCACCGCCCGATCCACAGTCCCTGCAAAGAGGAGACCCGTGGAGGCACCGAGACACGTGGAGCCAGCCATCTTGAAACGACCACGACAAGCTGACCAGTGCAACAACCGAGGCTCCCTCCAAGTTGTGCTTTGGGTCCTGAGAAGCCCAACCCTCGAGCAGCATCTGCACCAAAGGTGAGCCCTCCAGCATCTCCACGATCTGCGTGGGGCCCTTCTGCATTTTGCCACTCGACGCGCCTAACCGGTTGCTGGCCCGCTGGCTAGTGGCCATCTTGGCGACGAAATCTACGACAAACACCGCTGGTCTGGTTGCTCCAGACTGGCCCTTGCTCCCCTCCAAAGGAGCAATCCCTCTGACCTTGCTGGTCAGAACCAACAGCTGATTTCCGAATCCTTCTACAATTGCTTTTGCCAAGGCTTGTTTGCTTCAATCAAGTCGCCGACACCGCCGACAGCGAGAGCCTGCGTGGGACAGCTCGTGAGCCGACTCCTGGACGTCGTCGACCTTCAGGGACCACGTGGCTGCGGAGACAAGCTACCCCTCATCACCTGTTTGCACCCGACATCGCCTGGTACCCACCTGGTGCCACGCTGGTCACTGGCTAGTGACTGTGAACACTGTCCCCTCTGCTTACAGGTCTTTAACATCTCCGATCCACTCTTGGATCCACTGCATCTCTTCCCGACCGACCGCCTGCAGCATCTTTGTCCCAGGCTCAACGGAACAGATAGAAGAAACCCGACGCACTTTGAGGCCTATGCACCCGCTTCCTGTGGGTGAGGTAAAGCTGGTACTCCGGTGCCCATGTGTAGTAATACATCTCTAGTGCCTGTGTTCCAAATCTTAAGTTCCTAGGTCATCCGGAAGATTCCTTTTGCAGTAACTTTGTACTTTTTACGCACCCATTGAAACCTATGGGAGCACGCGTGTGACTATTTGCTCTGCACACGCCACCCGTGGACCTCCTGGTCACTAACTGACGTTAGCTCCTTGTAGGCCCAGCGATTCTAGAGGCCCTAGGCCTTTTCCCTTTTCTGTTCGTGGTACTTATACCACTATTTTAGTATATGGTTCGAGTGGCCACCAGGGCCTATCCATATAAAGTGCAACTTCTGTGTATTCTGTGATAATCTTGTTTGACGATTTGTGCTCCTGTGCTCATAAAGAGACTAGGGGTTACTTTGATAAATAAATACATATATATTTTGAATATATATCTGTGTGGTGTCCTTTCATTGGTATAAAAGGGGGTTGCATTTGGTAAAACAGCTGGCTTAACACGCATCACGAGTTTAGCCTCAAAGACTGCTTAGCCTACGCTACCACTAGGGCAGCTAGTCCGAAAAGGTTGACTTACAACCACACCATAAGGGTTGCTTGGCATGGTACAAGGTGATCACTTTAACTAGTGAGCATCATATACCAGGCCAACTTCTCACATCTACGAAATACACTGCTGGTCTGGTTGCTCCAGACTGGCCCTTGCTCCCCTCCAAAGGAGCAATCCCTCTGACCTTGCTGGTCAGAACCAACAGCTGATTTCCGAATCCTCCTACAATTGCTTTTGCCAAGGCTTGTTTGCTTCGATCAAGTCGCCGACACCGCCGACAGCGAGAGCCTGCGTGGGACAGCTCGTGAGCCGACTCCTGGACGTCGTCGACCTTCAGGGACCACGTGGCTGCGGAGACAAGCTACCCCTCATCACCTGTTTGCACCCGACATCGCCTGGTACCCACCTGGTGCCACGCTGGTCACTGGCTAGTGACTGTGAACACTGTCCCCTCTGCTTACAGGTCTTCAACATCTCCGATCCACTCTTGGATCCACTGCATCTCTCCCGGACCGACCGCCTGCAGCATCTTTGTCTTCAAGCTCCACGGAACAGATAGAAGCAACCCGACGCACTTCGAGGCCTATGCACCCGCTTCCCGTGGGTGAGGTAAAGCTGGCACACCTGTGCCCAAGTGTAGTATTACATCTCTAGTGCCTGTGTTCCAAATCTTGAGTTCCTAGTCCATCCGGAAGATCCTCTTTGCAGTAACTTTGTACTTTTTACGCACCCATTGAAACCTATGGGAGCACGCGTGTGACTATTTGCTCTGCACACGCCACCCGTGGACCTCCTGGTCACTAACTGACGTTAGCTCCTTGTAGGCCCAGCGATTCTAGAGGCCCTAGGCCTTTTCCCTTTTCTGTTCGTGGTACTTATACCACTATTTTAGTATATGGTTTGAGTGGCCACCAGGGCCTATCCATATAACGTGCAACTTCTGTGTATTCTGTGATAATCTTGTTTGACGATTTGTGCTCCTGTGCTCATAAAGAGACTAGGGGTTACTTTGAGAAATAAATACATATATATTTTGAATATATATCTGTGTGGTGTCCTTTCATTGGTATAAAAGGGGGTTACATTTGGTAAAACAGCTGGCTTAACACGCTTCACGAGTTTAGCCTCAAAGACTGCTTAGCCTACGCTACCACTAGGGCAGCTAGTCCGAAAAGGTTGACTTACAACCACACCATAAGGGTTGCTTGGCATGGTACAAGGTGATCACTTTAACTAGTG
The DNA here is from genome assembly GCF_964204655.1 of Triturus cristatus. NCBI lineage: Eukaryota > Metazoa > Chordata > Amphibia > Caudata > Salamandridae > Triturus > Triturus cristatus. The sequence goes on from NW_028188052.1 coordinate 367,518, forward strand.
AGCATCATATACCAGGCCAACTTCTCACAACAGCTTACTGTCCACTGAACCTTTTTGGGCATCTTCTTGGATGTCAGATCATTAAGAGGAGTCACAATGGACCCATAGTTCTTAACAAACTTCCTGTAATACCCAGTCAAGCCCAAGAAAGCTCGAACTTGAGTCTGGGTGGTTGGAGGGGACCAATCCTTGATGGACTGTATCTTACTCTCCAGTGGTTGAACTTGGCCCCCACCTACAAGGTGGCCCAAATACACAACCTTACTCTGCCCTATCTGGCACTTAGTAGCCTTGATAGTGAGGCCTGCCCTTTGCAGAGCCTCAAGAGCCTTCTTCAGGTGGATCAGGTGATCCTCCCAGGTGGAACTAAAGACAGCAATGTCATCAAGATATGCTGCGCAAAAGTCATCCAACCCAGTAAGGACTTGGTTCACCAGCCTTTGGAAGGTGGCAGGTGCATTCTTCAGACCAAAGGGCATCACCACAAACTGATAATGCCCACCTGGGGTTGAGAATGCTGTTTTGGCCTTAGACTCCTCAGCTAACCTGATTTGCCAATAGCCAGCTGTCAAGTCAAATGTGCTCAAAAACTTTGCAGAAGCTAGTTGGTCTATGAGCTCATCTGCCCTTGGAATAGGGTGTGCATCTGTCCTGGTGACAGCATTGAGTCCTCTGTAGTCCACACAGAACCTCATCTCTCTCTTGCCATCTTTGGTGTGAGGTTTGGGGACCAGAACCACTGGGCTAGCCCAGGGGCTCTCTGAGGGTTCAATGACACCTAATTCCAGCATTTTATGTACCTCAGCCTTTATACAGTCCCTGACGTGGTCAGGTTGTCTGTAAAGTTTGTTCTTTACAGGCAGACTGTCACCAGTGTCCACAACATGGGTACACCAGTCAGTTTGACTAGGTATCAAGGAAAACATATGTGAAAATGATTGTAGAACCTGTCTACATTCAGTCTGCTGATGGGCAGTGAGGTTGCCTCCAAGGGTCACTCCTTCAACTGAGCCATCTTCAGGGTTCTGAGACAACAGGTCTGGGAGAGGGTCACTCTCTTCCTCCTGTCCCTCATCTGTAGCCATGAGCAAGCCCATGTCTGCCCTGTCAACATATGCTTTAAGCCTGTTAACATGGAGTACCCTGTGGGGACTCCTGGGAGTTCCTAGGTCTACCAAGTAGGTGACCTCTCCCTTCTTTTCCAGGATTGTATGGGGTCCAGACCATTTGTCTTGGAGTGCTGCTGGGGCCACTGGCTCCAACACCCATACCTTCTGTCCTGGCTGAAACTCAACCAAGACAGCCTTTTGGTCATGCCAAGCTTTCTGTAAGGCCTGGCTTGCCTCAAGGTTTTTGGATGCCTTCTCCATATACTCAGCCATCCTGGAGCGGAGACCAAGTACATAGTCCACTATGTCTAGCTTAGGCTTTTTGAGAGGTAACTCCCATCCTTCCTTCACCAAACACAGTGGGCCTCTCACAGGGTGCCCAAACAACAATTCAAAGGGGCTGTAGCCAACTCCTTTTTGTGGGACCTCTCTGTAAGCAAACAGAAGGCAGGGTAGAAGGATGTCCCATCTTCGCCTGAGCTTTTCAGGTAATCCTTTGATCATACCCTTTAGGGTCTTGTTGAATCTCTCAACAAGCCCATTGCATTGTGGGTGATAAGGGGTGGTGAACTTGTAGTTGACACCACATTCCTTCCACATAGCTGTCAAGTATCCTGACATAAAGTTGGTACCTCTGTCAGATACTACCTCCTTAGGAAACCCCACTCTGGAGAATACTCCCAGCAGGGCCCTGGCCACAACAGGTGCTGTAGTGGTCCTAAGGGGAATTGCCTCTGGATACCTGGTGGCATGATCCACTACCACCAGTATAAATCTGTGCCCAGATGCAGTGGGAGGATCCATGGGACCCACTATGTCTATTCCCACTCTTTCAAAGGGGACCCCCACCACAGGTAGTGGTATTAGGGGGGCCTTTGTTGTGCCACCTGATTTGCCACTGGCTTGGCAGGTCACACAGGAGCGACAAAACTCCTTGGTATCTTCATTCATATGAGGCCAGTGAAAGTGAGGGACAAGCCTGTCCCAAGTCTTGTTCTGGCCTAAGTGTCCTGCTAAAGGAATATCATGGGCCAAGGTAAGAAGGAAGCCCCTAAATTGCAGAGGTATGACCAACCTCCTGGTAGCACCAGGCTTGGGGTCTCTAGCCTCTGAATAAAGGAGCCCTTCATCCCAATACACTTTATGGGTACCTTGCGCATTCCCAGCAGCCTCAGCAGCAGCCAGCTGTCTGAGGGGTTCAAGAGAGGGACAGGATAACTGAGCCTGCCTCAAGTCAGCCCTTGAAGGTCCCCCTGTCCCCAGAAACTCAACCTGATCAGGTTCAAGCTCTTCAGGGACAGTTCCTTCAGGGTCCTCTAGATCAGCTTCCTGGGAAGGCTGATCATCACTCTGAGGCAGGGGGGAAGGCACAGCCTTGACCCTCCTGTTCTTCTTCTTGGTAGGTGCTTGGTCCATTGTTCCAGGATCCAAGACCTGAGGTTCAGTGAGGCACTTTTTGGCCTGTGACCTGGTCACAGCAAGGACATGTGATGATATACCTAACATCTCTGCATGAGTCCTGTACTCCACTTCTGACCATAGAGAACTCTCTAGGTCATTGCCCAACAAACATTCTACTGGGAGGTCTGCACTAACCACAACCCTTTTGAGGCCAGTTACCCCTCCCCATGAGAAGTTAACAACTGCCACACTGTGTGAAGTAGTGGCATTGCTGGCATTGGTCACCAGGTAGTTCTCACCTGGTATGTACTGTCCAGGGTCCACAAAGCCTGGTGTCACCATAGTGACACTGGCACATGTGTCCCTGTAGGCTTGAGCCACTTTGTCATTAATTAAAGGAGTCTGTCTGTACTTGCCCAGGTTACTGGGGCTCACAGTCAGGGACAAATCAATGTCCCCATCACAGATCAAGACTGCCTGTGTCAGGGTTCTGTCTAAGTCAGAATCTCCTTCAGTTCCCATAGTGATTCCCACTACACCCTTTGTCTGGGGACCAACACTGCTAACAGTAGTACTGGGAGCAGGTGCCTTAGGGGCAACAGTGTTGGGGGCTCCACCCTTTTTGCAATCACTAGTCCAGTGAGTTGTATTTTTGCAATGATTGCACCAGGGCTTCTTTTGACCTTCTTTCTTCTTTTTGGACTGTTGTTGGGACCCACCCTCCTTAGCAGTAGTTTGGGGCCCTGTTGAAGACTTCTGGTCTTTAGGTTTCTGATCTCCACCCTTTTGGTCTGTTTTCTTCTGATCACCCCCTTGGCCCTGGTTCTGGTTCTTTTGCTTAACCCTGGTTCTGACCCATTTGTCTGCCTTCTTTCCCAATTCTTGGGGAGAGGTCAGATCAGAGTCAACCAAGTGTTGATGCAGTTGCTGGTTTTGACAGTTATTTAAAATCTGTTCTCTCATCATCAAATTATACAATCCTGTAAAATCAGATACCTTACTTCCCAGCAACCAACCCTCCAAAGCCTTAGTGGCACATTCAACATATTCAGACCAGTCCTGAGTCTGTGTCTTTTGGGTGTCTCTGAACATTAACCTGTACTGTTCAGTGGTTAAGCCTAACCCATCTACCAGAACACTCTTCAGGACTCTGTAGTTTCTGACATCCTCTTCTCTAACAGTGAGGAGTCTGTCTCTGCCTCTTCCTTCAAAGGAGAGCCAGAGGATTGCTGCCCACTGGTCTTCAGGAACCTGCTGTACTTTGCAGGCTCTCTCAAGAGCAGTTATCCATTTGTGGATGTCATCCCCACTTTTGTAGGGGGGCACAACCTTAGACAGGTTCCTATTATCAAAGACCCTATCTTTGTCCTTAGGGACAATGCTGCCACCAGTGGGTATAGACCCACTCTCTCTAGGTTGCCTAGCCTTGTTCAGTTTTTCTTCCATCAGGGCTACTTCTAGCTCCTGCTTCCTGATCCTCAGCTGGGCTTCCTGCATTCTGGCCTCATGTTCCCTCCTCTGAGGGGTGGTCAGTCTCCTTCTGGAGTGACCTTGAGAGCCTCTAGAGCCATGGGAAGCATTGGAGTCACCTGAGCGATTCCTTTGTCTTCCAAGCCCTGTGTTAAGTCCACTGGGGAGATCCAATGGGGTGAACCCACTGTCAGTCCCCAATAGCCTTAGTTTAGCTGGGCCAAGTATAACACTTGGCACTGGGCTAGTTCTCCCTTCATCCCCACTCACATCTGTATCCCCATCACTTTCTTCCTCTGTGGTAGGCATCCCATCTAAGGGGTGACTATTGGAAGGGGGTACCTCTGTGGCATCTTCAGAAGGGGGGCCTCCTGTTCCTGTCCCTAAGGGGGCTAACTGGGAAGCTTTCTTGAGCTCTCTTTGATTTTCATCATCTTGCAAGAGTTCTCTGAGCACAGCAGAGGTAGGGTTCTTGGGCTGTTTAAGGCCTCTAAGAGTTGCCAAATGCCTGAGCTCATTCTGATTAAGGGTAGCAAAGATGGATGGTGCCCTCTGGGGGACACTCTCGACAGAGATGGGTACAGTGGACCCCTCTGCCCCAGCCATTGCTCTTAAGTGTGGGTGGATGTGTTGCAATCTACCTACACTTGGGTTTACCTACTAAACCTATCTAGTAGTTGTAGTCAGGGTGTGCTACTCCCTTTGCTCTACAACAACTAAGTTCAGTAGAACTTATGTATATCTAATCTTGTTTTATATGTACCTACAGGTACCTATGTGATCTTTCAATTGGTAACCAAGAGATTACAATGGTAAAACACAGCAAGCTCAAATCCAACCGCTGCTCACCAATGTGAGAAGTTGGCCTGGTATATGATGCTCACTAGTTAAAGTGATCACCTTGTACCATGCCAAGCAACCCTTATGTTGTGGTTGTAAGTCAACCTTTTCGGACTAGCTGCCCTAGTGGTAGCGTAGGCTAAGCCGTCTTTGAGGCTAAACTCGTGAAGCGTGTTAAGCCAGCTGTTTTACCAAATGTAACCCCCTTTTATACCAATGAAAGGACACCACACAGATATATATTCAAAATATATATGTATTTATTTCTCAAAGTAACCCCTAGTCTCTTTATGAGCACAGGAGCACAAATCGTCAAACAAGATTACAGTAGAATACACAGAAGTTGCACGTTATATGGATAGGCCCTGGTGGCCACTCAAACCATATACTAAAATAGTGGTATAAGTACCACGAACAGAAAATGGAAAAGGCCTAGGGCCTCTAGAATCGCTGGGCCTACAAGGAGCTAACTTCAGTTAGTGACCAGGAGGTCCACGGGGGGCGTGTGCAGAGCAAATAGTCACACGCGTGCTCCCATAGGTTTCAATGGGTGCGTAAAAAGTACAAAGTTACTGCAAAGAGGATCTTCCGGATGGACTAGGAACTCAAGATTTGGAACACAGGCACTAGAGATGTAATACTACACTTGGGCACAGGTGTGCCAGCTTTACCTCACCCACAGGAAGCGGGTGCATAGGCCTCGAAGTGCGTCGGGTTTCTTCTATCTGTTCCGTGGAGCCTGAAGACAAAGCTGCTGCAGGCGGTCGGTCCGGGAGAGATGCAGTGGATCCAAGAGTGGATCGGAGATGTTGAAGACCTGTAAGCAGAGGGGACAGTGTTCACAGTCACTAGCCAGTGACCAGCGTGGCACCAGGTGGGTACCAGGCAATGTCGGGTGCAAACAGGAAGAAAGGTGTAGCTTGTCTCTGCAGCCACGTGGTCCCTGGAGGTCGACGACATCCAGGAATCGAGTCACGAGCTGTCCCACGCAGGCTCTCGCTGTCGGCGGTGTCGGCGACTTGATCGAAGCAAACAAGCCTTGGCAAAAGCAATTGTTGTAGGAAAAGGAAATAAGCTGATGGTTCTGACCAGCAAGGTCAGAAGGACTGCTCCTTTGGAGGGGAGCAAGGGCCAGTCTGGAGCAACCAGACCAGTGGTGTATTTCTTGAAGTTCGTCGCCAAGATGGCTACTAGCCAGCGGGCCAGCAACCGGTTAGGCGCGTCGAGTGGCAAAATGCAGAAGGGCCCCACGCAGATCGTGGAGATGCTGGAGGGCTCACCTTTGGTGCAGATGCTGCTCGGGTGTTGGGCTTATCAGATCCCAAAGCACAACTTGGAGGGAGCCTCGGTTGTTGCACTTGTCAGCTTGTCGTAGTCGTTCCAAGATGGCTGGCTCCACGTGTCTCGGTGCCTCCACGGGTCTCCTCTTTTCAGGGACTGTGGATCAGGCGGTGAGAGGTCTGGAGGTCCAGGTCTTGTCAGACTCTGGGCTCGGGCTCCGGCGGGAGGCGGCGGCAAAGCAGACGTTGATGCGCTGGATGGTGCTTGCGTTAGCAAGGTGGTCACTCCCTGACCACAGGGGAGATTTTCTTCAGTCTTCTGTGCAGCAGAATGTCAAAGTTCCCGTCTTCTTCTTAGTTTCAAGTTGATTCCAGGATGTCTGAAGTCTTAGGACACAGCTCCTACCTTTAAGCGGATTCTAGGGGCCGGACTACCTGCTAGGTCCCTCCCTATGGGTGGGACCAGGAAGGGGGGTGGGTACACCCCCAATCCTTTGTCCAGCTCGCCCCAGGCCCGGGACTGGTGTGCCCCAGGACCGGTTTGAACTGGCATATGCACCGAGGCTCCTTGTGAGCCACAGGCATGTCTGGTTTCTTTCAAGCCCTACCTGACCAATACACAAAATCCTGTCTGGGGTGGTGCATGCACCTCCCCTGGCAGGAAACCCTTTGTCCACACCTCCCAAGCTGGAAGGACTCCCAGCAGCAGGAGGGCAGACTTGTGTCTGTGGTGGCAGCATCCATTTTGTGGAGCTGAGGCTATGTCTGATTTTACCCGGGTTTCAGGTACTGTACATGTCGTGTCCCTCTAGAAGGGTGGAATGCTAACCCTGTCGCCAGAATTGGCGAGGGGTTAGTATTCCAATTCGTATGACACCTTACTCGACATGTTTTGATAAAGCCTGTGAGAAGTTGGCCTGGTATATGCTGTTCACTAGTTCTAGTGACCACCTTGTACCATGCCAAGCAACCCTTATGGTGTGGTTGTAAGTCAACCTTTTCGGACTAGCTGCCCTAGTGGTAGCGTAGGCTAAGCAGTCTTTGAGGCTAAACTCGTGAAGCGTGTTAAGCCAGCTGTTTTACCAAATGTAACCCCCTTTTATACCAATGAAAGGACACCACACAGATATATATTCAAAATATATATGTATTTATTTCTCAAAGTAACCCCTAGTCTCTTTATGAGCACAGGAGCACAAATCGTCAAACAAGATTACAGTAGAATACACAGAAGTTGCACTTTATATGGATAGGCCCTGGTGGCCACTCAAACCATATACTAAAATAGTGGTATAAGTACCACGAACAGAAAAGGGAAAAGGCCTAGGGCCTCTAGAATCGCTGGGCCTACAAGGAGCTAACGTCAGTTAGTGACCAGGAGGTCCACGGGTGGCGTGTGAAGAGCAAATAGTCACACGCGTGCTCCCATAGGTTTCAATGGGTGCGTAAAAAGTACAAAGTTACTGCAAAGAGGATCTTCCGGATGGACTAGGAACTTAAGATTTGGAACACAGGCACTAGAGATGTATTACTACACATGGGCACCGGAGTACCAGCTTTACCTCACCCACAGGAAGCGGGTGCATAGGCCTCAAAGTGCGTCGGGTTTCTTCTATCTGTTCCGTGGGGCCTGTAGACAAAAGTGCTGCAGGCGGTCGGTCGGGAAGAGATGCAGTGGATCCAAGAGTGGATCGGAGATGTTGAAGACCTGTAAGCAGAGGGGACAGTGTTCACAGTCACTAGCCAGTGACCAGCGTGGCACCAGGTGGGTACCAGGCGATGTCGGGTGCAAACAGGTGATGAGGGGTAGCTTGTCTCCGCAGCCACGTGGTCCCTGAAGGTCGACGACGTCCAGGAGTCGGCTCACGAGCTGTCCCACGCAGGCTCTCGCTGTCGGCGGTGTCGGCGACTTGATCGAAGCAAACAAGCCTTGGCAAAAGCAATTGTAGGAGGATTCGGAAATCAGCTGTTGGTTCTGACCAGCAAGGTCAGAGGGATTGCTCCTTTGGAGGGGAGCAAGGGCCAGTCTGGAGCAACCAGACCAGCGGTGTTTGTCGTAGATTTCGTCGCCAAGATGGCCACTAGCCAGCGGGCCAGCAACCGGTTAGGCGCGTCGAGTGGCAAAATGCAGAAGGGCCCCACGCAGATCGTGGAGATGCTGGAGGGCTCACCTTTGGTGCAGATGCTGCTCGAGGGTTGGGCTTCTCAGGACCCAAAGCACAACTTGGAGGGAGCCTCGGTTGTTGCACTGGTCAGCTTGTCGTAGTCGTTTCAAGATGGCTGGCTCCACGTGTCTCGGTGCCTCCACGGGTCTCCTCTTTGCAGGGACTGTGGATCGGGCGGTGAGAGGTCTGGAGGTCCAGGTCTTGTCAGTCTCTGGGCTCGGGCTCCGGCGGGAGGCGGCGGCAAAGCAGACGTTGATTCGCTGGATGGTGCTTGCGTTAGCAAGGTGGTCACTCCCTGACCACAGGGGAGATTTCCTTCAGTCTTCTGTGCAGCAGAATGTCGAAGTTCCCGTCTTCTTCTTAGTTTCAAGTTGATTTCAGGATGTCTGAAGTCTTAGGACACAGCTCCTACCTTTAAGCGGATTCTAGGGGCCGGACTACCTGCTAGGTCCCTCCCTAAGGGTGGGACCAGGAAGGGGGGTGGTTACACCCCCAATCCTTTGGCCAGCTCGCCCCAGGCCCGGGACTGGTGTGCCCCAGGACCGGTTTGAACTGGCATATGCACCGAGGCTCCTTGTGAGCCACAGGCATGTCTGGTTTCTTTCAAGCCCTACCTGACCAATACACAAAATCCTGTCTGGGGTGGTGCACGCACCTCCCCTGGCAGGAAACCCTTTGTCCACACCTCCCAAGCTGGAAGGACTCCCAGCAGCAGGAGGGCAGACTTGTGTCTGTGGTGGCAGCATCCATTTTGTGGAGCTGAGGCTATGTCTGATTTTACCCGGGTTTCAGGCACTGTACATGTCGTGTCCCTCTAGAAGGGTGGAATGCTAACCCCGTCGCCAGAATTGGCGAGGGGTTAGTATTCCAATTCGTATGACACCTTACTCGACATGTTTTGATAAAGCCAAACCAAAGATAGCATTTAACCGCGAGGTTCATAATGCACTTAAGAGTATATGGTATGACGATATCTGGAAACAGTAGAAGGAAGTTGTTCCGACCACTGCAGACAGGCTCAGCTCATGCCAGAGCACCATCTCACATGGAACCAAGCACTCTGCCTTCAGGATTGTTAAGGCCTGCCATAGGAGTGACTTATAGGTTACCAGGTGTCCCATTTAAGTTTAGGTATAGGTATACTACACCTAAGTAAGAGGTGATTACACCAACTTACCCCAGCTGAGTGATCAGCCAGTTGTGTCAGATTGTTAGGCCAAGCCTGGGGTGGCATAATACATGCTTCAGCCCCTGGCAGGCCTTGGATACACCAATGCCCTGGGTACCTAGTGTACACTGGTACAGGGGCTGACAGGGTGATCCAACCAATTGGGTATGTACCTAGGGTACATGGAGTCCATTTTACAGAGAGAGCAGATAGCCTGAGAGCCTGAATGGCAGGATCTCAGGCCAACTAAGTCGAAAAACCAGCTAGACACTAGGCAAAAATTTGGGGGTAACCATAGTCAGATATCCACCTTCCTACACAACCCCCCCCCAAACGAAGGGAGATAAGGCTGACCTTGACCAGGTAAGCCTATATTGCCCAAGTGGCCATATAAGGAGGAACCAGCACTGGCATGGTTACCCCCTGTCTCATGGTCCACTAAGCAATCCCTCACCCTAAGGGTATCAGAGGGTCTCCACCATAGGGAATCTCTACCTTTGGTGTGTCTTGGCAAAGTAAAAGGCTGGTGTTGAGATGGAGTACTGAAGTGAGTGTCCTCAAAGTGAGGCCTCAGCTTCCTCCAATCATCCTCCACCATGGATGCCTTTCTTTCTTTAACTGAGTTGCACTGTGCTCTCAGGGTCAGCCTCTGGCTACCTAAAGCTGGAGGCTGGGTCCCTTTTGTGGGCTTACTGGAGGGACAGGTCAGGTTTGGGGCCCTAAGGTCCCATGTTTGCCTGTGCCCAACAGAATCCCCCTGGGGGAGGTCCCTAACTACCTGTAAAGGAGATCCCTCAGGAATGTTTTTACCCATCACCTGACTAGGGCTACTAGCCAGGCAATCCTCATTCTTTTGATGGGGGGGTTCTTGTGGACAGGGGCCCTCTGGGGGTCCACTGGCCTCCCTGACCTCTGCAGCCCTGGGCTGACTGAGGCAGGGTAGAGAGAGGCAGGCTACCTGCACCAGACTGGATCCCACCTTGGAAGGGGCCACTGACATCAGAGGCTCTGCCAGGCCAGGCCTGGCTACCTCTGGGGCAGTTCCTTCACAAGGGGTGAGGTCAGATCCCTGAGGAGGCTGACCTTTTCCTAATGCCTGGGGAGAGGGAGACTTTTCTTCCTCCCCACTACTCTCAGTTTGTGTGGAGTGATCCATTGTTTCAGGCTTCACTACACCTATGTCAGTCTGAGTATAGGCTGAGACCATTACAGCCTTGCCAACCTTTTCAGGGGGGCACTCAGTTTGTGTTTGAGCTGTGACTGTCACAGCTCTGCCAGTCCCTACAGGGAAGTCTGTCTGTGCCTGGGCTGTGGCTACCACTGCCCTTCCAACCTTTTCAGGGAGGAAATCTATTTGGACAGGGGTTGTGAATGGCACAACCCCCCTACCCTTTTGTGAAAGGCCTACCATTTTAGAATGGGTGTCTTGTTCAACTCCAGCCCAAGCTGAGAGTTCTTAAGTCATTCCCCAGTAAGCAGTCTACAGGCAAGGTTGGGGACACTGCTACCCTTTTAGGGCCAGTGACCCCTCCCCAGCTGAGACATACCTCTGCCATGGGATGACTGTTCTGTTTGCCATCAATGTTAGTCACCTGGTAGGAGAAACCGGGCAAAAGCTGCTCAGAGGGAACTAGCCAATGGGCCACCATTGTGATGCTAGCCCCAGTGTCTCTGTAGGCCTCAGCTTTTGTACCATTGATGTAGGGCTCCTGTCTGTACCTACCCAAAGTGTTGGGACAGGCAGTGAAGTTGGCAAACCCCATGCCACCGTCACAGACAAGAGTATCTGCTGCAGGGGAATTGGCTAAGCCAGGGTCCCCCTGTGTTCCCCAAGTAAACCCACCCAAATTTTTGGGGGCACTCCCACCACCTGGGGGATTACTGCTGACAGTAATAGGTGGTGTGACAGGAGTAATTGGAGGAACAGTTTTGTTTGTAGCCCTTGGGCAACTGCTGTCAGTTTTCCAATGCCCAGGAGTTTTACACTCATGGCAGTAGGGCTTTTTACCTGTGGTAGAGGAGGGAGCTTGGGACCCACCACCCTGCGTGGAGTTTTGGGGCCCTGAGGAAGATTTCTCTTTTGTTCTATCCCCACCCTTCTCTTGAGGTTTGGTGGTATCTTTCTTTTGGTCACCACCCTGATTCTTAGGCCTGATCCTGGTCCTGACCCATTTATCTGCCCTCTTTCCCAATTCTTGGGGAGAGGTCAAATCTGAGTCTACCAGGTGTTGATGGAGGAGCTGGTTTTGACAGTTACTTAAAATCTGTTCTCTCATCATCAAATTGTACAATCCTGTATAATCAGATACCTTACTTCCCAGCAACCAACCCTCCAAAGCCTTAGTGGCACATTCAACATATTCAGACCAGTCCTGAGTCTGTGTCTTCTGGGTGTCTCTGAACATTAACCTGTACTGTTCAGTGGTTAAGCCTAACCCATCAACTAGGACACTCTTCAGGACTCTGTAGTTTCTGACATCCTCCTCCCTAACAGTGAGGAGTCTGTCTCTGCCTCTTCCTTCAAAGGAGAGCCAGAGGATTGCTGCCCACTGGTCTTCAGGAACCTGCTGTACTTTGCAGGCTCTCTCAAGAGCAGTTATCCATTTGTGGATATCATCCCCACTTTTGTAGGGGGGCACAACCTTAGACAGGTTCCTATTATCAAAGACCCTATCTTTGTCCTTAGGGACAATGCTGCCACCAGTGGGTATAGACCCACTCTCTCTAGGTTGCCTAGCCTTCCTCAGTTTTTCTTCCATCAGGGCTACTTCTAGCTCCTGCTTCCTGATCCTCAGCTGGGCTTCCTGCATTCTGGCCTCATGTTCCCTCCTCTGAGGGGTGGTCATCCTCTTCCTGGTGTGACCTTGAGAGCCTCGAGAGCCATGAGAAGCATTGGAGTCACCTGAGCGATTCCTTTGCCTCCCAAGCCCTGTGTTAAGTCCACTGGGGAGATCCAATGGGGTGAACCCATTGTCAGTCCCCAATAGCCTTAGTTTAGCTGGGCCAAGTATAATACTTGGCACTGGGCTAGTTCTCCCTTCATCATCACTACTTTCTGTATCCTCACCACTTTCCTCCCCTGTAGTATGGTTCTCATCTAAGGGATGGCTATTGGAACTAGGTACCTCTGTAGTATCTTCAGAAGGGGGGCCTCCTGTTCCTGACCCTAAGGGGGCTAACTGGGAAGCTTTCTTGAGTGCTCTCTGATTCTCATCATTCTGTAAGAGCTCTCTGAGCTCAGCAGAGTTTGGGTTCTTGGGCTGTTTAAGGCCTCTAAGAGTTGCCAAATGCCTGAGCTCATTCTGATTAAGGGTAGCAAAGCTGGATGTTGCCCTCTGGGGGTCACTCTCAACAGAGATGGGTACAGTGGACCCCTCTGCCCCGGCCATTGCTCTTAAGTGTGGGTGGATGTGTTGCAATCTACCTACACTTGTGTTTACCTACTAAACCTATCTAGTAGTTGTAGTCAGGGTGTGCTACTCCCTTTGCTCTACAACAACTAAGTTCAGTAGAACTTATGTATATCTAATCTTGTTTTATATGTACCTACAGGTACCTATGTGATCTTTCAATTGGTAACCAAGAGATTACAATGGTAAAACACAGCAAGCTCAAATCCAACCGCTGCTCACCAATGTGAGAAGTTGGCCTGGTATATGCTGTTCACTAGTTCTAGTGACCACCTTGTACCATGCCAAGCAACCCTTATGGTGTGGTTGTAAGTCAACCTTTTCGGACTAGCTGCCCTAGTGGTAGCGTAGGCTAAGCAGTCTTTGAGGCTAAACTCGTGAAGCGTGTTAAGCCAGCTGTTTTACCAAATGTAACCCCCTTTTATACCAATGAAAGGACACCACACAGATATATATTCAAAATATATATGTATTTATTTCTCAAAGTAACCCCTAGTCTCTTTATGAGCACAGGAGCACAAATCGTCAAACAAGATTACAGTAGAATACACAGAAGTTGCACTTTATATGGATAGGCCCTGGTGGCCACTCAAACCATATACTAAAATAGTGGTATAAGTACCACGAACAGAAAAGGGAAAAGGCCTAGGGCCTCTAGAATCGCTGGGCCTACAAGGAGCTAACGTCAGTTAGTGACCAGGAGGTCCACGGGTGGCGTGTGCAGAGCAAATAGTCACACGCGTGCTCCCATAGGTTTCAATGGGTGCGTAAAAAGTACAAAGTTACTGCAAAGAGGATCTTCCGGATGGACTAGGAACTTAAGATTTGGAACACAGGCACTAGAGATGTATTACTACACATGGGCACCGGAGTACCAGCTTTACCTCACCCACAGGAAGCGGGTGCATAGGCCTCAAAGTGCGTCGGGTTTCTTCTATCTGTTCCGTGGGGCCTGTAGACAAAAGTGCTGCAGGCGGTCGGTCGGGAAGAGATGCAGTGGATCCAAGAGTGGATCGGAGATGTTGAAGACCTGTAAGCAGAGGGGACAGTGTTCACAGTCACTAGCCAGTGACCAGCGTGGCACCAGGTGGGTACCAGGCGATGTCGGGTGCAAACAGGTGATGAGGGGTAGCTTGTCTCCGCAGCCACGTGGTCCCTGAAGGTCGACGACGTCCAGGAGTCGGCTCACGAGCTGTCCCACGCAGGCTCTCGCTGTCGGCGGTGTCGGCGACTTGATCGAAGCAAACAAGCCTTGGCAAAAGCAATTGTAGGAGGATTCGGAAATCAGCTGTTGGTTCTGACCAGCAAGGTCAGAGGGATTGCTCCTTTGGAGGGGAGCAAGGGCCAGTCTGGAGCAACCAGACCAGCGGTGTTTGTCGTAGATTTCGTCGCCAAGATGGCCACTAGCCAGCGGGCCAGCAACCGGTTAGGCGCGTCGAGTGGCAAAATGCAGAAGGGCCCCACGCAGATCGTGGAGATGCTGGAGGGCTCACCTTTGGTGCAGATGCTGCTCGAGGGTTGGGCTTCTCAGGACCCAAAGCACAACTTGGAGGGAGCCTCGGTTGTTGCACTGGTCAGCTTGTCGTAGTCGTTTCAAGATGGCTGGCTCCACGTGTCTCGGTGCCTCCACGGGTCTCCTCTTTGCAGGGACTGTGGATCGGGCGGTGAGAGGTCTGGAGGTCCAGGTCTTGTCAGTCTCTGGGCTCGGGCTCCGGCGGGAGGCGGCGGCAAAGCAGACGTTGATTCGCTGGATGGTGCTTGCGTTAGCAAGGTGGTCACTCCCTGACCACAGGGGAGATTTCCTTCAGTCTTCTGTGCAGCAGAATGTCGAAGTTCCCGTCTTCTTCTTAGTTTCAAGTTGATTTCAGGATGTCTGAAGTCTTAGGACACAGCTCCTACCTTTAAGCGGATTCTAGGGGCCGGACTACCTGCTAGGTCCCTCCCTAAGGGTGGGACCAGGAAGGGGGGTGGTTACACCCCCAATCCTTTGTCCAGCTCGCCCCAGGCCCGGGACTGGTGTGCCCCAGGACCGGTTTGAACTGGCATATGCACCGAGGCTCCTTGTGAGCCACAGGCATGTCTGGTTTCTTTCAAGCCCTACCTGACCAATACACAAAATCCTGTCTGGGGTGGTGCACGCACCTCCCCTGGCAGGAAACCCTTTGTCCACACCTCCCAAGCTGGAAGGACTCCCAGCAGCAGGAGGGCAGACTTGTGTCTGTGGTGGCAGCATCCATTTTGTGGAGCTGAGGCTATGTCTGATTTTACCCGGGTTTCAGGCACTGTACATGTCGTGTCCCTCTAGAAGGGTGGAATGCTAACCCCGTCGCCAGAATTGGCGAGGGGTTAGTATTCCAATTCGTATGACACCTTACTCGACATGTTTTGATAAAGCCAAACCAAAGATAGCATTTAACCGCGAGGTTCATAATGCACTTAAGAGTATATGGTATGACGATATCTGGAAACAGTAGAAGGAAGTTGTTCCGACCACTGCAGACAGGCTCAGCTCATGCCAGAGCACCATCTCACATGGAACCAAGCACTCTGCCTTCAGGATTGTTAAGGCCTGCCATAGGAGTGACTTATAGGTTACCAGGTGTCCCATTTAAGTTTAGGTATAGGTATACTACACCTAAGTAAGAGGTGATTACACCAACTTACCCCAGCTGAGTGATCAGCCAGTTGTGTCAGATTGTTAGGCCAAGCCTGGGGTGGCATAATACATGCTTCAGCCCCTGGCAGGCCTTGGATACACCAATGCCCTGGGTACCTAGTGTACACTGGTACAGGGGCTGACAGGGTGATCCAACCAATTGGGTATGTACCTAGGGTACATGGAGTCCATTTTACAGAGAGAGCAGATAGCCTGAGAGCCTGAATGGCAGGATCTCAGGCCAACTAAGTCGAAAAACCAGCTAGACACTAGGCAAAAATTTGGGGGTAACCATAGTCAGATATCCACCTTCCTACAAAGCCAAACCAAAGATAGCATTTAACCGCGAGGTTCATAATGCACTTAAGAGTATATGGTATGACGATATCTGGAAACAGTAGAAGAAAGTTGTTCCGACCACTGCAGACAGGCTCAGCTCATGCCAGAGCACCATCTCACATGGAACCAAGCACTCTGCCTTCAGGATTGTTAAGGCCTGCCATAGGAGTGACTTATAGGTTACCAGGTGTCCCATTTAAGGTTAGGTATAGGTATACTACACCTAAGTAAGAGGTGATTACACCAACTTACCCCCGCTGAGTGATCAGCCAGTTGTGTCAGATTGTTAGGCCAAGCCTGGGGTGGCATAATACATGCTGCAGCCCCTGGCAGGCCTTGGGTCCACCAATGCCCTGGGTACCTAGTGTACACTGGTACAGGGGCTGACAGGGCGATCCACTTCCAATTGGTTATGCACCTAGGGTGCATAGTTGTAATTTAGTAGAGAGAACAGCAGGCTGGGGGTCTGATTGGCAGGCCCACAGCCTCAATATGTCAAAAACCAGTGAAGCAAACAGCAAAAATTTGGGGTGACCATAGGATAGCAGACCCTACTCTCCTACAGTCAGTCAGTCAGTGTCAGTCAGTGTCAGTCAGTCAGTGTCAGTCAGTGTCAGTGTCAGTCAGTCAGTGTCAGTCAGTGTCAGTGTCAGTCAGTCAGTGTCAGTCAGTGTCAGTCAGTCAGTGTCAGTCAGTCAGTGTCAGTCAGTGTCAGTCAGTGTCAGTCAGTCAGTGTCAGTCAGTGTCAGCCAGTGTCAGCTCGTGTCAGTCAGCCAGTGTCAGTCAGTCAGTGTCGGTCAGTCAGTGTCAGTCAGTCAGTGTCAGTCAGTCAGTGTCAGTCAGTGTCAGTCAGTCAGTGTCAGTCAGAGTCAGTGTCAGTCAGTGTGCGTCAGAGAGTCAGTCAGTCAGTGTCAGTCAGTCAGTGTCAGTCAGTCAGTGTCTGTCAGTCAGTGTCTGTCAGTGTCAGTCAGTGTCTGTCAGTATCAGTCAGTGTCTGTCAGTGTCAGTCAGTGTCTGTCAGTGTCTGTCAGTCAGTGTCTGTCAGTCAGTGTCTGTCAGTCAGTGTCTGGCAGTCAGTGTCAGTCACTGTCAGCCAGTCAGTGTCAGCCTGTGCCAGTCAGTGTCAGTAAGTGTCAGTCAGTCAGTGTCAGTCAGTCAGTGTCAGTCAGTGTCAGTCAGTCAGTATCAGTCAGACAGTGTCAGTCAGTCGGAAAGTCAGTCAGTCAGTGTCAGTCAGTGTCGGTCAGTCAGTGTCAGTCAGTGTCAGTCAGTGTCAGTCAGTCAGTGTCAGTCAGTCAGTGTCAGTCAGTGTCAGTCAGAGTCAGTGTCAGTCAGAGTCAGTCAGTCAGTGTCAGTCAGTCAGTGTCAGTCAGTGTCAGTCAGTGTCAGTCAGTGTCAGTCAGTCAGTATCTGTCAGTCAGTGTCAGTCAGTCGGAGAGTCAGTCAGTCAGTGTCAGTCAGTGTCAGTCAGTCAGTGTCAGTCAGTGTCAGTCAGTCAGTCTCAGTCAGTGTCAGTCAGTCTCAGTTAGTCAGTCTCAGTCAGTGTCAGTCAGAGTCAGTGTCAGTCAGAGTCAGTCAGTCAGTGTCAGTCAGTCAGTGTCAGTCAGTGTCAGTCAGTGTCAGTCAGTCAGTGTCAGTCAGTGTCAGTCAGTGTCAGTCAGTCAGTGTCAGTGTCAGTCAGTCAGTGTCAGTCAGTGTCAGTCAGTCAGTGTCAGTCAGTGTCAGTGTCAGTCAGTCAGTGTCAGTCAGTCAGTGTCAGTCAGTCAGTGTCAGTCAGTGTCAGTCAGTCAGTGTCAGTCAGTCAGTGTCAGTCAGATTCAGTGTCAGTCAGTGTCAGTCAGTGTGCGTCAGTCGTAGAGTCAGTCAGTCAGTGTCAGTCAGTCAGTGTCAGTCAGAGTCAGTGTCAGTCAGTGTCAGTCAGTGTGGGTCAGTCATAGAGTCAGTCAGTCAGTGTCAGTCAGTCAGTGTCTGTCAGTCAGTGTCAGTCAGTCAGTGTCTGTCAGTCAGTGTCAATCAGTCAGTCAGTGTCAGTCAGTCAGTGTCAGTCAGAGTCAGTGTCAGTCAGTGTCAGTCAGTCAGAGAGTCAGTCAGTGTCAGTCAGTCAGTGTCAGTCAATCAGTGTCAGTCAGTGTAAGTCAGTGTCAGTCAGTCAGTGTCAGTCAGTGTCAGCCAGTGTCAGCCAGTGTCAGTCAGCCAGTGTCAGTCAGTCAGTGTCAGTCAGTCAGTGTCAGTCAGTCAGTGTCAGTCAGTCAGTGTCAGTCAGTGTCAGTCAGTCAGAGTCAGTGTCAGTCAGTGTCAGTCAGTGTGCGTCAGTCGGAGAGTCAGTCAGTCAGTGTCAGTCAGTCAGTGTCTGTCAGTCAGTGTCAGTCAGGCAGTGTCTGTCAGTCAGTGTCAGTCAGTCAGAGAGTCAGTCAGTCAGTGTCAGTCAGTCAGTGTCAGTCAGTCAGTGTCTGTCATTCAGTGTCTGTCAGTGTCAGTCAGTGTCTGTCAGTCAGTGTCTTTCAGTATCAGTCAGTGTCTGTCAGTCAGTGTCTGTCAGTGTCAGTCAGTGTCTGTCAGTGTCTGTGTCATGAATCCATACCCTGTTCCCAATAAAAAACCCACCCCTATCCCGTGCATCCTGCACTCCAAAAGATGTGTGTATTTATTTGCTGATGGTTATCTGCATGGTTCATTGATGTCAGTGTTTGGGAAAAAGGTTCTGGTTGTTTTTGTGAACTTCTCTAGTGTACAGTATCATTTGGGCAGTGGCAACATTCGAGTTCCTGAATTGATAACACTTGTGATCTTGATAACACTGTCAGTGCTTGTTTCGGCCTGCTTGGCGTCTATGCGGTGCGAGCGCAAGAAGCATCTGAGCAATGGAATCGGTCTGCTCGCGTAAGCTCAAAACCCGGAACAAGGAGCACGCACACGCGCGCCTGTTTACGGACGTCTCTGGGTGTGGCTAGGGTATTTAAGGCACACCCAGATTCCGGAAAGGTGCTTAGCCTTCCGCCTCTTCACCGGAGAACATCGCGCTGACCTGGCTCTGCACTTACCGGTAATCCGGCTCCTTGGGTCCTGGATTTTCCTGTTTTCAGTTCCGCTTCCAGCATCTTCGTCTCTTCGATCCTCGCAGCGAGATGAAACCTGTAAAGAAAGGAAAATAAGCTAAGTGCATTTCTCTTACAACATCTTCTGGCGCCCATCGCAAGAGAGAGAGTTTAAGTAAAGGAACTTTACCAATTTTTGGACATTCGGACAATCGAGACGTAATTGTTCGGAATAAGTTAATAATCGACAGAGAAAAGCATTGTAATTGTGTTATGTATATTTTTGTTGCATATTCTTTGTTTTTGAATTAATAGACATGACTTGGCAACGACGGAAAGAACAGGAAGGATTGCTTAGTAAGTGAACAGGCATGGGGGAATAATGTAATGGAAGTGTTCACCAAAATACTGTTGAAACATTAATAATGAATGTTCTGTATTGTTTGTTCTTAGACACTTCAAAAACCCAACTGCTTCACTGATCACAAGTCACCAAACAAGTGGAGAACATAGAACTTCTTCACATCGTGACACCTTCCTGGACGCGAAGCCTAATCCTGTAGAATCGCAGGTAGGATACTTGTAGCTAGCATACTTAAAAGAATCAAGGAGGTGACAAGAAAGTTAAAGTACTCAAAAAGAGTTTAGTGACGGGTCAGTAAACTAAGGAATCTTCTTGTTAATTCGCAGGTCGACTACAGGAACGTCATTAGCGTCGATTCCGGCCCTCCTCCCTCAATCCTATTGTCAACCTAGGAGTGCATATAACCATCTGGGTTATCGAATAGAGTTATAGGGAGTTTGGCCCATAGCGTCTCTGCGAAACACCACCAAGCACCTTACAGGTAAAGGTAAGAGAAATTCAGGTAAGAGTGCTTGGTGATCCTGACAGAAGGCTAAGCCCACGTAACCAGTTTCGCCCAGACGCTATGGATCAAACTACGCAGATATCCTTGCAAGATTTAGCTGCAATGTTAGTAGAGATTAGAACGGAAAATGCGGAAATACGTAGGGACATTTCGGTGTTACAATCTCGAGTGCAGAAACCCGTGTTAAAGCCACCTCTCTTTCAACCGCCCTTGCAAAATGCGTTTGGTGGATCATCCACTACAACCTCTGCTATGCCTACTCAAATTCAGGTTGTTACTCCAGTACCGGTTCCTTTGGCACCCCCAGAAAGATTTCAAGGAGATAGTAACAAGTTTTCTATATTTTTAAATCAGTGTCATTTGCATTTTATAGCAAAACCCACTGCGTTTCCAAATGATTCATCTAAGGTTGCTTTTATCTTATCTTATCTAGGTGGGGACGCAGCATTATGGTCAGTACCTTTAGTAGAACGAAATGATCCAATATTGAATGATCTGCAACGATTTAAAGATGCGATGAAAAAATTGTTTGCGAAACATGTGTTTGTACAATCAGCAGATCATG
Organism: Triturus cristatus; assembly: GCF_964204655.1. Taxonomy (NCBI): domain Eukaryota; kingdom Metazoa; phylum Chordata; class Amphibia; order Caudata; family Salamandridae; genus Triturus; species Triturus cristatus. The sequence goes on from NW_028188052.1 coordinate 387,825, forward strand.
AACTACTGGATTTAAAACAAGGAAATTCCGATCTTCTACATTATATATCAAGGTTCAATAGGCTGGTAATAGAAACAGAGTGGCCAGAGGAGAAACGGGTGTCACTATTCTATCGTGGTTTAAAAGACGACCTTAAAGACATGATCACTCAGATTTTAGACCCTCCTACCAATAGCGAAGAATTCATAGATTTGGTAGTAAAATTAAATCATCGCATTTCAGAGAGAAAGGGGGAGAAAGGGAAGTTTGACCATAGAATGTTGTCGTTTAAAGACAAAACAACCTCTAAAACTGAGTCCTCTTCTAGACCAGATTCAGTAGAGCCTATGCAAATTGGTACCATTAGAGGACCCTTAACTGCCGAAGAGAAAGAAAAACGTCGTAAATTAAACCAATGTCTTTACTGCGGAAAGAAAGGACATTTTGTAAAAGAATGCCCAACTCGACCTGTTAGACCCAAGACAAAAATTTCTGAGGTAGTAGCACTTCAACAATCGGAAAACTAAAACACTCGGTAGATACAGAGGTCATTTTATCGAGTGTTCAAACTAGTTTGGCCTCTTCAAACCCTGTTCCTTCTCATTGCCATCTTAGCATAAAAGTCTGCTTACGGACCCCAGGCGACAATACTAAAACTTGGTCCATAGATGCTCTTATTGATTCAGGGGCTACAGGAAATTTCGTGGATACTCAGTTGTTTTCGAATCTGGGATTGAGAAAAATCATAAAAGAGACACCAGAGATAGTACGAGCTGTCGATGGGAAGGAGTTAACTTCAGGGCCTATTCAATATCATACTGAATTGTTAACTATGACTTGTGCCTCCAAACACACCGAAGATATTAGGTTCGATATCATTGATGCTCCTCAGTTTGGTTTGATCTTAGGCATACCATGGTTAGTGCTTCATAACCCCTACATAGATTGGACACAACGAACAATATTGTTCAAATCTGATTTTTGTCATACAACCTGTTTACAGGGTCATCCTGACGCTGAGTTTGTAATACAAGGTTATGATTTTCCGAAAGAATCGAAAACGGTTCTACTTCTTGATGGAGTTCCAAAAGAATATAACGATCTGCTAGATGTATTTGACAAAAAGAAGGCTAACACCTTGCCGCCTCATAGGGATTATGATTGTCAAATAGATTTGGTCCCAGGTGCGACTTTACCGTGTAGTCGCATATATGCATTAACCGAAAAGGAAAACGAGCATTTACGTGAATATCTAGATGAATATTTAAAGAATGGATTTATACGGCATTCTAAGTCCCCAGTTTCATCTCCTCTCTTTTTTATCCCTAAAAAGGGGGGGGAGTTACGTACATGCATCGACTATAGAGCCATCAATAATGTAACGGTGAAGAATAGATATCCTTTACCTTTGATACCAACTTTACTCGATCAGATCAAAGATGCGACCATTTATACAAAACTGGATCTACGAGGTGCATATCATTTGGTACGAGTCCGAGAGGGCGATGAATGGAAGACTGCTTTCCGTACCAAATTTGGTTTATATGAATACCAGGTCATGCCTTTCGGACTCTGTAACGCACCTGCAGCGTTCCAGTTTTTTATAAATGAGGTCTTAAGAGATTTTTTGGACATATGTTGTATAGTGTATATTGATGATATACTCATTTATTCAAAGAACAAATCTGATCATGTAAAACAGGTAAGGGCCATTCTTCAACAGCTTCTTAATAATTCCCTGTTTGTAAAATTGGAAAAAAGCATGTTTCATGTAACTACTGTGGATTTTTTAGGTTACATCCTAAGTCCATCAGGAATTGAAATGGATCCCAAGAAAATTAAAGCAATCACAGAATGGCCTAGTCCCACTACTGTCAAACAGGTACAAAGTTTTTTGGGGTTTGCCAATTTCTATAGGCGTTTCATTGACAAGTTTTCCGACACAATCACTCCCATCACAAAACTATTGAGAAAAAATACCAAGTTTGATTGGACATCAGAAGCTGAAAAAGCCTTTCAAAAGTTAAAAGCTCACTTTACTTCTGCCCCTGTTTTGACACATCCAGATCCAGCCCAACCATACATAGTTGAAGCGGATGCTTCACAATATGCCATAGGGGGTATTTTATCCCAACGAGACAAAAACACAGGCCAAATGCATCCCATTGCATATTATTCAAGGAAACTGTCTCCCACAGAACAGAATTATGCCATTGCTGATCGGGAATTATTAGCTATAAAAGCTGTATTTGAAGAATGGCGTCATTATCTGTTAGGAGCTAGACATCCTGTAACCATATACACTGATCACCGGAATTTACAGTCTTTAAAATCTGTCAAGGCTTTATCAGCTCGTCAGTTGCGCTGGTCGCAGTTTTTCAATGATTACGACTTTGTCATCACTTATCGCCCTGGAAAAGACAATAACAAAGCGGATGCATTATCTCGCATCGGCATAAGTGACGACTTAAATGTACGGCATGAAAAAATTCAACCTATAATCCCTACAGAATGTTTTCACATTGGACTTACAGACACTAATGTAATACCAGACATTACAAAGGCACTACAGACTCGATCTAAGGAGGAGTGGAGTCTAGATTTTCCTTTATTGCAATGGAGAAAAGAGTTGTTGTACATGACAGATCAGATTTTTGTACCCACTGTACCCATTCAAAGACGTGTTCTGGAAATGTATCATGATTCTTTGTTGTCTGTTCATCCAGGAATTACTAAAATGTATCAAATAATCAAGAGAAATTATTGGTGGCCTACCATGTTCAAAGACATCCAAGATTATGTTGCTACATGTTCTGTGTGTATTCAAAATAAGTCCACTCGTCATGCTCCTAGTGGTATGCTGTTACCGTTGCCTATACCTCCTCAACCTTGGCACACTCTGTCATTAGACTTCATAGTAGAGCTACCTCGTACAAACAAGGGTTTTACTGTAATTTTAACTGTTATAGATCAGTTTTCACGAGAAGCTCATTTCATTCCGTTGAAGAAACTCCCATCTGCCTGCGAGTTAGCTAAAGTGTTTGTCAAAGAAATAGTGAGATTACATGGAATACCGTCCATTGTCCTTTCGGACAGAGGTCCGCAGTTTATTTCACATTTTTGGCAACAATTAGGAAAATCCTTGAATATAGACGTGCGTACTTCATCCAGTTACCATCCCCAAACCGATGGCTTAACGGAACGCACGAATCAAACCATTGAACAGTTTCTCAGATGTACACTAAGTACCTGTGACCGAGAATGGTCAGATGTTTTGTGGGCGATGGAATTTGCTTACAACAATTCAGAACATTCTGCTATAGGAATGTCTCCTTTTTTTTGTAATCACGGTTTCCATCCCAAGGATACCATGGTTTTACACGATCTGGAAAAAGAAAATCCATCAGTCACAGAGTTTGTTACCCAGCTGATTAAAAATCAACAACTAGCACACTTATCTTTAGCACAAGCAAAGGAAAGTCAAAAAAGATTTGCCGATAAACATAGGTCGGAACCTCCTTCTTATGTAGCAGGGGATAAAGTTTGGTTATCTACCAAGAATTTAAGAATAAAAAGTCATAAAGCTTTTCGTCCTCGCTTCATAGGACCTTTTGCTATAGAAAAAGTCATCAATCCAGTATGTGTGAAATTGTCTCTTCCATCCCATTTTCAGTTTCATCCAGTTTTTCATGTATCATTAGTGAAACCGTTTAATTCTAACACTAGACTCACAGCAAGTCCTTCTGCAATAGAAGTAGATGGAGTCCCAGAATTTGAGGTAAAAGCAGTTCTAGATTCGAAACGCATTAGGAACAAATTGTTTTATCTTGTAGACTGGAAAGGTTACGGTCCTGAGGAACGTTCTTGGGAACCTCTGGCCAATTTACGAAATGCTCCTAAAGCTTTGAAAAGATTTCATGCCCGTTGTCCTGAGAAACCACGACCAATTCCCGGAGTGTTAGGGGGGATTCTACGAGGGGGGTACTGTCATGAATCCATACCCTGTTCCCAATAAAAAACCCACCCCTATCCCGTGCATCCTGCACTCCAAAAGATGTGTGTATTTATTTGCTGATGGTTATCTGCATGGTTCATTGATGTCAGTGTTTGGGAAAAAGGTTCTGGTTGTTTTTGTGAACTTCTCTAGTGTACAGTATCATTTGGGCAGTGGCAACATTCGAGTTCCTGAATTGATAACACTTGTGATCTTGATAACACTGTCAGTGCTTGTTTCGGCCTGCTTGGCGTCTATGCGGTGCGAGCGCAAGAAGCATCTGAGCAATGGAATCGGTCTGCTCGCGTAAGCTCAAAACCCGGAACAAGGAGCACGCACACGCGCGCCTGTTTACGGACGTCTCTGGGTGTGGCTAGGGTATTTAAGGCACACCCAGATTCCGGAAAGGTGCTTAGCCTTCCGCCTCTTCACCGGAGAACATCGCGCTGACCTGGCTCTGCACTTACCGGTAATCCGGCTCCTTGGGTCCTGGATTTTCCTGTTTTCAGTTCCGCTTCCAGCATCTTCGTCTCTTCGATCCTCGCAGCGAGATGAAACCTGTAAAGAAAGGAAAATAAGCTAAGTGCATTTCTCTTACAACATCTTCTGGCGCCCATCGCAAGAGAGAGAGTTTAAGTAAAGGAACTTTACCAATTTTTGGACATTCGGACAATCGAGACGTAATTGTTCGGAATAAGTTAATAATCGACAGAGAAAAGCATTGTAATTGTGTTATGTATATTTTTGTTGCATATTCTTTGTTTTTGAATTAATAGACATGACTTGGCAACGACGGAAAGAACAGGAAGGATTGCTTAGTAAGTGAACAGGCATAGGGGAATAATGTAATGGAAGTGTTCACCAAAATACTGTTGAAACATTAATAATGAATGTTCTGTATTGTTTGTTCTTAGACACTTCAAAAACCCAACTGCTTCACTGATCACAAGTCACCAAACAAGTGGAGAACATAGAACTTCTTCACATCGTGACACCTTCCTGGACGCGAAGCCTAATCCTGTAGAATCGCAGGTAGGATACTTGTAGCTAGCATACTTAAAAGAATCAAGGAGGTGACAAGAAAGTTAAAGTACTCAAAAAGAGTTTAGTGACGGGTCAGTAAACTAAGGAATCTTCTTGTTAATTCGCAGGTCGACTACAGGAACGTCATTAGCGTCGATTCCGGCCCTCCTCCCTCAATCCTATTGTCAACCTAGGAGTGCATATAACCATCTGGGTTATCGAATAGAGTTATAGGGAGTTTGGCCCATAGCGTCTCTGCGAAACACCACCAAGCACCTTACAGGTAAAGGTAAGAGAAATTCAGGTAAGAGTGCTTGGTGATCCTGACAGTCTGTCAGTCAGTGTCTGTCAGTCAGTGTCTGGCAGTCAGTGTCTGGCAGTCAGTGTCAGTCACTGTCATCCAGTCAGTGTCAGCTAGTGTCAGTCAGTGTCAGTCAGTGTCAGTCAGTCAGTGTCAGTCAGTCAGTGTCAGTCAGTGTCAGTCAGTCAGTATCAGTCAGTCAGTGTCAGTCAGTCGGAGAGTCAGTCAGTCAGTGTCAGTCAGTGTCAGTCAGTGTCAGTCAGTCAGTGTCAGTCAGTGTCAGTCAGTCTCAGTCAGTCTTTGTCAGTCAGTCAGTGTCAGTCAGTGTCAGTCAGAGTCGGTGTAGGAGAGTAGGGTCTGCAATCCTATGATCACCCAGATTTTTTGCTTTTGCTTCATTGGTTTACGACTTTCCCTGGCTGTGGGCCTGCCAATCAGACCCACAGCCTAGCTGTTCTCTCTCCAGATTAACACACATGTACATTAGGTGCATCCACTAATTGGAACTGGGCCGCCTTATCAGTCCCTGTATCAGCATACCACAGGTATCCAGGGCATCGGCGTACCCAGGGCCTACCAGGGGCTGCAGCATGTATTATGCCACCCCTGGATGGCCACCCAAATCTGACACAACTGGCTGCACGACAGCTGGGGCAAGGTGGTGTAATCACCCGTTGCTGTAGGTGTAGTATTCCTATACCTAACCCTAAAATGGACGCATGGATTCCTATCAGTCACTCCTATGGCAGGCCTTATCAATCCTGAAGGCAGAGTGCTGAGAATCATGTGAGATGGTGCTCTGGCGTGAGCTGAGCCCGTCGACGGCTTGCGGAACCAAGATCTAAAAGCTGTTCCATGGTGACGCGTGCCATCTACCTTAAAATGCATTATAATCCTCGCGGTTATTTGCTAGCTATGGCATCGCATCACCCACACATGTCGAGTAAGGTGTCATACGAATTGGGATACGAACCCCTCGCCAATTCTGGCGACGGGGTTAGCATTCCACCCTTCTAGAGGGACACGACATGGAAGTAACCTTGAACCCCGGTTAAAGTTGACTCAAGCCTCAGCATCACAAAATGGATGCTGCCACCAGACACAAGTCTGACCTCCTGCTGCTGGGAGACCTTCCAGCGAGGGGAGCTTGGACAAAGGGTTTCCTGTCGAGGGTGGTGTTAGCACCATCCCAGACAGGGTTTGTGTATCCCAGGTAGGCAGGGCCGAAAGGAAGGTGATTGCAAGTGGCACCCCGGTGCTCACTGTGCATGTCCCGGCTCAAACCAGTTTCGGGGGCACCCCAGCCCCTGAGCTGGGGCGAAGCCGGACAAAGGATAGGGGTGTAACCACCCCCCTCCTGGTCATACCCATAGGTAGGACCTAGTCACGGGCCGGCCCCTTTTCCTAGTATAAAGGTAGGAGCGAGTCCCCTTCCCAAATTGGATAATTCTGAATCTTGAACTACTTTCCACGAAAGGAACTCTTGACTTTTTCTGATGTCTCTCCCTTGTGGCAAGGAGTAGCCACCCTGAACCAGCAGGCACCACCTAAGCGCTTGCGGTTTGCTGCACGTCTCTCCTACGGATCAAGACTGCCCAGCTCGACGAGACCCGGATTCCCCGCCATCTCTGACCTCTACCTACATCGTCAGCCCAGCTGAGATTCGTAGGTGTGACGAGACCTGCGGGACCGGCCATCTTCAGAACCTGCACGACTCTTATCTAGCACAACCACCGAGGGACCCTCGAGTGAGTGCACCTAGGGTTTGAGAAGCCCTAACCCTGAGTAGCTCCAGCACCAAAGCCTGCCTCCCCAGCATCCCCGAGATCTGCGTGGGGACCCTTCTGCTCCTTGCTGCTCATCGCGTTGTCCGGCCACTCGCCGTCGGCTAGTGGCCCTCTTCACGACGCACCACGACAGTTTTTCATCACTGGTCTGGTTGCTCCAGACTGGCCCTTGCTCCCCTTCAACAGAGGAGTACCTCGGACCCTCCTGGTCCACTCCAGACGCCATCTTGACTCCCCCGCGTGGGCTTGCCTCTGCCAAGACCTGCTGCCCCACTCCTGGGCCCAGCATCATCGACAGCAGACACCTTCGTGGGACAGCTCGCCCTCCATCCTGGTCGCCGCCGCACCTCCTGGTCCGAGGAACAGCCGAGTCCGACGTCACCCACTCACCTGGTCGAGGTGACTTCAGTCGGTACCTTCCTGGTGCCCACACGATCGCTGGCTAGCGGTTGAGAACTGAGTCCCCTCTGCTTTCAGGTTTCCTTCATCACCGATCCAGGCTTGGATCTCGCTGAACATCGACACTGGTCGCCTGCCAGCAACTCCTTCTTTCAGGCTCCCGAGACTACAACGAGGACTCCCGACATCTTGCTGAACCCCACGCAGCCGCAGCCTCTGGGCTAGGTAACTCGAGCATTTCGGTGCTCCATCGTAGGTTCAAACTACAAGTGTCCAGCTCCTTTTCCGTTTAGTCCGACTGATCAGATTCAGTGTCAGTCAGTCAGTGTCAGTCAGTGTCAGTTGGTCAGTGTCAGTCAGTCAGTGTCAGTCAGTCAGTGTCAGTCAGTGTCAGTCAGTGTCAGTCAGTCAGTGTCAGTCAGTGTCAGCCAGTGTCAGCTAGTGTCAGTCAGCCAGTGTCAGTCAGTCAGTGTCGGTCAGTCAGTGTCAGTCAGTCAGTGTCAGTCAGTCAGTGTCAGTCAGTGTCAGTCAGTCAGTGTCAGTCAGAGTCAGTGTCAGTCAGTGTGCGTCAGTCAGAGAGTCAGTCAGTCAGTGTCAGTCAGTCAGTGTCAGTCAGTCAGTGTCAGTCAGTGTAAATCAGTGTTAGTCAGTTAGTCAGTGTCAGTCATTGTCAGTCATTGTCAGTCAGTGTCAGTCAGTCAGTGTCAGTCAGTGTCAGTCAGTCAGTGTCAGTCAGTGTCAGTGTCAGTCAGTCAGTGTCAGTCAGTGTCAGTGTCAGTCAGTCAGTGTCAGTCAGTGTCAGTCAGTGTCAGTCAGTCAGTGTCAGTCAGTCAGTGTCAGTCAGTGTCAGTCAGTGTCAGTCAGTCAGTGTCAGTCAGTGTCAGCCAGTGTCAGCTCGTGTCAGTCAGCCAGTGTCAGTCAGTCAGTGTCGGTCAGTCAGTGTCAGTCAGTCAGTGTCAGTCAGTCAGTGTCAGTCAGTGTCAGTCAGTCAGTGTCAGTCAGAGTCAGTGTCAGTCAGTGTGCGTCAGAGAGTCAGTCAGTCAGTGTCAGTCAGTCAGTGTCAGTCAGTCAGTGTCTGTCAGTCAGTGTCTGTCAGTGTCAGTCAGTGTCTGTCAGTATCAGTCAGTGTCTGTCAGTGTCAGTCAGTGTCTGTCAGTGTCTGTCAGTCAGTGTCTGTCAGTCAGTGTCTGTCAGTCAGTGTCTGGCAGTCAGTGTCAGTCACTGTCAGCCAGTCAGTGTCAGCCTGTGCCAGTCAGTGTCAGTCAGTGTCAGTCAGTCAGTGTCAGTCAGTCAGTGTCAGTCAGTGTCAGTCAGTCAGTATCAGTCAGACAGTGTCAGTCAGTCGGAAAGTCAGTCAGTCAGTGTCAGTCAGTGTCAGTCAGTCATTGTCACTCAGCGTCAGTCAGTGTCAGTCAGTCAGTGTCAGTCAGTCAGTGTCAGTCAGTGTCAGTCAGAGTCAGTGTCAGTCAGAGTCAGTCAGTCAGTGTCAGTCAGTCAGTGTCAGTCAGTGTCAGTCAGTGTCAGTCAGTGTCAGTCAGTCAGTATCTGTCAGTCAGTGTCAGTCAGTCGGAGAGTCAGTCAGTCAGTGTCAGTCAGTGTCAGTCAGTCAGTGTCAGTCAGTGTCAGTCAGTCAGTCTCAGTCAGTGTCAGTCAGTCTCAGTTAGTCAGTCTCAGTCAGTGTCAGTCAGTCAGTGTCAGTCAGTCAGTGTCAGTCAGTGTCAGTCAGTCAGTGTCAGTCAGTGTCAGTATCAGTCAGTCAGTGTCAGTCAGTGTCAGTGTCAGTCAGTCAGTGTCAGTCAGTCAGTCAGTGTCAGTCAGTGTCAGTAAGTGTCAGTCAGTGTCAGTCAGTCAGTGTCAGTCAGTCAGTGTCAGCCAGTCAGTGTCAGTCAGTGTCAGTCAGTGTCAGCCAGTGTCAGTCAGTCAGTGTCAGTCAATCAGTGTCAGTCAGTCAGTGTCAGTCAGTGTCAGTCAGTGTCAGTCAGTCAGTGTCAGTCAGTGTCAGCCAGTGTCAGCCAGTGTCAGCCAGTGTCAGTCAGCCAGTGTCAGTCAGTCAGTGTCGGTCAGTCAGTGTCAGTCAGTCAGTGTCAGTCAGTCAGTGTCAGTCAGAGTCAGTATCAGTCAGTGTCAGTCAGTGTGCGTCAGTCGTAGAGTCAGTCAGTCAGTGTCAGTCAGTCAGTGTCAGTCAGAGTCAGTGTCAGTCAGTGTCAGTCAGTGTGCGTCAGTCGTAGAGTCAGTCAGTCAGTGTCAGTCAGTCAGTGTCTGTCAGTCAGTGTCAGTCAGTCAGTGTCTGTCAGTCAGTGTCAATCAGTCAGTCAGTGTCAGTCAGTCAGTGTCAGTCAGAGTCAGTGTCAGTCAGTGTCAGTCAGTCGGAGAGTCAGTCAGTGTCAGTCAGTCAGTGTCTGTCAGTCAGTGTCTGTCAGTGTCAGTCAGTGTCTGTCAGTCAGTGTGTGTCAGTATCAGTCAGTGTCAGTCAGTCAGTGTCTGTCAGTGTCAGTCAGTGTCTGTCAGTGCCTGTCAGTCAGTGTCTGTCAGTCAGTGTCTGTCAGTCAGTGTCAGTCACTGTCAGCCAGTCAGTGTCAGCCAGTGTCAGCCAGTGTCAGTCAGTGTCAGTCAGTGTCAGTCAGTCAGTGTCAGTCAGTGTCAGTCAGTGTCAGTCAGTCAGTATCAGTTAGTCAGTGTCAGTCAGTCAGTGTCAGTCAGTCAGTCAGTGTCAGTCAGTCGGTGAGTCAGTCAGTCAGTATCAGTCAGTCAGTGTCAGTCAGTGTCAGTCAGAGTCAGTCAGTCAGTGTCAGTCAGTCAGTGTCAGTCAGTGTCAGTCAGTGTCAGTCAGTGTCAGTCAGTCAGTGTCTGTCAGTCAGTGTCAGTCAGTCAGTGTCGAGCAGTCAGTGTCAGTCAGTCAGTGTCAGTCAGTGTCAGTGTCAGTCAGTCAGTGTCAGTCAGTGTCAGTCAGTCAGTGTCAGTCAGTGTCAGTATCAGTCAGTCAGTGTCAGTCAGTGTCAGTGTCAGTCAGTCAGTGTCAGTCAGTCAGTCAGTGTCAGTCAGTGTCAGTAAGTGTCAATCAGTGTCAGTCAGTGTCAGTCAGTCAGTGTCAGTCAGTCAGTGTCAGCCAGTCAGTGTCAGTCAGTGTCAGTCAGTGTCAGCCAGTGTCAGTCAGTCAGTGTCAGTCAGTCAGTGTCAGTCAGTCAGTGTCAGTCAGTGTCAGTCAGTGTCAGTCAGTCAGTGTCAGTCAGTGTCAGCCAGTGTCAGCCAGTGTCAGCCAGTGTCAGTCAGCCAGTGTCAGTCAGTCAGTGTCGGTCAGTCAGTGTCAGTCAGTCAGTGTCAGTCAGTCAGTGTCAGTCAGTCAGTGTCAGTCAGAGTCAGTGTCAGTCAGTGTCAGTCAGTGTGCGTCAGTCGTAGAGTCAGTCAGTCAGTGTCAGTCAGTCAGTGTCAGTCAGAGTCAGTGTCAGTCAGTGTCAGTCAGTGTGCGTCAGTCGTAGAGTCAGTCAGTCAGTGTCAGTCAGTCAGTGTCTGTCAGTCAGTGTCAGTCAGTCAGTGTCTGTCAGTCAGTGTCAATCAGTCAGTCAGTGTCAGTCAGTCAGTGTCAGTCAGAGTCAGTGTCAGTCAGTGTCAGTCAGTCGGAGTCAGTCAGTGTCAGTCAGTCAGTGTCTGTCAGTCAGTGTCTGTCAGTGTCAGTCAGTGTCTGTCAGTCAGTGTGTGTCAGTATCAGTCAGTGTCAGTCAGTCAGTGTCTGTCAGTGTCAGTCAGTGTCTGTCAGTGCCTGTCAGTCAGTGTCTGTCAGTCAGTGTCTGTCAGTCAGTGTCAGTCACTGTCAGCCAGTCAGTGTCAGCCAGTGTCAGCCAGTGTCAGTCAGTGTCAGTCAGTCAGTGTCAGTCAGTGTCAGTCAGTGTCAGTCAGTCATTATCAGTCAGTCAGTGTCAGTCAGTCAGTGTCAGTCAGTAAGTCAGTGTCAGTCAGTCGGTGAGTCAGTCAGTCAGTATCAGTCAGTCAGTGTCAGTCAGTGTCAGTCAGTGTCAGTCAGTCAGTATCAGTCAGTCTCAGTCAGTCAGTCTCAGTCAGTCAGTCTCATTCAGTCAGTGTCAGTCAGTCAGTCTCAGTCAGTGTCAGTCAGAGTCAGTGTCAGTCAGTGTCAGTCAGTCAGTGTCAGTGAGTGTCAATCAGGGTTAGTCAGTTAGTCAGTGTCAGTCAGTGTCTGTCAGTGTCTGTCAGTCAGTGTCTGTCAGTCAGTGTCAGTCACTGTCAGCCAGTCAGTGTCAGCCATTGTCAGCCAGTGTCAGTCAGTGTCAGTCAGTCAGTGTCAGTCAGTCAGTGTCAGTCAGTGTTAGTCAGTGTCAGTCAGTCAGTATCAGTCAGTCAGTGTCAGTCAGTGTCAGTCAGTCAGTGTCAGTCAGTCAGTGTCAGTCAGTCAGTGTCAGTCAGTCAGTGATTCAGTCAGTCAGTATCAGTCAGTGTCAGTCAGTCAGTGTCAGTCAGTGTCAGTCAGTCAGTGTCAGTCAGTCTCAGTCAGTCAGTCTCAGTCAGTCAGTGTCAGTCAGTCAGTCTCAGTCATTGTCAGCCAGAGTCAGTGTCAGTCAGTGTAAGTCAGTCAGTGTCAGTCAGTCAGTGTCAGTCAGTGTCAATCAGTGTTAGTCAGTTAGTCAGTGTCAGTCAGTGTCAGTCAGTGTCAGTCAGTCAGTGTCAGTCAGTGTCAGTCAGTCAGTGTCAGTCAGTGTCAGTGTCAGTCAGTCAGTGTCAGTCAGTGTCAGTGTCAGTGTCAGTCAGTCAGTGTCAGTCAGTGTCAGTTGGTCAGTGTCAGTCAATCAGTGTCAGTCAGTCAGTGTCAGTCAGTGTCAGTCAGTGTCAGTCAGTCATGTCAGTCAGTCAGTGTCAGCCAGTGTCAGCTAGTGTCAGTCAGCCAGTGTCAGTCAGTCAGTGTCGGTCAGTCAGTGTCAGTCAGTCAGTGTCAGTCAGTCAGTGTCAGTCAGTGTCAGTCAGTCAGTGTCAGTCAGAGTCAGTGTTAGTCAGTGTGCGTCAGTCAGAGAGTCAGTCAGTCAGTGTCAGTCAGTCAGTATCAGTCAGTCAGTGTCAGTCAGTGTCAGTCAGAGTCAGTCAGTCAGTGTCAGTCAGTCAGTGTCAGTCAGTGTCAGTCAGTGTCAGTCAGTGTCAGTCAGTCAGTGTCTGTCAGTCAGTGTCAGTCAGTCAGTGTCGAGCAGTCAGTGTCAGTCAGTCAGTGTCAGTCAGTGTCAGTGTCAGTCAGTCAGTGTCAGTCAGTGTCAGTCAGTCAGTGTCAGTCAGTGTCAGTATCAGTCAGTCAGTGTCAGTCAGTGTCAGTGTCAGTCAGTCAGTGTCAGTCAGTCAGTCAGTGTCAGTCAGTGTCAGTAAGTGTCAATCAGTGTCAGTCAGTGTCAGTCAGTCAGTGTCAGTCAGTCAGTGTCAGCCAGTCAGTGTCAGTCAGTGTCAGTCAGTGTCAGCCAGTGTCAGTCAGTCAGTGTCAGTCAGTCAGTGTCAGTCAGTCAGTGTCAGTCAGTGTCAGTCAGTGTCAGTCAGTCAGTGTCAGTCAGTGTCAGCCAGTGTCAGCCAGTGTCAGCCAGTGTCAGTCAGCCAGTGTCAGTCAGTCAGTGTCGGTCAGTCAGTGTCAGTCAGTCAGTGTCAGTCAGTCAGTGTCAGTCAGTCAGTGTCAGTCAGAGTCAGTGTCAGTCAGTGTCAGTCAGTGTGCGTCAGTCGTAGAGTCAGTCAGTCAGTGTCAGTCAGTCAGTGTCAGTCAGAGTCAGTGTCAGTCAGTGTCAGTCAGTGTGCGTCAGTCGTAGAGTCAGTCAGTCAGTGTCAGTCAGTCAGTGTCTGTCAGTCAGTGTCAGTCAGTCAGTGTCTGTCAGTCAGTGTCAATCAGTCAGTCAGTGTCAGTCAGTCAGTGTCAGTCAGAGTCAGTGTCAGTCAGTGTCAGTCAGTCGGAGAGTCAGTCAGTGTCAGTCAGTCAGTGTCTGTCAGTCAGTGTCTGTCAGTGTCAGTCAGTGTCTGTCAGTCAGTGTGTGTCAGTATCAGTCAGTGTCAGTCAGTCAGTGTCTGTCAGTGTCAGTCAGTGTCTGTCAGTGCCTGTCAGTCAGTGTCTGTCAGTCAGTGTCTGTCAGTCAGTGTCAGTCACTGTCAGCCAGTCAGTGTCAGCCAGTGTCAGCCAGTGTCAGTCAGTGTCAGTCAGTCAGTGTCAGTCAGTGTCAGTCAGTGTCAGTCAGTCATTATCAGTCAGTCAGTGTCAGTCAGTCAGTGTCAGTCAGTAAGTCAGTGTCAGTCAGTCGGTGAGTCAGTCAGTCAGTATCAGTCAGTCAGTGTCAGTCAGTGTCAGTCAGTGTCAGTCAGTCAGTATCAGTCAGTCTCAGTCAGTCAGTCTCAGTCAGTCAGTCTCATTCAGTCAGTGTCAGTCAGTCAGTCTCAGTCAGTGTCAGTCAGAGTCAGTGTCAGTCAGTGTCAGTCAGTCAGTGTCAGTGAGTGTCAATCAGGGTTAGTCAGTTAGTCAGTGTCAGTCAGTGTCTGTCAGTGTCTGTCAGTCAGTGTCTGTCAGTCAGTGTCAGTCACTGTCAGCCAGTCAGTGTCAGCCATTGTCAGCCAGTGTCAGTCAGTGTCAGTCAGTCAGTGTCAGTCAGTCAGTGTCAGTCAGTGTTAGTCAGTGTCAGTCAGTCAGTATCAGTCAGTCAGTGTCAGTCAGTGTCAGTCAGTCAGTGTCAGTCAGTCAGTGTCAGTCAGTCAGTGTCAGTCAGTCAGTGATTCAGTCAGTCAGTATCAGTCAGTGTCAGTCAGTCAGTGTCAGTCAGTGTCAGTCAGTCAGTGTCAGTCAGTCTCAGTCAGTCAGTGTCAGTCAGTCAGTCTCAGTCATTGTCAGCCAGAGTCAGTGTCAGTCAGTGTAAGTCAGTCAGTGTCAGTCAGTCAGTGTCAGTCAGTGTCAATCAGTGTTAGTCAGTTAGTCAGTGTCAGTCAGTGTCAGTCAGTGTCAGTCAGTCAGTGTCAGTCAGTGTCAGTCAGTCAGTGTCAGTCAGTGTCAGTGTCAGTCAGTCAGTGTCAGTCAGTGTCAGTGTCAGTCAGTCAGTGTCAGTCAGTGTCAGTTGGTCAGTGTCAGTCAGTCAGTGTCAGTCAGTCAGTGTCAGTCAGTGTCAGTCAGTGTCAGTCAGTGTCAGTCAGTGTGCGTCAGTCGTAGAGTCAGTCAGTCAGTGTCAGTCAGTCAGTGTCAGTCAGAGTCAGTGTCAGTCAGTGTCAGTCAGTGTGCGTCAGTCGTAGAGTCAGTCAGTCAGTGTCAGTCAGTCAGTGTCTGTCAGTCAGTGTCAGTCAGTCAGTGTCTGTCAGTCAGTGTCAATCAGTCAGTCAGTGTCAGTCAGTCAGTGTCAGTCAGAGTCAGTGTCAGTCAGTGTCAGTCAGTCGGAGAGTCAGTCAGTGTCAGTCAGTCAGTGTCTGTCAGTCAGTGTCTGTCAGTGTCAGTCAGTGTCTGTCAGTCAGTGTGTGTCAGTATCAGTCAGTGTCAGTCAGTCAGTGTCTGTCAGTGTCAGTCAGTGTCTGTCAGTGCCTGTCAGTCAGTGTCTGTCAGTCAGTGTCTGTCAGTCAGTGTCAGTCACTGTCAGCCAGTCAGTGTCAGCCAGTGTCAGCCAGTGTCAGTCAGTGTCAGTCAGTGTCAGTCAGTCAGTGTCAGTCAGTGTCAGTCAGTGTCAGTCAGTCAGTATCAGTTAGTCAGTGTCAGTCAGTCAGTGTCAGTCAGTCAGTCAGTGTCAGTCAGTCGGTGAGTCAGTCAGTCAGTATCAGTCAGTCAGTGTCAGTCAGTGTCAGTCAGAGTCAGTCAGTCAGTGTCAGTCAGTCAGTGTCAGTCAGTGTCAGTCAGTGTCAGTCAGTGTCAGTCAGTCAGTGTCTGACAGTCAGTGTCAGTCAGTCAGTGTCGAGCAGTCAGTGTCAGTCAGTCAGTGTCAGTCAGTGTCAGTGTCAGTCAGTCAGTGTCAGTCAGTGTCAGTCAGTCAGTGTCAGTCAGTGTCAGTATCAGTCAGTCAGTGTCAGTCAGTGTCAGTGTCAGTCAGTCAGTGTCAGTCAGTCAGTCAGTGTCAGTCAGTGTCAGTAAGTGTCAATCAGTGTCAGTCAGTGTCAGTCAGTCAGTGTCAGTCAGTCAGTGTCAGCCAGTCAGTGTCAGTCAGTGTCAGTCAGTGTCAGCCAGTGTCAGTCAGTCAGTGTCAGTCAGTCAGTGTCAGTCAGTCAGTGTCAGTCAGTGTCAGTCAGTGTCAGTCAGTCAGTGTCAGTCAGTGTCAGCCAGTGTCAGCCAGTGTCAGCCAGTGTCAGTCAGCCAGTGTCAGTCAGTCAGTGTCGGTCAGTCAGTGTCAGTCAGTCAGTGTCAGTCAGTCAGTGTCAGTCAGTCAGTGTCAGTCAGAGTCAGTGTCAGTCAGTGTCAGTCAGTGTGCGTCAGTCGTAGAGTCAGTCAGTCAGTGTCAGTCAGTCAGTGTCAGTCAGAGTCAGTGTCAGTCAGTGTCAGTCAGTGTGCGTCAGTCGTAGAGTCAGTCAGTCAGTGTCAGTCAGTCAGTGTCTGTCAGTCAGTGTCAGTCAGTCAGTGTCTGTCAGTCAGTGTCAATCAGTCAGTCAGTGTCAGTCAGTCAGTGTCAGTCAGAGTCAGTGTCAGTCAGTGTCAGTCAGTCGGAGTCAGTCAGTGTCAGTCAGTCAGTGTCTGTCAGTCAGTGTCTGTCAGTGTCAGTCAGTGTCTGTCAGTCAGTGTGTGTCAGTATCAGTCAGTGTCAGTCAGTCAGTGTCTGTCAGTGTCAGTCAGTGTCTGTCAGTGCCTGTCAGTCAGTGTCTGTCAGTCAGTGTCTGTCAGTCAGTGTCAGTCACTGTCAGCCAGTCAGTGTCAGCCAGTGTCAGCCAGTGTCAGTCAGTGTCAGTCAGTCAGTGTCAGTCAGTGTCAGTCAGTGTCAGTCAGTCATTATCAGTCAGTCAGTGTCAGTCAGTCAGTGTCAGTCAGTAAGTCAGTGTCAGTCAGTCGGTGAGTCAGTCAGTCAGTATCAGTCAGTCAGTGTCAGTCAGTGTCAGTCAGTGTCAGTCAGTCAGTATCAGTCAGTCTCAGTCAGTCAGTCTCAGTCAGTCAGTCTCATTCAGTCAGTGTCAGTCAGTCAGTCTCAGTCAGTGTCAGTCAGAGTCAGTGTCAGTCAGTGTCAGTCAGTCAGTGTCAGTGAGTGTCAATCAGGGTTAGTCAGTTAGTCAGTGTCAGTCAGTGTCTGTCAGTGTCTGTCAGTCAGTGTCTGTCAGTCAGTGTCAGTCACTGTCAGCCAGTCAGTGTCAGCCATTGTCAGCCAGTGTCAGTCAGTGTCAGTCAGTCAGTGTCAGTCAGTCAGTGTCAGTCAGTGTTAGTCAGTGTCAGTCAGTCAGTATCAGTCAGTCAGTGTCAGTCAGTGTCAGTCAGTCAGTGTCAGTCAGTCAGTGTCAGTCAGTCAGTGTCAGTCAGTCAGTGATTCAGTCAGTCAGTATCAGTCAGTGTCAGTCAGTCAGTGTCAGTCAGTGTCAGTCAGTCAGTGTCAGTCAGTCTCAGTCAGTCAGTCTCAGTCAGTCAGTGTCAGTCAGTCAGTCTCAGTCATTGTCAGCCAGAGTCAGTGTCAGTCAGTGTAAGTCAGTCAGTGTCAGTCAGTCAGTGTCAGTCAGTGTCAATCAGTGTTAGTCAGTTAGTCAGTGTCAGTCAGTGTCAGTCAGTGTCAGTCAGTCAGTGTCAGTCAGTGTCAGTCAGTCAGTGTCAGTCAGTGTCAGTGTCAGTCAGTCAGTGTCAGTCAGTGTCAGTGTCAGTGTCAGTCAGTCAGTGTCAGTCAGTGTCAGTTGGTCAGTGTCAGTCAATCAGTGTCAGTCAGTCAGTGTCAGTCAGTGTCAGTCAGTGTCAGTCAGTCAGTGTCAGTCAGTCAGTGTCAGCCAGTGTCAGCTAGTGTCAGTCAGCCAGTGTCAGTCAGTCAGTGTCGGTCAGTCAGTGTCAGTCAGTCAGTGTCAGTCAGTCAGTGTCAGTCAGTGTCAGTCAGTCAGTGTCAGTCAGAGTCAGTGTTAGTCAGTGTGCGTCAGTCAGAGAGTCAGTCAGTCAGTGTCAGTCAGTCAGTATCAGTCAGTCAGTGTCAGTCAGTGTCAGTCAGAGTCAGTCAGTCAGTGTCAGTCAGTCAGTGTCAGTCAGTGTCAGTCAGTGTCAGTCAGTGTCAGTCAGTCAGTGTCTGTCAGTCAGTGTCAGTCAGTCAGTGTCGAGCAGTCAGTGTCAGTCAGTCAGTGTCAGTCAGTGTCAGTGTCAGTCAGTCAGTGTCAGTCAGTGTCAGTCAGTCAGTGTCAGTCAGTGTCAGTATCAGTCAGTCAGTGTCAGTCAGTGTCAGTGTCAGTCAGTCAGTGTCAGTCAGTCAGTCAGTGTCAGTCAGTGTCAGTAAGTGTCAATCAGTGTCAGTCAGTGTCAGTCAGTCAGTGTCAGTCAGTCAGTGTCAGCCAGTCAGTGTCAGTCAGTGTCAGTCAGTGTCAGCCAGTGTCAGTCAGTCAGTGTCAGTCAGTCAGTGTCAGTCAGTCAGTGTCAGTCAGTGTCAGTCAGTGTCAGTCAGTCAGTGTCAGTCAGTGTCAGCCAGTGTCAGCCAGTGTCAGCCAGTGTCAGTCAGCCAGTGTCAGTCAGTCAGTGTCGGTCAGTCAGTGTCAGTCAGTCAGTGTCAGTCAGTCAGTGTCAGTCAGTCAGTGTCAGTCAGAGTCAGTGTCAGTCAGTGTCAGTCAGTGTGCGTCAGTCGTAGAGTCAGTCAGTCAGTGTCAGTCAGTCAGTGTCAGTCAGAGTCAGTGTCAGTCAGTGTCAGTCAGTGTGCGTCAGTCGTAGAGTCAGTCAGTCAGTGTCAGTCAGTCAGTGTCTGTCAGTCAGTGTCAGTCAGTCAGTGTCTGTCAGTCAGTGTCAATCAGTCAGTCAGTGTCAGTCAGTCAGTGTCAGTCAGAGTCAGTGTCAGTCAGTGTCAGTCAGTCGGAGAGTCAGTCAGTGTCAGTCAGTCAGTGTCTGTCAGTCAGTGTCTGTCAGTGTCAGTCAGTGTCTGTCAGTCAGTGTGTGTCAGTATCAGTCAGTGTCAGTCAGTCAGTGTCTGTCAGTGTCAGTCAGTGTCTGTCAGTGCCTGTCAGTCAGTGTCTGTCAGTCAGTGTCTGTCAGTCAGTGTCAGTCACTGTCAGCCAGTCAGTGTCAGCCAGTGTCAGCCAGTGTCAGTCAGTGTCAGTCAGTCAGTGTCAGTCAGTGTCAGTCAGTGTCAGTCAGTCATTATCAGTCAGTCAGTGTCAGTCAGTCAGTGTCAGTCAGTAAGTCAGTGTCAGTCAGTCGGTGAGTCAGTCAGTCAGTATCAGTCAGTCAGTGTCAGTCAGTGTCAGTCAGTGTCAGTCAGTCAGTATCAGTCAGTCTCAGTCAGTCAGTCTCAGTCAGTCAGTCTCATTCAGTCAGTGTCAGTCAGTCAGTCTCAGTCAGTGTCAGTCAGAGTCAGTGTCAGTCAGTGTCAGTCAGTCAGTGTCAGTGAGTGTCAATCAGGGTTAGTCAGTTAGTCAGTGTCAGTCAGTGTCTGTCAGTGTCTGTCAGTCAGTGTCTGTCAGTCAGTGTCAGTCACTGTCAGCCAGTCAGTGTCAGCCATTGTCAGCCAGTGTCAGTCAGTGTCAGTCAGTCAGTGTCAGTCAGTCAGTGTCAGTCAGTGTTAGTCAGTGTCAGTCAGTCAGTATCAGTCAGTCAGTGTCAGTCAGTGTCAGTCAGTCAGTGTCAGTCAGTCAGTGTCAGTCAGTCAGTGTCAGTCAGTCAGTGATTCAGTCAGTCAGTATCAGTCAGTGTCAGTCAGTCAGTGTCAGTCAGTGTCAGTCAGTCAGTGTCAGTCAGTCTCAGTCAGTCAGTGTCAGTCAGTCAGTCTCAGTCATTGTCAGCCAGAGTCAGTGTCAGTCAGTGTAAGTCAGTCAGTGTCAGTCAGTCAGTGTCAGTCAGTGTCAATCAGTGTTAGTCAGTTAGTCAGTGTCAGTCAGTGTCAGTCAGTGTCAGTCAGTCAGTGTCAGTCAGTGTCAGTCAGTCAGTGTCAGTCAGTGTCAGTGTCAGTCAGTCAGTGTCAGTCAGTGTCAGTGTCAGTCAGTCAGTGTCAGTCAGTGTCAGTTGGTCAGTGTCAGTCAGTCAGTGTCAGTCAGTCAGTGTCAGTCAGTGTCAGTCAGTGTCAGTCAGTCAGTATCAGTCAGTGTCAGCCAGTGTCAGCTAGTGTCAGTCAGCCAGTGTCAGTCAGTCAGTGTCGGTCAGTCAGTGTCAGTCAGTCAGTGTCAGTCAGTCAGTCAGTGTCAGTCAGTGTCAGTCAGTCAGTGTCAGTCAGAGTCAGTGTTAGTCAGTGTGCATCAGTCAGAGAGTCAGTCAGTCAGTGTGAGAAGTTGGCCTGGTATATGATGCTCACTAGTTAAAGTGATCACCTTGTACCATGCCAAGCAACCCCTATGGTGTGGTTGTAAGTCAACCTTTTTGGACTAGCTGCCCTAGTGGTAGCGTAGGCTAAGCAGTCTTTGAGGCTAAACTCGTGAAGCGTGTTAAGCCGGCTGTTTTACCAAATGCAACCCCCTTTTATACCAATGAAAGGACACCACACAGATATATATTCAAAATATATATGTATTTATTTCTCAAAGTAACCCCTAGTCTCTTTATGAGCACAGGAGCACAAATAGTCAAACAAGATTATAACAGAATACACAGAAGTTGCACTTTATATGGAGAGGCCCTGGTGGCCACTCGAACCATATACTAAAATAGTGGTATAAGTACCACGAACAGAAAAGGGAAAAGGCCTAGGGCCTCTAGAATCGCTGGGCCTACGAGGAGCTAACGTCAGTTAGTGACCAGGAGGTCCACGGGTGGCGTGTGCAGAGCAAATAGTCACACGCGGGCTCCCATAGGTTTCAATGGGTGCGTAAAAAGTACAAAGTTACTGCAAAAGGAATCTTCCGGATGACCTAGGAACTTAAGATTTGGAACACAGGCACTAGAGATGTATTACTACACATGGGCACCGGAGTACCAGCTTTACCTCACCCACAGGAAGCGGGTGCATAGGTGTGAGAAGTTGGCCTGGTATATGCTGTTCACTAGTTCTAGTGACCACCTTGTACCATGCCAAGCAACCCTTATGGTGTGGTTGTAAGTCAACCTTTTCGGACTAGCTGCCCTAGTGGTAGCGTAGGCTAAGCAGTCTTTGAGGCTAAACTCGTGATGCGTGTTAAGCAAGCTGTTTTACCAATAGTAACCCCCTTTTATACCAATGAAAGGACACCACACAGATATATATTCAAAATATATATGTATTTATTTCTCAAAGTAACCCCTAGTCTCTTTATGAGCACAGGAGCACAAATCGTCAAACAAGATTATCACAGAATACACAGAAGTTGCACTTTATATGGATAGGCCCTGGTGGCCACTCGAACCATATACTAAAATAGTGGTATAAGTACCACGAACAGAAAAGGGAAAAGGCCTAGGGCCTCTAGAATCGCTGGGCCTACAAGGAGCTAACGTCAGTTAGTGACCAGGAGGTCCACGGGTGGCGTGTGCAGAGCAAATAGTCACACGCGTGCTCCCATAGGTTTCAATGGGTGCGTAAAAAGTACAAAGTTACTGCAAAAGGAATCTTCCGGATGACCTAGGAACTTAAGATTTGGAACACAGGCACTAGAGATGTAATACTACACTTGGGCACAGGTGTGCCAGCTTTACCTCACCCACAGGAAGCGGGTGCATAGGCCTCGAAGTGCGTCGGGTTTCTTCTATCTGTTCCGTGGGGCCTGTAGACAAAAGTGCTGCAGGCGGTCGGTCGGGAAGAGATGCAGTGGATCCAAGAGTGGATCGGAGATGTTGAAGATCTGTAAGCAGAGGGGACAGTGTTCACAGTCACTAGCCAGTGACCAGCGTGGCACCAGGTGGGTACCAGGCGATGTCGGGTGCAAACAGGAAGGAAGGTGTAGCTTGACTCTGCAGCCACGTGGTCCCTGAAGGTCGACGACGTCCAGGAGTCGAGTCACGAGCTGTCCCACGCAGGCTCTCGCTGTCGGCGGTGTCGGCGACTTGATCGAAGCAAACAAGCCTTGGCAAAAGCAATTGTTGTAGGCAAGGAGTTTAAGCTGATGGTTCTGACCAGCAAGGTCAGAGGAACTGCTCCTTTGGAGGGGAGCAAGGGCCAGTCTGGAGCAACCAGACCAGCGGTGTTTGTCGTAGATTTCGTCGCCAAGATGGCCACTAGCCAGCGGGCCAGCAACCGGTTAGGCGCGTCGAGTGGCAAAATGCAGAAGGGCCCCACGCAGATCGTGGAGATGCTGGAGGGCTCACCTTTGGTGCAGATGCTGCTCGAGGGTTGGGCTTCTCAGGACCCAAAGCACAACTTGGAGGGAGCCTCGGTTGTTGCACTGGTCAGCTTGTCGTAGTCGTTTCAAGATGGCTGGCTCCACGTGTCTCGGTGCCTCCACGGGTCTCCTCTTTGCAGGGACTGTGGATCGGGCGGTGAGAGGTCTGGAGGTCCAGGTCTTGTCAGTCTCTGGGCTCGGGCTCCGGCGGGAGGCGGCGGCAAAGCAGACGTTGATTCGCTGGATGGTGCTTGCGTTAGCAAGGTGGTCACTCCCTGACCACAGGGGAGATTGGCTTCAGTCCTCTGTGCAGCAGAGCGTCGAAGTTCCCGTCTTCTTCTTAGTTTTAAGTTGATTCCAGGATGTCTGAAGTCTTAGGACACAGCTCCTACCTTTATTCGGATTCTAGGGGCCGGACTACCTGCTAGGTCCCTCCCTATGGGTGGGACCAGGAAGGGGGGTGGTTACACCCCCAATCCTTTGTCCAGCTCGCCCCAGGCCCGGGACTGGTGTGCCCCAGGACCGGTTTGAACTGGCATATGCACCGAGGCTCCTTGTGAGCCACAGGCATGTCTGGTTTCTTTCAAGCCCTACCTGACCAATACACAAAATCCTGTCTGGGGTGGTGCACGCACCTCCCCTGGCAGGAAACCCTTTGTCCACACCTCCCAAGCTGAAAGGACTCCCAGCAGCAGGAGGGCAGACTTGTGTCTGTGGTGGCAGCATCCATTTTGTGGAGCTGAGGCTATGTCTGATTTTACCCGGGTTTCAGGCACTGTACATGTCGTGTCCCTCTAGAAGGGTGGAATGCTAACCCCGTCGCCAGAATTGGCGAGGGGTTAGTATTCCAATTCGTATGACACCTTACTCGACATGTTTTGATAAAGCCAAACCAAAGATAGCATTTAACCGCGAGGTTCATAATGCACTTAAGAGTATATGGTATGACGATATCTGGAAACAGTAGAAGGAAGTTGTTCCGACCACTGCAGACAGGCTCAGCTCATGCCAGAGCACCATCTCACATGGAACCAAGCACTCTGCCTTCAGGATTGTTAAGGCCTGCCATAGGAGTGACTTATAGGTTACCAGGTGTCCCATTTAAGGTTAGGTATAGGTATACTACACCTAAGTAAGAGGTGATTACACCAACTTACCCCAGCTGAGTGATCAGCCAGTTGTGTCAAATTGTTAGGCCAAGCCTGGGGTGGCATAATACATGCTGCAGCCCTTGGCAGGCCTTGGGTACACCAATGCCCTGGGTACCTAGTGTACACTGGTACAGGGGCTGACAGGGTGATCCAACCAATTGGGTATGTACCTAGGGTACATGGAGTCCATTTTAAAGAGAGAACAGCCAGGCTGAGATTCTGAATAGCAGGATCTCAGGCCAACTAAGTCGAAAAACCAGCTAGACACTAGGCAAAAATTTGGGGGTAACCATAGTCAGATATCCACCTTCCTACACAACCCCCCCCCAAACGAAGGGAGATAAGGCTGACCTTGACCAGGTAAGCCTATATTGCCCAAGTGGCCATATAAGGAGGAACCAGCACTGGCATGGTTACCCCCTGTCTCATGGTCCACTAAGCAATCCCTCACCCTAAGGGTATCAGAGGGTCTCCACCATAGGGAATCTCTACCTTTGGTGTGTCTTGGCAAAGTAAAAGGCTGGTGTTGAGATGGAGTACTGAAGTGAGTGTCCTCAAAGTGAGGCCTCAGCTTCCTCCAATCCCCCTCCACCATGGATGCCTTTCTTTCCTTAACTGAGTTGCACTGTGCTCTCAGGGTCAGCCTCTGGCTACCTAAAGCTGGAGGCTGGGTCCCTTTTGTGGGCTTACTGGAGGGACAGGTCAGGTTTGGGGCCCTAAGGTCCCAGGTTTGCCTGTGCCCAACAGAATCCCTCTGGGGGAGGTCCCTAACTACCTGTAAAGGAGATCCCTCAGGAATGTTTTTACCCATCACCTGACTAGGGCTACTAGCCAGGCAATCCTCATTCTTTTGATGGGGGGGTGTGAGAAGTTGGCCTGGTATATGATGCTCACTAGTTAAAGTGATCACCTTGTACCATGCCAAGCAACCCTTATGGTGTGGTTGTAAGTCAACCTTTTCGGACTAGCTGCCCTAGTGGTAGCGTAGGCTAAGCAGTCTTTGAGGCTAAACTCGTGATGCGTGTTAAGCAAGCTGTTTTACCAATAGTAACCCCCTTTTATACCAATGAAAGGACACCACACAGATATATATTCAAAATATATATGTATTTATTTCTCAAAGTAACCCCTAGTCTCTTTATGAGCACAGGAGCACAAATCGTCAAACAAGATTATCACAGAATACACAGCAGTTGCACTTTATATGGATAGGCCCTGGTGGCCACTCGAACCATATACTAAAATAGTGGTATAAGTACCACGAACAGAAAAGGGAAAAGGCCTAGGGCCTCTAGAATCGCTGGGCCTACAAGGAGCTAACGTCAGTTAGTGACCAGGAGGTCCACGGGTGGCGTGTGCAGAGCAAATAGTCACACGCGTGCTCCCATAGGTTTCAATGGGTGCGTAAAAAGTACAAAGTTACTGCGAAAGGAATCTTCCGGATGACCTAGGAACTTAAGATTTGGAACACAGGCACTAGAGATGTAATACTACACTTGGGCACAGGTGTGCCAGCTTTACCTCACCCACAGGAAGCGGGTGCATAGGCCTCGAAGTGCGTCGGGTTTCTTCTATCTGTTCCGTGGGGCCTGTAGACAAAAGTGCTGCAGGCGGTCGGTCGGGAAGAGATGCAGTGGATCCAAGAGTGGATCGGAGATGTTGAAGACCTGTAAGCAGAGGGGACAGTGTTCACAGTCACTAGCCAGTGACCAGCGTGGCACCAGGTGGGTACCAGGCGATGTCGGGTGCAAACAGGTGATGAGGGGTAGCTTGTCTCCGCAGCCACGTGGTCCCTGAAGGTCGACGACGTCCAGGAGTCGGCTCACGAGCTGTCCCACGCAGGCTCTCGCTGTCGGCGGTGTCGGCGACTTGATCGAAGCAAACAAGCCTTGGCAAAAGCAATTGCAGGAGGATTCGGAAATCAGCTGTTGGTTCTGACCAGCAAGGTCAGAGGGATTGCTCCTTTGGAGGGGAGCAAGGGCCAGTCTGGAGCAACCAGACCAGCGGTGTTTGTCGTAGATTTCGTCGCCAAGATGGCCACTAGCCAGCGGGCCAGCAACCGGTTAGGCGCGTCGAGTGGCAAAATGCAGAAGGGCCCCACGCAGATCGTGGAGATGCTGGAGGGCTCACCTTTGGTGCAGATGCTGCTCGAGGGTTGGGCTTCTCAGGACCCAAAGCACAACTTGGAGGGAGCCTCGGTTGTTGCACTGGTCAGCTTGTCGTAGTCGTTCCAAGATGGCTGGCTCCACGTGTCTCGGTGCCTCCACGGGTCTCCTCTTTGCAGGGACTGTGGATCGGGCGGTGAGAGGTCTGGAGGTCCAGGTCTTGTCAGTCTCTGGGCTCGGGCTCCGGCGGGAGGCGGCGGCAAAGCAGACGGTGATTCGCTGGATGGTGCTTGCGTTAGCAAGGTGGTCACTCCCTGACCACAGGGGAGATTTTCTTCAGTCTTCTGTGCAGCAGAATGTCGAAGTTCCCGTCTTCTTCTTAGTTTCAAGTTGATTCCAGGATGTCTGAAGTCTTAGGACACAGCTCCTACCTTTAAGCGGATTCTAGGGGCCGGACTACCTGCTAGGTCCCTCCCTATGGGTGGGACCAGGAAGGGGGGTGGTTACACCCCCAATCCTTTGTCCAGCTCGCCCCAGGCCCGGGACTGGTGTGCCCCAGGACCGGTTTGAACTGGCATATGCACCGAGGCTCCTTGTGAGCCACAGGCATGTCTGGTTTCTTTCAAGCCCTACCTGACCAATACACAAAATCCTGTCTGGGGTGGTGCACGCACCTCCCCTGGCAGGAAACCCTTTGTCCACACCTCCCAAGCTGGAAGGACTCCCAGCAGCAGGAGGGCAGACTTGTGTCTGTGGTGGCAGCATCCATTTTGTGGAGCTGAGGCTATGTCTGATTTTACCCGGGTTTCAGGTACTGTACATGTCGTGTCCCTCTAGAAGGGTGGAATGCTAACCCCGTCGCCAGAATTGGCGAGGGGTTAGTATTCCAATTCGTATGACACCTTACTCGACATGTTTTGATAAAGCCAAACCAAAGATAGCATTTAACCGCGAGGTTCATAATGCACTTAAGAGTATATGGTATGACGATATCTGGAAACAGTAGAAGGAAGTTGTTCCGACCACTGCAGACAGGCTCAGCTCATGCCAGAGCACCATCTCACATGGAACCAAGCACTCTGCCTTCAGGATTGTTAAGGCCTGCCATAGGAGTGACTTATAGGTTACCAGGTGTCCCATTTAAGGTTAGGTATAGGTATACTACACCTAAGTAAGAGGTGATTACACCAACTTACCCCAGCTGAGTGATCAGCCAGTTGTGTCAAATTGTTAGGCCAAGCCTGGGGTGGCATAATACATGCTGCAGCCCTTGGCAGGCCTTGGGTACACCAATGCCCTGGGTACCTAGTGTACACTGGTACAGGGGCTGACAGGGTGATCCAACCAATTGGGTATGTACCTAGGGTACATGGAGTCCATTTTACAGAGAGAGCAGATAGCCTGAGAGCCTGAATGGCAGGATCTCAGGCCAACTAAGTCGAAAAACCAGCTAGACACTAGGCAAAAATTTGGGGGTAACCATAGTCAGATATCCACCTTCCTACACAACCCCCCCCCAAACGAAGGGAGATAAGGCTGACCTTGACCAGGTAAGCCTATATTGCCCAAGTGGCCATATAAGGAGGAACCAGCACTGGCATGGTTACCCCCTGTCTCATGGTCCACTAAGCAATCCCTCACCCTAAGGGTATCAGAGGGTCTCCACCATAGGGAATCTCTACCTGTGGTGTGTCTTGGCAAAGTAAAAGGCTGGTGTTGAGATGGAGTACTGAAGTGAGTGTCCTCAAAGTGAGGCCTCAGCTTCCTCCAATCATCCTCCACCATGGATGCCTTTCTTTCTTTAACTGAGTTGCACTGTGCTCTCAGGGTCAGCCTCTGGCTACCTAAAGCTGGAGGCTGGGTCCCTTTTGTGGGCTTACTGGAGGGACAGGTCAGGTTTGGGGCCCTAAGGTCCCATGTTTGCCTGTGCCCAACAGAATCCCCCTGGGGGAGGTCCCTAACTACCTGTAAAGGAGATCCCTCAGGAATGTTTTTACCCATCACCTGACTAGGGCTACTAGCCAGGCAATCCTCATTCTTTTGATGGGGGGGTTCTTGTGGACAGGGGCCCTCTGGGGGTCCACTGGCCTCCCTGACCTCTGCAGCCCTGGGCTGACTGAGGCAGGGTAGAGAGAGGCAGGCTACCTGCACCAGACTGGATCCCACCTTGGAAGGGGCCACTGACATCAGAGGCTCTGCCAGGCCAGGCCTGGCTACCTCTGGGGCAGTTCCTTCACAAGGGGTGAGGTCAGATCCCTGAGGAGGCTGACCTTTTCCTAATGTCTGGGGAGAGGGAGACTTTTCTTCCTCCCCACTACTCTCAGTTTGTGTGGAGTGATCCATTGTTTCAGGCTTCACTACACCTATGTCAGTCTGAGTATAGGCTGAGACCATTACAGCCTTGCCAACCTTTTCAGGGGGGCACTCAGTTTGTGTTTGAGCTGTGACTGTCACAGCTCTGCCAGTCCCTACAGGGAAGTCTGTCTGTGCCTGGGCTGTGGCTACCACTGCCCTTCCAACCTTTTCAGGGAGGAAATCTATTTGGACAGGGGTTGTGAATGGCACAACCCCCCTACCCTTTTGTGAAAGGCCTACCATTTTAGAATGGGTGTCTTGTTCAACTCCAGCCCAAGCTGAGAGTTCTAAGTCATTCCCCAGTAAGCAGTCTACGGGCAAGGTTGGGGACACTGCTACCCTTTTAGGGCCAGTGACCCCTCCCCAGCTGAGACATACCTCTGCCATGGGATGACTGTTCTGTTTGCCATCAATGTTAGTCACCTGGTAGGAGAAACCGGGCAAAAGCTGCTCAGAGGGAACTAGCCAATGGGCCACCATTGTGATGCTAGCCCCAGTGTCTCTGTAGGCCTCAGCTTTTGTACCATTGATGTAGGGCTCCTGTCTGTACCTACCCAAAGTGTTGGGACAGGCAGTGAAGTTGGCAAACCCCATGCCACCATCACAGACAAGAGTGGTTGCTGTAGGGGAATTGGCTAAGCCAGGGTCCCCCTGTGTTCCCCAAGTAAACCCACCCAGATTTCTGGGGGCACTCCCACCACCTGGGGGATTACTGCTGACAGTAATAGGTGGTGTGACAGGAGTAATTGGAGGAACAGTTTTGTTTTTAGCCCTTGGGCAACCGCTGTCAGTTTTCCAATGCCCAGGAGTTTTACACTCATGGCAGTAGGGCTTTTTAGCTGTGGTAGAGGAGGGAGCTTGGGACCCACCACCCTGTGTGGAGTTTTGGGGCCCTGAGGAAGGTTTCTCTTTTTCTTTATCCCCACCCTTCTCTTGAGGCTTGGTGGTATCTTTCTTTTGGTCACCACCCTGGTTTTTAGGCCTGATCCTGGTCCTGACCCATTTATCTGCCCTCTTTCCCAATTCTTGGGGAGAGGTCAAATCTGAGTCTACCAGGTGTTGATGGAGAAGCTGGTTTTGACAATTACTTAAAATCTGCTCTCTCATCATCAAATTGTACAATCCTGTATAATCCGACACCTTACTTCCCAGCAACCAACCCTCCAAAGCCTTAGTGGCACATTCCACATATTCAGACCAGTCCTGAGTCTGTGTCTTCTGGGTGTCTCTGAACATTAACCTGTACTGTTCAGTGGTTAAGCCTAACCCATCAACTAGGACACTCTTCAGGACTCTGTAATTTCTGACATCCTCTTCTCTAACAGTGAGGAGTCTATCTCTGCCTCTCCCCTCAAAGGAGAGCCATAAGATTGCTGCCCACTGGTCTTCAGGAACCTGCTGCACTTTGCAGGCTCTCTCAAGAGCAGTCATCCATTTGTGGATGTCATCCCCACTTTTGTAGGGGGGCACAATCTTGGACAGGTTCCTATTGTCAAAGACCCTATCTTTGTCCCTAGGGACATTGCTGCCACCAGTGGGTATAGACCCACTCTCTCTATGCTGCCTAGCCTTGCTCAGTTTTTCTTCCATCAGGGCTACTTCTAGCTCCTGCTTCCTGATCCTCAGCTGGGCTTCCTGCATTCTGGCCTCATGTTCCCTCCTCTGAGGGGTGGTCAGTCTCCTTCTGGAGTGACCTTGAGAGCCTCTAGAGCCATGGGAAGCATTGGAGTCACCTGAGCGATTCCTTTGCCTTCCAAGCCCTGTGTTAAGTCCACTGGGGAGATCCAATGGGGTGAACCCACTGTCAGTCCCCAATAGCCTTAGTTTAGCTGGGCCAAGTATAATACTTGGCACTGGGCTAGTTCTCCCTTCATCCTCACTACTGTCAGTATCCTTTTCACTCTCATCCTCTGTGGTAGGCATCCCATCTAAGGGGTGACTATTGGGAAGGGGTACTTCAGTGGCATCTTCAGAAGGGGGGCCTCCTGTTCCTGTCCCTAAGGGGGCTAACTGGGAAGCTTTCTTGAGTGCTCTCTGATTCTCATCATTCTGTAAGAGCTCTCTGAGCTCAGCAGAGTTTGGGTTCTTGGGCTGTTTAAGGCCTCTAAGAGTTGCCAAATGCCTGAGCTCATTCTGATTAAGGGTAGCAAAGCTGGTTGGTGCCCTCTGGGGGTCACTCTCGACAGAGATGGGTACAGTGGACCCCTCTGCCCCGGCCATTGCTCTTAAGTGTGGGTGGATGTGTTGCAATCTACCTACACTTGGGTTTACCTACTAAACCTATCTAGTAGTTGTAGTCAGGGTGTGCTACTCCCTTTGCTCTACAACAACTAAGTTCAGTAGAACTTAAGTATATCTAATCTTGTTTTATATGTACCTACAGGTACCTATGTGATCTTTCAATTGGTAACCAAGAGATTACAATGGTAAAACACAGCAAGCTCAAATCCAACCGCTGCTCACCAATGTGAGAAGTTGGCCTGGTATATGATGCTCACTAGTTAAAGTGATCACCTTGTACCATGCCAAGCAACCCTTATGGTGTGGTTGTAAGTCAACCTTTTCGGACTAGCTGCCCTAGTGGTAGCGTAGGCTAAGCAGTCTTTGAGGCTAAACTCGTGATGCGTGTTAAGCAAGCTGTTTTACCAATAGTAACCCCCTTTTATACCAATGAAAGGACACCACACAGATATATATTCAAAATATATATGTATTTATTTCTCAAAGTAACCCCTAGTCTCTTTATGAGCACAGGAGCACAAATCGTCAAACAAGATTATCACAGAATACACAGCAGTTGCACTTTATATGGATAGGCCCTGGTGGCCACTCGAACCATATACTAAAATAGTGGTATAAGTACCACGAACAGAAAAGGGAAAAGGCCTAGGGCCTCTAGAATCGCTGGGCCTACAAGGAGCTAACGTCAGTTAGTGACCAGGAGGTCCACGGGTGGCGTGTGCAGAGCAAATAGTCACACGCGTGCTCCCATAGGTTTCAATGGGTGCGTAAAAAGTACAAAGTTACTGCGAAAGGAATCTTCCGGATGACCTAGGAACTTAAGATTTGGAACACAGGCACTAGAGATGTAATACTACACTTGGGCACAGGTGTGCCAGCTTTACCTCACCCACAGGAAGCGGGTGCATAGGCCTCGAAGTGCGTCGGGTTTCTTCTATCTGTTCCGTGGGGCCTGTAGACAAAAGTGCTGCAGGCGGTCGGTCGGGAAGAGATGCAGTGGATCCAAGAGTGGATCGGAGATGTTGAAGACCTGTAAGCAGAGGGGACAGTGTTCACAGTCACTAGCCAGTGACCAGCGTGGCACCAGGTGGGTACCAGGCGATGTCGGGTGCAAACAGGTGATGAGGGGTAGCTTGTCTCCGCAGCCACGTGGTCCCTGAAGGTCGACGACGTCCAGGAGTCGGCTCACGAGCTGTCCCACGCAGGCTCTCGCTGTCGGCGGTGTCGGCGACTTGATCGAAGCAAACAAGCCTTGGCAAAAGCAATTGCAGGAGGATTCGGAAATCAGCTGTTGGTTCTGACCAGCAAGGTCAGAGGGATTGCTCCTTTGGAGGGGAGCAAGGGCCAGTCTGGAGCAACCAGACCAGCGGTGTTTGTCGTAGATTTCGTCGCCAAGATGGCCACTAGCCAGCGGGCCAGCAACCGGTTAGGCGCGTCGAGTGGCAAAATGCAGAAGGGCCCCACGCAGATCGTGGAGATGCTGGAGGGCTCACCTTTGGTGCAGATGCTGCTCGAGGGTTGGGCTTCTCAGGACCCAAAGCACAACTTGGAGGGAGCCTCGGTTGTTGCACTGGTCAGCTTGTCGTAGTCGTTCCAAGATGGCTGGCTCCACGTGTCTCGGTGCCTCCACGGGTCTCCTCTTTGCAGGGACTGTGGATCGGGCGGTGAGAGGTCTGGAGGTCCAGGTCTTGTCAGTCTCTGGGCTCGGGCTCCGGCGGGAGGCGGCGGCAAAGCAGACGGTGATTCGCTGGATGGTGCTTGCGTTAGCAAGGTGGTCACTCCCTGACCACAGGGGAGATTTTCTTCAGTCTTCTGTGCAGCAGAATGTCGAAGTTCCCGTCTTCTTCTTAGTTTCAAGTTGATTCCAGGATGTCTGAAGTCTTAGGACACAGCTCCTACCTTTAAGCGGATTCTAGGGGCCGGACTACCTGCTAGGTCCCTCCCTATGGGTGGGACCAGGAAGGGGGGTGGTTACACCCCCAATCCTTTGTCCAGCTCGCCCCAGGCCCGGGACTGGTGTGCCCCAGGACCGGTTTGAACTGGCATATGCACCGAGGCTCCTTGTGAGCCACAGGCATGTCTGGTTTCTTTCAAGCCCTACCTGACCAATACACAAAATCCTGTCTGGGGTGGTGCACGCACCTCCCCTGGCAGGAAACCCTTTGTCCACACCTCCCAAGCTGGAAGGACTCCCAGCAGCAGGAGGGCAGACTTGTGTCTGTGGTGGCAGCATCCATTTTGTGGAGCTGAGGCTATGTCTGATTTTACCCGGGTTTCAGGTACTGTACATGTCGTGTCCCTCTAGAAGGGTGGAATGCTAACCCCGT
This sequence comes from Triturus cristatus, assembly GCF_964204655.1. Taxonomy (NCBI): domain Eukaryota; kingdom Metazoa; phylum Chordata; class Amphibia; order Caudata; family Salamandridae; genus Triturus; species Triturus cristatus. The sequence goes on from NW_028188052.1 coordinate 419,788, forward strand.
CGCCAGAATTGGCGAGGGGTTAGTATTCCAATTCGTATGACACCTTACTCGACATGTTTTGATAAAGCCAAACCAAAGATAGCATTTAACCGCGAGGTTCATAATGCACTTAAGAGTATATGGTATGACGATATCTGGAAACAGTAGAAGGAAGTTGTTCCGACCACTGCAGACAGGCTCAGCTCATGCCAGAGCACCATCTCACATGGAACCAAGCACTCTGCCTTCAGGATTGTTAAGGCCTGCCATAGGAGTGACTTATAGGTTACCAGGTGTCCCATTTAAGGTTAGGTATAGGTATACTACACCTAAGTAAGAGGTGATTACACCAACTTACCCCAGCTGAGTGATCAGCCAGTTGTGTCAAATTGTTAGGCCAAGCCTGGGGTGGCATAATACATGCTGCAGCCCTTGGCAGGCCTTGGGTACACCAATGCCCTGGGTACCTAGTGTACACTGGTACAGGGGCTGACAGGGTGATCCAACCAATTGGGTATGTACCTAGGGTACATGGAGTCCATTTTACAGAGAGAGCAGATAGCCTGAGAGCCTGAATGGCAGGATCTCAGGCCAACTAAGTCGAAAAACCAGCTAGACACTAGGCAAAAATTTGGGGGTAACCATAGTCAGATATCCACCTTCCTACAGGGGGTTCTTGTGGACAGGGGCCCTCTGGGGGTCCACTGGCCTCCCTGACCTCTGCAGCCCTGGGCTGACTGAGGCAGGGTAGAGAGAGGCAGGCTACCTGCACCAGACTGGGTCCCACCTTGGAAGGGGCCACTGACATCAGAGGCTCTGCCAGGCCAGGCCTGGCTACCTCTGGGGCAGTTCCTTCACAAGGGGTGAGGTCAGATCCCTGAGGAGGCTGACCTTTTCCTAATGTCTGGGGAGAGGGAGACTTTTCTTCCTCCCCACTACTCTCAGTTTGTGTGGAGTGATCCATTGTTTCAGGCTTCACTACACCTATGTCAGTCTGAGTATAGGCTGAGACCATTACAGCCTTGCCAACCTTTTCAGGGGGGCACTCAGTTTGTGTTTGAGCTGTGACTGTCACAGCTCTGCCAGTCTCTACAGGGAAGTCTGTCTGTGCCTGGGCTGTGGCTACCACTGCCCTTCCAACCTTTTCAGGGAGGAAATCTATTTGGACAGGGGTTGTGAATGGCACAACCCCCCTACCCTTTTGTGACAGGCCTACCATTTTAGAATGGGTGTCTTGTTCAACTCCAGCCCAAGCTGAGAGTTCTAAGTCATTCCCCAGTAAGCAGTCTACAGGCAAGGTTGGGGACACTGCCACCCTTTTAGGGCCAGTGACACCTCCCCAGCTGAGACATACCTCTGCCATGGGATGACTGTTCTGTTTGCCATCAATGTTGGTCACCTGGTAGGAGAAACCAGGCAAAAGCTGCTCAGAGGGAACTAGCCAATGGGCCACCATTGTGATGCTAGCTCCAGTGTCTCTGTAGGCCTCAGCTTTTGTACCATTGATGTAGGGCTCCTGTCTGTACCTACCCAAAGTGTTGGGACAGGCAGTGAAGTTGGCAAACCCCATGCCACCATCACAGACAAGAGTATCTGCTGTAGGGGAATTGGCTAAGCCAGGGTCCCCCTGTGTTCCCCAAGTAAACCCACCCAGATTTCTGGGGGCACTCCCACCACCTGGGGGATTACTGCTGACAGTAATAGGTGGTGTGACAGGAGTAATTGGAGGAACAGTTTTGTTTTTAGCCCTTGGGCAACCGCTGTCAGTTTTCCAATGCCCAGGAGTTTTACACTCATGGCAGTAGGGCTTTTTGGCTGTGGTAGAGGAGGGAGCTTGGGACCCACCACCCTGTGTGGAGTTTTGGGGCCCTGAGGAAGGTTTCTCTTTTTCTTTATCCCCACCCTTCTCTTGAGGCTTGGTGGTATCTTTCTTTTGGTCACCACCCTGGTTTTTAGGCCTGATCCTGGTCCTGACCCATTTATCTGCCCTCTTTCCCAATTCTTGGGGAGAGGTCAAATCTGAGTCTACCAGGTGTTGATGGAGAAGCTGGTTTTGACAATTACTTAAAATCTGCTCTCTCATCATCAAATTGTACAATCCTGTATAATCAGACACCTTACTTCCCAGCAACCAACCCTCCAAAGCCTTAGTGGCACATTCCACATATTCAGACCAGTCCTGAGTCTGTGTCTTCTGGGTGTCTCTGAACATTAACCTGTACTGTTCAGTGGTTAAGCCTAACCCATCAACTAGGACACTCTTCAGGACTCTGTAATTTCTGACATCCTCTTCTCTAACAGTGAGGAGTCTATCTCTGCCTCTCCCCTCAAAGGAGAGCCATAAGATTGCTGCCCACTGGTCTTCAGGAACCTGCTGCACTTTGCAGGCTCTCTCAAGAGCAGTCATCCATTTGTGGATGTCATCCCCACTTTTGTAGGGGGGCACAATCTTGGACAGGTTCCTATTGTCAAAGACCCTATCTTTGTCCCTAGGGACATTGCTGCCACCAGTGGGTATAGGCCCACTCTCTCTAGGCTGCCTAGCCTTGTTCAGTTTTTCTTCCATCAGGGCTACTTCTAGCTCCTGCTTCCTGATCCTCAGCTGGGCTTCCTGCATTCTGGCCTCATGTTCCCTCCTCTGAGGGGTGGTCAGTCTCCTTCTGGAGTGACCTTGAGAGCCTCTAGAGCCATGGGAAGCATTGGAGTCACCTGAGCGATTCCTTTGCCTTCCAAGCCCTGTGTTAAGTCCACTGGGGAGATCCAATGGGGTGAACCCACTGTCAGTCCCCAACAGCCTTAGTTTAGCTGGGCCAAGTATAACACTTGGCACTGGGCTAGTTCTCCCTTCATCCCCACTCACATCTGTATCCCCATCACTTTCTTCCTCTGTGGTAGGCATCCCATCTAAGGGGTGACTATTGGAAGGGGGTACCTCTGTGGCATCTTCAGAAGGGGGGCCTCCTGTTCCTGACCCTAAGGGGGCTAACTGGGAAGCTTTCCTGAGTTCTCTCTGATTCTCATCATTCTGTAAGAGTTCTCTGAGCTCAGCAGAGTTTGGGTTCTTGGGCTGTTTAAGGCCTCTAAGAGTTGCCAAATGCCTGAGCTCATTCTGATTAAGGGTAGCAAAGCTGGATGGTGCCCTCTGGGGGTCACTCTCAACAGAGATGGGTACAGTGGACCCCTCTGCCCCGGCCATTGCTCTTAAGTGTGGGTGGATGTGTTGCAATCTACCTACACTTGTGTTTACCTACTAAACCTATCTAGTAGTTGTAGTCAGGGTGTGCTACTCCCTTTGCTCTACAACAACTAAGTTCAGTAGAACTTATGTATATCTAATCTTGTTTTATATGTACCTACAGGTACCTATGTGATCTTTCAATTGGTAACCAAGAGATTACAATGGTAAAACACAGCAAGCTCAAATCCAACCGCTGCTCACCAATGTGAGAAGTTGGCCTGGTATATGCTGTTCACTAGTTCTAGTGACCACCTTGTACCATGCCAAGCAACCCTTATGGTGTGGTTGTAAGTCAACCTTTTCGGACTAGCTGCCCTAGTGGTAGCGTAGGCTAAGCAGTCTTTGAGGCTAAACTCGTGATGCGTGTTAAGCAAGCTGTTTTACCAATAGTAACCCCCTTTTATACCAATGAAAGGACACCACACAGATATATATTCAAAATATATATGTATTTATTTCTCAAAGTAACCCCTAGTCTCTTTATGAGCACAGGAGCACAAATCGTCAAACAAGATTATCACAGAATACACAGAAGTTGCACTTTATATGGATAGGCCCTGGTGGCCACTCGAACCATATACTAAAATAGTGGTATAAGTACCACGAACAGAAAAGGGAAAAGGCCTAGGGCCTCTAGAATCGCTGGGCCTACAAGGAGCTAACGTCAGTTAGTGACCAGGAGGTCCACGGGTGGCGTGTGCAGAGCAAATAGTCACACGCGTGCTCCCATAGGTTTCAATGGGTGCGTAAAAAGTACAAAGTTACTGCAAAAGGAATCTTCCGGATGACCTAGGAACTTAAGATTTGGAACACAGGCACTAGAGATGTAATACTACACTTGGGCACAGGTGTGCCAGCTTTACCTCACCCACAGGAAGCGGGTGCATAGGCCTCGAAGTGCGTCGGGTTTCTTCTATCTGTTCCGTGGGGCCTGTAGACAAAAGTGCTGCAGGCGGTCGGTCGGGAAGAGATGCAGTGGATCCAAGAGTGGATCGGAGATGTTGAAGATCTGTAAGCAGAGGGGACAGTGTTCACAGTCACTAGCCAGTGACCAGCGTGGCACCAGGTGGGTACCAGGCGATGTCGGGTGCAAACAGGAAGGAAGGTGTAGCTTGACTCTGCAGCCACGTGGTCCCTGAAGGTCGACGACGTCCAGGAGTCGAGTCACGAGCTGTCCCACGCAGGCTCTCGCTGTCGGCGGTGTCGGCGACTTGATCGAAGCAAACAAGCCTTGGCAAAAGCAATTGTTGTAGGCAAGGAGTTTAAGCTGATGGTTCTGACCAGCAAGGTCAGAGGAACTGCTCCTTTGGAGGGGAGCAAGGGCCAGTCTGGAGCAACCAGACCAGCAGTGTTTGTCGTAGATTTCGTCGCCAAGATGGCCACTAGCCAGCGGGCCAGCAACCGGTTAGGCGCGTCGAGTGGCAAAATGCAGAAGGGCCCCACGCAGATCGTGGAGATGCTGGAGGGCTCACCTTTGGTGCAGATGCTGCTCGAGGGTTGGGCTTCTCAGGACCCAAAGCACAACTTGGAGGGAGCCTCGGTTGTTGCACTGGTCAGCTTGTCGTAGTCGTTTCAAGATGGCTGGCTCCACGTGTCTCGGTGCCTCCACGGGTCTCCTCTTTGCAGGGACTGTGGATCGGGCGGTGAGAGGTCTGGAGGTCCAGGTCTTGTCAGTCTCTGGGCTCGGGCTCCGGCGGGAGGCGGCGGCAAAGCAGACGTTGATTCGCTGGATGGTGCTTGCGTTAGCAAGGTGGTCACTCCCTGACCACAGGGGAGATTGGCTTCAGTCCTCTGTGCAGCAGAGCGTCGAAGTTCCCGTCTTCTTCTTAGTTTTAAGTTGATTCCAGGATGTCTGAAGTCTTAGGACACAGCTCCTACCTTTATTCGGATTCTAGGGGCCGGACTACCTGCTAGGTCCCTCCCTATGGGTGGGACCAGGAAGGGGGGTGGTTACACCCCCAATCCTTTGTCCAGCTCGCCCCAGGCCCGGGACTGGTGTGCCCCAGGACCGGTTTGAACTGGCATATGCACCGAGGCTCCTTGTGAGCCACAGGCATGTCTGGTTTCTTTCAAGCCCTACCTGACCAATACACAAAATCCTGTCTGGGGTGGTGCACGCACCTCCCCTGGCAGGAAACCCTTTGTCCACACCTCCCAAGCTGAAAGGACTCCCAGCAGCAGGAGGGCAGACTTGTGTCTGTGGTGGCAGCATCCATTTTGTGGAGCTGAGGCTATGTCTGATTTTACCCGGGTTTCAGGCACTGTACATGTCGTGTCCCTCTAGAAGGGTGGAATGCTAACCCCGTCGCCAGAATTGGCGAGGGGTTAGTATTCCAATTCGTATGACACCTTACTCGACATGTTTTGATAAAGCCAAACCAAAGATAGCATTTAACCGCGAGGTTCATAATGCACTTAAGAGTATATGGTATGACGATATCTGGAAACAGTAGAAGGAAGTTGTTCCGACCACTGCAGACAGGCTCAGCTCATGCCAGAGCACCATCTCACATGGAACCAAGCACTCTGCCTTCAGGATTGTTAAGGCCTGCCATAGGAGTGACTTATAGGTTACCAGGTGTCCCATTTAAGGTTAGGTATAGGTATACTACACCTAAGTAAGAGGTGATTACACCAACTTACCCCAGCTGAGTGATCAGCCAGTTGTGTCAAATTGTTAGGCCAAGCCTGGGGTGGCATAATACATGCTGCAGCCCTTGGCAGGCCTTGGGTACACCAATGCCCTGGGTACCTAGTGTACACTGGTACAGGGGCTGACAGGGTGATCCAACCAATTGGGTATGTACCTAGGGTACATGGAGTCCATTTTAAAGAGAGAACAGCCAGGCTGAGATCCTGAATAGCAGGATCTCAGGCCAACTAAGTCGAAAAACCAGCTAGACACTAGGCAAAAATTTGGGGGTAACCATAGTCAGATATCCACCTTCCTACAATAGGCCTCAAAGTGCGTCGGGTTTCTTCTATCTGTTCCGTTGAGCCTGGGACAAAGATGCTGCAGGCGGTCGGTCGGGAAGAGATGCAGTGGATCCAAGAGTGGATCGGAGATGTTGAAGACCTGTAAGCAGAGGGGACAGTGTTCACAGTCACTAGCCAGTGACCAGCGTGGCACCAGGTGGGTACCAGGCGATGTCGGGTGCAAACAGGTGATGAGGGGTAGCTTGTCTCCGCAGCCACGTGGTCCCTGAAGGTCGACGACGTCCAGGAGTCGGCTCACGAGCTGTCCCACGCAGGCTCTCGCTGTCGGCGGTGTCGGCGACTTGATCGAAGCAAACAAGCCTTGGCAAAAGCAATTGTAGGAGGAATCGGAAATCAGCTGTTGGTTCTGACCAGCAAGGTCAGAGGGATTGCTCCTTTGGAGGGGAGCAAGGGCCAGTCTGGAGCAACCAGACCAGCGGTGTTTGTCGTAGATTTCGTCGCCAAGATGGCCACTAGCCAGCGGGCCAGCAACCGGTTAGGCGCGTCGAGTGGCAAAATGCAGAAGGGCCCCACGCAGATCGTGGAGATGCTGGAGGGCTCACCTTTGGTGCAGATGCTGCTCGAGGGTTGGGCTTCTCAGGACCCAAAGCACAACTTGGAGGGAGCCTCGGTTGTTGCACTGGTCAGCTTGTCGTAGTCGTTCCAAGATGGCTGGCTCCACGTGTCTCGGTGCCTCCACGGGTCTCCTCTTTGCAGGGACTGTGGATCGGGCGGTGAGAGGTCTGGAGGTCCAGGTCTTGTCAGTCTCTGGGCTCGGGCTCCGGCGGGAGGCGGCGGCAAAGCAGACGGTGGTTCGCTGGATGGTGCTTGCGTTAGCAAGGTGGTCACTCCCTGACCACAGGGGAGATTTTCTTCAGTCTTCTGTGCAGCAGAATGTCGAAGTTCCCGTCTTCTTCTTAGTTTCAAGTTGATTCCAGGATGTCTGAAGTCTTAGGACACAGCTCCTACCTTTATTCGGATTCTAGGGGCCGGACTACCTGCTAGGTCCCTCCCTATGGGTGGTACCAGGAAGGGGGGTGGTTACACCCCCAATCCTTTGTCCAGCTCGCCCCAGGCCCGGGACTGGTGTGCCCCAGGACCGGTTTGAACTGGCATATGCCCCGAGGCTCCTTGTGAGCCACAGGCATGTCTGGTTTCTTTCAAGCCCTACCTGACCAATACACAAAATCCTGTCTGGGGTGGTGCACGCACCTCCCCTGGCAGGAAACCCTTTGTCCACACCTCCCAAGCTGGAAGGACTCCCAGCAGCAGGAGGGCAGACTTGTGTCTGTGGTGGCAGCATCCATTTTGTGGAGCTGAGGCTATGTCTGATTTTACCCGGGTTTCAGGTACTGTACATGTCGTGTCCCTCTAGAAGGGTGGAATGCTAACCCCGTCGCCAGAATTGGCGAGGGGTTAGTATTCCAATTCGTATGACACCTTACTCGACATGTTTTGATAAAGCCAAACCAAAGATAGCATTTAACCGCGAGGTTCATAATGCACTTAAGAGTATATGGTATGACGATATCTGGAAACAGCAGAAGGAAGTTGTTCCGACCACTGCAGACAGGCTCAGCTCATGCCAGAGCACCATCTCACATGGAACCAAGCACTCTGCCTTCAGGATTGTTAAGGCCTGCCATAGGAGTGACTTAGAGGTTACCAGGTGTCCCATTTAAGGTTAGGTATAGGTATACTACACCTAAGTAAGAGGTGATTACACCAACTTACCCCAGCTGAGTGATCAGCCAGTTGTGTCAGATTGTTAGGCCAAGCCTGGGGTGGCATAATACATGCTGCAGCCCCTGGCAGGCCTTGGGTACACCAATGCCCTGGGTACCTAGTGTACACTGGTACAGGGGCTGACAGGGTGATCCACTTCCAATTGGTTATGCACCTAGGGTGCATAGTTTTAATTTAGTAGAGAGAACAGCAGGCTGGGGGTCTGATTGGCAGGCCCACAGCCTCAATATGTCAAAAACCAGTGAAGCAAAAAGCAAAAATTTGGGGTGACCATAGGATAGCAGACCCTACTCTCCTACACAACCCCCCCCCAAACGCTGGGACATTAAACTAGCCTTGACCAGTCTCGTCTTCATGTCCTAAGTGGAAGTACCTGGAGAGACCATCTGCATTCCCATGGTCAGTACCTGGCCGGTGCTCCACTGTAAAGTCCATCCCCTGTAGGGAAATGGACCACCTAAGCAGTTTGGGGTTTTCACCCTTCATCTGATTTAGCCACAAGAGGGGCTTATGGTCGGTCTGAATCTTGAAGTGAGTGCCAAACAAGTATGGCCTCAGCTTCTTCAGGGCCCACACCACAGCAAAGGCCTCCCTCTCAATAGATGACCAATTCTTCTCTCTGGGGGTCAACCTTCTGCTAATAAAAGCAATGGGTTGGTCTTGACCATCTACATTAAGTTGTGACAGCACAGCTCCCACACCCAACTCAGAAGCATCTGTTTGGACAATAAACTCTTTGGAGTAGTCAGGACTTTTCAGGATAGGTGCAGAGCACATGGCCTCCTTCAGGTCATCAAATGCCTTTTGACAGCTTACTGTCCACTGAACCTTTTTGGGCATCTTCTTGGATGTCAGATCATTAAGAGGAGTCACAATGGACCCATAGTTCTTAACAAACTTCCTGTAATACCCAGTCAAGCCCAAGAAAGCTCGAACTTGAGTCTGGGTGGTTGGAGGGGACCAATCCTTGATGGACTGTATCTTACTCTCCAGTGGTTGAACTTGGCCCCCACCTACAAGGTGGCCCAAATACACAACCTTACTCTGCCCTATCTGGCACTTAGTAGCCTTGATAGTGAGGCCTGCCCTTTGCAGAGCCTCAAGAGCCTTCTTCAGGTGGATCAGGTGATCCTCCCAGGTGGAACTAAAGACAGCAATGTCATCAAGATATGCTGCGCAAAAGTCATCCAACCCAGTAAGGACTTGGTTCACCAGCCTTTGGAAGGTGGCAGGTGCATTCTTCAGACCAAAGGGCATCACCACAAACTGATAATGCCCACCTGGGGTTGAGAATGCTGTTTTGGCCTTAGACTCCTCAGCTAACCTGATTTGCCAATAGCCAGCTGTCAAGTCAAATGTGCTCAAAAACTTTGCAGAAGCTAGTTGGTCTATGAGCTCATCTGCCCTTGGAATAGGGTGTGCATCTGTCCTGGTGACAGCATTGAGTCCTCTGTAGTCCACACAGAACCTCATCTCTCTCTTGCCATCTTTGGTGTGAGGTTTGGGGACCAGAACCACTGGGCTAGCCCAGGGGCTCTCTGAGGGTTCAATGACACCTAATTCCAGCATTTTATGTACCTCAGCCTTTATACAGTCCCTGACGTGGTCAGGTTGTCTGTAAAGTTTGTTCTTTACAGGCAGACTGTCACCAGTGTCCACAACATGGGTACACCAGTCAGTTTGACTAGGTATCAAGGAAAACATATGTGAAAATGATTGTAGAACCTGTCTACATTCAGTCTGCTGATGGGCAGTGAGGTTGCCTCCAAGGGTCACTCCTTCAACTGAGCCATCTTCAGGGTTCTGAGACAACAGGTCTGGGAGAGGGTCACTCTCTTCCTCCTGCCCCTCATCTGTAGCCATGAGCAAGCCCATGTCTGCCCTGTCAACATATGCTTTAAGCCTGTTAACATGGAGTACCCTGTGGGGACTCCTGGGAGTTCCTAGGTCCACCAAGTAGGTGACCTCTCCCTTCTTTTCCAGGATTGTATGGGGTCCAGACCATTTGTCTTGGAGTGCTGCTGGGGCCACTGGCTCCAACACCCATACCTTCTGTCCTGGCTGATACTCAACCAAGACAGCCTTTTGGTCATGCCAAGCTTTCTGTAAGGCCTGGCTTGCCTCAAGGTTTTTAGATGCCTTCTCCATATACTCAGCCATCCTGGAGCGGAGACCAAGTACATAGTCCACTATGTCTAGCTTAGGCTTTTTGAGAGGTAACTCCCATCCTTCCTTCACCAAACACAGTGGGCCTCTCACAGGGTGCCCAAACAACAATTCAAAGGGGCTGTAGCCAACTCCTTTTTGTGGGACCTCTCTGTAAGCAAACAGAAGGCAGGGTAGAAGGATATCCCATCTTCGCCTGAGCTTTTCAGGTAATCCTTTGATCATACCCTTTAGGGTCTTGTTGAATCTCTCAACAAGCCCATTGCATTGTGGGTGATAAGGGGTGGTGAACTTGTAGTTGACACCACATTCCTTCCACATAGCTGTCAAGTATCCTGACATAAAGTTGGTACCTCTGTCAGATACTACCTCCTTAGGAAACCCCACTCTGGAGAATACTCCCAGCAGGGCCCTGGCCACAACAGGAGCTGTAGTGGTCCTAAGGGGAATTGCCTCTGGATACCTGGTGGCATGATCCACTACCACCAGTATAAATCTGTGCCCAGATGCAGTGGGAGGATCCATGGGACCCACTATGTCTATTCCCACTCTTTCAAAGGGGACCCCCACCACAGGTAGTGGTATTAGGGGGGCCTTTGTTGTGCCACCTGATTTGCCACTGGCTTGGCATGTAACACAGGAGCGACAAAACTCCTTTGTATCTTCATTCATGTGAGGCCAGTGAAAGTGAGGGACAAGCCTGTCCCAAGTCTTGTTCTGGCCTAAGTGTCCTGCTAAAGGAATATCATGGGCCAAGGTAAGAAGGAAGCCCCTAAATTGCAGAGGTATAACCAACCTCCTGGTTGCACCAGGCTTGGGGTCTCTAGCCTCTGAATAAAGGAGCCCTTCATCCCAATACACTTTATGGGTACCTTGAGCATTCCCAGCAGCCTCAGCAGCAGCCAGCTGTCTGAGGGGTTCAAGAGAGGGACAGGATAACTGAGCCTGCCTCAAGTCAGCCCTTGAAGGTCCCCCTGTCCCCAGAAACTCAACCTGATCAGGTTCAAGCTCTTCAGGGACAGTTCCTTCAGGGTCCTCTAGATCAGCTTCCTGGGAAGGCTGATCATCACTCTGAGGCAGGGGGGAAGGCACAGCCTTGACCCTCCTGTTCTTCTTCTTGGTAGGTGCTTGGTCCATTGTTCCAGGATCCAAGACCTGAGGTTCAGTGAGGCACTTTTTGGCCTGTGACCTGGTCACAGCAAGGACATGTGATGATATACCTAACATCTCTGCATGAGTCCTGTACTCCACTTCTGACCATAGAGAACTCTCTAGGTCATTGCCCAACAAACATTCTACTGGGAGGTCTGCACTAACCACAACCCTTTTGAGGCCAGTTACCCCTCCCCATGAGAAGTTAACAACTGCCACACTATGTGAAGTAGTGGCATTGCTGGCATTGGTCACCAGGTAGTTCTCACCTGGTATGTACTGTCCAGGGTCCACAAAGTCTGGTGTCACCATAGTGACACTGGCACATGTGTCCCTGTAGGCTTGAGCCACTTTGTCATTAATTAAAGGAGTCTGTCTGTACTTGCCCAGGTTACTGGGGCTCACAGTCAGGGACAAATCAACGTCCCCATCACAGATCAAGACTGCCTGTGTAAGGGTTCTGTCTAAGTCAGAATCTCCTTCAGTTCCCATAGTGATTCCCACTACACCCTTTGTCTGGGGACCAACACTGCTAACAGTAGTACTGGGAGCAGGTGCCTTAGGGGCAACAGTGTTGGGGGCTCCACCCTTTTTGCAATCACTAGTCCAGTGAGTTGTATTTTTACAATGATTGCACCAGGGTTTCTTTTGACCTTCTTTCTTCTTTTTGGACTGTTGGGACCCACCCTCCTTAGCAGTAGTTTGGGGCCCTGTTGAAGACTTCTGGTCTTTAGGTTTCTGATCTCCACCCTTTTGGTCTGTTTTCTTCTGATCACCCCCTTGGCCCTGGTTCTGGTTCTTTTGCTTAACCCTGGTTCTGACCCATTTGTCTGCCTTCTTTCCCAATTCTTGGGGAGAGGTCAGATCAGAGTCAACCAAGTGTTGATGCAGTTGCTGGTTTTGACAGTTATTTAAAATCTGTTCTCTCATCATCAAATTATACAATCCTGTAAAATCAGATACCTTACTTCCCAGCAACCAACCCTCCAAAGCCTTAGTGGCACATTCAATGTATTCAGACCAGTCCTGAGTCTGTGTCTTTTGGGTGTCTCTGAACATTAACCTGTACTGTTCAGTGGTTAAGCCTAACCCATCTACCAGAACACTCTTCAGGACTCTGTAGTTTCTGACATCCTCTTCTCTAACAGTGAGGAGTCTGTCTCTGCCTCTTCCTTCAAAGGAGAGCCAGAGGATTGCTGCCCACTGATCTTCAGGAACCTGCTGTACCTTGCAGGCTCTCTCAAGAGCAGTTATCCACTTGTGGATGTCATCCCCACTTTTGTAGGGGGGCACAACCTTAGACAGGTTTCTATTGTCGAAAACCCTATCTTTGTCCCTAGGGACAATGCTGCCACCAGTGGGTATAGACCCACTCTCTTTATGCTGTCTAGCCTTGCTAAGTTTCTCTTCCATCAGGGCTACTTCTAGCTCCTGCTTCCTGATCCTCAGCTGGGCCTCTTGCATCTTGGCCTCATGTTCCCTCCTCTGAGGGGTGGTCATCCTTCTCCTGGAGTGACCTTGAGAGCCTCTAGAGCCATGGGAAGCATTGGAGTCACCTGAGCGATTCCTTTGCCTTCCCAGCCCTGTGTTAAGTCCACTGGGGAGATCCAGTGGGTTGAACCCACTGTCAGTCCCCAATAGCCTTGGTTTAGCTGGGCCAAGTATAACACTTGGCACTGGGCTAGTTCTCCCTTCATCCTCACTACTGTCAGTATCCTTCTCACTCTCATCCTCTGTGGTAGGCATCCCATCTAAGGGGTGACTATTGGGAAGGGGTACTTCAGTGGCATCTTTAGAAGGGGGGCCTCCTGTTCCTGTCCCTAAGGGGGCTAACTGGGAAGCTTTCTTGAGTGCTCTCTGATTCTCATCATTCTGTAAGAGCTCTCTGAGCTCAGCAGAGTTTGGGTTCTTGGGCTGTTTAAGGCCTCTAAGAGTTGCCAAATGCCTGAGCTCATTCTGATTAAGGGTAGCAAAGCTGGATGGTGCCCTCTGGGGGTCACTCTCAACAGAGATGGGTACAGTGGACCCCTCTGCCCCGGCCATTGCTCTTAAGTGTGGGTGGATGTGTTGCAATCTACCTACACTTGGGTTTACCTACTAAACCTATCTAGTAGTTGTAGTCAGGGTGTGCTACTCCCTTTGCTCTACAACAACTAAGTTCAGTAGAACTTATGTATATCTAATCTTGTTTTATATGTACCTACAGGTACCTATGTGATCTTTCAATTGGTAACCAAGAGATTACAATGGTAAAACACAGCAAGCTCAAATCCAACCGCTGCTCACCAATGTGAGAAGTTGGCCTGGTATATGATGCTCACTAGTTAAAGTGATCACCTTGTACCATGCCAAGCAACCCCTATGGTGTGGTTGTAAGTCAACCTTTTTGGACTAGCTGCCCTAGTGGTAGCGTAGGCTAAGCAGTCTTTGAGGCTAAACTCGTGAAGCGTGTTAAGCCGGCTGTTTTACCAAATGCAACCCCCTTTTATACCAATGAAAGGACACCACACAGATATATATTCAAAATATATATGTATTTATTTCTCAAAGTAACCCCTAGTCTCTTTATGAGCACAGGAGCACAAATCGTCAAACAAGATTATAACAGAATACACAGAAGTTGCACTTTATATGGATAGGCCCTGGTGGCCACTCGAACCATATACTAAAATAGTGGTATAAGTACCACGAACAGAAAAGGGAAAAGGCCTAGGGCCTCTAGAATCGCTGGGCCTACGAGGAGCTAACGTCAGTTAGTGACCAGGAGGTCCACGGGTGGCGTGTGCAGAGCAAATAGTCACACGCGGGCTCCCATAGGTTTCAATGGGTGCGTAAAAAGTACAAAGTTACTGCAAAAGGAATCTTCCGGATGACCTAGGAACTTAAGATTTGGAACACAGGCACTAGAGATGTATTACTACACATGGGCACCGGAGTACCAGCTTTACCTCACCCACAGGAAGCGGGTGCATAGGCCTCAAAGTGCGTCGGGTTTCTTCTATCTGTTCCGTTGAGCCTGGGACAAAGATGCTGCAGGCGGTCGGTCGGGAAGAGATGCAGTGGATCCAAGAGTGGATCGGAGATGTTGAAGACCTGTAAGCAGAGGGGACAGTGTTCACAGTCACTAGCCAGTGACCAGCGTGGCACCAGGTGGGTACCAGGCGATGTCGGGTGCAAACAGGTGATAAGGGGTAGCTTGTCTCCGCAGCCACGTGGTCCCTGAAGGTCGACGACGTCCAGGAGTCGGCTCACGAGCTGTCCCACGCAGGCTCTCGCTGTCGGCGGTGTCGGCGACTTGATCGAAGCAAACAAGCCTTGGCAAAAGCAATTGTAGGAGGAATCGGAAATCAGCTGTTGGTTCTGACCAGCAAGGTCAGAGGGATTGCTCCTTTGGAGGGGAGCAAGGGCCAGTCTGGAGCAACCAGACCAGCGGTGTTTGTCGTAGATTTCGTCGCCAAGATGGCCACTAGCCAGCGGGCCAGCAACCGGTTAGGCGCGTCGAGTGGCAAAATGCAGAAGGGCCCCACGCAGATCGTGGAGATGCTGGAGGGCTCACCTTTGGTGCAGTTGCTGCTCGAGGGTTGGGCTTCTCAGGACCCAAAGCACAACTTGGAGGGAGCCTCGGTTGTTGCACTGGTCAGCTTGTCGTAGTCGTTCCAAGATGGCTGGCTCCACGTGTCTCGGTGCCTCCACGGGTCTCCTCTTTGCAGGGACTGTGGATCGGGCGGTGAGAGGTCTGGAGGTCCAGGTCTTGTCAGTCTCTGGGCTCGGGCTCCGGCGGGAGGCGGCGGCAAAGCAGACGGTGATTCGCTGGATGGTGCTTGCGTTAGCAAGGTGGTCACTCCCTGACCACAGGGGAGATTTTCTTCAGTCTTCTGTGCAGCAGAATGTCGAAGTTCCCGTCTTCTTCTTAGTTTCAAGTTGATTCCAGGATGTCTGAAGTCTTAGGACACAGCTCCTACCTTTATTCGGATTCTAGGGGCCGGACTACCTGCTAGGTCCCTCCCTATGGGTGGTACCAGGAAGGGGGGTGGTTACACCCCCAATCCTTTGTCCAGCTCGCCCCAGGCCCGGGACTGGTGTGCCCCAGGACCGGTTTGAACTGGCATATGCCCCGAGGCTCCTTGTGAGCCACAGGCATGTCTGGTTTCTTTCAAGCCCTACCTGACCAATACACAAAATCCTGTCTGGGGTGGTGCACGCACCTCCCCTGGCAGGAAACCCTTTGTCCACACCTCCCAAGCTGGAAGGACTCCCAGCAGCAGGAGGGCAGACTTGTGTCTGTGGTGGCAGCATCCATTTTGTGGAGCTGAGGCTATGTCTGATTTTACCCGGGTTTCAGGTACTGTACATGTCGTGTCCCTCTAGAAGGGTGGAATGCTAACCCCGTCGCCAGAATTGGCGAGGGGTTAGTATTCCAATTCGTATGACACCTTACTCGACATGTTTTGATAAAGCCAAACCAAAGATAGCATTTAACCGCGAGGTTCATAATGCACTTAAGAGTATATGGTATGACGATATCTGGAAACAGCAGAAGGAAGTTGTTCCGACCACTGCAGACAGGCTCAGCTCATGCCAGAGCACCATCTCACATGGAACCAAGCACTCTGCCTTCAGGATTGTTAAGGCCTGCCATAGGAGTGACTTAGAGGTTACCAGGTGTCCCATTTAAGGTTAGGTATAGGTATACTACACCTAAGTAAGAGGTGATTACACCAACTTACCCCAGCTGAGTGATCAGCCAGTTGTGTCAGATTGTTAGGCCAAGCCTGGGGTGGCATAATACATGCTGCAGCCCCTGGCAGGCCTTGGGTACACCAATGCCCTGGGTACCTAGTGTACACTGGTACAGGGGCTGACAGGGTGATCCACTTCCAATTGGTTATGCACCTAGGGTGCATAGTTTTAATTTAGTAGAGAGAACAGCAGGCTGGGGGTCTGATTGGCAGGCCCACAGCCTCAATATGTCAAAAACCAGTGAAGCAAAAAGCAAAAATTTGGGGTGACCATAGGATAGCAGACCCTACTCTCCTACAGTCAGTGTCAGTCAGTCAGTGTCAGTCAGTCAGTGTCAGTCAGTGTCAATCAGTGTTAGTCAGTTAGTCAGTGTCAGTCATTGTCAGTCATTGTCAGTCAGTGTCAGTCAGTCAGTGTCAGTCAGTGTCAGTCAGTCAGTGTCAGTCAGTGTCAGTGTCAGTCAGTCAGTGTCAGTCAGTGTCAGTGTCAGTCAGTCAGTGTCAGTCAGTGTCAGTCAGTCAGTGTCAGTCAGTCAGTGTCAGTCAGTGTCAGTCAGTGTCAGTCAGTCAGTGTCAGTCAGTGTCAGCCAGTGTCAGCTCGTGTCAGTCAGCCAGTGTCAGTCAGTCAGTGTCGGTCAGTCAGTGTCAGTCAGTGTCAGTCAGTCAGTGTCAGTCAGTGTCAGTCAGTCAGTGTCAGTCAGAGTCAGTGTCAGTCAGTGTGCGTCAGAGAGTCAGTCAGTCAGTGTCAGTCAGTCAGTGTCAGTCAGTCAGTGTCTGTCAGTCAGTGTCTGTCAGTGTCAGTCAGTGTCTGTCAGTATCAGTCAGTGTCTGTCAGTGTCAGTCAGTGTCTGTCAGTGTCTGTCAGTCAGTGTCTGTCAGTCAGTGTCTGTCAGTCAGTGTCTGGCAGTCAGTGTCAGTCACTGTCAGCCAGTCAGTGTCAGCCTGTGCCAGTCAGTGTCAGTCAGTGTCAGTCAGTCAGTGTCAGTCAGTCAGTGTCAGTCAGTGTCAGTCAGTCAGTATCAGTCAGACAGTGTCAGTCAGTCGGAAAGTCAGTCAGTCAGTGTCAGTCAGTGTCAGTCAGTCAGTGTCAGTCAGTGTCAGTCAGTGTCAGTCAGTCAGTGTCAGTCAGTCAGTGTCAGTCAGTGTCAGTCAGAGTCAGTGTCAGGCAGAGTCAGTCAGTCAGTGTCAGTCAGTCAGTGTCAGTCAGTGTCAGTCAGTGTCAGTCAGTGTCAGTCAGTCAGTATCTGTCAGTCAGTGTCAGTCAGTCGGAGAGTCAGTCAGTCAGTGTCTGTCAGTCAGTGTCTGTCAGTGTCAGTCAGTGTCTGTCAGTCAGTGTGTGTCAGTATCAGTCAGTGTCAGTCAGTCAGTGTCTGTCAGTGTCAGTCAGTGTCTGTCAGTGCCTGTCAGTCAGTGTCTGTCAGTCAGTGTCTGTCAGTCAGTGTCAGTCACTGTCAGCCAGTCAGTGTCAGCCAGTGTCAGCCAGTGTCAGTCAGTGTCAGTCAGTAAGTGTCAGTCAGTGTCAGTCAGTGTCAGTCAGTCAGTGTCAGTCAGTCAGTGTCAGCCAGTCAGTGTCAGTCAGTGTCAGCCAGTGTCAGTCAGTCAGTGTCAGTCAGTCAGTGTCAGTCAGTCAGTGTCAGTCAGTGTCAGTCAGTGTCAGTCAGTCAGTGTCAGTCAGTGTCAGCCAGTGTCAGCCAGTGTTAGCCAGTGTCAGTCAGCCAGTGTCAGTCAGTCAGTGTCGGTCAGTCAGTGTCAGTCAGTCAGTGTCAGTCAGTCAGTGTCAGTCAGAGTCAGTGTCAGTCAGTGTCAGTCAGTGTGCGTCAGTCGTAGAGTCAGTCAGTCAGTGTCAGTCAGTCAGTGTCAGTCAGAGTCAGTGTCAGTCAGTGTCAGTCAGTGTGCGTCAGTCGTAGAGTCAGTCAGTCAGTGTCAGTCAGTCAGTGTCTGTCAGTCAGTGTCAGTCAGTCAGTGTCTGTCAGTCAGTGTCAATCAGTCAGTCAGTGTCAGTCAGTCAGTGTCAGTCAGTGTCAGTCAGTCAGTGTCAGTCAGTGTCAGCCAGTCTCAGCTAGTGTCAGTCAGCCAGTGTCAGTCAGTCAGTGTCGGTCAGTCAGTGTCAGTCAGTTAGTGTCAGTCAGTCAGTGTCAGTCAGTGTCAGTCAGTCAGTGTCAGTCAGAGTCAGTGTCAGTCAGTGTGCGTCAGAGAGTCAGTCAGTCAGTGTCAGTCAGTCAGTGTCAGTCAGTCAGTGTCTGTCAGTCAGTGTCTGTCAGTGTCAGTCAGTGTCTGTCAGTATCAGTCAGTGTCTGTCAGTGTCAGTCAGTGACTGTCAGTGTCTGTCAGTCAGTGTCTGTCAGTCAGTGTCTTTCAGTCAGTGTCTGGCAGTCAGTGTCAATCACTGTCAGCCAGTCAGTGTCAGCCTGTGTCAGTCAGTGTCAGTAAGTGTCAGTCAGTCAGTGTCGGTCAGTCAGTGTCAGTCAGTGTCAGTCAGTCAGTATCAGTCAGTCAGTGTCAGTCAGTCGGAAAGTCAGTCAGTCAGTGTCAGTCAGTGTCAGTCAGTCAGTGTCAGTCAGTGTCAGTCAGTCAGTATCAGTCAGTGTCAGTCAGTGTCAGTCAGTCAGTGTCAGTCAGTCAGTGTCAGTCAGTGTCAGTCAGAGTCAGTGTCAGTCAGAGTCAGTCAGTCAGTGTCAGTCAGTCAGTGTCAGTCAGTGTCAGTCAGTGTCAGTCAGTCAGTATCAGTCAGTCAGTGTCAGTCAGTCGGAGAGTCAGTCAGTCAGTTTCAGTCAGTGTCAGTCAGTCAGTGTCAGTCAGTGTCAGTCAGTCAGTGTCAGTCAGTGTCAGTCAGTCTCAGTCAGTCAGTGTCAGTCAGTCAGTGTCCGTCAGTGTCAGTCAGAGTCAGTGTCAGTCAGAGTCAGTCAGTCAGTGTCAGTCAGTCAGTGTCAGTCAGTGTCAGTCAGTGTCAGTCAGTCAGTGTCTGTCAGTCAGTGTCACTCAGTCAGTGTCGAGCAGTCAGTGTCAGTCAGTCAGTGTCAGTCACTGTCAGTGTCAGTCAGTCAGTGTCAGTCAGTGTCAGTCAGTCAGTGTCAGTCAGTGTCAGTATCAGTCAGTCAGTGTCAGTCAGTGTCAGTGTCAGTCAGTCAGTGTCAGTCAGTCAGTCAGTGTCAGTCAGTGTCAGTAAGTGTCAGTCAGTGTCAGTCAGTGTCAGTCAGTCAGTGTCAGTCAGTCAGTGTCAGCCAGTCAGTGTCAGTCAGTGTCAGTCAGTGTCAGCCAGTGTCAGTCAGTCAGTGTCAGTCAATCAGTGTCAGTCAGTCAGTGTCAGTCAGTGTCAGTCAGTGTCAGTCAGTCAGTGTCAGTCAGTGTCAGCCAGTGTCAGCCAGTGTCAGCCAGTGTCAGTCAGCCAGTGTCAGTCAGTCAGTGTCAGTCAGTCAGTGTCAGTCAGTCAGTGTCAGTCAGTCAGTGTCAGTCAGAGTCAGTATCAGTCAGTGTCAGTCAGTGTGCGTCAGTCGTAGAGTCAGTCAGTCAGTGTCAGTCAGTCAGTGTCAGTCAGAGTCAGTGTCAGTCAGTGTCAGTCAGTGTGCGTCAGTCGTAGAGTCAGTCAGTCAGTGTCAGTCAGTCAGTGTCTGTCAGTCAGTGTCAGTCAGTCAGTGTCTGTCAGTCAGTGTCAATCAGTCAGTCAGTGTCAGTCAGTCAGTGTCAGTCAGAGTCAGTGTCAGTCAGTGTCAGTCAGTCGGAGAGTCAGTCAGTGTCAGTCAGTCAGTGTCTGTCAGTCAGTGTCTGTCAGTGTCAGTCAGTGTCTGTCAGTCAGTGTGTGTCAGTATCAGTCAGTGTCAGTCAGTCAGTGTCTGTCAGTGTCAGTCAGTGTCTGTCAGTGCCTGTCAGTCAGTGTCTGTCAGTCAGTGTCTGTCAGTCAGTGTCAGTCACTGTCAGCCAGTCAGTGTCAGCCAGTGTCAGCCAGTGTCAGTCAGTGTCAGTCAGTGTCAGTCAGTCAGTGTCAGTCAGTGTCAGTCAGTGTCAGTCAGTCAGTATCAGTCAGTCAGTGTCAGTCAGTCAGTGTCAGTCAGTCAGTCAGTGTCAGTCAGTCAGTCGGTGAGTCAGTCAGTCAGTATCAGTCAGTCAGTGTCAGTCAGTGTCAGTCAGAGTCAGTCAGTCAGTGTCAGTCAGTCAGTGTCAGTCAGTGTCAGTCAGTGTCAGTCAGTGTCAGTCAGTCAGTGTCTGTCAGTCAGTGTCAGTCAGTCAGTGTCGAGCAGTCAGTGTCAGTCAGTCAGTGTCAGTCAGTGTCAGTGTCAGTCAGTCAGTGTCAGTCAGTGTCAGTCAGTCAGTGTCAGTCAGTGTCAGTATCAGTCAGTCAGTGTCAGTCAGTGTCAGTGTCAGTCAGTCAGTGTCAGTCAGTCAGTCAGTGTCAGTCAGTGTCAGTAAGTGTCAATCAGTGTCAGTCAGTGTCAGTCAGTCAGTGTCAGTCAGTCAGTGTCAGCCAGTCAGTGTCAGTCAGTGTCAGTGTAGGAAGGTGGATATCTGACTATGGTTACCCCCAAATTTTTGCAAAGTGTCTAGCTGGTTTTTCGACTTAGTTGGCCTGAGATCCTGCTATTCAGGATCTCAGCCTGGCTGTTCTCTCTTTAAAATGGACTCCATGTACCCTAGGTACATACCCAATTGGTTGGATCACCCTGTCAGCCCCTGTACCAGTGTACACTAGGTACCCAGGGCATTGGTGTACCCAAGGCCTGCCAGGGGCTGAAGCATGCATTATGCCACCCCAGGCTTGGCCTAACAATGTGACACAACTGGCTGATCACTCAGCTGGGGTAAGTTGGTGTAATCACCTCTTACTTAGGTGTAGTATACCTATACCTAACCTTAAATGGGACACCTGGTAACCTATAAGTCACTCCTATGGCAGGCCTTAACAATCCTGAAGGCAGAGTGCTTGGTTCCATGTGAGATGGTGCTCTGGCATGAGCTGAGCCTGTCTGCAGTGGTCGGAACAACTTCCTTCTACTGTTTCCAGATATCGTCATACCATATACTCTTAAGTGCATTATGAACCTCGCGGTTAAATGCTATCTTTGGTTTGGCTTTATCAAAACATGTCGAGTAAGGTGTCATACGAATTGGAATACTAACCCCTCGCCAATTCTGGCGACGGGGTTAGCATTCCACCCTTCTAGAGGGACACGACATGTACAGTACCTGAAACCCGGGTAAAATCAGACATAGCCTCAGCTCCACAAAATGGATGCTGCCACCACAGACACAAGTCTGCCCTCCTGCTGCTGGGAGTCCTTCCAGCTTGGGAGGTGTGGACAAAGGGTTTCCTGCCAGGGGAGGTGCGTGCACCACCCCAGACAGGATTTTGTGTATTGGTCAGGTAGGGCTTGAAAGAAACCAGACATGCCTGTGGCTCACAAGGAGCCTCGGTGCATATGCCAGTTCAAACCGGTCCTGGGGCACACCAGTCCCGGGCCTGGGGCGAGCTGGACAAAGGATTGGGGGTGTAACCACCCCCCTTCCTGGTCCCACCCATAGGGAGGGACCTAGCAGGTAGTCCGGCCCCTAGAATCCGCTTAAAGGTAGGAGCTGTGTCCTAAGACTTCAGACATCCTGGAATCAACTTGAAACTAAGAAGAAGACGGGAACTTCGACATTCTGCTGCACAGAAGACTGAAGAAAATCTCCCCTGTGGTCAGGGAGTGACCACCTTGCTAACGCAAGCACCATCCAGCGCATCAACGTCTGCTTTGCCGCCGCCTCCCGCCGGAGCCCGAGCCCAGAGACTGACAAGACCTGGACCTCCAGACCTCTCACCGCCCGATCCACAGTCCCTGAGAAGAAGAGACCCGTGGAGGCACCGAGACACGTGGAGCCAGCCATCTTGGAACGACTACGACAAGCTGACAAGTGCAACAACCGAGGCTCCCTCCAAGTTGTGCTTTGGGATCTGAGAAGCCCAACCCCCGAGCAGCATCTGCACTAAAGGTGAGCCCTCCAGCATCTCCACGATCTGCGTGGGGCCCTTCTGCATTTTGCCACTCGACGCGCCTAACCTGTTGCTGGCCCGCTGGCTAGTGGCCATCTTGGCGACGAACTCTACAAAATACACTGCTGGTCTGGTTGATCCAGACTGGCCCTTGCTCCCCTCCAAAGGAGCAATCCCTCTGACCTTGCTGGTCAGAACCAACAGCTGATTTCCGAATCCTCCTACAATTGCTTTTGCCAAGGCTTGTTTGCTTCGATCAAGTCGCCGACACCGCCGACAGCGAGAGCCTGCGTGGGACAGCTCGTGAGCCGACTCCTGGACGTCGTCGACCTTCAGGGACCACGTGGCTGCAGAGACAAGCTACCCCTCATCACCTGTTTGCACCCGACATCGCCTGGTACCCACCTGGTGCCACGCTGGTCACTGGCTAGTGACTGTGAACACTGTCCCCTCTGCTTACAGGTCTTCAACATCTCCGATCCACTCTTGGATCCACTGCATCTCTCCCGGACCGACCGCCTGCAGCATCTTTGTCTTCAAGCTCCACGGAACAGATAGAAGCAACCCGACGCACTTCGAGGCCTATGCACCCGCTTCCCGTGGGTGAGGTAAAGCTGGCACACCTGTGCCCAAGTGTAGTATTACATCTCTAGTGCCTGTGTTCCAAATCTTGAGTTCCTAGTCCATCCGGAAGATCCTCTTTGCAGTAACTTTGTACTTTTTACGCACCCATTGAAACCTATGGGAGCACGCGTGTGACTATTTGCTCTGCACACGCCACCCGTGGACCTCCTGGTCACTAACTGACGTTAGCTCCTTGTAGGCCCAGCGATTCTAGAGGCCCTAGGCCTTTTCCCTTTTCTGTTCGTGGTACTTATACCACTATTTTAGTATATGGTTTGAGTGGCCACCAGGGCCTATCCATATAACGTGCAACTTCTGTGTATTCTGTGATAATCTTGTTTGACGATTTGTGCTCCTGTGCTCATAAAGAGACTAGGGGTTACTTTGAGAAATAAATACATATATATTTTGAATATATATCTGTGTGGTGTCCTGCTTTCATTGGTATAAAAGGGGGTTACATTTGGTAAAACAGCTGGCTTAACACGCTTCACGAGTTTAGCCTCAAAGACTGCTTAGCCTACGCTACCACTAGGGCAGCTAGTCCGAAAAGGTTGACTTACAACCACACCATAAGGGTTGCTTGGCATGGTACAAGGTGATCACTTTAACTAGTGAGCATCATATACCAGGCCAACTTCTCACAACAGCTTACTGTCCACTGAACCTTTTTGGGCATCTTCTTGGATGTCAGATCATTAAGAGGAGTCACAATGGACCCATAGTTCTTAACAAACTTCCTGTAGTACCCAGTCAAGCCCAAGAAAGCTCGAAATTGAGTCTGGGTGGTTGGAGGGGACCAGTCCTTGATGGATTGTATCTTACTCTCCAGTGGTTGAACTTGGCCTCCACCTACAAGGTGGCCCAAATACACAACCTTACTCTGCCCTATCTGGCACTTAGTAGCCTTGATAGTGAGGCCTGCCCTCTGCAGGGCCTCAAGAGCCTTCTTCAGGTGGATCAGGTGATCCTCCCAGGTGGAGCTAAAGACAGCAATGTCATCAAGATATGCTGCAAAAAAGTCATCCAACCCAGTAAGGACTTGGTTCACCAGCCTTTGGAAGGTGGCAGGTGCATTCTTCAGACCAAAGGGCATCACCACAAACTGATAATGCCCACCTGGGGTTGAGAATGCTGTTTTGGCCTTAGACTCCTCAGCTAATCTGATTTGCCAATAGCCAGCTGTTAAGTCAAATGTGCTCAAAAACTTTGCAGAAGCTAGTTTGTCTATGAGCTCATCTGCCCTTGGAATAGGGTGTGCATCTGTCCTGGTGACAGCATTGAGTCCTCTGTAATCCACACAGAACCTCATCTCTCTCTTGCCATCTTTGGTGTGAGGTTTGGGGACCAGAACCACTGGGCTAGCCCAGGGGCTCTCTGAGGGTTCAATGACACCTAATTCCAGCATTTTATGTACCTCAGCCTTTATACAGTCCCTGACGTGGTCAGGTTGTCTGTAAAGTTTGTTCTTTACAGGCAGACTGTCACCAGTGTCCACAACATGGGTACACCAGTCAGTTTGACTAGGTATCAAGGAAAACATATGTGAAAATGATTGTAGAACCTGTCTACATTCAGTCTGCTGATGGGCAGTGAGGTTGCCTCCAAGGGTCACTCCTTCAACTGAGCCATCTTCAGGGTTCTGAGACAACAGGTCTGGGAGAGGGTCACTCTCTTCCTCCTGTCCCTCATCTGTAGCCATGAGCAAGCCCATGTCTGCCCTGTCAACATATGCTTTAAGCCTGTTAACATGGAGTACCCTGTGGGGACTCCTGGGAGTTCCTAGGTCTACCAAGTAGGTGACCTCTCCCTTCTTTTCCAGGATTGTATGGGGTCCAGACCATTTGTCTTGGAGTGCTGCTGGGGCCACTGGCTCCAACACCCATACCTTCTGTCCTGGCTGAAACTCAACCAAGACAGCCTTTTGGTCATGCCAAGCTTTCTGTAAGGCCTGGCTTGCCTCAAGGTTTTTGGATGCCTTCTCCATATACTCAGCCATCCTGGAGCGGAGACCAAGTACATAGTCCACTATGTCTAGCTTAGGCTTTTTGAGAGGTAACTCCCATCCTTCCTTCACCAAACACAGTGGGCCTCTCACAGGGTGCCCAAACAACAATTCAAAGGGGCTGTAGCCAACTCCTTTTTGTGGGACCTCTCTGTAAGCAAACAGAAGGCAGGGTAGAAGGATGTCCCATCTTCGCCTGAGCTTTTCAGGTAATCCTTTGATCATACCCTTTAGGGTCTTGTTGAATCTCTCAACAAGCCCATTGCATTGTGGGTGATAAGGGGTGGTGAACTTGTAGTTGACACCACATTCCTTCCACATAGCTGTTAAGTATCCTGACATAAAGTTGGTACCTCTGTCAGATACTACCTCCTTAGGAAACCCCACTCTGGAGAATACTCCCAGCAGGGCCCTGGCCACAACAGGTGCTGTAGTGGTCCTAAGGGGAATTGCCTCTGGATACCTGGTGGCATGATCCACTACCACCAGTATAAATCTGTGCCCAGATGCAGTGGGAGGATCCATGGGACCCACTATGTCTATTCCCACTCTTTCAAAGGGGACCCCCACCACAGGTAGTGGTATTAGGGGGGCCTTTGTTGTGCCACCTGATTTGCCACTGGCTTGGCAGGTCACACAGGAGCGACAAAACTCCTTGGTATCTTCATTCATATGAGGCCAGTGAAAGTGAGGGACAAGCCTGTCCCAAGTCTTGTTCTGGCCTAAGTGTCCTGCTAAAGGAATATCATGGGCCAAGGTAAGAAGGAAGCCCCTAAATTGCAGAGGTATGACCAACCTCCTGGTAGCACCAGGCTTGGGGTCTCTAGCCTCTGAATAAAGGAGCCCTTCATCCCAATACACTTTATGGGTACCTTGCGCATTCCCAGCAGCCTCAGCAGCAGCCAGCTGTCTGAGGGGTTCAAGAGAGGGACAGGATAACTGAGCCTGCCTCAAGTCAGCCCTTGAAGGTCCCCCTGTCCCCAGAAACTCAACCTGATCAGGTTCAAGCTCTTCAGGGACAGTTCCTTCAGGGTCCTCTAGATCAGCTTCCTGGGAAGGC
The DNA here is from genome assembly GCF_964204655.1 of Triturus cristatus. Classification (NCBI taxonomy): domain Eukaryota; kingdom Metazoa; phylum Chordata; class Amphibia; order Caudata; family Salamandridae; genus Triturus; species Triturus cristatus. The sequence goes on from NW_028188052.1 coordinate 445,438, forward strand.
TGATCATCACTCTGAGGCAGGGGGGAAGGCACAGCCTTGACCCTCCTGTTCTTCTTCTTGGTAGGTGCTTGGTCCATTGTTCCAGGATCCAAGACCTGAGGTTCAGTGAGGCACTTTTTGGCCTGTGACCTGGTCACAGCAAGGACATGTGATGATATACCTAACATCTCTGCATGAGTCCTGTACTCCACTTCTGACCATAGAGAACTCTCTAGGTCATTGCCCAACAAACATTCTACTGGGAGGTCTGCACTAACCACAACCCTTTTGAGGCCAGTTACCCCTCCCCATGAGAAGTTAACAACTGCCACACTGTGTGAAGTAGTGGCATTGCTGGCATTGGTCACCAGGTAGTTCTCACCTGGTATGTACTGTCCAGGGTCCACAAAGCCTGGTGTCACCATAGTGACACTGGCACATGTGTCCCTGTAGGCTTGAGCCACTTTGTCATTAATTAAAGGAGTCTGTCTGTACTTGCCCAGGTTACTGGGGCTCACAGTCAGGGACAAATCAATGTCCCCATCACAGATCAAGACTGCCTGTGTCAGGGTTCTGTCTAAGTCAGAATCTCCTTCAGTTCCCATAGTGATTCCCACTACACCCTTTGTCTGGGGACCAACACTGCTAACAGTAGTACTGGGAGCAGGTGCCTTAGGGGCAACAGTGTTGGGGGCTCCACCCTTTTTGCAATCACTAGTCCAGTGAGTTGTATTTTTGCAATGATTGCACCAGGGCTTCTTTTGACCTTCTTTCTTCTTTTTGGACTGTTGTTGGGACCCACCCTCCTTAGCAGTAGTTTGGGGCCCTGTTGAAGACTTCTGGTCTTTAGGTTTCTGATCTCCACCCTTTTGGTCTGTTTTCTTCTGATCACCCCCTTGGCCCTGGTTCTGGTTCTTTTGCTTAACCCTGGTTCTGACCCATTTGTCTGCCTTCTTTCCCAATTCTTGGGGAGAGGTCAGATCAGAGTCAACCAAGTGTTGATGCAGTTGCTGGTTTTGACAGTTATTTAAAATCTGTTCTCTCATCATCAAATTATACAATCCTGTAAAATCAGATACCTTACTTCCCAGCAACCAACCCTCCAAAGCCTTAGTGGCACATTCAACATATTCAGACCAGTCCTGAGTCTGTGTCTTTTGGGTGTCTCTGAACATTAACCTGTACTGTTCAGTGGTTAAGCCTAACCCATCTACCAGAACACTCTTCAGGACTCTGTAGTTTCTGACATCCTCTTCTCTAACAGTGAGGAGTCTGTCTCTGCCTCTTCCTTCAAAGGAGAGCCAGAGGATTGCTGCCCACTGGTCTTCAGGAACCTGCTGTACTTTGCAGGCTCTCTCAAGAGCAGTTATCCATTTGTGGATGTCATCCCCACTTTTGTAGGGGGGCACAACCTTAGACAGGTTCCTATTATCAAAGACCCTATCTTTGTCCTTAGGGACAATGCTGCCACCAGTGGGTATAGACCCACTCTCTCTAGGTTGCCTAGCCTTGTTCAGTTTTTCTTCCATCAGGGCTACTTCTAGCTCCTGCTTCCTGATCCTCAGCTGGGCTTCCTGCATTCTGGCCTCATGTTCCCTCCTCTGAGGGGTGGTCAGTCTCCTTCTGGAGTGACCTTGAGAGCCTCTAGAGCCATGGGAAGCATTGGAGTCACCTGAGCGATTCCTTTGCCTTCCAAGCCCTGTGTTAAGTCCACTGGGGAGATCCAATGGGGTGAACCCACTGTCAGTCCCCAATAGCCTTAGTTTAGCTGGGCCAAGTATAACACTTGGCACTGGGCTAGTTCTCCCTTCATCCCCACTCACATCTGTATCCCCATCACTTTCTTCCTCTGTGGTAGGCATCCCATCTAAGGGGTGACTATTGGAAGGGGGTACCTCTGTGGCATCTTCAGAAGGGGGGCCTCCTGTTCCTGTCCCTAAGGGGGCTAACTGGGAAGCTTTCTTGAGCTCTCTTTGATTTTCATCATCTTGCAAGAGTTCTCTGAGCACAGCAGAGGTAGGGTTCTTGGGCTGTTTAAGGCCTCTAAGAGTTGCCAAATGCCTGAGCTCATTCTGATTAAGGGTAGCAAAGATGGATGGTGCCCTCTGGGGGTCACTCTCGACAGAGATGGGTACAGTGGACCCCTCTGCCCCAGCCATTGCTCTTAAGTGTGGGTGGATGTGTTGCAATCTACCTACACTTGGGTTTACCTACTAAACCTATCTAGTAGTTGTAGTCAGGGTGTGCTACTCCCTTTGCTCTACAACAACTAAGTTCAGTAGAACTTATGTATATCTAATCTTGTTTTATATGTACCTACAGGTACCTATGTGATCTTTCAATTGGTAACCAAGAGATTACAATGGTAAAACACAGCAAGCTCAAATCCAACCGCTGCTCACCAATGTGAGAAGTTGGCCTGGTATATGATGCTCACTAGTTAAAGTGATCACCTTGTACCATGCCAAGCAACCCTTATGTTGTGGTTGTAAGTCAACCTTTTCGGACTAGCTGCCCTAGTGGTAGCGTAGGCTAAGCAGTCTTTGAGGCTAAACTCGTGAAGCGTGTTAAGCCAGCTGTTTTACCAAATGCAACCCCCTTTTATACCAATGAAAGGACACCACACAGATATATATTCAAAATATATATGTATTTATTTCTCAAAGTAACCCCTAGTCTCTTTATGAGCACAGGAGCACAAATCGTCAAACAAGATTACAGTAGAATACACAGAAGTTGCACGTTATATGGATAGGCCCTGGTGGCCACTCAAACCATATACTAAAATAGTGGTATAAGTACCACGAACAGAAAATGGAAAAGGCCTAGGGCCTCTAGAATCGCTGGGCCTACAAGGAGCTAACTTCAGTTAGTGACCAGGAGGTCCACGGGGGGCGTGTGCAGAGCAAATAGTCACACGCGTGCTCCCATAGGTTTCAATGGGTGCGTAAAAAGTACAAAGTTACTGCAAAGAGGATCTTCCGGATGGACTAGGAACTCAAGATTTGGAACACAGGCACTAGAGATGTAATACTACACTTGGGCACAGGTGTGCCAGCTTTACCTCACCCACAGGAAGCGGGTGCATAGGCCTCGAAGTGCGTCGGGTTTCTTCTATCTGTTCCGTGGAGCCTGAAGACAAAGCTGCTGCAGGCGGTCGGTCCGGGAGAGATGCAGTGGATCCAAGAGTGGATCGGAGATGTTGAAGACCTGTAAGCAGAGGGGACAGTGTTCACAGTCACTAGCCAGTGACCAGCGTGGCACCAGGTGGGTACCAGGCAATGTCGGGTGCAAACAGGAAGAAAGGTGTAGCTTGTCTCTGCAGCCACGTGGTCCCTGGAGGTCGACGACGTCCAGGAATCGAGTCACGAGCTGTCCCACGCAGGCTCTCGCTGTCGGCGGTGTCGGCGACTTGATCGAAGCAAACAAGCCTTGGCAAAAGCAATTGTTGTAGGAAAAGGAAATAAGCTGATGGTTCTGACCAGCAAGGTCAGAAGGACTGCTCCTTTGGAGGGGAGCAAGGGCCAGTCTGGAGCAACCAGACCAGTGGTGTATTTCTTGAAGTTCGTCGCCAAGATGGCTACTAGCCAGCGGGCCAGCAACCGGTTAGGCGCGTCGAGTGGCAAAATGCAGAAGGGCCCCACGCAGATCGTGGAGATGCTGGAGGGCTCACCTTTGGTGCAGATGCTGCTCGGGTGTTGGGCTTATCAGATCCCAAAGCACAACTTGGAGGGAGCCTCGGTTGTTGCACTTGTCAGCTTGTCGTAGTCGTTCCAAGATGGCTGGCTCCACGTGTCTCGGTGCCTCCACGGGTCTCCTCTTTTCAGGGACTGTGGATCGGGCGGTGAGAGGTCTGGAGGTCCAGGTCTTGTCAGACTCTGGGCTCGGGCTCCGGCGGGAGGCGGCGGCAAAGCAGACGTTGATGCGCTGGATGGTGCTTGCGTTAGCAAGGTGGTCACTCCCTGACCACAGGGGAGATTTTCTTCAGTCTTCTGTGCAGCAGAATGTCAAAGTTCCCGTCTTCTTCTTAGTTTCAAGTTGATTCCAGGATGTCTGAAGTCTTAGGACACAGCTCCTACCTTTAAGCGGATTCTAGGGGCCGGACTACCTGCTAGGTCCCTCCCTATGGGTGGGACCAGGAAGGGGGGTGGGTACACCCCCAATCCTTTGTCCAGCTCGCCCCAGGCCCGGGACTTGTGTGCCCCAGGACCGGTTTGAACTGGCATATGCACCGAGGCTCCTTGTGAGCCACAGGCATGTCTGGTTTCTTTCAAGCCCTACCTGACCAATACACAAAATCCTGTCTGGGGTGGTGCATGCACCTCCCCTGGCAGGAAACCCTTTGTCCACACCTCCCAAGCTGGAAGGACTCCCAGCAGCAGGAGGGCAGACTTGTGTCTGTGGTGGCAGCATCCATTTTGTGGAGCTGAGGCTATGTCTGATTTTACCCGGGTTTCAGGTACTGTACATGTCGTGTCCCTCTAGAAGGGTGGAATGCTAACCCTGTCGCCAGAATTGGCGAGGGGTTAGTATTCCAATTCGTATGACACCTTACTCGACATGTTTTGATAAAGCCAAACCAAAGATAGCATTTAACCGCGAGGTTCATAATGCACTTAAGAGTATATGGTATGACGATATCTGGAAACAGTAGAAGAAAGTTGTTCCGACCACTGCAGACAGGCTCAGCTCATGCCAGAGCACCATCTCACATGGAACCAAGCACTCTGCCTTCAGGATTGTTAAGGCCTGCCATAGGAGTGACTTATAGGTTACCAGGTGTCCCATTTAAGGTTAGGTATAGGTATACTACACCTAAGTAAGAGGTGATTACACCAACTTACCCCCGCTGAGTGATCAGCCAGTTGTGTCAGATTGTTAGGCCAAGCCTGGGGTGGCATAATACATGCTGCAGCCCCTGGCAGGCCTTGGGTCCACCAATGCCCTGGGTACCTAGTGTACACTGGTACAGGGGCTGACAGGGCGATCCACTTCCAATTGGTTATGCACCTAGGGTGCATAGTTGTAATTTAGTAGAGAGAACAGCAGGCTGGGGGTCTGATTGGCAGGCCCACAGCCTCAATATGTCAAAAACCAGTGAAGCAAAGAGCAAAAATTTGGGGTGACCATAGGATAGCAGACCCTACTCTCCTACAGTCAGTCAGTCAGTGTCAGTCAGTGTCAGTCAGTCAGTGTCAGTCAGTGTCAGTGTCAGTCAGTCAGTGTCAGTCAGTGTCAGTGTCAGTCAGTCAGTGTCAGTCAGTGTCAGTCAGTCAGTGTCAGTCAGTCAGTGTCAGTCAGTGTCAGTCAGTGTCAGTCAGTCAGTGTCAGTCAGTGTCAGCCAGTGTCAGCTCGTGTCAGTCAGCCAGTGTCAGTCAGTCAGTGTCGGTCAGTCAGTGTCAGTCAGTCAGTGTCAGTCAGTCAGTGTCAGTCAGTGTCAGTCAGTCAGTGTCAGTCAGAGTCAGTGTCAGTCAGTGTGCGTCAGAGAGTCAGTCAGTCAGTGTCAGTCAGTCAGTGTCAGTCAGTCAGTGTCTGTCAGTCAGTGTCTGTCAGTGTCAGTCAGTGTCTGTCAGTATCAGTCAGTGTCTGTCAGTGTCAGTCAGTGTCTGTCAGTGTCTGTCAGTCAGTGTCTGTCAGTCAGTGTCTGTCAGTCAGTGTCTGGCAGTCAGTGTCAGTCACTGTCAGCCAGTCAGTGTCAGCCTGTGCCAGTCAGTGTCAGTAAGTGTCAGTCAGTCAGTGTCAGTCAGTCAGTGTCAGTCAGTGTCAGTCAGTCAGTATCAGTCAGACAGTGTCAGTCAGTCGGAAAGTCAGTCAGTCAGTGTCAGTCAGTGTCGGTCAGTCAGTGTCAGTCAGTGTCAGTCAGTGTCAGTCAGTCAGTGTCAGTCAGTCAGTGTCAGTCAGTGTCAGTCAGAGTCAGTGTCAGTCAGAGTCAGTCAGTCAGTGTCAGTCAGTCAGTGTCAGTCAGTGTCAGTCAGTGTCAGTCAGTGTCAGTCAGTCAGTATCTGTCAGTCAGTGTCAGTCAGTCGGAGAGTCAGTCAGTCAGTGTCAGTCAGTGTCAGTCAGTCAGTGTCAGTCAGTGTCAGTCAGTCAGTCTCAGTCAGTGTCAGTCAGTCTCAGTTAGTCAGTCTCAGTCAGTGTCAGTCAGAGTCAGTGTCAGTCAGAGTCAGTCAGTCAGTGTCAGTCAGTCAGTGTCAGTGTGAGAAGTTGGCCTGGTATATGATGCTCACTAGTTAAAGTGATCACCTTGTACCATGCCAAGCAACCCTTATGGTGTGGTTGTAAGTCAACCTTTTCGGACTAGCTGCCCTAGTGGTAGCGTAGGCTAAGCAGTCTTTGAGGCTAAACTCGTGATGCGTGTTAAGCAAGCTGTTTTACCAATAGTAACCCCCTTTTATACCAATGAAAGGACACCACACAGATATATATTCAAAATATATATGTATTTATTTCTCAAAGTAACCCCTAGTCTCTTTATGAGCACAGGAGCACAAATCGTCAAACAAGATTATCACAGAATACACAGAAGTTGCACTTTATATGGATAGGCCCTGGTGGCCACTCGAACCATATACTAAAATAGTGGTATAAGTACCACGAACAGAAAAGGGAAAAGGCCTAGGGCCTCTAGAATCGCTGGGCCTACAAGGAGCTAACGTCAGTTAGTGACCAGGAGGTCCACGGGTGGCGTGTGCAGAGCAAATAGTCACACGCGTGCTCCCATAGGTTTCAATGGGTGCGTAAAAAGTACAAAGTTACTGCAAAAGGAATCTTCCGGATGACCTAGGAACTTAAGATTTGGAACACAGGCACTAGAGATGTAATACTACACTTGGGCACAGGTGTGCCAGCTTTACCTCACCCACAGGAAGCGGGTGCATAGGCCTCGAAGTGCGTCGGGTTTCTTCTATCTGTTCCGTGGGGCCTGTAGACAAAAGTGCTGCAGGCGGTCGGTCGGGAAGAGATGCAGTGGATCCAAGAGTGGATCGGAGATGTTGAAGATCTGTAAGCAGAGGGGACAGTGTTCACAGTCACTAGCCAGTGACCAGCGTGGCACCAGGTGGGTACCAGGCGATGTCGGGTGCAAACAGGAAGGAAGGTGTAGCTTGACTCTGCAGCCACGTGGTCCCTGAAGGTCGACGACGTCCAGGAGTCGAGTCACGAGCTGTCCCACGCAGGCTCTCGCTGTCGGCGGTGTCGGCGACTTGATCGAAGCAAACAAGCCTTGGCAAAAGCAATTGTTGTAGGCAAGGAGTTTAAGCTGATGGTTCTGACCAGCAAGGTCAGAGGAACTGCTCCTTTGGAGGGGAGCAAGGGCCAGTCTGGAGCAACCAGACCAGCGGTGTTTGTCGTAGATTTCGTCGCCAAGATGGCCACTAGCCAGCGGGCCAGCAACCGGTTAGGCGCGTCGAGTGGCAAAATGCAGAAGGGCCCCACGCAGATCGTGGAGATGCTGGAGGGCTCACCTTTGGTGCAGATGCTGCTCGAGGGTTGGGCTTCTCAGGACCCAAAGCACAACTTGGAGGGAGCCTCGGTTGTTGCACTGGTCAGCTTGTCGTAGTCGTTTCAAGATGGCTGGCTCCACGTGTCTCGGTGCCTCCACGGGTCTCCTCTTTGCAGGGACTGTGGATCGGGCGGTGAGAGGTCTGGAGGTCCAGGTCTTGTCAGTCTCTGGGCTCGGGCTCCGGCGGGAGGCGGCGGCAAAGCAGACGTTGATTCGCTGGATGGTGCTTGCGTTAGCAAGGTGGTCACTCCCTGACCACAGGGGAGATTGGCTTCAGTCCTCTGTGCAGCAGAGCGTCGAAGTTCCCGTCTTCTTCTTAGTTTTAAGTTGATTCCAGGATGTCTGAAGTCTTAGGACACAGCTCCTACCTTTATTCGGATTCTAGGGGCCGGACTACCTGCTAGGTCCCTCCCTATGGGTGGGACCAGGAAGGGGGGTGGTTACACCCCCAATCCTTTGTCCAGCTCGCCCCAGGCCCGGGACTGGTGTGCCCCAGGACCGGTTTGAACTGGCATATGCACCGAGGCTCCTTGTGAGCCACAGGCATGTCTGGTTTCTTTCAAGCCCTACCTGACCAATACACAAAATCCTGTCTGGGGTGGTGCACGCACCTCCCCTGGCAGGAAACCCTTTGTCCACACCTCCCAAGCTGAAAGGACTCCCAGCAGCAGGAGGGCAGACTTGTGTCTGTGGTGGCAGCATCCATTTTGTGGAGCTGAGGCTATGTCTGATTTTACCCGGGTTTCAGGCACTGTACATGTCGTGTCCCTCTAGAAGGGTGGAATGCTAACCCCGTCGCCAGAATTGGCGAGGGGTTAGTATTCCAATTCGTATGACACCTTACTCGACATGTTTTGATAAAGCCAAACCAAAGATAGCATTTAACCGCGAGGTTCATAATGCACTTAAGAGTATATGGTATGACGATATCTGGAAACAGTAGAAGGAAGTTGTTCCGACCACTGCAGACAGGCTCAGCTCATGCCAGAGCACCATCTCACATGGAACCAAGCACTCTGCCTTCAGGGTTGTTAAGGCCTGCCATAGGAGTGACTTATAGGTTACCAGGTGTCCCATTTAAGGTTAGGTATAGGTATACTACACCTAAGTAAGAGGTGATTACACCAACTTACCCCAGCTGAGTGATCAGCCAGTTGTGTCAAATTGTTAGGCCAAGCCTGGGGTGGCATAATACATGCTGCAGCCCTTGGCAGGCCTTGGGTACACCAATGCCCTGGGTACCTAGTGTACACTGGTACAGGGGCTGACAGGGTGATCCAACCAATTGGGTATGTACCTAGGGTACATGGAGTCCATTTTAAAGAGAGAACAGCCAGGCTGAGATCCTGAATAGCAGGATCTCAGGCCAACTAAGTCGAAAAACCAGCTAGACACTAGGCAAAAATTTGGGGGTAACCATAGTCAGATATCCACCTTCCTACACAACCCCCCCCCAAACGAAGGGAGATAAGGCTGACCTTGACCAGGTAAGCCTATATTGCCCAAGTGGCCATATAAGGAGGAACCAGCACTGGCATGGTTACCCCCTGTCTCATGGTCCACTAAGCAATCCCTCACCCTAAGGGTATCAGAGGGTCTCCACCATAGGGAATCTCTACCTTTGGTGTGTCTTGGCAAAGTAAAAGGCTGGTGTTGAGATGGAGTACTGAAGTGAGTGTCCTCAAAGTGAGGCCTCAGCTTCCTCCAATCCCCCTCCACCATGGATGCCTTTCTTTCCTTAACTGAGTTGCACTGTGCTCTCAGGGTCAGCCTCTGGCTACCTAAAGCTGGAGGCTGGGTCCCTTTTGTGGGCTTACTGGAGGGACAGGTCAGGTTTGGGGCCCTAAGGTCCCAGGTTTGCCTGTGCCCAACAGAATCCCTCTGGGGGAGGTCCCTAACTACCTGTAAAGGAGATCCCTCAGGAATGTTTTTACCCATCACCTGACTAGGGCTACTAGCCAGGCAATCCTCATTCTTTTGATGGGGGGGTTCTTGTGGACAGGGGCCCTCTGGGGGTCCACTGGCCTCCCTGACCTCTGCAGCCCTGGGCTGACTGAGGCAGGGTAGAGAGAGGCAGGCTACCTGCACCAGACTGGGTCCCACCTTGGAAGGGGCCACTGACATCAGAGGCTCTGCCAGGCCAGGCCTGGCTACCTCTGGGGCAGTTCCTTCACAAGGGGTGAGGTCAGATCCCTGAGGAGGCTGACCTTTTCCTAATGTCTGGGGAGAGGGAGACTTTTCTTCCTCCCCACTACTCTCAGTTTGTGTGGAGTGATCCATTGTTTCAGGCTTCACTACACCTATGTCAGTCTGAGTATAGGCTGAGACCATTACAGCCTTGCCAACCTTTTCAGGGGGGCACTCAGTTTGTGTTTGAGCTGTGACTGTCACAGCTCTGCCAGTCTCTACAGGGAAGTCTGTCTGTGCCTGGGCTGTGGCTACCACTGCCCTTCCAACCTTTTCAGGGAGGAAATCTATTTGGACAGGGGTTGTGAATGGCACAACCCCCCTACCCTTTTGTGACAGGCCTACCATTTTAGAATGGGTGTCTTGTTCAACTCCAGCCCAAGCTGAGAGTTCTAAGTCATTCCCCAGTAAGCAGTCTACAGGCAAGGTTGGGGACACTGCCACCCTTTTAGGGCCAGTGACACCTCCCCAGCTGAGACATACCTCTGCCATGGGATGACTGTTCTGTTTGCCATCAATGTTGGTCACCTGGTAGGAGAAACCAGGCAAAAGCTGCTCAGAGGGAACTAGCCAATGGGCCACCATTGTGATGCTAGCTCCAGTGTCTCTGTAGGCCTCAGCTTTTGTACCATTGATGTAGGGCTCCTGTCTGTACCTACCCAAAGTGTTGGGACAGGCAGTGAAGTTGGCAAACCCCATGCCACCATCACAGACAAGAGTATCTGCTGCAGGGGAATTGGCTAAGCCAGGGTCCCCCTGTGTTCCCCAAGTAAACCCACCCAGATTTCTGGGGGCACTCCCACCACCTGGGGGATTACTGCTGACAGTAATAGGTGGTGTGACAGGAGTAATTGGAGGAACAGTTTTGTTTTTAGCCCTTGGGCAACCGCTGTCAGTTTTCCAATGCCCAGGAGTTTTACACTCATGGCAGTAGGGCTTTTTGGCTGTGGTAGAGGAGGGAGCTTGGGACCCACCACCCTGTGTGGAGTTTTGGGGCCCTGAGGAAGGTTTCTCTTTTTCTTTATCCCCACCCTTCTCTTGAGGCTTGGTGGTATCTTTCTTTTGGTCACCACCCTGGTTTTTAGGCCTGATCCTGGTCCTGACCCATTTATCTGCCCTCTTTCCCAATTCTTGGGGAGAGGTCAAATCTGAGTCTACCAGGTGTTGATGGAGAAGCTGGTTTTGACAATTACTTAAAATCTGCTCTCTCATCATCAAATTGTACAATCCTGTATAATCAGACACCTTACTTCCCAGCAACCAACCCTCCAAAGCCTTAGTGGCACATTCCACATATTCAGACCAGTCCTGAGTCTGTGTCTTCTGGGTGTCTCTGAACATTAACCTGTACTGTTCAGTGGTTAAGCCTAACCCATCAACTAGGACACTCTTCAGGACTCTGTAATTTCTGACATCCTCTTCTCTAACAGTGAGGAGTCTATCTCTGCCTCTCCCCTCAAAGGAGAGCCATAAGATTGCTGCCCACTGGTCTTCAGGAACCTGCTGCACTTTGCAGGCTCTCTCAAGAGCAGTCATCCATTTGTGGATGTCATCCCCACTTTTGTAGGGGGGCACAATCTTGGACAGGTTCCTATTGTCAAAGACCCTATCTTTGTCCCTAGGGACATTGCTGCCACCAGTGGGTATAGACCCACTCTCTCTATGCTGCCTAGCCTTGCTCAGTTTTTCTTCCATCAGGGCTACTTCTAGCTCCTGCTTCCTGATCCTCAGCTGGGCTTCTTGCATCTTGGCCTCATGTTCCCTCCTCTGAGGGGTGGTCATCCTTCTCCTGGAGTGACCTTGAGAGCCTCTAGAGCCATGGGAAGCATTGGAGTCACCTGAGCGATTCCTTTGCCTTCCAAGCCCTGTGTTAAGTCCACTGGGGAGATCCAGTGGGGTGAACCCACTGTCAGTCCCCAATAGCCTTAGTTTAGCTGGGCCAAGTATAACACTTGGCACTGGGCTAGTTCTCCCTTCATCCTCACTACTGTCAGTATCCTTTTCACTCTCATCCTCTGTGGTAGGCATCCCATCTAAGGGGTGACTATTGGAAAGGGGTACCTCAGTGGCATCTTCAGAAGGGGGGCCTCCTGTTCCTGTCCCTAAGGGGGCTAACTGGGAAGCTTTCCTGAGCTCTTTTTGATTTTCATCTTCTTGCAAGAGCTCTCTGAGCAAAGCAGAGGTAGGGTTCTTGGGCTGTTTAAGGCCTCTAAGAGTTGCCAGCTGCCTGAGCTCATTTTGATTAAGGGTAGCATAGATGGATGGTGCCCTCGGGGGGTCACTCTCAACAGAGATGGGTACAGTGGACCCCTCTGCCCCAGCCATTGCTCTTAAGTGTGGGTGGATGTGTTGCAATCTACCTACACTTGGGTTTACCTACTAAACCTATCTAGTAGTTGTAGTCAGGGTGTGCTACTCCCTTTGCTCTACCACAACTAAGTTCAGTAGAACTTATGTATATCTAATCTTGTTTTATATGTACCTACAGGTACCTATGTGATCTTTCAATTGGTAACCAAGAGATTACAATGGTAAAACACAGCAAGCTCAAATCCAACCGCTGCTCACCAATGTGAGAAGTTGGCCTGGTATATGATGCTCACTAGTTAAAGTGATCACCTTGTACCATGCCAAGCAACCCTTATGGTGTGGTTGTAAGTCAACCTTTTCGGACTAGCTGCCCTAGTGGTAGCGTAGGCTAAGCAGTCTTTGAGGCTAAACTCGTGATGCGTGTTAAGCAAGCTGTTTTACCAATAGTAACCCCCTTTTATACCAATGAAAGGACACCACACAGATATATATTCAAAATATATATGTATTTATTTCTCAAAGTAACCCCTAGTCTCTTTATGAGCACAGGAGCACAAATCGTCAAACAAGATTATCACAGAATACACAGAAGTTGCACTTTATATGGATAGGCCCTGGTGGCCACTCGAACCATATACTAAAATAGTGGTATAAGTACCACGAACAGAAAAGGGAAAAGGCCTAGGGCCTCTAGAATCGCTGGGCCTACAAGGAGCTAACGTCAGTTAGTGACCAGGAGGTCCACGGGTGGCGTGTGCAGAGCAAATAGTCACACGCGTGCTCCCATAGGTTTCAATGGGTGCGTAAAAAGTACAAAGTTACTGCAAAAGGAATCTTCCGGATGACCTAGGAACTTAAGATTTGGAACACAGGCACTAGAGATGTAATACTACACTTGGGCACAGGTGTGCCAGCTTTACCTCACCCACAGGAAGCGGGTGCATAGGCCTCGAAGTGCGTCGGGTTTCTTCTATCTGTTCCGTGGGGCCTGTAGACAAAAGTGCTGCAGGCGGTCGGTCGGGAAGAGATGCAGTGGATCCAAGAGTGGATCGGAGATGTTGAAGATCTGTAAGCAGAGGGGACAGTGTTCACAGTCACTAGCCAGTGACCAGCGTGGCACCAGGTGGGTACCAGGCGATGTCGGGTGCAAACAGGAAGGAAGGTGTAGCTTGACTCTGCAGCCACGTGGTCCCTGAAGGTCGACGACGTCCAGGAGTCGAGTCACGAGCTGTCCCACGCAGGCTCTCGCTGTCGGCGGTGTCGGCGACTTGATCGAAGCAAACAAGCCTTGGCAAAAGCAATTGTTGTAGGCAAGGAGTTTAAGCTGATGGTTCTGACCAGCAAGGTCAGAGGAACTGCTCCTTTGGAGGGGAGCAAGGGCCAGTCTGGAGCAACCAGACCAGCGGTGTTTGTCGTAGATTTCGTCGCCAAGATGGCCACTAGCCAGCGGGCCAGCAACCGGTTAGGCGCGTCGAGTGGCAAAATGCAGAAGGGCCCCACGCAGATCGTGGAGATGCTGGAGGGCTCACCTTTGGTGCAGATGCTGCTCGAGGGTTGGGCTTCTCAGGACCCAAAGCACAACTTGGAGGGAGCCTCGGTTGTTGCACTGGTCAGCTTGTCGTAGTCGTTTCAAGATGGCTGGCTCCACGTGTCTCGGTGCCTCCACGGGTCTCCTCTTTGCAGGGACTGTGGATCGGGCGGTGAGAGGTCTGGAGGTCCAGGTCTTGTCAGTCTCTGGGCTCGGGCTCCGGCGGGAGGCGGCGGCAAAGCAGACGTTGATTCGCTGGATGGTGCTTGCGTTAGCAAGGTGGTCACTCCCTGACCACAGGGGAGATTGGCTTCAGTCCTCTGTGCAGCAGAGCGTCGAAGTTCCCGTCTTCTTCTTAGTTTTAAGTTGATTCCAGGATGTCTGAAGTCTTAGGACACAGCTCCTACCTTTATTCGGATTCTAGGGGCCGGACTACCTGCTAGGTCCCTCCCTATGGGTGGGACCAGGAAGGGGGGTGGTTACACCCCCAATCCTTTGTCCAGCTCGCCCCAGGCCCGGGACTGGTGTGCCCCAGGACCGGTTTGAACTGGCATATGCACCGAGGCTCCTTGTGAGCCACAGGCATGTCTGGTTTCTTTCAAGCCCTACCTGACCAATACACAAAATCCTGTCTGGGGTGGTGCACGCACCTCCCCTGGCAGGAAACCCTTTGTCCACACCTCCCAAGCTGAAAGGACTCCCAGCAGCAGGAGGGCAGACTTGTGTCTGTGGTGGCAGCATCCATTTTGTGGAGCTGAGGCTATGTCTGATTTTACCCGGGTTTCAGGCACTGTACATGTCGTGTCCCTCTAGAAGGGTGGAATGCTAACCCCGTCGCCAGAATTGGCGAGGGGTTAGTATTCCAATTCGTATGACACCTTACTCGACATGTTTTGATAAAGCCAAACCAAAGATAGCATTTAACCGCGAGGTTCATAATGCACTTAAGAGTATATGGTATGACGATATCTGGAAACAGTAGAAGGAAGTTGTTCCGACCACTGCAGACAGGCTCAGCTCATGCCAGAGCACCATCTCACATGGAACCAAGCACTCTGCCTTCAGGGTTGTTAAGGCCTGCCATAGGAGTGACTTATAGGTTACCAGGTGTCCCATTTAAGGTTAGGTATAGGTATACTACACCTAAGTAAGAGGTGATTACACCAACTTACCCCAGCTGAGTGATCAGCCAGTTGTGTCAAATTGTTAGGCCAAGCCTGGGGTGGCATAATACATGCTGCAGCCCTTGGCAGGCCTTGGGTACACCAATGCCCTGGGTACCTAGTGTACACTGGTACAGGGGCTGACAGGGTGATCCAACCAATTGGGTATGTACCTAGGGTACATGGAGTCCATTTTAAAGAGAGAACAGCCAGGCTGAGATCCTGAATAGCAGGATCTCAGGCCAACTAAGTCGAAAAACCAGCTAGACACTAGGCAAAAATTTGGGGGTAACCATAGTCAGATATCCACCTTCCTACAGTCAGTCAGTGTCAGTCAGTGTCAGTCAGTCAGTGTCAGTCAGTGTCAGTCAGTGTCAGTCAGTCAGTGTCAGTGTCAGTCAGTCAGTGTCAGTCAGTGTCAGTCAGTCAGTGTCAGTCAGTGTCAGTGTCAGTCAGTCAGTGTCAGTCAGTCAGTGTCAGTCAGTCAGTGTCAGTCAGTGTCAGTCAGTCAGTGTCAGTCAGTCAGTGTCAGTCAGAGTCAGTGTCAGTCAGTGTCAGTCAGTGTGCGTCAGTCGTAGAGTCAGTCAGTCAGTGTCAGTCAGTCAGTGTCAGTCAGAGTCAGTGTCAGTCAGTGTCAGTCAGTGTGGGTCAGTCATAGAGTCAGTCAGTCAGTGTCAGTCAGTCAGTGTCTGTCAGTCAGTGTCAGTCAGTCAGTGTCTGTCAGTCAGTGTCAATCAGTCAGTCAGTGTCAGTCAGTCAGTGTCAGTCAGAGTCAGTGTCAGTCAGTGTCAGTCAGTCGGAGAGTCAGTCAGTGTCAGTCAGTCAGTGTCTGTCAGTCAGTGTCTGTCAGTGTCAGTCAGTGTCTGTCAGTCAGTGTGTGTCAGTATCAGTCAGTGTCAGTCAGACAGTGTCTGTCAGTGTCAGTCAGTCAGTGTCAGTCAGTGTCAGTCAGAGTCAGTGTCAGTCAGAGTCAGTCAGTCAGTGTCAGTCAGTCAGTGTCAGTCAGTGTCAGTCAGTGTCAGTCAGTCAGTATCTGTCAGTCAGTGTCAGTCAGTCGGAGAGTCAGTCAGTCAGTGTCAGTCAGTGTCAGTCAGTGTCAGTCAGTCAGTGTCAGTCAATCAGTGTCAGTCAGTGTAAGTCAGTGTCAGTCAGTCAGTGTCAGTCAGTGTCAGCCAGTGTCAGCCAGTGTCAGTCAGCCAGTGTCAGTCAGTCAGTGTCGGTCAGTCAGTGTCAGTCAGTCAGTGTCAGTCAGTCAGTGTCAGTCAGTGTCAGTCAGTCAGTGTCAGTCAGAGTCAGTGTCAGTCAGTGTCAGTCAGTGTGCGTCAGTCGGAGAGTCAGTCAGTCAGTGTCAGTCAGTCAGTGTCTGTCAGTCAGTGTCAGTCAGGCAGTGTCTGTCAGTCAGTGTCAGTCAGTCAGAGAGTCAGTCAGTCAGTGTCAGTCAGTCAGTGTCAGTCAGTCAGTGTCTGTCATTCAGTGTCTGTCAGTGTCAGTCAGTGTCTGTCAGTCAGTGTCTTTCAGTATCAGTCAGTGTCTGTCAGTCAGTGTCTGTCAGTGTCAGTCAGTGTCTGTCAGTGTCTGTCAGTCAGTGTCTGTCAGTCAGTGTCTGGCAGTCAGTGTCTGGCAGTCAGTGTCAGTCACTGTCATCCAGTCAGTGTCAGCTAGTGTCAGTCAGTGTCAGTCAGTGTCAGTCAGTCAGTGTCAGTCAGTCAGTGTCAGTCAGTGTCAGTCAGTCAGTATCAGTCAGTCAGTGTCAGTCAGTCGGAGAGTCAGTCAGTCAGTGTCAGTCAGTGTCAGTCAGTGTCAGTCAGTCAGTGTCAGTCAGTGTCAGTCAGTCTCAGTCAGTCTTTGTCAGTCAGTCAGTGTCAGTCAGTGTCAGTCAGAGTCGGTGTAGGAGAGTAGGGTCTGCAATCCTATGATCACCCAGATTTTTTGCTTTTGCTTCATTGGTTTACGACTTTCCCTGGCTGTGGGCCTGCCAATCAGACCCACAGCCTAGCTGTTCTCTCTCCAGATTAACACACATGTACATTAGGTGCATCCACTAATTGGAACTGGGCCGCCTTATCAGTCCCTGTATCAGCATACCACAGGTATCCAGGGCATCGGCGTACCCAGGGCCTACCAGGGGCTGCAGCATGTATTATGCCACCCCTGGATGGCCACCCAAATCTGACACAACTGGCTGCACGACAGCTGGGGCAAGGTGGTGTAATCACCCGTTGCTGTAGGTGTAGTATTCCTATACCTAACCCTAAAATGGACGCATGGATTCCTATCAGTCACTCCTATGGCAGGCCTTATCAATCCTGAAGGCAGAGTGCTGGGAATCATGTGAGATGGTGCTCTGGCGTGAGCTGAGCCCGTCGACGGCTTGCGGAACCAAGTCCTAATAGCTGTTCCATGGTGACGCGTGCCATCTACCTTAAAATGCATTATAATCCTCGCG
Organism: Triturus cristatus; assembly: GCF_964204655.1. Taxonomy (NCBI): domain Eukaryota; kingdom Metazoa; phylum Chordata; class Amphibia; order Caudata; family Salamandridae; genus Triturus; species Triturus cristatus. The sequence continues at coordinate 462,552 of NW_028188052.1, forward strand.
GTTATTTGCTAGCTATGGCATCGCATCACCCACACATGTCGAGTAAGGTGTCATACGAATTGGGATACGAACCCCTCGCCAATTCTGGCGACGGGGTTAGCATTCCACCCTTCTAGAGGGACACGACATGGAAGTAACCTTGAACCCCGGTTAAAGTTGACTCAAGCCTCAGCATCACAAAATGGATGCTGCCACCAGACACAAGTCTGACCTCCTGCTGCTGGGAGACCTTCCAGCGAGGGGAGCTTGGACAAAGGGTTTCCTGTCGAGGGTGGTGTTAGCACCATCCCAGACAGGGTTTGTGTATCCCAGGTAGGCAGGGCCGAAAGGAAGGTGATTGCAAGTGGCACCCCGGTGCTCACTGTGCATGTCCCGGCTCAAACCAGTTTCGGGGGCACCCCAGCCCCTGAGCTGGGGCGAAGCCGGACAAAGGATAGGGGTGTAACCACCCCCCTCCTGGTCATACCCATAGGTAGGACCTAGTCACGGGCCGGCCCCTTTTCCTAGTATAAAGGTAGGAGCGAGTCCCCTTCCCAAATTGGATAATTCTGAATCTTGAACTACTTTCCACGAAAGGAACTCTTGACTTTTTCTGATGTCTCTCCCTTGTGGCAAGGAGTAGCCACCCTGAACCAGCAGGCACCACCTAAGCGCTTGCGGTTTGCTGCACGTCTCTCCTACGGATCAAGACTGCCCAGCTCGACGAGACCCGGATTCCCCGCCATCTCTGACCTCTACCTACATCGTCAGCCCAGCTGAGATTCGTAGGTGTGACGAGACCTGCGGGACCGGCCATCTTCAGAACCTGCACGACTCTTATCTAGCACAACCACCGAGGGACCCTCGAGTGAGTGCACCTAGGGTTTGAGAAGCCCTAACCCTGAGTAGCTCCAGCACCAAAGCCTGCCTCCCCAGCATCCCCGAGATCTGCGTGGGGGCCCTTCTGCTCCTTGCTGCTCATCGCGTTGTCCGGCCACTCGCCGTCGGCTAGTGGCCCTCTTCACGACGCACCACGACAGTTTTTCATCACTGGTCTGGTTGCTCCAGACTGGCCCTTGCTCCCCTTCAACAGAGGAGTACCTCGGACCCTCCTGGTCCACTCCAGACGCCATCTTGACTCCCCCGCGTGGGCTTGCCTCTGCCAAGACCTGCTGCCGCACTCCTGGGCCCAGCATCATCGACAGCAGACACCTTCGTGGGACAGCTCGCCCTCCATCCTGGTCGCCGCCGCACCTCCTGGTCCGAGGAACAGCCGAGTCCGACGTCACCCACTCACCTGGTCGAGGTGACTTCAGTCGGTACCTTCCTGGTGCCCACACGATCGCTGGCTAGCGGTTGAGAACTGAGTCCCCTCTGCTTTCAGGTTTCCTTCATCACCGATCCAGGCTTGGATCTCGCTGAACATCGACACTGGTCGCCTGCCAGCAACTCCTTCTTTCAGGCTCCCGAGACTACAACGAGGACTCCCGACATCTTGCTGAACCCCACGCAGCCGCAGCCTCTGGGCTAGGTAACTCGAGCATTTCGGTGCTCCATCGTAGGTTCAAACTACAAGTGTCCAGCTCCTTTTCCGTTTAGTCCGACTGATCAGATTCAGTGTCAGTCAGTCAGTGTCAGTCAGTGTCAGTTGGTCAGTGTCAGTCAGTCAGTGTCAGTCAGTCAGTGTCAGTCAGTGTCAGTCAGTGTCAGTCAGTCAGTGTCAGTCAGTGTCAGCCAGTGTCAGCTAGTGTCAGTCAGCCAGTGTCAGTCAGTCAGTGTCGGTCAGTCAGTGTCAGTCAGTCAGTGTCAGTCAGTCAGTGTCAGTCAGTGTCAGTCAGTCAGTGTCAGTCAGAGTCAGTGTCAGTCAGTGTGCGTCAGTCAGAGAGTCAGTCAGTCAGTGTCAGTCAGTCAGTGTCAGTCAGTCAGTGTCAGTCAGTGTCAATCAGTGTTAGTCAGTTAGTCAGTGTCAGTCATTGTCAGTCATTGTCAGTCAGTGTCAGTCAGTCAGTGTCAGTCAGTGTCAGTCAGTCAGTGTCAGTCAGTGTCAGTGTCAGTCAGTCAGTGTCAGTCAGTGTCAGTGTCAGTCAGTCAGTGTCAGTCAGTGTCAGTCAGTGTCAGTCAGTCAGTGTCAGTCAGTCAGTGTCAGTCAGTGTCAGTCAGTGTCAGTCAGTCAGTGTCAGTCAGTGTCAGCCAGTGTCAGCTCGTGTCAGTCAGCCAGTGTCAGTCAGTCAGTGTCGGTCAGTCAGTGTCAGTCAGTCAGTGTCAGTCAGTCAGTGTCAGTCAGTGTCAGTCAGTCAGTGTCAGTCAGAGTCAGTGTCAGTCAGTGTGCGTCAGAGAGTCAGTCAGTCAGTGTCAGTCAGTCAGTGTCAGTCAGTCAGTGTCTGTCAGTCAGTGTCTGTCAGTGTCAGTCAGTGTCTGTCAGTATCAGTCAGTGTCTGTCAGTGTCAGTCAGTGTCTGTCAGTGTCTGTCAGTCAGTGTCTGTCAGTCAGTGTCTGTCAGTCAGTGTCTGGCAGTCAGTGTCAGTCACTGTCAGCCAGTCAGTGTCAGCCTGTGCCAGTCAGTGTCAGTCAGTGTCAGTCAGTCAGTGTCAGTCAGTCAGTGTCAGTCAGTGTCAGTCAGTCAGTATCAGTCAGACAGTGTCAGTCAGTCGGAAAGTCAGTCAGTCAGTGTCAGTCAGTGTCAGTCAGTCAGTGTCAGTCAGTGTCAGTCAGTGTCAGTCAGTCAGTGTCAGTCAGTCAGTGTCAGTCAGTGTCAGTCAGAGTCAGTGTCAGTCAGAGTCAGTCAGTCAGTGTCAGTCAGTCAGTGTCAGTCAGTGTCAGTCAGTGTCAGTCAGTCAGTATCTGTCAGTCAGTGTCAGTCAGTCGGAGAGTCAGTCAGTCAGTGTCAGTCAGTGTCAGTCAGTCAGTGTCAGTCAGTGTCAGTCAGTCAGTCTCAGTCAGTGTCAGTCAGTCTCAGTTAGTCAGTCTCAGTCAGTGTCAGTCAGAGTCAGTGTCAGTCAGAGTCAGTCAGTCAGTGTCAGTCAGTCAGTGTCAGTCAGTGTCAGTCAGTGTCAGTCAGTCAGTGTCAGTCAGTGTCAGTCAGTGTCAGTCAGTCAGTGTCAGTGTCAGTCAGTCAGTGTCAGTCAGTGTTAGTCAGTCAGTGTCAGTCAGTGTCAGTGTCAGTCAGTCAGTGTCAGTCAGTCAGTGTCAGTCAGTCAGTGTCAGTCAGTGTCAGTCAGTCAGTGTCAGTCAGTCAGTGTCAGTCAGAGTCAGTGTCAGTCAGTGTCAGTCAGTGTGCGTCAGTCGTAGAGTCAGTCAGTCAGTGTCAGTCAGTCAGTGTCAGTCAGAGTCAGTGTCAGTCAGTGTCAGTCAGTGTGGGTCAGTCATAGAGTCAGTCAGTCAGTGTCAGTCAGTCAGTGTCAGTCAGTCAGTGTCAGTCAGAGTCAGTGTCAGTCAGTGTCAGTCAGTCGGAGAGTCAGTCAGTGTCAGTCAGTCAGTGTCTGTCAGTCAGTGTCTGTCAGTGTCAGTCAGTGTCTGTCAGTCAGTGTGTGTCAGTATCAGTCAGTGTCAGTCAGACAGTGTCTGTCAGTGTCAGTCAGTCAGTGTCAGTCAGTGTCAGTCAGAGTCAGTGTCAGTCAGAGTCAGTCAGTCAGTGTCAGTCAGTCAGTGTCAGTCAGTGTCAGTCAGTGTCAGTCAGTCAGTATCTGTCAGTCAGTGTCAGTCAGTCGGAGAGTCAGTCAGTCAGTGTCAGTCAGTGTCAGTCAGTCAGTGTCAGTCAATCAGTGTCAGTCAGTGTAAGTCAGTGTCAGTCAGTCAGTGTCAGTCAGTGTCAGCCAGTGTCAGCCAGTGTCAGTCAGCCAGTGTCAGTCAGTCAGTGTCGGTCAGTCAGTGTCAGTCAGTCAGTGTCAGTCAGTCAGTGTCAGTCAGTGTCAGTCAGTCAGTGTCAGTCAGAGTCAGTGTCAGTCAGTGTCAGTCAGTGTGCGTCAGTCGGAGAGTCAGTCAGTCAGTGTCAGTCAGTCAGTGTCTGTCAGTCAGTGTCAGTCAGGCAGTGTCTGTCAGTCAGTGTCAGTCAGTCAGAGAGTCAGTCAGTCAGTGTCAGTCAGTCAGTGTCAGTCAGTCAGTGTCTGTCATTCAGTGTCTGTCAGTGTCAGTCAGTGTCTTTCAGTATCAGTCAGTGTCTGTCAGTCAGTGTCTGTCAGTGTCAGTCAGTGTCTGTCAGTGTCTGTCAGTCAGTGTCTGTCAGTCAGTGTCTGGCAGTCAGTGTCTGGCAGTCAGTGTCAGTCACTGTCATCCAGTCAGTGTCAGCTAGTGTCAGTCAGTGTCAGTCAGTGTCAGTCAGTCAGTGTCAGTCAGTCAGTGTCAGTCAGTGTCAGTCAGTCAGTATCAGTCAGTCAGTGTCAGTCAGTCGGAGAGTCAGTCAGTCAGTGTCATCAGTGTCAGTCAGTGTCAGTCAGTCAGTGTCAGTCAGTGTCAGTCAGTCTCAGTCAGTCTTTGTCAGTCAGTCAGTGTCAGTCAGTGTCAGTCAGAGTCGGTGTAGGAGAGTAGGGTCTGCAATCCTATGATCACCCAGATTTTTTGCTTTTGCTTCATTGGTTTACGACTTTCCCTGGCTGTGGGCCTGCCAATCAGACCCACAGCCTAGCTGTTCTCTCTCCAGATTAACACACATGTACATTAGGTGCATCCACTAATTGGAACTGGGCCGCCTTATCAGTCCCTGTATCAGCATACCACAGGTATCCAGGGCATCGGCGTACCCAGGGCCTACCAGGGGCAGCAGCATGTATTATGCCACCCCTGGATGGCCACCCAAATCTGACACAACTGGCTGCACGACAGCTGGGGCAAGGTGGTGTAATCACCCGTTGCTGTAGGTGTAGTATTCCTATACCTAACCCTAAAATGGACGTATGGATTCCTATCAGTCACTCCTATGGCAGGCCTTATCAATCCTGAAGGCAGAGTGCTGGGAATCATGTGAGATGGTGCTCTGGCGTGAGCTGAGCCCGTCGACGGCTTGCGGAACCAAGTCCTAATAGCTGTTCCATGGTGACGCGTGCCATCTACCTTAAAATGCATTATAATCCTCGCGGTTATTTGCTAGCTATGGCATCGCATCACCCACACATGTCGAGTAAGGTGTCATACGAATTGGGATACGAACCCCTCGCCAATTCTGGCGACGGGGTTAGCATTCCACCCTTCTAGAGGGACACGACATGGAAGTAACCTTGAACCCCGGTTAAAGTTGACTCAAGCCTCAGCATCACAAAATGGATGCTGCCACCAGACACAAGTCTGACCTCCTGCTGCTGGGAGACCTTCCAGCGAGGGGAGCTTGGACAAAGGGTTTCCTGTCGAGGGTGGTGTTAGCACCATCCCAGACAGGGTTTGTGTATCCCAGGTAGGCAGGGCCGAAAGGAAGGTGATTGCAAGTGGCACCCCGGTGCTCACTGTGCATGTCCCGGCTCAAACCAGTTTCGGGGGCACCCCAGCCCCTGAGCTGGGGCGAAGCCGGACAAAGGATAGGGGTGTAACCACCCCCCTCCTGGTCACACCCATAGGTAGGACCTAGTCACGGGCCGGCCCCTTTTCCTAGTATAAAGGTAGGAGCGAGTCCCCTTCCCAAATTGGATAATTCTGAATCTTGAACTACTTTCCACGAAAGGAACTCTTGACTTTTTCTGATGTCTCTCCCTTGTGGCTAAGGAGTAGCCACCCTGAACCAGCAGGCACCACCTAAGCGCTTGCGGTTTGCTGCACGTCTCTCCTACGGATCAAGACTGCCCAGCTCGACGAGACCCGGATTCCCCGCCATCTCTGACCTCTACCTACATCGTCAGCCCAGCTGAGATTCGTAGGTGTGACGAGACCTGCGGGACCGGCCATCTTCAGAACCTGCACGACGCTTATCTAGCACAACCACCGAGGGACCCTCGAGTGAGTGCACCTAGGGTTTGAGAAGCCCTAACCCTGAGTAGCTCCAGCACCGAAGCCTGCCTCCCCAGCATCCCCGAGATCTGCGTGGGGGCCCTTCTGCTTCTTCCTGCTCATCGCGTTGTCCGGCCACTCGCCGTTGGCTAGTGGCCCTCTTCACGACGCACCACGACAGTTTTTCATCACTGGTGTGGTTGCTCCAGACTGGCCCTTGCTCCCCTTCAACAGAGGAGTACCTCGGACCCTCCTGGTCCACTCCAGACGCCATCTTGACTCCCCCGCGTGGGCTTGCCTCTGCCAAGACCTGCTGCCGCACTCCTGGGCCCAGCATCATCGACAGCAGACACCTTCGTGGGACAGCTCGCCCTCCATCCTGGTCGCCGCCGCACCTCCTGGTCCGAGGAACAGCCGAGTCCGACGTCACCCACTCACCTGCTCGAGGTGACTTCAGTCGGTACCTTCCTGGTGCCCACACGATCGCTGGCTAGCGGTTGAGAACTGAGTCCCCTCTGCTTTCAGGTTTCCTTCATCACCGATCCAGGCTTGGATCTCGCTGAACATCGACACTGGTCGCCTGCCAGCAACTCCTTCTTTCAGGCTCCCGAGACTACAACGAGGACTCCCGACATCTTGCTGAACCCCACGCAGCCGCAGCCTCTGGGCTAGGTAACTCGAGCATTTCGGTGCTCCATCGTAGGTTCAAACTACAAGTGTCCAGCTCCTTTTCCGTTTAGTCCGACTGATCGGATTCCTCCGGAATCAGTAACTTTAGACTCTCTAACCTCTCCCATTCCACTTGCAGTGTAAATGGTTTCGTGCCCTTCGGGCATTTGTGTAAATTGTGCAACTAGAAGTATTTTCCCAAGAGTTTTGTATTGTGCTTAGCTCCCTGACTCATAAAGAGCCAGGGTAGTCTTGTTATAAATAAATATCCTTTATTTTCATAACAACTTGTGTGGTGTCCTTTCACTTGGTGTTCAAGGGGTATAACAGCTGGCTTAACACGCCCTCTAGAGTTTAGCCTGAAGACTGCTCTTGTCCACGCTACTAGGATATCTGGTCTACAAGGTTGACTTACAACCAAACATCAATAAGGGTCGTTTGGAATGATACACAGTGATCACTAGAATAGTGAGCACTACATATCAGGCCAACTTCTCACATTGGTGAGCAGCGGTTGGGATTTGAGCTTACTGTTGTTTTACCACACACGTATCCTAAGAATATCAAGTTGAAAGATCACATAAGTACCCAGGTACATATAACTTAACTTAGAATACTCGGAGTTCTACTGAACCAGCTGTTATAGTGAAACAGGGACTAGCACACCCTGACTATAACTCTTAGCAAGGGATCAGTAGGGAAACACATAGTGTAGGTAGGTGCATCACTTACACCTCACTAGAAAGCATGTCGGTCCGCGGAGAGTCTGCAGAGACTCCCTTAGTGGTCATTGACCCTCCACAGGTCATGTCACGATATGCAGTTCTTAGCTTCACGGAGATGAGACAACTGTGTGCCTCCAGGAAGTTAAAACAGGGTTCTAACCCTACCGTCCCATTCATGATAGGTCTCTTAGAGACTTATGATGCTAGAAGGGCTCTTAACGTAGGCCCCTCTAACCCAGATGGGAGCATGCCCCCCTTAGAGGGAACCCTTGGTGACCCAGACCTCGGCCTCCATACAGAGGAGGAAGAGGAGGAATTATCAGGAGACGAGGCAGACAAAGGTCCAGTAGTAGTCGGCAGGCTCACGAGGACCAACTTAAGCAGGTATGAGAATGGAACTGGGGGAGCCCCGGGCCCACGCTCAAGCAGGCTTAACCTTGGGAACGGACGAGCTAGGTCTCTCTCGAGAGGCTCTAACAGATCTGTTCGAACACATGTCTCTCAGGCATCTTCTCAGAGAGGAATGACGTCCCCTCAGAGAAGGGAGCACGAAGCGAAGATGAGGGAAGTCAATCTGAGGATCGAGCGGGAAGAACTTGCCCTCGCCAAAGAAAGACTTGCCTTGGCCCGAGAGCAGAAATTGAGTGGGTTAGACCCCACTGGTGGCAGCATTCCCATTAGATAGAAAGACAGGGGTATAGACACTAGACACCTGAGTAAAATAGTGCCCCCCTTTAAACAAGGGGACGACATCCACAAGTGGATAACTGCTTTGGAGAGGGCCTGCACTGTCCAGTGCGTCCCCCCAAGTCAGTGGGCAGCTATACTGTGGCTCTCCTTTGAAGGTAAAGGACGGGACAAGCTCCTCACTACAAGAGCTGAGGATGCTAACAACTACCAAGTCCTGAAAAATACACTGATTGATGGGTTCGGCTTAACCACTGAGCAGTACAGGTTGCTGTTCAGAGACACCCAGAAAATTCAGTCTCAGGATTGGACTGACTTTGTCGATTGTGCCACTAAGGCTTTGGAAGGCTGGTTGCTGGGTAGCAATGTTACTGATTACACAGGATTGTACAATCTTATCATGAGAGAACAGATTTTAAACAACTGTCAGAACCAATTGTTGCATCAGCACCTTGTCGACTCGGAGCTGACCTCTCCCCAAGAATTGGGAAAGAAGGCAGACAGATGGGTCAGAACAAGGGTCAAGCAGAACCAGACTCAGAACCAGGGTGGTCAGAAGAAAGCAGACCAAAAGGGTGGTAACAAGAACGAACAAAATGACCAGAAGTCTTCGACAGGTCCCCAACAAACCAAAGAGGGTGGGGGTCAGGCTTCACAGAAGAAGAAGACTCAAGAAGGCCAGTCAAAAAGGTGGTGCCAATACTGTAAAAGTAAGACTCACTGGTTTAGTGAGTGCACCAAGAAAGGAGGGCAAACTCCTGCCACTGCAGCCCCTAAGGCACCTGCACCCCCTAGTACAGTCAGCAGTGGTAGTGCGCCTCCCAAGGCATTAGTTGGGTTAACCTTGGGAACTGAGGGGTGTGACGACTTAGTTGGCACGCTCACTCAGGCCGTCCTTGTCTGTACAGGGGATATGGATATGTCCCCTGATGCCACTCCCAATACTTTGGGCAAATACAGGCAGACGCCTTTGATCAATGGAAAAGTGGCTCAGGCCTACAGGGACACTTGTGCCAGTGTCACAATGGTGACACCAAACTTTGTGGACCCTGGGCAGATCATGCTAGGTATCGATTACCTAGTGACCAATGCCAGCAATGTCACTACCAATCACAGTATGGCAGTTGTTGATTTCTCCTGGGGAGGGGTAAGTGGCCCAAAGAAAGTTGTGGTTAGTTCAGACCTACCCGTAGAATGTCTGTTGGGCAATGATTTGGAAACGTCACAATGGTCAGAAGTGGAGCAGAGGACTCACATGGAAATGTTAGGCTTGCCAGCACATGTGCTTGCTGTGACCAGGTCACAGGCCAAAAGATGCCCCGCTGAACAGGTGCTGGATCCTGGAAGAACGGACCAGACACCATCCAAGAAAAGGAGCAGTAAGGGTAAGGCCTCGCCTTCCCCCTTGCCCCAGGTCGTGGATCAAGTCTCTGAGGAGGCTGACCTTAAAGAACTGAGGGAAACTGAGCCAAAAGAGCTTGAACCTGGTCAGGTTGAGTTTCTGGGCTCAGGGGGACCCTCTAGGGAAGACCTGGGGAAGGCACAGTTAGACTGCCCCTCACTTGAACCCCTCAGGCAGCAAGCTGCTGCTGAGGCTGCAGGGAACGCCACAGGTACCCACAAAGTGTACTGGGACGATGGACTCCTGTACTCCGAGGCAAGAGACCCCAAGCCTGGCGCGACCAGGAGGCTGGTCGTCCCCTTGTCTCTGAGAGGTTTCCTTCTTACCTTGGCCCACGAGATTCCCCTTGCAGGTCACTTAGGCCAGAATAAGACTTGGGACAGAATTGTTCCACACTTTCACTGGCCCCACATGTCCGAAGATACGAAGGAGTTTTGTCGCTCCTGTGTCACTTGCCAAGCCAGTGGTAAGTCAGGTGGCACGACAAAGGCCCCCCTCATACCACTGCCGGTGGTGGGGGTACCCTTTGAACGAGTGGGGATCGACATTGTCGGACCAATGGAACCCCAGACAGCATCAGGGCACAAGTTTATTCTGGTGGTGGTGGACCACGCCACCAGGTATCCTGAAGCTATTCCCCTTAGGACCACTACAGCACCTGTTGTGGCACGAGCCCTAGTTGGAGTGTTCTCCAGAGTGGGCTTCCCTAAGGAGGTTGTCTCTGACAGAGGTGCAAACTTCATGTCGGGATATCTGACTGCCATATGGAAGGAGTGTGGTGTCAACTACAAGTTCACCACACCCTATCACCCACAATGCAATGGGCTTGTTGAGAGATTCAACAGGACCCTGAAAGGGATGATTCATGGTCTACCTGAAAAGCTTCGGCGGAGATGGGATGTCCTGATACCCTGCCTCTTGTTCGCCTACAGAGAGGTCCCGCAGAAGGGGGTTGGCTACAGCCCTTTTGAGCTTCTGTTCGGACATCCTGTAAGGGGACCCCTTTGTTTGGTAAAGGAAGGATGGGAGAGACCTCTCAAAAAGCCGGCATCAAACATTGTGGACTATGTGCTCGGTCTCCGCTCGCGGATGGCTGAGTACATGGAAAAGGCATCTAAATACCTTGAGGCGAGCCAAGAATTACAAAAAGCTTGGCACGACCAAAAGGCTGTCCTGACTGTGTGTCAGCCTGGACAGAAGGTGTGGGTGCTGGAGCCAGTGGCCCCAGCAGCACTCAAAGACAAATGGTCTGGGCCCCACACGATCATTGAGCAAAAGGGAGAGGTCACCTACTTGGTAGACCTGGGAACTCCCCGGAGCCCCCACCGGGTGCTCCATGTAAACAGGCTCAAAGCATATGTCGACAGGGAGGGCATGGGCTTGCTCATGGCCACAGATGAGGGACAAGAGGAGGAGAGTGACCCTCTCCCGGACCTGCTCTCTCAGAACCCTGACGATGGGTCAGTAGATGGTGTTGTCTTTTGTGGCAGCCTCTCTGGACATCAACAAAAGGATTGTAAACAGGTTCTTCAATCCTTCCGACATATGTTCTCTCTGACACCCAGTCAGACCAATTGGTGTACCCATGAGGTCGACACTGGGGACAGTCTGCCCGTAAAGAGTAAAATCTATCGACAGCCTGATCATGTCAGAGACTGCATCAAGACAGAGGTGCAGAAAATGTTGGAGCTGGGAGTCATTGAGCCCTCGGACAGCCCCTGGGCTAGTCCAGTAGTTCTCGTGCCAAAACCTCACACCCAGGGCGGTAAGAAAGAAATGAGGTTTTGCGTAGACTACAGAGGCCTCAATGCAGTCACTAAGACTGACGCCCACCCAATACCAAGAGCAGATGAACTTATAGACCGGTTGGCTTCAGCCAACTACTTAAGTACATTTGACCTGACAGCTGGGTATTGGCAAATCAGGTTAGCTGAGGAGGCCAAGCCCAAAACCGCATTTTCTACTCCGGGTGGGCATTATCAGTTCGTGGTAATGCCCTTTGGTTTGAAAAATGCACCTGCCACCTTCCAAAGGCTGGTGAATCAAGTTCTCACTGGGTTGGACGACTTCTGTGCGGCGTATCTGGACGATTTTGCTGTCTTTAGCTCCACCTGGGAGGATCACCTGGTCCACCTGAGGAAAGTGTTAGAGGCTCTGCAAAAGGCAGGCCTCACTATCAAGGCCACTAAGTGCCAGATAGGGCAGACACAGGTTGTATACCTGGGCCACCTGGTAGGTGGAGGCCAGGTTCAGCCATTGGAGAGCAAGATACAGGCCATCCAGGACTGGGCTCCTCCAACCACCCAGACTCAGGTTCGAGCTTTCTTGGGCCTGACTGGTTATTACCGGAAATTTGTCAGAAATTATGGATCCATTGTGACGCCGCTAAACGACCTGACAAGTAATAAGATGCCAAAAAAAGTTCAGTGGACAGCAAGCTGTCAAAAGGCATTCGATGAACTAAAGCAGGCCATGTGCGCAGCACCTATCCTAAAGAGTCCAGACTACTCCAAAACATTCATTGTCCAAACAGACGCTTCGGAGTTGGGTGTGGGAGCTGTTCTATCTCAGCTGAATTTTGATGGTCATGACCAGCCCATAGCTTTTATTAGCAGGAGGCTGACCCCCAGAGAGAAGAATTGGTCAGCTATTGAGAGGGAGGCCTTTGCTGTGGTTTGGGCCCTGAAGAAGTTGAGGCCATACTTGTTTGGCACTCACTTCAAGATTCAGACCGACCATAAGCCCCTCTTGTGGCTAAATCAAATGAAGGGTGAAAACCCCAAACTACTTAGGTGGTCCATTTCCCTACAGGGGATGGACTTCACAGTGGAGCATAGACCTGGCACTGATCATGGCAATGCAGATGGGCTCTCCAGGTATTTCCACTTAGAGCAAGAAGACTCACCTGGTCAAGGTTAGCTTATTGTCCCAAAGTTTGGGGGGGGGGTCATGTAGGAGAGTAGGGTCTGCAATCCTATGATCACCCAGATTTTTTGCTTTTGCTTCATTGGTTTACGACTTTCCCTGGCTGTGGGCCTGCCAATCAGACCCACAGCCTAGCTGTTCTCTCTCCAGATTAACACACATGTACATTAGGTGCATCCACTAATTGGAACTGGGCCGCCTTATCAGTCCCTGTATCAGAATACCACAGGTATCCAGGGCATCGGCGTACCCAGGGCCTACCAGGGGCTGCAGCATGTATTATGCCACCCCTGGATGGCCACCCAAATCTGACACAACTGGCTGCACGACAGCTGGGGCAAGGTGGTGTAATCACCCGTTGCTGTAGGTGTAGTATTCCTATACCTAACCCTAAAATGGACGCATGGATTCCTATCAGTCACTCCTATGGCAGGCCTTAACAATCCTGAAGGCAGAGTGCTGGGAATCATGTGAGATGGTGCTCTGGCGCGAGCTGAGCCCGTCGACGGCTTGCGGAACCAAGTCCTAATAGCTGTTCCATGGTGACGCGTGCCATCTTAAAATGCATTATAATCCTCGCGGTTATTTGCTAACTATGGCATCGCATCACCCACACATGTCGAGTAAGGTGTCATACGAATTGGGATACGAACCCCTCGCCAATTCTGGTGACGGGGTTAGCATTCCACCCTTCTAGAGGGACACGACATGGAAGTAACCTTGAACCCCGGTTAAAGTTGACTCAAGCCTCAGCATCACAAAATGGATGCTGCCACCAGACACAAGTCTGACCTCCTGCTGCTGGGAGACCTTCCAGCGAGGGGAGCTTGGACAAAGGGTTTCCTGTCGAGGGCGGTGTTAGCACCATCCCAGACAGGGTTTTTGTATCCCAGGTAGGCAGGGCTGAAAGGAAGGTGATTGCAAGTGGCACCCCGGTGCTCACTGTGCATGGCCCGGCTCAAACCAGTTTCGGGGGCACCCCATCCCCTGAGCTGGGGCGAAGCCGGACAAAGGATAGGGGTGTAACCACCCCCCTCCTGGTCCCACCCATAGGTAGGACCTAGTCATGGGCCGGCCCCTTTTCCTAGTATGAAGGTAGGAGTGAGTCCCCTTCCCAAATTGGATAATTCTGAATCTTGAACTACTTTCCACGAAAGGAACTCTTGACTTTTTCTGAAGACTCTCCCTTGTGGCTAAGGAGTAGCCACCCTGCACCAGCAGGCACCACCTAAGCGCTTGCGGTTTGCTGCACGTCTCTCCTACGGATCAAGACTGCCCAGCTCGACGAGACCCGAATTCCCCGCCATCTCTGACCTCTACCTACATCGTCAGCCCAGCTGAGATTCATAGGTGTGACGAGACCTGCGGGACCGGCCATCTTCAGAACCTGCACGACGCTTATCTAGCACAACCACCGAGGGACCCTCGAGTGAGTGCACCTAGGGTTTGAGAAGCCCTAACCCTGAGTAGCTCCAGCACCGAAGCCTGCCTCCCCAGCATCCCCGAGATCTGCGTGGGGGCCCTTCTGCTCCTTGCTGCTCACCGCGTTGTCCGGCCACTCGCCGTCGGCTAGTGGCCCTCTTCACGACGCACCACAACAGTTTTTCATCACTGGTCTGGTTGCTCCAGACTGGCCCTTGCTCCCCTTCAACAGAGGAGTACCTCGGACCCTCCTGGTCCACTCCAGACGCCATCTTGACTCCCCCGCGTGGGCTTGCCTCTGCCAAGACCTGCTGCCCCACTCCTGGGCCCAGCATCATCGACAGCAGACACCTTCGTGGGACAGCTCGCCCTCCATCCTGGTCGCCGCCACGCCTCCTGGTCCGAGGAACAGCCGAGTCCGACGTCACCCACTCACCTGGTCGAGGTGACTTCAGTCGGTACCTTCCTGGTGCCCACACGATCGCTGGCTAGCGGTTGAGAACTGAGTCCCCTCTGCTTTCAGGTTTCCTTCATCACCGATCCAGGCTTGGATCTCGCTGAACATCGACACTGGTCGCCTGCCAGCAACTCCTTCTTTCCGGCTCCCGAGACTACAATGAGGACTCCCGACATCTTGCTGAACCCCACGCAGCCGCAGCCTCTGGGCTAGGTAACTCGAGCATTTCGGTGCTCCATCATAGGTTCACACTACAAGTGTCCAGCTCCTTTTCCGTTTAGTCCGACTGATCGGATTCCTCCGGAATCAGTAACTTTAGACTCTCTAACCTCTCCCATTCCACTTGCAGTGTAAATGGTTTCGTGCCCTTCGGGCATTTGTGTAAATTGTGCAACTAGAAGTATTTTCCCAAGAGTTTTGTATTGTGCTTAGCTCCCTGACTCATAAAGAGCCAGGGTAGTCTTGTTATAAATAAATATCCTTTATTTTCATAACAACTTGTGTGGTGTCCTTTCACTTGGTGTTCAAGGGGTATATGTGATGGTAAACAGCTGGCTTAACACGCCCTCTAGAGTTTAGCCTGAAGACTGCTCTTGTCCACGCTACTATGATAGCTGGTCTACAAGGTTGACTTACAACCAATCATCAATAAGGGTCGTTTGGAATGATACACAGTGATCACTAGAATAGTGAGCACTACATATCAGGCCAACTTCTCACAGTCAGTGTCAGTCAGAGTCAGTCAGTCAGTGTCAGTCAGTCAGTGTCAGTCAATGTCAGTCAGTGTCAGTCAGTCAGTCAGTGTCAGTCAGTGTCAGTCAGTGTCAGTCAGTGTCAGTCAGTCAGTGTCAGTCAGTCAGTGTCAGTCAGTCAGTCAGTCAGTGTCAGTCAGTGTCAGTCAGTCAGTGTCAGTCAGTGTCAGTCAGTCAGTGTCAGTCAGTGTCAGTATCAGTCAGTCAGTGTCAGTCAGTGTCAGTGTCAGTCAGTCAGTCAGTGTCAGTCAGTGTCAGTCAGTCAGTGTCAGTCAGTCAGTGTCAGCCAGTCAGTGTCAGTCAGTGTCAGTCAGTGTCAGCCAGTGTCAGTCAGTCAGTGTCAGTCAGTCAGTGTCAGTCAGTGTCAGTCAGTCAGTGTCAGTCAGAGTCAGTTTCAGTCAGTGTCAGTCAGTGTCAGTCAGTCGGAGAGTCAGTCAGTCAGTGTCAGTCAGTCAGTGTCAGTCAGTCAGTGTCAGTCAGTGTCAGTCAGTGTCAGTCAGTGTCAGTCAGTCGTAGAGTCAGTCAGTCAGTGTCAGTCAGTCAGTGTCAGTCAGTGTCAGTCAGTGTCAGTCAGTCAGTGTCAGTCAGTCAGTGTCAGTCAGTGTCAGTGTGAGAAGTTGGCCTGGTATATGATGTTCACTAGTTAAAGTGACCACCTTGTACCATGCCAAGCAACCCTATGGTGTGGTTGTAAGTCAACCTTTTCGGACCAGCTGCCCTAGTGGTAGCGTAGGCTAAGCAGTCTTTGAGGCTAAACTCGTGAAACGTGTTAAGCAAGCTGTTTTACCAAATGTAACCCCCCCTTATACCAATGAAAGGACACCACACAGATATATATTGAAAATATATATGTATTTATTTCTCAAAGTATCCCCTAGACTCTTTATGAGCACAGGAGCACAAATCGTTAAACAAGAATACGTTAGAATACACAGAAGTTGCACTTTATATGGATAGGCCCTGGTGGCCACTCGAACCATATACTAAAATAGTGGTATAAGTACCACGAACAGAAAAGGGAAAAGGCCTAGGGCCTCTAGAATCGCTGGGCCTACAAGGAGCTAACTTTAGTTAGTGACCAGGAGGTCCACGGGTTGCGTGTGCAGAGCAAATAGTCACACGCGGGCTCCCATAGGTTTTCAATGGGTGCGTAAAAGTTACAAAGTTACTGCAAAAAGGATCTTCCGGATGGACTATGAACTCAAGATTGGAAACACAGACACTAGAGATGTTACTCTACACTTGGGCACCGGAGTGCCAGCTTTACCTCACCCACAGGAAGCGGGTGCATAGGTCTCGAAGTGCGTCGGGTTTCTCCTATATGTTCAATGGAGCCTGAAGACAAAGATGCTGCAGGCGGTCGGTCCGGAAGGGATGCGGTGGATCCAAGGGTGGATCGGAGTTGTAGAAGACCTGTAAGCAGAGGGGACAGTGTTCACAGTCACTAGCCAGTGACCAGCGTGGCACCAGGTGGGTACCAGGCGATATCGGGTGCAAACAGGTGGTGAAGGGTAGCTTGTCTCCGCAGCCACGTGGTCCCTGAAGGTCGACGACGTCCAGGAGTCGGTTCACGAGCTGTCCTGCGCAGGCTCTCGCTGTCGGCGACTCAAAAGAAGCAAACAAGCCTTGGCAAAAGCAATTGTTGTGGAAAACGAAAGCTGATGGTTCTGACCAGCAAGGTCAGAGGGACTGCTCCTTTGGAGGGGAGCAAGGGCCAGTCTGGAGCAACCAGACCAGCGGTGTAGTTCTTGAAGTTCGTCGCCAAGATGGCCACTAGCCAACGGGCCAGCAACCGGTTAGGCGCGTCGAGTGGCAAAATACGGAGGGGCCCCACGCAGATCGTGGAGATGCTGGAGGGCTCACCTTTGGTGCAGATGCTGCTCGGGTGTTGGGCTTCTCAGATCCCAAAGCACAACTTGGAGGGAGCCTCGGTTGTTGCACTTGCAGCTTGTCGTGGTCTTTTCAAGATAGCTGGCTCCACGTGTCTCGGTGCCTCCACGGGTTCCTTCTTTTCAGGGACTGGTGATCGGGCGGTGAGAGGTCTGGAGGTCCAGGTCTTGTCAGTCTCTGGGCTCGTGCTCTGGCGGGAGGCGGCGGCAAAGCAGACGTTGATTCGCTGGATGGTGCTTGCGTTAGCAAGGTGGTCACTCCCTGACCACAGGGGAGATTGGCTTCAGTCCTCTGTGCGGCAGAGCGTCGAAGTTCCCATCTTCTTCTTGTAGTTAAGTTGATTCCAGGATGTCTGAAGTCTTAGGACACAGCTCCTACCTGACCAATACACAAAATCCTGTCTGGGGTGGTGCACGCACCTCCCCTGGCAGGAAACCCTTTGTCCACACCTCCCAAGCTGGAAGGACTCCCAGCAGCAGGAGGGCAGACTTGTGTCTGTGGTGGCAGCATCCATTTTGTGGAGCTGAGGCTATGTCTGATTTTACCCGGGTTTCAGGTACTGTACATGTCGTGTCCCTCTAGAAGGGTGGAATGCTAACCCCGTCGCCAGAATTGGCGAGGGGTTAGTATTCCAATTCGTATGACACCTTACTCAACATGTTTTGATAAAGCCAAACCAAAGATAGCATTTAACCGCGAGGTTCATAATGCACTTAAGAGTATATGGTATGACGATATCTGGAAACAGTAGAAGGAAGTTGTTCCGACCACTGCAGACAGGCTCAGCTCATGCCAGAGCACCATCTCACATGGAACCAAGCACTCTGCCTTCAGGATTGTCAAGGCCTGCCATAGGAGTGACTGATAGGTTAACATGTGTCCCATTTAAGGTTAGGTATAGGTATACTACACCTAAGTAAGAGGTGGTTACACCAACTTACTCCAGCTGAGTGATCAGCCAGTTGTGTCAAATTTGTTAGGCCAAGCCTGGGGTGGCATAATACATGCTTCAGCCCCTGGCAGGCCTTAGATACACCAATGCCCTGGGTACCTAGTGTACACTGGTACAGGGGCTCACAGGGTGATACACTTCCAATTGGGTATGTACCTAGGGTACATGGAGTCCATTTTAAAGAGAGAACAGCCAGGCTGAGATCCTGAATGGCAGGATCTCAGGCCAACTAAGTCGAAAAACCAGCTAGACACTAGGCAAAAATTTGGAGGTAACCATAGTCAGATATCCACCTTCCTACACAACCCCCCCCCCAAACGAAGGGAGATAAGGCTGACCTTGACCAGGTAAGCCTATATTGCCCAAGTGGCCATATAAGGAGGAACCAGCACTGGCATGGTTACCCCCTGTCTCATGGTCCACTAAGCAATCCCTCACCCTAAGGGTATCAGAGGGTCTCCACCATAGGGAATCTCTACATTTGGTGTGTCTTGGCAAAGTAAAAGGCTGGTGTTGAGATGGAGTACTGAAGTGAGTGTCCTCAAAGTGAGGCCTCAGCTTCCTCCAATCATCCTCCACCATGGATCCCTTTCTTTCCTTAGCTGAGTTGCACTGTGCTCTCAGGGTCAGCCTCTGGCTACCTAAAGCTGGAGGCTGGGTCCCTTTTGTGGGCTTACTGGAGGGACAGGTCAGGTCTGGGGCCCTAAGGTCCCATGTTTGCCTGTGCCCAACAGAATCCCTCTGGGGGAGGTCCCTAACTACCTGTAAAGGAGATCCCTCAGGAATGTTTTTACCCATCACCTGGCTAGGACTACTAGCCAGGCAATCCTCATTCTTTTGATGGGGGGGTTCTTGTGGACAGGGGCCCTCTTGGGGTCCACTGGCCTCCCTGACCTCTGCAGCCCTGGGCTGACTGAGGCAGGGTAGAGAGAGGCAGGCTACCTGCACCAGACTGGGTCCCACCTTGGAAAGATCCACTGACATCAGAGGCTCTGCCAGGCCAGGCCTGGCTACCTCTGGGGCAGTTCCTTCTCAAGGGGTGGGGTCAGATCCCTGAGGAGGATGACCTTTTCCTAATGTCTGGGGAGAGGGAGACTTTTCTTCCTCCCCACTACTCTCTGTTTGTGTGGAGTGATCCATTGTTTCAGGCTTCGCTACACCTATGTCAGTCTGAGTATAGGCTGAGACCATTACAGCCTTGCCAACCTTTTCAGGGAGGCACTCAGTTTGGGTTTGAGCTGTGACTGTCACAGCTCTGCCAGTCTCTACAGGGAAGTTTGTCTGTGCCTGGGCTGTGGCTACCACTGCCCTTCCAACCCTTTCAGGGAGGAAATCTATTTGGACAGGGGTTGTGCTTGGCACAACCCCACTACCCTTTTTTGAAAGGCCTACCATTTTAGAATGGGTGTCTTGTTCAACTCCAGCCCAAGCTGAGAGTTCTAGGTCATTCCCCAGTAAGCAGTCTACAGGCAAGGTTGGGGACACTGCCACCCTTTTAGGGCCAGTGACACCTCCCCAGCTGAGACACACCTCTGCCATGGGATGACTGTTCTGTTTGCCATCAATGTTAGTTACCTGGTAGGAGCAACCAGGCAAAAGCTGCTCAGAGGGAACTAGCCAATGGGCCACCATAGTGATGCTAGCTCCAGTGTCTCTGTAGGCCTCAGCTTTTGTGCCATTGATGTAGGGCTCCTGTCTGTACCTACCCAAAGTGTTGGGACAGGCAGTGAAGTTGGCAAACCCCATGCCACCATCACAGACAAGAGTATCTGTTGTAGGGGGATTGGCTAAGCCAGGGTCCCCCTGTGTTCCCCAAGTAAACCCACCCAAATTTCTGGGGGCACTCCCACCACCTGGGGGATTGCTGCTGACAGTAATAGGTGGTGTGACAGGAGTAATTGGAGGAACAGTTTTGTTTTTAGCCTTTGGGAAACTGCTGTCAGTTTTCCAATGCCCAGGAATTTTACATTCATGGCAGTAAGGCTTTTTACCTGTGGTAGAGGAGGGAGCTTGGGACCCACCACCCTGTGTGGAGTTTTGGGGCCCTGAGGAAGATTTCACTTTTGCTTTATCCCCAACCTTCTCTTGAGGTTTGGTGGTATCTTTCTTTTGGTCACCACCCTGATTCATAGGCCTGATCCTGGTCCTGACCCATTTATCTACCCTCTTTCCCAATTCTTGGGGAGAGGTCAAATCTGAGTCTACCAGGTGTTGATGGAGGAGCTGGTTTTGACAGTTACTTAAAATCTGTTCTCTCATCATCAAATTGTACAATCCTGTATAATCAGATACCTTACTTCCCAGCAACCAACCCTCCAAAGCCTTAGTGGCACATTCAACATATTCAGACCAGTCCTGAGTCTGTGTCTTCTGGGTATCTCTGAACATTAACCTGTACTGTTCAGTGGTTAAGCCTAACCCATCAACCAGGACACTCTTCAGGGCTCTGTAGTTTCTGACATCCTCCTCTCTAACAGTGAGGAGTCTGTCTCTGCCTCTTCCTTCAAAGGAGAGCCAGAGGATTGCTGCCCACTGGTCTTCAGGAACCTGCTGCACTTTGCAGGCTCTCTCAAGAGCAGTCATCCATTTGTGGATGTCATCCCCACTTTTGTAGGGGGGCACAACCTTAGACAGGTTCCTAGTATCAAAGACCCTATCTTTGTCCTTAGGGACAATGCTGCCACCACTGGGTATAGACTCACTCTCTTTAGGTCGCCTAGCCTTACTCAGTTTCTCTTCCATCAGAGCTACTTCTAGCTCCTGTTTCCTGATTCTCAGCTGAGCTTCCTGCATTCTGGCCTCATGCTCCCTCCGCTGAGGGGTGGTCATCCTTCTCCTGGAGTGACCTTGAGAGCCTCTAGAGGCATGATAAGCATTAGATTCACCTGAGTGATTCCTTTGCCTCCCAAGCCCCTGGTTAAGTCCACTAGGGAGATCCAATGGGTGATCCAATTGTCAGTCCCCAGTAGCCTTAAGTTAGCTGGGCCACGTATAACACTTGGCACTGGGCTAGTTCTCCCTTCATCCTCACTACCTCCTGTATCCCCATCACTTTCCTCCTCTGTAGTATGATTCTCATCTAAGGGATGACTATTGGAAAGGGGTACTTCAGTAGCATCTTCAGAAGGGGGGCCTCCTGTTCCTGTCCCTAAGGGGCTTAACTGGGAGGCTTTCCTGAGAGCTTTCTGATCTTCATCAGCCTGTAAAAGCTCTCTGAGTTCAGCAGAAGTAGGATTCTTGGGCTGTTTAAGGCCCCTGATATTTGCCAACTGCCTGAGCTCATTTTGATTTAGAGTAGCAAAGATGGATGGTGCCCTCTGGGGGTCACTCTCAACAGAGATGGGTACATTGGACCCCTCTGCCCCAGCCATTGCTCTTAAGTGTGGGTGGATGTGTTGCAATCTACCTTCACTTGGGTTTACCTACTAAACCTATCTAGTAGTTGTAGTCAGGGTGTGTGTAGGAGAGTAGGGTCTGCTATCCTATGGTCACCCCAAATTTTTGCTTTTTGCTTCACTGGTTTTTGACATATTGAGGCTGTGGGCCTGCCAATCAGACCCCCAGCCTGCTGTTCTCTCTACTAAATTAAAACTATGCACCCTAGGTGCATAACCAACTGGAAGTGGATCACCCTGTCAGCCCCTGTACCAGTGTACACTAGGTACCCAGGGCATTGGTGTACCCAAGGCCTGCCAAGGGCTGCAGCATGTATTATGCCACCCCAGGCTTGGCCTAACGATTTGACACAACTGGCTGATCACTCAGCTGGGGTAAGTTGGTGTAATCACCTCTTACTTAGGTGTAGTATACCTATACCTAACCTTAAATGGGACACCTGGTAACCTATAAGTCACTCCTATGGCAGGCCTTAACAATCCTGAAGGCAGAGTGCTTGGTTCCATGTGAGATGGTGCTCTGGCATAAGCTGAGCCTGTCTGCAGTGGTCGGAACAACTTCCCTCTACTGTTTCCAGATATCGTCATACCATATACTCTTAAGTGCATTATGAACCTCGCGGTTAAATGCTATCTTTGGTTTGGCTTTATCAAAACATGTCGAGTAAGGTGTCATACGAATTGGAATACTAACCCCTCGCCAATTCTGGCGACGGGGTTAGCATTCCACCCTTCTAGAGGGACACGACATGTACAGTACCTGAAACCCGGGTAAAATCAGACATAGCCTCAGCTCCACAAAATGGATGCTGCCACCACAGACACAAGTCTGCCCTCCTGCTGCTGGGAGTCCTTCCAGCTTGGGAGGTGTGGCCAAAGGGTTTCCTGCCAGGGGAGGTGCGTGCACCACCCCAGACAGGATTTTGTGTATTGGTCAGGTAGGGCTTGAAAGAAACCAGACATGCCTGTGGCTCACAAGGAGCCTCGGTGCATATGCCAGTTCAAACCGGTCCTGGGGCACACCAGTCCCGGGCCTGGGGCGAGCTGGACAAAGGATTGGGGGTGTAACCACCCCCCTTCCTGGTCCCACCCTTAGGGAGGGACCTAGCAGGTAGTCCGGCCCCTAGAATCCGCTTAAAGGTAGGAGCTGTGTCCTAAGACTTCAGACATCCTGGAATCAACTTGAAACTAAGAAGAAGACGGGAACTTCGACGCTCTGCCGCACAGAGGACTGAAGCCAATCTCCCCTGTGGTCAGGGAGTGACCACCTTGCTAACGCAAGCACCATCCAGCGAATCAACGTCTGCTTTGCCGCCGCCTCCCGCCGGAGCCCGAGCCCAGAGACTGACAAGACCTGGACCTCCAGACCTCTCACCGCCCGATCCACAGTCCCTGCAAAGAGGAGACCCGTGGAGGCACCGAGACACGTGGAGCCAGCCATCTTGGAACGACTACGACAAGCTGACAAGTGCAACAACCGAGGCTCCCTCCAAGTTGTGCTTTGGGTCCTGAGAAGCCCAACCCTCGAGCAGCATCTGCACCAAAGGTGAGCCCTCCAGCATCTCCACGATCTGCGTGGGGCCCTTCTGCATTTTGCCACTCGACGCGCCTAACCGGTTGCTGGCCCGCTGGCTAGTGGCCATCTTGGCGACGAAATCTACGACAAACACCGCTGGTCTGGTTGCTCCAGACTGGCCCTTGCTCCCCTCCAAAGGAGCCGTTCCTCTGACCTTGCTGGTCAGAACCATCAGCTTAGACTCCTTGCCTACAACAATTGCTTTTGCCAAGGCTTGTTTGCTTCGATCAAGTCGACGACACCGCCGACAGCGAGAGCCTGCGTGGGACAGCTCGTGACTCGACTCCTGGACGTCGTCGACCTTCAGGGACCACGTGGCTGCAGAGTCAAGCTACACCTTCCTTCCTGTTTGCACCCGACATCGCCTGGTACCCACCTGGTGCCACGCTGGTCACTGGCTAGTGACTGTGAACACTGTCCCCTCTGCTTACAGGTCTTCAACATCTCCGATCCACTCTTGGGTCCACTGCATCTCTCCCGGACCGACCGCCTGCAGCATCTTTGTCTTCAAGCTCAACGGAACAGATAGAAGAAACCCGACGCACTTTGAGGCCTATGCACCTGCTTCCTGTGGGTGAGGTAAAGCTGGTACTCCGGTGCCCAAGTGTAGTAATACATCTCTAGTGCCTGTGTTCCAAATCTTAAGTTCCTAGTTAACCCGGAAGATCTCCTTTGCAGTAACTTTGTACTTTTTACGCACCCATTGAAACCTATGGGAGCACGCGTGTGACTATTTGCTCTGCACACGCCACCCGTGGACCTCCTGGTCACTAACTGACGTTAGCTCCTTGTAGGCCCAGCGATTCTAGAGGCCCTAGGCCTTTTCCCTTTTCTGTTCGTGGTACTTATACCACTATTTTAGTATATGGTTCGAGTGGCCACCAGGGCCTATCCATATAAAGTGCAACTTCTGTGTATTCTGTGATAATCTTGTTTGACGATTTGTGCTCCTGTGCTCATAAAGAGACTAGGGGTTACTTTGATAAATAAATACATATATATTTTGAATATATATCTGTGTGGTGTCCTTTCATTGGTATAAAAGGGGGTTGCATTTGGTAAAACAGCTGGCTTAACACGCTTCACGAGTTTAGCCTCAAAGACTGCTTAGCCTACGCTACCACTAGGGCAGCTAGTCCGAAAAGGTTGACTTACAACCACACCATAAGGGTTGCTTGGCATGGTACAAGGTGATCACTTTAACTAGTGAGCATCATATACCAGGCCAACTTCTCACAGTGTGCTACTCCCTTTGCTCTACAACACTAAGTCCAGTAGAACTTAAGTATATCTAATCTTGTTTTATATGTACCTACAGGTACCTATGTGATCTTTCAATTGGTAACCAAGAGATTACAATGGTAAAACACAGCAAGCTCAAATCCAACCGCTGCTCACCAATGTGAGAAGTTGGCCTGGTATATGATGTTCACTAGTTAAAGTGACCACCTTGTACCATGCCAAGCAACCCTTATGGTGTGGTTGTAAGTCAACCTTTTCGGACCAGCTGCCCTAGTGGTAGCGTAGGCTAAGCAGTCTTTGAGGCTAAACTCGTGAAACTTGTTAAGCAGGCTGTTTTACCAAATGTAACCCCCCTTATACCAATGAAAGGACACCACACAGATATATATTGAAAATATATATGTATTTATTTCTCAAAGTATCCCCTAGACTCTTTATGAGCACAGGAGCACAAATCGTTAAACAAGAATAGGTTAGAATACACAGAAGTTGCACTTTATATGGATAGGCCCTGGTGGCCACTCTAACCATATACTAAAATAGTGGTATAAGTACCACGAACAGAAAAGGGAAAAGGCCTAGGGCCTCTAGAATCGCTGGGCCTACAAGAAGCTAACTTTAGTTAGTGACCAGGAGGTCCACGGGTTGCGTGTGCAGAGCAAATAGTCACACGCGGGCTCCCATAGGTTTTCAATGGGTGCGTAAAAGTTACAAAGTTACTGCAAAAAGGATCTTCCGGATGGACTATGAACTCAAGATTGGAAACACAGACACTAGAGATGTTACTCTACACTTGGGCACCGGAGTGCCAGCTTTACCTCACCCACAGGAAGCGGGTGCATAGGTCTCGAAGTGCGTCGGGTTTCTCCTATATGTTCAATGGAGCCTGAAGACAAAGATGCTGCAGGCGGTCGGTCCGGAAGGGATGCGGTGGATCCAAGGGTGGATCGGAGTTGTAGAAGACCTGTAAGCAGAGGGGACAGTGTTCACAGTCACTAGCCAGTGACCAGCGTGGCACCAGGTGGGTACCAGGCGATGTCGGGTGCAAACAGGTGGTGAAGGGTAGCTTGTCTCCGCAGCCACGTGGTCCCTGAAGGTCGACGACATCCAGGAGTCGGTTCACGAGCTGTCCCACGCAGGCTCTCGCTGCTGGCGGTGTCGGCGACTCAAAAAAAGCAAACAAGCCTTGGCAAAAGCAATTGTTGTGGAAAACAAAATAAGCTGATGGTTCTGACCAGCAAGGTCAGAGGGACTGCTCCTTTGGCGGGGAGCAAGGGCCAATCTGAAGCAACAAGACCAGTGGTGTAGTTCTTGAAGTTCGTCGCCAAGATGGCCACTAGCCAACGGGCCAGCAACCGGTTAGGCGCGTCGAGTGGCAAAATGCAGAGGGGCCCCATGCAGATCGTGGAGATGCTGAAGGGCTCCCCTTTGGTGCAGATGCTGCTCCGGTGTTGGGCTTCTCAGATTCCAAAGCACAACTTGGAGGGAGCCTCGGTTGTTGCGTTTGCAACTTGTCGTGGTCTTTTCAAGATGGCTGGCTCCACGTGTCTCGGTGCCTCCAAGGGTTCCTTCTATTCAGGGACTGTGGATCGGGTGGTGAGAGGTCTGGAGGTCCAGGTCTTGTCAGTCTCTGGGCTCGGGCTCCGGCGGGAGGCGGCGGCAAAGCAGATGTTGATTCGCTGGATGGTGCTTGTGTTAGCAAGGTGGTCACTCCCTGACCACAGGGGAGATTGGCTTCAGTCCTCTGTGCGGCAGAGCGTCGAAGTTCCCGACTTCTTCTTGTAGTTAAGTTGATTCCAGGATGTCTGAAGTCTTAGGACACAGCTCCTACCTGACCAATACACAAAATCCTGTCTGGGGTGGTGCACGCACCTCCCCTGGCAGGAAACCCTTTGTCCACACCTCCCAAGCTGGAAGGACTCCCAGCAGCAGGAGGGCAGACTTGTGTCTGTGGTGGCAGCATCCATTTTGTGGAGCTGAGGCTATGTCTGATTTTACCCGGGTTTCAGGTACTGTACATGTCGTGTCCCTCTAGAAGGGTGGAATGCTAACCCCGTCGCCAGAATTGGCGAGGGGTTAGTATTCCAATTCGTATGACACCTTACTCGACATGTTTTGATAAAGCCAAACCAAAGATAGCATTTAACCGCGAGGTTCATAATGCACTTAAGAGTATATGGTATGACGATATCTGGAAACAGTAGAAGGAAGTTGTTCCGACCACTGCAGACAGGCTCAGCTCATGCCAGAGCACCATCTCACATGGAACCAAGCACTCTGCCTTCAGGATTGTCAAGGCCTGCCATAGGAGTGACTGATAGGTTAACATGTGTCCCATTTAAGGTTAGGTATAGGTATACTACACCTAAGTAAGAGGTGGTTACACCAACTTACTCCAGCTGAGTGATCAGCCAGTTGTGTCAAATTTGTTAGGCCAAGCCTGGGGTGGCATAATACATGCTTCAGCCCCTGGCAGGCCTTAGATACACCAATGCCCTGGGTACCTAGTGTACACTGGTACAGGGGCTCACAGGGTGATCCACTTCTAATTGGGTATGTACCTAGGGTACATGGAGTCCATTTTAAAGAGAGAACAGCCAGGCTGAGATCCTGAATGGCAGGATCTCAGGCCAACTAAGTCGAAAAACCAGCTAGACACTAGGCAAAAATTTGGAGGTAACCATAGTCAGATATCCACCTTCCTACACAACCCCCCCCCCCCAAACGAAGGGAGATAAGGCTGACCTTGACCAGGTAAGCCTATATTTCCCAAGTGGCCATATAAGGAGGAACCAGCACTGGCATGGTTACCCCCTGTCTCATGGTCCACTAAGCAATCCCTCACCCTAAGGGTATCAGAGGGTCTCCACCATAGGGAATCTCTACCTTTGGTGTGTCTTGGCAAAGTGGTCACTCCCTGACCACAGGGGAGATTGGCTTCAGTCCTCTGTGCGGCAGAGCGTCGAAGTTCCCATCTTCTTCTTGTAGTTAAGTTGATTCCAGGATGTCTGAAGTCTTAGGACACAGCTCCTACCTGACCAATACACAAAATCCTGTCTGGGGTGGTGCACGCACCTCCCCTGGCAGGAAACCCTTTGTCCACACCTCCCAAGCTGGAAGGACTCCCAGCAGCAGGAGGGCAGACTTGTGTCTGTGGTGGCAGCATCCATTTTGTGGAGCTGAGGCTATGTCTGATTTTACCCGGGTTTCAGGTACTGTACATGTCGTGTCCCTCTAGAAGGGTGGAATGCTAACCCCGTCGCCAGAATTGGCGAGGGGTTAGTATTCCAATTCGTATGACACCTTACTCGACATGTTTTGATAAAGCCAAACCAAAGATAGCATTTAACCGCGAGGTTCATAATGCACTTAAGAGTATATGGTATGACGATATCTGGAAACAGTAGAAGGAAGTTGTTCCGACCACTGCAGACAGGCTCAGCTCATGCCAGAGCACCATCTCACATTGAACCAAGCACTCTGCCTTCAGGATTGTCAAGGCCTGCCATAGGAGTGACTGATAGGTTAACATGTGTCCCATTTAAGGTTAGGTATAGGTATACTACACCTAAGTAAGAGGTGGTTACACCAACTTACCCCAGCTGAGTGATCAGCCAGTTGTGTCAAATTTGTTAGGCCAAGCCTGGGGTGGCATAATACATGCTTCAGCCCCTGGCAGGCCTTAGATACACCAATGCCCTGGGTACCTAGTGTACACTGGTACAGGGGCTCACAGGGTGATCCACTTCCAATTGGGTATGTACCTAGGGTACATGGAGTCCATTTTAAAGAGAGAACAGCAAGGCTGAGATCCTGAATGGCAGGATCTCAGGCCAACTAAGTCGAAAAACCAGCTAGACACTAGGCAAAAATTTGGAGGTAACCATAGTCAGATATCCACCTTCCTACAGTCAGTCAGTCAGTGACAGTCAGTCAGTGTCAGTCAGAGTCAGTTTCAGTCAGTGTCAGTCAGTGTCAGTCAGTCGGAGAGTCAGTCAGTCAGCGTCAGTCAGTCAGTGTCAGTCAGTAAGTGTCAGTCAGTGTCAGTCAGTGTCAGTCAGTCGGAGAGTCAGTCAGTCAGTGTCAGTCAGTCAGTGTCAGTCAGTGTCAGTCAGTGTCAGTCAGTCAGTGTCAGTCAGTCAGTGTCAGTCAGTGTCAGTCAGTCAGTGTCAGTCAGTGTCAGTGTCAGTCAGTCAGTGTCAGTCAGTGTCAGTGTCAGTCAGTCAGTGTCAGTCAGTGTCAGTGTCAGTCAGTCCGTGTCAGTCAGTCAGTGTCAGTCAGTCAGTGTCAGTCAGTGTCAGTCAGTGTCAGTTAGTCAGTGTCAGTCAGTGTCAGCCAGTGTCAGTAAGTGTCAGTCAGTGTCAGTTAGTCAGTGTCAGTCAGTGTCAGTCAGTCAGTGTCAGTCAGTGTCTGTCAGTCAGTGTCAGTCAGTCAGTGTCAGTCAGTCAGTGTCAGTCAGAGTCAGTGTCAGTCAGTGTCAGTCAGTGTCAGTCAGTCGGAGAGTCAGTCAGTCAGTGTCAGTCAGTCAGTCAGTGTCAGTCAGTTGGAGAGTCAGTCAGTCACTGTCAGCCAGTCAGTGTCAGTCAGTCAGTGTCAGTCAGTGTCAGTCAGTCAGTGTCAGTCAGTCAGTGTCAGTCAGTGTCAGTCAGTGTCAGTCAGTGTCAGTCAGTCAGTATCAGTCAGTGTCAGTCAGTCAGTCTCAGTCAGTCAGTCTCATTCAGTCAGTGTCACTCAGTCAGTCTCAGTCAGTGCCAGTCAGAGTCAGTGTCAGTCAGTGTCAGTCAGTCAGTGTCAGTCAGTCAGTGTCAGTGAGTGTCAATCAGTGTTAGTCAGTTAGTCAGTGTCAGTCAGTGTCAGTCAGTGTCAGTCAGTCAGTGTCAGTCAGTGTCAGTCAGTCAGTGTCAGTCAGTATCAGTGTCAGTCAGTCAGTGTCAGTCAGTATCAGTGTCAGTCAGTCAGTGTCAGTCAGTGTCAGTCAGTCAGTGTCAGTCAGTCAGTGTCAGTCAGTTACTGTCAGTCGGTGTCAGTCAGTGTCAGTCAGTCAGTGTCAGTCAGTGTCAGTCAGTGTCAGCCCGTGTCAGTCAGCCAGTGTCAGTCAGTCAGTGTCGGTCAGTCAGTGTCAGTTAGTCAGTGTCAGTCAGTCAGTGGCAGTCAGTGTCAGTCAGTCAGTGTCAGTCAGAGTCAGTGTCAGTCAGTGTCAGTCAGTGTGCGTCAGTCGGAGAGTCAGTCAGTCAGTGTCAGTCAGTCAGTGTATGTCAGTCAGTGTCAGTCAGGCAGTGTCTGTCAGTCAGTGTCAGTCAGGCAGAGAGTCAGTCAGTCAGTGTCAGTCAGTCAGTGTCAGTCAGTCAGTGTCTGTCAGTCAGTGTCTGTCAGTGTCAGTCAGTGTCAGTCAGTGTCTGTCAGTATCAGTCAGTGTCTGTCAGTCAGTGTCTGTCAGTGTCAGTCAGTGTCTGTCAGTGACTGTCAGTCAGTGTCTGTCAGTCAGTGTCTGTCAGTCAGTGTCAGGCAGTCAGTGTCAGTCACTGTCAGCCAGTCAGTGTCAGCTAGTGTCATTCAGTGTCAGTCAGTGTCAGTCAGTCAGTGTCAGTCAGTCAGTGTCAGTCAGTGTCAGTCAGTCAGTATCAGTCAGTCAGTGTCAGTCAGTTGGAGAGTCAGTCAGTCAGTGTCAGTCAGTGTCAGTCAGTCAGTGTCAGTCAGTGTCAGTCAGTCAGTGTCAGTCAGTGTCAGTCAGTCTCCGTCAGTCAGTGTCAGTCAGTCAGTGTCAGTCAGTGTCAGTCAGAGTCAGTGTCAGTCAGAGTCAGTCAGTCAGTGTCAGTCAGTCAGTGTCAGTCAATGTCAGTCAGTGTCAGTCAGTCAGTCAGTGTCAGTCAGTGTCAGTCAGTTTCAGTCAGTCAGTGTCAGTCAGTCAGTGTCAGTCAGTGTCAGTCAGTGTCAGTCAGTCAGTGTCAGTGTCAGTCAGTCAGTGTCAGTCAGTGTCAGTCAGTCAGTGTCAGTCAGTGTCAGTATCAGTCAGTCAGTGTCAGTCAGTGTCAGTGTTAGTCAGTCAGTCAGTGTCAGTCAGTCAGTGTCAGCCAGTCAGTGTCAGTCAGTGTCAGTCAGTGTCAGCCAGTGTCAGTCAGTCAGTGTCAGTCAGTCAGTGTCAATCAGTGTCAGTCAGTGTCAGTCAGTCAGTGTCAGTCAGAGTCAGTTTCATTCAGTGTCAGTCACTGTCAGTCAGGCGGAGAGTCAGTCAGTCAGTGTCAGTCAGTCAGTGTCTGTCAGTCAGTGTCAGTCAGTTGGAGAGTCAGTCAGTCAGTGTCAGTCAGTCAGTGTCTGTCAGTGTCTGTCAGTCAGTGTCTGTCAGTGTCAGTCAGTGTCTGTCAGTCAGTGTCTGTCAGTCAGTGTCAGTCAGTCAGTCAGTCAGTGCCTGTCAGTGTCAGTCAGTGTCTGTCAGGTTCTGTCAGTCAGTGTCTGTCAGTCAGTGTCTGTCAGTCAGTGTCAGTCACTGTCAGTCATTCATTGTCAGCCAGTGTCAGTTAGTGTCAGCCAGTGTCAGTCAGTCAGTGTCAGTCAGTGTCAGTCAGTCAGTGTCAGTCAGTCAGTGTCAGTCAGTCAGTGTCAGTCGTAGAGTCAGTCAGTCAGTGTCAGTCAGTGTCAGTCAGTGTCAGTCAGTGTCAGTCAGTCTCAGGCAGTCAGTCTCAGTCAGTCAGTCTCAGTCAGTCAGTGTCAGTCAGTCAGTGTCAGTCAGTGTCAGTCAGTCAGTCAGTGTCAGTGTCAGTCAGTGTCAGTCAGTGTCAGTCTGTCAGTGTCCGTCAGTGTCAGTCAGTCAGTGTCAGTCAGTGTCAGGGTTAGTCAGTCAGTGTCTGTCAGTTTCAGTCAGTCAGTGTAAGTCAGTGTCAGTCAGTCAGTGTCAGTCAGTCAGTGTCAGTCAGTGTCAGTCAGTGTCAGTCAGTCGAGAGTCAGTCAGTCAGTGTCAGTCAGTCAGTGTCAGTCAGTGTCAGTCCGTGTCAGTCAGTCAGTGTCAGTCAGTCAGTGTCAGTCAGTGTCAGTCAGTCAGTGTCAGTCAGTGTCAGTCAGTCAGTGTCAGTCAGTGTCAGTCAGTGTCAGTCAGTCCGTGTCAGTCAGTCAGTGTCAGTCAGTCAGTGTCAGTCAGTGTCAGTTAGTCAGTGTCAGTCAGTCACTGTCAGCCAGTCAGTGTCAGTCAGTCTCAGCAAGTGTCATTCAGTGTCAGTCAGTGTCAGTCAGTCAGTGTCAGTCAGTCAGTGTCAGTTAGTCAGTGTCAGTCAGTGTCAGTCAGTCAGTGTCAGTCAGTGTAGGAGAGTAGGGTCTGCTATCCTATGGTCACCCCAAATTTTTGCTTTTTGCTTCACTGGTTTTTGACATATTGAGGCTGTGGGCCTGCCAATCAGACCCCCAGCCTGCTGTTCTCTCTACTAAATTAAAACTATGCACCCTAGGTGCATAACCAATTGGAAGTGGATCACCCTGTCAGCCCCTGTACCAGTGTACACTAGGTACCCAGGGCATTGGTGTACCCAAGGCCTGCCAAGGGCTGCAGCATGTATTATGCCACCCCAGGCTTGGCCTAACAATCTGACACAACTGGCTGATCACTCAGCTGGGGTAAGTTGGTGTAATCACCTCTTACTTAGGTGTAGTATACCTATACCTAACCTTAAATGGGACACCTGGTAACCTATAAGTCACTCCTATGGCAGGCCTTAACAATCCTGAAGGCAGAGTGCTTGGTTCCATGTGAGATGGTGCTCTGGCATGAGCTGAGCCTGTCTGCAGTGGTCGGAACAACTTCCTTCTACTGTTTCCAGATATCGTCATACCATATACTCTTAAGTGCATTATGAACCTCGCGGTTAAATGCTATCTTTGGTTTGGCTTTATCAAAACATGTCGAGTAAGGTGTCATACGAATTGGAATACTAACCCCTTGCCAATTCTGGCGACGGGGTTAGCATTCCACCCTTCTAGAGGGACACGACATGTACAGTACCTGAAACCCGGGTAAAATCAGACATAGCCTCAGCTCCACAAAATGGATGCTGCCACCACAGACACAAGTCTGCCCTCCTGCTGCTGGGAGTCCTTCCAGCTTGGGAGGTGTGGACAAAGGGTTTCCTGCCAGGGGAGGTCCGTGCACCACCCCAGACAGGATTTTGTGTATTGGTCAGGTAGGGCTTGAAAGAAACCAGACATGCCTGTGGCTCACAAGGAGCCTCGGTGCATATGCCAGTTCAAACCGGTCCTGGGGCACACCAGTCCCGGGCCTGGGGCGAGCTGGACAAAGGATTGGGGGTGTAACCACCCCCCTTCCTGGTCCCACCCTTAGGGAGGGACCTAGCAGGTAGTCCGGCCCCTAGAATCCGCTTAAAGGTAGGAGCTGTGTCCTAAGACTTCAGACATCCTGGAATCAACTTGAAACTAAGAAGAAGACGGGAACTTCAACATTCTGCTGCACAGAAGACTGAAGAAAATCTCCCCTGTGGTCAGGGAGTGACCACCTTGCTAACGCAAGCACCATCCAGCGAATCACCGTCTGCTTTGCCGCCGCCTCCCGCCGGAGCCCGAGCCCAGAGACTGACAAGACCTGGACCTCCAGACCTCTCACCGCCCGATCCACAGTCCCTGAAAAGAGGAGACCCGTGGAGGCACCGAGATACGTGGAGCCAGCCATCTTGGAACGACTACGACAAGCTGACAAGTGCAACAACCGAGGCTCCCTCCAAGTTGTGCTTTGGGTCCTGAGAAGCCCAACCCTCGAGCAGCATCTGCACCAAAGGTGAGCCCTCCAGCATCTCCACGATCTGCGTGGGGCCCTTCTGCATTTTGCCACTCGACGCGCCTAACCGGTTGCTGGCCCGCTGGCTAGTGGCCATCTTGGCGACGAAATCTACGACAAACACCGCTGGTCTGGTTGCTCCGGACTGGCCCTTGCTCCCCTCCAAAGGAGCAATCCCTCTGACCTTGCTGGTCAGAACCAACAGCTGATTTCCGAATCCTCCTACAATTGCTTTTGCCAAGGCTTGTTTGCTTCGATCAAGTCGCCGACACCGCCGACAGCGAGAGCCTGCGTGGGACAGCTCGTGAGCCGACTCCTAGACATCGTCGACCTTCAGGGACCACGTGGCTGCGGAGACAAGCTACCCCTCATCACCTGTTTGCACCCGACATCGCCTGGTACCCACCTGGTGCCACGCTGGTCACTGGCTAGTGACTGTGAACACTGTCCCCTCTGCTTACAGGTCTTCAACATCTCCGATCCACTCTTGGATCCACTGCATCTCTCCCGGACCGACCGCCTGCAGCATCTTTGTCTTCAAGCTCCACGGAACAGATAGAAGAAACCCGACGCACTTTGAGGCCTATGCACCCGCTTCCTGTGGGTGAGGTAAAGCTGGTACTCCGGTGCCCATGTGTAGTAATACATCTCTAGTGCCTGTGTTCCAAATCTTAAGTTCCTAGTCAACCCGGAAGATCCTCTTTGCAGTAACTTTGTACTTTTTACGCACCCATTGAAACCTATGGGAGCACGCGTGTGACTATTTGCTCTGCACACGCCACCCGTGGACCTCCTGGTCACTAACTGACGTTAGCTCCTTGTAGGCCCAGCGATTCTAGAGGCCCTAGGCCTTTTCCCTTTTCTGTTCGTGGTACTTATACCACTATTTTAGTATATGGTTTGAGTGGCCACCAGGGCCTATCCATATAACGTGCAACTTCTGTGTATTCTGTGATAATCTTGTTTGACGATTTGTGCTCCTGTGCTCATAAAGAGACTAGGGGTTACTTTGAGAAATAAATACATATATATTTTGAATATATATCTGTGTGGTGTCCTTTCATTGGTATAAAAGGGGGTTACATTTGGTAAAACAGCTGGCTTAACACGCTTCACGAGTTTAGCCTCAAAGACTGCTTAGCCTACGCTACCACTAGGGCAGCTAGTCCGAAAAGGTTGACTTACAACCACACCATAAGGGTTGCTTGGCATGGTACAAGGTGATCACTTTAACTAGTGAGCATCATATACCAGGCCAACTTCTCACATTGGTGAGCAGCGGTGGGATTTGAGCTTGCTGTGTTTTACCATTGTAATCTCTTGGTTACCAATTGAAAGATCACATAGGTACCTGTAGGTACATATAAAACAAGATTAGATATACATAAGTTCTACTGAACTTAGTTGTTGTAGAGCAAAGGGAGTAGCACACCCTGACTACAACTACTAGATAGGTTTAGTAGGTAAACCCAAGTGTAGGTAGATTGCAACACATCCACCCACACTTAAGAGCAATGGCCGGGGCAGAGGGGTCCACTGTACCCATCTCTGTTGAGAGTGACCCCCAGAGGGCACCATCCAGCTTTGCTACCCTTAATCAGAATGAGCTCAGGCATTTGGCAACTCTTAGAGGCCTTAAACAGCCCAAGAACCCAAACTCTGCTGAGCTCAGAGAGCTCTTACAGAATGATGAGAATCAGAGAGCACTCAAGAAAGCTTCCCAGTTAGCCCCCTTAGGGTCAGGAACAGGAGGCCCCCCTTCTGAAGATACTACAGAGGTACCCAGTTCCAATAGCCATCCCTTAGATGAGAACCATACTACAGGGGAGGAAAGTGGTGAGGATACAGAAAGTAGTGATGATGAAGGGAGAACTAGCCCAGTGCCAAGTATTATACTTGGCCCAGCTAAACTAAGGCTATTGGGGACTGACAATGGGTTCACCCCATTGGATCTCCCCAGTGGACTTAACACAGGGCTTGGGAGGCAGAGGAATCACTCAGGTGACTCCAATGCTTCTCATGGCTCTAGAGGCTCTCAAGGTCACTCCAGGAAAAGGATGACCACCCCTCAGAAAGGGAACATGAGGCCAGAATGCAGGAAGCCCAGCTGAGGATCAGGAAGCAGGAGCTAGAAGTAGCCCTGATGGAAGAAAAACTGAACAAGGCTAGGCAACCTAGAGATAGTGGGTCTATACCCACTGGTGGCAGCATTGTCCCTAAGGACAAAGATAGGGTCTTTGACAATAGGAACCTGTCTAAGGTTGTGCCCCCCTACAAAAGTGGGGATGACATCCACAAATGGATAACTGCTCTTGAGAGAGCCTGCAAAGTACAGCAGGTTCCTGAAGACCAGTGGGCAGCAATCCTCTGGCTCTCCTTTGAAGGAAGAGGCAGAGACAGACTCCTCACTGTTAGAGAAGAGGATGTCAGAAACTACAGAGTCCTGAAGAGTGTTCTGGTAGATGGGTTAGGCTTAACCACTGAACAGTACAGGTTAATGTTCAGAGACACCCAAAAGACACAGACTCAGGACTGGTCTGAATATGTTGAATGTGCCACTAAGGCTTTGGAGGGTTGGTTGCTGGGAAGTAAGGTATCTGATTTTACAGGATTGTATAATTTGATGATGAGAGAACAGATTTTAAATAACTGTCAAAACCAGCAACTGCATCAACACTTGGTTGACTCTGATCTGACCTCTCCCCAAGAATTGGGAAAGAAGGCAGACAAATGGGTCAGAACCAGGGTTAAGCAAAAGAACCAGAACCAGGGCCAAGGGGGTGATCAGAAGAAAACAGACCAAAAGGGTGGAGATCAGAAACCTAAAGACCAGAAGTCTTCAACAGGGCCCCAAACTACTGCTAAGGAGGGTGGGTCCCAACAGTCCAAGAAGAAGAAAGAAGGTCAGAAGAAACCCTGGTGCAATCATTGTAAAAATACAACTCACTGGACTAGTGATTGCAAAAAGGGTGGAGCCCCCAACACTGTTGCCCCTAAGGCACCTGCTCCCAGTACTACTGTTAGCAGTGTTGGTCCCCAGACAAAGGGTGTAGTGGGAATCACTATGGGAACTGAAGGAGATTCTGACTTAGACAGAACCCTTACACAGGCAGTCTTGATCTGTGATGGGGACATTGATTTGTCCCTGACTGTGAGCCCCAGTAACCTGGGCAAGTACAGACAGACTCCTTTAATTAATGACAAAGTGGCTCAAGCCTACAGGGACACATGTGCCAGTGTCACTATGGTGACACCAGGCTTTGTGGACCCTGGACAGTACATACCAGGTGAGAACTACCTGGTGACCAATGCCAGCAATGCCACTACTTCACATAGTGTGGCAGTTGTTAACTTCTCATGGGGAGGGGTAACTGGCCTCAAAAGGGTTGTGGTTAGTGCAGACCTCCCAGTAGAATGTTTGTTGGGCAATGACCTAGAGAGTTCTCTATGGTCAGAAGTGGAGTACAGGACTCATGCAGAGATGTTAGGTATATCATCACATGTCCTTGCTGTGACCAGGTCACAGGCCAAAAAGTGCCTCACTGAACCTCAGGTCTTGGATCCTGGAACAATGGACCAAGCACCTACCAAGAAGAAGAACAGGAGGGTCAAGGCTGTGCCTTCCCCCCTGCCTCAGAGTGATGATCAGCCTTCCCAGGAAGCTGATCTAGAGGACCCTGAAGGAACTGTCCCTGAAGAGCTTGAACCTGATCAGGTTGAGTTTCTGGGGACAGGGGGACCTTCAAGGGCTGACTTGAGGCAGGCTCAGTTATCCTGTCCCTCTCTTGAACCCCTCAGACAGCTGGCTGCTGCTGAGGCTGCTGGGAATGCTCAAGGTACCCATAAAGTGTATTGGGATGAAGGGCTCCTTTATTCAGAGGCTAGAGACCCCAAGCCTGGTGCTACCAGGAGGTTGGTCATACCTCTGCAATTTAGGGGCTTCCTTCTTACCTTGGCCCATGACATTCCTTTAGCAGGACACTTAGGCCAGAACAAGACCTGGGACAGGCTTGTCCCTCACTTTCACTGGCCTCATATGAATGAAGATACAAAGGAGTTTTGTCGCTCCTGTGTCACCTGCCAAGCCAGTGGCAAATCAGGTGGCACAACAAAGGCCCCCCTAATACCACTACCTGTGGTGGGGGTCCCCTTTGAAAGAGTGGGAATAGACATAGTGGGTCCCATGGATCCTCCCACTGCATCTGGGCACAGATTTATACTGGTGGTAGTGGATCATGCCACCAGGTATCCAGAAGCAATTCCCCTTAGGACCACTACAGCACCTGTTGTGGCCAGGGCCCTGCTGGGAGTATTCTCCAGAGTGGGGTTTCCTAAGGAGGTAGTATCTGACAGAGGTACCAACTTTATGTCAGGATACTTGACAGCTATGTGGAAGGAATGTGGTGTCAACTACAAGTTCACCACCCCTTATCACCCACAATGCAATGGGCTTGTTGAGAGATTCAACAAGACCCTAAAGGGTATGATCAAAGGATTACCTGAAAAGCTCAGGCGAAGATGGGACATCCTTCTACCCTGCCTTCTGTTTGCTTACAGAGAGGTCCCACAAAAAGGAGTTGGCTACAGCCCCTTTGAATTGTTGTTTGGGCACCCTGTGAGAGGCCCACTGTGTTTGGTGAAGGAAGGATGGGAGTTACCTCTCAAAAAGCCTAAGCTAGACATAGTGGACTATGTACTTGGTCTCCGCTCCAGGATGGCTGAGTATATGGAGAAGGCATCCAAAAACCTTGAGGCAAGCCAGGCCTTACAGAAAGCTTGGCATGACCAAAAGGCTGTCTTGGTTGAGTTTCAGCCAGGACAGAAGGTATGGGTGTTGGAGCCAGTGGCCCCAGCAGCACTCCAAGACAAATGGTCTGGACCCCATACAATCCTGGAAAAGAAGGGAGAGGTCACCTACTTGGTGGACCTAGGAACTCCCAGGAGTCCCCACAGGGTACTCCATGTTAACAGGCTTAAAGCATATGTTGACAGGGCAGACATGGGCTTGCTCATGGCTACAGATGAGGGACAGGAGGAAGAGAGTGACCCTCTCCCAGACCTGTTGTCTCAGAACCCTGAAGATGGCTCAGTTGAAGGAGTGACCCTTGGAGGCAACCTCACTGCCCATCAGCAGACTGAATGTAGACAGGTTCTACAATCATTTTCACATATGTTTTCCTTGATACCTAGTCAAACTGACTGGTGTACCCATGTTGTGGACACTGGTGACAGTCTGCCTGTAAAGAACAAACTTTACAGACAACCTGACCACGTCAGGGACTGTATAAAGGCTGAGGTACATAAAATGCTGGAATTAGGTGTCATTGAACCCTCAGAGAGCCCCTGGGCTAGCCCAGTGGTTCTGGTCCCCAAACCTCACACCAAAGATGGCAAGAGAGAGATGAGGTTCTGTGTGGATGACAGAGGACTCAATGCTGTCACCAGGACAGATGCACACCCTATTCCAAGGGCAGATGAGCTCATAGACAAACTAGCTTCTGCAAAGTTTTTGAGCACATTTGACTTAACAGCTGGCTATTGGCAAATCAGATTAGCTGAGGAGTCTAAGGCCAAAACAGCATTCTCAACCCCAGGTGGGCATTATCAGTTTGTGGTGATGCCCTTTGGTCTGAAGAATGCACCTGCCACCTTCCAAAGGCTGGTGAACCAAGTCCTTACTGGGTTGGATGACTTTTGTGCAGCATATCTTGATGACATTGCTGTCTTTAGCTCCACCTGGGAGGATCACCTGATCCACCTGAAGAAGGCTCTTGAGGCCCTGCAGAGGGCAGGCCTCACTATCAAGGCTACTAAGTGCCAGATAGGGCAGAGTAAGGTTGTATATTTGGGCCACCTTGTAGGTGGAGGCCAAGTTCAACCACTGGAGAGTAAGATACAATCCATCAAGGACTGGTCCCCTCCAACCACCCAGACTCAAGTTCGAGCTTTCTTGGGCTTGACTGGGTACTACAGGAAGTTTGTTAAGAACTATGGGTCCATTGTGACTCCTCTTAATGATCTGACATCCAAGAAGATGCCCAAAAAGGTTCAGTGGACAGTAAGCTGTCAAAAGGCATTTGATGACCTGAAGAAGGCCATGTGCTCTGCACCTATCCTGAAAAGTCCTGACTACTCCAAAGAGTTTATTGTCCAAACAGATGCTTCTGAGTTGGGTGTGGGAGCTGTGCTGTCACAACTTAATGTAGATGGTCAAGACCAACCCATTGCTTTTATTAGCAGAAGGTTGACCCCCAGAGAGAAGAATTGGT
The DNA here is from genome assembly GCF_964204655.1 of Triturus cristatus. NCBI lineage: Eukaryota > Metazoa > Chordata > Amphibia > Caudata > Salamandridae > Triturus > Triturus cristatus. Next base: position 501,577 of record NW_028188052.1, read on the forward strand.
CAGCTATTGAGAGGGAGGCCTTTGCTGTGGTGTGGGCCCTGAAGAAGCTGAGGCCATACTTGTTTGGCACTCACTTCAAGATTCAGACCGACCATAAGCCCCTCTTGTGGCTAAATCAGATGAAGGGTGAAAACCCCAAACTGCTTAGGTGGTCCATTTCCCTACAGGGGATGGACTTTACAGTGGAGCACCGGCCAGGTACTGACCATGGGAATGCAGATGGTCTCTCCAGGTACTTCCACTTAGGACATGAAGACGAGACTGGTCAAGGCTAGTTTAATGTCCCAGCGTTTGGGGGGGGGGGGTTGTGTAGGAGAGTAGGGTCTGCTATCCTATGGTCACCCCAAATTTTTGCTTTTTGCTTCACTGGTTTTTGACATATTGAGGCTGTGGGCCTGCCAATCAGACCCCCAGCCTGCTGTTCTCTCTACTAAATTAAAACTATGCACCCTAGGTGCATAACCAATTGGAAGTGGATCACCCTGTCAGCCTCTGTACCAGTGTACACTAGGTACCCAGGGCATTGGTGTACCCAAGGCCTGCCAAGGGCTGCAGCATGTATTATGCCACCCCAGGCTTGGCCTAACAATCTGACACAACTGGCTGATCACTCAGCTGGGGTAAGTTGGTGTAATCACCTCTTACTTAGGTGTAGTATACCTATACCTAACCTTAAATGGGACACCTGGTAACCTATAAGTCACTCCTATGGCAGGCCTTAACAATCCTGAAGGCAGAGTGCTTGGTTCCATGTGAGATGGTGCTCTGGCATGAGCTGAGCCTGTCTGCAGTGGTCGGAACAACTTCCTTCTACTGTTTCCAGATATCGTCATACCATATACTCTTAAGTGCATTATGAACCTCGCGGTTAAATGCTATCTTTGGTTTGGCTTTATCAAAACATGTCGAGTAAGGTGTCATACGAATTGGAATACTAACTCCTTGCCAATTCTGGCGACGGGGTTAGCATTCCACCCTTCTAGAGGGACACGACATGTACAGTACCTGAAACCCGGGTAAAATCAGACATAGCCTCAGCTCCACAAAATGGATGCTGCCACCACAGACACAAGTCTGCCCTCCTGCTGCTGGGAGTCCTTCCAGCTTGGGAGGTGTGGACAAAGGGTTTCCTGCCAGGGGAGGTGCGTGCACCACCCCAGACAGGATTTTGTGTATTGGTCAGGTAGGGCTTGAAAGAAACCAGACATGCCTGTGGCTCACAAGGAGCCTCGGTGCATATGCCAGTTCAAACCGGTCCTGGGGCACACCAGTCCCGGGCCTGGGGCGAGCTGGACAAAGGATTGGGGGTGTAACCACCCCCCTTCCTGGTCCCACCCTTAGGGAGGGACCTAGCAGGTAGTCCGGCCCCTAGAATCCGCTTAAAGGTAGGAGCTGTGTCCTAAGACTTCAGACATCCTGGAATCAACTTGAAACTAAGAAGAAGACGGGAACTTCGACATTCTGCTGCACAGAAGACTGAAGAAAATCTCCCCTGTGGTCAGGGAGTGACCACCTTGCTAACGCAAGCACCATCCAGCGAATCACCGTCTGCTTTGCCGCCGCCTCCCGCCGGAGCCCGAGCCCAGAGACTGACAAGACCTGGACCTCCAGACCTCTCACCGCCCGATCCACAGTCCCTGAAAAGAGGAGACCCGTGGAGGCACCGAGATACGTGGAGCCAGCCATCTTGGAATGACTACGACAAGCTGACAAGTGCAACAACCGAGGCTCCCTCCAAGTTGTGCTTTGGGTCCTGAGAAGCCCAACCCTCGAGCAGCATCTGCACCAAAGGTGAGCCCTCCAGCATCTCCACGATCTGCGTGGGGCCCTTCTGCATTTTGCCACTCGACGCGCCTAACCGGTTGCTGGCCCGCTGGCTAGTGGCCATCTTGGCGACGAAATCTACGACAAACACCGCTGGTCTGGTTGCTCCAGACTTGCCCTTGCTCCCCTCCAAAGGAGCAATCCCTCTGACCTTGCTGGTCAGAACCAACAGCTGATTTCCGAATCCTCCTACAATTGCTTTTGCCAAGGCTTGTTTGCTTCGATCAAGTCGCCGACACCGCCGACAGCGAGAGCCTGCGTGGGACAGCTCGTGAGCCGACTCCTGGACGTCGTCGACCTTCAGGGACCACGTGGCTGCGGAGACAGGCTACCCCTCATCACCTGTTTGCACCCGACATCGCCTGGTACCCACCTGGTGCCACGCTGGTCACTGGCTAGTGACTGTGAACACTGTCCCCTCTGCTTACAGGTCTTCAACATCTCCGATCCACTCTTGGATCCACTGCATCTCTCCCGGACCGACCGCCTGCAGCATCTTTGTCTTCAAGCTCCACGGAACAGATAGAAGAAACCCGACGCACTTTGAGGCCTATGCACCCGCTTCCTGTGGGTGAGGTAAAGCTGGTACTCCGGTGCCCATGTGTAGTAATACATCTCTAGTGCCTGTGTTCCAAATCTTAAGTTCCTAGTCAACCCGGAAGATCCTCTTTGCAGTAACTTTGTACTTTTTACGCACCCATTGAAACCTATGGGAGCACGCGTGTGACTATTTGCTCTGCACACACCACCCGTGGACCTCCTGGTCACTAACTGACGTTAGCTCCTTGTAGGCCCAGCGATTCTAGAGGCCCTAGGCCTTTTCCCTTTTCTGTTCGTGGTACTTATACCACTATTTTAGTATATGGTTTGAGTGGCCACCAGGGCCTATCCATATAACGTGCAACTTCTGTGTATTCTGTGATAATCTTGTTTGACGATTTGTGCTCCTGTGCTCATAAAGAGACTAGGGGTTACTTTGAGAAATAAATACATATATATTTTGAATATATATCTGTGTGGTGTCCTTTCATTGGTATAAAAGGGGGTTACATTTGGTAAAACAGCTGGCTTAACACGCTTCACGAGTTTAGCCTCAAAGACTGCTTAGCCTACGCTACCACTAGGGCAGCTAGTCCGAAAAGGTTGACTTACAACCACACCATAAGGGTTGCTTGGCATGGTACAAGGTGATCACTTTAACTAGTGAGCATCATATACCAGGCCAACTTCTCACAGTCAGTGTCTGTCAGTCAGTGTCAGTCAGTCAGTGTCAGTCAGTCAGTGTCAGTCAGAGTCAGTGTCAGTCAGTGTCAGTCAGTGTCAGTCAGTTGGAGAGTCAGTCAGTCAGTCAGTGTCAGTCAGTCAGTCAGTGTCTGTCAGTCAGTGTCAGTCAGTTGGAGAGTCAGTCAGTCACTGTCAGCCAGTCAGTGTCAGTCAGTCAGTGTCAGTCAGTGTCAGTCAGTCAGTGTCAGTCAGTCAGTGTCAGTCAGAGTCAATGCCAGTCAGTGTCAGTCAGTCGGAGAGTCAGTCAGTCAGTGTCTGTCAGTCAGTGTCAGTCAGTGTCAGTCAGTCAGCGTCAGTCAGTCAGTGTCAGTCAGTGTCAGTCAGTCAGTGTCAGTCAGTGTCAGTCAGTCAGTGTCAGTCAGTCAGTGTCAGTCAGAGTCAATGCCAGTCAGTGTCAGTCAGTGTCAGTCAGTCAGTGTCAGTCAGTCAGTGTCAGTCAGTGTCAGTCAGTCAGTGTCAGTCAGTGTCAGTGTCAGTCAGTCAGTGTCAGTCAGTGTCAGTGTCAGTCAGTCAGTGTCAGTCAGTGTCAGTGTCAGTCAGTCCGTGTCAGTCAGTCAGTGTCAGTCAGTCAGTGTCAGTCAGTGTCAGTCAGTGTCAGTAAGTCAGTGTCAGTCAGTGTCAGCCAGTGTCAGTCAGTGTCAGTTAGTGTCAGTCAGTCAGTCAGTGTCAGTTAGTCAGTGTCAGTCAGTGTCAGTCAGTCAGTGTCAGTCAGTGTCTGTCAGTCAGTGTCAGTCAGTCAGTGTCAGTCAGTCAGTGTCAGTCAGAGTCAGTGTCAGTCAGTGTCAGTCAGTGTCAGTCAGTCGGAGAGTCAGTCAGTCAGTGTCAGTCAGTCAGTCAGTGTCAGTCAGTTGGAGAGTCAGTCAGTCACTGTCAGCCAGTCAGTGTCAGTCAGTCAGTGTCAGTCAGTGTCAGTCAGTCAGTGTCAGTCAGTCAGTGTCAGTCAGTGTCAGTCAGTGTCAGTCAGTGTCAGTCAGTCAGTATCAGTCAGTCTCAGTCAGTCAGTCTCAGTCAGTCAGTCTCATTCAGTCAGTGTCACTCAGTCAGTCTCAGTCAGTGCCAGTCAGAGTCAGTGTCAGTCAGTGTCAGTCAGTCAGTGTCAGTCAGTCAGTGTCAGTGAGTGTCAATCAGTGTTAGTCAGTTAGTCAGTGTCAGTCAGTGTCAGTCAGTCAGTGTCAGTCAGTGTCAGTCAGTCAGTGTCAGTCAGTATCAGTGTCAGTCAGTCAGTGTCAGTCATTGTCAGTGTCAGTCAGTCAGTGTCAGTCAGTGTCAGTCAGTCAGTGTCAGTCAGTCAGTGTCAGTCAGTTAGTGTCAGTCGGTGTCAGTCAGTGTCAGTCAGTCAGTGTCAGTCAGTGTCAGTCAGTGTCAGCCCGTGTCAGTCAGCCAGTGTCAGTCAGTCAGTGTCGGTCAGTCAGTGTCAGTTAGTCAGTGTCAGTCAGTCAGTGGCAGTCAGTGTCAGTCAGTCAGTGTCAGTCAGAGTCAGTGTCAGTCAGTGTCAGTCAGTCAGTGTATGTCAGTCAGTGTCAGTCAGGCAGTGTCTGTCAGTCAGTGTCAGTCAGTCAGAGAGTCAGTCAGTCAGTGTCAGTCAGTCAGTGTCAGTCAGTCAGTGTCTGTCAGTCAGTGTCTGTCAGTGTCAGTCAGTGTCAGTCAGTGTCTGTCAGTATCAGTCAGTGTCTGTCAGTCAGTGTGAGAAGTTGGCTGGTATATGCTGTTCACTAGTTCTAGTGACCACCTTGTACCATGCCAAGCAACCCTTATGGTGTGGTTGTAAGTCAACCTTTTTGGACTAGCTGCCCTAGTGGTAGCGTAGGCTAAGCAGTCTTTGAGGCTAAACTCGTGATGCGTGTTAAGCCAGCTGTTTTACCAAATATAACCCCCTTTTATACCAATGAAAGGACACCACACAGATATATATTCAAAATATATATGTATTTATTTCTCAAAGTAACCCCTAGTCTCTTTATGAGCACAGGAGCACAAATCGTCAAACAAGATTATCACAGAATACACAGAAGTTGCACTTTATATGGATAGGCCCTGGTGGCCACTCGAACCATATACTAAAATAGTGGTATAAGTACCACGAACAGAAAAGGGAAAAGGCCTAGGGCCTCTAGAATCGCTGGGCCTACAAGGAGCTAACGTCAGTTAGTGACCAGGAGGTCCACGGGTGGCGTGTGCAGAGCAAATAGTCACACGCGGGCTCCCATAGGTTTCAATGGGTGCGTAAAAAGTACAAAGTTACTGCAAAAGGAATCTTCCGGATGACCTAGGAACTTAAGATTTGGAACACAGGCACTAGAGATGTATTACTACACATGGGCACCGGAGTACCAGCTTTACCTCACCCACAGGAAGCGGGTGCATAGGCCTCAAAGTGCGTCGGGTTTCTTCTATCTGTTCCGTTGAGCCTGGGACAAAGATGCTGCAGGCGGTCGGTCGGGAAGAGATGCAGTGGATCCAAGAGTGGATCGGAGATGTTGAAGACCTGTAAGCAGAGGGGACAGTGTTCACAGTCACTAGCCAGTGACCAGCGTGGCACCAGGTGGGTACCAGGCGATGTCGGGTGCAAACAGGTGATGAGGGGTAGCTTGTCTCCGCAGCCACGTGGTCCCTGAAGGTCGACAACGTCCAGGAGTCGGCTCACGAGCTGTCCCACGCAGGCTCTCGCTGTCGGCGGTGTCGGCGACTTGATCGAAGCAAACAAGCCTTGGCAAAAGCAATTGCAGGAGGATTCGGAAATCAGCTGTTGGTTCTGACCAGCAAGGTCAGAGGGATTGCTCCTTTGGAGGGGAGCAAGGGCCAGTCTGGAGCAACCAGACCAGCGGTGTTTGTCGTAGATTTCGTCGCCAAGATGGCCACTAGCCAGCGGGCCAGCAACCGGTTAGGCGCGTCGAGTGGCAAAATGCAGAAGGGCCCCACGCAGATCGTGGAGATGCTGGAGGGCTCACCTTTGGTGCAGATGCTGCTCGAGGGTTGGGCTTCTCAGGACCCAAAGCACAACTTGGAGGGAGCCTCGGTTGTTGCACTTGTCAGCTTGTCGTAGTCGTTCCAAGATGGCTGGCTCCACGGGTCTCGGTGCCTCCACGGGTCTCTTCTTTGCAGGGACTGTGGATCGGGCGGTGAGAGGTCTGGAGGTCCAGGTCTTGTCAGTCTCTGGGCTCGGGCTCCGGCGGGAGGCGGCGGCAAAGCAGACGGTGATTCGCTGGATGGTGCTTGCGTTAGCAAGGTGGTCACTCCCTGACCACAGGGGAGATTTTCTTCAGTCTTCTGTGCAGCAGAATGTCGAAGTTCCCGTCTTCTTCTTAGTTTCAAGTTGATTCCAGGATGTCTGAAGTCTTAGGACACAGCTCCTACCTTTAAGCGGATTCTAGGGGCCGGACTACCTGCTAGGTCCCTCCCTATGGGTGGGACCAGGAAGGGGGGTGGTTACACCCCCAATCCTTTGTCCAGCTCGCCCCAGGCCCGGGACTGGTGTGCCCCAGGACCGGTTTGAACTGGCATATGCACCGAGGCTCCTTGTGAGCCACAGGCATGTCTGGTTTCTTTCAAGCCCTACCTGACCAATACACAAAATCCTGTCTGGGGTGGTGCACGCACCTCCCCTGGCAGGAAACCCTTTGTCCACACCTCCCAAGCTGGAAGGACTCCCAGCAGCAGGAGGGCAGACTTGTGTCTGTGGTGGCAGCATCCATTTTGTGGAGCTGAGGCTATGTCTGATTTTACCCGGGTTTCAGGTACTGTACATGTCGTGTCCCTCTAGAAGGGTGGAATGCTAACCCCGTCGCCAGAATTGGCGAGGGGTTAGTATTCCAATTCGTATGACACCTTACTCGACATGTTTTGATAAAGCCAAACCAAAGATAGCATTTAACCGCGAGGTTCATAATGCACTTAAGAGTATATGGTATGACGATATCTGGAAACAGTAGAAGGAAGTTGTTCCGACCACTGCAGACAGGCTCAGCTCATGCCAGAGCACCATCTCACATGGAACCAAGCACTCTGCCTTCAGGATTGTTAAGGCCTGCCATAGGAGTGACTTAGAGGTTACCAGGTGTCCCATTTAAGGTTAGGTATAGGTATACTACACCTAAGTAAGAGGTGATTACACCAACTTACCCCAGCTGAGTGATCAGCCAGTTGTGTCAGATTGTTAGGCCAAGCCTGGGGTGGCATAATACATGCTGCAGCCCCTGGCAGGCCTTGGGTACACCAATGCCCTGGGTACCTAGTGTACACTGGTACAGGGGCTGACAGGGTGATCCACTTCCAATTGGTTATGCACCTAGGGTGCATAGTTTTAATTTAGTAGAGAGAACAGCAGGCTGGGGGTCTGATTGGCAGGCCCACAGCCTCAATATGTCAAAAACCAGTGAAGCAAAAAGCAAAAATTTGGGGTGACCATAGGATAGCAGACCCTACTCTCCTACACAACCCCCCCCCAAACGCTGGGACATTAAACTAGCCTTGACCAGTCTCGTCTTCATGTCCTAAGTGGAAGTACCTGGAGAGACCATCTGCATTCCCATGGTCAGTACCTGGCCGGTGCTCCACTGTAAAGTCCATCCCCTGTAGGGAAATGGACCACCTAAGCAGTTTGGGGTTTTCACCCTTCATCTGATTTAGCCACAAGAGGGGCTTATGGTCGGTCTGAATCTTGAAGTGAGTGCCAAACAAGTATGGCCTCAGCTTCTTCAGGGCCCACACCACAGCAAAGGCCTCCCTCTCAATAGCTGACCAATTCTTCTCTCTGGGGGTCAACCTTCTGCTAATAAAAGCAATGGGTTGGTCTTGACCATCTACATTAAGTTGTGACAGCACAGCTCCCACACCCAACTCAGAAGCATCTGTTTGGACAATAAACTCTTTGGAGTAGTCAGGACTTTTCAGGATAGGTGCAGAGCACATGGCCTCCTTCAGGTCATCAAATGCCTTTTGACAGCTTACTGTCCACTGAACCTTTTTGGGCATCTTCTTGGATGTCAGATCATTAAGAGGAGTCACAATGGACCCATAGTTCTTAACAAACTTCCTGTAATACCCAGTCAAGCCCAAGAAAGCTCGAACTTGAGTCTGGGTGGTTGGAGGGGACCAATCCTTGATGGACTGTATCTTACTCTCCAGTGGTTGAACTTGGCCCCCACCTACAAGGTGGCCCAAATACACAACCTTACTCTGCCCTATCTGGCACTTAGTAGCCTTGATAGTGAGGCCTGCCCTTTGCAGAGCCTCAAGAGCCTTCTTCAGGTGGATCAGGTGATCCTCCCAGGTGGAACTAAAGACAGCAATGTCATCAAGATATGCTGCGCAAAAGTCATCCAACCCAGTAAGGACTTGGTTCACCAGCCTTTGGAAGGTGGCAGGTGCATTCTTCAGACCAAAGGGCATCACCACAAACTGATAATGCCCACCTGGGGTTGAGAATGCTGTTTTGGCCTTAGACTCCTCAGCTAATCTGATTTGCCAATAGCCAGCTGTTAAGTCAAATGTGCTCAAAAACTTTGCAGAAGCTAGTTTGTCTATGAGCTCATCTGCCCTTGGAATAGGGTGTACATCTGTCCTGGTGACAGCATTGAGTCCTCTGTAATCCACACAGAACCTCATCTCTCTCTTGCCATCTTTGGTGTGAGGTTTGGGGACCAGAACCACTGGGCTAGCCCAGGGGCTCTCTGAGGGTTCAATGACACCTAATTCCAGCATTTTATGTACCTCAGCCTTTATACAGTCCCTGACGTGGTCAGGTTGTCTGTAAAGTTTGTTCTTTACAGGCAGACTGTCACCAGTGTCCACAACATGGGTACACCAGTCAGTTTGACTAGGTATCAAGGAAAACATATGTGAAAATGATTGTAGAACCTGTCTACATTCAGTCTGCTGATGGGCAGTGAGGTTGCCTCCAAGGGTCACTCCTTCAACTGAGCCATCTTCAGGGTTCTGAGACAACAGGTCTGGGAGAGGGTCACTCTCTTCCTCCTGTCCCTCATCTGTAGCCATGAGCAAGCCCATGTCTGCCCTGTCAACATATGCTTTAAGCCTGTTAACATGGAGTACCCTGTGGGGACTCCTGGGAGTTCCTAGGTCCACCAAGTAGGTGACCTCTCCCTTCTTTTCCAGGATTGTATGGGGTCCAGACCATTTGTCTTGGAGTGCTGCTGGGGCCACTGGCTCCAACACCCATACCTTCTGTCCTGGCTGATACTCAACCAAGACAGCCTTTTGGTCATGCCAAGCTTTCTGTAAGGCCTGGCTTGCCTCAAGGTTTTTAGATGCCTTCTCCATATACTCAGCCATCCTGGAGCGGAGACCAAGTACATAGTCCACTATGTCTAGCTTAGGCTTTTTGAGAGGTAACTCCCATCCTTCCTTCACCAAACACAGTGGGCCTCTCACAGGGTGCCCAAACAACAATTCAAAGGGGCTGTAGCCAACTCCTTTTTGTGGGACCTCTCTGTAAGCAAACAGAAGGCAGGGTAGAAGGATGTCCCATCTTCGCCTGAGCTTTTCAGGTAATCCTTTGATCATACCCTTTAGGGTCTTGTTGAATCTCTCAACAAGCCCATTGCATTGTGGGTGATAAGGGGTGGTGAACTTGTAGTTGACACCACATTCCTTCCACATAGCTGTTAAGTATCCAGACATAAAGTTGGTACCTCTGTCAGATACTACCTCCTTAGGAAACCCCACTCTGGAGAATACTCCCAGCAGGGCCCTGGCCACAACAGGTGCTGTAGTGGTCCTAAGGGGAATTGCCTCTGGATACCTGGTGGCATGATCCACTACCACCAGTATAAATCTGTGCCCAGATGCAGTGGGAGGATCCATGGGACCCACTATGTCTATTCCCACTCTTTCAAAGGGAACCCCCACCACAGGTAGTGGTATCAGGGGGGCCTTTGTTGTGCCACCTGATTTGCCACTGGCTTGGCAGGTAACACAGGAGCGACAAAACTCCTTTGTATCTTCATTCATATGAGGCCAGTGAAAGTGAGGGACAAGTCTGTCCCAGGTCTTGTTCTGGCCTAGGTGTCCTGCTAAAGGAATATCATGGGCCAAGGTAAGAAGGAAGCCCCTAAATTGCAGAGGTATAACCAACCTCCTGGTTGCACCAGGCTTGGGGTCTCTAGCCTCTGAATAAAGGAGCCCTTCATCCCAATACACTTTATGGGTACCTTGAGCATTCCCAGCAGCCTCAGCAGCAGCCAGCTGTCTGAGGGGTTCAAGAGAGGGACAGGATAACTGAGCCTGCCTCAAGTCAGCCCTTGAAGGTCCCCCTGTCCCCAGAAACTCAACCTGATCAGGTTCAAGCTCTTCAGGGACAGTTCCTTCAGGGTCCTCTAGATCAGCTTCCTGGGAAGGCTGATCATCACTCTGAGGCAGGGGGGAAGGCACAGCCTTGACCCTCCTGTTCTTCTTCTTGGTAGGTGCTTGGTCCATTGTTCCAGGATCCAAGACCTGTGGTTCAGTGAGGCACTTTTTGGCCTGTGACCTGGTCACAGCAAGGACATGTGATGATATACCTAACATCTCTGCATGAGTCCTGTACTCCACTTCTGACCATAGAGAACTCTCTAGGTCATTGCCCAACAAACATTCTACTGGGAGGTCTGCACTAACCACAACCCTTTTGAGGCCAGTTACCCCTCCCCATGAGAAGTTAACAACTGCCACACTATGTGAAGTAGTGGCATTGCTGGCATTGGTCACCAGGTAGTTCTCACCTGGTATGTACTGTCCAGGATCCACAAAGCCGGGTGTCACCATAGTGACACTGGCACATGTGTCCCTGTAGGCTTGAGCCACTTTGTCATTAATTAAAGGAGTCTGTCTGTACTTGCCCAGGTTACTGGGGCTCACAGTCAGGGACAAATCAATGTCCCCATCACAGATCAAGACTGCCTGTGTAAGGGTTCTGTCTAAGTCAGAATCTCCTTCAGTTCCCATAGTGATTCCCACTACACCCTTTGTCTGGGGACCAACACTGCTAACAGTAGTACTGGGAGCAGGTGCCTTAGGGGCAACAGTGTTGGGGGCTCCACCCTTTTTGCAATCACTAGTCCAGTGAGTTGTATTTTTACAATGATTGCACCAGGGTTTCTTCTGACCTTCTTTCTTCTTTTTGGACTGTTGGGACCCAGCCTCCTTAGTAGTAGTTTGGGGCCCTGTTGAAGACTTCTGGTCTTTAGGTTTCTGATCTCCACCCTTTTGGTCTGTTTTCTTCTGATCACCCCCTTGGCCCTGGTTCTGGTTCTTTTGCTTAACCCTGGTTCTGACCCATTTGTCTGCCTTCTTTCCCAATTCTTGGGGAGAGGTCAGATCAGAGTCAACCAAGTGTTGATGCAGTTGCTGGTTTTGACAGTTATTTAAAATCTGTTCTCTCATCATCAAATTATACAATCCTGTAAAATCAGATACCTTACTTCCCAGCAACCAACCCTCCAAAGCCTTAGTGGCACATTCAATGTATTCAGACCAGTCCTGAGTCTGTGTCTTTTGGGTGTCTCTGAACATTAACCTGTACTGCTCAGTGGTTAAGCCTAACCCATCTACCAGAACACTCTTCAGGACTCTGTAGTTTCTGACATCCTCTTCTCTAACAGTGAGGAGTCTGTCTCTGCCTCTTCCTTCAAAGGAGAGCCAGAGGATTGCTGCCCACTGGTCTTCAGGAACCTGCTGTACTTTGCAGGCTCTCTCAAGAGCAGTTATCCATTTGTGGATGTCATCCCCACTTTTGTAGGGGGGCACAACCTTAGACAGGTTCCTATTGTCAAAGACCCTATCTTTGTCCTTAGGGACAATGCTGCCACCAGTGGGTATAGACCCACTCTCTTTATGCTGTCTAGCCTTGCTAAGTTTCTCTTCCATCAGGGCTACTTCTAGCTCCTGCTTCCTGATCCTCAGCTGAGCCTCTTGCATCTTGGCCTCATGTTCCCTCCTCTGAGGGGTGGTCATCCTTCTCCTGGAGTGACCTTGAGAGCCTCTAGAGCCATGGGAAGCATTGGAGTCACCTGAGCGATTCCTTTGCCTTCCAAGCCCTGTGTTAAGTCCACTGGGGAGATCCAGTGGGTTGAACCCACTGTCAGTCCCCAATAGCCTTGGTTTAGCTGGGCCAAGTATAATACTTGGCACTGGGCTAGTTCTCCCTTCATCCTCACTACTGTCAGTATCCTTTTCACTCTCATCCTCTGTGGTAGGCATCCCATCTAAGGGGTGACTATTGGGAAGGGGTACTTCAGTGGCATCTTTAGAAGGGGGGCCTCCTGTTCCTGTCCCTAAGGGGGCTAACTGGGAAGCTTTCTTGAGTGCTCTCTGATTCTCATCATTCTGTAAGAGCTCTCTGAGCTCAGCAGAGTTTGGGTTCTTGGGCTGTTTAAGGCCTCTAAGAGTTGCCAAATGCCTGAGCTCATTCTGATTAAGGGTAGCAAAGCTGGATGGTGCCCTCTGGGGGTCACTCTCAACAGAGATGGGTACAGTGGACCCCTCTGCCCCGGCCATTGCTCTTAAGTGTGGGTGGATGTGTTGCAATCTACCTACACTTGGGTTTACCTACTAAACCTATCTAGTAGTTGTAGTCAGGGTGTGCTACTCCCTTTGCTCTACAACAACTAAGTTCAGTAGAACTTAAGTATATCTAATCTTGTTTTATATGTACCTACAGGTACCTATGTGATCTTTCAATTGGTAACCAAGAGATTACAATGGTAAAACACAGCAAGCTCAAATCCAACCGCTGCTCACCAATGTGAGAAGTTGGCCTGGTATATGCTGTTCACTAGTTCTAGTGACCACCTTGTACCATGCCAAGCAACCCTTATGGTGTGGTTGTAAGTCAACCTTTTTGGACTAGCTGCCCTAGTGGTAGCGTAGGCTAAGCAGTCTTTGAGGCTAAACTCGTGATGCGTGTTAAGCCAGCTGTTTTACCAAATATAACCCCCTTTTATACCAATGAAAGGACACCACACAGATATATATTCAAAATATATATGTATTTATTTCTCAAAGTAACCCCTAGTCTCTTTATGAGCACAGGAGCACAAATCGTCAAACAAGATTATCACAGAATACACAGAAGTTGCACTTTATATGGATAGGCCCTGGTGGCCACTCGAACCATATACTAAAATAGTGGTATAAGTACCACGAACAGAAAAGGGAAAAGGCCTAGGGCCTCTAGAATCGCTGGGCCTACAAGGAGCTAACGTCAGTTAGTGACCAGGAGGTCCACGGGTGGCGTGTGCAGAGCAAATAGTCACACGCGGGCTCCCATAGGTTTCAATGGGTGCGTAAAAAGTACAAAGTTACTGCAAAAGGAATCTTCCGGATGACCTAGGAACTTAAGATTTGGAACACAGGCACTAGAGATGTATTACTACACATGGGCACCGGAGTACCAGCTTTACCTCACCCACAGGAAGCGGGTGCATAGGCCTCAAAGTGCGTCGGGTTTCTTCTATCTGTTCCGTTGAGCCTGGGACAAAGATGCTGCAGGCGGTCGGTCGGGAAGAGATGCAGTGGATCCAAGAGTGGATCGGAGATGTTGAAGACCTGTAAGCAGAGGGGACAGTGTTCACAGTCACTAGCCAGTGACCAGCGTGGCACCAGGTGGGTACCAGGCGATGTCGGGTGCAAACAGGTGATGAGGGGTAGCTTGTCTCCGCAGCCACGTGGTCCCTGAAGGTCGACGACGTCCAGGAGTCGGCTCACGAGCTGTCCCACGCAGGCTCTCGCTGTCGGCGGTGTCGGCGACTTGATCGAAGCAAACAAGCCTTGGCAAAAGCAATTGCAGGAGGATTCGGAAATCAGCTGTTGGTTCTGACCAGCAAGGTCAGAGGGATTGCTCCTTTGGAGGGGAGCAAGGGCCAGTCTGGAGCAACCAAACCAGCGGTGTTTGTCGTAGATTTCGTCGCCAAGATGGCCACTAGCCAGCGGGCCAGCAACCGGTTAGGCGCGTCGAGTGGCAAAATGCAGAAGGGCCCCACGCAGATCGTGGAGATGCTGGAGGGCTCACCTTTGGTGCAGATGCTGCTCGAGGGTTGGGCTTCTCAGGACCCAAAGCACAACTTGGAGGGAGCCTCGGTTGTTGCACTTGTCAGCTTGTCGTAGTCGTTCCAAGATGGCTGGCTCCACGGGTCTCGGTGCCTCCACGGGTCTCTTCTTTGCAGGGACTGTGGATCGGGCGGTGAGAGGTCTGGAGGTCCAGGTCTTGTCAGTCTCTGGGCTCGGGCTCCGGCGGGAGGCGGCGGCAAAGCAGACGGTGATTCGCTGGATGGTGCTTGCGTTAGCAAGGTGGTCACTCCCTGACCACAGGGGAGATTTTCTTCAGTCTTCTGTGCAGCAGAATGTCGAAGTTCCCGTCTTCTTCTTAGTTTCAAGTTGATTCCAGGATGTCTGAAGTCTTAGGACACAGCTCCTACCTTTAAGCGGATTCTAGGGGCCGGACTACCTGCTAGGTCCCTCCCTATGGGTGGGACCAGGAAGGGGGGTGGTTACACCCCCAATCCTTTGTCCAGCTCGCCCCAGGCCCGGGACTGGTGTGCCCCAGGACCGGTTTGAACTGGCATATGCACCGAGGCTCCTTGTGAGCCACAGGCATGTCTGGTTTCTTTCAAGCCCTACCTGACCAATACACAAAATCCTGTCTGGGGTGGTGCACGCACCTCCCCTGGCAGGAAACCCTTTGTCCACACCTCCCAAGCTGGAAGGACTCCCAGCAGCAGGAGGGCAGACTTGTGTCTGTGGTGGCAGCATCCATTTTGTGGAGCTGAGGCTATGTCTGATTTTACCCGGGTTTCAGGTACTGTACATGTCGTGTCCCTCTAGAAGGGTGGAATGCTAACCCCGTCGCCAGAATTGGCGAGGGGTTAGTATTCCAATTCGTATGACACCTTACTCGACATGTTTTGATAAAGCCAAACCAAAGATAGCATTTAACCGCGAGGTTCATAATGCACTTAAGAGTATATGGTATGACGATATCTGGAAACAGTAGAAGGAAGTTGTTCCGACCACTGCAGACAGGCTCAGCTCATGCCAGAGCACCATCTCACATGGAACCAAGCACTCTGCCTTCAGGATTGTTAAGGCCTGCCATAGGAGTGACTTAGAGGTTACCAGGTGTCCCATTTAAGGTTAGGTATAGGTATACTACACCTAAGTAAGAGGTGATTACACCAACTTACCCCAGCTGAGTGATCAGCCAGTTGTGTCAGATTGTTAGGCCAAGCCTGGGGTGGCATAATACATGCTGCAGCCCCTGGCGGGCCTTGGGTACACCAATGCCCTGGGTACCTAGTGTACACTGGTACAGGGGCTGACAGGGTGATCCACTTCCAATTGGTTATGCACCTAGGGTGCATAGTTTTAATTTAGTAGAGAGAACAGCAGGCTGGGGGTCTGATTGGCAGGCCCACAGCCTCAATATGTCAAAAACCAGTGAAGCAAAAAGCAAAAATTTGGGGTGACCATAGGATAGCAGACCCTACTCTCCTACAGTCAGTGTCTGTCAGTGTCAGTCAGTGTCTGTCAGTGACTGTCAGTCAGTGTCTGTCAGTCAGTGTCTGTCAGTCAGTGTCAGGCAGTCAGTGTCAGTCACTGTCAGCCAGTCAGTGTCAGCTAGTGTCAGTCAGTGTCAGTCAGTGTCAGTCAGTCAGTGTCAGTCAGTCAGTGTCAGTCAGTGTCAGTCAGTCAGTATCAGTCAGTCAGCGTCAGTCAGTTGGAGAGTCAGTCAGTCAGTGTCAATCAGTGTCAGTCAGTCAGTGTCAGTCAGTGTCAGTCAGTCAGTGTCAGTCAGTGTCAGTCAGTCTCCGTCAGTCAGTGTCAGTCAGTCAGTGTCAGTCAGTGTCAGTCAGAGTCAGTGTCAGTCAGAGTCAGTCAGTCAGTGTCAGTCAGTCAGTGTCAGTCAATGTCAGTCAGTGTCAGTCAGTCAGTCAGTGTCAGTCAGTGTCAGTCAGTTTCAGTCAGTCAGTGTCAGTCAGTCAGTGTCAGTCAGTGTCAGTCAGTGTCAGTCAGTCAGTGTCAGTGTCAGTCAGTCAGTGTCAGTCAGTGTCAGTCAGTCAGTGTCAGTCAGTGTCAGTATCAGTCAGTCAGTGTCAGTCAGTGTCAGTGTTAGTCAGTCAGTCAGTGTCAGTCAGTCAGTGTCAGCCAGTCAGTGTCAGTCAGTGTCAGTCAGTGTCAGCCAGTGTCAGTCAGTCAGTGTCAGTCAGTCAGTGTCAATCAGTGTCAGTCAGTGTCAGTCAGTCAGTGTCAGTCAGTGTCAGTTTCATTCAGTGTCAGTCACTGTCAGTCAGGCGGAGAGTCAGTCAGTCAGTGTCAGTCAGTCAGTGTCTGTCAGTCAGTGTCAGTCAGTTGGAGAGTCAGTCAGTCAGTGTCAGTCAGTCAGTGTCTGTCAGTGTCTGTCAGTCAGTGTCTGTCAGTGTCAGTCAGTGTCTGTCAGTCAGTGTCAGTCAGTCAGTGTCAGTCAGTCAGTCAGTCAGTGCCTGTCAGTGTCAGTCAGTGTCTGTCAGGTTCTGTCAGTCAGTGTCTGTCAGTCAGTGTCTGTCAGTCAGTGTCAGTCACTGTCAGTCATTCAGTGTCAGCCAGTGTCAGTTAGTGTCAGCCAGTGTCAGTCAGTCAGTGTCAGTCAGTGTCAGTCAGTCAGTGTCAGTCAGTCTGTGTCAGTCAGTCAGTGTCAGTCGTAGAGTCAGTCAGTCAGTGTCAGTCGTAGAGTCAGTCAGTCAGTGTCAGTCAGTCTCAGGCAGTCAGTCTCAGTCAGTCAGTCTCAGTCAGTCAGTGTCAGTCAGTCAGTGTCAGTCAGTGTCAGTCAGTCAGTCAGTGTCAGTGTCAGTCAGTGTCAGTCAGTGTCAGTCTGTCAGTGTCCGTCAGTGTCAGTCAGTCAGTGTCAGTCAGTGTCAGGGTTAGTCAGTCAGTGTCTGTCAGTTTCAGTCAGTCAGTGTAAGTCAGTGTCAGTCAGTCAGTGTCAGTCAGTCAGTGTCAGTCAGTGTCAGTCAGTGTCAGTCAGTCGAGAGTCAGTCAGTCAGTGTCAGTCAGTCAGTGTCAGTCAGTGTCAGTCCGTGTCAGTCAGTCAGTGTCAGTCAGTCAGTGTCAGTCAGTGTCAGTCAGTCAGTGTCAGTCAGTGTCAGTGTCAGTCAGTCAGTGTCAGTCAGTGTCAGTCAGTGTCAGTCAGTCCTTGTCAGTCAGTCAGTGTCAGTCAGTCAGTGTCAGTCAGTGTCAGTTAGTCAGTTTCAGTCAGTCACTGTCAGCCAGTCAGTGTCAGTCAGTGTCAGCAAGTGTCATTCAGTGTCAGTCAGTGTCAGTCAGTCAGTGTCAGTCAGTCAGTGTCAGTTAGTCAGTGTCAGTCAGTGTCAGTCAGTCAGTGTCAATCAGTGTCTGTCAGTCAGTGTCAGTCAGTCAGTGTCAGTCAGTCAGTGTCAGTCAGAGTCAGTGTCAGTCAGTGTCAGTCAGTGTCAGTCAGTTGGAGAGTCAGTCAGTCAGTCAGTGTCAGTCAGTCAGTCAGTGTCTGTCAGTCAGTGTCAGTCAGTTGGAGAGTCAGTCAGTCACTGTCAGCCAGTCAGTGTCAGTCAGTCAGTGTCAGTCAGTGTCAGTCAGTCAGTGTCAGTCAGTCAGTGTCAGTCAGAGTCAATGCCAGTCAGTGTCAGTCAGTCGGAGAGTCAGTCAGTCAGTGTCTGTCAGTCAGTGTCAGTCAGTGTCAGTCAGTCAGCGTCAGTCAGTCAGTGTCAGTCAGTGTCAGTCAGTCAGTGTCAGTCAGTGTCAGTCAGTCAGTGTCAGTCAGTCAGTGTCAGTCAGAGTCAATGCCAGTCAGTGTCAGTCAGTCGGAGAGTCAGTCAGTCAGTGTCAGTCAGTCAGTGTCTGTCAGTCAGTGTCAGTCAGTGTCAGTCAGTCAGCGTCAGTCAGTCAGTGTCAGTCAGTGTCAGTCAGTGTCAGTGTCAGCCAGTGTCAGTCAGCCAGTGTCAGTCAGTGTGTGTCAGTGTGTGTCAGTCAGTGTCAGTCAGTCAGTCAGTGTCAGCCAGTGTCAGTCAGCCAGTGTCAGCCAGTGTGTGTCAGTGTGTGTCAGTCAGTGTCAGTCAGAGTCAGTGTCAGTCAGTGTCAGTCAATCAGTCAGTGTCAGTCAGTGTCAGTCAGTCAGAGAGTCAGTCACTCAGTGTCAGTCAGTCAGTCAGTGTCAGTCAGTCAGTGTCAGCCAGTCAGTGTCAGTCAGTTTCAGTCATGTTGAAAAATAAGGGGTGCACCCAATATTCCAAACTCATCTGGGTGAAAGAACTAACAAAAAACAAAATGATGCGACGGAACAGATCAAAAAGATATTTCTTTCACAACATGAAGGATACCATAAATTACTCCTTCACAAAAAATTACTTGTATGTTGAAATAAATCATCCATTGGTTATATCATTGTTCGGACACAGTTTCGCTCGATAAATCTCTTTTTATCCACATATCAAGACAATTTCAAATATTCATCTCATACAAAATTGAATAAGCAACAATCAATTACTCAAAAAATCATACAAAACAAAGGACATTTAGTCAATTCCTTATTCCCCTACAAACAATATATATATAATGGATGCAACCATTATTATCATAAGCATTCCATAGCATTAGAGTCGCCCCATGGGACAGTACTGGGGAGAGGAAAACGGTTTTACCCCCCGATATAACTTATTGGTACTGTCTATAGACAGTACCAATAAGTTATATCGGGGGTAAAACCGTTATATATATATTGTTTGTAGGGGAATAAGGAATTGACTAAATGTCCTTTGTTTTGTATGTTTTTTTGAGTAATTGATTGTTGCTTATTCAATTTTGTATGAGATGAATATTTGAAATTGTCTTGATATGTGGATAAAAAGAGATTTATCGAGCGAAACTGTGTCCGAACAATGATATAACCAATGGATGATTTATTTCAACATACAAGTAATTTTTTGTGAAGGAGTAATTTATGGTATCCTTCATGTTGTGAAAGAAATATCTTTTTGATCTGTTCCGTCGCATCATTTTGTTTTTTGTTAGTCAGTTTCAGTCAGTCAGTGTCAGTCAGTCAGTCAGTGTCAGTCAGTGTCAGTCAGTGTCAGCCAGTGTCAGTCAGCCAGTGTCAGTTAGTGTGTGTCAGTGTGTGTCAGTCAGTGTCAGTCAGTGTCAGTCAGTCTGTGTCAGTCAGTGTCAGTCAGTCAGTGTCAGTCAGTGTCAATCAGTCAGTCAGTGTCAGTCAGTCAGTGTCAGTCAGAGTCAGTGTCAGTCAGTGTCAGTCAGTCGGAGAGTCAGTCAGTGTCAGTCAGTGTCTGTCAGTCAGTGTCTGTCAGTGTCTGTCAGTCAGTGTCTGTCAGTAAAAGTCAGTGTGGGAAGTTGGCCTGGTATATGATGCTCACTAGTTAAAGTGATCACCTTGTACCATGCCAAGCAACCCTTATGGTGTGGTTGTAAGTCAACCTTTTCGGACTAGCTGCCCTAGTGGTAGCGTAGGCTAAGCAGTCTTTGAGGCTAAACTCGTGAAGCGTGTTAAGCCAGCTGTTTTACCAAATGCAACCCCCTTTTATACCAATGAAAGGACACCACACAGATATATATTCAAAATATATATGTATTTATTTCTCAAAATAACCCCTAGTCTCTTTATGAGCACAGGAGCACAAATCGTCAAACAAGATTACAGTAGAATACACAGAAGTTGCACTTTATATGGATAGGCCCTGGTGGCCGCTCAAACCATATACTTAAATAGTGGTATAAGTACCACGAACAGAAAAGGGAAAAGGCCTAGGGCCTCTAGAATCGCTGGGCCTACAAGGAGCTAACTTCAGTTAGTGACCAGGAGGTCCACGGGTGGCGTGTGCAGAGCAAATAGTCACACGCGTGCTCCCATAGGTTTCAATGGGTGCGTAAAAAGTACAAAGTTACTGCAAAGAGGATCTTCCGGATGGACTAGGAACTCAAGATTTGGAACACAAGCACTAGAGATGTAATACTACACTTGGGCACAGGAGTGCCAGCTTTACCTCACCCACAGGAAGCGGGTGCATAGGCCTCGAAGTGCGTCGGGTTTCTTCTATCTGTTCCGTGGAGCCTGAAGACAAAGATGCTGCAGGCGGTCGGTCCGGGAGAGATGCGGTGGATCCAAGAGTGGATCGGAGATGTTGAAGACCTGTAAGCAGAGGGGACAGTGTTCACAGTCAATAGCCAGTGACCAGCGTGGCACCAGGTGGGTACCAGGCAATGTCGGGTGCAAACAGGAAGAAAGGTGTAGCTTGTCTCTGCAGCCACGTGGTCCCTGGAGGTCGACGACGTCCAGGAGTCGGTTCACGAGCTGTCCCACGCAGGTTCTCGCTGTCGGCGGTGTCGGCCACTTGATCAAAGCAAACAAGCCTTGGCAAAAGCAATTGTTGTGGAGAACAAGATAAGCTGATGTTTCTGACCAGCAAGGTCAGAGGGACTGCTCCTTTGGAGGGGAGCAAGGGCCAGTCTGGAGCAACCAGACCAGCGGTGTATTTCTTGAAGGTCATTGCCAAGATGGCCACTAGCCAGCGGGCCAGCAACCGGTTAGGCGCGTCGAGTGGCAAAATGCAGAAGGGCCCCACGCAGATCGTGGAGATGCTGGAGGGCTCACCTTTGGTGCAGATGCTGCTCGAGGGTTGGGCTTCTCAGATCCCAAACCACAACTTGGAGGGAGCCTCGGTTGTTGCACTTGTCAGCTTGTCGTGGTTGTTTCAAGATGGCTGGCTCCACGTGTCTCGGTGCCTCCACGGGTCTCCTCTTTTCAGGGACTGTGGATCGGGTGGTGAGAGGTCTGGAGGTCCAGGTCTTGTCAGTCTCTGGGCTCGGGCTCTGGCGGGAGGCGGCGGCAAAGCAGATGTTGATTCGCTGGATGGTGCTTGCGTTAGCAAGGTGGTCACTCCCTGACCACAGGGGAGATTGGCTTCAGTCCTCTGTGCGGCAGAGCGTCGAAGTTCCCTTCTTCTTCTTAGTTTCAAGTTGATTCCAGGATGTCTGAAGTCTTAGGACACAGCTCCTACCTTTAAGCGGATTCTAGGGGCCGGACTACCTGCTAGGTCCCTCCCTATGGGTGGGACCAGGAAGGGGGGTGGTTACACCCCCAATCCTTTGTCCAGCTTGCCCCAGGCCCGGGACTGGTGTGCCCCAGGACCGGTTTGAACTGGCATATGCACCGAGGCTCCTTGTGAGCCACAGGCATGTCTGGTTTCTTTCAAGCCCTACCTGACCAATACACAAAATCCTGTCTGGGGTGGTGCATGCACCTCCCCTGGCAGGAAACCCTTTGTCCACACCTCCCAAGCTGGAAGGACTCCCAGCAGCAGGAGGGCAGACTTGTGTCTGTGGTGGCAGCATCCATTTTGTGGAGCTGAGGCTATGTCTGATTCTACCCGGGTTTCAGGTACTGCACATGTCGTGTCCCTCTAGAAGGGTGGAATGCTAACCCCGTCGCCAGAATTGGCGAGGGGTTAGTATTCCAATTCATATGACACCTTACTCGACATGTTTTGATAAAGCCAAACCAAAGATAGCATTTAACCGCGAGGTTCATAATGCACTTAAGAGTATATGGTATGACGATATCTGGAAACAGTGGAAGGAAGTTGTTCCGACCACTGCAGACAGGCTCAGCTCATGCCAGAGCACCATCTCACATGGAACCAAGCACTCTGCCTTCAGGATTGTTAAGGCCTGCCATAGGAGTGACTTATAGGTTAACATGTGTCCCATTTAAGGTTAGGTATAGGTATACTACACCTAAGTAAGTGGTGGTTACACCAACTTACCCCAGCTGAGTGATCAGCCAGTTGTGTCAAATTTGTTAGGCCAAGCCTGGGGTGGCATAATACATGCTTCAGCCCCTGGCAGGCCTTGGGTACACCAATGCCTTGGGTACCTAGTGTACACTGGTACAGGGGCTGACAGGGTGATCCACTTCCAATTGGTTATGCACCTAGGGTGCATAGTGTTAATTTAGTAGAGAGAACAGCAGGCTGGGGGTCTGATTGGCAGGCCCACAGCCTCAATATGTCAAAAACCAGAGAAGCAAAAAGCAAAAATTTGGCGTGACCATAGGATAGCAGACCCTACTCTCCTACACAACCCCCCCCAAACACTGGGACATTAAACTAGCCTTGACCAGTCTCGTCTTCATGTCCTAAGTGGAAGTACCTGGAGAGACCATCTGCATTCCCATGGTCAGTACCTGGCCGGTGCTCCACTGTAAAGTCCATCCCCTGTAGGGAAATGGACCACCTAAGCAGTTTGGGGTTTTCACCCTTCATCTGATTTAGCCACAAGAGTGGCTTATGGTCGGTCTGAATCTTGAAGTGAGTGCCAAACAAGTATGGCCTCAGCTTCTTCAGGGCCCACACCACAGCAAAGGCCTCCCTCTCAATAGCTGACCAATTCTTCTCTCTGGGGGTCAACCTTCTGCTAATAAAAGCAATGGGTTGGTCTTGACCATCTACATTAAGTTGTGACAGCACAGCTCCCACACCCAACTCAGAAGCATCTGTTTGGACAATAAACTCTTTGGAGTAGTCAGGACTTTTCAGGATAGGTGCAGAGCACATGGCCTCCTTCAGGTCATCAAATGCCTTTTGACAGCTTACTGTCCACTGAACCTTTTTGGGCATCTTCTTGGATGTCAGATCATTAAGAGGAGTCACAATGGACCCATAGTTCTTAACAAACTTCCTGTAGTACCCAGTCAAGCCCAAGAAAGCTCGAACTTGAGTCTGGGTGGTTGGAGGAGACCAGTCCTTGATGGATTGTATCTTACTCTCCAGTGGTTGAACTTGGCCTCCACCTACAAGGTGGCCCAAATATACAACCTTACTCTGCCCTATCTGGCACTTAGTAGCCTTGATAGTGAGGCCTGCCCTTTGCAGAGCCTCAAGAGCCTTCTTCAGGTGGATCAGGTGATCCTCCCAGGTGGAGCTAAAGACAGCAATGTCATCAAGATATGCTGCGCAAAAGTCATCCAACCCAGTAAGGACTTGGTTCACCAGCCTTTGGAAGGTGGCAGGTGCATTCTTCAGACCAAAGGGCATCACCACAAACTGGTAGTGCCCACCTGGGGTTGAGAATGCTGTTTTGGCCTTAGAATCCTCAGCTAATCTGATTTGCCAATAGCCAGCTGTCAAGTCAAATGTGCTCAAAAACTTTGCAGAAGATAGTTTGTCTATGAGCTCATCTGCCCTTGGAATAGGGTGTGCATCTGTCCTGGTGACAGCATTGAGACCCCTGTAGTCCACACAGAACCTCATCTCTCTCTTGCCATCTTTGGTGTGAGGTTTGGGGACCAGAACCACTGGGCTAGCCCAGGGGCTCTCTGAGGGTTCAATGACACCTAATTCCAGCATTTTATGTACCTCAGCCTTTATACAGTCCCTGACGTGGTCAGGTTGTCTGTAAAGCTTGTTCTTTACAGGCAGACTGTCACCAGTGTCCACCACATGGGTACACCAGTCAGTTTGACTAGGTATCAAGGAAAACATATGTGAAAATGATTGTAGAACCTGTCTACATTCAGTCTGCTGATGGGCAGTGAGGTTGCCTCCAAGGGTCACTCCTTCAACTGAGCCATCTTCAGGGTTCTGAGACAACAGGTCTGGGAGAGGGTCACTCTCTTCCTCCTGTCCCTCATCTGTAGCCATGAGCAAGCCCATGTCTACCCTGTCAACATATGCTTTTAACCTGTTAACATGGAGTACCCTGTGGTGACTCCTGGGAGTTCCTAGGTCTACCAAGTAGGTGACCTCTCCCTTCTTTTCCAGGATTGTATGGGGTCCAGACCATTTGTCTTGGAGTGCTGCTGGGGCCACTGGCTCCAACACCCATACCTTCTGTCCTGGCTGAAACTCAACCAAGACAGCCTTTTTGTCATGCCAAGCTTTCTGTAAGGCCTGGCTTGCCTCAAGGTTTTTGGATGCCTTCTCCATATACTCAGCCATCCTGGAGCGGAGACCAAGTACATAGTCCACTATGTCTTGCTTAGGCTTTTTGAGAGGTATCTCCCATCCTTCCTTCACTAAACACAGTGGGCCTCTTACAGGGTGCCCAAACAACAATTCAAAGGGGCTGTAGCCAACTCCTTTATGTGGGACCTCTCTGTAAGCAAACAGAAGGCAGGGTAGAAGGATGTCCCATCTTCGCCTGAGCTTTTCAGGTAATCCTTTGATCATACCCTTTAGGGTCTTGTTGAATCTCTCAACAAGCCCATTGCATTGTGGGTGATAAGGGGTGGTGAACTTGTAGTTGACACCACATTCCTTCCACATAGCTGTCAAGTATCCTGACATGAAGTTGGTACCTCTGTCAGAAACTACCTCCTTAGGAAACCCCACTCTGGAGAATACTCCCAGCAGGGCCCTGGCCACAACAGGAGCTGTAGTGGTCCTAAGGGGAATTGCCTCTGGATACCTGGTGGCATGATCCACTACCACCAGTATAAATCTGTGCCCAGATGCAGTGGGAGGATCCATGGGACCCACTATATCTATTCCCACTCTTTCAAAGGGGACCCCCACCACAGGTAGTGGTATTAGGGGGGCCTTTGTTGTGCCACCTGATTTGCCACTGGCTTGGCAGGTCACACAGGAGCGACAAAACTCCTTGGTATCTTCATTCATGTGAGGCCAGTGAAAGTGAGGGACAAGCCTGTCCCAAGTCTTGTTCTGTCCTAAGTGTCCTGCTAAAGGAATATCATGGGCCAAGGTAAGAAGGAAGCCCCTAAATTGCAGAGGTATAACCAACCTCCTGGTAGCACCAGGCTTGGGGTCTCTAGCCTCTGAATAAAGGAGCCCTTCATCCCAATACACTTTATGGGTACCTTGAGCATTCCCAGCAGCCTCAGCAGCAGCCAGCTGTCTGAGGGGTTCAAGAGAGGGACAGGATAACTGAGCCTGCCTCAAGTCAGCCCTTGAAGGTCCCCCTGTCCCCAGAAACTCAACCTGATCAGGTTCAAGCTCTTCAGGGACAGTTCCTTCAGGGTCCTCTAGATCAGCTTCCTGGGAAGGCTGATCATCACTCTGAGGCAGGGGGGAAGGCACAGCCTTGACCCTCCTGTTCTTCTTCTTGGTAGGTGCTTGGTCCATTGTTCCAGGATCCAAGACCTGAGGTTCAGTGAGGCACTTTTTGGCCTGTGACCTGGTCACAGCAAGGACATGTGATGATATACCTAACATCTCTGCATGAGTCCTGTACTCCACTTCTGACCATAGAGAACTCTCTAGGTCATTGCCCAACAAACATTCTACTGGGAGGTCTGCACTAACCACAACCCTTTTGAGGCCAGTTACCCCTCCCCATGAGAAGTTAACAACTGCCACACTATGTGAAGTAGTGGCATTGCTGGCATTGGTCACCAGGTAGTTCTCACCTGGTATGTACTGTCCAGGGTCCACAAAGCCTGGTGTCACCATAGTGACACTGGCACATGTGTCCCTGTAGGCTTGAGCAACTTTTTCGTTAATTAAAGGAGTCTGTCTGTACTTGCCCAGGTTACTGGGGCTCACAGTCAGGGACAAATCGATGTCCCCATCACAGATCAAGACTGCCTGTGTCAGGGTTCTGTCTAAGTCAGAATCTCCTTCAGTTCCCATAGTGATTCCCACTACACCCTTTGTCTGGGGACCAACACTGCTAACAGAAGTACTGGGAGCAGGTGCCTTAGGGGCAACAGTGTTGGGGGCTCCACCCTTCTTACAATCACTAGTCCAGTGAGTTGTATTCTTGCAATGATTGCACCAGGGTTTCTTTTGACCTTCTTTCTTCTTTCCCTTGGTTTGTTGTTGGGACCCACCCTCCTTAGCAGTAGTTTGGGGCCCTGTTGAAGACTTCTGGTCTTTAGATTTCTGATCTCCACCCTTTTGGTCTGATTTCTTCTGATCACCCCCTTGGCCCTGGTTCTGGTTCTTTTGCTTAACCCTGGTTCTGACCCATTTGTCTGCCTTCTTTCCCAATTCTTGGGGAGATGTCAGATCAGAGTCAACCAAGTGTTGATGCAGTTGCTGGTTTTGACAGTTATTTAAAATCTGTTCTCTCATCATCAAATTATACAATCCTGTAAAATCAGATACCTTACTTCCCAGCAACCAACCCTCCAAAGCCTTAGTGGCACATTCAACATATTCAGACCAGTCCTGAGTCTGTGTCTTTTGGGTGTCTCTGAACATTAACCTGTACTGTTCAGTGGTTAAGCCTAACCCATCAACCAGAACACTCTTCAGGACTCTGTAATTTCTGACATCCTCTTCTCTAACAGTGAGGAGTCTGTCTCTGCCTCTTCCTTCAAAGGAGAGCCAGAGGATTGCTGCCCACTGGTCTTCAGGAACCTGCTGCACTTTGCAGGCTCTCTCAAGAGCAGTCATCCATTTGTGGATGTCATCCCCACTTTTGTAGGGGGGCACAACCTTAGACAGGTTCCTATTATCAAAGACCCTATCTTTGTCCTTAGGGACAATGCTGCCACCAGTGGGTATAGACCCACTCTCTCTAGGTTGCCTAGCTTTGTTCAGTTTCTCTTCCATCAGGGCTACCTCTAGCTCCTGCTTCCTGATCCTCAGCTGGGCTTCCTGCATTCTGGCCTCATGTTCCCTCCTCTGAGGGGTGGTCACCCTTTTCCTGGAGTGACCTTGAGAGCCTCTAGAGGCATGAGAAGCATTAGAGTCACCTGAGCGATTCCTTTGCCTCCCAAGCCCCTGGTTAAGTCCACTGGGGAGATCCAATGGGATGATCCCATTGTCAGTCCCCAATAGCCTTAGTTTAGCTGGGCCAAGTATAACACTTGGCACTGGGCTATTTCTCCCTTCATCCTCACTACTTTCTGTATCAGTACCTTTATCAATCTCATCCTCTGTGGTATTATTGCCATCTAAGGGGTGACTATTGGAACTGGGTACCTCTGTAGCATCTTCAGAAGGGGGGCCTCCTGTTCCTGTCCCTAAGGGGGCTAATTGGGAAGCTTTCTCGAGCTCTTTCTGATTTTCATCATTCTGCAAGAGTTCTCTGAGCTCAGCAGAGGTAGGGTTCTTGGGCTGTTTAAGGCCTCTAAGAGTTGCCAAATGCCTGAGCTCATTCTGGTTAAGGGTAGCAAAGATGGATGGTGCCCTCTGGGGGTCACTCTCAACAGAGATAGGTACATTGGACCCCTCTGCCCCAGCCATTGCTCTTAAGTGTGGGTGGATGTGTTGCAATCTACCTACACTTGGGTTTACCTACTAAACCTATCTAGAAGTTGTAGTCAGGGTGTGCTACTCCCTTTGCTCTACAACAACTAAGTTCAGTAGAACTTATGTATATCTAATCTTGTTTTATATGTACCTACAGGTACCTATGTGATCTTTCAATTGGTAACCAAGAGATTACAATGGTAAAACACAGCAAGCTCAAATCCAACCGCTGCTCACCAATGTGAGAAGTTGGCCTGGTATATGATGCTCACTAGTTAAAGTGATCACCTTGTACCATGCCAAGCAACCCTTATGGTGTGGTTGTAAGTCAACCTTTTTGGACTAGCTGCCCTAGTGGTAGCGTAGGCTAAGCAGTCTTTGAGGCTAAACTCGTGAAGCGTGTTAAGCCAGCTGTTTTACCAAATGCAACCCCCTTTTATACCAATGAAAGGACACCACACAGATATATATTCAAAATATATATGTATTTATTTCTCAAAGTAACCCCTAGTCTCTTTATGAGCACAGGAGCACAAATCGTCAAACAAGATTACAGTAGAATACACAGAAGTTGCACTTTATATGGATAGGCCCTGGTGGCCGCTCAAACCATATACTAAAATAGTGGTATAAGTACCACGAACAGAAAAGGGAAAAGGCCTAGGGCCTCTAGAATCGCTGGGCCTACAAGGAGCTAACTTCAGTTAGTGACCAGGAGGTCCACGGGTGGCGTGTGCAGAGCAAATAGTCACACGCGTGCTCCCATAGGTTTCAATGGGTGCGTAAAAAGTACAAAGTTACTGCAAAGAGGATCTTCCGGATGGACTAGGAACTCAAGATTTGGAACACAAGCACTAGAGATGTAATACTACACTTGGGCACAGGAGTGCCAGCTTTACCTCACCCACAGGAAGCGGGTGCATAGGCCTCGAAGTGCGTCGGGTTTCTTCTATCTGTTCCGTGGAGCCTGAAGACAAAGATGCTGCAGGCGGTCGGTCCTGGAGAGATGCGGTGGATCCAAGAGTGGATCGGAGATGTTGAAGACCTGTAAGCAGAGGGGACAGTGTTCACAGTCACTAGCCAGTGACCAGCGTGGCACCAGGTGGGTACCAGGCAATGTCGGGTGCAAACAGGAAGAAAGGTGTAGCTTGTCTCTGCAGCGACGTGGTCCCTGGAGGTCGACGACGTCCAGGAGTTGGTTAACGAGTTGTCCCACGCAGGCTCTCGCTGTCGGCAGTGTCGGCGACTTGATCAAAGCAAACAAGCCTTGGCAAAAGCAATTGTTGTGGAGAACAAGATAAGCTGATGGTTCTGACCAGCAAGGTCAGAAGGACTGCTCCTTTGGAGGGGAGCAAGGGCCAGTCTGGAGCAACCAGACCAGTGGTGTATTTCTTGAAGTTCGTCGCCAAGATGGCCACTAGCCAGCGGGCCAGCAACCAGTTAGGCGCGTCGAGTGGCAAAATGCAGAAGGGCCCCACGCAGATCATGGAGATGCTGGAGGGCTCACCTTTGGTGCAGATGCTGCTCGAGCGTTGGGCTTTTTAGATCCCAAACCACAACTTGGAGGGAGCCTCGGTTGTTGCACTTGTCAGCTTGTCGTGGTCGTTTCAAGATGGCTGGCTCCACGTGTCTCGGTGCCTCCACGGGTCTCCTCTTTTCAGGGACTGTGGATCGGGCGGTGAGAGGTCTGGAGGTTCAGGTCTTGTCAGTCTCTGGGCTCGGGCTCTGGTGGGAGGCAGCAGCAAAGCAGACGTTGATTCGCTGGATGGTGCTTGCGTTAGCAAGGTGGTCACTCCCTGACCACAGGGGAGATTGGCTTCAGTCCTCTGTGCGGCAGAGCATCGAAGTTCCCTTCTTCTTCTTAGTTTCAAGTTGATTCCAGGATGTCTGAAGTCTTAGGACACAGCTCCTACTTTTAAGCAGATTCTAGGGGCCGGACTACCTGCTAGGTCCCTCCCTATGGGTGGGACCAGGAAGGGGCGTGGTTACACCCCCAATCCTTTGTCCAGCTCGCCCCAGGCCCGGGACTGGTGTGCCCCAGGACCGGTTTGAACTGGCATATGCACCGAGGCTCCTTGTGAGCCACAGGCATGTCTGGTTTCTTTCAAGCCCTACCTGACCAATACACAAAATCCTGTCTGGGGTGGTGCATGCACCTCCCCTGGCAGGAAACCCTTTGTCCACACCTCCCAAGCTGGAAGGACTCCCAGCAGCAGGAGGGCAGACTTGTGTCTGTGGTGGCAGCATCCATTTTGTGGAGCTGAGGCAATGTCTGATTCTACCCGGGTTTCAGGTACTGTACATGTCGTGTCCCTCTAGAAGGGTGGAATGCTAACCCCGTCGCCAGAATTGGCGAGGGGTTAGTATTCCAATTCGTATGACACCTTACTCGACATGTTTTGATAAAGCCAAACCAAAGATAGCATTTAACCGCGAGGTTCATAATGCACTTAAGAGTATATGGTATGACGATATCTGGAAACAGTAGAAGGAAGTTGTTCCGACCACTGCAGACAGGCTCAGCTCATGCCAGAGCACCATCTCACATGGAACCAAGCACTCTGCCTTCAGGATTGTTAAGGCCTGCCATAGGAGTGACTTATAGGTTAACATGTATCCCATTTAAGGTTAGGTATAGGTATACTACACCTAAGTAAGAGGTGGTTACACCAACTTACCCCAGCTGAGTGATCAGCCAGTTGTGTCAAATTTGTTAGGCCAAGCCTGGGGTGGCATAATACATGCTTCAGCCCCTGGCAGGCCTTGGGTACACCAATGCCCTGGGTACCTAGTGTACACTGGTACAGGGGCTGACAGGGTGATCCACTTCCAATTGGTTATGCACCTAGGGTGCATAGTGTTAATTTAGTAGAGAGAACAGCAGGCTGGGGGTCTGATTGGCAGGCCCCCAGCCTCAATATGTCAAAAACCAGTGAAGCAAAAAGCAAAAATTTGGGGTGACCATAGGATAGCAGACCCTACTCTCCTACAGTCAGTGTCAGTCAGTCAGTGTCTGTCAGTGTCAGTCAGTGTCTGTCAGTGTCTGTCAGTCAGTGTCTGTCAGTCAGTGTCTGTCAGTCAGTGTCAGTCACTGTCAGCCAGTCAGTGTCAGCCAGTGTCAGCCAGTGTCAGTCAGTGTCAGTCAGTCAGTGTCAGTCAGTCAGTGTCAGTCAGTGTCAGTCAGTGTCAGTCAGTGTCAGTCAGTCAGTGTCAGTCAGTCAGTGTCAGTCAGAGTCAGTGTCAGTCAGTGTCAGTCAGTGTGCATCAGTCGTAGAGTCAGTCAGTCAGTGTCAGTCAGTCAGTGTCAGTCAGTGTCAGTCAGTCAGTGTCAGTTAGTCAGTGTCAGTCAGTCAGTGTCAGTCAGAGTCAGTATCAGTCAGTGTCAGTCAGTGTGCGTCAGTCGTAGAGTCAGTCAGTCAGTGTCAGTCAGTCAGTGTCAGTCAGAGTCAGTGTCAGTCAGTGTCAGTCAGTGTGCGTCAGTCGTAGAGTCAGTCAGTCAGTGTCAGTCAGTCAGTGTCTGTCAGTCAGTGTCAGTCAGTCAGTGTCTGTCAGTCAGTGTCAATCAGTCAGTCAGTGACAGTCAGTCAGTGTCAGTCAGAGTCAGTGTCAGTCAGTGTCAGTCAGTCGGAGAGTCAGTCAGTGTCAGTCAGTCAGTGTCTGTCAGTCAGTGTCTGTCGGTGTCAGTCAGTGTCTGTCAGTCAGTGTGTGTCAGTATCAGTCAGTGTCAGTCAGTCAGTGTCTGTCAGTGTCAGTCAGTGTCTGTCAGTGTCTGTCAGTCAGTGTCTGTCAGTCAGTGTCTGTCAGTCAGTGTCAGTCACTGTCAGCCAGTCAGTGTCAGCCAGTGTCAGCCAGTGTCAGTCAGTGTCAGTCAGTCAGTGTCAGTCAGTCAGTGTCAGTCAGTGTCAGTCAGTGTCAGTCAGTGTCAGTCAGTCAGTATCAGTCAGTCAGTGTCAGTCAGTGTCAGTCAGTCAGTGTCAGTCAGTCAGTCAGTCAGTGTCAGTCAGTCGGTGAGTCAGTCAGTCAGTATCAGTCAGTGTCAGTCAGTCAGTGTCAGTCAGTGTCAGTCAGTGTCAGTCAGTCAGTATCAGTTAGTCTCAGTCAGTCAGTCTCAGTCAGTCAGTCTCATTCAGTCAGTGTCAGTCAGTCAGTCTCAGTCAGTGTCAGTCAGAGTCAGTGTCAGTCAGTGTCAGTCAGTCAGTGTCAGTCAGTCAGTGTCAGTGAGTGTCAATCAGTGTTAGTCAGTTAGTCAGTGTCAGTCAGTGTCAGTCAGTGTCAGTCAGTCAGTGTCAGTCAGTGTCAGTCAGTCAGTGTCAGTCAGTGTCAGTGTCAGTCAGTCAGTGTCAGTCAGTGTCAGTGTAGGAGAGTAGGGTCTGCTATCCTATGGTCACCCCAAAATTTTTGCTTTTTGCTTCACTGGTTTTTGACATATTGAGGCTGTGGGCCTGCCAATCAGACCCCCAGCCTGCTGTTCTCTCTACTAAATTACAACTATGCACCCTAGGTGCATAACCAATTGGAAGTGGATCACCCTGTCAGCCCCTGTACCAGTGTACACTAGGTACCCAGGGCATTGGTGTACCCAAGGCCTGCCAAGGGCTGCAGCATGTATTATGCCACACCAGGCTTGGCCTAACAATCTGACACAACTGGCTGATCACTCAGCTGGGGTAAGTTGGTGTAATCACCTCTTACTTAGGTGTAGTATACCTATACCTAACCTTAAATGGGACACCTGGAAACCTATAAGTCACTCCTATGGCAGGCCTTAACAATCCTGAAGGCAGAGTGCTTGGTTCCATGTGAGATGGTGCTCTGGCATGAGCTGAGCCTGTCTGCAGTGGTCGGAACAACTTCCTTCTACTGTTTCCAGATATCGTCATACCATATACTCTTAAGTGCATTATGAACCTCGCGGTTAAATGCTATCTTTGGTTTGGCTTTATCAAAACATGTCGAGTAAGGTGTCATACGAATTGGAATACTAACCCCTCGCCAATTCTGGCGACGGGGTTAGCATTCCACCCTTCTAGAGGGACACGACATGTACAGTACCTGAAACCCGGGTAAAATCAGACATAGCCTCAGCTCCACAAAATGGATGCTGCCACCACAGACACAAGTCTGCCCTCCTGCTGCTGGGAGTCCTTCCAGCTTGGGAGGTGTGGACAAAGGGTTTCCTGCCAGGGGAGGTGCATGCACCACCCCAGACAGGATTTTGTGTATTGGTCAGGTAGGGCTTGAAAGAAACCAGACATGCCTGTGGCTCACAAGGAGCCTCGGTGCATATGCCAGTTCAAACCGGTCCTGGGGCACACCAGTCCCGGGCCTGGGGCGAGCTGGACAAAGGATTGGGGGTGTAACCACCCCCCTTCCTGGTCCCACCCATAGGGAGGGACCTAGCAGGTAGTCCGGCCCCTAGAATCCGCTTAAAGGTAGGAGCTGTGTCCTAAGACTTCAGACATCCTGGAATCAACTTGAAACTAAGAAGAAGACGGGAACTTCGACATTCTGCTGCACAGAAGACTGAAGAAAATCTCCCCTGTGGTCAGGGAGTGACCACCTTGCTAACGCAAGCACCATCCAGCGAATCAACGTCTGCTTTGCCGCCGCCTCCCGCCGGAGCCCGAGCCCAGAGACTGACAAGACCTGGACCTCCAGACCTCTCACCGCTCGATCCACAGTCCCTGAAAAGAGGAGACCCGTGGAGGCACCGAGACACGTGGAGCCAGCCATCTTGGAACGACTACGACAAGCTGACAAGTGCAACAACCGAGGCTCCCTCCAAGTTGTGCTTTGGGTCCTGAGAAGCCCAACCCTCGAGCAGCATCTGCACCAAAGGTGAGCCCTCCAGCATCTCCACGATCTGCGTGGGGCCCTTCTGCATTTTGCCACTCGACACGCCTAACCGGTTGCTGGCCCGCTGGCTAGTGGCCATCTTGGCGACGAAATCTACGACAAACACCGCTGGTCTGGTTGCTCCAGACTGGCCCTTGCTCCCCTCCAAAGGAGCAATCCCTCTGACCTTGCTGGTCAGAACCAACATCTGATTTCCGAATCCTCCTGCAATTGCTTTTGCCAAGGCTTGTTTGCTTCGATCAAGTCGCCGACACCGCCGACAGCGGGAGCCTGCGTGGAACAGCTCGTGAGCCGACTCCTGGACGTCGTCGACCTTCAGGGACCACGTGGCTGCGGAGACAAGCTACCCCTCATCACCTGTTTGCACCCGACATCGCCTGGTACCCACCTGGTGCCACGCTGGTCACTGGCTAGTGACTGTGAACACTGTCCCCTCTGCTTACAGGTCTTCAACATCTCCGATCCACTCTTGGATCCACTGCATCTCTCCCGGGCCGACCGCCTGCAGCATCTTTGTCTTCAAGCTCCACGGAACAGATAGAAGAAACCCGACGCACTTTGAGGCCTATGCACCCGCTTCCTGTGGGTGAGGTAAAGCTGGTACTCCGGTGCCCATGTGTAGTAATACATCTCTAGTGCCTGTGTTCCAAATCTTAAGTTCCTAGTCAACCCGGAAGATCTCCTTTGCAGTAACTTTGTACTTTTTACGCACCCATTGAAACCTATGGGAGCACGCGTGTGACTATTTGCTCTGCACACGCCACCCGTGGACCTCCTGGTCACTAACTGACGTTAGCTCCTTGTAGGCCCAGCGATTCTAGAGGCCCTAGGCCTTTTCCCTTTTCTGTTCGTGGTACTTATACCACTATTTTAGTATATGGTTTGAGTGGCCACCAGGGCCTATCCATATAACGTGCAACTTCTGTGTATTCTGTGATAATCTTGTTTGACGATTTGTGCTCCTGTGCTCATAAAGAGACTAGGGGTTACTTTGAGAAATAAATACATATATATTTTGAATATATAACTGTGTGGTGTCCTTTCATTGGTATAAAAGGGGGTTGCATTTGGTAAAACAGCTGGCTTAACACGCTTCACGAGTTTAGCCTCAAAGACTGCTTAGCCTACGCTACCACTAGGGCAGCTAGTCCGAAAAGGTTGACTTAAAACCACACCATAAGGGTTGCTTGGCATGGTACAAGGTGATCACTTTAACTAGTGAGCATCATATACCAGGCCAACTTCTCACATTGGTGAGCAGCGGTTGGATTTGAGCTTGCTGTGTTTTACCATTGTAATCTCTTGGTTACCAATTGAAAGATCACATAGGTACCTGTAGGTACATATAAAACAAGATTAGATATACATAAGTTCTACTGAACTTAGTTGTTGTAGAGCAAAGGGAGTAGCACACCCTGACTACAACTACTAGATAGGTTTAGTAGGTAAACCCAAGTGTAGGTAGATTGCAACACATCCACCCACACTTAAGAGCAATGGCCGGGGCAGAGGGGTCCACTGTACCCATCTCTGTTGAGAGTGACCCCCAGAGGGCACCATCCAGCTTTGCTACCCTTAATCAGAATGAGCTCAGGCATTTGGCAACTCTTAGAGGCCTTAAACAGCCCAAGAACCCAAACTCTGCTGAGCTCAGAGAGCTCTTACAGAATGATGAGAATCAGAGAGCACTCAAGAAAGCTTCCCAGTTAGCCCCCTTAGGGTCAGGAACAGGAGGCCCCCCTTCTGAAGATACTACAGAGGTACCCAGTTCCAATAGCCATCCCTTAGATGAGAACCATACTACAGGGGAGGAAAGTGGTGAGGATACAGAAAGTAGTGATGATGAAGGGAGAACTAGCCCAGTGCCAAGTATTATACTTGGCCCAGCTAAACTAAGGCTATTGGGGACTGACAATGGGTTCACCCCATTGGATCTCCCCAGTGGACTTAACACAGGGCTTGGGAGGCAAAGGAATCACTCAGGTGACTCCAATGCTTCTCATGGCTCTAGAGGCTCTCAAGGTCACTCCAGGAAAAGGATGACCACCCCTCAGAGGAGGGAACATGAGGCCAGAATGCAGGAAGCCCAGCTGAGGATCAGGAAGCAGGAGCTAGAAGTAGCCCTGATGGAAGAAAAACTGAACAAGGCTAGGCAACCTAGAGAGAGTGGGTCTATACCCACTGGTGGCAGCATTGTCCCTAAGGACAAAGATAGGGTCTTTGATAATAGGAACCTGTCTAAGGTTGTGCCCCCCTACAAAAGTGGGGATGACATCCACAAATGGATAACTGCTCTTGAGAGAGCCTGCAAAGTACAGCAGGTTCCTGAAGACCAGTGGGCAGCAATCCTCTGGCTCTCCTTTGAAGGAAGAGGCAGAGACAGACTCCTCACTGTTAGAGAAGAGGATGTCAGAAACTACAGAGTCCTGAAGAGTGTTCTGTTAGATGGGTTAGTGTAGGAAGGTGGATATCTGACTATGGTTACCCCCAAATTTTTGCCTAGTGTCTAGCTGGTTTTTCGACTTAGTTGGCCTGAGATCCTGCCATTCAGGCTCTCAGGCTATCTGCTCTCTCTGTAAAATGGACTCCATGTACCCTAGGTACATACCCAATTGGTTGGATCACCCTGTCAGCCCCTGTACCAGTGTACACTAGGTACCCAGGGCATTGGTGTATCCAAGGCCTGCCAGGGGCTGAAGCATGTATTATGCCACCCCAGGCTTGGCCTAACAATCTGACACAACTGGCTGATCACTCAGCTGGGGTAAGTTGGTGTAATCACCTCTTACTTAGGTGTAGTATACCTATACCTAAACTTAAATGGGACACCTGGTAACCTATAAGTCACTCCTATAGCAGGCCTTAACAATCCTGAAGGCAGAGTGCTTGGTTCCATGTGAGATGGTGCTCTGGCATGAGCTGAGCCTGTCTGCAGTGGTCGGAACAACTTCCTTCTACTGTTTCCAGATATCGTCATACCATATACTCTTAAGTGCATTATGAACCTCGCGGTTAAATGCTATCTTTGGTTTGGCTTTATCAAAACATGTCGAGTAAGGTGTCATACGAATTGGAATACTAACCCCTCGCCAATTCTGGCGACGGGGTTAGCATTCCACCCTTCTAGAGGGACACGACATGTACAGTACCTGAAACCCGGGTAAAATCAGACATAGCCTCAGCTCCACAAAATGGATGCTGCCACCACAGACACAAGTCTGCCCTCCTGCTGCTGGGAGTCCTTCCAGCTTGGGAGGTGTGGACAAAGGGTTTCCTGCCAGGGGAGGTGCGTGCACCACCCCAGACAGGATTTTGTGTATTGGTCAGGTAGGGCTTGAAAGAAACCAGACATGCCTGTGGCTCACCAGGAGCCTCGGTGCATATGCCAGTTCAAACCGGTCCTGGGGCACACCAGTCCCGGGCCTGGGGCGAGCTGGACAAAGGATTGGGGGTGTAACCACCCCCCTTCCTGGTCCCACCCTTAGGGAGGGACCTAGCAGGTAGTCCGGCCCCTAGAATCCGCTTAAAGGTAGGAGCTGTGTCCTAAGACTTCAGACATCCTGGAATCAACTTGAAACTAAGAAGAAGACGGGAACTTCGACATTCTGCTGCACAGAAGACTGAAGAAAATCTCCCCTGTGGTCAGGGAGTGACCACCTTGCTAACGCAAGCACCATCCAGCGAATCACCGTCTGCTTTGCCGCCGCCTCCCGCCGGAGCCCGAGCCCAGAGACTGACAAGACCTGGACCTCCAGACCTCTCACCGCCCGATCCACAGTCCCTGCAAAGAAGAGACCCGTGGAGGCACCGAGACCCGTGGAGCCAGCCATCTTGGAACGACTACGACAAGCTGACAAGTGCAACAACCGAGGCTCCCTCCAAGTTGTGCTTTGGGTCCTGAGAAGCCCAACCCTCGAGCAGCATCTGCACCAAAGGTGAGCCCTCCAGCATCTCCACGATCTGCGTGGGGCCCTTCTGCATTTTGCCACTCGACGCGCCTAACCGGTTGCTGGCCCGCTGGCTAGTGGCCATCTTGGCGACGAAATCTCCGACAAACACCGCTGGTCTGGTTGCTCTAGACTGGCCCTTGCTCCCCTCCAAAGGAGCAATCCCTCTGACCTTGCTGGTCAGAACCAACAGCTGATTTCCGAATCCTTCTACAATTGCTTTTGCCAAGGCTTGTTTGCTTCGATCAAGTCGCCGACACCGCCGACAGCGAGAGCCTGCGTGGGACAGCTCGTGAGCCGACTCCTGGACGTCGTCGACCTTCAGGGACCACGTGGCTGCGGAGACAAGCTACCCCTCATCACCTGTTTGCACCCGACATCGCCTGGTACCCACCTGGTGCCACGCTGGTCACTGGCTAGTGACTGTGAACACTGTCCCCTCTGCTTACAGGTCTTCAACATCTCCGATCCACTCTTGGATCCACTGCATCTCTTCCCGACCGACCGCCTGCAGCACTTTTGTCTACAGGCCCCACGGAACAGATAGAAGAAACCCAACGCACTTCGAGGCCTATGCACCCGCTTCCTGTGGGTGAGGTAAAGCTGGTACTCCGGTGCCCATGTGTAGTAATACATCTCTAGTGCCTGTGTTCCAAATCTTAAGTTCCTAGTCAACCCGGAAGATCTCCTTTGCAGTAACTTTGTACTTTTTACGCACCCATTGAAACCTATGGGAGCACGCGTGTGACTATTTGCTCTGCACACGCCACCCGTGGACCTCCTGGTCACTAACTGACGTTAGCTCCTTGTAGGCCCAGCGATTCTAGAGGCCCTAGGCCTTTTCCCTTTTCTGTTCGTGGTACTTATACCACTATTTTAGTATATGGTTCGAGTGGCCACCAGGGCCTATCCATATAAAGTGCAACTTCTGTGTATTCTGTGATAATCTTGTTTGACGATTTGTGCTCCTGTGCTCATAAAGAGACTAGGGGTTACTTTGATAAATAAATACATATATATTTTGAATATATATCTGTGTGGTGTCCTTTCATTGGTATAAAAGGGGGTTGCATTTGGTAAAACAGCTGGCTTAACACGCTTCACGAGTTTAGCCTCAAAGACTGCTTAGCCTACGCTACCACTAGGGCAGCTAGTCCAAAAAGGTTGACTTACAACCACACCATAAGGGTTGCTTGGCATGGTACAAGGTGATCACTTTAACTAGTGAGCATCATATACCAGGCCAACTTCTCACATTGGTGAGCAGCGGTTGGATTTGAGCTTGCTGTGTTTTACCATTGTAATCTCTTGGTTACCAATTGAAAGATCACATAGGTACCTGTAGGTACATATAAAACAAGATTAGATATACATAAGTTCTACTGAACTTAGTTGTTGTAGAGCAAAGGGAGTAGCACACCCTGACTACAACTACTAGATAGGTTTAGTAGGTAAACCCAAGTGTAGGTAGATTGCAACACATCCACCCACACTTAAGAGCAATGGCCGGGGCAGAGGGGTCCACTGTACCCATCTCTGTTGAGAGTGACCCCCAGAGGGCACCATCCAGCTTTGCTACCCTTAATCAGAATGAGCTCAGGCATTTGGCAACTCTTAGAGGCCTTAAACAGCCCAAGAACCCAAACTCTGCTGAGCTCAGAGAGCTCTTACAGAATGATGAGAATCAGAGAGCACTCAAGAAAGCTTCCCAGTTAGCCCCCTTAGGGACAGGAACAGGAGGCCCCCCTTCTGAAGATGCCACTGAAGTACCCCTTCCCAATAGTCACCCCTTAGATGGGATGCCTACCACAGAGGATGAGAGTGAAAAGGATACTGACAGTAGTGAGGATGAAGGGAGAACTAGCCCAGTGCCAAGTGTTAAACTTGGCCCAGCTAAACCAAGGCTATTGGGGACTGACAGTGGGTTCAACCCACTGGATCTCCCCAGTGGACTTAACACAGGGCTGGGAAGGCAAAGGAATCGCTCAGGTGACTCCAATGCTTCCCATGGCTCTAGAGGCTCTCAAGGTCACTCCAGGAGAAGGATGACCACCCCTCAGAGGAGGGAACATGAGGCCAAGATGCAAGAAGCCCAGCTGAGGATCAGGAAGCAGGAGCTAGAAGTAGCCCTGATGGAAGAAAAACTGAGCAAGGCTAGGCAGCATAGAGAGAGTGGGTCTATACCCACTGGTGGCAGCAATGTCCCTAGGGACAAAGATAGGGTCTTTGACAATAGGAACCTGTCCAAGATTGTGCCCCCCTACAAAAGTGGGGATGACATCCACAAATGGATGACTGCTCTTGAGAGAGCCTGCAAAGTGCAGCAGGTTCCTGAAGACCAGTGGGCAGCAATCTTATGGCTCTCCTTTGAGGGGAGAGGCAGAGATAGACTCCTCACTGTTAGAGAAGAGGATGTCAGAAATTACAGAGTCCTGAAGAGTGTCCTAGTTGATGGGTTAGGCTTAACCACTGAACAGTACAGGTTAATGTTCAGAGACACCCAGAAGACACAGACTCAGGACTGGTCTGAATATGTGGAATGTGCCACTAAGGCTTTGGAGGGTTGGTTGCTGGGAAGTAAGGTGTCTGATTATACAGGATTGTACAATTTGATGATGAGAGAGCAGATTTTAAGTAATTGTCAAAACCAGCTTCTCC
The DNA here is from genome assembly GCF_964204655.1 of Triturus cristatus. Classification (NCBI taxonomy): domain Eukaryota; kingdom Metazoa; phylum Chordata; class Amphibia; order Caudata; family Salamandridae; genus Triturus; species Triturus cristatus. Next base: position 541,310 of record NW_028188052.1, read on the forward strand.
ATCAACACCTGGTAGACTCAGATTTGACCTCTCCCCAAGAATTGGGAAAGAGGGCAGATAAATGGGTCAGGACCAGGATCAGGCCTAAAAACCAGGGTGGTGACCAAAAGAAAGATACCACCAAGCCTCAAGAGAAGGGTGGGGATAAAGAAAAAGAGAAACCTTCCTCAGGGCCCCAAAACTCCACCCAGGGTGGTGGGTCCCAAGCTCCCTCCTCTACCACAGCTAAAAAGCCCTACTGCCATGAGTGTAAAACTCCTGGGCATTGGAAAACTGACAGCGGTTGCCCAAGGGCTAAAAACAAAACTGTTCCTCCAATTACTCCTGTCACACCACCTATTGCTGTCAGCAGTAATCCCCCAGGTGGTGGGAGTGCCCCCAGAAATCTGGGTGGGTTTACTTGGGGAACACAGGGGGACCCTGGCTTAGCCAATTCCCCTGCAGCAGATACTCTTGTCTGTGATGGTGGCATGGGGTTTGCCAACTTCACTGCCTGTCCCAACACTTTGGGTAGGTACAGACAGGAGCCCTACATCAATGGTACAAAAGCTGAGGCCTACAGAGACACTGGAGCTAGCATCACAATGGTGGCCCATTGGCTAGTTCCCTCTGAGCAGCTTTTGCCTGGTTTCTCCTACCAGGTGACCAACATTGATGGCAAACAGAACAGTCATCCCATAGCAGAGGTATGTCTCAGCTGGGGAGGTGTCACTGGCCCTAAAAGGGTGGCAGTGTCCCCAACCTTGCCTGTAGACTGCTTACTGGGGAATGACTTAGAACTCTCAGCTTGGGCTGGAGTTGAACAAGACACCCATTCTAAAATGGTAGGCCTGTCACAAAAGGGTAGGGGGGTTGTGCCATTCACAACCCCTGTCCAAATAGATTTCCTCCCTGAAAAGGTTGGAAGGGCAGTGGTAGCCACCGCCCAGGCACAGACAGACTTCCCTGTAGAGACTGGCAGAGCTGTGACAGTCACAGCTCAAACACAAACTGAGTGCCCCCCTGAAAAGGTTGGCAAGGCTGTAATGGTCTCAGCCTATACTCAGACTGACATAGGTGTAGTGAAGCCTGAAACAATGGATCACTCCACACAAACTGAGAGTAGTGGGGAGGAAGAAAAGTCTCCCTCTCCCCAGACATTAGGAAAAGGTCAGCCTCCTCAGGGATCTGACCTCACCCCTTGTGAAGGAACTGCCCCAGAGGTAGCCAGGCCTGGCCTGGCAGAGCCTCTGATGTCAGTGGCCCCTTCCAAGGTGGGATCCAGTCTGGTGCAGGTAGCCTGCCTCTCTCTACCCTGCCTCAGTCAGCCCAGGGCTGCAGAGGTCAGGGAGGCCAGTGGACCCCCAGAGGGCCCCTGTCCACAAGAACCCCCCCATCAAAAGAATGAGGATTGCCTGGCTAGTAGCCCTAGTCAGGTGATGGGTAAAAACATTCCTGAGGGATCTCCTTTACAGGTAGTTAGGGACCTCCCCCAGGGGGATTCTGTTGGGCACAGGCAAACATGGGACCTTAGGGCCCCAAACCTGACCTGTCCCTCCAGTAAGCCCACAAAAGGGACCCAGCCTCCAGCTTTAGGTAGCCAGAGGCTGACCCTGAGAGCACAGTGCAACTCAGTTAAAGAAAGAAAGGCATCCATGGTGGAGGATGATTGGAGGAAGCTGAGGCCTCACTTTGAGGACACTCACTTCAGTACTCCATCTCAACACCAGCCTTTTACTTTGCCAAGACACACCACAGGTAGAGATTCCCTATGGTGGAGACCCTCTGATACCCTTAGGGTGAGGGATTGCTTAGTGGACCATGAGACAGGGGGTAACCATGCCAGTGCTGGTTCCTCCTTATATGGCCACTTGGGCAATATAGGCTTACCTGGTCAAGGTCAGCCTTATCTCCCTTCGTTTGGGGGGGGGGTTGTGTAGGAAGGTGGATATCTGACTATGGTTACCCCCAAATTTTTGCCTAGTGTCTAGCTGGTTTTTCGACTTAGTTGGCCTGAGATCCTGCCATTCAGGCTCTCAGGCTATCTGCTCTCTCTGTAAAATGGACTCCATGTACCCTAGGTACATACCCAATTGGTTGGATCACCCTGTCAGCCCCTGTACCAGTGTACACTAGGTACCCAGGGCATTGGTGTATCCAAGGCCTGCCAGGGGCTGAAGCATGTATTATGCCACCCCAGGCTTGGCCTAACAATCTTACACAACTGGCTGATCACTCAGCTGGGGTAAGTTGGTGTAATCACCTCTTACTTAGGTGTAGTATACCTATACCTAAACTTAAATGGGACACCTGGTAACCTATAAGTCACTCCTATAGCAGGCCTTAACAATCCTGAAGGCAGAGTGCTTGGTTCCATGTGAGATGGTGCTCTGGCATGAGCTGAGCCTGTCTGCAGTGGTCGGAACAACTTCCTTCTACTGTTTCCAGATATCGTCATACCATATACTCTTAAGTGCATTATGAACCTCGCGGTTAAATGCTATCTTTGGTTTGGCTTTATCAAAACATGTCGAGTAAGGTGTCATACGAATTGGAATACTAACCCCTCGCCAATTCTGGCGACGGGGTTAGCATTCCACCCTTCTAGAGGGACACGACATGTACAGTACCTGAAACCCGGGTAAAATCAGACATAGCCTCAGCTCCACAAAATGGATGCTGCCACCACAGACACAAGTCTGCCCTCCTGCTGCTGGGAGTCCTTCCAGCTTGGGAGGTGTGGACAAAGGGTTTCCTGCCAGGGGAGGTGCGTGCACCACCCCAGACAGGATTTTGTGTATTGGTCAGGTAGGGCTTGAAAGAAACCAGACATGCCTGTGGCTCACCAGGAGCCTCGGTGCATATGCCAGTTCAAACCGGTCCTGGGGCACACCAGTCCCGGGCCTGGGGCGAGCTGGACAAAGGATTGGGGGTGTAACCACCCCCCTTCCTGGTCCCACCCTTAGGGAGGGACCTAGCAGGTAGTCCGGCCCCTAGAATCCGCTTAAAGGTAGGAGCTGTGTCCTAAGACTTCAGACATCCTGGAATCAACTTGAAACTAAGAAGAATACGGGAACTTCGACATTCTGCTGCACAGAAGACTGAAGAAAATCTCCCCTGTGGTCAGGGAGTGACCACCTTGCTAACGCAAGCACCATCCAGCGAATCACCGTCTGCTTTGCCGCCGCCTCCCGCCGGAGCCCGAGCCCAGAGACTGACAAGACCTGGACCTCCAGACCTCTCACCGCCCAATCCACAGTCCCTGCAAAGAAGAGACCCGTGGAGGCACCGAGACCCGTGGAGCCAGCCATCTTGGAACGACTACGACAAGCTGACAAGTGCAACAACCGAGGCTCCCTCCAAGTTGTGCTTTGGGTCCTGAGAAGCCCAACCCTCGAGCAGCATCTGCACCAAAGGTGAGCCCTCCAGCATCTCCACGATCTGCGTGGGGCCCTTCTGCATTTTGCCACTCGACGCGCCTAACCGGTTGCTGGCCCGCTGGCTAGTGGCCATCTTGGCGACGAAATCTACGACAAACACCGCTGGTCTGGTTGCTCCAGACTGGCCCTTGCTCCCCTCCAAAGGAGCAATCCCTCTGACCTTGCTGGTCAGAACCAACAGCTGATTTCCGAATCCTTCTACAATTGCTTTTGCCAAGGCTTGTTTGCTTCGATCAAGTCGCCGAACCGCCGACAGCGAGAGCCTGCGTGGGACAGCTCGTGAGCCGACTCCTGGACGTCGTCGACCTTCAGGGACCACGTGGCTGCGGAGACAAGCTACCCCTCATCACCTGTTTGCACCCGACATCGCCTGGTACCCACCTGGTGCCACGCTGGTCACTGGCTAGTGACTGTGAACACTGTCCCCTCTGCTTACAGGTCTTCAACATCTCCGATCCACTCTTGGATCCACTGCATCTCTTCCCGACCGACCGCCTGCAGCACTTTTGTCTACAGGCCCCACGGAACAGATAGAAGAAACCCGACGCACTTCGAGGCCTATGCACCCGCTTCCTGTGGGTGAGGTAAAGCTGGTACTCCGGTGCCCATGTGTAGTAATACATCTCTAGTGCCTGTGTTCCAAATCTTAAGTTCCTAGTCAACCCGGAAGATCTCCTTTGCAGTAACTTTGTACTTTTTACGCACCCATTGAAACCTATGGGAGCACGCGTGTGACTATTTGCTCTGCACACGCCACCCGTGGACCTCCTGGTCACTAACTGACGTTAGCTCCTTGTAGGCCCAGCGATTCTAGAGGCCCTAGGCCTTTTCCCTTTTCTGTTCGTGGTACTTATACCACTATTTTAGTATATGGTTCGAGTGGCCACCAGGGCCTATCCATATAAAGTGCAACTTCTGTGTATTCTGTGATAATCTTGTTTGACGATTTGTGCTCCTGTGCTCATAAAGAGACTAGGGGTTACTTTGATAAATAAATACATATATATTTTGAATATATATCTGTGTGGTGTCCTTTCATTGGTATAAAAGGGGGTTGCATTTGGTAAAACAGCTGGCTTAACACGCTTCACGAGTTTAGCCTCAAAGACTGCTTAGCCTACGCTACCACTAGGGTAGCTAGTCCAAAAAGGTTGACTTACAACCACACCATAAGGGTTGCTTGGCATGGTACAAGGTGATCACTTTAACTAGTGAGCATCATATACCAGGCCAACTTCTCACAGTTAGGCTTAACCACTGAACAGTACAGGTTAATGTTCAGAGACACCCAAAAGACACAGACTCAGGACTGGTCTGAATATGTTGAATGTGCCACTAAGGCTTTGGAGGGTTGGTTGCTGGGAAGTAAGGTATCTGATTTTACAGGATTGTATAATTTGATGATGAGAGAACAGATTTTAAATAACTGTCAAAACCAGCAACTGCATCAACACTTGGTTGACTCTGATCTGACCTCTCCCCAAGAATTGGGAAAGAAGGCAGACAAATGGGTCAGAACCAGGGTTAAGCAAAAGAACCAGAACCAGGGCCAAGGGGGTGATCAGAAGAAAACAGACCAAAAGGGGGGAGATCAGAAACCTAAAGACCAGAAGTCTTCAACAGGGCCCCAAACTACTGCTAAGGAGGGTGGGTCCCAACAGTCCAAGAAGAAGAAAGAAGGTCAGAAGAAACCCTGGTGCAATCATTGTAAAAATACAACTCACTGGACTAGTGATTGCAAAAAGGGTGGAGCCCCCAACACTGTTGCCCCTAAGGCACCTGCTCCCAGTACTACTGTTAGCAGTGTTGGTCCCCAGACAAAGGGTGTAGTGGGAATCACTATGGGAACTGAAGGAGATTCTGACTTAGACAGAACCCTTACACAGGCAGTCTTGATCTGTGATGGGGACATTGATTTGTCCCTGACTGTGAGCCCCAGTAACCTGGGCAAGTACAGACAGACTCCTTTAATTAATGACAAAGTGGCTCAAGCCTACAGGGACACATGTGCCAGTGTCACTATGGTGACACCAGGCTTTGTGGACCCTGGACAGTACATACCAGGTGAGAACTACCTGGTGACCAATGCCAGCAATGCCACTACTTCACATAGTGTGGCAGTTGTTAACTTCTCATGGGGAGGGGTAACTGGCCTCAAAAGGGTTGTGGTTAGTGCAGACCTCCCAGTAGAATGTTTGTTGGGCAATGACCTAGAGAGTTCTCTATGGTCAGAAGTGGAGTACAGGACTCATGCAGAGATGTTAGGTATATCATCACATGTCCTTGCTGTGACCAGGTCACAGGCCAAAAAGTGCCTCACTGAACCTCAGGTCTTGGATCCTGGAACAATGGACCAAGCACCTACCAAGAAGAAGAACAGGAGGGTCAAGGCTGTGCCTTCCCCCCTGCCTCAGAGTGATGATCAGCCTTCCCAGGAAGCTGATCTAGAGGACCCTGAAGGAACTGTCCCTGAAGAGCTTGAACCTGATCAGGTTGAGTTTCTGGGGACAGGGGGACCTTCAAGGGCTGACTTGAGGCAGGCTCAGTTATCCTGTCCCTCTCTTGAACCCCTCAGACAGCTGGCTGCTGCTGAGGCTGCTGGGAATGCTCAAGGTACCCATAAAGTGTATTGGGATGAAGGGCTCCTTTATTCAGAGGCTAGAGACCCCAAGCCTGGTGCTACCAGGAGGTTGGTTATACCTCTGCAATTTAGGGGCTTCCTTCTTACCTTGGCCCATGACATTCCTTTAGCAGGACACTTAGGCCAGAACAAGACTTGGGACAGACTTGTCCCTCACTTTCACTGGCCTCATATGAATGAAGATACAAAGGAGTTTTGTCGCTCCTGTGTCACCTGCCAAGCCAGTGGCAAATCAGGTGGCACAACAAAGGCCCCCCTAATCCCACTACCTGTGGTGGGGGTCCCCTTTGAAAGAGTGGGAATAGACATAGTGGGTCCCATGGATCCTCCCACTGCATCTGGGCACAGATTTATACTGGTGGTAGTGGATCATGCCACCAGGTATCCAGAGGCAATTCCCCTTAGGACCACTACAGCTCCTGTTGTGGCCAGGGACCTGCTGGGAGTATTCTCCAGAGTGGGGTTTCCTAAGGAGGTAGTATCTGACAGAGGTACCAACTTTATGTCAGGATACTTGACAGCTATGTGGAAGGAATGTGGTGTCAACTACAAGTTCATCACCCCTTATCACCCACAATGCAATGGGCTTGTTGAGAGATTCAACAAGACCCTAAAGGGTATGATCAAAGGATTACCTGAAAAGCTCAGGCGAAGATGGGATATCCTTCTACCCTGCCTTCTGTTTGCTTACAGAGAGGTCCCACAAAAAGGAGTTGGCTACAGCCCCTTTGAATTGTTGTTTGGGCACCCTGTGAGAGGCCCACTGTGTTTGGTGAAGGAAGGATGGGAGTTACCTCTCAAAAAGCCTAAGCTAGACATAGTGGACTATGTACTTGGTCTCCGCTCCAGGATGGCTGAGTATATGGAGAAGGCATCTAAAAACCTTGAGGCAAGCCAGGCCTTACAGAAAGCTTGGCATGACCAAAAGGCTGTTTTGGTTGAGTATCAGCCAGGACAGAGGGTATGGGTGTTGGAGCCAGTGGCCCCAGCAGCACTCCAAGACAAATGGTCGGGACCCCATACAATCCTGGAAAAGAAGGGAGAGGTCACCTACTTGGTGGACCTAGGAACTCCCAGGAGTCCCCACAGGGTACTCCATGTTAACAGGCTTAAAGCATATGTTGACAGGGCAGACATGGGCTTGCTCATGGCTACAGATGAGGGACAGGAGGAAGAGAGTGACCCTCTCCCAGACCTGTTGTCTCAGAACCCTGAAGATGGCTCAGTTGAAGGAGTGACCCTTGGAGGCAACCTCACTGCCCATCAGCAGACTGAATGTAGACAGGTTCTACAATCATTTTCACATATGTTTTCCTTGATACCTAGTCAAACTGACTGGTGTACCCATGTTGTGGACACTGGTGACAGTCTGCCTGTAAAGAACAAACTTTACAGACAACCTGACCACGTCAGGGACTGTATAAAGGCTGAGGTACATAAAATGCTGGAATTAGGTGTCATTGAACCCTCAGAGAGCCCCTGGGCTAGCCCAGTGGTTCTGGTCCCCAAACCTCACACCAAAGATGGCAAGAGAGAGATGAGGTTCTGTGTGGATTACAGAGGACTCAATGCTGTCACCAGGACAGATGCACACCCTATTCCAAGGGCAGATGAGCTCATAGACAAACTAGCTTCTGCAAAGTTTTTGAGCACATTTGACTTAACAGCTGGCTATTGGCAAATCAGATTAGCTGAGGAGTCTAAGGCCAAAACAGCATTCTCAACCCCAGGTGGGCACTACCAGTTTGTGGTGATGCCCTTTGGTCTGAAGAATGCACCTGCCACCTTCCAAAGGCTGGTGAACCAAGTCCTTACTGGGTTGGATGACTTTTGCGCAGCATATCTTGATGACATTGCTGTCTTTAGTTCCACCTGGGAGGATCACCTGATCCACCTGAAGAAGGCTCTTGAGGCTCTGCAAAGGGCAGGCCTCACTATCAAGGCTACTAAGTGCCAGATAGGGCAGAGTAAGGTTGTGTATTTGGGCCACCTTGTAGGTGGGGGCCAAGTTCAACCACTGGAGAGTAAGATACAGTCCATCAAGGATTGGTCCCCTCCAACCACCCAGACTCAAGTTCGAGCTTTCTTGGGCTTGACTGGGTATTACAGGAAGTTTGTTAAGAACTATGGGTCCATTGTGACTCCTCTTAATGATCTGACATCCAAGAAGATGCCCAAAAAGGTTCAGTGGACAGTAAGCTGTCAAAAGGCATTTGATGACCTGAAGGAGGCCATGTGCTCTGCACCTATCCTGAAAAGTCCTGACTATTCCAAAGAGTTTATTGTCCAAACAGATGCTTCTGAGTTGGGTGTGGGAGCTGTGCTGTCACAACTTAATGTAGATGGTCAAGACCAACCCATTGCTTTTATTAGCAGACGGTTGACCCCCAGAGAGAAGAATTGGTCAGCTATTGAGAGGGAGGCCTTTGCTGTGGTGTGGGCCCTGAAGAAGCTGAGGCCATATTTGTTTGGCACTCACTTCAAGATTCAGACCGACCATAAGCCCCTCTTGTGGCTAAATCAGATGAAGGGTGAAAACCCCAAACTGCTTAGGTGGTCCATTTCCCTACAGGGGATGGACTTTACAGTGGAGCACCGGCCAGGTACTGACCATGGGAATGCAGATGGTCTCTCCAGGTACTTCCACTTAGGACATGAAGACGAGACTGGTCAAGGCTAGTTTAATGTCCCAGCGTTTGGGGGGGGGGTTGTGTAGGAGAGTAGGGTCTGCTATCCTATGGTCACCCCAAATTTTTGCTTTTTGCTTCACTGGTTTTTGACATATTGAGGCTGTGGGCCTGCCAATCAGACCCCCAGCCTGCTGTTCTCTCTACTAAATTAAAACTATGCACCCTAGGTGCATAACCAATTGGAAGTGGATCACCCTGTCAGCCCCTGTACCAGTGTACACTAGGTACCCAGGGCATTGGTGTACCCAAGGCCTGGCAGGGGCTGAAGCATGTATTATGCCACCCCAGGCTTGGCCTAACAATTTGACACAACTGGCTGATCACTCAGCTGGGGTAAGTTGGTGTAATCACCTCTTACTTAGGTGTAGTATACCTATACCGAACCTTAAATGGGACACCTGGTAACCTATAAGTCACTCCTATGGCAGGCCTTAACAATCCTGAAGGCAGAGTGCTTGGTTCCATGTGAGATGGTGCTCTGGCATGAGCTGAGCCTGTCTGCAGTGGTCGGAACAACTTCCTTCTACTGTTTCCAGATATCGTCATACCATATACTCTTAAGTGCATTATGAACCTCGCGGTTAAATGCTATCTTTGGTTTGGCTTTATCAAAACATGTCGAGTAAGGTGTCATACGAATTGGAATACTAACCCCTCGCCAATTCTGGCGACGGGGTTAGCATTCCACCCTTCTAGAGGGACACGACATGTACAGTACCTGAAACCCGGGTAAAATCAGACATAGCCTCAGCTCCACAAAATGGATGCTGCCACCACAGACACAAGTCTGCCCTCCTGCTGCTGGGAGTCCTTCCAGCTTGGGAGGTGTGGACAAAGGGTTTCCTGCCAGGGGAGGTGCATGCACCACCCCAGACAGGATTTTGTGTATTGGTCAGGTAGGGCTTGAAAGAAACCAGACATGCCTGTGGCTCACAAGGAGCCTCGGTGCATATGCCAGTTCAAACCGGTCCTGGGGCACACCAGTCCCGGGCCTGGGGCGAGCTGGACAAAGGATTGGGGGTGTAACCACCCCCCTTCCTGGTCCCACCCATAGGGAGGGACCTAGCAGGTAGTCCGGCCCCTAGAATCCGCTTAAAGGTAGGAGCTGTGTCCTAAGACTTCAGACATCCTGGAATCAACTTGAAACTAAGAAGAAGACGGGAACTTCAACATTCTGCTGCACAGAAGACTGAAGAAAATCTCCCCTGTGGTCAGGGAGTGACCACCTTGCTAACGCAAGCACCATCCAGCGAATCAACGTCTGCTTTGCCGCCGCCTCCCGCCGGAGCCCGAGCCCAGAGACTGACAAGACCTGGACCTCCAGACCTCTCACCGCCCGATCCACAGTCCCTGAAAAGAGGAGACCCGTGGAGGCACCGAGACACGTGGAGCCAGCCATCTTGGAACGACTACGACAAGCTGACAAGTGCAACAACCGAGGCTCCCTCCAAGTTTTGCTTAGGGTCCTGAGAAGCCCAACCCTCGAGCAGCATCTGCACCAAAGGTGAGCCCTCCAGCATCTCCACGATCTGCGTGGGGCCCTTCTGCATTTTGCCACTCGACGCGCCTAACCGGTTGCTGGCCCGCTGGCTAGTGGCCATCTTGGCGACGAAATCTACGACAAACACCGCTGGTCTGGTTGCTCCAGACTGGCCCTTGCTCCCCTCCAAAGGAGCAATCCCTCTGACCTTGCTGGTCAGAACCAACAGCTGATTTCTGAATCCTCCTGCAATTGCTTTTGCCAAGGCTTGTTTGCTTCGATCAAGTCGCCGACACCGCCGACAGCGAGAGCCTGCGTGGGACAGCTCGTGAGCCGATTCCTGGACGTCGTCGACCTTCAGGGACCACGTGGCTGCGGAGACAAGCTACCCCTCATCACCTGTTTGCACCCGACATCGCCTGGTACCCACCTGGTGCCACGCTGGTCACTGGCTAGTGACTGTGAACACTGTCCCCTCTGCTTACAGGTCTTCAACATCTCCGATCCACTCTTGGATCCACTGCATCTCTCCCGGGCCGACCGCCTGCAGCATCTTTGTCTTCAAGCTCCACGGAACAGATAGAAGAAACCCGACGCACTTTGAGGCCTATGCACCCGCTTCCTGTGGGTGAGGTAAAGCTGGTACTCCGGTGCCCATGTGTAGTAATACATCTCTAGTGCCTGTGTTCCAAATCTTAAGTTCCTAGTCAACCCGGAAGATCTCCTTTGCAGTAACTTTGTACTTTTTACGCACCCATTGAAACCTATGGGAGCACGCGTGTGACTATTTGCTCTGCACACACCACCCGTGGACCTCCTGGTCACTAACTGACGTTAGCTCCTTGTAGGCCCAGCGATTCTAGAGGCCCTAGGCCTTTTCCCTTTTCTGTTCGTGGTACTTATACCACTATTTTAGTATATGGTTTGAGTGGCCACCAGGGCCTATCCATATAACGTGCAACTTCTGTGTATTCTGTGATAATCTTGTTTGACGATTTGTGCTCCTGTGCTCATAAAGAGACTAGGGGTTACTTTGAGAAATAAATACATATATATTTTGAATATATATCTGTGTGGTGTCCTTTCATTGGTATAAAAGGGGGTTGCATTTGGTAAAACAGCTGGCTTAACACGCTTCACGAGTTTAGCCTCAAAGACTGCTTAGCCTACGCTACCACTAGGGCAGCTAGTCCGAAAAGGTTGACTTACAACCACACCATAAGGGTTGCTTGGCATGGTACAAGGTGATCACTTTAACTAGTGAGCATCATATACCAGGCCAACTTCTCACAGTCAGTGTCAGTCAGTCAGTGTCAGTCAGTGTCAGTCAGTGTCAGTCAGTCAGTGTCAGTCAGTCAGTGTCAGTCAATGTCAGTCAGTGTCAGTCAGTGTCAGTCAGTCAGTGTCAGTCAGTGTCAGCCAGTGTCAGCCAGTGTCAGTCAGACAGTGTCAGTCAGTCAGTGTCGGTCAGTCAGTGTCAGTCAGTCAGTGTCAGTCAGTCAGTGTCAGTCAGTGTCAGTCAGTCAGTGTCAGTCAGAGTCAGTGTCTGTCAGTGTCAGTCAGTGTGCGTCAGTCGGAAAGTCAGTCAGTCAGAGTCAGTCAGTCAGTGTCTGTCAGTCAGTGTCAGTCAGGCAGTGTCTGTCAGTCAGTGTCAGTCAGTCAGAGAGTTAGTCAGTCAGTGTCAGTCAGTCAGTGTCAGTCAGTCAGTGTTTGTCAGTCAGTGTCTGTCAGTCAGTGTCTGTCAGTATCAGTCAGTGTCTGTCTGTCAGTGTCTGTCAGTGTCAGTCAGTGTCTGTCAGTGTCTGTCAGTCAGTGTCTGTCAGTCAGTGTCTGGCAGTCAGTGTCTGGCAGTCAGTGTCAGTCACTGTCATCCAGTCAGTGTCAGCTAGTGTCAGTCAGTGTCAGTCAGTGTCAGTCAGTCAGTGTCAGTCAGTCAGTGTCAGTCAGTGTCAGTCAGTCAGTATCAGTCAGTCAGTGTCAGTCAGTCAGAGAGTCAGTCAGTCAGTGTCAGTCAGTGTCAGTCAGTCAGTGTCAGTCAGTGTCAGTCAGTCAGTGTCAGTCAGTGTCAGTCAGTGTCAGTCAGTCTGTGTCAGTCAGTCAGTGTCAGTCAGTGTCAGTCAGAGTCAGTGTCAGTCAGAGTCAGTCAGTCAGTGTCAGTCAGTCAGTGTCAGTCAATGTCAGTCAGTGTCAGTCAGTCAGTCAGTGTCAGTCAGTGTCAGTCAGTGTCAGTCAGTCAGTGTCAGTCAGTCAGTGTCAGACAGTCAGTGTCAGTCAGTGTCAGTCAGTGTCAGTCAGTCAGTGTCAGTCAGTGTCAGTCAGTGTCAGTCAGTCAGTGTCAGTCAGTCAGTGTCAGTCAGTCAGTCAGAGTCAGTGTCAGTCAGTGTCAGTCAGTGTGCGTCAGTCGTAGAGTCAGTCAGTCAGTGTCAGTCAGTCAGTGTCAGTCAGTGTCAGTCAGTCAGTGTCAGTCAGTCAGTGTCAGTCAGTCAGTGTCAGTCAGAGTCAGTGTCAGTCAGTGTCAGTCAGTGTGCGTCAGTCATAGAGTCAGTCAGTCAGTGTCAGTCAGTCAGTGTCAGTCAGAGTCAGTGTCAGTCAGTGTCAGTCAGTGTGCGTCAGTCGTAGAGTCAGTCAGTCAGTGTCAGTCAGTCAGTGTCTGTCAGTCAGTCAGTGAGTCAGTGTCTGTCAGTCAGTGTCAATCAGTCAGTCAGTATCAGTCAGTCAGTGTCAGTCAGAGTCAGTGTCAGTCAGTGTCAGTCAGTCGGAGAGTCAGTCAGTGTCAGTCAGTCAGTGTCTGTCAGTCAGTGTCTGTCGGTGTCAGTCAGTGTCTGTCAGTCAGTGTGTGTCAGTATCAGTCAGTGTCAGTAAGTCAGTGTCTGTCAGTGTCAGTCAGTGTCTGTCAGTGTCTGTCAGTCAGTGTCTGTCAGTCAGTGTCTGTCAGTCAGTGTCAGTCACTGTCAGCCAGTCAGTGTCAGCCAGTGTCAGCCAGTGTCAGTCAGTGTCAGTCAGTCAGTGTCAGTCAGTCAGTGTCAGTCAGTGTCAGTCAGTGTCAGTCAGTCAGTATCAGTCAGTCAGTATCAGTCAGTGTCAGTCAGTCAGTGTCAGTCAGTCAGTCAGTGTCAGTCAGTCGGTGAGTCAGTCAGTCAGTATCAGTCAGTGTCACTCAGTCATTGTCAGTCAGTGTCAGTCAGTGTCAGTCAGTGTCAGTCAGTCAGTATCAGTTAGTCTCAGTCAGTCAGTCTCAGTCAGTCAGTCTCATTCAGTCAGTGTCAGTCAGTCAGTCTCAGTCAGTGTCAGTCAGAGTCAGTGTCAGTCAGTGTCAGTCAGTCAGTGTCAGTCAGTCAGTGTCACTGAGTGTCAATCAGTGTTAGTCAGTTAGTCAGTGTCAGTCAGTCAGTGTCAGTCAGTCAGTGTCAGTCAGTGTCAGTCAGTCAGTGTCAGTCAGTCAGTGTCAGTCAGTGTCAGTGTCAGTCAGTCAGTGTCAGTCAGTGTCAGTGTCAGTCAGTCAGTGTCAGTCAGTGTCAGTCAGTCAGTGTCAGTCAGTCAGTGTCAGTCAGTGTCAGTCAGTTTCAGTCAGTGTCAGTCAGTCAGTGTCAGTCAGTGTCAGCCAGTGTCAGTCAGCCAGTGTCAGTCAGTGTCAGTCAGTCAGTGTCAGTCAGAGTCAGTGTCTGTCAGTGTCAGTCAGTGTGCGTCAGTCGGAGAGTCAGTCAGTCAGTGTCAGTCAGTCAGTGTCTGTCAGTCAGTGTCAGTCAGGCAGTGTCTGTCAGTCAGTGTCAGTCAGTCAGAGAGTCAGTCAGTCAGTGTCAGTCAGTCAGTGTCAGTCAGTCAGTGTCTGTCAGTCAGTGTCTGTCAGTGTCAGTCAGTGTCTGTCAGTCAGTGTCTGTCAGTGTCAGTCAGTGTCTGTCAGTGTCTGTCAGTCAGTGTCTGTCAGTCAGTGTCTGTCAGACAGTGTCTGGCAGTCAGTGTCAGTCACTGTCATCCAGTCAGTGTCAGCTAGTGTCATTCAGTGTCAGTCAGTGTCAGTCAGACAGTGTCAGTCAGTCAGTGTCAGTCAGTGTCAGTCAGTCAGTATCAGTCAGTCAGTGTCAGTCAGTCGGAGAGTCAGTCAGTCAGTGTCAGTCAGTCAGTGTCAGTCAGTGTCAGTCAGTCAGTGTCAGTCAGTGTCAGTCAGTGTCAGTCAGTCAGTGTCAGTCAGTCAGTGTCAGTCAGTGTCAGTCAGAGTCAGTGTCAGTCAGAGTCAGTCAGTCAGTGTCAGTCAGTCAGTGTCAGTCAAAGTCACTCAGTGTCAGTCAGTCAGTCAGTGTCAGTCAGTGTCAGTCAGTGTCAGTCAGTCAGTGTCAGTCAGTCAGTGTCAGTCAGTCAGTGTCAGTCAGTGTCAGTCAGTGTCAGTCAGTCAGTGTCAGTCAGTGTCAGTGTCAGTCAGTCAGTGTCAGTCAGTGTCAGTCAGTCAGTGTCAGTCAGTGTCAGTATCAGTCAGTCAGTGTCAGTGTCAATCAGTCAGTCAGTGTCAGTCAGTGTCAGTCAGTGTCAGTCAGTCAGTGTCAGTCAGTCAGTGTCAGCCAGTCAGTGTCAGTCAGTGTCAGTCAGTGTCAGCCAGTGTCAGTCAGTCAGTGTCAGTCAGTCAGTGTCAGTCAGTCAGTGTCAGTCAGTGTCAGTCAGTGTCAGTCAGTCAGTGTCAGTCAGAGTCAGTTTCAGTCAGTGTCAGTCAGTGTCAGTCAGTCGGAGAGTCAGTCAGTCAGTGTCAGTCAGTCAGTGTCAGTCAGTCAGTGTCAGTCAGTGTCAGTCAGTTACAGTCAGTCGGAGAGTCAGTCAGTCAGTGTCAGTCAGTCAGTGTCAGTCAGTGTCAGTCAGTGTCAGTCAGTCAGTGTCAGTCAGTGTCAGTCAGTCAGTGTCAGTCAGTGTCAGTGTCAGTCAGTCAGTGTCAGTCAGTGTCAGTGTCAGTCAGCCCGTGTCAGTCAGTCAGTGTCAGTCAGTCAGTGTCAGTCAGTGTCAGTTAGTCAGTGTCAGTCAGTCACTGTGTGAGAAGTTGGCCTGGTATATGCTGTTCACTAGTTCTAGTGACCACCTTGTACCATGCCAAGCAACCCTTATGGTGTGGTTGTAAGTCAACCTTTTTGGACTAGCTGCCCTAGTGGTAGCGTAGGCTAAGCAGTCTTTGAGGCTAAACTCGTGATGCGTGTTAAGCCAGCTGTTTTACCAAATGCAACCCCCTTTTATACCAATGAAAGGACACCACACAGATATATATTCAAAATATATATGTATTTATTTCTCAAAGTAACCCCTAGTCTCTTTATGAGCACAGGAGCACAAATCGTCAAACAAGATTATCACAGAATACACAGAAGTTGCACTTTATATGGATAGGCCCTGGTGGCCACTCAAACCATATACTAAAATAGTGGTATAAGTACCACGAACAGAAAAGGGAAAAGGCCTAGGGCCTCTAGAATCGCTGGGCCTACAAGGAGCTAACGTCAGTTAGTGACCAGGAGGTCCACGGGTGGCGTGTGCAGAGCAAATAGTCACACGCGTGCTCCCATAGGTTTCAATGGGTGCGTAAAAAGTACAAAGTTACTGCAAAAGGAATCTTCCGGATGACCTAGGAACTTAAGATTTGGAACACAGGCACTAGAGATGTATTACTACACTTGGGCACAGGTGTGCCAGCTTTACCTCACCCACAGGAAGCGGGTGCATAGGCCTCGAAGTGCGTCGGGTTTCTTCTATCTGTTCCGTGGAGCTTGAAGACAAAGATGCTGCAGGCGGTCGGTCCGGGAGAGATGCAGTGGATCCAAGAGTGGATCGGAGATGTTGAAGACCTGTAAGCAGAGGGGACAGTGTTCACAGTCACTAGCCAGTGACCAGCGTGGCACCAGGTGGGTACCAGGCGATGTCGGGTGCAAACAGGTGATGAGGGGTAGCTTGTCTCCGCAGCCACGTGGTCCCTGAAGGTCGACGACGTCCAGGAGTCGGCTCACGAGCTGTCCCACGCAGGCTCTCGCTGTCGGCGGTGTCGGCGACTTGATCGAAGCAAACAAGCCTTGGCAAAAGCAATTGCAGGAGGATTCGGAAATCAGCTGTTGGTTCTGACCAGCAAGGTCAGAGGGATTGCTCCTTTGGAGGGGAGCAAGGGCCAGTCTGGAGCAACCAGACCAGCGGTGTTTGTCGTAGATTTCGTCGCCAAGATGGCCACTAGCCAGCGGGCCAGCAACCGGTTAGGCGCGTCGAGTGGCAAAATGCAGAAGGGCCCCACGCAGATCGTGGAGATGCTGGAGGGCTCACCTTTGGTGCAGATGCTGCTCGAGGGTTGGGCTTCTCAGGACCCAAAGCACAACTTGGAGGGAGCCTCGGTTGTTGCACTTGTCAGCTTGTCGTAGTCGTTCCAAGATGGCTGGCTCCACGTGTCTCGGTGCCTCCACGGGTCTCCTCTTTGCAGGGACTGTGGATCGGGCGGTGAGAGGTCTGGAGGTCCAGGTCTTGTCAGTCTCTGGGCTCGGGCTCCGGCGGGAGGCGGCGGCAAAGCAGACGTTGATTCGCTGGATGGTGCTTGCGTTAGCAAGGTGGTCACTCCCTGACCACAGGGGAGATTTTCTTCAGTCTTCTGTGCAGTAGAATGTCGAAGTTCCCGTCTTCTTCTTAGTTTCAAGTTGATTCCAGGATGTCTGAAGTCTTTAGGACACAGCTCCTACCTTTAAGCGGATTCTAGGGGCCGGACTACCTGCTAGGTCCCTCCCTATGGGTGGGACCAGGAAGGGGGGTGGTTACACCCCCAATCCTTTGTCCAGCTCGCCCCAGGCCCGGGACTGGTGTGCCCCAGGACCGGTTTGAACTGGCATATGCACCGAGGCTCCTTGTGAGCCACAGGCATGTCTGGTTTCTTTCAAGCCCTACCTGACCAATACACAAAATCCTGTCTGGGGTGGTGCATGCACCTCCCCTGGCAGGAAACCCTTTGTCCACACCTCCCAAGCTGGAAGGACTCCCAGCAGCAGGAGGGCAGACTTGTGTCTGTGGTGGCAGCATCCATTTTGTGGAGCTGAGGCTATGTCTGATTTTACCCGGGTTTCAGGTACTGTACATGTCGTGTCCCTCTAGAAGGGTGGAATGCTAACCCCGTCGCCAGAATTGGCGAGGGGTTAGTATTCCAATTCGTATGACACCTTACTCGACATGTTTTGATAAAGCCAAACCAAAGATAGCATTTAACCGCGAGGTTCATAATGCACTTAAGAGTATATGGTATGACGATATCTGGAAACAGTAGAAGGAAGTTGTTCCGACCACTGCAGACAGGCTCAGCTCATGCCAGAGCACCATCTCACATGGAACCAAGCACTCTGCCTTCAGGATTGTTAAGGCCTGCCATAGGAGTGACTTATAGGTTACCAGGTGTCCCATTTAAGGTTAGGTATAGGTATACTACACCTAAGTAAGAGGTGATTACACCAACTTACCCCAGCTGAGTGATCAGCCAGTTGTGTCAAATCGTTAGGCCAAGCCTGGGGTGGCATAATACATGCTGCAGCCCTTGGCAGGCCTTGGGTACACCAATGCCCTGGGTACCTAGTGTACACTGGTACAGGGGCTGACAGGGTGATCCACTTCCAATTGGTTATGCACCTAGGGTGCATAGTTTTAATTTAGTAGAGAGAACAGCAGGCTGGGGGTCTGATTGGCAGGCCCACAGCCTCAATATGTCAAAAACCAGTGAAGCAAAAAGCAAAAATTTGGGGTGACCATAGGATAGCAGACCCTACTCTCCTACACAACCCCCCCCCAAACGCTGGGACATTAAACTAGCCTTGACCAGTCTCGTCTTCATGTCCTAAGTGGAAGTACCTGGAGAGACCATCTGCATTCCCATGGTCAGTACCTGGCCGGTGCTCCACTGTAAAGTCCATCCCCTGTAGGGAAATGGACCACCTAAGCAGTTTGGGGTTTTCACCCTTCATCTGATTTAGCCACAAGAGGGGCTTATGGTCGGTCTGAATCTTGAAGTGAGTGCCAAACAAGTATGGCCTCAGCTTCTTCAGGGCCCACACCACAGCAAAGGCCTCCCTCTCAATAGCTGACCAATTCTTCTCTCTGGGGGTCAACCTTCTGCTAATAAAAGCAATGGGTTGGTCTTGACCATCTACATTAAGTTGTGACAGCACAGCTCCCACACCCAACTCAGAAGCATCTGTTTGGACAATAAACTCTTTGGAGTAGTCAGGACTTTTCAGGATAGGTGCAGAGCACATGGCCTCCTTCAGGTCATCAAATGCCTTTTGACAGCTTACTGTCCACTGAACCTTTTTGGGCATCTTCTTGGATGTCAGATCATTAAGAGGAGTCACAATGGACCCATAGTTCTTAACAAACTTCCTGTAATACCCAGTCAAGCCCAAGAAAGCTCGAACTTGAGTCTGGGTGGTTGGAGGGGACCAGTCCTTGATGGATTGTATCTTACTCTCCAGTGGTTGAACTTGGCCTCCACCTACAAGGTGGCCCAAATATACAACCTTACTCTGCCCTATCTGGCACTTAGTAGCCTTGATAGTGAGGCCTGCCCTTTGCAGAGCCTCAAGAGCCTTCTTCAGGTGGATCAGGTGATCCTCCCAGGTGGAACTAAAGACAGCAATGTCATCAAGATATGCTGCACAAAAGTCATCCAACCCAGTAAGGACTTGGTTCACCAGCCTTTGGAAGGTGGCAGGTGCATTCTTCAGACCAAAGGGCATCACCACAAACTGATAATGCCCACCTGGGGTTGAGAATGCTGTTTTGGCCTTAGACTCCTCAGCTAACCTGATTTGCCAATAGCCAGCTGTCAAGTCAAATGTGCTCAAAAACTTTGCAGAAGCTAGTTTGTCTATGAGCTCATCTGCCCTTGGAATAGGGTGTGCATCTGTCCTGGTGACAGCATTGAGTCCTCTGTAGTCCACACAGAACCTCATCTCTCTCTTGCCATCTTTGGTGTGAGGTTTGGGGACCAGAACCACTGGGCTAGCCCAGGGGCTCTCTGAGGGTTCAATGACACCTAATTCCAGCATTTTATGTACCTCAGCCTTTATACAGTCCCTGACGTGGTCAGGTTGTCTGTAAAGTTTGTTCTTTACAGGCAGACTGTCACCAGTGTCCACAACATGGGTACACCAGTCAGTTTGACTAGGTATCAAGGAAAACATATGTGAAAATGATTGTAGAACCTGCCTACATTCAGTCTGCTGATGGGCAGTGAGGTTGCCTCCAAGGGTCACTCCTTCAACTGAGCCATCTTCAGGGTTCTGAGACAACAGGTCTGGGAGAGGGTCACTCTCTTCCTCCTGTCCCTCATCTGTAGCCATGAGCAAGCCCATGTCTGCCCTGTCAACATATGCTTTAAGCCTGTTAACATGGAGTACCCTGTGGGGACTCCTGGGAGTTCCTAGGTCCACCAAGTAGGTGACCTCTCCCTTCTTTTCCAGGATTGTATGGGGTCCAGACCATTTGTCTTGGAGTGCTGCTGGGGCCACTGGCTCCAACACCCATACCTTCTGTCCTGGCTGATACTCAACCAAGACAGCCTTTTGGTCATGCCAAGCTTTCTGTAAGGCCTGGCTTGCCTCAAGGTTTTTAGATGCCTTCTCCATATACTCAGCCATCCTGGAGCGGAGACCAAGTACATAGTCCACTATGTCTAGCTTAGGCTTTTTGAGAGGTAACTCCCATCCTTCCTTCACCAAACACAGTGGGCCTCTCACAGGGTGCCCAAACAACAATTCAAAGGGGCTGTAGCCAACTCCTTTTTGTGGGACCTCTCTGTAAGCAAACAGAAGGCAGGGTAGAAGGATATCCCATCTTCGCCTGAGCTTTTCAGGTAATCCTTTGATCATACCCTTTAGGGTCTTGTTGAATCTCTCAACAAGCCCATTGCATTGTGGGTGATAAGGGGTGGTGAACTTGTAGTTGACACCACATTCCTTCCACATAGCTGTTAAGTATCCTGACATAAAGTTGGTACCTCTGTCAGATACTACCTCCTTAGGAAACCCCACTCTGGAGAATACTCCCAGCAGGGCCCTGGCCACAACAGGAGCTGTAGTGGTCCTAAGGGGAATTGCCTCTGGATACCTGGTGGCATGATCCACTACCACCAGTATAAATCTGTGCCCAGATGCAGTGGGAGGATCCATGGGACCCACTATGTCTATTCCCACTCTTTCAAAGGGGACCCCCACCACAGGTAGTGGTATTAGGGGGGCCTTTGTTGTGCCACCTGATTTGCCACTGGCTTGGCAGGTAACACAGGAGCGACAAAACTCCTTTGTATCTTCATTCATATGAGGCCAGTGAAAGTGAGGGACAAGTCTGTCCCAGGTCTTGTTCTGGCCTAGGTGTCCTGCTAAAGGAATATCATGGGCCAAGGTAAGAAGGAAGCCCCTAAATTGCAGAGGTATAACCAACCTCCTGGTTGCACCAGGCTTGGGGTCTCTAGCCTCTGAATAAAGGAGCCCTTCATCCCAATACACTTTATGGGTACCTTGAGCATTCCCAGCAGCCTCAGCAGCAGCCAGCTGTCTGAGGGGTTCAAGAGAGGGACAGGATAACTGAGCCTGCCTCAAGTCAGCCCTTGAAGGTCCCCCTGTCCCCAGAAACTCAACCTGATCAGGTTCAAGCTCTTCAGGGACAGTTCCTTCAGGGTCCTCTAGGTCAGCTTCCTGGGAAGGCTGATCATCACTCTGAGGCAGGGGGGAAGGCACAGCCTTGACCCTCCTGTTCTTCTTCTTGGTAGGTACTTGGTCCATTGTTCCAGGATCCAAGACCTGTGGTTCAGTGAGGCACTTTTTGGCCTGTGACCTGGTCACAGCAAGGACATGTGATGATATACCTAACATCTCTGCATGAGTCCTGTACTCCACTTCTGACCATAGAGAACTCTCTAGGTCATTGCCCAACAAACATTCTACTGGGAGGTCTGCACTAACCACAACCCTTTTGAGGCCAGTTACCCCTCCCCATGAGAAGTTAACAACTGCCACACTGTGTGAAGTAGTGGCATTGCTGGCATTGGTCACCAGGTAGTTCTCACCTGGTATGTACTGTCCAGGATCCACAAAGCCTGGTGTCACCATAGTGACACTGGCACATGTGTCCCTGTAGGCTTGAGCCACTTTGTCATTAATTAAAGGAGTCTGTCTGTACTTGCCCAGGTTACTGGGGCTCACAGTCAGGGACAAATCAATGTCCCCATCACAGATCAAGACTGCCTGTGTAAGGGTTCTGTCTAAGTCAGAATCTCCTTCAGTTCCCATAGTGATTCCCACTACACCCTTTGTCTGGGGACCAACACTGCTAACAGTAGTACTGGGAGCAGGTGCCTTAGGGGCAACAGTGTTGGGGGCTCCACCCTTTTTGCAATCACTAGTCCAGTGAGTTGTATTTTTACAATGATTGCACCAGGGTTTCTTCTGACCTTCTTTCTTCTTCTTGGACTGTTGGGACCCACCCTCCTTAGCAGTAGTTTGGGGCCCTGTTGAAGACTTCTGGTCTTTAGGTTTCTGATCTCCACCCTTTTGGTCTGTTTTCTTCTGATCACCCCCTTGGCCCTGGTTCTGGTTCTTTTGCTTAACCCTGGTTCTGACCCATTTGTCTGCCTTCTTTCCCAATTCTTGGGGAGAGGTCAGATCAGAGTCAACCAAGTGTTGATGCAGTTGCTGGTTTTGACAGTTATTTAAAATCTGTTCTCTCATCATCAAATTATACAATCCTGTAAAATCAGATACCTTACTTCCCAGCAACCAACCCTCCAAAGCCTTAGTGGCACATTCAATGTATTCAGACCAGTCCTGAGTCTGTGTCTTTTGGGTGTCTCTGAACATTAACCTGTACTGCTCAGTGGTTAAGCCTAACCCATCAACTAGAACACTCTTCAGGACTCTGTAGTTTCTGACATCCTCTTCTCTAACAGTGAGGAGTCTGTCTCTGCCTCTTCCTTCAAAGGAGAGCCAGAGGATTGCTGCCCACTGATCTTCAGGAACCTGCTGTACTTTGCAGGCTCTCTCAAGAGCAGTTATCCACTTGTGGATGTCATCCCCACTTTTGTAGGGGGGCACAACCTTAGACAGGTTTCTATTGTCGAAAACCCTATCTTTGTCCTTAGGGACAATGCTGCCACCAGTGGGTATAGACCCACTCTCTTTATGCTGTCTAGCCTTGCTAAGTTTCTCTTCCATCAGGGCTACTTCTAGCTCCTGCTTCCTGATCCTCAGCTGGGCCTCTTGCATCTTGGCCTCATGTTCCCTCCTCTGAGGGGTGGTCATCCTTCTCCTGGAGTGACCTTGAGAGCCTCTAGAGCCATGGGAAGCATTGGAGTCACCTGAGCGATTCCTTTGCCTTCCAAGCCCTGTGTTAAGTCCACTGGGGAGATCCAGTGGGTTGAACCCACTGTCAGTCCCCAATAGCCTTGGTTTAGCTGGGCCAAGTATAATACTTGGCACTGGGCTAGTTCTCCCTTCATCCTCACTACTGTCAGTATCCTTTTCACTCTCATCCTCTGTGGTAGGCATCCCATCTAAGGGGTGACTATTGGGAAGGGGTACTTCAGTGGCATCTTTAGAAGGGGGGCCTCCTGTTCCTGTCCCTAAGGGGGCTAACTGGGAAGCTTTCTTGAGTGCTCTCTGATTCTCATCATTCTGTAAGAGCTCTCTGAGCTCAGCAGAGTTTGGGTTCTTGGGCTGTTTAAGGCCTCTAAGAGTTGCCAAATGCCTGAGCTCATTCTGATTAAGGGTAGCAAAGCTGGATGGTGCCCTCTGGGGGTCACTCTCAACAGAGATGGGTACAGTGGACCCCTCTGCCCCGGCCATTGCTCTTAAGTGTGGGTGGATGTGTTGCAATCTACCTACACTTGGGTTTACCTACTAAACCTATCTAGTAGTTGTAGTCAGGGTGTGCTACTCCCTTTGCTCTACAACAACTAAGTTCAGTAGAACTTAAGTATATCTAATCTTGTTTTATATGTACCTACAGGTACCTATGTGATCTTTCAATTGGTAACCAAGAGATTACAATGGTAAAACACAGCAAGCTCAAATCCAACCGCTGCTCACCAATGTGAGAAGTTGGCCTGGTATATGCTGTTCACTAGTTCTAGTGACCACCTTGTACCATGCCAAGCAACCCTTATGGTGTGGTTGTAAGTCAACCTTTTTGGACTAGCTGCCCTAGTGGTAGCGTAGGCTAAGCAGTCTTTGAGGCTAAACTCGTGATGCGTGTTAAGCCAGCTGTTTTACCAAATGCAACCCCCTTTTATACCAATGAAAGGACACCACACAGATATATATTCAAAATATATATGTATTTATTTCTCAAAGTAACCCCTAGTCTCTTTATGAGCACAGGAGCACAAATCGTCAAACAAGATTATCACAGAATACACAGAAGTTGCACTTTATATGGATAGGCCCTGGTGGCCACTCAAACCATATACTAAAATAGTGGTATAAGTACCACGAACAGAAAAGGGAAAAGGCCTAGGGCCTCTAGAATCGCTGGGCCTACAAGGAGCTAACGTCAGTTAGTGACCAGGAGGTCCACGGGTGGCGTGTGCAGAGCAAATAGTCACACGCGTGCTCCCATAGGTTTCAATGGGTGCGTAAAAAGTACAAAGTTACTGCAAAAGGAATCTTCCGGATGACCTAGGAACTTAAGATTTGGAACACAGGCACTAGAGATGTATTACTACACTTGGGCACAGGTGTGCCAGCTTTACCTCACCCACAGGAAGCGGGTGCATAGGCCTCGAAGTGCGTCGGGTTTCTTCTATCTGTTCCGTGGAGCTTGAAGACAAAGATGCTGCAGGCGGTCGGTCCGGGAGAGATGCAGTGGATCCAAGAGTGGATCGGAGATGTTGAAGACCTGTAAGCAGAGGGGACAGTGTTCACAGTCACTAGCCAGTGACCAGCGTGGCACCAGGTGGGTACCAGGCGATGTCGGGTGCAAACAGGTGATGAGGGGTAGCTTGTCTCCGCAGCCACGTGGTCCCTGAAGGTCGACGACGTCCAGGAGTCGGCTCACGAGCTGTCCCACGCAGGCTCTCGCTGTCGGCGGTGTCGGCGACTTGATCGAAGCAAACAAGCCTTGGCAAAAGCAATTGCAGGAGGATTCGGAAATCAGCTGTTGGTTCTGACCAGCAAGGTCAGAGGGATTGCTCCTTTGGAGGGGAGCAAGGGCCAGTCTGGAGCAACCAGACCAGCGGTGTTTGTCGTAGATTTCGTCGCCAAGATGGCCACTAGCCAGCGGGCCAGCAACCGGTTAGGCGCGTCGAGTGGCAAAATGCAGAAGGGCCCCACGCAGATCGTGGAGATGCTGGAGGGCTCACCTTTGGTGCAGATGCTGCTCGAGGGTTGGGCTTCTCAGGACCCAAAGCACAACTTGGAGGGAGCCTCGGTTGTTGCACTTGTCAGCTTGTCGTAGTCGTTCCAAGATGGCTGGCTCCACGTGTCTCGGTGCCTCCACGGGTCTCCTCTTTGCAGGGACTGTGGATCGGGCGGTGAGAGGTCTGGAGGTCCAGGTCTTGTCAGTCTCTGGGCTCGGGCTCCGGCGGGAGGCGGCGGCAAAGCAGACGTTGATTCGCTGGATGGTGCTTGCGTTAGCAAGGTGGTCACTCCCTGACCACAGGGGAGATTTTCTTCAGTCTTCTGTGCAGTAGAATGTCGAAGTTCCCGTCTTCTTCTTAGTTTCAAGTTGATTCCAGGATGTCTGAAGTCTTTAGGACACAGCTCCTACCTTTAAGCGGATTCTAGGGGCCGGACTACCTGCTAGGTCCCTCCCTATGGGTGGGACCAGGAAGGGGGGTGGTTACACCCCCAATCCTTTGTCCAGCTCGCCCCAGGCCCGGGACTGGTGTGCCCCAGGACCGGTTTGAACTGGCATATGCACCGAGGCTCCTTGTGAGCCACAGGCATGTCTGGTTTCTTTCAAGCCCTACCTGACCAATACACAAAATCCTGTCTGGGGTGGTGCATGCACCTCCCCTGGCAGGAAACCCTTTGTCCACACCTCCCAAGCTGGAAGGACTCCCAGCAGCAGGAGGGCAGACTTGTGTCTGTGGTGGCAGCATCCATTTTGTGGAGCTGAGGCTATGTCTGATTTTACCCGGGTTTCAGGTACTGTACATGTCGTGTCCCTCTAGAAGGGTGGAATGCTAACCCCGTCGCCAGAATTGGCGAGGGGTTAGTATTCCAATTCGTATGACACCTTACTCGACATGTTTTGATAAAGCCAAACCAAAGATAGCATTTAACCGCGAGGTTCATAATGCACTTAAGAGTATATGGTATGACGATATCTGGAAACAGTAGAAGGAAGTTGTTCCGACCACTGCAGACAGGCTCAGCTCATGCCAGAGCACCATCTCACATGGAACCAAGCACTCTGCCTTCAGGATTGTTAAGGCCTGCCATAGGAGTGACTTATAGGTTACCAGGTGTCCCATTTAAGGTTAGGTATAGGTATACTACACCTAAGTAAGAGGTGATTACACCAACTTACCCCAGCTGAGTGATCAGCCAGTTGTGTCAAATCGTTAGGCCAAGCCTGGGGTGGCATAATACATGCTGCAGCCCTTGGCAGGCCTTGGGTACACCAATGCCCTGGGTACCTAGTGTACACTGGTACAGGGGCTGACAGGGTGATCCACTTCCAATTGGTTATGCACCTAGGGTGCATAGTTTTAATTTAGTAGAGAGAACAGCAGGCTGGGGGTCTGATTGGCAGGCCCACAGCCTCAATATGTCAAAAACCAGTGAAGCAAAAAGCAAAAATTTGGGGTGACCATAGGATAGCAGACCCTACTCTCCTACACACTGAAAGCCAGTCAGTGTCAGTCAGTGTCAGCCAGTGTCAGTCAGTGTCAGTCAGTGTCAGTCAGTCAGTGTCAGTCAGTCAGTGTCAGTTAGTCAGTGTCAGTCAGTGTCAGTCAGTCAGTGTCAGTCAGTGTCTGTCAGTCAGTGTCAGTCAGTCAGTGTCAGTCAGTCAGTGTCAGTCAGAGTCAGTGTCAGTCAGTGTCAGTCAGTGTCAGTCAGTCGGAGAGTCAATCAGTCAGTGTCAGTCAGTCAGTCAGTGTCAGTCAGTTGGAGAGTCAGTCAGTCACTGTCAGCCAGTCAGTGTCAGTCAGTCAGTGTCAGTCAGTGTCAGTCAGTCAGTGTCAGTCAGTCAGTGTCAGTCAGAGTCAATGTCAGTCAGTGTCAGTGTCAGTCAGTCAGTGTCAGTCAGTGTCAGTGTCATTCAGTCAGTGTCAGTCAGTGTCAGTGTCAGTCAGCCCGTGTCAGTCAGTCAGTGTCAGTCAGTCAGTGTCAGTCAGTGTCAGTTAGTCAGTGTCAGTCAGTCACTGAAAGCCAGTCAGTGTCAGTCAGTGTCAGCCAGTGTCAGTCAGTGTCAGTCAGTGTCAGTCAGTCAGTGTCAGTCAGTCAGTGTCAGTTAGTCAGTGTCAGTCAGTGTCAGTCAGTCAGTGTCAGTCAGTGTCTGTCAGTCAGTGTTAGTCAGTCAGTGTCAGTCAGTCAGTGTCAGTCAGAGTCAGTGTCAGTCAGTGTCAGTCAGTGTCAGTCAGTCGGAGAGTCAGTCAGTCAGTGTCAGTCAGTCAGTCAGTGTCAGTCAGTTGGAGAGTCAGTCAGTCACTGTCAGCCAGTCAGTGTCAGTCAGTCAGTGTCAGTCAGTGTCAGTCAGTCAGTGTCAGTCAGTCAGTGTCAGTCAGAGTCAATGTCAGTCAGTGTCAGTCAGTCTGAGAGTCAGTCAGTCAGTGTCAGTCAGTCAGTGTCTGTCAGTCAGTGTCAGTCAGTCGGAGAGTAAGTCAGTGTCAGTCAGTCAGTGTCAGTCAGTCAGAGAGTCATTCAGTCAGTGTCTGTCAGTCAGTGTCAGTCAGTCGGAGAGTCAGTCAGTAAGTGTCAGTCAGTCAGTGTCAGTCAGTGTCAGTCAGTGTCAGTCAGTCAGTGTCAGTCAGTGTCAGTGTCAGCCAGTGTCAGTCAGCCAGTGTCAGTCAGTGTGTGTCAGTGTGTGTCAGTCAGTGTCAGTCAGTCAGTGTCAGCCAGTGTCAGTCAGCCAGTGTCAGCCAGTGTGTGTCAGTGTGTGTCAGTCAGTGTCAGTCAAAGTCAGTGTCAGTCAGTGTCAGTCAATCAGTCAGTGTCAGTCAGTGTCAGTCAGTCCAAGAGTCAGTCAGTCAGTGTCAGTCAGTCAGTCAGTGTCAGTCAGTCAGTGTCAGCCAGTCAGTGTCAGTTAGTTTCAGTCAGTCAGTGTCAGTCAGTCAGTCAGTGTCAGTCAGTGTCAGTCAGTGTCAGCCAGTGTCAGTCAGCCAGTGTCAGTTAGTGTGTGTCAGTGTGTGTCAGTCAGTGTCAGTCAGTCTGTGTCAGTCAGTGTCAGTCAGTCAGTGTCAGTCAGTGTCAATCAGTCAGTCAGTGTCAGTCAGTCAGTGTCAGTCAGAGTCAGTGTCAGTCAGTGTCAGTCAGTCGGTGAGTCAGTCAGTGTCAGTCAGTCAGTGTCTGTCAGTCAGTGTCTGTCAGTGTCAGTCAGTGTCTGTCAGTCAGTGTCTGTCAGTATCAGTCAGTGTCAGTCAGTCAGTGTCTGTCAGTGTCAGTCAGTGTCTGTCAGTGTCTGTCAGTCAGTGTCTGTCAGTCAGTGTCTGTCAGTCAGTGTCAGTCACTGTCAGCCAGTCAGTGTCAGCCATTGTCAGCCAGTGTCAGTCAGTGTCAGTCAGTCAGTGTCAGTCAGTCAGTGTCAGTCAGTGTCTGTCAGTCAGTGTCTGTCAGTCAGTGTCTGTCAGTCAGTGTCAGTCACTGTCAGCCAGTCAGTGTCAGCCATTGTCAGCCAGTGTCAGTCAGTGTCAGTCAGTCAGTGTCAGTCAGTCAGTGTCAGTCAGTGTCAGTCAGTGTCAGTCAGTGTCAGTTAGTCAGTATCAGTCAGTCAGTGTCAGTCAGTCAGTGTCAGTCAGTCGGTGAGTCAGTCAGTCAGTGTCAGTCAGTGTCAGTCAGTCAGTGTCAGTCAGTGTCAGTCAGTCAGTGTCAGTCAGTGTCAGTCAGTCAGTGTCAGTCAGTCTCAGTCAGTCAGTCTCAGTCAGTCAGTCTCATTCAGTCAGTGTCAGTCAGTCAGTCTCAGTCATTGTCAGTCAGAGTCAGTGTCAGTCAGTGTCAGTCAGTCAGTGTCAGTCAGTCAGTGTCAGTCAGTGTCAATCAGTGTTAGTCAGTTAGTCAGTGTCAGTCAGTGTCAGTCAGTGTCAGTCAGTCAGTGTCAGTCAGTGTCAGTCAGTCAGTGTCAGTCAGTGTCAGTGTCAGTCAGTCAGTGTCAGTCAGTGTCAGTGTCAGTCAGTCAGTGTCAGTCAGTGTCAGTCAGTCAGTGTCAGTCAGTCAGTGTCAGTCAGTGTCAGTCAGAGTCAGTCAGTCAGTGTCAGTCAGTGTCAGCCAGTGTCAGCTAGTGTCAGTCAGCCAGTGTCAGTCAGTCAGTGTCGGTCAGTCAGTGTCAGTCAGTCAGTGTCAGTCAGTCAGTGTCAGTCAGTGTCAGTCAGTCAGTGTCAGTCAGAGTCAGTGTCAGTCAGTGTGCGTCAGTCAGAGAGTCAGTCAGTCAGTGTCAGTCAGTCAGTGTCAGCCAGTCAGTGTCAGTCAGTCAGTGTCAGTCAGTGGCAATCAGTGTTAGTCAGTTAGTCAGTGTCAGTCATTGTCAGTCAGTGTCAGTCAGTCAGTGTCAGTCAGTGTCAGTCAGTCAGTGTCAGTCAGTGTCAGTGTCAGTCAGTCAGTGTCAGTCAGTGTCAGTGTCAGTCAGTCAGTGTCAGTCAGTGTCAGTCAGTCAGTGTCAGTCAGTCAGTGTCAGTCAGTGTCAGTCAGTCAGTGTCAGTCAGTGTCAGCCAGTGTCAGCTAGTGTCAGTCAGCCAGTGTCAGTCAGTCAGTGTCGGTCAGTCAGTGTCAGTCAGTCAGTGTCAGTCAGTCAGTGTCAGTCAGTGTC
Organism: Triturus cristatus; assembly: GCF_964204655.1. NCBI lineage: Eukaryota > Metazoa > Chordata > Amphibia > Caudata > Salamandridae > Triturus > Triturus cristatus. Next base: position 570,485 of record NW_028188052.1, read on the forward strand.
AGTCAGTCAGTGTCAGTCAGAGTCAGTCAGTCAGTGTCAGTCAGTCAGTGTCAGTCAGTCAGTGTCTGTCAGTCAGTGTCTGTCAGTGTCAGTCAGTGTCTGTCAGTATCAGTCAGTGTCTGTCAGTGTCAGTCAGTGTCTGTCAGTGTCTGTCAGTCAGTGTCTGTCAGTCAGTGTCTGGCAGTCAGTGTCAGTCACTGTCAGCCAGTCAGTGTCAGCCTGTGTCAGTCAGTTTCAGTCAGTGTCAGTCAGTCAGTGTCAGTCAGTCAGTGTAGGAGAGTAGGGTCTGCTATCCTATGGTCACCCCAAATTTTTGCTTTTTGCTTCACTGGTTTTTGACATATTGAGGCTGTGGGCCTGCCAATCAGACCCCCAGCCTGCTGTTCTCTCTACTAAATTACAACTATGCACCCTAGGTGCATAACCAATTGGAAGTGGATCACCCTGTCAGCCCCTGTACCAGTGTACACTAGGTACCCAGGGCATTGGTGTACCCAAGGCCTGCCAGGGGCTGCAGCATGTATTATGCCACCCCAGGCTTGGCCTAACAATCTGACACAACTGGCTGATCACTCAGCTGGGGTAAGTTGGTGTAATCACCTCTTACTTAGGTGTAGTATACCTATACCTAACCTTAAATGGGACACCTGGTAACCTATAAGTCACTCCTATGGCAGGCCTTAACAATCCTGAAGGCAGAGTGCTTGGTTCCATGTGAGATGGTGCTCTGGCATGAGCTGAGCCTGTCTGCAGTGGTCGGAACAACTTCCTTCTACTGTTTCCAGATATCGTCATACCATATACTCTTAAGTGCATTATGAACCTCGCGGTTAAATGCTAACTTTGGTTTGGCTTTATCAAAACATGTCGAGTAAGGTGTCATACGAATTGGAATACTAACCCCTCGCCAATTCTGGCGACGGGGTTAGCATTCCACCCTTCTAGAGGGACACGACATGTACAGTGCCTGAAACCCGGGTAAAATCAGACATAGCCTCAGCTCCACAAAATGGATGCTGCCACCACAGACACAAGTCTGCCCTCCTGCTGCTGGGAGTCCTTCCAGCTTGGGAGGTGTGGACAAAGGGTTTCCTGCCAGGGGAGGTGCGTGCACCACCCCAGACAGGATTTTGTGTATTGGTCAGGTAGGGCTTGAAAGAAACCAGACATGCCTGTGGCTCACAAGGAGCCTCGGTGCATATGCCAGTTCAAACCGGTCCTGGGGCACGCCAGTCCCGGGCCTGGGGCGAGCTGGACAAAGGATTGGGGGTGTAACCACCCCCCTTCCTGGTCCCACCCATAGGGAGGGACCTAGCAGGTAGTCCGGCCCCTAGAATCCGCTTAAAGGTAGGAGCTGTGTCCTAAGACTTCAGACATCCTGGAATCAACTTAAAACTAAGAAGAAGACGGGAACTTCGACGCTCTGCTGCACAGAGGACTGAAGCCAATCTCCCCTGTGGTCAGGGAGTGACCACCTTGCTAACGCAAGCACCATCCAGCGAATCAACGTCTGCTTTGCCGCCGCCTCCCGCCGGAGCCCGAGCCCAGAGACTGACAAGACCTGGACCTCCAGACCTCTCACCGCCCGATCCACAGTCCCTGGAAAGAGGAGACCCGTGGAGGCACCGAGACACGTGGAGCCAGCCATCTTGGAACGACTACGACAAGCTGACAAGTGCAACAACCGAGGCTCCCTCCAAGTTGTGCTTTGAGATTTGAGAAGCCCAACACCCGAGCAGCATCTGCACCAAAGGTGAGCCCTCCAGCATCTCCACGATCTGCGTGGGGCCCTTCTGCATTTTGCCACTCAACGCACCTAACCGGTTGCTGGCCCGCTGGCTAGTAGCCATCTTGGCGACGAACTTCAAGAAATACACCGCTGGTCTGGTTGCTCCAGACTGGCCCTTGCTCCCCTCCAAAGGAGCAGTCCTTCTGACCTTGCTGGTCAGAACCATCAGCTTATTTCATCTCCTACAACAATTGCTTTTGCCAAGGCTTGTTTGCTTCGATCAAGTCGCTGACACCGCCGACAGCGAGAGCCTGCGTGGGACAGCTCGTGACTTGACTCCTGGACGTCGTCGACCTCCAGGGACCACGTGGCTGCAGAGACAAGCTACCCCTTTCTTCCTGTTTGCACCCGACATTGCCTGGTACCCACCTGGTGCCACGCTGGTCACTGGCTAGTGACTGTGAACACTGTCCCCTCTGCTTACAGGTCTTCAACATCTCCGATCCACTCTTGGATCCACTGCATCTCTCCCGGACCGACCGCCTGCAGCATCTTTGTCTTCAAGCTCCACGGAACAGATAGAAGAAACCCGACGCACTTCGAGGCCTATGCACCCGCTTCCTGTGGGTGAGGTAAAGCTGGCACACCTGTGCCCAAGTGTAGTATTACATCTCTAGTGCCTGTGTTCCAAATCTTGAGTTCCTAGTCCATCCGGAAGATCCTCTTTGCAGTAACTTTGTACTTTTTACGCACCCATTGAAACCTATGGGAGCACGCGTGTGACTATTTGCTCTGCACACGCCACCCGTGGACCTCCTGGTCACTAACTGACGTTAGCTCCTTGTAGGCCCAGCGATTCTAGAGGCCCTAGGCCTTTTCCCTTTTCTGTTCGTGGTACTTATACCACTATTTTAGTATATGGTTTGAGTGGCCACCAGGGCCTATCCATATAACGTGCAACTTCTGTGTATTCTGTGATAATCTTGTTTGACGATTTGTGCTCCTGTGCTCATAAAGAGACTAGGGGTTACTTTGAGAAATAAATACATATATATTTTGAATATATATCTGTGTGGTGTCCTTTCATTGGTATAAAAGGGGGTTGCATTTGGTAAAACAGCTGGCTTAACACGCTTCACGAGTTTAGCCTCAAAGACTGCTTAGCCTACGCTACCACTAGGGCAGCTAGTCCGAAAAGGTTGACTTACAACCACACCATAAGGGTTGCTTGGCATGGTACAAGGTGATCACTTTAACTAGTGAGCATCATATACCAGGCCAACTTCTCACTTTGGTGAGCAGCGGTTGGATTTGAGCTTGCTGTGTTTTACCATTGTAATCTCTTGGTTACCAATTGAAAGATCACATAGGTACCTGTAGGTACATATAAAACAAGATTAGATATACATAAGTTCTACTGAACTTAGTTGTTGTAGAGCAAAGGGAGTAGCACACCCTGACTACAACTGCTAGATAGGTTTAGTAGGCAAACCCAAGTGTAGGTAGATTGCAACACATCCACCCACACTTAAGAGCAATGGCCGGGGCAGAGGGGTCCACTGTACCCATCTCTGTTGAGAGTGACCCCCAGAGGGCACCATCCAGCTTTGCTACCCTAATCAGAATGAGCTCAGGCATTTGGCAACTCTTAGAGGCCTTAAACAGCCCAAGAACCCTAACTCTGCTGAGCTCAGAGAACTCTTACAGAATGATGAGAATCAGAGAGAACTCAAGAAAGCTTCCCAGTTAGCCCCCTTAGGGACAGGAACAGGAGGCCCCCTTTCTGAAGATGCCACAGAGGTACCCCCTTCCAATAGTCACCCCTTAGATGGGATGCCTACCACAGAGGAAGAAAGTGATGGGGATACAGATGTGAGTGGGGATGAAGGGAGAACTAGCCCAGTGCCAAGTGTTATACTTGGCCCAGCTAAACTAAGGCTATTGGGGACTGACAGTGGGTTCACCCCATTGGATCTCCCCAGTGGACTTAACACAGGGCTTGGAAGGCAAAGGAATCGCTCAGGTGACTCCAATGCTTCCCATGGCTCTAGAGGCTCTCAAGGTCACTCCAGAAGGAGACTGACCACCCCTCAGAGGAGGGAACATGAGGCCAGAATGCAGGAAGCCCAGCTGAGGATCAGGAAGCAGGAGCTAGAAGTAGCCCTGATGGAAGAAAAACTGAACAAGGCTAGGCAACCTAGAGAGAGTGGGTCTATACCCACTGGTGGCAGCATTGTCCCTAAGGACAAAGATAGGGTCTTTGATAATAGGAACCTGTCTAAGGTTGTGCCCCCCTACAAAAGTGGGGATGACATCCACAAATGGATAACTGCTCTTGAGAGAGCCTGCAAAGTACAGCAGGTTCCTGAAGACCAGTGGGCAGCAATCCTCTGGCTCTCCTTTGAAGGAAGAGGCAGAGACAGACTCCTCACTGTTAGAGAAGAGGATGTCAGAAACTACAGAGTCCTGAAGAGTGTTCTGGTAGATGGGTTAGGCTTAACCACTGAACAGTACAGGTTAATGTTCAGAGACACCCAAAAGACACAGACTCAGGACTGGTCTGAATATGTTGAATGTGCCACTAAGGCTTTGGAGGGTTGGTTGCTGGGAAGTAAGGTATCTGATTTTACAGGATTGTATAATTTGATGATGAGAGAACAGATTTTAAACAACTGTCAAAACCAGCAACTGCATCAACACTTGGTTGACTCTGATCTGACCTCTCCCCAAGAATTGGGAAAGAAGGCAGACAAATGGGTCAGAACCAGGGTTAAGCAAAAGAACCAGAACCAGGGCCAAGGGGGTGATCAGAAGAAAACTGACCAAAAGGGTGGAGATCAGAAATCTAAAGACCAGAAGTCTTCAACAGGGCCCCAAACTACTGCTAAGGAGGGTGGGTCCCAACAACAGTCCAAAAAGAAGAAAGAAGGTCAAAAGAAACCCTGGTGCAATCATTGCAAAAATACAACTCACTGGACTAGTGATTGCAAAAAGGGTGGAGCCCCCAACACTGTTGCCCCTAAGGCACCTGCTCCCAGTACTACTGTTAGCAGTGTTGGTCCCCAGACAAAGGGTGTAGTGGGAATCACTATGGGAACTGAAGGAGATTCTGACTTAGACAGAACCCTGACACAGGCAGTCTTGATCTGTGATGGGGACATTGATTTGTCCCTGACTGTGAGCCCCAGTAACCTGGGCAAGTACAGACAGACTCCTTTAATTAATGACAAAGTGGCTCAAGCCTACAGGGACACATGTGCCAGTGTCACTATGGTGACACCAGGCTTTGTGGACCCTGGACAGTACATACCAGGTGAGAACTACCTGGTGACCAATGCCAGCAATGCCACTACTTCACACAGTGTGGCAGTTGTTAACTTCTCATGGGGAGGGGTAACTGGCCTCAAAAGGGTTGTGGTTAGTGCAGACCTCCCAGTAGAATGTTTGTTGGGCAATGACCTAGAGAGTTCTCTATGGTCAGAAGTGGAGTACAGGACTCATGCAGAGATGTTAGGTATATCATCACATGTCCTTGCTGTGACCAGGTCACAGGCCAAAAAGTGCCTCACTGAACCTCAGGTCTTGGATCCTGGAACAATGGACCAAGCACCTACCAAGAAGAAGAACAGGAGGGTCAAGGCTGTGCCTTCCCCCCTGCCTCAGAGTGATGATCAGCCTTCCCAGGAAGCTGATCTAGAGGACCCTGAAGGAACTGTCCCTGAAGAGCTTGAACCTGATCAGGTTGAGTTTCTGGGGACAGGGGGACCTTCAAGGGCTGACTTGAGGCAGGCTCAGTTATCCTGTCCCTCTCTTGAACCCCTCAGACAGCTGGCTGCTGCTGAGGCTGCTGGGAATGCTCAAGGTACCCATAAAGTGTATTGGGATGAAGGGCTCCTTTATTCAGAGGCTAGAGACCCCAAGCCTGGTGCAACCAGGAGGTTGGTTATACCTCTGCAATTTAGGGGCTTCCTTCTTACCTTGGCCCATGATATTCCCTTAGCAGGACACCTAGGCCAGAATAAGACCTGGGACAGACTTGTCCCTCACTTTCACTGGCCTCATATGAATGAAGATACAAAGGAGTTTTGTCGCTCCTGTGTTACCTGCCAAGCCAGTGGCAAATCAGGTGGCACAACAAGGGCCCCCCTGATACCACTACCTGTGGTGGGGGTCCCCTTTGAAAGAGTGGGAATAGATATAGTGGGTCCCATGGATCCTCCCACTGCATCTGGGCACAGATTTATACTGGTGGTAGTGGATCATGCCACCAGGTACCCAGAGGCAATTCCCCTTAGGACCACTACAGCACCTGTTGTGGCCAGGGCCCTGCTGGGAGTATTCTCCAGAGTGGGGTTTCCTAAGGAGGTAGTATCTGACAGAGGTACCAACTTTATGTCAGGATACTTGACAGCTATGTGGAAGGAATGTGGTGTCAACTACAAGTTCACCACCCCTTATCACCCACAATGCAATGGGCTTGTTGAGAGATTCAACAAGACCCTAAAGGGTATGATCAAAGGATTACCTGAAAAGCTCAGGCGAAGATGGGACATCCTTCTACCCTGCCTTCTGTTTGCTTACAGAGAGGTCCCACAAAAGGGGGTTGGCTACAGCCCCTTTGAATTGTTGTTTGGGCACCCTGTGAGAGGCCCACTGTGTTTGGTGAAGGAAGGATGGGAGTTACCTCTCAAAAAGCCTAAGCTAGACATAGTGGACTATGTACTTGGTCTCCGCTCCAGGATGGCTGAGTATATGGAGAAGGCATCCAAAAACCTTGAGGCAAGCCAGGCCTTACAGAAAGCTTGGCATGACCAAAAGGCTGTCTTGGTTGAGTTTCAGCCAGGACAGAAGGTATGGGTGTTGGAGCCAGTGGCCCCAGCAGCACTCCAAGACAAATGGTCTGGACCCCATACAATCCTGGAAAAGAAGGGAGAGGTCACCTACTTGGTCGACCTAGGAACTCCCAGGAGTCCCCACAGGGTACTCCATGTTAACAGGCTTAAAGCATATGTTGACAGGGCAGACATGGGCTTGCTCATGGCTACAGATGAGGGACAGGAGGAAGAGAGTGACCCTCTCCCAGACCTGTTGTCTCAGAACCCTGAAGATGGCTCAGTTGAAGGAGTGACCCTTGGAGGCAACCTCACTGCCCATCAGCAGACTGAATGTAGACAGGTTCTACAATCATTTTCACATATGTTTTCCTTGATACCTAGTCAAACTGACTGGTGTACCCATGTGGTGGACACTGGTGACAGTCTGCCTGTAAAGAACAAGCTTTACAGACAACCTGACCACGTCAGGGACTGTATAAAGGCTGAGGTACATAAAATGCTGGAATTAGGTGTCATTGAACCCTCAGAGAGCCCCTGGGCTAGCCCAGTGGTTCTGGTCCCCAAACCTCACACCAAAGATGGCAAGAGAGAGATGAGGTTCTGTGTGGATTACAGAGGACTCAATGCTGTCACCAGGACAGATGCACACCCTATTCCAAGGGCAGATGAGCTCATAGACAAACTAGCTTCTGCAAAGTTTTTGAGCACATTTGACTTAACAGCTGGCTATTGGCAAATCAGATTAGCTGAGGAGTCTAAGGCCAAAACAGCATTCTCAACCCCAGGTGGGCACTACCAGTTTGTGGTGATGCCCTTTGGTCTGAAGAATGCACCTGCCACCTTCCAAAGGCTGGTGAACCAAGTCCTTACTGGGTTGGATGACTTTTGTGCAGCATATCTTGATGACATTGCTGTCTTTAGCTCCACCTGGGAGGATCACCTGATCCACCTGAAGAAGGCTCTTGAGGCCCTGCAGAGGGCAGGTGTTGGAAAACCACTCCCACACTAGAAAGGGTGGTTGTGGACTCCCCGAACACACTGTGGTAGCTTGGCTCGAGTGGTCAGGAAACAGGCGCAGTGCTAAGCATACAATATACCCATACAATAACCATGCGTGCATCCGTTCCAAAAACGACTCTACACCGTAAAAATTATGAAAATATTCTTCTTTATCTTTTTCTCTTAGTTGCTGATTGGAAAAATAAATAGGTCAATCACAATATACAAGTTTCAATTAGTGCAGGTCAAATAAATATTGGCTGTTTGATGAAATAAATAGGGGTGATCATAAATAACAGGGCATAAATACAAGTGCAATATATACAGACAATTAAATACTTTGAGGCAATAAATACTGTACCAATAAATATTGTACACCATCAAGTCCTGTGGACCTATAAATATAGTGCCGCAATAAATAGGTCAAAATTCAATAAATACAGTACCCCCAATAAATAATTAAAAGTATACAGCAACCCTCATATAATCAGATGACACTTCAATTCTTATGGGCTGATTTGGCCCAGGCACAGCTTGTAGGGTTGTGGAAGGCTTGAGGGGGGCTACTTCCTGGCTGGGACAAGGCTGAGGCCTAAACTGAGGTAGATCAAAGGGGGGTATACCAGTGCCCTGGCTTTCTCTCTCCACACAACCTCTCTAGGTTAGTCCCAGTTCACCCCAGGCACAGTCAGGTGGGTTTCAGCACCTCCCTAGCCCCTTAGAGCAGTCTCTCAGGTCTCCACAGGGCCTTAGGCGCCCTCTACTCCACTTACTGCCCTTTTTCTGATGTTCCGACGCCGCTGGAGTCGTGTCGACGCCGTGAGGCGGTTCCGGTTCGGTCTCGGCGGCCTCGGCACAATGTCAGTTCTTTGACGACGCCGGCAGGCGGTTCCGGTCCGATGTCGGTGGCCTCGGTTCGATCTCGACCTCCGATTCGACGGCGTCGGGCAGTCTCTACTCGATGTCGACTTCGGGCGGCTCCGGTCCGATGGCGCTCTCGGCTTCGATGACGTCAGCCGGCCTGGCCTCGATGTCGTCTTCCGGCGACTCCGGGGTGCGATCCTCACCCCCGACCTCCGGTGCTCCTCCTCTCAGGTTCCGGGCGACTCCGGAGTGCGATCCTCACTCCCGACCTCCGGTACACTTCACCTCGGTCTCCGACGACTCCGGAGGGCGGACTTCACTCCTCCGATGACGCCGCTCACTCGACCTCGGTTGACTTCCTCCTCGACCTCTGGTATTCCTCACGACCTCCGTCGGCGCCCTCTTACGACCTCAGGCGGCTCCGGGTACGACGTCTGCTTCTTCAGTCAGCGCCGCTTCTCCACCTCGGGCTCCAGGTCTCAGGCTACTCGACGCCGGACTCCAGGGAAACCAGTTTCCAGGTCAGAATCTTGCTGTTTTCTTGGTTCTAAGGCCTGTTCCTGCTGTCCAGGTCCTTAGGATAAGTTTCTTCTGTCTTCTTCCCACACAGGGCTATAGGCTGGGATCCATCAGTAGGGACAAGTATCAAGGGTGGGTTTATGGACCCCACTCCAGGCACAAGTTTCCACCCCTGCTGCTTCACTCCTTCCTCCTTCACTGTTGTGCTGCTCTCTCTTCACCAGTCAGGTGCCAACTGCCAGCTCCAACTGCCAACTGCCTCTCTTATCCTCCCAACATTCTAAACGGTCTCCAACTGTCACAGAGTTCTGGAATCTCCTGGAATGTTCTGGAAGGTGCTGGTAGGTTCCAGTGGATGCTGGTGATGTCACAGGTGGCCACCATTTTGTGCTTCAGGCCCTCAGACAGAAGTTTCAGGGGTAGCTAAAATGGTTCCCTGAATCTGCAGCAACACTAAAAAGTCTGGTGGTTCCCAAAAAGGAAAAATTCAAACAGGGGTTGAGGCAAAAGTGGGACAAAATAAATAATGATGAGGAGGGACCACCCAAAGGGCTGACAGGTCTAACACGCGTCCCCCCCAGCTGAAAGTGGGGAGAGCTACCCAACCCCTTGGGAGTTCTCATCACTAAGGCGGAAATACCTTGAGAGACCGTCTGCATTGGCGTGGTCCACTCCAGGCCGATGTTCCACCTGAAAGTCCATCCCCTGTAGGGAAATAGACCACCTCAACAACTTGGGATTCTCCCCCTTCATTTGCATCAGCCAACGAAGGGGTCGGTGGTCGGTCTGAACTAGGAAGTGCGAGCCAAACAGGTATGGCCGCAACTTCTTCAGAGCCCATACCACTGCAAAGGCTTCACGCTCTATTGCACTCCACTTCTGTTCCCGGGGAAGTAGTCTCCTGGATAGGAAGACCACGGGTTGATCCAGACCCTCTTCGTTGAGTTGCGATAACACTGCCCCAATGCCATGTTCTGATGCATCTGTCTGGACAATGAACTTCTTGGAAAAGTCTGGGGCCCTTAAGACCGGGGCCTCGCACATGGCTTTCTTCAATTTCTCAAAGGCTTGCTGACAAGCCTCCGTCCAGACTACCCGTCGAGGTTGTTTCTTGTACGTGAGCTCCGTGAGGGGGGCTACGATGGTACCGTACCCCTTCACGAAGCGGCGGTAGTATCCCGTGAGGCCCAAAAATGCTCGGACCTCAGTCTGTGTCTTGGGGGGTTCCCAGGCCATGATGGCCTCGATCTTCGCCTGGAGGGGTTGCACCGCTCCCCTACCCACCAAGTGTCCAAGGTACACTACCGACCCCTGCCCGATCTGGCACTTGCTGGCCTTGATCGTCAATCCAGCTTGTCTCAGGGCCTGGAGAACAGCTTGCAGGTGACGCAAGTGATCCTCCCAGCTGTTACTGAAGACGGCTATGTCATCCAGATAAGCAGCAGAGAAACTCTCCATTCCGGTGAGGATCTGGTTTACCAGGCGCTGAAACGTGGCAGGTGCGTTCTTGAGCCCAAAGGGCATCACACAGAACTGGTAGTGGCCATTGGGCGTGGAGAAGGCTGACCTTTCCCTTGCTCCATCAGTCAAAGAGATCTGCCAGTACCCCGAAGTAAGGTCAAAGGTACTTAGATATTGGGCAGCTCCCAGCCGGTCAATTAATTCATCCGCCCTAGGGATCGGATGTGCATCAGTCTTTGTCACTGAATTCAGTCCCCGGTAGTCCACACAGAACCTCAGTTCTGGTTGGGCACCCGGTGGTGCAGCTTTCGGTACTAACACCACCGGACTGGACCAGGGGCTGCTAGAAGGTTCAATCACTCCTAGCTCCAGCATCTTAGTGACTTCACTATGAATGCTGGCCTTCACCTTGTCTGACATCCGGTAGATCTTGGACTTCACAGGTGGGCTGTCTCCTGTGTCCACGTCATGGACGCACAGGTGAGTCCTACCCGGGACAAGGGAGAACAACGCAGAGTACTGCCCCAGGGCCTGGCGACAGTCCTCCTGCTGTTCAGGAGTTAGAGATGGGGAGAGAATCACTCCCTCCACCGACCCATCCTTTTCCTGAGACGCAAACAGATCAGGGAGAGGCTCGCTTTCCACGTCCTCTCCTCCGTCAGTCACCATCATCAAGATGACTTCGGGCCTCTCGTGGTGGGGTTTGAGGCGGTTGGCATGCAGCACCCGCAGGGGCTGACGAGGGGCCTTCAGGTCCACCAAGTAGGTAGCCTTACCCTTCTTCTCCAACACCTCAAAGGGTCCTGACCAGCGATCCTGGAGGGCACTAAGCTCTCCTGGTTCGATCACCCACACCTTCTGGCCAGGCTCCAACTCCACCGGGTGAGCGTTGTGGTCATACCACGCCTTCATTACTGCTTGGCTGGCTTCCAAGTTGTCAGAAGCTTGCTTCCACAACTTAGCCATTTGGCTCCGGAAGGCCAGCATGTAGCTCACCACATCCTGGGGAAGCTTTCTGGGAGTTCTTTCCCATCCGTCTCTCACCAGGTTGAGAGGTCCACGTACAGGGTGCCCATACAGAAGCTCGAAGGGGCTGAAGCCCACTCCCTTCTGTGGCACTTCCCTGTATGAAAAAAGTAAACAGGGTAGGAGGACGTCCCATTTCCTCCGCAGGCTTTCAGGCAGACTTCTGATCATGCCTTTCAAGGTTTTATTAAACCTCTCCACCAGACCATTGGTCTGGGGGTGGTAAGGAGTCGTGAACCGGTAGGTCACTCCACACTCCTTCCACATTGCCCGCATATACGCTGACATGAAGTTGGTCCCCCTGTCGGACACAACTTCCTTGGGAAAACCCACTCGGGTAAAGATTCCCATCAGGGCCCTTGCCACAACAGGTGCTGTTATGGTCCTCAGAGGTATTGCCTCTGGGTACCGTGTGGCATGATCCACCAGAACCAGGATAAACCTGTGACCAGCTGTAGTTGGCGGATCTAATGGACCCACAATGTCGATGCCCACCCTTTCAAAGGGGGTGCTAACGACAGGAAGTGGTTCCAGGGGAGCTTTCAGCTTCACCCCTGTTTTCCCACTGGCTTGGCAAGACACACATGTCCGGCAGTAGGTATCGGACGACACTTTCATCTGAGGCCAATAAAAGTGTGGGACAAGACGGGCGAAGGTCTTGTCTTGCCCCAGGTGTCCTGCCAATGGTATCTCGTGAGCCAACTCTAAAAGGAAGGCTCGATAACGTTGAGGAACTACCAAGGCTCGTGACGATCCATGTAGGGGTGCCTTGGGTTCACTGTAGAGGAGGCCATCCTCCCAGTAAACACTGTAGTTCCCTTCAACGTTCCCTGCTGCCTGGGCTTCGGCCTGTCGCCTCAGCCCCTCAAGGGTAGGGCACTCCCTCTGGCCCTGGCAGAATTCCTCCCTGGACGGGCCTCCCTCCACGTGCCACTCGGCCGGGATGGGTAGGTCCTCCAGGTTGGTAACGTCCCCCTCCGCAGACTCCTGGTCCACCACCTCCGGTGGCCTATCCGTCCTACGGGGTGGAGACGCCGAGGCAGGCTCCTCCTGTCCTCGGTTCTTCCCTTGACTGGCAGCTGGCTGGGCCTTTGTTCCAGGCTCCAGCCGGAATGAACTCCCTCTTCGGGTAGTCTCGGACCTTGTGCTAACACAGGCCCAGTCAGGTGTACCCAGCATCTCGGTGTGAGTCCGGTATTCCACCTCCTTCCAAGCGTTGTGCTCCATGTCATTGCCCAGCAGACAATCGACTGGCACGGCAGGGCTTACGGCAACTCGAAGTGAACCTGCAACCCCCCCCCATTCAAAGGGAACCTCGGCCACTGGATAGTGACCTGTTCTGCCATCAGCCATCGCGGCTGGGTGGAGTACATCGGGAATTACCTGCTCTGGAGACACCAGTTGGCTACGCACCATAGTCATACTGGCTCCTGTGTCTCTCAGAGCCTCCCCTCTTTGGCCGTTGATGGTGATCCACTGCCCATACTTTGCGGTATTTGCGGGCACCTGGATCTTAGGAACCATCTCCCGTTCTCCCAGGGACACTAGAGTGACACCCGCCCACTCCCTTCCCTTAGTTAAGGGCATCTCCTCCCCGAGCACTACACTAGCTACTCCGGGGGGCTTTCCTCCAGTGGGAGGGGGTGATCGTTTCTGACACTTCGGATCTCCTTTATAGTGTCCAACGCCACCGCACTCGTAGCAATGGACAACCCTTGGCTGCTGACTCTGGCCAGGATTAGGGTTTCTGGGTGGGTTAGCCTTAGAGGTGAATCCTGTTCCCTTCCCTTGGAAGTTATTTTGGGGGCCTTTGGAGAACTCCTTTTTCTTTTCCCCTCCCTCTTTCTTCTGGGGGGCGCCCTGTCCGGCCTTTTGAGTATCCCCTCCAGTCCCCCTTGTGGACACCCGGGTACTAGCCCAAATGTCCGCCTCCTCAGCAAGCTTCCGGGGACTGGTCAGCTTGCTATCCACCAGGTGTTGCCGCAGTTCAGGGAAACATTTCTCGAGTAGGTGTTCCTTCAGTACTAGGTCAAACAGCTCCTCGTAGTTCCTTACTTCACTGCCCTGAATCCAACCTTCCAGTGCCTTCTTTGCATAGTCCAGGAAGTCCACCCAATTCTGTGTGCCCAGCTTGTGACTACCCCTGAACTTCTGTCTGTACTTTTCAGGTGTTAGTCCAAACTTTCTGATGAGCGCCAGTTTCATGGTGGGGTAGTGGGTCTGCTCATCCTCTTCGAGGGCCAATAAAGCATCCCTACCAGCTGGAGGCATGTACCTATACAATCCTCCTCCCCAATACTTCACTGGAACCCCATGGGCCCTCAACGAGACCTCATAGGCTGCTAGCCACTTGGCGATGTCGTCACCCGCCCCATAGCTAGCTACTATGTCCTTTGGCAGGTAAGGTTTGGATTCCCTGGTGATTTCTTGGTCTTTGCTGCCACCATTAGGAACAGTTGGTGCCCCAATTCTTAAGATCTGAAGCTCTATCTCTTTCAGTCTTATCTCATGAGCCATCCTCTCTTTCTCCGTCTCATGAGCCAACCTCTGTTCCTCCTTCTCCTTCTCCAGCTTTGCTAAATCCCATGTGAGCTGTCTTTTCTCTCTCCGATCTGCTAACTCCACGCTGGATAAGCCCCCGCTAGAGACAGTGCTGCCCTTCCTAGAAAGTGTCCTGGGCCCTGCTGACAGGTTCCCCACCTCAGGTTGGTACATCTCAGCCCCCTCGGGGTCAGGCTCTCCATCCCTGTCTTCCTCCTCAGCCTTGCTTTCTCGGCGTGCCTCCCCCCAAGCCCTTAAGCTGGTTTGGAGTGCACCCTTCTTTGCTCCTGGGGGACAGTACACCCCCTCCCGCTGGCAAAACTCCCTGAGTTGGGCCACAGTGTACGTTTCTAGATTCTCTAGTACAAACTCCATCTTGCCCACTCAGGTTAGAGGACAGGTTTTGTGCAGTAACAATGTAGGGTGGTACCTTTAGTAATACCTCCTCCCACCACCAGAGTAAATTTGGAAAAAACAAAAACCCACAATTAGGAAGGCCGCTGTGAGAAAACTCCCGGTGTAGGCCTATGGACTACCCACAGTTATTGTTGAGTATATGTAGGCACAGCTCTATCCCACCGCTGAACACCAATTTATGTTGGAAAACCACTCCCACACTAGAAAGGGTGGTTGTGGACTCCCCGAACACACTGTGGTAGCTTGGCTCGAGTGGTCAGGAAACAGGCGCAGTGCTAAGCATACAATATACCCATACAATAACCATGCGTGCATCCGTTCCAAAAACGACTCTACACCGTAAAAATTATGAAAATATTCTTCTTTATCTTTTTCTCTTAGTTGCTGATTGGAAAAATAAATAGGTCAATCACAATATACAAGTTTCAATTAGTGCAGGTCAAATAAATATTGGCTGTTTGATGAAATAAATAGGGGTGATCATAAATAACAGGGCATAAATACAAGTGCAATATATACAGACAATTAAATACTTTGAGGCAATAAATACTGTACCAATAAATATTGTACACCATCAAGTCCTGTGGACCTATAAATATAGTGCCGCAATAAATAGGTCAAAATTCAATAAATACAGTACCCCCAATAAATAATTAAAAGTATACAGCAACCCTCATATAATCAGATGACACTTCAATTCTTATGGGCTGATTTGGCCCAGGCACAGCTTGTAGGGTTGTGGAAGGCTTGAGGGGGGCTACTCCCTGGCTGGGACAAGGCTGAGGCCTAAACTGAGGTAGATCAAAGGGGGGTATACCAGTGCCCTGGCTTTCTCTCTCCACACAACCTCTCTAGGTTAGTCCCAGTTCACCCCAGGCACAGTCAGGTGGGTTTCAGCACCTCCCTAGCCCCTTAGAGCAGTCTCTCAGGTCTCCACAGGGCCTTAGGCGCCCTCTACTCCACTTACTGCCCTTTTTCTGATGTTCCGACGCCGCTGGAGTCGTGTCGACGCCGTGAGGCGGTTCCGGTTCGGTCTCGGCGGCCTCGGCACAATGTCAGTTCTTTGACGACGCCGGCAGGCGGTTCCGGTCCGATGTCGGTGGCCTCGGTTCGATCTCGACCTCCGATTCGACGGCGTCGGGCAGTCTCTACTCGATGTCGACTTCGGGCGGCTCCGGTCCGATGGCGCTCTCGGCTTCGATGACGTCAGCCGGCCTGGCCTCGATGTCGTCTTCCGGCGACTCCGGGGTGCGATCCTCACCCCCGACCTCCGGTGCTCCTCCTCTCAGGTTCCGGGCGACTCCGGAGTGCGATCCTCACTCCCGACCTCCGGTACACTTCACCTCGGTCTCCGACGACTCCGGAGGGCGGACTTCACTCCTCCGATGACGCCGCTCACTCGACCTCGGTTGACTTCCTCCTCGACCTCTGGTATTCCTCACGACCTCCGTCGGCGCCCTCTTACGACCTCAGGCGGCTCCGGGTACGACGTCTGCTTCTTCAGTCAGCGCCGCTTCTCCACCTCGGGCTCCAGGTCTCAGGCTACTCGACGCCGGACTCCAGGGAAACCAGTTTCCAGGTCAGAATCTTGCTGTTTTCTTGGTTCTAAGGCCTGTTCCTGCTGTCCAGGTCCTTAGGATAAGTTTCTTCTGTCTTCTTCCCACACAGGGCTATAGGCTGGGATCCATCAGTAGGGACAAGTATCAAGGGTGGGTTTATGGACCCCACTCCAGGCACAAGTTTCCACCCCTGCTGCTTCACTCCTTCCTCCTTCACTGTTGTGCTGCTCTCTCTTCACCAGTCAGGTGCCAACTGCCAGCTCCAACTGCCAACTGCCTCTCTTATCCTCCCAACATTCTAAACGGTCTCCAACTGTCACAGAGTTCTGGAATCTCCTGGAATGTTCTGGAAGGTGCTGGTAGGTTCCAGTGGATGCTGGTGATGTCACAGGTGGCCACCATTTTGTGCTTCAGGCCCTCAGACAGAAGTTTCAGGGGTAGCTAAAATGGTTCCCTGAATCTGCAGCAACACTAAAAAGTCTGGTGGTTCCCAAAAAGGAAAAATTCAAACAGGGGTTGAGGCAAAAGTGGGACAAAATAAATAATGATGAGGAGGGACCACCCAAAGGGCTGACAGGTCTAACAGCAGGCCTCACTATCAAGGCTACTAAGTGCCAGATAGGGCAGAGTAAGGTTGTATATTTGGGCCACCTTGTAGGTGGAGGCCAAGTTCAACCACTGGAGAGTAAGATACAATCCATCAAGGACTGGTCCCCTCCAACCACCCAGACTCAAGTTCGAGCTTTCTTGGGCTTGACTGGGTACTACAGGAAGTTTGTTAAGAACTATGGGTCCATTGTGACTCCTCTTAATGATCTGACATCCAAGAAGATGCCCAAAAAGGTTCAGTGGACAGTAAGCTGTCAAAAGGCATTTGATGACCTGAAGGAGGCCATGTGCTCTGCACCTATCCTGAAAAGTCCTGACTACTCCAAAGAGTTTATTGTCCAAACAGATGCTTCTGAGTTGGGTGTGGGAGCTGTGCTGTCACAACTTAATGTAGATGGTCAAGACCAACCCATTGCATTTATTAGCAGAAGGTTGACCCCCAAAGAGAAGAATTGGTCAGCTATTGAGAGGGAGGCCTTTGCTGTGGTGTGGGCCCTGAAGAAGCTGAGGCCATACTTGTTTGGCACTCACTTCAAGATTCAGACCGACCATAAGCCCCTCTTGTGGCTAAATCAGATGAAGGGTGAAAACCCCAAACTGCTTAGGTGGTCCATTTCCCTACAGGGGATGGACTTTACAGTGGAGCACCGGCCAGGTACTGACCATGGGAATGCAGATGGTCTCTCCAGGTACTTCCACTTAGGACATGAAGACGAGACTGGTCAAGGCTAGTTTAATGTCCCAGCGTTTGGGGGGGGTTGTGTAGGAGAGTAGGGTCTGCTATCCTATGGTCACCCCAAATTTTTGCTTTTTGCTCCACTGGTTTTTGACATATTGAGGCTGTGGGCCTGCCAATCAGACCCCCAGCCTGCTGTTCTCTCTACTAAATTACAACTATGCACCCTAGGTGCATAACCAATTGGAAGTGGATCACCCTGTCAGCCCCTGTACCAGTGTACACTAGGTACCCAGGGCATTGGTGTACCCAAGGCCTGCCAGGGGCTGCAGCATGTATTATGCCACCCCAGGCTTGGCCTAACAATCTGACACAACTGGCTGATCACTCAGCTGGGGTAAGTTGGTGTAATCACCTCTTACTTAGGTGTAGTATACCTATACCTAACCTTAAATGGGACACCTGGTAACCTATAAGTCACTCCTATGGCAGGCCTTAACAATCCTGAAGGCAGAGTGCTTGGTTCCATGTGAGATGGTGCTCTGGCATGAGCTGAGCCTGTCTGCAGTGGTCGGAACAACTTCCTTCTACTGTTTCCAGATATCGTCATACCATATACTCTTAAGTGCATTATGAACCTCGCGGTTAAATGCTAACTTTGGTTTGGCTTTATCAAAACATGTCGAGTAAGGTGTCATACGAATTGGAATACTAACCCCTCGCCAATTCTGGCGACGGGGTTAGCATTCCACCCTTCTAGAGGGACACGACATGTACAGTGCCTGAAACCCGGGTAAAATCAGACATAGCCTCAGCTCCACAAAATGGATGCTGCCACCACAGACACAAGTCTGCCCTCCTGCTGCTGGGAGTCCTTCCAGCTTGGGAGGTGTGGACAAAGGGTTTCCTGCCAGGGGAGGTGCGTGCACCACCCCAGACAGGATTTTGTGTATTGGTCAGGTAGGGCTTGAAAGAAACCAGACATGCCTGTGGCTCACAAGGAGCCTCGGTGCATATGCCAGTTCAAACCGGTCCTGGGGCACGCCAGTCCCGGGCCTGGGGCGAGCTGGACAAAGGATTGGGGGTGTAACCACCCCCCTTCCTGGTCCCACCCATAGGGAGGGACCTAGCAGGTAGTCCGGCCCCTAGAATCCGCTTAAAGGTAGGAGCTGTGTCCTAAGACTTCAGACATCCTGGAATCAACTTAAAACTAAGAAGAAGACGGGAACTTCGACGCTCTGCTGCACAGAGGACTGAAGCCAATCTCCCCTGTGGTCAGGGAGTGACCACCTTGCTAACGCAAGCACCATCCAGCGAATCAACGTCTGCTTTGCCGCCGCCTCCCGCCGGAGCCCGAGCCCAGAGACTGACAAGACCTGGACCTCCAGACCTCTCACCGCCCGATCCACAGTCCCTGGAAAGAGGAGACCCGTGGAGGCACCGAGACACGTGGAGCCAGCCATCTTGGAACGACTACGACAAGCTGACAAGTGCAACAACCGAGGCTCCCTCCAAGTTGTGCTTTGGGATCTGAGAAGCCCAACACCCGAGCAGCATCTGCGCCAAAGGTGAGCCCTCCAGCATCTCCACGATCTGCGTGGGGCCCTTCTGCATTTTGCCACTCGACGCGCCTAACCGGTTGCTGGCCCGCTGGCTAGTAGCCATCTTGGCGACGAACTTCAAGAAATACACCGCTGGTCTGGTTGCTCCAGACTGGCCCTTGCTCCCCTCCAAAGGAGCAGTCCTTCTAACCTTGCTGGTCAGAACCATCAGCTTATTTCCTTTTCCTACAACAATTGCTTTTGCCAAGGCTTGTTTGCTTCGATCAAGTTGCCGACACTGCCGACAGCGAGAGCCTGCGTGGGACAGCTCGTGACTCGACTCCTGGACGTCGTCGACCTCCAGGGACCACGTGGCTGCAGAGACAAGCTACCCCTTTCTTCCTGTTTGCACCCGACATTGCCTGGTACCCACCTGGTGCCACGCTGGTCACTGGCTAGTGACTGTGAACACTGTCCCCTCTGCTTACAGGTCTTCAACATCTCCGATCCACTCTTGGATCCACTGCATCTCTCCCGGACCGACCGCCTGCAGCATCTTTGTCTTCAAGCTCCACGGAACAGATAGAAGAAACCCGACGCACTTCGAGGCCTATGCACCCGCTTCCTGTGGGTGAGGTAAAGCTGGCACACCTGTGCCCAAGTGTAGTATTACATCTCTAGTGCCTGTGTTCCAAATCTTGAGTTCCTAGTCCATCCGGAAGATCCTCTTTGCAGTAACTTTGTACTTTTTACGCACCCATTGAAACCTAAGGGAGCACGCGTGTGACTATTTGCTCTGCACACGCCACCCGTGGACCTCCTGGTCACTAACTGACGTTAGCTCCTTGTAGGCCCAGCGATTCTAGAGGCCCTAGGCCTTTTCCCTTTTCTGTTCGTGGTACTTATACCACTATTTTAGTATATGGTTTGAGTGGCCACCAGGGCCTATCCATATAACGTGCAACTTCTGTGTATTCTGTGATAATCTTGTTTGACGATTTGTGCTCCTGTGCTCATAAAGAGACTAGGGGTTACTTTGAGAAATAAATACATATATATTTTGAATATATATCTGTGTGGTGTCCTTTCATTGGTATAAAAGGGGGTTGCATTTGGTAAAACAGCTGGCTTAACACGCTTCACGAGTTTAGCCTCAAAGACTGCTTAGCCTACGCTACCACTAGGGCAGCTAGTCCGAAAAGGTTGACTTACAACCACACCATAAGGGTTGCTTGGCATGGTACAAGGTGATCACTTTAACTAGTGAGCATCATATACCAGGCCAACTTCTCACAGTCAGTGTCAGTCAGTATCAGTCAGTCAGTGTCAGTCAGTCGGAAAGTCAGTCAGTCAGTGTCAGTCAGTGTCAGTCAGTGTCAGTCAGTGTCAGTCAGTCAGTGTCAGTCAGTCAGTGTCTGTCAGTGTCAGTCAGTGTCAGTCAGTGTCAGTCAGTCAGTGTCAGTCAGTCAGTGTCAGTCAGTGTCAGTCAGAGTCAGTGTCAGTCAGAGACAGTCAGTCAGTGTCAGTCAGTCAGTGTCAGTCAGTGTCTGTCAGTGTCAGTCAGTCAGTATCAGTCAGTCAGTGTCAGTCAGTCGGAGAGTCAGTCAGTCAGTGTCAGTCAGTGTCAGTCAGTGTCAGTCAGTCAGTGTCAGTCAGTGTCAGTCAGTCAGTGTCAGTCAGTCAGTGTCAGTCAGTGTCAGTCAGAGTCAGTGTCAGTCAGAGTCAGTCAGTCAGTGTCAGTCAGTCAGTGTCAGTCAGTGTCAGTCAGTCAGTGTCAGTCAGTGTCAGTCAGTGTCAGTCAGTCAGTGTCAGTCAGTCAGTGTCAGTCAGTGTCAGTCAGTCAGTGTCAGTGTCAGTCAGTCAGTGTCAGTCAGTGTCAGTCAGTCAGTGTCAGTGTGAGAAGTTAGCCTGGTATATGATGCTCACTAGTTAAAGTGATCACCTTGTACCATGCCAAGCAACCCTTATGGTGTGGTTGTAAGTCAACCTTTTCGGACTAGCTGCCCTAGTGGTAGCGTAGGCTAAGCAGTCTTTGAGGCTAAACTCGTGAAGCGTGTTAAGCCAGCTGTTTTACTAAATGTAACCCCCTTTTATACCAATGAAAGGACACCACACAGATATATATTCAAAATATATATGTATTTATTTCTCAAAGTAACCCCTAGTCTCTTTATGAGCACAGGAGCACAAATCGTCAAACAAGATTACAGTAGAATACACAGAAGTTGCACTTTATATGGATAGGCCCTGGTGGCCGCTCAAACCATATACTAAAATAGTGGTATAAGTACCACGAACAGAAAAGGGAAAAGGCCTAGGGCCTCTAGAATCGCTGGGCCTACAAGGAGCTAACTTCAGTTAGTGACCAGGAGGTCCACGGGGTGCGTGTGCAGAGCAAATAGTCACACGCGTGCTCCCATAGGTTTCAATGGGTGCGTAAAAAGTACAAAGTTACTGCAAAGAGGATCTTCCGGATGGACTAGGAACTCAAGATTGGAAACACAGACACTAGAGATGATACTCTACACTTGGGCACCGGAGTGCCAACTTTACCTCACCCACAGGAAGCGGGTGCATAGGTGTCGAAGTGCGTCGGGTTTCTTCTATCTGTTCCGTGGAGCCTGTGGACAAAGATGCTGCAGGCGGTCGGTCCGGGAGAGATGCGGTGGATCCAAGAGTGGATCGGAGTTGTAGAAGACCTGTAAGCAGAGGGGACAGTGACCAGCGTGGCACCAGGTGGGTACCAGGTGGGTACCAGGCAATGCCGTGTGCAAACAGGAAGAAAGGTGTAGCTTGTCTCTGCAGCCACGTGGTCCCTGGAGGTTGACGACGTCCAGGAGTCGGATCACAAGCTGTCTCACGCAGGTTCTCGCTGTCGGCGGTGTCGGCGTCTTGATTGAAGCAAACAAGCCTTGGCAAAAGCAATTGTTGTGGAGAACAAGATAAGCTGATGGTTCTGACCAGCAAGGTCAGAGGGACTGCTCCTTTAGAGGGGAGCAAGGGCCAGTCTGGAGCAACCAGACCAGTGGTGTATTTCTTGAAGTTCGTCGCCAAGATGGCTACTAGCCAGCGGGCCAGCAACCGGTTAGGTGCGTCGAGTGGAAAAATGCAGAAGGGCCCCACGCAGATCGTGGAGATGCTGGAGGGCTCACCTTTGGTGCAGATGCTGCTCGAGGGTTGGGCTTCTCAGATCCCAAAGCACAACTTGGAGGGAGCCTCGGTTGTTGCGCTTGCAGCTTGTCATCGTCGTTCCAAGATGGCTGGCTCCACGTGTCTCGGTGCCTCCACGGGTCTCCTCTTTTCAGGGACTGTGGATCGGGCGGTGAGAGGTCTGGAGGTCCAGGTCTTGTCAGTCTTTGGGCTCGGGCTCCGGCGGGAGGCGGCGGCAAAGCAGACGTTGATTTGCTGGATGGTGCTTGCGTTAGCAAGGTGGTCACTCCCTGACCACAGGGGAGATTTCCTTCAGTCTTCTGTGCAGCAGAATGTCGAAATTCCCGTCTTCTTCTTAGTTTCAAGTTGATTCTAGGATGTCTGAAGTCTTAGGACACAGCTCCTACCTTTAAGCGGATTCTAGGGGCCGGACTACCTGCTAGGTCCCTCCCTATGGGTGGGACCAGGAAGGGGGGTGGTTACACCCCCAATCCTTTGTCCAGCTCGCCCCAGGCCCGGGACTGCTGTGTCCCAGGACCGGTTTGAACTGGCATATGCACCGAGGCTCCTTGTGAGCCACAGGCATGTCTGGTTTCTTTCAAGCCCTACCTGACCAATACACAAAATCCTGTCTGGGGTGGTGCATGCACCTCCCCTGGCAGGAAACCCTTTGTCCACACCTCCCAAGCTGGAAGGACTCCCAGCAGCAGGAGGGCAGACTTGTGTCTGTGGTGGCAGCATCCATTTTGTGGAGCTGAGGCTATGTCTGATTCTACCCGGGTTTCAGGTACTGTACATGTCGTGTCCCTCTAGAAGGGTGGAATGCTAACCCCGTCCCCAGAATTGGCGAGGGGTTAGTATTCCAATTCGTATGACACCTTACTCGACATGTTTTGATAAAGCCAAACCAAAGATAGCATTTAACCGCGAGGTTCATAATGCACTTAAGAGTATATGGTATGACGATATCTGGAAACAGTAGAAGGAAGTTGTTCCGACCACTGCAGACAGGCTCAGCTCATGCCAGAGCACCATCTCACATGGAACCAAGCACTCTGCCTTCAGGATTGTTAAGGCCTGCCATAGGAGTGACTTATAGGTTAACATGTGTCCCATTTAAGGTTAGGTATAGGTATACTACACCTAAGTAAGAGGTGGTTACACCAACTTACCCCAGCTGAGTGATCAGCCAGTTGTGTCAAATTTGTTAGGCCAAGCCTGGGGTGGCATAATACATGCTTAAGCCCCTGGCAGGCCTTGGGTACACCAATGCCCTGGGTACCTAGTGTACACTGGTACAGGGGCTGACAGGGTGATCCACTTCCAATTGGTTATGCACCTAGGGTGCATAGTGTTAATTTAGTAGAGAGAACAGCAGGCTGGGGGTCTGATTGGCAGGCCCCCAGCCTCAATATGTCAAAAACCAGTGAAGCAAAAAGCAAAAATTTGGGGTGACCATAGGATAGCAGACCCTACTCTCCTACAGTCAGTGTCAGTCAGTCAGTGTCTGTCAGTGTCAGTCAGTGTCTGTCAGTGTCTGTCAGTCAGTGTCTGTCAGTCAGTGTCTGTCAGTCAGTGTCAGTCACTGTCAGCCAGTCAGTGTCAGCCAGTGTCAGCCAGTGTCAGTCAGTGTCAGTCAGTCAGTGTCAGTCAGTCAGTGTCAGTCAGTGTCAGTCAGTGTCTGTCAGTCAGTGTCTGTCAGTCAGTGTCAGTCACTGTCAGCCAGTCAGTGTCAGCCAGTGTCAGCCAGTGTCAGTCAGTGTCAGTCAGTCAGTGTCAGTCAGTCAGTGTCAGTCAGTGTCAGTCAGTGTCAGTCAGTGTCAGTCAGTCAGTGTCAGTCAGTCAGTGTCAGTCAGAGTCAGTGTCAGTCAGTGTCAGTCAGTGTGTGTCAGTCGTAGAGTCAGTCAGTCAGTGTCAGTCAGTCAGTGTCAGTCAGTGTCAGTCAGTCAGTGTCAGTTAGTCAGTGTCAGTCAGTCAGTGTCAGTCAGAGTCAGTGTCAGTCAGTGTCAGCAAGTGTGCGTCAGTCGTAGAGTCAGTCAGTCAGTGTCAGTCAGTCAGTGTCAGTCAGAGTCAGTGTCAGTCAGTGTCAGTCAGTGTCAGTGTCAGTCAGTCAGTGTCAGTCAGTGTCAGTCAGTCAGTGTCAGTCAGTCAGTGTCAGTCAGTGTCAGTCAGTTTCAGTCAGTGTTAGTCAGTCAGTGTCAGTCAGTGTCAGCCAGTGTCAGTCAGCCAGTGTCAGTCAGTCAGTGTCGGTCAGTCAGTGTCAGTCAGTCAGTGTCAGTCAGTCAGTGTCAGTCAGTGTCAGTCAGTCAGTGTCAGTCAGAGTCAGTGTCTGTCAGTGTCAGTCAGTGTGCGTCAGTCGGAGAGTCAGTCAGTCAGTGTCAGTCAGTGTCAGTCAGTTTCAGTCAGTGTCAGTCAGTCAGTGTCAGTCAGTGTCAGCCAGTGTCAGTCAGCCAGTGTCAGTCAGTCAGTGTCAGTCAGTCAGTGTCAGTCAGTCAGTGTCAGTCAGAGTCAGTGTCAGTCAGTGTCAGTCAGTGTGCGTCAGTCGTAGAGTCAGTCAGTCAGTGTCAGTCAGTCAGTGTCTGTCAGTCAGTGTCAGTCAGTCAGTGTCTGTCAGTCAGTGTCAATCAGTCAGTCAGTGTCAGTCAGTCAGTGTCAGTCAGAGTCAGTGTCAGTCAGTGTCAGTCAGTCGGAGAGTCAGTCAGTGTCAGTCAGTCAGTGTCTGTCAGTCAGTGTCTGTCGGTGTCAGTCAGTGTCTGTCAGTCAGTGTGTGTCAGTATCAGTCAGTGTCAGTCAGTCAGTGTCTGTCAGCGTCAGTCAGTGTCTGTCAGTGTCTGTCAGTCAGTGTCTGTCAGTCAGTGTCTGTCAGTCAGTGTCAGTCACTGTCAGCCAGTCAGTGTCAGCCAGTGTCAGCCAGTGTCAGTCAGTGTCAGTCAGTCAGTGTCAGTCAGTGTCAGTCAGTGTCAGTCAGTGTCAGTCAGTCAGTATCAGTCAGTCAGTGTCAGTCAGTGTCAGTCAGTCAGTGTCAGTCAGTCAGTCAGTCAGTGTCAGTCAGTCGGTGAGTCAGTCAGTCAGTATCAGTCAGTGTCAGTCAGTCAGTGTCAGTCAGTGTCAGTCAGTGTCAGTCAGTCAGTATTAGTTAGTCTCAGTCAGTCAGTCTCAGTCAGTCAGTCTCATTCAGTCAGTGTCAGTCAGTCAGTCTCAGTCAGTGTCAGTCAGAGTCAGTGTCAGTCAGTGTAAGTCAGTCAGTGTCAGTCAGTCAGTGTCAGTGAGTGTCAATCAGTGTTAGTCAGTTAGTCAGTGTCAGTCAGTGTCAGTCAGTGTCAGTCAGTCAGTGTCAGTCAGTGTCAGTCAGTCAGTGTCAGTCAGTGTCAGTGTCAGTGTCAGTCAGTCAGTGTCAGTCAGTGTCAGTGTCAGTCAATCAGTGTCAGTCAGTGTCAGTCAGTCAGTGTCAGTCAGTCAGTGTCAGTCAATGTCAGTCAGTGTCAGTCAGTGTCAGTCAGTCAGTGTCAGTCAGTGTCAGCCAGTGTCAGCCAGTGTCAGTCAGCCAGTGTCAGTCAGTCAGTGTCGGTCAGTCAGTGTCAGTCAGTCAGTGTCAGTCAGTCAGTGTCAGTCAGTGTCAGTCAGTGTCAGTCAGTCAGTGTCAGTCAGAGTCAGTGTCTGTCATTGTCAGTCAGTGTGCGTCAGTCGGAGAGTCAGTCAGTCAGTGTCAGTCAGTCAGTGTCTGTCAGTCAGTGTCAGTCAGGCAGTGTCTGTCAGTCAGTGTCAGTCAGTCAGAGAGTCAGTCAGTCAGTGTCAGTCAGTCAGTGTCAGTCAGTCAGTGTCTGTCAGTCAGTGTCTGTCAGTCAGTGTCTGTCAGTATCAGTCAGTGTCTGTCTGTCAGTGTCTGTCAGTGTCAGTCAGTGTCTGTCAGTGTCTGTCAGTCAGTGTCTGTCAGTCAGTGTCTGGCAGTCAGTGTCTGGCAGTCAGTGTCAGTCACTGTCATCCAGTCAGTGTCAGCTAGTGTCAGTCAGTGTCAGTCAGTCAGTGTCAGTCAGTCAGTGTCAGTCAGTGTCAGTCAGTCAGTATCAGTCAGTCAGTGTCAGTCAGTCGGAGAGTCAGTCAGTCAGTGTCAGTCAGTGTCAGTCAGTCAGTGTCAGTCAGTATCAGTCAGTCAGTGTCAGTCAGTGTCAGTCAGTGTCAGTCAGTCTGTGTCAGTCAGTCAGTGTCAGTCAGTGTCAGTCAGAGTCAGTGTCAGTCAGAGTCAGTCAGTCAGTGTCAGTCAGTCAGTGTCAGTCAATGTCAGTCAGTGTCAGTCAGTCAGTCAGTGTCAGTCAGTGTCAGTCAGTGTCAGTCAGTCAGTGTCAGTCAGTCAGTGTCAGACAGTCAGTGTCAGTCAGTGTCAGTCAGTGTCAGTCAGTCAGTGTCAGTCAGTGTCAGTCAGTGTCAGTCAGTCAGTGTCAGTCAGTCAGTGTCAGTCAGTCAGTCAGTCAGAGTCAGTGTCAGTCAGTGTCAGTCAGTGTGCGTCAGTCGTAGAGTCAGTCAGTCAGTGTCAGTCAGTCAGTGTCAGTCAGTGTCAGTCAGTCAGTGTCAGTCAGTCAGTGTCAGTCAGTCAGTGTCAGTCAGAGTCAGTGTCAGTCAGTGTCAGTCAGTGTGCGTCAGTCGTAGAGTCAGTCAGTCAGTGTCAGTCAGTCAGTGTCAGTCAGAGTCAGTGTCAGTCAGTGTCAGTCATTGTGCGTTAGTCGTAGAGTCAGTCAGTCAGTGTCAGTCAGTCAGTGTCTGTCAGTCAGTGTCAGTCAGTCAGTGAGTCAGTGTCTGTCAGTCAGTGTCAATTAGTCAGTCAGTATCAGTCAGTCAGTGTCAGTCAGAGTCAGTGTCAGTCAGTGTCAGTCAGTCGGAGAGTCAGTCAGTGTCAGTCAGTCAGTGTCTGTCAGTCAGTGTCTGTCTGTGTCAGTCAGTGTCTGTCAGTCAGTGTGTGTCAGTATCAGTCAGTGTCAGTAAGTCAGTGTCTGTCAGTGTCAGTCAGTGTCTGTCAGTGTCTGTCAGTCAGTGTCTGTCAGTCAGTGTCTGTCAGTCAGTGTCAGTCACTGTCAGCCAGTCAGTGTCAGCCAGTGTCAGCCAGTGTCAGTCAGTGTCAGTCAGTCAGTGTCAGTCAGTCAGTGTCAGTCAGTGTCAGTCAGTGTCAGTAAGTCAGTATCAGTCAGTCAGTATCAGTCAGTGTCAGTCAGTCAGTGTCAGTCAGTCAGTCAGTGTCAGTCAGTCGGTGAGTCAGTCAGTCAGTATCAGTCAGTGTCAGTCAGTCATTGTCAGTTAGTGTCAGTCAGTGTCAGTCAGTCAGTATCAGTTAGTCTCAGTCAGTCAGTCTCAGTCAGTCAGTCTCATTCAGTCAGTGTCAGTCAGTCAGTCTCAGTCAGTGTCAGTCAGAGTCAGTGTCAGTCAGTCAGTGTCAGTCAGTCAGTGTCACTGAGTGTCAATCAGTGTTAGTCAGTTAGTCAGTGTCAGTCAGTCAGTGTCAGTCAGTGTCAGTCAGTCAGTGTCAGTCAGTCAGTGTCAGTCAGTGTCAGTGTCAGTCAGTCAGTGTCAGTGTGAGAAGTTGGCCTGGTATATGATGCTCACTAGTTAAAGTGATCACCTTGTACCATGCCAAGCAACCCTTATGGTGTGGTTGTAAGTCAACCTTTTCGGACTAGCTGCCCTAGTGGTAGCGTAGGCTAAACAGTCTTTGAGGCTAAACTCGTGAAGCGTGTTAAGCCAGCTGTTTTACCAAATGTAACCCCCTTTTATACCAATGAAAGGACACCACACAGATATATATTCAAAATATATATGTATTTATTTCTCAAAGTAACCCCTAGTCTCTTTATGAGCACAGGAGCACAAATCGTCAAACAAGATTATCACAGAATACACAGAAGTTGCACGTTATATGGATAGGCCCTGGTGGCCACTCAAACCATATACTAAAATAGTGGTATAAGTACCACGAACAGAAAAGGAAAAAGGCCTAGGGCCTCTAGAATCGCTGGGCCTACAAGGAGCTAACGTCAGTTAGTGACCAGGAGGTCCACGGGTGGCGTGTGCAGAGCAAATAGTCACACGCGTGCTCCCATAGGTTTCAATGGGTGCGTAAAAAGTACAAAGTTACTGCAAAGGAGATCTTCCGGGTTGACTAGGAACTTAAGATTTGGAACACAGGCACTAGAGATGTATTACTACACATGGGCACCGGAGTACCAGCTTTACCTCACCCACAGGAAGCGGGTGCATAGGCCTCAAAGTGCGTCGGGTTTCTTCTATCTGTTCCGTGGAGCTTGAAGACAAAGATGCTGCAGGCGGTCGGTCCGGGAGAGATGCAGTGGATCCAAGAGTGGATCGGAGATGTTGAAGACCTGTAAGCAGAGGGGACAGTGTTCACAGTCACTAGCCAGTGACCAGCGTGGCACCAGGTGGGTACCAGGCAATGTCGGGTGCAAACAGGTGATGAGGGGTAGCTTGTCTCCGCAGCCACGTGGTCCCTGAAGGTCGACGACGTCCAGGAGTCGGCTCACGAGCTGTCCCACGCAGTCTCTCACTGTCGGCGGTGTCGGCGACTTGATCGAAGCAAACAAGCCTTGGCAAAAGCAATTGCAGGAGGATTCGGAAATCAGCTGTTGGTTCTGACCAGCAAGGTCAGAGGGATTGCTCCTTTGGAGGGGAGCAAGGGCCAGTCTGGAGCAAGCAGACCAGCGGTGTTTGTCGTAGATTTCGTTGCCAAGATGGCCACTAGCCAGCGGGCCAGCAACCGGTTAGGCGCGTCGAGTGGCAAAATGCAGAAGGGCCCCACGCAGATCGTGGAGATGCTGGAGGGCTCACCTTTGGTGCAGATGCTGCTCGAGGGTTGGGCTTCTCAGGACCCAAAGCACAACTTGGAGGGAGCCTCGGTTGTTGCACTTGTCAGCTTGTCGTAGTCGTTCCAAGATGGCTGGCTCCACGTGTCTCGGTGCCTCCACGGGTCTCCTCTTTTCAGGGACTGTGGATCGGGCGGTGAGAGGTCTGGAGGTCCAGGTCTTGTCAGTCTCTGGGCTCGGGCTCCGGCGGGAGGCGGCGGCAAAGCAGACGGTGATTCGCTGGATGGTGCTTGCGTTAGCAAGGTGGTCACTCCCTGACCACAGGGGAGATTTTCTTCAGTCTTCTGTGCAGCAGAATGTCGAAGTTCCCGTCTTCTTCTTAGTTTCAAGTTGATTCCAGGATGTCTGAAGTCTTAGGACACAGCTCCTACCTTTAAGCGGATTCTAGGGGCCGGACTACCTGCTAGGTCCCTCCCTATGGGTGGGACCAGGAAGGGGGGTGGTTACACCCCCAATCCTTTGTCCAGCTCGCCCCAGGCCCGGGACTGGTGTGCCCCAGGACCGGTTTGAACTGGCATATGCACCGAGGCTCCTTGTGAGCCTCAGGCATGTCTGGTTTCTTTCAAGCCCTACCTGACCAATACACAAAATCCTGTCGGGGGTGGTGCACGCACCTCCCCTGGCAGGAAACCCTTTGTCCACACCTCCCAAGCTGGAAGGACTCCCAGCAGCAGGAGGGCAGACTTGTGTCTGTGGTGGCAGCATCCATTTTGTGGAGCTGAGGCTATGTCTGACTTTACCCGGGTTTCAGGTACTGTACATGTCGTGTCCCTCTAGAAGGGTGGAATGCTAACCCCGTCGCCAGAATTGGCGAGGGGTTAGTATTCCAATTCGTATGACACCTTACTCGACATGTTTTGATAAAGCCAAACCAAAGATAGCATTTAACCGCGAGGTTCATAATGCACTTAAGAGTATATGGTATGACGATATCTGGAAACAGTAGAAGGAAGTTGTTCCGACCACTGCAGACAGGCTCAGCTCATGCCAGAGCACCATCTCACACGGAACCAAGCACTCTGCCTTCAGGATTGTTAAGGCCTGCCATAGGAGTGACTTAAAGGTTACCAGGTGTCCCATTTAAGGTTAGGTATATGTATACTACACCTAAGTAAGAGGTGATTACACCAACTTACCCCAGCTGAGTGATCAGCCAGTTGTGTCAGATTGTTAGGCCCAGCCTGGGGTGGCATAATACATGCTGCAGCCCTTGGCAGGCCTTGGGTACACCAATGCCCTGGGTACCTAGTGTACACTGGTACAGGGGCTGACAGGGTGATCCACTTCCAATTGTTTATGCACCTAGGGTGCATAGTTTTAATTTAGTAGAGAGAACAGCAGGCTGGGGGTCTGATTGGCAGGCCCACAGCCTCAATATGTCAAAAACCAGTGAAGCAAAAAGCAAAAATTTGGGGTGACCATAGGATAGCAGACCCTACTCTCCTACAGTCAGTCAGTGTCAGTGTCAGTCAGTCAGTGTCAGTCAGTGTCAGTCAGTTTCAGTCAGTGTCAGTCAGTCAGTGTCAGTCAGTGTCAGCCAGTGTCAGTCAGCCAGTGTCAGTCAGTCAGTGTCGGTCAGTCAGTGTCAGTCAGTCAGTGTCAGTCAGTCAGTGT
Organism: Triturus cristatus; assembly: GCF_964204655.1. Lineage (NCBI taxonomy): Eukaryota > Metazoa > Chordata > Amphibia > Caudata > Salamandridae > Triturus > Triturus cristatus. The sequence continues at coordinate 600,888 of NW_028188052.1, forward strand.
CAGTCAGTGTCAGTCAGTCAGTGTCAGTCAGAGTCAGTGTCTGTGTGAGAAGTTGGCCTGGTATATGATGCTCACTAGTTAAAGTGATCACCTTGTACCATGCCAAGCAACCCTTATGGTGTGGTTGTAAGTCAACCTTTTCGGACTAGCTGCCCTAGTGGTAGCGTAGGCTAAGCAGTCTTTGAGGCTAAACTCGTGATGCGTGTTAAGCAAGCTGTTTTACCAATAGTAACCCCCTTTTATACCAATGAAAGGACACCACACAGATATATATTCAAAATATATATGTATTTATTTCTCAAAGTAACCCCTAGTCTCTTTATGAGCACAGGAGCACAAATCGTCAAACAAGATTATCACAGAATACACAGAAGTTGCACTTTATATGGATAGGCCCTGGTGGCCACTCGAACCATATACTAAAATAGTGGTATAAGTACCACGAACAGGAAAGGGAAAAGGCCTAGGGCCTCTAGAATCGCTGGGCCTACAAGGAGCTAACGTCAGTTAGTGACCAGGAGGTCCACGGGTGGCGTGTGCAGAGCAAATAGTCACACGCGTGCTCCCATAGGTTTCAATGGGTGCGTAAAAAGTACAAAGTTACTGCAAAGGAGATCTTCCGGGTTGACTAGGAACTTAAGATTTGGAACACAGGCACTAGAGATGTAATACCACACTTGGGCACCGGAGTGCCAGCTTTACCTCACCCACAGGAAGCGGGTGCATAGGCCTCGAAGTGCGTCGGGTTTCTTCTATCTGTTCCGTGGGGCCTGTAGACAAAAGTGCTGCAGGCGGTCGGTCGGGAAGAGATGCAGTGGATCCAAGAGTGGATCGGAGATGTTGAAGACCTGTAAGCAGAGGGGACAGTGTTCACAGTCACTAGCCAGTGACCAGCGTGGCACCAGGTGGGTACCAGGCGATGTCGGGTGCAAACAGGAAGGAAGGTGTAGCTTGACTCTGCAGCCACGTGGTCCCTGAAGGTCGACGACGTCCAGGAGTCGAGTCACGAGCTGTCCCACGCAGGCTCTCGCTGTCGGCGGTGTCGGCGACTTGATCGAAGCAAACAAGCCTTGGCAAAAGCAGTTGTTGTAGGCAAGGAGTTTAAGCTGATGGTTCTGACCAGCAAGGTCAGAGGAACTGCTCCTTTGGAGGGGAGCAAGGGCCAGTCTGGAGCAACCAGACCAGCGGTGTTTGTCGTAGATTTCGTCGCCAAGATGGCCACTAGCCAGCGGGCCAGCAACCGGTTAGGCGCGTCGAGTGGCAAAATGCAGAAGGGCCCCACGCAGATCGTGGAGATGCTGGAGGGCTCACCTTTGGTGCAGATGCTGCTCGAGGGTTGGGATTCTCAGGACCCGAAGCACAACTTGGAGGGAGCCTCGGTTGTTGCACTTGTCAGCTTGTCGTAGTCGTTCCAAGATGGCTGGCTCCACGTGTCTCGGTGCCTCCACGGGTCTCCTCTTTGCAGGGACTGTGGATCGGGCGGTGAGAGGTCTGGAGGTCCAGGTCTTGTCAGTCTCTGGGCTCGGGCTCCGGCGGGAGGCGGCGGCAAAGCAGACGTTGATTCGCTGGATGGTGCTTGCGTTAGCAAGGTGGTCACTCCCTGACCACAGGGGAGATTGGCTTCAGTCCTCTGTGCGGCAGAGCGTCGAAGTTCCCGTCTTCTTCTTAGTTTCAAGTTGATTCCAGGATGTCTGAAGTCTTAGGACACAGCTCCTACCTTTATTCGGATTCTAGGGGCCGGACTACCTGCTAGGTCCCTCCCTATGGGTGGGACCAGGAAGGGGGGTGGTTACACCCCCAATCCTTTGTCCAGCTCGCCCCAGGCCCGGGACTGGTGTGCCCCAGGACCGGTTTGAACTGGCATATGCCCCGAGGCTCCTTGTGAGCCACAGGCATGTCTGGTTTCTTTCAAGCCCTACCTGACCAATACACAAAATCCTGTCTGGGGTGGTGCACGCACCTCCCCTGGCAGGAAACCCTTTGTCCACACCTCCCAAGCTGGAAGGACTCCCAGCAGCAGGAGGGCAGACTTGTGTCTGTAGTGGCAGCATCCATTTTGTGGAGCTGAGGCTATGTCTGATTTTACCCGGGTTTCAGGCACTGTACATGTCGTGTCCCTCTAGAAGGGTGAAATGCTAACCCCGTCGCCAGAATTGGCGAGGGGTTAGTATTCCAATTCGTATGACACCTTACTCGACATGTTTTGATAAAGCCAAACCAAAGATAGCATTTAACCGCGAGGTTCATAATGCACTTAAGAGTATATGGTATGACGATATCTGGAAACAGTAGAAGGAAGTTGTTCCGACCACTGCAGACAGGCTCAGCTCATGCCAGAGCACCATCTCACATGGAACCAAGCACTCTGCCCTCAGGATTGTTAAGGCCTGCTATAGGAGTGACTTATAGGTTACCAGGTGTCCCATTTAAGGTTAGGTATAGGTATACTACACCTAAGTAAGAGGTGATTACACCAACTTACCCCAGCTGAGTGATCAGCCAGTTGTGTCAAATCGTTAGGCCAAGCCTGGGGTGGCATAATACATGCTGCAGCCCTTGGCAGGCCTTGGGTACACCAATGCCCTGGGTACCTAGTGTACACTGGTACAGGGGCTGACAGGGTGATCCACTTCCAATTGGTTATGCACCTAGGGTGCATAGTTTTAATTTAGTAGAGAGAACAGCAGGCTGGGGGTCTGATTGGCAGGCCCACAGCCTCAATATGTCAAAAACCAGTGAAGCAAAAAGCAAAAATTTGGGGTGACCATAGGATAGCAGACCCTACTCTCCTACACAACCCCCCCCCCAAACGCTGGGACATTAAACTAGCCTTGACCAGTCTCGTCTTCATGTCCTAAGTGGAAGTACCTGGAGAGACCATCTGCATTCCCATGGTCAGTACCTGGCCGGTGCTCCACTGTAAAGTCCATCCCCTGTAGGGAAATGGACCACCTAAGCAGTTTGGGGTTTTCACCCTTCATCTGATTTAGCCACAAGAGGGGCTTATGGTCGGTCTGAATCTTGAAGTGAGTGCCAAACAAGTATGGCCTCAGCTTCTTCAGGGCCCACACCACAGCAAAGGCCTCCCTCTCAATAGCTGACCAATTCTTCTCTCTGGGGGTCAACCTTCTGCTAATAAAAGCAATGGGTTGGTCTTGACCATCTACATTAAGTTGTGACAGCACAGCTCCCACACCCAACTCAGAAGCATCTGTTTGGACAATAAACTCTTTGGAGTAGTCAGGACTTTTCAGGATAGGTGCAGAGCACATGGCCTCCTTTAGGTCATCAAATGCCTTTTGACAGCTTACTGTCCACTGAACCTTTTTGGGCATCTTCTTGGATGTCAGATCATTAAGAGGAGTCACAATGGACCCATAGTTCTTAACAAACTTCCTGTAGTACCCAGTCAAGCCCAAGAAAGCTCGAACTTGAGTCTGGGTGGTTGGAGGGGACCAGTCCTTGATGGATTGTATCTTACTCTCCAGTGGTTGAACTTGGCCTCCACCTACAAGGTGGCCCAAATATACAACCTTACTCTGCCCTATCTGGCACTTAGTAGCCTTGATAGTGAGGCCTGCCCTCTGCAGGGCCTCAAGAGCCTTCTTCAGGTGGATCAGGTGATCCTCCCAGGTGGAGCTAAAGACAGCAATGTCATCCAGATATGCTGCACAAAAGTCATCCAACCCAGTAAGGACTTGGTTCACCAGCCTTTGGAAGGTGGCAGGTGCATTCTTCAGACCAAAGGGCATCACCACAAACTGATAATGCCCACCTGGGGTTGAGAATGCTGTTTTGGCCTTAGACTCCTCAGCTAATCTGATTTGCCAATAGCCAGCTGTTAAGTCAAATGTGCTCAAAAACTTTGCAGAAGCTAGTTTGTCTATGAGCTCATCTGCCCTTGGAATAGGGTGTGCATCTGTCCTGGTGACAGCATTGAGTCCTCTGTAATCCACACAGAACCTCATCTCTCTCTTGCCATCTTTGGTGTGAGGTTTGGGGACCAGAACCACTGGGCTAGCCCAGGGGCTCTCTGAGGGTTCAATGACACCTAATTCCAGCATTTTATGTACCTCAGCCTTTATACAGTCCCTGACGTGGTCAGGTTGTCTGTAGAGTTTGTTCTTTACAGGCAGACTGTCACCAGTGTCCACAACATGGGTACACCAGTCAGTTTGACTAGGTATCAAGGAAAACATATGTGAAAATGATTGTAGAACCTGTCTACATTCAGTCTGCTGATGGGCAGTGAGGTTGCCTCCAAGGGTCACTCCTTCAACTGAGCCATCTTCAGGGTTCTGAGACAACAGGTCTGGGAGAGGGTCACTCTCTTCCTCCTGTCCCTCATCTGTAGCCATGAGCAAGCCCATGTCTGCCCTGTCAACATATGCTTTAAGCCTGTTAACATGGAGTACCCTGTGGGGACTCCTGGGAGTTCCTAGGTCCACCAAGTAGGTGACCTCTCCCTTCTTTTCCAGGATTGTATGGGGTCCAGACCATTTGTCTTGGAGTGCTGCTGGGGCCACTGGCTCCAACACCCATACCTTCTGTCCTGGCTGATACTCAACCAAGACAGCCTTTTGGTCATGCCAAGCTTTCTGTAAGGCCTGGCTTGCCTCAAGGTTTTTAGATGCCTTCTCCATATACTCAGCCATCCTGGAGCGGAGACCAAGTACATAGTCCACTATGTCTAGCTTAGGCTTTTTGAGAGGTAACTCCCATCCTTCCTTCACCAAACACAGTGGGCCTCTCACAGGGTGCCCAAACAACAATTCAAAGGGGCTGTAGCCAACTCCTTTTTGTGGGACCTCTCTGTAAGCAAACAGAAGGCAGGGTAGAAGGATATCCCATCTTCGCCTGAGCTTTTCAGGTAATCCTTTGATCATACCCTTTAGGGTCTTGTTGAATCTCTCAACAAGCCCATTGCATTGTGGGTGATAAGGGGTGGTGAACTTGTAGTTGACACCACATTCCTTCCACATAGCTGTCAAGTATCCTGACATAAAGTTGGTACCTCTGTCAGATACTACCTCCTTAGGAAACCCCACTCTGGAGAATACTCCCAGCAGGGCCCTGGCCACAACAGGAGCTGTAGTGGTCCTAAGGGGAATTGCCTCTGGATACCTGGTGGCATGATCCACTACCACCAGTATAAATCTGTGCCCAGATGCAGTGGGAGGATCCATGGGACCCACTATGTCTATTCCCACTCTTTCAAAGGGGACCCCCACCACAGGTAGTGGTATAAGGGGGGCCTTTGTTGTGCCACCTGATTTGCCACTGGCTTGGCAGGTAACACAGGAGCGACAAAACTCCTTTGTATCTTCATTCATATGAGGCCAGTGAAAGTGAGGGACAAGCCTGTCCCAAGTCTTGTTCTGGCCTAAGTGTCCTGCTAAAGGAATGTCATGGGCCAAGGTAAGAAGGAAGCCCCTAAATTGCAGAGGTATGACCAACCTCCTGGTTGCACCAGGCTTGGGGTCTCTAGCCTCTGAATAAAGGAGCCCTTCATCCCAATACACTTTATGGGTACCTTGAGCATTCCCAGCAGCCTCAGCAGCAGCCAGCTGTCTGAGGGGTTCAAGAGAGGGACAGGATAACTGAGCCTGCCTCAAGTCAGCCCTTGAAGGTCCCCCTGTCCCCAGAAACTCAACCTGATCAGGTTCAAGCTCTTCAGGGACAGTTCCTTCAGGGTCCTCTAGATCAGCTTCCTGGGAAGGCTGATCATCACTCTGAGGCAGGGGGGAAGGCACAGCCTTGACCCTCCTGTTCTTCTTCTTGGTAGGTGCTTGGTCCATTGTTCCAGGATCCAAGACCTGTGGTTCAGTGAGGCACTTTTTGGCCTGTGACCTGGTCACAGCAAGGACATGTGATGATATACCTAACATCTCTGCATGAGTCCTGTACTCCACTTCTGACCATAGAGAACTCTCTAGGTCATTGCCCAACAAACATTCTACTGGGAGGTCTGCACTAACCACAACCCTTTTGAGGCCAGTTACCCCTCCCCATGAGAAGTTAACAACTGCCACACTATGTGAAGTAGTGGCATTGCTGGCATTGGTCACCAGGTAGTTCTCACCTGGTATGTACTGTCCAGGGTCCACAAAGCCTGGTGTCACCATAGTGACACTGGCACATGTGTCCCTGTAAGCTTGAGCCACTTTTTCATTTATTAAAGGAGTCTGTCTGTACTTGCCCAGGTTACTGGGGCTCACAGTCAGGGACAAATCAATGTCCCCATCACAGATCAAGACTGCCTGTGTAAGGGTTCTGTCTAAGTCAGAATCTCCTTCAGTTCCCATAGTGATTCCCACTACACCCTTTGTCTGGGGACCAACACTGCTAACAGTAGTACTGGGAGCAGGTGCCTTAGGGGCAACAGTGTTGGGGGCTCCACCCTTTTTGCAATCACTAGTCCAGTGAGTTGTATTTTTACAATGATTGCACCAGGGTTTCTTTTGACCTTCTTTCTTCTTTTTGGACTGTTGTTGGGACCCACCCTCCTTAGCAGTAGTTTGGGGCCCTGTTGAAGACTTCTGGTCTTTAGATTTCTGATCTCCACCCTTTTGGTCTGTTTTCTTCTGATCACCCCCTTGGCCCTGGTTCTGGTTCTTTTGCTTAACCCTGGTTCTGACCCATTTGTCTGCCTTCTTTCCCAATTCTTGGGGAGAGGTCAGATCAGAGTCAACCAAGTGTTGATGCAGTTGCTGGTTTTGACAGTTATTTAAAATCTGTTCTCTCATCATCAAATTATACAATCCTGTAAAATCAGATACCTTACTTCCCAGCAACCAACCCTCCAAAGCCTTAGTGGCACATTCAATGTATTCAGACCAGTCCTGAGTCTGTGTCTTTTGGGTGTCTCTGAACATTAACCTGTACTGCTCAGTGGTTAAGCCTAACCCATCAACTAGAACACTCTTCAGGACTCTGTAGTTTCTGACATCCTCTTCTCTAACAGTGAGGAGTCTGTCTCTGCCTCTTCCCTCAAAGGAGAGCCAGAGGATTGCTGCCCACTGATCTTCAGGAACCTGCTGTACTTTGCAGGCTCTCTCAAGAGCAGTTATCCACTTGTGGATGTCATCCCCACTTTTGTAGGGGGGCACAACCTTAGACAGGTTTCTATTGTCGAAAACCCTATCTTTGTCCTTAGGGACAATGCTGCCACCAGTGGGTATAGACCCACTCTCTTTATGCTGTCTAGCCTTGCTAAGTTTCTCTTCCATCAGGGCTACTTCTAGCTCCTGCTTCCTGATCCTCAGCTGAGCCTCTTGCATCTTGGCCTCATGTTCCCTCCTCTGAGGGGTGGTCATCCTTCTCCTGGAGTGACCTTGAGAGCCTCTAGAGCCATGGGAAGCATTGGAGTCACCTGAGCGATTCCTTTGCCTTCCCAGCCCTGTGTTAAGTCCACTGGGGAGATCCAGTGGGTTGAACCCACTGTCAGTCCCCAATAGCCTTGGTTTAGCTGGGCCAAGTTTAACACTTGGCACTGGGCTAGTTCTCCCTTCATCCTCACTACTGTCAGTATCCTTTTCACTCTCATCCTCTGTGGTAGGCATCCCATCTAAGGGGTGACTATTGGGAAGGGGTACTTCAGTGGCATCTTCAGAAGGGGGGCCTCCTGTTCCTGTCCCTAAGGGGGCTAACTGGGAAGCTTTCTTGAGTGCTCTCTGATTCTCATCATTCTGTAAGAGCTCTCTGAGCTCAGCAGAGTTTGGGTTCTTGGGCTGTTTAAGGCCTCTAAGAGTTGCCAAATGCCTGAGCTCATTCTGATTAAGGGTAGCAAAGCTGGATGGTGCCCTCTGGGGGTCACTCTCAACAGAGATGGGTACAGTGGACCCCTCTGCCCCGGCCATTGCTCTTAAGTGTGGGTGGATGTGTTGCAATCTACCTACACTTGGGTTTACCTACTAAACCTATCTAGTAGTTGTAGTCAGGGTGTGCTACTCCCTTTGCTCTACAACAACTAAGTTCAGTAGAACTTATGTATATCTAATCTTGTTTTATATGTACCTACAGGTACCTATGTGATCTTTCAATTGGTAACCAAGAGATTACAATGGTAAAACACAGCAAGCTCAAATCCAACCGCTGCTCACCAATGTGAGAAGTTGGCCTGGTATATGATGCTCACTAGTTAAAGTGATCACCTTGTACCATGCCAAGCAACCCTTATGGTGTGGTTGTAAGTCAACCTTTTCGGACTAGCTGCCCTAGTGGTAGCGTAGGCTAAGCAGTCTTTGAGGCTAAACTCGTGATGCGTGTTAAGCAAGCTGTTTTACCAATAGTAACCCCCTTTTATACCAATGAAAGGACACCACACAGATATATATTCAAAATATATATGTATTTATTTCTCAAAGTAACCCCTAGTCTCTTTATGAGCACAGGAGCACAAATCGTCAAACAAGATTATCACAGAATACACAGAAGTTGCACTTTATATGGATAGGCCCTGGTGGCCACTCGAACCATATACTAAAATAGTGGTATAAGTACCACGAACAGGAAAGGGAAAAGGCCTAGGGCCTCTAGAATCGCTGGGCCTACAAGGAGCTAACGTCAGTTAGTGACCAGGAGGTCCACGGGTGGCGTGTGCAGAGCAAATAGTCACACGCGTGCTCCCATAGGTTTCAATGGGTGCGTAAAAAGTACAAAGTTACTGCAAAGGAGATCTTCCGGGTTGACTAGGAACTTAAGATTTGGAACACAGGCACTAGAGATGTAATACCACACTTGGGCACCGGAGTGCCAGCTTTACCTCACCCACAGGAAGCGGGTGCATAGGCCTCGAAGTGCGTCGGGTTTCTTCTATCTGTTCCGTGGGGCCTGTAGACAAAAGTGCTGCAGGCGGTCGGTCGGGAAGAGATGCAGTGGATCCAAGAGTGGATCGGAGATGTTGAAGACCTGTAAGCAGAGGGGACAGTGTTCACAGTCACTAGCCAGTGACCAGCGTGGCACCAGGTGGGTACCAGGCGATGTCGGGTGCAAACAGGAAGGAAGGTGTAGCTTGACTCTGCAGCCACGTGGTCCCTGAAGGTCGACGACGTCCAGGAGTCGAGTCACGAGCTGTCCCACGCAGGCTCTCGCTGTCGGCGGTGTCGGCGACTTGATCGAAGCAAACAAGCCTTGGCAAAAGCAGTTGTTGTAGGCAAGGAGTTTAAGCTGATGGTTCTGACCAGCAAGGTCAGAGGAACTGCTCCTTTGGAGGGGAGCAAGGGCCAGTCTGGAGCAACCAGACCAGCGGTGTTTGTCGTAGATTTCGTCGCCAAGATGGCCACTAGCCAGCGGGCCAGCAACCGGTTAGGCGCGTCGAGTGGCAAAATGCAGAAGGGCCCCACGCAGATCGTGGAGATGCTGGAGGGCTCACCTTTGGTGCAGATGCTGCTCGAGGGTTGGGCTTCTCAGGACCCGAAGCACAACTTGGAGGGAGCCTCGGTTGTTGCACTTGTCAGCTTGTCGTAGTCGTTCCAAGATGGCTGGCTCCACGTGTCTCGGTGCCTCCACGGGTCTCCTCTTTGCAGGGACTGTGGATCGGGCGGTGAGAGGTCTGGAGGTCCAGGTCTTGTCAGTCTCTGGGCTCGGGCTCCGGCGGGAGGCGGCGGCAAAGCAGACGTTGATTCGCTGGATGGTGCTTGCGTTAGCAAGGTGGTCACTCCCTGACCACAGGGGAGATTGGCTTCAGTCCTCTGTGCGGCAGAGCGTCGAAGTTCCCGTCTTCTTCTTAGTTTCAAGTTGATTCCAGGATGTCTGAAGTCTTAGGACACAGCTCCTACCTTTATTCGGATTCTAGGGGCCGGACTACCTGCTAGGTCCCTCCCTATGGGTGGGACCAGGAAGGGGGGTGGTTACACCCCCAATCCTTTGTCCAGCTCGCCCCAGGCCCGGGACTGGTGTGCCCCAGGACCGGTTTGAACTGGCATATGCCCCGAGGCTCCTTGTGAGCCACAGGCATGTCTGGTTTCTTTCAAGCCCTACCTGACCAATACACAAAATCCTGTCTGGGGTGGTGCACGCACCTCCCCTGGCAGGAAACCCTTTGTCCACACCTCCCAAGCTGGAAGGACTCCCAGCAGCAGGAGGGCAGACTTGTGTCTGTGGTGGCAGCATCCATTTTGTGGAGCTGAGGCTATGTCTGATTTTACCCGGGTTTCAGGCACTGTACATGTCGTGTCCCTCTAGAAGGGTGGAATGCTAACCCCGTCGCCAGAATTGGCGAGGGGTTAGTATTCCAATTCGTATGACACCTTACTCGACATGTTTTGATAAAGCCAAACCAAAGATAGCATTTAACCGCGAGGTTCATAATGCACTTAAGAGTATATGGTATGACGATATCTGGAAACAGTAGAAGGAAGTTGTTCCGACCACTGCAGACAGGCTCAGCTCATGCCAGAGCACCATCTCACATGGAACCAAGCACTCTGCCCTCAGGATTGTTAAGGCCTGCTATAGGAGTGACTTATAGGTTACCAGGTGTCCCATTTAAGGTTAGGTATAGGTATACTACACCTAAGTAAGAGGTGATTACACCAACTTACCCCAGCTGAGTGATCAGCCAGTTGTGTCAAATCGTTAGGCCAAGCCTGGGGTGGCATAATACATGCTGCAGCCCTTGGCAGGCCTTGGGTACACCAATGCCCTGGGTACCTAGTGTACACTGGTACAGGGGCTGACAGGGTGATCCACTTCCAATTGGTTATGCACCTAGGGTGCATAGTTTTAATTTAGTAGAGAGAACAGCAGGCTGGGGGTCTGATTGGCAGGCCCACAGCCTCAATATGTCAAAAACCAGTGAAGCAAAAAGCAAAAATTTGGGGTGACCATAGGATAGCAGACCCTACTCTCCTACAGTCTGTCAGTGTCAGTCAGTGTGCGTCAGTCGGAGAGTCAGTCAGTCAGTGTCAGTCAGTCAGTGTCTGTCAGTCAGTGTCAGTCAGGCAGTGTCTGTCAGTCAGTGTCAGTCAGTCAGAGAGTCAGTCAGTCAGTGTCAGTCAGTCAGTGTCAGTCAGTCAGTGTCTGTCAGTCAGTGTCTGTCAGTGTCAGTCAGTGTCTGTCAGTCAGTGTCTGTCAGTGTCAGTCAGTGTCTGTCAGTGTCTGTCAGTCAGTGTCTGTCAGTCAGTGTCTGGCAGTCAGTGTCTGGCAGTCAGTGTCAGTCACTGTCATCCAGTCAGTGTCAGCTAGTGTCAGTCAGTGTCAGTCAGTGTCAGTCAGTCAGTATCAGTCAGTCAGTGTCAGTCAGTCGGAGAGTCAGTCAGTCAGTGTCAGTCAGTCAGTGTCAGTCAGTGTCAGTCAGTCAGTGTCAGTCAGTGTCAGTCAGAGTCAGTGTCAGTCAGAGTCAGTCAGTCAGTGTCAGTCAGTCAGTGTCAGTCAAAGTCAGTCAGTGTCAGTCAGTCAGTCAGTGTCAGTCAGTGTCAGTCAGAGTCAGTCAGTCAGTGTCAGTCAGTCAGTGTCAGTCAGTCAGTGTCAGTCAGTGTCAGTCAGTGTCAGTCAGTCAGTGTCAGTCAGTGTCAGTGTCAGTCAGTCAGTGTCAGTCAGTGTCAGTCAGTCAGTGTCAGTCAGTGTCAGTATCAGTCAGTCAGTGTCAGTCAGTGTCAGTGTCAGTCAGTCAGTCAGTGTCAGTCAGTGTCAGTCAGTGTCAGTCAGTCAGTGTCAGCCAGTCAGTGTCAGTCAGTGTCAGTCAGTGTCAGCCAGTGTCAGTCAGTCAGTGTCAGTCAGTCAGTGTCAGTCAGTCAGTGTCAGTCAGTGTCAGTCAGTGTCAGTCAGTGTCAGTCAGTGTGAGAAGTTGGCCTGGTATATGATGCTCACTAGTTAAAGTGATCACCTTGTACCATGCCAAGCAACCCTTATGGTGTGGTTGTAAGTCAACCTTTTCGGACTAGCTGCCCTAGTGGTAGCGTAGGCTAAGCAGTCTTTGAGGCTAAACTCGTGATGCGTGTTAAGCAAGCTGTTTTACCAATAGTAACCCCCTTTTATACCAATGAAAGGACACCACACAGATATATATTCAAAATATATATGTATTTATTTCTCAAAGTAACCCCTAGTCTCTTTATGAGCACAGGAGCACAAATCGTCAAACAAGATTATCACAGAATACACAGAAGTTGCACTTCATATGGATAGGCCCTGGTGGCCACTCGAACCATATACTAAAATAGTGGTATAAGTACCACGAACAGGAAAGGGAAAAGGCCTAGGGCCTCTAGAATCGCTGGGCCTACAAGGAGCTAACGTCAGTTAGTGACCAGGAGGTCCACGGGTGGCGTGTGCAGAGCAAATAGTCACACGCGTGCTCCCATAGGTTTCAATGGGTGCGTAAAAAGTACAAAGTTACTGCAAAGGAGATCTTCCGGGTTGACTAGGAACTTAGGATTTGGAACACAGGCACTAGAGATGTAATACCACACTTGGGCACCGGAGTGCCAGCTTTACCTCACCCACAGGAAGCGGGTGCATAGGCCTCGAAGTGCGTCGGGTTTCTTCTATCTGTTCCGTGGGGCCTGTAGACAAAAGTGCTGCAGGCGGTCGGTCGGGAAGAGATGCAGTGGATCCAAGAGTGGATCGGAGATGTTGAAGACCTGTAAGCAGAGGGGACAGTGTTCACAGTCACTAGCCAGTGACCAGCGTGGCACCAGGTGGGTACCAGGCGATGTCGGGTGCAAACAGGAAGGAAGGTGTAGCTTGACTCTGCAGCCACGTGGTCCCTGAAGGTCGACGACGTCCAGGAGTCAAGTCACGAGCTGTCCCACGCAGGCTCTCGCTGTCGGCGGTGTCGGCGACTTGATCGAAGCAAACAAGCCTTGGCAAAAGCAGTTGTTGTAGGCAAGGAGTTTAAGCTGATGGTTCTGACCAGCAAGGTCAGAGGAACTGCTCCTTTGGAGGGGAGCAAGGGCCAGTCTGGAGCAACCAGACCAGCGGTGTTTGTCGTAGATTTCGTCGCCAAGATGGCCACTAGCCAGCGGGCCAGCAACCGGTTAGGCGCGTCGAGTGGCAAAATGCAGAAGGGCCCCACGCAGATCGTGGAGATGCTGGAGGGCTCACCTTTGGTGCAGATGCTGCTCGAGGGTTGGGCTTCTCAGGACCCGAAGCACAACTTGGAGGGAGCCTCGGTTGTTGCACTTGTCAGCTTGTCGTAGTCGTTCCAAGATGGCTGGCTCCACGTGTCTCGGTGCCTCCACGGGTCTCCTCTTTGCAGGGACTGTGGATCGGGCGGTGAGAGGTCTGGAGGTCCAGGTCTTGTCAGTCTCTGGGCTCGGGCTCCGGCGGGAGGCGGCGGCAAAGCAGACGTTGATTCGCTGGATGGTGCTTGCGTTAGCAAGGTGGTCACTCCCTGACCACAGGGGAGATTGGCTTCAGTCCTCTGTGCGGCAGAGCGTCGAAGTTCCCGTCTTCTTCTTAGTTTCAAGTTGATTCCAGGATGTCTGAAGTCTTAGGACACAGCTCCTACCTTTATTCGGATTCTAGGGGCCGGACTACCTGCTAGGTCCCTCCCTATGGGTGGGACCAGGAAGGGGGGTGGTTACACCCCCAATCCTTTGTCCAGCTCGCCCCAGGCCCAGGACTGGTGTGCCCCAGGACCGGTTTGAACTGGCATATGCCCCGAGGCTCCTTGTGAGCCACAGGCATGTCTGGTTTCTTTCAAGCCCTACCTGACCAATACACAAAATCCTGTCTGGGGTGGTGCACGCACCTCCCCTGGCAGGAAACCCTTTGTCCACACCTCCCAAGCTGGAAGGACTCCCAGCAGCAGGAGGGCAGACTTGTGTCTGTGGTGGCAGCATCCATTTTGTGGAGCTGAGGCTATGTCTGATTTTACCCGGGTTTCAGGCACTGTACATGTCGTGTCCCTCTAGAAGGGTGGAATGCTAACCCCGTCGCCAGAATTGGCGAGGGGTTAGTATTCCAATTCGTATGACACCTTACTCGACATGTTTTGATAAAGCCAAACCAAAGATAGCATTTAACCGCGAGGTTCATAATGCACTTAAGAGTATATGGTATGACGATATCTGGAAACAGTAGAAGGAAGTTGTTCCGACCACTGCAGACAGGCTCAGCTCATGCCAGAGCACCATCTCACATGGAACCAAGCACTCTGCCTTCAGGATTGTTAAGGCCTGCCATAGGAGTGACTTATAGGTTACCAGGTGTCCCATTTAAGGTTAGGTATAGGTATACTACACCTAAGTAAGAGGTGATTACACCAACTTACCCCAGCTGAGTGATCAGCCAGTTGTGTCAGATTGTTAGGCCAAGCCTGGGGTGGCATAATACATGCTGCAGCCCCTGGCAGGCCTTGGGTACACCAATGCCCTGGGTACCTAGTGTACACTGGTACAGGGGCTGACAGGGTGATCCACTTCCAATTGGTTATGCACCTAGGGTGCATAGTTTTAATTTAGTAGAGAGAACAGCAGGCTGGGGGTCTGATTGGCAGGCCCACAGCCTCAATATGTCAAAAACCAGTGAAGCAGAAAGCAAAAATTTGGGGTGACCATAGGATAGCAGACCCTACTCTCCTACACAACCCCCCCCCAAACGCTGGGACATTAAACTAGCCTTGACCAGTCTCGTCTTCATGTCCTAAGTGGAAGTACCTGGAGAGACCATCTGCATTCCCATGGTCAGTACCTGGCCGGTGCTCCACTGTAAAGTCCATCCCCTGTAGGGAAATGGACCACCTAAGCAGTTTGGGGTTTTCACCCTTCATCTGATTTAGCCACAAGAGGGGCTTATGGTCGGTCTGAATCTTGAAGTGAGTGCCAAACAAGTATGGCCTCAGCTTCTTCAGGGCCCACACCACAGCAAAGGCCTCCCTCTCAATAGCTGACCAATTCTTCTCTCTGGGGGTCAACCTTCTGCTAATAAAAGCAATGGGTTGGTCTTGACCATCTACATTAAGTTGTGACAGCACAGCTCCCACACCCAACTCAGAAGCATCTGTTTGGACAATAAACTCTTTGGAGTAGTCAGGACTTTTCAGGATAGGTGCAGAGCACATGGCCTCCTTCAGGTCATCAAATGCCTTTTGACAGCTTACTGTCCACTGAACCTTTTTGGGCATCTTCTTGGATGTCAGATCATTAAGAGGAGTCACAATGGACCCATAGTTCTTAACAAACTTCCTGTAATACCCAGTCAAGCCCAAGAAAGCTCGAACTTGAGTCTGGGTGGTTGGAGGGGACCAATCCTTGATGGACTGTATCTTACTCTCCAGTGGTTGAACTTGGCCCCCACCTACAAGGTGGCCCAAATACACAACCTTACTCTGCCCTATCTGGCACTTAGTAGCCTTGATAGTGAGGCCTGCCCTTTGCAGAGCCTCAAGAGCCTTCTTCAGGTGGATCAGGTGATCCTCCCAGGTGGAACTAAAGACAGCAATGTCATCAAGATATGCTGCGCAAAAGTCATCCAACCCAGTAAGGACTTGGTTCACCAGCCTTTGGAAGGTGGCAGGTGCATTCTTCAGACCAAAGGGCATCACCACAAACTGATAATGCCCACCTGGGGTTGAGAATGCTGTTTTGGCCTTAGACTCCTCAGCTAACCTGATTTGCCAATAGCCAGCTGTCAAGTCAAATGTGCTCAAAAACTTTGCAGAAGCTAGTTTGTCTATGAGCTCATCCGCCCTTGGAATAGGGTGTGCATCTGTCCTGGTGACAGCATTGAGTCCTCTGTAGTCCACACAGAACCTCATCTCTCTCTTGCCATCTTTGGTGTGAGGTTTGGGGACCAGAACCACTGGGCTAGCCCAGGGGCTCTCTGAGGGTTCAATGACACCTAATTCCAGCATTTTATGTACCTCAGCCTTTATACAGTCCCTGACGTGGTCAGGTTGTCTGTAAAGTTTGTTCTTTACAGGCAGACTGTCACCAGTGTCCACAACATGGGTACACCAGTCAGTTTGACTAGGTATCAAGGAAAACATATGTGAAAATGATTGTAGAACCTGTCTACATTCAGTCTGCTGATGGGCAGTGAGGTTGCCTCCAAGGGTCACTCCTTCAACTGAGCCATCTTCAGGGTTCTGAGACAACAGGTCTGGGAGAGGGTCACTCTCTTCCTCCTGTCCCTCATCTGTAGCCATGAGCAAGCCCATGTCTGCCCTGTCAACATATGCTTTAAGCCTGTTAACATGGAGTACCCTGTGGGGACTCCTGGGAGTTCCTAGGTCCACCAAGTAGGTGACCTCTCCCTTCTTTTCCAGGATTGTATGGGGTCCAGACCATTTGTCTTGGAGTGCTGCTGGGGCCACTGGCTCCAACACCCATACCTTCTGTCCTGGCTGATACTCAACCAAGACAGCCTTTTGGTCATGCCAAGCTTTCTGTAAGGCCTGGCTTGCCTCAAGGTTTTTAGATGCCTTCTCCATATACTCAGCCATCCTGGAGCGGAGACCAAGTACATAGTCCACTATGTCTAGCTTAGGCTTTTTGAGAGGTAACTCCCATCCTTCCTTCACCAAACACAGTGGGCCTCTCACAGGGTGCCCAAACAACAATTCAAAGGGGCTGTAGCCAACTCCTTTTTGTGGGACCTCTCTGTAAGCAAACAGAAGGCAGGGTAGAAGGATATCCCATCTTCGCCTGAGCTTTTCAGGTAATCCTTTGATCATACCCTTTAGGGTCTTGTTGAATCTCTCAACAAGCCCATTGCATTGTGGGTGATAAGGGGTGGTGAACTTGTAGTTGACACCACATTCCTTCCACATAGCTGTCAAGTATCCTGACATAAAGTTGGTACCTCTGTCAGACACTACCTCCTTAGGAAACCCCACTCTGGAGAATACTCCCAGCAGGGCCCTGGCCACAACAGGAGCTGTAGTGGTCCTAAGGGGAATTGCCTCTGGATACCTGGTGGCATGATCCACTACCACCAGTATAAATCTGTGCCCAGATGCAGTGGGAGGATCCATGGGACCCACTATGTCTATTCCCACTCTTTCAAAGGGGACCCCCACCACAGGTAGTGGTATTAGGGGGGCCTTTGTTGTGCCACCTGATTTGCCACTGGCTTGGCAGGTAACACAGGAGCGACAAAACTCCTTTGTATCTTCATTCATATGAGGCCAGTGAAAGTGAGGGACAAGCCTGTCCCAAGTCTTGTTCTGGCCTAAGTGTCCTGCTAAAGGAATGTCATGGGCTAAGGTAAGAAGGAAGCCCCTAAATTGCAGAGGTATGACCAACCTCCTGGTTGCACCAGGCTTGGGGTCTCTAGCCTCTGAATAAAGGAGCCCTTCATCCCAATACACTTTATGGGTACCTTGAGCATTCCCAGCAGCCTCAGCAGCAGCCAGCTGTCTGAGGGGTTCAAGAGAGGGACAGGATAACTGAGCCTGCCTCAAGTCAGCCCTTGAAGGTCCCCCTGTCCCCAGAAACTCAACCTGATCAGGTTCAAGCTCTTCAGGGACAGTTCCTTCAGGGTCCTCTAGATCAGCTTCCTGGGAAGGCTGATCATCACTCTGAGGCAGGGGGGAAGGCACAGCCTTGACCCTCCTGTTCTTCTTCTTGGTAGGTGCTTGGTCCATTGTTCCAGGATCCAAGACCTGTGGTTCAGTGAGGCACTTTTTGGCCTGTGACCTGGTCACAGCAAGGACATGTGATGATATACCTAACATCTCTGCATGAGTCCTGTACTCCACTTCTGACCATAGAGAACTCTCTAGGTCATTGCCCAACAAACATTCTACTGGGAGGTCTGCACTAACCACAACCCTTTTGAGGCCAGTTACCCCTCCCCATGAGAAGTTAACAACTGCCACACTATGTGAAGTAGTGGCATTGCTGGCATTGGTCACCAGGTAGTTCTCACCTGGTATGTACTGTCCAGGGTCCACAAAGCCTGGTGTCACCATAGTGACACTGGCACATGTGTCCCTGTAAGCTTGAGCCACTTTTTCATTTATTAAAGGAGTCTGTCTGTACTTGCCCAGGTTACTGGGGCTCACAGTCAGGGACAAATCAATGTCCCCATCACAGATCAAGACTGCCTGTGTAAGGGTTCTGTCTAAGTCAGAATCTCCTTCAGTTCCCATAGTGATTCCCACTACACCCTTTGTCTGGGGACCAACACTGCTAACAGTAGTACTGGGAGCAGGTGCCTTAGGGGCAACAGTGTTGGGGGCTCCACCCTTTTTGCAATCACTAGTCCAGTGAGTTGTATTTTTACAATGATTGCACCAGGGTTTCTTTTGACCTTCTTTCTTCTTTTTGGACTGTTGTTGGGACCCACCCTCCTTAGCAGTAGTTTGGGGCCCTGTTGAAGACTTCTGGTCTTTAGATTTCTGATCTCCACCCTTTTGGTCTGTTTTCTTCTGATCACCCCCTTGGCCCTGGTTCTGGTTCTTTTGCTTAACCCTGGTTCTGACCCATTTGTCTGCCTTCTTTCCCAATTCTTGGGGAGAGGTCAGATCAGAGTCAACCAAGTGTTGATGCAGTTGCTGGTTTTGACAGTTATTTAAAATCTGTTCTCTCATCATCAAATTATACAATCCTGTAAAATCAGATACCTTACTTCCCAGCAACCAACCCTCCAAAGCCTTAGTGGCACATTCAATGTATTCAGACCAGTCCTGAGTCTGTGTCTTTTGGGTGTCTCTGAACATTAACCTGTACTGCTCAGTGGTTAAGCCTAACCCATCAACTAGAACACTCTTCAGGACTCTGTAGTTTCTGACATCCTCTTCTCTAACAGTGAGGAGTCTGTCTCTGCCTCTTCCCTCAAAGGAGAGCCAGAGGATTGCTGCCCACTGATCTTCAGGAACCTGCTGTACTTTGCAGGCTCTCTCAAGAGCAGTTATCCACTTGTGGATGTCATCCCCACTTTTGTAGGGGGGCACAACCTTAGACAGGTTTCTATTGTCGAAAACCCTATCTTTGTCCTTAGGGACAATGCTGCCACCAGTGGGTATAGACCCACTCTCTTTATGCTGTCTAGCCTTGCTAAGTTTCTCTTCCATCAGGGCTACTTCTAGCTCCTGCTTCCTGATCCTCAGCTGAGCCTCTTGCATCTTGGCCTCATGTTCCCTCCTCTGAGGGGTGGTCATCCTTCTCCTGGAGTGACCTTGAGAGCCTCTAGAGCCATGGGAAGCATTGGAGTCACCTGAGCGATTCCTTTGCCTTCCCAGCCCTGTGTTAAGTCCACTGGGGAGATCCAGTGGGTTGAACCCACTGTCAGTCCCCAATAGCCTTGGTTTAGCTGGGCCAAGTTTAACACTTGGCACTGGGCTAGTTCTCCCTTCATCCTCACTACTGTCAGTATCCTTTTCACTCTCATCCTCTGTGGTAGGCATCCCATCTAAGGGGTGACTATTGGGAAGGGGTACTTCAGTGGCATCTTCAGAAGGGGGGCCTCCTGTTCCTGTCCCTAAGGGGGCTAACTGGGAAGCTTTCTTGAGTGCTCTCTGATTCTCATCATTCTGTAAGAGCTCTCTGAGCTCAGCAGAGTTTGGGTTCTTGGGCTGTTTAAGGCCTCTAAGAGTTGCCAAATGCCTGAGCTCATTCTGATTAAGGGTAGCAAAGCTGGATGGTGCCCTCTGGGGGTCACTCTCAACAGAGATGGGTACAGTGGACCCCTCTGCCCCGGCCATTGCTCTTAAGTGTGGGTGGATGTGTTGCAATCTACCTACACTTGGGTTTACCTACTAAACCTATCTAGTAGTTGTAGTCAGGGTGTGCTACTCCCTTTGCTCTACAACAACTAAGTTCAGTAGAACTTATGTATATCTAATCTTGTTTTATATGTACCTACAGGTACCTATGTGATCTTTCAATTGGTAACCAAGAGATTACAATGGTAAAACACAGCAAGCTCAAATCCAACCGCTGCTCACCAATGTGAGAAGTTGGCCTGGTATATGATGCTCACTAGTTAAAGTGATCACCTTGTACCATGCCAAGCAACCCTTATGGTGTGGTTGTAAGTCAACCTTTTCGGACTAGCTGCCCTAGTGGTAGCGTAGGCTAAGCAGTCTTTGAGGCTAAACTCGTGATGCGTGTTAAGCAAGCTGTTTTACCAATAGTAACCCCCTTTTATACCAATGAAAGGACACCACACAGATATATATTCAAAATATATATGTATTTATTTCTCAAAGTAACCCCTAGTCTCTTTATGAGCACAGGAGCACAAATCGTCAAACAAGATTATCACAGAATACACAGAAGTTGCACTTTATATGGATAGGCCCTGGTGGCCACTCGAACCATATACTAAAATAGTGGTATAAGTACCACGAACAGGAAAGGGAAAAGGCCTAGGGCCTCTAGAATCGCTGGGCCTACAAGGAGCTAACGTCAGTTAGTGACCAGGAGGTCCACGGGTGGCGTGTGCAGAGCAAATAGTCACACGCGTGCTCCCATAGGTTTCAATGGGTGCGTAAAAAGTACAAAGTTACTGCAAAGGAGATCTTCCGGGTTGACTAGGAACTTAGGATTTGGAACACAGGCACTAGAGATGTAATACCACACTTGGGCACCGGAGTGCCAGCTTTACCTCACCCACAGGAAGCGGGTGCATAGGCCTCGAAGTGCGTCGGGTTTCTTCTATCTGTTCCGTGGGGCCTGTAGACAAAAGTGCTGCAGGCGGTCGGTCGGGAAGAGATGCAGTGGATCCAAGAGTGGATCGGAGATGTTGAAGACCTGTAAGCAGAGGGGACAGTGTTCACAGTCACTAGCCAGTGACCAGCGTGGCACCAGGTGGGTACCAGGCGATGTCGGGTGCAAACAGGAAGGAAGGTGTAGCTTGACTCTGCAGCCACGTGGTCCCTGAAGGTCGACGACGTCCAGGAGTCGAGTCACGAGCTGTCCCACGCAGGCTCTCGCTGTCGGCGGTGTCGGCGACTTGATCGAAGCAAACAAGCCTTGGCAAAAGCAGTTGTTGTAGGCAAGGAGTTTAAGCTGATGGTTCTGACCAGCAAGGTCAGAGGAACTGCTCCTTTGGAGGGGAGCAAGGGCCAGTCTGGAGCAACCAGACCAGTGGTGTTTGTCGTAGATTTCGTCGCCAAGATGGCCACTAGCCAGCGGGCCAGCAACCGGTTAGGCGCGTCGAGTGGCAAAATGCAGAAGGGCCCCACGCAGATCGTGGAGATGCTGGAGGGCTCACCTTTGGTGCAGATGCTGCTCGAGGGTTGGGCTTCTCAGGACCCGAAGCACAACTTGGAGGGAGCCTCGGTTGTTGCACTTGTCAGCTTGTCGTAGTCGTTCCAAGATGGCTGGCTCCACGTGTCTCGGTGCCTCCACGGGTCTCCTCTTTGCAGGGACTGTGGATCGGGCGGTGAGAGGTCTGGAGGTCCAGGTCTTGTCAGTCTCTGGGCTCGGGCTCCGGCGGGAGGCGGCGGCAAAGCAGACGTTGATTCGCTGGATGGTGCTTGCGTTAGCAAGGTGGTCACTCCCTGACCACAGGGGAGATTGGCTTCAGTCCTCTGTGCGGCAGAGCGTCGAAGTTCCCGTCTTCTTCTTAGTTTCAAGTTGATTCCAGGATGTCTGAAGTCTTAGGACACAGCTCCTACCTTTATTCGGATTCTAGGGGCCGGACTACCTGCTAGGTCCCTCCCTATGGGTGGGACCAGGAAGGGGGGTGGTTACACCCCCAATCCTTTGTCCAGCTCGCCCCAGGCCCGGGACTGGTGTGCCCCAGGACCGGTTTGAACTGGCATATGCCCCGAGGCTCCTTGTGAGCCACAGGCATGTCTGGTTTCTTTCAAGCCCTACCTGACCAATACACAAAATCCTGTCTGGGGTGGTGCACGCACCTCCCCTGGCAGGAAACCCTTTGTCCACACCTCCCAAGCTGGAAGGACTCCCAGCAGCAGGAGGGCAGACTTGTGTCTGTGGTGGCAGCATCCATTTTGTGGAGCTGAGGCTATGTCTGATTTTACCCGGGTTTCAGGCACTGTACATGTCGTGTCCCTCTAGAAGGGTGGAATGCTAACCCCGTCGCCAGAATTGGCGAGGGGTTAGTATTCCAATTCGTATGACACCTTACTCGACATGTTTTGATAAAGCCAAACCAAAGATAGCATTTAACCACGAGGTTCATAATGCACTTAAGAGTATATGGTATGACGATATCTGGAAACAGTAGAAGGAAGTTGTTCCGACCACTGCAGACAGGCTCAGCTCATGCCAGAGCACCATCTCACATGGAACCAAGCACTCTGCCTTCAGGATTGTTAAGGCCTGCCATAGGAGTGACTTATAGGTTACCAGGTGTCCCATTTAAGGTTAGGTATAGGTATACTACACCTAAGTAAGAGGTGATTACACCAACTTACCCCAGCTGAGTGATCAGCCAGTTGTGTCAGATTGTTAGGCCAAGCCTGGGGTGGCATAATACATGCTGCAGCCCCTGGCAGGCCTTGGGTACACCAATGCCCTGGGTACCTAGTGTACACTGGTACAGGGGCTGACAGGGTGATCCACTTCCAATTGGTTATGCACCTAGGGTGCATAGTTTTAATTTAGTAGAGAGAACAGCAGGCTGGGGGTCTGATTGGCAGGCCCACAGCCTCAATATGTCAAAAACCAGTGAAGCAGAAAGCAAAAATTTGGGGTGACCATAGGATAGCAGACCCTACTCTCCTACAGTCAGTCAGTGTCAGTCAGAGTCAGTTTCAGTCAGTGTCAGTCAGTGTCAGTCAGTCGGAGAGTCAGTCAGTCAGTGTCAGTCAGTCAGTGTCAGTCAGTCAGTGTCAGTCAGTGTCAGTCAGTTACAGTCAGTCGGAGAGTCAGTCAGTCAGTGTCAGTCAGTCAGTGTCAGTCAGTGTCAGTCAGTGTCAGTCAGTCAGTGTCAGTCAGTGTCAGTCAGTCAGTGTCAGTCAGTGTCAGTGTCAGTCAGTCAGTGTCAGTCAGTGTCAGTGTCAGTCAGTCAGTGTCAGTCAGTGTCAGTGTCAGTCAGTCTGTGTCAGTCAGTCAGTGTCAGTCAGTCAGTGTCAGTCAGTGTCAGTTAGTCAGTGTCAGTCAGTCACTGAAAGCCAGTCAGTGTCAGTCAGTGTCAGCCAGTGTCAGTCAGTGTCAGTCAGTGTCAGTCAGTCAGTGTCAGTCAGTCAGTGTCAGTTAGTCAGTGTCAGTCAGTGTCAGTCAGTCAGTGTCAGTCAGTGTCTGTCAGTCAGTGTCAGTCAGTCAGTGTCAGTCAGTCAGTGTCAGTCAGAGTCAGTGTCAGTCAGTGTCAGTCAGTTTCAGTCAGTCGGAGAGTCAGTCAGTCAGTGTCAGTCAGTCAGTCAGTGTCAGTCAGTTGGAGAGTCAGTCAGTCACTGTCAGCCAGTCAGTGTCAGTCAGTCAGTGTCAGTCAGTGTCAGTCAGTCAGTGTCAGTCAGTCAGTGTCAGTCAGAGTCAATGTCAGTCAGTGTCAGTCAGTCTGAGAGTCAGTCAGTCAGTGTCAGTCAGTCAGTGTCTGTCAGTCAGTGTCAGTCAGTCGGAGAGTAAGTCAGTGTCAGTCAGTCAGTGTCAGTCAGTCGGAGAGTCATTCAGTCAGTGTCTGTCAGTCAGTGTCAGTCAGTCGGAGAGTCAGTCAGTAAGTGTCAGTCAGTCAGTGTCAGTCAGTGTCAGTCAGTGTCAGTCAGTCAGTGTCAGTCAGTGTCAGTCAGTGTCAGTGTCAGCCAGTGTCAGTCAGCCAGTGTCAGTCAGTGTGTGTCAGTGTGTGTCAGTCAGTGTCAGTCAGTCAGTGTCAGCCAGTGTCAGTCAGCCAGTGTGTGTCAGTATGTGTCAGTCAGTGTCAGTCAAAGTCAGTGTCAGTCAGTGTCAGTCAATCAGTCAGTGTCAGTCAGTGTCAGTCAGTCAAAGAGTCAGTCAGTGTCAGTCAGTCAGTCAGTGTCAGTCAGTCAGTGTCAGCCAGTCAGTGTCAGTTAGTTTCAGTCAGTCAGTGTCAGTCAGTCAGTCAGTGTCAGTCAGTGTCAGTCAGTGTCAGCCAGTGTCAGTCAGCCAGTGTCAGTTAGTGTGTGTCAGTGTGTGTCAGTCAGTGTCAGTCAGTGTCAGTCAGTCTGTGTCAGTCAGTGTCAGTCAGTCAGTGTCAGTCAGTGTCAATCAGTCAGTCAGTGTAAGTCAGTCAGTGTCAGTCAGAGTCAGTGTCAGTCAGTGTCAGTCAGTCGGTGAGTCAGTCAGTGTCAGTCAGTCAGTGTCTGTCAGTCAGTGTCTGTCAGTGTCAGTCAGTGTCTGTCAGTCAGTGTCTGTCAGTATCAGTCAGTGTCAGTCAGTCAGTGTCTGTCAGTGTCAGTCAGTGTCTGTCAGTGTCTGTCAGTCAGTGTCTGTCAGTCAGTGTCAGTCACTGTCAGCCAGTCAGTGTCAGCCATTGTCAGCCAGTGTCAGTCAGTGTCAGTCAGTCAGTGTCAGTCAGTCAGTGTCAGTCAGTGTCTGTCAGTCAGTGTCTGTCAGTCAGTGTCTGTCAGTCAGTGTCAGTCACTGTCAGCCAGTCAGTGTCAGCCATTGTCAGCCAGTGTCAGTCAGTGTCAGTCAGTCAGTGTCAGTCAGTCAGTGTCAGTCAGTGTCAGTCAGTGTCAGTCAGTGTCAGTCAGTCAGTATCAGTCAGTCAGTGTCAGTCAGTGTCAGTCAGTCAGTGTCAGTCAGTCGGTGAGTCAGTCAGTCAGTGTCAGTCAGTGTCAGTCAGTCAGTGTCAGTCAGTCAGTGTCAGTCAGTCTCAGTCAGTCAGTCTCAGTCAGTCAGTCTCATTCAGTCAGTGTCAGTCAGTCAGTCTCAGTCATTGTCAGTCAGAGTCAGTGTCAGTCAGTGTCAGTCAGTCAGTGTCAGTCAGTGTCAATCAGTGTTAGTCAGTTAGTCAGTGTCAGTCAGTGTCAGTCAGTGTCAGTCAGTCAGTGTCAGTCAGTGTCAGTCGGTCAGTGTCAGTCAGTGTCAGTGTCAGTCAGTCAGTGTCAGTCAGTGTCAGTGTCAGTCAGTCAGTGTCAGTCAGTGTCAGTCAGTGTCAGTCAGTCAGTGTCAGTCAGTCAGTGTCAGTCAGTGTCAGTCAGTGTCAGTCAGTCAGTGTCAGTCAGTGTCAGCCAGTGTCAGCTAGTGTCAGTCAGCCAGTGTCAGTCAGTCAGTGTCGGTCAGTCAGTGTCAGTCAGTCAGTGTCAGTCAGTCAGTGTCAGTCAGTGTCAGTCAGTCAGTGTCAGTCAGAGTCAGTGTCAGTCAGTGTGCGTCAGTCAGAGAGTCAGTCAGTCAGTGTCAGTCAGTCAGTGTCAGTCAGTCAGTGTCAGTCAGTCAGTGTCAGTCAGTGTCAATCAGTGTTAGTCAGTTAGTCAGTGTCAGTCATTGTCAGTCAGTGTCAGTCAGTCAGTGTCAGTCAGTCAGTGTCAGTCAGTGTCAGTGTCAGTCAGTCAGTGTCAGTCAGTGTCAGTGTCAGTCAGTCAGTCAGTGTCAGTCAGTGTCAGTCAGTCAGTGTCAGTCAGTCAGTGTCAGTCAGTGTCAGTCAGTCAGTGTCAGTCAGTGTCAGCCAGTGTCGTCTAGTGTCAGTCAGCCAGTGTCAGTCAGTCAGTGTCGGTCAGTCAGTGTCAGTCAGTCAGTGTCAGTCAGTCAGTGTCAGTCAGAGTCAGTCAGTCAGTGTGAGAAGTTGGCCTGGTATATGATGCTCACTAGTTAAAGTGATCACCTTGTACCATGCCAAGCAACCCTTATGGTGTGGTTGTAAGTCAACCTTTTCGGACTAGCTGCCCTAGTGGTAGCGTAGGCTAAGCAGTCTTTGAGGCTAAACTCGTGAAGCGTGTTAAGCCAGCTGTTTTACCAAATGTAACCCCCTTTTATACCAATGAAAGGACACCACACAGATATATATTCAAAATATATATGTATTTATTTCTCAAAGTAACCCCTAGTCTCTTTATGAGCACAGGAGCACAAATCGTCAAACAAGATTACAGTAGAATACACAGAAGTTGCACTTTATATGGAAAGGCCCTGGTGGCCGCTCGAACCATATACTAAAATAGTGGTATAAGTACCACGAACAGAAAAGGGAAAAGGCCTAGGGCCTCTAGAATCGCTGGGCCTACAAGGAGCTAACGTCAGTTAGTGACCAGGAGGTCCACGGGTGGCGTGTGCAGAGCAAATAGTCACACGCGTGCCCCCATAGGTTTCAATGGGTGCGTAAAAAGTACAAAGTTACTGCAAAGAGGATCTTCCGGATGGACTAGGAACTCAAGATTTGGAACACAGGCACTAGAGATGTAATACTACACTTGGGCACAGGTGTGCCAGCTTTACCTCACCCACAGGAAGCGGGTGCATAGGCCTCGAAGTGCGTCGGGTTTCTTCTATCTGTTCCGTGGAGCCTGAAGACAAAGATGCTGCAGGCGGTCGGTCCGGGAGAGATGCAGTGGATCCAAGAGTGGATCGGAGATTTTGAAGAC
The DNA here is from genome assembly GCF_964204655.1 of Triturus cristatus. Lineage (NCBI taxonomy): Eukaryota > Metazoa > Chordata > Amphibia > Caudata > Salamandridae > Triturus > Triturus cristatus. Next base: position 627,229 of record NW_028188052.1, read on the forward strand.
CTGTAAGCAGAGGGGACAGTGTTCACAGTCACTAGCCAGTGACCAGCGTGGCACCAGGTGGGTACCAGGCAATGTCGGGTGCAAACAGGAAGAAAGGTGTAGCTTGTCTCTGCAGCCACGTGGTCCCTGGAGGTTGACGACGTCCAGGAGTCGGTTCACGAGCTGTCCCACGCAGGCTCTCGCTGTCGGCGGTGTCGGCGACTTGATCGAAGCAAACAAGCCTTGGCAAAAGCAATTGTAGGAAGGTGGATATCTGACTATGGTTACCCCCAAATTTTTGCCTAGTGTCTAGCTGGTTTTTCGACTTAGTTGGCCTGAGATCCTGCCATTCAGGCTCTCAGGCTATCTGCTCTCTCTGTAAAATGGACTCCATGTACCCTAGGTACATACCCAATTGGTTGGATCACCCTGTCAGCCCCTGTACCAGTGTACACTAGGTACCCAGGGCATTGGTGTATCCAAGGCCTGCCAGGGGCTGAAGCATGTATTATGCCACCCCAGGCTTGGCCTAACAATCTGACACAACTGGCTGATCACTCAGCTGGGGTAAGTTGGTGTAATCACCTCTTACTTAGGTGTAGTATACCTATACCTAAACTTAAATGGGACACCTGGTAACCTATAAGTCACTCCTATGGCAGGCCTTAACAATCCTGAAGGCAGAGTGCTTGGTTCCATGTGAGATGGTGCTCTGGCATGAGCTGAGCCTGTCTGCAGTGGTCGGAACAACTTCCTTCTACTGTTTCCAGATATCGTCATACCATATACTCTTAAGTGCATTATGAACCTCGCGGTTAAATGCTATCTTTGGTTTGGCTTTATCAAAACATGTCGAGTAAGGTGTCATACGAATTGGAATACTAACCCCTCGCCAATTCTGGCGACGGGGTTAGCATTCCACCCTTCTAGAGGGACACGACATGTACAGTACCTGAAACCCGGGTAAAATCAGACATAGCCTCAGCTCCACAAAATGGATGCTGCCACCACAGACACAAGTCTGCCCTCCTGCTGCTGGGAGTCCTTCCAGCTTGGGAGGTGTGGACAAAGGGTTTCCTGCCAGGGGAGGTGCGTGCACCACCCCAGACAGGATTTTGTGTATTGGTCAGGTAGGGCTTGAAAGAAACCAGACATGCCTGTGGCTCACAAGGAGCCTCGGTGCATATGCCAGTTCAAACCGGTCCTGGGGCACACCAGTCCCGGGCCTGGGGCGAGCTGGACAAAGGATTGGGGGTGTAACCACCCCCCTTCCTGGTCCCACCCATAGGGAGGGACCTAGCAGGTAGTCCGGCCCCTAGAATCCGAATAAAGGTAGGAGCTGTGTCCTAAGACTTCAGACATCCTGGAATCAACTTGAAACTAAGAAGAAGACGGGAACTTCGACATTCTGCTGCACAGAAGACTGAAGAAAATCTCCCCTGTGGTCAGGGAGTGACCACCTTGCTAACGCAAGCACCATCCAGCGAATCAACGTCTGCTTTGCCGCCGCCTCCCGCCGGAGCCCGAGCCCAGAGACTGACAAGACCGGGACCTCCAGACCTCTCACCGCCCGATCCACAGTCCCTGCAAAGAGGAGACCCGTGGAGGCACCGAGACACGTGGAGCCAGCCATCTTGGAACGACTACGACAAGCTGACCAGTGCAACAACCGAGGCTCCCTCCAAGTTGTGCTTTGGGTCCTGAGAAGCCCAACCCTCGAGCAGCATCTGCACCAAAGGTGAGCCCTCCAGCATCTCCACGATCTGCGTGGGGCCCTTCTGCATTTTGCCACTCGACGCGCCTAACCGGTTGCTGGCCCGCTGGCTAGTGGCCATCTTGGCGACGAAATCTACGACAAACACCGCTGGTCTGGTTGCTCCAGACTGGCCCTTGCTCCCCTCCAAAGGAGCAATCCCTCTGACCTTGCTGGTCAGAACCAACAGCTGATTTCCGAATCCTCCTGCAATTGCTTTTGCCAAGGCTTGTTTGCTTCGATCAAGTCGCCGACACCGCCGACAGCGAGAGCCTGCGTGGGACAGCTCGTGAGCCGACTCCTGGACGTCGTCGACCTTCAGGGACCACGTGGCTGCGGAGACAAGCTACCCCTCATCACCTGTTTGCGCCCGACATCGCCTGGTACCCACCTGGTGCCACGCTGGTCACTGGCTAGTGACTGTGAACACTGTCCCCTCTGCTTACAGGTCTTCAACATCTCCGATCCACTCTTGGATCCACTGCATCTCTTCCCGACCGACCGCCTGCAGCATCTTTGTCCCAGGCTCAACGGAACAGATAGAAGAAACCCGACGCACTTTGAGGCCTATGCACCCGCTTCCTGTGGGTGAGGTAAAGCTGGTACTCCGGTGCCCAAGTGTAGTATTACATCTCTAGTGCCTGTGTTCCAAATCTTAAGTTCCTAGGTCATCCAGAAGATTCCTTTTGCAGTAACTTTGTACTTTTTACGCACCCATTGAAACCTATGGGAGCACGCGTGTGACTATTTGCTCTGCACACGCCACCCGTGGACCTCCTGGTCACTAACTGACGTTAGCTCCTTGTAGGCCCAGCGATTCTAGAGGCCCTAGGCCTTTTCCCTTTCCTGCTCGTGGTACTTATACCACTATTTTAGTATATGGTTCGAGTGGCCACCAGGGCCTATCCATATAAAGTGCAACTTCTGTGTATTCTGTGATAATCTTGTTTGACGATTTGTGCTCCTGTGCTCATAAAGAGACTAGGGGTTACTTTGAGAAATAAATACATATATATTTTGAATATATATCTGTGTGGTGTCCTTTCATTGGTATAAAAGGGGGTTACTATTGGTAAAACAGCTTGCTTAACACGCTTCACGAGTTTAGCCTCAAAGACTGCTTAGCCTACGCTACCACTAGGGCAGCTAGTCCGAAAAGGTTGACTTACAACCACACCATAAGGGTTGCTTGGCATGGTACAAGGTGATCACTTTAACTAGTGAGCATCATATACCAGGCCAACTTCTCACATTGGTGGCAGCGGTGGGATTTGAGCTTGCTGTGTTTTACCATTGTAATCTCTTGGTTACCAATTGAAAGATCACATAGGTACCTGTAGGTACATATAAAACAAGATTAGATATACTTAAGTTCTACTGAACTTAGTTGTTGTAGAGCAAAGGGAGTAGCACACCCTGACTACAACTACTAGATAGGTTTAGTAGGTAAACCCAAGTGTAGGTAGATTGCAACACATCCACCCACACTTAAGAGCAATGGCCGGGGCAGAGGGGTCCACTGTACCCATCTCTGTTGAGAGTGACCCCCAGAGGGCACCATCCAGCTTTGCTACCCTTAATCAGAATGAGCTCAGGCATTTGGCAACTCTTAGAGGCCTTAAACAGCCCAAGAACCCAAACTCTGCTGAGCTCAGAGAGCTCTTACAGAATGATGAGAATCAGAGAGCACTCAAGAAAGCTTCCCAGTTAGCCCCCTTAGGGACAGGAACAGGAGGCCCCCCTTCTGAAGATGCCACTGAAGTACCCCTTCCCAATAGTCACCCCTTAGATGGGATGCCTACCACAGAGGAAGAAAGTGATGGGGATACAGATGTGAGTGGGGATGAAGGGAGAACTAGCCCAGTGCCAAGTGTTATACTTGGCCCAGCTAAACTAAGGCTATTGGGGACTGACAGTGGGTTCACCCCATTGGATCTCCCCAGTGGACTTAACACAGGGCTTGGAAGGCAAAGGAATCGCTCAGGTGACTCCAATGCTTCCCATGGCTCTAGAGGCTCTCAAGGTCACTCCAGAAGGAGACTGACCACCCCTCAGAGGAGGGAACATGAGGCCAGAATGCAGGAAGCCCAGCTGAGGATCAGGAAGCAGGAGCTAGAAGTAGCCCTGATGGAAGAAAAACTGAGCAAGGCTAGGCAGCATAGAGAGAGTGGGTCTATACCCACTGGTGGCAGCAATGTCCCTAGGGACAAAGATAGGGTCTTTGACAATAGGAACCTGTCCAAGATTGTGCCCCCCTACAAAAGTGGGGATGACATCCACAAATGGATGACTGCTCTTGAGAGAGCCTGCAAAGTGCAGCAGGTTCCTGAAGACCAGTGGGCAGCAATCTTATGGCTCTCCTTTGAGGGGAGAGGCAGAGATAGACTCCTCACTGTTAGAGAAGAGGATGTCAGAAATTACAGAGTCCTGAAGAGTGTCCTAGTTGATGGGTTAGGCTTAACCACTGAACAGTACAGGTTAATGTTCAGAGACACCCAGAAGACACAGACTCAGGACTGGTCTGAATATGTGGAATGTGCCACTAAGGCTTTGGAGGGTTGGTTGCTGGGAAGTAAGGTGTCTGATTATACAGGATTGTACAATTTGATGATGAGAGAGCAGATTTTAAGTAATTGTCAAAACCAGCTTCTCCATCAACACCTGGTAGACTCAGATTTGACCTCTCCCCAAGAATTGGGAAAGAGGGCAGATAAATGGGTCAGGACCAGGATCAGGCCTAAAAACCAGGGTGGTGACCAAAAGAAAGATACCACCAAGCCTCAAGAGAAGGGTGGGGATAAAGAAAAAGAGAAACCTTCCTCAGGGCCCCAAAACTCCACACAGGGTGGTGGGTCCCAAGCTCCCTCCTCTACCACAGCTAAAAAGCCCTACTGCCATGAGTGTAAAACTCCTGGGCATTGGAAAACTGACAGCGGTTGCCCAAGGGCTAAAAACAAAACTGTTCCTCCAATTACTCCTGTCACACCACCTATTACTGTCAGCAGTAATCCCCCAGGTGGTGGGAGTGCCCCCAGAAATCTGGGTGGGTTTACTTGGGGAACACAGGGGGACCCTGGCTTAGCCAATTCCCCTACAGCAACCACTCTTGTCTGTGATGGTGGCATGGGATTTGCCAACTTCACTGCCTGTCCCAACACTTTGGGTAGGTACAGACAGGAGCCCTACATCAATGGTACAAAAGCTGAGGCCTACAGAGACACTGGGGCTAGCATCACAATGGTGGCCCATTGGCTAGTTCCCTCTGAGCAGCTTTTGCCCGGTTTCTCCTACCAGGTGACTAACATTGATGGCAAACAGAACAGTCATCCCATGGCAGAGGTATGTCTCAGCTGGGGAGGGGTCACTGGCCCTAAAAGGGTAGCAGTGTCCCCAACCTTGCCTGTAGACTGCTTACTGGGGAATGACTTAGAACTCTCAGCTTGGGCTGGAGTTGAACAAGACACCCATTTTAAAATGGTAGGCCTTTCACAAAAGGGTAGGGGGGTTGTGCCATTCACAACCCCTGTCCAAATAGATTTCCTCCCTGAAAAGGTTGGAAGGGCAGTGGTAGCCACAGCCCAGGCACAGACAGACTTCCCTGTAGGGACTGGCAGAGCTGTGACAGTCACAGCTCAAACACAAACTGAGTGCCCCCCTGAAAAGGTTGGCAAGGCTGTAATGGTCTCAGCCTATACTCAGACTGACATAGGTGTAGTGAAGCCTGAAACAATGGATCACTCCACACAAACTGAGAGTAGTGGGGAGGAAGAAAAGTCTCCCTCTCCCCAGACATTAGGAAAAGGTCAGCCTCCTCAGGGATCTGACCTCCCCCCTTGTGAAGGAACTGCCCCAGAGGTAGCCAGGCCTGGCCTGGCAGAGCCTCTGATGTCAGTGGCCCCTTCCAAGGTGGGATCCAGTCTGGTGCAGGTAGCCTGCCTCTCTCTACCCTGCCTCAGTCAGCCCAGGGCTGCAGAGGTCAGGGAGGCCAGTGGACCCCCAGAGGGCCCCTGTCCACAAGAACCCCCCCATCAAAAGAATGAGGATTGCCTGGCTAGTAGCCCTAGTCAGGTGATGGGTAAAAACATTCCTGAGGGATCTCCTTTACAGGTAGTTAGGGACCTCCCCCAGGGGGATTCTGTTGGGCACAGGCAAACATGGGACCTTAGGGCCCCAAACCTGACCTGTCCCTCCAGTAAGCCCACAAAAGGGACCCAGCCTCCAGCTTTAGGTAGCCAGAGGCTGACCCTGAGAGCACAGTGCAACTCAGTTAAAGGAAGAAAGGCATCCATGGTGGAGGATGATTGGAGGAAGCTGAGGCCTCACTTTGAGGACACTCACTTCAGTACTCCATCTCAACACCAGCCTTTTACTTTGCCAAGACACACCACAGGTAGAGATTCCCTATGGTGGAGACCCTCTGATACCCTTAGGGTGAGGGATTGCTTAGTGGACCATGAGACAGGGGGTAACCATGCCAGTGCTGGTTCCTCCTTATATGGCCACTTGGGCAATATAGGCTTACCTGGTCAAGGTCAGCCTTATCTCCCTTCGTTTGGGGGGGGGTTGTGTAGGAAGGTGGATATCTGACTATGGTTACCCCCAAATTTTTGCCTAGTGTCTAGCTGGTTTTTCGACTTAGTTGGCCTGAGATCCTGCCATTCAGGCTCTCAGGCTATCTGCTCTCTCTGTAAAATGGACTCCATGTACCCTAGGTACATACCCAATTGGTTGGATCACCCTGTCAGCCCCTGTACCAGTGTACACTAGGTACCCAGGGCATTGGTGTATCCAAGGCCTGCCAGGGGCTGAAGCATGTATTATGCCACCCCAGGCTTGGCCTAACAATCTGACACAACTGGCTGATCACTCAGCTGGGGTAAGTTGGTGTAATCACCTCTTACTTAGGTGTAGTATACCTATACCTAAACTTAAATGGGACACCTGGTAACCTATAAGTCACTCCTATGGCAGGCCTTAACAATCCTGAAGGCAGAGTGCTTGGTTCCATGTGAGATGGTGCTCTGGCATGAGCTGAGCCTGTCTGCAGTGGTCGGAACAACTTCCTTCTACTGTTTCCAGATATCGTCATACCATATACTCTTAAGTGCATTATGAACCTCGCGGTTAAATGCTATCTTTGGTTTGGCTTTATCAAAACATGTCGAGTAAGGTGTCATACGAATTGGAATACTAACCCCTCGCCAATTCTGGCGACGGGGTTAGCATTCCACCCTTCTAGAGGGACACGACATGTACAGTACCTGAAACCCGGGTAAAATCAGACATAGCCTCAGCTCCACAAAATGGATGCTGCCACCACAGACACAAGTCTGCCCTCCTGCTGCTGGGAGTCCTTCCAGCTTGGGAGGTGTGGACAAAGGGTTTCCTGCCAGGGGAGGTGCGTGCACCACCCCAGACAGGATTTTGTGTATTGGTCAGGTAGGGCTTGAAAGAAACCAGACATGCCTGTGGCTCACAAGGAGCCTCGGTGCATATGCCAGTTCAAACCGGTCCTGGGGCACACCAGTCCCGGGCCTGGGGCGAGCTGGACAAAGGATTGGGGGTGTAACCACCCCCCTTCCTGGTCCCACCCATAGGGAGGGACCTAGCAGGTAGTCCGGCCCCTAGAATCCGAATAAAGGTAGGAGCTGTGTCCTAAGACTTCAGACATCCTGGAATCAACTTGAAACTAAGAAGAAGACGGGAACTTCGACATTCTGCTGCACAGAAGACTGAAGAAAATCTCCCCTGTGGTCAGGGAGTGACCACCTTGCTAACGCAAGCACCATCCAGCGAATCAACGTCTGCTTTGCCGCCGCCTCCCGCCGGAGCCCGAGCCCAGAGACTGACAAGACCGGGACCTCCAGACCTCTCACCGCCCGATCCACAGTCCCTGCAAAGAGGAGACCCGTGGAGGCACCGAGACACGTGGAGCCAGCCATCTTGGAACGACTACGACAAGCTGACCAGTGCAACAACCGAGGCTCCCTCCAAGTTGTGCTTTGGGTCCTGAGAAGCCCAACCCTCGAGCAGCATCTGCACCAAAGGTGAGCCCTCCAGCATCTCCACGATCTGCGTGGGGCCCTTCTGCATTTTGCCACTCGACGCGCCTAACCGGTTGCTGGCCCGCTGGCTAGTGGCCATCTTGGCGACGAAATCTACGACAAACACCGCTGGTCTGGTTGCTCCAGACTGGCCCTTGCTCCCCTCCAAAGGAGCAATCCCTCTGACCTTGCTGGTCAGAACCAACAGCTGATTTCCGAATCCTCCTGCAATTGCTTTTGCCAAGGCTTGTTTGCTTCGATCAAGTCGCCGACACCGCCGACAGCGAGAGCCTGCGTGGGACAGCTCGTGAGCCGACTCCTGGACGTCGTCGACCTTCAGGGACCACGTGGCTGCGGAGACAAGCTACCCCTCATCACCTGTTTGCGCCCGACATCGCCTGGTACCCACCTGGTGCCACGCTGGTCACTGGCTAGTGACTGTGAACACTGTCCCCTCTGCTTACAGGTCTTCAACATCTCCGATCCACTCTTGGATCCACTGCATCTCTTCCCGACCGACCGCCTGCAGCATCTTTGTCCCAGGCTCAACGGAACAGATAGAAGAAACCCGACGCACTTTGAGGCCTATGCACCCGCTTCCTGTGGGTGAGGTAAAGCTGGTACTCCGGTGCCCAAGTGTAGTATTACATCTCTAGTGCCTGTGTTCCAAATCTTAAGTTCCTAGGTCATCCGGAAGATTCCTTTTGCAGTAACTTTGTACTTTTTACGCACCCATTGAAACCTATGGGAGCACGCGTGTGACTATTTGCTCTGCACACGCCACCCGTGGACCTCCTGGTCACTAACTGACGTTAGCTCCTTGTAGGCCCAGCGATTCTAGAGGCCCTAGGCCTTTTCCCTTTCCTGCTCGTGGTACTTATACCACTATTTTAGTATATGGTTCGAGTGGCCACCAGGGCCTATCCATATAAAGTGCAACTTCTGTGTATTCTGTGATAATCTTGTTTGACGATTTGTGCTCCTGTGCTCATAAAGAGACTAGGGGTTACTTTGAGAAATAAATACATATATATTTTGAATATATATCTGTGTGGTGTCCTTTCATTGGTATAAAAGGGGGTTACTATTGGTAAAACAGCTTGCTTAACACGCTTCACGAGTTTAGCCTCAAAGACTGCTTAGCCTACGCTACCACTAGGGCAGCTAGTCCGAAAAGGTTGACTTACAACCACACCATAAGGGTTGCTTGGCATGGTACAAGGTGATCACTTTAACTAGTGAGCATCATATACCAGGCCAACTTCTCACAGCAATTGTTGTAGGAGATGAAATAAGCTGATGGTTCTGACCAGCAAGGTCAGAAGGACTGCTCCTTTGGAGGGGAGCAAGGGCCAGTCGGGAGCAACCAGACCAGCGGTGTATTTCTTGAAGTTTGTCGCCAAGATGGCTACTAGCCAGCGGGCCAGCAACCGGTTAGGTGCGTCGAGTGGCAAAATGCAGAAGGGCCCCACGCAGATCGTGGAGATGCTGGAGGGCTCACCTTTGGTGCAGATGCTGCTCGGGTGTTGGGCTTCTCAGATCCCAAAGCAGAACTTGGAGGGAGCCTCGGTTGTTGCACTTGTCAGCTTGTCGTAGTCGTTCCAAGATGGCTGGCTCCACGTGTCTCGGTGCCTCCACGGGTCTCCTCTTTTCAGGGACTGTGGATCGGGCGGTGAGAGGTCTGGAGGTCCAGGTCTTGTCAGTCTCTGGGCTCGGGCTCCGGCGGGAGGCGGCGGCAAAGCAGACGTTGATTCGCTGGATGGTGCTTGCGTTAGCAAGGTGGTCACTCCCTGACCACAGGGGAGATTGGCTTCAGTCCTCTGTGCAGCAGAGCGTCGAAGTTCCCGTCTTCTTCTTAGTGTTAAGTTGATTCCAGGATGTCTGAAGTCTTAGGACACAGCTCCTACCTTTAAGCGGATTCTAGGGGCCGGACTACCTGCTAGGTCCCTCCCTAAGGGTGGGACCAGGAAGGGGGGTGGTTACACCCCCAATCCTTTGTCCAGCTCGCCCCAGGCCCGGGACTGGTGTGCCCCAGGACCGGTTTGAACTGGCATATGCACCGAGGCTCCTTGTGAGCCACAGGCATGTCTGGTTTCTTTCAAGCCCTACCTGACCAATACACAAAATCCTGTCTGGGGTGGTGCACGCACCTCCCCTGGCAGGAAACCCTTTGTCCACACCTCCCAAGCTGGAAGGACTCCCAGCAGCAGGAGGGCAGACTTGTGTCTGTGGTGGCAGCATCCATTTTGTGGAGCTGAGGCTATGTCTGATTTTACCCGGGTTTCAGGTACTGTACATGTCGTGTCCCTCTAGAAGGGTGGAATGCTAACCCCGTCGCCAGAATTGGCGAGGGGTTAGTATTCCAATTTGTATGACACCTTACTCGACATGTTTTGATAAAGCCAAACCAAAGATAGCATTTAACCGCGAGGTTCATAATGCACTTAAGAGTATATGGTATGACGATATCTGGAAACAGTAGAAGGAAGTTGTTCCGACCACTGCAGACAGGCTCAGCTCATGCCAGAGCACCATCTCACATGGAACCAAGCACTCTGCCTTCAGGATTGTTAAGGCCTGCCATAGGAGTGACTTATAGGTTACCAGGTGTCCCATTTAAGGTTAGGTATAGGTATACTACACCTTAGTAAGAGGTGATTACACCAACTTACCCCAGCTGAGTGATCAGCCAGTTGTGTCAAATTGTTAGGCCAAGCCTGGGGTGGCATAATACATGCTTCAGCCCTTGGCAGGCCTTGGGTACACCAATGCCCTGGGTACCTAGTGTACACTGGTACAGGGGCTGACAGGGTGATCCAACCAATTGGGTATGTACCTAGGGTACATGGAGTCCATTTTAAAGAGAGAACAGCCAGGCTGAGATCCTGAATAGCAGGATCTCAGGCCAACTAAGTCGGAAAAACCAGCTAGACACTAGGCAAAAATTTGGGGGTAACCATAGTCAGATATCCACCTTCCTACACAACCCCCCCCCAAACGAAGGGAGATAAGGCTGACCTTGACCAGGTAAGCCTATATTGCCCAAGTGGCCATATAAGGAGGAACCAGCACTGGCATGGTTACCCCCTGTCTCATGGTCCACTAGGCAATCCCTCACCCTAAGGGTATCAGAGGGTCTCCACCATAGGGAATCTCTACCTTTGGTGTGTCTTGGCAAAGTAAAAGGCTGGTGTTGAGATGGAGTACTGAAGTGAGTGTCCTCAAAGTGAGGCCTCACCTTCCTCCAATCCCCCTCCACCATGGATGCCTTTCTTTCCTTAACTGAGTTGCACTGTGCTCTCAGGGTCAGCCTCTGGCTACCTAAAGCTGGAGGCTGGGTCCCTTTTGTGGGCTTACTGGAGGGACAGGTCAGGTCTGGGGCCCTAAGGTCCCATGGTTGCCTGTACCCAACAGAATCCCTCTGGGGGAGGTCCCTAACTACCTGTAAAGGAGATCCCTCAGGAATGTTTTTACCCATCACCTGACTAGGGCTACTAGCCAGGCAATCCTCATTCTTTTGATGGGGGGGTTCTTGTGGACAGGGGCCCTCTTGGGGTCCACTGGCCTCCCTGACCTCTGCAGCCCTGGGCTGACTGAGGCAGGGTAGAGAGAGGCAGGCTACCTGCACCAGACTGGGTCCCACCTTGGAAGGGGCCACTGACATCAGAGGCTCTGCCAGGCCAGGCCTGGCTACCTCTGGGGCAGTTCCTTCACAAGGGGTGAGGTCAGCTCCCTGAGGAGGCTGACTTTTTCCTAATGTCTGGGGAGAGGGAGACTTTTCTTCCTCCCCACTACTCTCTGTTTGTGTGGAGTGATCCATAGTTTCAGGCTTCACTACACCTATGTCAGTCTGAGTATAGGCTGAGACCATTACAGCCTTGCCAACCTTTTCAGGGGGGCACTCAGTTTGTGTTTGAGCTGTGACTGTCACAGCTCTGCCAGTCTCTACAGGGAAGTCTGTCTGTGCCTGGGCTGTGGCTACCACTGCCCTTCCAACCTTTCCAGGGAGGAAATCTATTTGGACAGGGGTTGTGAATGGCACAACCCCACTACCCTTTTGTGAAAGGCCTACCATTTTAGAATGGGTGTCTTGTTCAACTCCAGCCCAAGCTGAGAGTTCTAAGTCATTCCCCAGTAAGCAGTCTACAGGCAAGGTTGGGGACACTGCCACCCTTTTAGGGCCAGTGACACCTCCCCAGCTGAGACATACCTCTGCCATGGGATGACTGTTCTGTTTGCCATCAATGTTGGTCACCTGGTAGGAGAAACCAGGCAAAAGCTGCTCAGAGGGAACTAGCCAATGGGCCACCATTGTGATGCTAGCTCCAGTGTCTCTGTAGGCCTCAGCTTTTGTACCATTGATGTAGGGCTCCTGTCTGTACCTACCCAAAGTGTTGGGACAGGCAGTGAAGTTGGCAAACCCCATGCCACCATCATAGACAAGAGTATCTGCTGCAGGGGAATTGGCTAAGCCAGGGTCCCCCTGTGTTCCCCAAGTAAACCCACCCAAATTTTTGGGGGCACTCCCACCACCTGGGGGATTACTGCTGACAGTAATAGGTGGTGTGACAGGAGTAATTGGAGGAACAGTTTTGTTTGTAGCCCTTGGGCAACTGCTGTCAGTTTTCCAATGCCCAGGAGTTTTACACTCATGGCAGTAAGGCTTTTTACCTGTGGTAGAGGAGGGAGCTTAGGACCCACCACCCTGTGTGGAGTTTTGGGGCCCTGAGGAAGATTTCTCTTTTGCCTTATCCCCTCCCTTCTCTTGAGGTTGGGTGGTATCTTTCTTTTGGTCACCACCCTGATTCTTAGGCCTGATCCTGGTCCTGACCCATTTATCTGCCCTCTTTCCCAATTCTTGGGGAGAGGTCAAATCTGAGTCTACCAGGTGTTGATGGAGGAGCTGGTTTTGACAGTTACTTAAAATCTGTTCTCTCATCATCAAATTGTACAATCCTGTATAATCAGATACCTTACTTCCCAGCAACCAACCCTCCAAAGCCTTAGTGGCACATTCAACATATTCAGACCAGTCCTGAGTCTGTGTCTTTTGGGTGTCTCTGAACATTAACCTGTACTGTTCAGTGGTTAAGCCTAACCCATCAACCAGAACACTCTTCAGGACTCTGTAGTTTCTGACATCCTCTTCTCTAACAGTGAGGAGTCTGTCTCTGCCTCTTCCTTCAAAGGAGAGCCAGAGGATTGCTGCCCACTGGTCTTCAGGAACCTTCTGTACTTTGCAGGCTCTCTCAAGAGCAGTTATCCATTTGTGGATGTCATCCCCACTTTTGTAGGGGGGCACAACCTTAGACAGGTTCCTATTATCAAAGACCCTATCTTTGCCCTTAGGGACAATGCTGCCACCAGTGGGTATAGACCCACTCTCTCTAGGTTGCCTAGCCTTCCTCAGTTTTTCTTCCATCAGGGCTACCTCTAGCTCCTGCTTCCTGATCCTCAGCTGGGCTTCCTGCATTCTGGCCTCATGTTCCCTCCTCTGAGGGGTGGTCATCCTTTTCCTGGAGTGACCTTGAGAGCCTCTAGAGCCATGAGAAGCATTGGAGTCACCTGAGCGATTCCTTTGCCTCCCAAGCCCTGTGTTAAGTCCACTGGGGAGATCCAATGGGGTAAACCCATTGTCAGTCCCCAATAGCCTTAGTTTAGCTGGGCCAAGTATAATACTTGGCACTGGGCTAGTTCTCCCTTCATCATCACTACTTTCTGTATCCTCACCACTTTCCTCCCCTGTAGTATGATTCTCATCTAAGGGATGGCTATTGGAACTGGGTACCTCTGTAGCATTTTCAGAAGGGGGGCCTCCTGTTCCTGACCCTAAGGGGGCTAACTGGGAAGCTTTCTTGAGTTCTCTCTGATTCTCATCATTTTGTAAGAGTTCTCTGAGCTCAGCAGAGGTAGGGTTCTTGGGCTGTTTAAGGCCTCTAAGAGTTGCCAAATGCCTGAGCTCATTCTGGTTAAGGGTAGCAAAGCTGGATGGTGCCCTCTGGGGGTCACTCTCAACAGAGATGGGTACAGTGGACCCCTCTGCCCCGGCCATTGCTCTTAAGTGTGGGTGGATGTGTTGCAATCTACCTACACTTGGGTTTACCTACTAAACCTATCTAGTAGTTGTAGTCAGGGTGTGCTACTCCCTTTGCTCTACAACAACTAAGTTCAGTAGAACTTATGTATATCTAATCTTGTTTTATATGTACCTACAGGTACCTATGTGATCTTTCAATTGGTAACCAAGAGATTACAATGGTAAAACACAGCAAGCTCAAATCCAACCGCTGCTCACCAATGTGAGAAGTTGGCCTGGTATATGATGCTCACTAGTTAAAGTGATCACCTTGTACCATGCCAAGCAACCCTTATGGTGTGGTTGTAAGTCAACCTTTTCGGACTAGCTGCCCTAGTGGTAGCGTAGGCTAAGCAGTCTTTGAGGCTAAACTCGTGAAGCGTGTTAAGCCAGCTGTTTTACCAAATGTAACCCCCTTTTATACCAATGAAAGGACACCACACAGATATATATTCAAAATATATATGTATTTATTTCTCAAAGTAACCCCTAGTCTCTTTATGAGCACAGGAGCACAAATCGTCAAACAAGATTACAGTAGAATACACAGAAGTTGCACTTTATATGGATAGGCCCTGGTGGCCGCTCGAACCATATACTAAAATAGTGGTATAAGTACCACGAACAGAAAAGGGAAAAGGCCTAGGGCCTCTAGAATCGCTGGGCCTACAAGGAGCTAACGTCAGTTAGTGACCAGGAGGTCCACGGGTGGCGTGTGCAGAGCAAATAGTCACACACGTGCCCCCATAGGTTTCAATGGGTGCATAAAAAGTACAAAGTTACTGCAAAGAGGATCTTCCGGATGGACTAGGAACTCAAGATTTGGAACACAGGCACTAGAGATGTAATACTACACTTGGGCACAGGTGTGCCAGCTTTACCTCACCCACAGGAAGCGGGTGCATAGGCCTCGAAGTGCGTCGGGTTTCTTCTATCTGTTCCGTGGAGCCTGAAGACAAAGATGCTGCAGGCGGTCGGTCCGGGAGAGATGCAGTGGATCCAAGAGTGGATCGGAGATGTTGAAGACCTGTAAGCAGAGGGGACAGTGTTCACAGTCACTAGCCAGTGACCAGCGTGGCACCAGGTGGGTACCAGGCAATGTCGGGTGCAAACAGGAAGAAAGGTGTAGCTTGTCTCTGCAGCCACGTGGTCCCTGGAGGTCGACGACGTCCAGGAGTCGGTTCACCAGCTGTCCCACGCAGGCTCTCGCTGTCGGCGGTGTCGGCGACTTGATCGAAGCAAACAAGCCTTGGCAAAAGCAATTGTTGTAGGAGATGAAATAAGCTGATGGTTCTGACCAGCAAGGTCAGAAGGACTGCTCCTTTAGAGGGGAGCAAGGGCCAGTTGGGAGCAACCAGACCAGTGGTGTATTCCTTGAAGTTCGTCGCCAAGATGGCTACTAGCCAGCGGGCCAGCAACCGGTTAGGCGCGTCGAGTGGCAAAATGCAGAAGGGCCCCACGCAGATTGTGGAGATGCTGGAGGGCTCACCTTTGGTGCAGATGCTGCTCTGGTGTTTGGCTTCTCAGATCCCAAAGCACAACTTGGAGGGAGCCTCGGTTGTTGCACTTGTCAGCTTGTCGTAGTCGATCCAAGATGGCTGGCTCCACGTGTCTCGGTGCCTCCACGGGTCTCCTCTTTTCAGGGACTGTGGATCGGGCGGTGAGAGGTCTGGAGGTCCAGGTCTTGTCAGTCTCTGGGCTCGGGCTCCGGCGGGAGGCGGCGGCAAAGCAGACGTTGATTCGCTGGATGGTGCTTGCGTTAGCAAGGTGGTCACTCCCTGACCACAGGGGAGATTGGCTCCAGTCCTCTGTGCAGCAGAGCGTCGAAGTTCCCGTCTTCTTCTTAGTGTTAAGTTGATTCCAGGATGTCTGAAGTCTTAGGACACAGCTCCTACCTTTAAGCGGATTCTAGGGGCCGGACTACCTGCTAGGTCCCTCCCTAAGGGTGGGACCAGGAAGGGGGGTGGTTACACCCCCAATCCTTTGTCCAGCTCGCCCCAGGCCCGGGACTGGTGTGCCCCAGGACCGGTTTGAACTGGCATATGCACCGAGGCTCCTTGTGAGCCACAGGCATGTCTGGTTTCTTTCAAGCCCTACCTGACCAATACACAAAATCCTGTCTGGGGTGGTGCACGCACCTCCCCTGGCAGGAAACCCTTTGTCCACACCTCCCAAGCTGGAAGGACTCCCAGCAGCAGGAGGGCAGACTTGTGTCTGTGGTGGCAGCATCCATTTTGTGGAGCTGAGGCTATGTCTGATTTTACCCGGGTTTCCGGTACTGTACATGTCGTGTCCCTCTAGAAGGGTGGAATGCTAACCCCGTCGCCAGAATTGGCGAGGGGTTAGTATTCCAATTTGTATGACACCTTACTCGACATGTTTTGATAAAGCCAAACCAAAGATAGCATTTAACCGCGAGGTTCATAATGCACTTAAGAGTATATGGTATGACGATATCTGGAAACAGTAGAAGGAAGTTGTTCCGACCACTGCAGACAGGCTCAGCTCATGCCAGAGCACCATCTCACATGGAACCAAGCACTCTGCCTTCAGGATTGTTAAGGCCTGCCATAGGAGTGACTTATAGGTTACCAGGTGTCCCATTTAAGGTTAGGTATAGGTATACTACACCTTAGTAAGAGGTGATTACACCAACTTACCCCAGCTGAGTGATCAGCCAGTTGTGTCAAATTGTTAGGCCAAGCCTGGGGTGGCATAATTCATGCTTCAGCCCTTGGCAGGCCTTGGGTACACCAATGCCCTGGGTACCTAGTGTACACTGGTACAGGGGCTGACAGGGTGATCCAACCAATTGGGTATGTACCTAGGGTACATGGAGTCCATTTTAAAGAGAGAACAGCCAGGCTGAGATCCTGAATAGCAGGATCTCAGGCCAACTAAGTCGAAAAACCAGCTAGACACTAGGCAAAAATTTGGGGGTAACCATAGTCAGATATCCACCTTCCTACACAACCCCCCCCCCAAACGAAGGGAGATAAGGCTGACCTTGACCAGGTAAGCCTATATTGCCCAAGTGGCCATATAAGGAGGAACCAGCACTGGCATGGTTACCCCCTGTCTCATGGTCCACTAGGCAATCCCTCACCCTAAGGGTATCAGAGGGTCTCCACCATAGGGAATCTCTACCTTTGGTGTGCCTTGGCAAAGTAAAAGGCTGGTGTTGAGATGGAGTACTGAAGTGAGTGTCCTCAAAGTGAGGCCTCACCTTCCTCCAATCCCCCTCCACCATGGATGCCTTTCTTTCCTTAACTGAGTTGCACTGTGCTCTCAGGGTCAGCCTCTGGCTACCTAAAGCTGGAGGCTGGGTCCCTTTTGTGGGCTTACTGGAGGGACAGGTCAGGTCTGGGGCCCTAAGGTCCCATGGTTGCCTGTACCCAACAGAATCCCTCTGGGGGAGGTCCCTAACTACCTGTAAAGGAGATCCCTCAGGAATGTTTTTACCCATCACCTAACTAGGGCTACTAGCCAGGCAATCCTCATTCTTTTGATGGGGGGGTTCTTGTGGACAGGGGCCCTCTTGGGGTCCACTGGCCTCCCTGACCTCTGCAGCCCTGGGCTGACTGAGGCAGGGTAGAGAGAGGCAGGCTACCTGCACCAGACTGGGTCCCACCTTGGAAGGGGCCACTGACATCAGAGGCTCTGCCAGGCCAGGCCTGGCTACCTCTGGGGCAGTTCCTTCACAAGGGGTGAGGTCAGCTCCCTGAGGAGGCTGACTTTTTCCTAATGTCTGGGGAGAGGGAGACTTTTCTTCCTCCCCACTACTCTCTGTTTGTGTGGAGTGATCCATAGTTTCAGGCTTCACTACACCTATGTCAGTCTGAGTATAGGCTGAGACCATTACAGCCTTGCCAACCTTTTCAGGGGGGCACTCAGTTTGTGTTTGAGCTGTGACTGTCACAGCTCTGCCAGTCTCTACAGGGAAGTCTGTCTGTGCCTGGGCTGTGGCTACCACTGCCCTTCCAACCTTTCCAGGGAGGAAATCTATTTGGACAGGGGTTGTGAATGGCACAACCCCACTACCCTTTTGTGAAAGGCCTACCATTTTAGAATGGGTGTCTTGTTCAACTCCAGCCCAAGCTGAGAGTTCTAAGTCATTCCCCAGTAAGCAGTCTACAGGCAAGGTTGGGGACACTGCCACCCTTTTAGGGCCAGTGACACCTCCCCAGCTGAGACATACCTCTGCCATGGGATGACTGTTCTGTTTGCCATCAATGTTGGTCACCTGGTAGGAGAAACCAGGCAAAAGCTGCTCAGAGGGAACTAGCCAATGGGCCACCATTGTGATGCTAGCTCCAGTGTCTCTGTAGGCCTCAGCTTTTGTACCATTGATGTAGGGCTCCTGTCTGTACCTACCCAAAGTGTTGGGACAGGCAGTGAAGTTGGCAAACCCCATGCCACCATCATAGACAAGAGTATCTGCTGCAGGGGAATTGGCTAAGCCAGGGTCCCCCTGTGTTCCCCAAGTAAACCCACCCAAATTTTTGGGGGCACTCCCACCACCTGGGGGATTACTGCTGACAGTAATAGGTGGTGTGACAGGAGTAATTGGAGGAACAGTTTTGTTTGTAGCCCTTGGGCAACTGCTGTCAGTTTTCCAATGCCCAGGAGTTTTACACTCATGGCAGTAAGGCTTTTTACCTGTGGTAGAGGAGGGAGCTTGGGACCCACCACCCTGTGTGGAGTTTTGGGGCCCTGAGGAAGATTTCTCTTTTGCCTTATCCCCTCCCTTCTCTTGAGGTTGGGTGGTATCTTTCTTTTGGTCACCACCCTGATTCTTAGGCCTGATCCTGGTCCTGACCCATTTATCTGCCCTCTTTCCCAATTCTTGGGGAGAGGTCAAATCTGAGTCTACCAGGTGTTGATGGAGGAGCTGGTTTTGACAGTTACTTAAAATCTGTTCTCTCATCATCAAATTGTACAATCCTGTATAATCAGATACCTTACTTCCCAGCAACCAACCCTCCAAAGCCTTAGTGGCACATTCAACATATTCAGACCAGTCCTGAGTCTGTGTCTTTTGGGTGTCTCTGAACATTAACCTGTACTGTTCAGTGGTTAAGCAAAACCCATCAACCAGAACACTCTTCAGGACTCTGTAGTTTCTGACATCCTCTTCTCTAACAGTGAGGAGTCTGTCTCTGCCTCTTCCTTCAAAGGAGAGCCAGAGGATTGCTGCCCACTGGTCTTCAGGAACCTGCTGTACTTTGCAGGCTCTCTCAAGAGCAGTTATCCATTTGTGGATGTCATCCCCACTTTTGTAGGGGGGCACAACCTTAGACAGGTTCCTATTATCAAAGACCCTATCTTTGCCCTTAGGGACAATGCTGCCACCAGTGGGTATAGACCCACTCTCTCTAGGTTGCCTAGCCTTCCTCAGTTTTTCTTCCATCAGGGCTACCTCTAGCTCCTGCTTCCTGATCCTCAGCTGGGCTTCCTGCATTCTGGCCTCATGTTCCCTCCTCTGAGGGGTGGTCATCCTTTTCCTGGAGTGACCTTGAGAGCCTCTAGAGCCATGAGAAGCATTGGAGTCACCTGAGCGATTCCTTTGCCTCCCAAGCCCTGTGTTAAGTCCACTGGGGAGATCCAATGGGGTAAACCCATTGTCAGTCCCCAATAGCCTTAGTTTAGCTGGGCCAAGTATAATACTTGGCACTGGGCTAGTTCTCCCTTCATCATCACTACTTTCTGTATCCTCACCACTTTCCTCCCCTGTAGTATGATTCTCATCTAAGGGATGGCTATTGGAACTTGGTACCTCTGTAGCATCTTCAGAAGGGGGGCCTCCTGTTCCTGACCCTAAGGGGGCTAACTGGGAAGCTTTCTTGAGTTCTCTCTGATTCTCATCATTTTGTAAGAGTTCTCTGAGCTCAGCAGAGGTAGGGTTCTTGGGCTGTTTAAGGCCTCTAAGAGTTGCCAAATGCCTGAGCTCATTCTGGTTAAGGGTAGCTGTGAGAAGTTGGCCTGGTATATGCTGTTCACTAGTTCTAGTGACCACCTTGTACCATGCCAAGCAACCCTTATGGTGTGGTTGTAAGTCAACCTTTTTGGACTAGCTGCCCTAGTGGTAGCGTAGGCTAAGCAGTCTTTGAGGCTAAACTCGTGATGCGTGTTAAGCCAGCTGTTTTACCAAATATAACCCCCTTTTATACCAATGAAAGGACACCACACAGATATATATTCAAAATATATATGTATTTATTTCTCAAAGTAACCCCTAGTCTCTTTATGAGCACAGGAGCACAAATCGTCAAACAAGATTATCACAGAATACACAGAAGTTGCACTTTATATGGATAGGCCCTGGTGGCCACTCGAACCATATACTAAAATAGTGGTATAAGTACCACGAACAGAAAAGGGAAAAGGCCTAGGGCCTCTAGAATCGCTGGGCCTACAAGGAGCTAACGTCAGTTAGTGACCAGGAGGTCCACGGGTGGCGTGTGCAGAGCAAATAGTCACACGCGGGCTCCCATAGGTTTCAATGGGTGCGTAAAAAGTACAAAGTTACTGCAAAAGGAATCTTCCGGATGACCTAGGAACTTAAGATTTGGAACACAGGCACTAGAGATGTATTACTACACATGGGCACCGGAGTACCAGCTTTACCTCACCCACAGGAAGCGGGTGCATAGGCCTCAAAGTGCGTCGGGTTTCTTCTATCTGTTCCGTTGAGCCTGGGACAAAGATGCTGCAGGCGGTCGGTCGGGAAGAGATGCAGTGGATCCAAGAGTGGATCGGAGATGTTGAAGACCTGTAAGCAGAGGGGACAGTGTTCACAGTCACTAGCCAGTGACCAGCGTGGCACCAGGTGGGTACCAGGCGATGTCGGGTGCAAACAGGTGATGAGGGGTAGCTTGTCTCCGCAGCCACGTGGTCCCTGAAGGTCGACGACGTCCAGGAGTCGGCTCACGAGCTGTCCCACGCAGGCTCTCGCTGTCGGCGGTGTCGGCGACTTGATCGAAGCAAACAAGCCTTGGCAAAAGCAATTGCAGGAGGATTCCGAAATCAGCTGTTGGTTCTGACCAGCAAGGTCAGAGGGATTGCTCCTTTGGAGGGGAGCAAGGGCCAGTCTGGAGCAACCAGACCAGCGGTGTTTGTCGTAGATTTCGTCGCCAAGATGGCCACTAGCCAGCGGGCCAGCAACCGGTTAGGCGCGTCGAGTGGCAAAATGCAGAAGGGCCCCACGCAGATTGTGGAGATGCTGGAGGGCTCACCTTTGGTGCAGATGCTGCTCGAGGGTTGGGCTTCTCAGGACCCAAAGCACAACTTGGAGGGAGCCTCGGTTGTTGCACTTGTCAGCTTGTCGTAGTCGTTCCAAGATGGCTGGCTCCACGGGTCTCGGTGCCTCCACGGGTCTCTTCTTTGCAGGGACTGTGGATCGGGCGGTGAGAGGTCTGGAGGTCCAGGTCTTGTCAGTCTCTGGGCTCGGGCTCCGGCGGGAGGCGGCGGCAAAGCAGACGGTGATTCGCTGGATGGTGCTTGCGTTAGCAAGGTGGTCACTCCCTGACCACAGGGGAGATTTTCTTCAGTCTTCTGTGCAGCAGAATGTCGAAGTTCCCGTCTTCTTCTTAGTTTCAAGTTGATTCCAGGATGTCTGAAGTCTTAGGACACAGCTCCTACCTTTATTCGGATTCTAGGGGCCGGACTACCTGCTAGGTCCCTCCCTATGGGTGGGACCAGGAAGGGGGGTGGTTACACCCCCAATCCTTTGTCCAGCTCGCCCCAGGCCCGGGACTGGTGTGCCCCAGGACCGGTTTGAACTGGCATATGCACCGAGGCTCCTTGTGAGCCACAGGCATGTCTGGTTTCTTTCAAGCCCTACCTGACCAATACACAAAATCCTGTCTGGGGTGGTGCACGCACCTCCCCTGGCAGGAAACCCTTTGTCCACACCTCCCAAGCTGGAAGGACTCCCAGCAGCAGGAGGGCAGACTTGTGTCTGTGGTGGCAGCATCCATTTTGTGGAGCTGAGGCTATGTCTGATTTTACCCGGGTTTCAGGCACTGTACATGTCGTGTCCCTCTAGAAGGGTGGAATGCTAACCCCGTCGCCAGAATTGGCGAGGGGTTAGTATTCCAATTCGTATGACACCTTACTCGACATGTTTTGATAAAGCCAAACCAAAGATAGCATTTAACCGCGAGGTTCATAATGCACTTAAGAGTATATGGTATGACGATATCTGGAAACAGTAGAAGGAAGTTGTTCCGACCACTGCAGACAGGCTCAGCTCATGCCAGAGCACCATCTCACATGGAACCAAGCACTCTGCCTTCAGGATTGTTAAGGCCTGCCATAGGAGTGACTTATAGGTTACCAGGTGTCCCATTTAAGTTTAGGTATAGGTATACTACACCTAAGTAAGAGGTGATTACACCAACTTACCCCAGCTGAGTGATCAGCCAGTTGTGTCAGATTGTTAGGCCAAGCCTGGGGTGGCATAATACATGCTTCAGCCCCTGGCAGGCCTTGGATATACCAATGCCCTGGGTACCTAGTGTACACTGGTACAGGGGCTGACAGGGTGATCCAACCAATTGGGTATGTACCTAGGGTACATGGAGTCCATTTTACAGAGAGAGCAGATAGCCTGAGAGCCTGAATGGCAGGATCTCAGGCCAACTAAGTCGAAAAACCAGCTAGACACTAGGCAAAAATTTGGGGGTAACCATAGTCAGATATCCACCTTCCTACACAACCCCCACCCAAACGAAGGGAGATAAGGCTGACCTTGACCAGGTAAGCCTATATTGCCCAAGTGGCCATATAAGGAGGAACCAGCACTGGCATGGTTACCCCCTGTCTCATGGTCCACTAAGCAATCCCTCACACTAAGGGTATCAGAGGGTCTCCACCATAGGGAATCTCTACCTGTGGTGTGTCTTGGCAAAGTAAAAGGCTGGTGTTGAGATGGAGTACTGAAGTGAGTGTCCTCAAAGTGAGGCCTCAGCCTCCTCCAATCATCCTCCACCATGGATGCCTTTCTTTCTTTAACTGAGTTGCACTGTGCTCTCAGGGTCAGCCTCTGGCTACCTAAAGCTGGAGGCTGGGTCCCTTTTGTGGGCTTACTGGAGGGACAGGTCAGGTTTGGGGCCCTAAGGTCCCATGTTTGCCTGTGCCCAACAGAATCCCCCTGGGGGAGGTCCCTAACTACCTGTAAAGGAGATCCCTCAGGAATGTTTTTACCCATCACCTGACTAGGGCTACTAGCCAGGCAATCCTCATTCTTTTGATGGGGGGGTTCTTGTGGACAGGGGCCCTCTGGGGGTCCACTGGCCTCCCTGACCTCTGCAGCCCTGGGCTGACTGAGGCAGGGTAGAGAGAGGCAGGCTACCTGCACCAGACTGGATCCCACCTTGGAAGGGGCCACTGACATCAGAGGCTCTGCCAGGCCAGGCCTGGCTACCTCTGGGGCAGTTCCTTCACAAGGGGTGAGGTCAGATCCCTGAGGAGGCTGACCTTTTCCTAATGTCTGGGGAGAGGGAGACTTTTCTTCCTCCCCACTACTCTCAGTTTGTGTGGAGTGATCCATTGTTTCAGGCTTCACTACACCTATGTCAGTCTGAGTATAGGCTGAGACCATTACAGCCTTGCCAACCTTTTCAGGGGGGCACTCAGTTTGTGTTTGAGCTGTGACTGTCACAGCTCTGCCAGTCCCTACAGGGAAGTCTGTCTGTGCCTGGGCTGTGGCTACCACTGCCCTTCCAACCTTTTCAGGGAGGAAATCTATTTGGACAGGGGTTGTGAATGGCACAACCCCCCTACCCTTTTGTGAAAGGCCTACCATTTTAGAATGGGTGTCTTGTTCAACTCCAGCCCAAGCTGAGAGTTCTAAGTCATTCCCCAGTAAGCAGTCTACAGGCAAGGTTGGGGACACTGCTACCCTTTTAGGGCCAGTGACCCCTCCCCAGCTGAGACATACCTCTGCCATGGGATGACTGTTCTGTTTGCCATCAATGTTAGTCACCTGGTAGGAGAAACCGGGCAAAAGCTGCTCAGAGGGAACTAGCCAATGGGCCACCATTGTGATGCTAGCCCCAGTGTCTCTGTAGGCCTCAGCTTTTGTACCATTGATGTAGGGCTCCTGTCTGTACCTACCCAAAGTGTTGGGACAGGCAGTGAAGTTGGCAAACCCCATGCCACCATCACAGACAAGAGTGGTTGCTGTAGGGGAATTGGCTAAGCCAGGGTCCCCCTGTGTTCCCCAAGTAAACCCACCCAGATTTCTGGGGGCACTCCCACCACCTGGGGGATTACTGCTGACAGTAATAGGTGGTGTGACAGGAGTAATTGGAGGAACAGTTTTGTTTTTAGCCCTTGGGCAACCGCTGTCAGTTTTCCAATGCCCAGGAGTTTTACACTCATGGCAGTAGGGCTTTTTAGCTGTGGTAGAGGAGGGAGCTTGGGACCCACCACCCTGTGTGGAGTTTTGGGGCCCTGAGGAAGGTTTCTCTTTTTCTTTATCCCCACCCTTCTCTTGAGGCTTGGTGGTATCTTTCTTTTGGTCACCACCCTGGTTTTTAGGCCTGATCCTGGTCCTGACCCATTTATCTGCCCTCTTTCCCAATTCTTGGGGAGAGGTCAAATCTGAGTCTACCAGGTGTTGATGGAGAAGCTGGTTTTGACAATTACTTAAAATCTGCTCTCTCATCATCAAATTGTACAATCCTGTATAATCCGACACCTTACTTCCCAGCAACCAACCCTCCAAAGCCTTAGTGGCACATTCCACATATTCAGACCAGTCCTGAGTCTGTGTCTTCTGGGTGTCTCTGAACATTAACCTGTACTGTTCAGTGGTTAAGCCTAACCCATCAACTAGGACACTCTTCAGGACTCTGTAATTTCTGACATCCTCTTCTCTAACAGTGAGGAGTCTATCTCTGCCTCTCCCCTCAAAGGAGAGCCATAAGATTGCTGCCCACTGGTCTTCAGGAACCTGCTGCACTTTGCAGGCTCTCTCAAGAGCAGTCATCCATTTGTGGATGTCATCCCCACTTTTGTAGGGGGGCACAATCTTGGACAGGTTCCTATTGTCAAAGACCCTATCTTTGTCCCTAGGGACATTGCTGCCACCAGTGGGTATAGACCCACTCTCTCTATGCTGCCTAGCCTTGCTCAGTTTTTCTTCCATCAGGGCTACTTCTAGCTCCTGCTTCCTGATCCTCAGCTGGGCTTCCTGCATTCTGGCCTCATGTTCCCTCCTCTGAGGGGTGGTCAGTCTCCTTCTGGAGTGACCTTGAGAGCCTCTAGAGCCATGGGAAGCATTGGAGTCACCTGAGCGATTCCTTTGCCTTCCAAGCCCTGTGTTAAGTCCACTGGGGAGATCCAATGGGGTGAACCCACTGTCAGTCCCCAATAGCCTTAGTTTAGCTGGGCCAAGTATAACACTTGGCACTGGGCTAGTTCTCCCTTCATCCCCACTCACATCTGTATCCCCATCACTTTCTTCCTCTGTGGTAGGCATCCCATCTAAGGGGTGACTATTGAAAGGGGGTACCTCTGTGGCATCTTCAGAAGGGGGGCCTCCTGTTCCTGACCCTAAGGGGGCTAACTGGGAAGCTTTCCTGAGTTCTCTCTGATTCTCATCATTTTGTAAGAGTTCTCTGAGCTCAGCAGAGGTAGGGTTCTTGGGCTGTTTAAGGCCTCTAAGAGTTGCCAAATGCCTGAGCTCATTCTGATTAAGGGTAGCAAAGCTGGATGTTGCCCTCTGGGGGTCACTCTCAACAGAGATGGGTACAGTGGACCCCTCTGCCCCGGCCATTGCTCTTAAGTGTGGGTGGATGTGTTGCAATCTACCTACACTTGTGTTTACCTACTAAACCTATCTAGTAGTTGTAGTCAGGGTGTGCTACTCCCTTTGCTCTACAACAACTACGTTCAGTAGAACTTATGTATATCTAATCTTGTTTTATATGTACCTACAGGTACCTATGTGATCTTTCAATTGGTAACCAAGAGATTACAATGGTAAAACACAGCAAGCTCAAATCCAACCGCTGCTCACCAATGTGAGAAGTTGGCCTGGTATATGCTGTTCACTAGTTCTAGTGACCACCTTGTACCATGCCAAGCAACCCTTATGGTGTGGTTGTAAGTCAACCTTTTTGGACTAGCTGCCCTAGTGGTAGCGTAGGCTAAGCAGTCTTTGAGGCTAAACTCGTGATGCGTGTTAAGCCAGCTGTTTTACCAAATATAACCCCCTTTTATACCAATGAAAGGACACCACACAGATATATATTCAAAATATATATGTATTTATTTCTCAAAGTAACCCCTAGTCTCTTTATGAGCACAGGAGCACAAATCGTCAAACAAGATTATCACAGAATACACAGAAGTTGCACTTTATATGGATAGGCCCTGGTGGCCACTCGAACCATATACTAAAATAGTGGTATAAGTACCACGAACAGAAAAGGGAAAAGGCCTAGGGCCTCTAGAATCGCTGGGCCTACAAGGAGCTAACGTCAGTTAGTGACCAGGAGGTCCACGGGTGGCGTGTGCAGAGCAAATAGTCACACGCGGGCTCCCATAGGTTTCAATGGGTGCGTAAAAAGTACAAAGTTACTGCAAAAGGAATCTTCCGGATGACCTAGGAACTTAAGATTTGGAACACAGGCACTAGAGATGTATTACTACACATGGGCACCGGAGTACCAGCTTTACCTCACCCACAGGAAGCGGGTGCATAGGCCTCAAAGTGCGTCGGGTTTCTTCTATCTGTTCCGTTGAGCCTGGGACAAAGATGCTGCAGGCGGTCGGTCGGGAAGAGATGCAGTGGATCCAAGAGTGGATCGGAGATGTTGAAGACCTGTAAGCAGAGGGGACAGTGTTCACAGTCACTAGCCAGTGACCAGCGTGGCACCAGGTGGGTACCAGGCGATGTCGGGTGCAAACAGGTGATGAGGGGTAGCTTGTCTCCGCAGCCACGTGGTCCCTGAAGGTCGACGACGTCCAGGAGTCGGCTCACGAGCTGTCCCACGCAGGCTCTCGCTGTCGGCGGTGTCGGCGACTTGATCGAAGCAAAAAAAACTTGGCAAAAGCAATTGCAGGAGGATTCGGAAATCAGCTGTTGGTTCTGACCAGCAAGGTCAGAGGGATTGCTCCTTTGGAGGGGAGCAAGGGCCAGTCTGGAGCAACCAGACCAGCGGTGTTTGTCGTAGATTTCGTCGCCAAGATGGCCACTAGCCAGCGGGCCAGCAACCGGTTAGGCGCGTCGAGTGGCAAAATGCAGAAGGGCCCCACGCAGATCGTGGAGATGCTGGAGGGCTCACCTTTGGTGCAGATGCTGCTCGAGGGTTGGGCTTCTCAGGACCCAAAGCACAACTTGGAGGGAGCCTCGGTTGTTGCACTTGTCAGCTTGTCGTAGTCGTTCCAAGATGGCTGGCTCCACGGGTCTCGGTGCCTCCACGGGTCTCTTCTTTGCAGGGACTGTGGATCGGGCGGTGAGAGGTCTGGAGGTCCAGGTCTTGTCAGTCTCTGGGCTCGGGCTCCGGCGGGAGGCGGCGGCAAAGCAGACGGTGATTCGCTGGATGGTGCTTGCGTTAGCAAGGTGGTCACTCCCTGACCACAGGGGAGATTTTCTTCAGTCTTCTGTGCAGCAGAATGTCGAAGTTCCCGTCTTCTTCTTAGTTTCAAGTTGATTCCAGGATGTCTGAAGTCTTAGGACACAGCTCCTACCTTTATTCGGATTCTAGGGGCCGGACTACCTGCTAGGTCCCTCCCTATGGGTGGGACCAGGAAGGGGGGTGGTTACACCCCCAATCCTTTGTCCAGCTCGCCCCAGGCCCGGGACTGGTGTGCCCCAGGACCGGTTTGAACTGGCATATGCACCGAGGCTCCTTGTGAGCCACAGGCATGTCTGGTTTCTTTCAAGCCCTACCTGACCAATACACAAAATCCTGTCTGGGGTGGTGCACGCACCTCCCCTGGCAGGAAACCCTTTGTCCACACCTCCCAAGCTGGAAGGACTCCCAGCAGCAGGAGGGCAGACTTGTGTCTGTGGTGGCAGCATCCATTTTGTGGAGCTGAGGCTATGTCTGATTTTACCCGGGTTTCAGGCACTGTACATGTCGTGTCCCTCTAGAAGGGTGGAATGCTAACCCCGTCGCCAGAATTGGCGAGGGGTTAGTATTCCAATTCGTATGACACCTTACTCGACATGTTTTGATAAAGCCAAACCAAAGATAGCATTTAACCGCGAGGTTCATAATGCACTTAAGAGTATATGGTATGACGATATCTGGAAACAGTAGAAGGAAGTTGTTCCGACCACTGCAGACAGGCTCAGCTCATGCCAGAGCACCATCTCACATGGAACCAAGCACTCTGCCTTCAGGATTGTTAAGGCCTGCCATAGGAGTGACTTATAGGTTACCAGGTGTCCCATTTAAGTTTAGGTATAGGTATACTACACCTAAGTAAGAGGTGATTACACCAACTTACCCCAGCTGAGTGATCAGCCAGTTGTGTCAGATTGTTAGGCCAAGCCTGGGGTGGCATAATACATGCTTCAGCCCCTGGCAGGCCTTGGATATACCAATGCCCTGGGTACCTAGTGTACACTGGTACAGGGGCTGACAGGGTGATCCAACCAATTGGGTATGTACCTAGGATACATGGAGTCCATTTTACAGAGAGAGCAGATAGCCTGAGAGCCTGAATGGCAGGATCTCAGGCCAACTAAGTCGAAAAACCAGCTAGACACTAGGCAAAAATTTGGGGGTAACCATAGTCAGATATCCACCTTCCTACAGTAGCAAAGCTGGATAGTGCCCTCTGGGGGTCACTCTCAACAGAGATGGGTACAGTGGACCCCTCTGCCCCGGCCATTGCTATTAAGTGTGGGTGGATGTGTTGCAATCTACCTACACTTGGGTTTACCTACTAAACCTATCTAGTAGTTGTAGTCAGGGTGTGCTACTCCCTTTGCTCTACAACAACTAAGTTCAGTAGAACTTATGTATATCTAATCTTGTTTTATATGTACCTACAGGTACCTATGTGATCTTTCAATTGGTAACCAAGAGATTACAATGGTAAAACACAGCAAGCTCAAATCCAACCGCTGCTCACCAATGTGAGAAGTTGGCCTGGTATATGATGCTCACTAGTTAAAGTGATCACCTTGTACCATGCCAAGCAACCCTTATGGTGTGGTTGTAAGTCAACCTTTTCGGACTAGCTGCCCTAGTGGTAGCGTAGGCTAAGCAGTCTTTGAGGCTAAACTCGTGAAGCGTGTTAAGCCAGCTGTTTTACCAAATGTAACCCCCTTTTATACCAATGAAAGGACACCACACAGATATATATTCAAAATATATATGTATTTATTTCTCAAAGTAACCCCTAGTCTCTTTATGAGCACAGGAGCACAAATCGTCAAACAAGATTACAGAAGAATACACAGAAGTTGCACTTTATATGAATAGGCCCTGGTGGCCGCTCGAACCATATACTAAAATAGTGGTATAAGTACCACGAACAGAAAAGGGAAAAGGCCTAGGGCCTCTAGAATCGCTGGGCCTACAAGGAGCTAACGTCAGTTAGTGACCAGGAGGTCCACGGGTGGCGTGTGCAGAGCAAATAGTCACACGCGTGCCCCCATAGGTTTCAATGGGTGCGTAAAAAGTACAAAGTTACTGCAAAGAGGATCTTCCGGATGGACTAGGAACTCAAGATTTGGAACACAGGCACTAGAGATGTAATGCTACACTTGGGCACAGGTGTGCCAGCTTTACCTCACCCACAGGAAGCGGGTGCATAGGCCTCGAAGTGCGTCGGGTTTCTTCTATCTGTTCCGTGGAGCCTGAAGACAAAGATGCTGCAGGCGGTCGGTCCGGGAGAGATGCAGTGGATCCAAGAGTGGATCAGAGATGTTGAAGACCTGTAAGCAGAGGGGACAGTGTTCACAGTCACTAGCCAGTGACCAGCGTGGCACCAGGTGGGTACCAGGCAATGTCGGGTGCAAACAGGAAGAAAGGTGTAGCTTGTCTCTGCAGCCACGTGGTCCCTGGAGGTCGACGACGTCCAGGAGTCGGTTCACGAGCTGTCCCACGCAGGCTCTCGCTGTCGGCGGTGTCGGCGACTTGATCGAAGCAAACAAGCCTTGGCAAAAGCAATTGTTGTAGGAGATGAAATAAGCTGATGGTTCTGACCAGCAAGGTCAGAAGGACTGCTCCTTTGGAGGGGAGCAAGGGCCAGTCGGGAGCAACCAGACCAGTGGTGTATTTCTTGAAGTTCGTCGCCAAGATGGCTACTAGCCAGCGGGCCAGCAACCGGTTAGGCGCGTCGAGTGGCAAAATGCAGAAGGGCCCCACGCAGATCGTGGAGATGCTGGAGGGCTCACCTTTTGTGCAGATGCTGCTCGGGTGTTGGGCTTCTCAGATCCCAAAGCACAACTTGGAGGGAGCCTCGGTTGTTGCACTTGTCAGCTTGTCGTAGTCGTTCCAAGATGGCTGGCTCCACGTGTCTCGGTGCCTCCACGGGTCTCCTCTTTTCAGGGACTGTGGATCGGGCGGTGAGAGGTCTGGAGGTCCAGTTCTTGTCAGTCTCTGGGCTCGGGCTCCGGCGGGAGGCGGCGGCAAAGCAGACGTTGATTCGCTGGATGGTGCTTGCGTTAGCAAGGTGGTCACTCCCTGACCACAGGGGAGATTGGCTTCAGTCCTCTGTGCAGCAGAGCGTCGAAGTTCCCGTCTTCTTCTTAGTGTTAAGTTGATTCCAGGATGTCTGAAGTCTTAGGACACAGCTCCTACCTTTAAGCGGATTCTAGGGGCCGGACTACCTGCTAGGTCCCTCCCTAAGGGTGGGACCAGGAAGGGGGGTGGTTACACCCCCAATCCTTTGTCCAGCTCGCCCCAGGCCCGGGACTGGTGTGCCCCAGGACCGGTTTGAACTGGCATATGCACCGAGGCTCCTTGTGAGCCACAGGCATGTCTGGTTTCTTTCAAGCCCTACCTGACCAATACACAAAATCCTGTCTGGGGTGGTGCACGCACCTCCCCTGGCAGGAAACCCTTTGTCCACACCTCCCAAGCTGGAAGGACTCCCAGCAGCAGGAGGGCAGACTTGTGTCTGTGGTGGCAGCATCCATTTTGTGGAGCTGAGGCTATGTCTGATTTTACCCGGGTTTCAGGTACTGTACATGTCGTGTCCCTCTAGAAGGGTGGAATGCTAACCCCGTCGCCAGAATTGGCGAGGGGTTAGTATTCCAATTTGTATGACACCTTACTCGACATGTTTTGATAAAGCCAAACCAAAGATAGCATTTAACCGCGAGGTTCATAATGCACTTAAGAGTATATGGTATGACGATATCTGGAAACAGTAGAAGGAAGTTGTTCCGACCACTGCAGACAGGCTCAGCTCATGCCAGAGCACCATCTCACATGGAACCAAGCACTCTGCCTTCAGGATTGTTAAGGCCTGCCATAGGAGTGACTTATAGGTTACCAGGTGTCCCATTTAAGGTTAGGTATAGGTATACTACACCTTAGTAAGAGGTGATTACACCAACTTACCCCAGCTGAGTGATCAGCCAGTTGTGTCAAATTGTTAGGCCAAGCCTGGGGTGGCATAATACATGCTTCAGCCCTTGGCAGGCCTTGGGTACACCAATGCCCTGGGTACCTAGTGTACACTGGTACAGGGGCTGACAGGGTGATCCAACCAATTGGGTATGTACCTAGGGTACATGGAGTCCATTTTAAAGAGAGAACAGCCAGGCTGAGATCCTGAATAGCAGGATCTCAGGCCAACTAAGTCGAAAAACCAGCTAGACACTAGGCAAAAATTTGGGGGTAACCATAGTCAGATATCCACCTTCCTACAGTCAGTGTCAGTCAGTCAGTGTCAGTCAGTCAGTGTCTGTCAGTCAGTGTCTGTCAGTGTCAGTCAGTGTCTGTCAGTATCAGTCAGTGTCTGTCAGTGTCAGTCAGTGTCTGTCAGTGTCTGTCAGTCAGTGTCTGTCAGTCAGTGTCTGGCAGTCAGTGTCAGTCACTGTCAGCCAGTCAGTGTCAGCCTGTGTCAGTCAGTTTCAGTCAGTGTCAGTCAGTCAGTGTCAGTCAGTCAGTGTCAGTCAGTATCAGTCAGTCAGTGTCAGTCAGTGTCAGCCAGTGTCAGCTAGTGTCAGTCAGCCAGTGTCAGTCAGTCAGTGTCGGTCAGTCAGTGTCAGTCAGTCAGTGTCAGTCAGTCAGTGTCAGTCAGAGTCAGTCAGTCAGTGTCAGTCAGTCAGTGTCAGTCAGTCAGTGTCTGTCAGTCAGTGTCTGTCAGTGTCAGTCAGTGTCTGTCAGTATCAGTCAGTGTCTGTCAGTGTCAGTCAGTGTCTGTCAGTGTCTGTCAGTCAGTGTCTGGCAGTCAGTGTCTGGCAGTCAGTGTCAGTCACTGTCAGCCAGTCAGTGTCAGCCTGTGTCAGTCAGTTTCAGTCAGTGTCAGTCAGTCAGTGTCAGTCAGTCAGTGTCAGTCAGAGTCAGTGTCAGTCAGTGTGCGTCAGTCAGAGAGTCAGTCAGTCAGTGTCAGTCAGTCAGTGTCAGTCAGTCAGTGTCAGTCAGTCAGTGTCAGTCAGTGTCAATCAGTGTTAGTCAGTTAGTCAGTGTCAGTCATTGTCAGTCAGTGTCAGTCAGTCAGTGTCAGTCAGTGTCAGTCAGTCAGTGTCAGTCAGTGTCAGTGTCAGTCAGTCAGTGTCAGTCAGTGTCAGTGTCAGTCAGTCAGTGTCAGTCAGTGTCAGTCAGTCAGTGTCAGTCAGTCAGTGTCAGTCAGTGTCAGTCAGTCAGTGTCAGTCAGTGTCAGCCAGTGTCAGCTAGTGTCAGTCAGCCAGCGTCAGTCAGTCAGTGTCGGTCAGTCAGTGTCAGTCAGTCAGTGTCAGTCAGTCAGTGTCAGTCAGAGTCAGTCAGTCAGTGTCAGTCAGTCAGTGTCAGTCAGTCAGTGTCTGTCAGTCAGTGTCTGTCAGTGTCAGTCAGTGTCTGTCAGTATCAGTCAGTGTCTGTCAGTGTCAGTCAGTGTCTGTCAGTGTCTGTCAGTCAGTGTCTGTCAGTCAGTGTCTGGCAGTCAGTGTCAGTCACTGTCAGCCAGTCAGTGTCAGCCTGTGTCAGTCAGTTTCAGTCAGTGTCAGTCAGTCAGTGTCAGTCAGTCAGTGTCTGTCAGTATCAGTCAGTCAGTGTCAGTCAGTCAGAAAGTCAGTCAGTCAGTGTCAGTCAGTGTCAGTCAGTCAGTGTCAGTCAGTGTCAGTCAGTCAGTGTCAGTCAGTCAGTGTCAGTCAGTATCAGTCAGTCAGTGTCAGTCAGTCGGAAAGTCAGTCAGTCGGTGTCAGTCAGTGTCAGTCAGTCAGTGTCAGTCAGTGTCTGTCAGTCAGTGTCTGTCAGTCAGTGTCTGGCAGTCAGTGTCTGGCAGTCAGTGTCAGTCACTGTCATCCAGTCAGTGTCAGCTAGTGTCAGTCAGTGTCAGTCAGTGTCAGTCAGTCAGTATCAGTCAGTCAGTGTCAGTCAGTCGGAGAGTCAGTCAGTCAGTGTCAGTCAGTCAGTGTCAGTCAGTGTCAGTCAGTGTCAGTCAGTGTCAGTCAGTCAGTGTCAGTCAGTCAGTGTCAGTCAGTGTCAGTCAGAGTCAGTGTCAGTCAGAGTCAGTCAGTCAGTGTCAGTCAGTCAGTGTCAGTCAAAGTCAGTCAGTGTCAGTCAGTCAGTCAGTGTCAGTCAGTGTCAGTCAGTGTCAGTCAGTCAGTGTCAGTCAGTCAGTGTCAGTCAGTCAGTGTCAGTCAGTGTCAGTCAGTGTCAGTCAGTCAGTGTCAGTCAGTGTCAGTGTCAGTCAGTCAGTGTCAGTCAGTGTCAGTCAGTCAGTGTCAGTCAGTGTCAGTATCAGTCAGTCAGTGTCAGTCAGTGTCAGTGTCAGTCAGTCAGTCAGTGTCAGTCAGTGTCAGTCAGTGTCAGTCAGTCAGTGTCAGTCAGTCAGTGTCAGCCAGTCAGTGTCAGTCAGTGTCAGTCAGTGTCAGCCAGTGTCAGTCAGTCAGTGTCAGTCAGTCAGTGTCAGTCAGTCAGTGTCAGTCAGTGTCAGTCAGTGTCAGTCAGTGTCAGTCAGTCAGTGTCAGTCAGAGTCAGTTTCAGTCAGTGTCAGTCAGTGTCAGTCAGTCGGAGAGTCAGTCAGTCAGTGTCAGTCAGTCAGTGTCAGTCAGTCTCAGTCAGTTACAGTCAGTCGGAGAGTCAGTCAGTCAGTGTCAGTCAGTCAGTGTCAGTCAGTGTCAGTCAGTGTCAGTCAGTCAGTGTCAGTCAGTGTCAGTCAGTCAGTGTCAGTCAGTGTCAGTGTCAGTCAGTCAGTGTCAGTCAGTGTCAGTGTCAGTCAGTGTCAGTCAGTCAGTGTCAGTCAGTGTCAG
The DNA here is from genome assembly GCF_964204655.1 of Triturus cristatus. Classification (NCBI taxonomy): domain Eukaryota; kingdom Metazoa; phylum Chordata; class Amphibia; order Caudata; family Salamandridae; genus Triturus; species Triturus cristatus. The sequence continues at coordinate 661,458 of NW_028188052.1, forward strand.
TCAGTCAGTGTCAGTCAGTGTCAGTCAGTGTCAGTGTCAGTCAGTCAGTGTCAGTCAGTGTCAGTCAGTGTCAGTCAGACAGTGTCAGTCAGTGTCAGTGTCAGTCAGTCCGTGTCAGTCAGTCAGTGTCAGTCAGTCAGTGTCAGTCAGTGTCAGTTAGTCAGTGTCAGTCAATCACTGAAAGCCAGTCAGTGTCAGTCAGTGTCAGCCAGTGTCAGTCAGTGTCAGTCAGTGTCAGTCAGTCAGTGTCAGTCAGTCAGTGTCAGTTAGTCAGTGTCAGTCAGTGTCAGTCAGTCAGTGTCAGTCAGTGTCTGTCAGTCAGTGTCAGTCAGTCAGTGTCAGTCAGTCAGTGTCAGTCAGAGTCAGTGTCAGTCAGTGTCAGTCAGTTTCAGTCAGTCGGAGAGTCAGTGTCAGTCAGTCAGTCAGTGTCAGTCAGTTGGAGAGTCAGTCAGTCACTGTCAGCCAGTCAGTGTCAGTCAGTCAGTGTCAGTCAGTGTCAGTCAGTCAGTGTCAGTCAGTCAGTGTCAGTCAGAGTCAATGTCAGTCAGTGTCAGTCAGTCTGAGAGTCAGTCAGTCAGTGTCAGTCAGTCAGTGTCTGTCAGTCCGTGTCAGTCAGTCGGAGAGTAAGTCAGTGTCAGTCAGTCAGTGTCAGTCAGTCGGAGAGTCATTCAGTCAGTGTCTGTCAGTCAGTGTCAGTCTGTCGGAGAGTCAGTCAGTAAGTGTCAGTCAGTCAGTGTCAGTCAGTGTCAGTCAGTGTCAGTCAGTCAGTGTCAGTCAGTGTCAGTCAGTGTCAGCCAGTGTCAGTCAGCCAGTGTCAGTCAGTGTGTGTCAGTGTGTGTCAGTCAGTGTCAGTCAGTCAGTGTCAGCCAGTGTCAGTCAGCCAGTGTCAGCCAGTGTGTGTCAGTGTGTGTCAGTCAGTGTCAGTCAAAGTCAGTGTCAGTCAGTGTCAGTCAATCAGTCAGTGTCAGTCAGTGTCAGTCAGTCAAAGAGTCAGTCAGTCAGTGTCAGTCAGTCAGTCAGTGTCAGTCAGTCTGTGTCAGCCAGTCAGTGTCAGTTAGTTTCAGTCAGTCAGTGTCAGTCAGTCAGTCAGTGTCAGTCAGTGTCAGTCAGTGTCAGCCAGTGTCAGTCAGCCAGTGTCAGTTAGTGTGTGTCAGTGTGTGTCAGTCAGTGTCAGTCAGTGTCAGTCAGTCTGTGTCAGTCAGTGTCAATCAGTCAGTGTCAGTCAGTGTCAATCAGTCAGTCAGTGTCAGTCAGTCAGTGTCAGTCAGAGTCAGTGTCAGTCAGTGTCAGTCAGTCGGTGAGTCAGAAAGTGTCAGTCAGTCAGTGTCTGTCAGTCAGTGTCTGTCAGTGTCAGTCAGTGTCTGTCAGTCAGTGTCTGTCAGTATCAGTCAGTGTCAGTCAGTCAGTGTCTGTCAGTGTCAGTCAGTGTCTGTCAGTGTCTGTCAGTCAGTGTCTGTCAGTCAGTGTCTGTCAGTCAGTGTCAGTCACTGTCAGCCAGTCAGTGTCAGCCATTGTCAGCCAGTGTCAGTCAGTGTCAGTCAGTCAGTGTCAGTCAGTCAGTGTCAGTCAGTGTCTGTCAGTCAGTGTCTGTCAGTCAGTGTCTGTCAGTCAGTGTCAGTCACTGTCAGCCAGTCAGTGTCAGCCATTGTCAGCCAGTGTCAGTCAGTGTCAGTCAGTCAGTGTCAGTCAGTCAGTGTCAGTCAGTGTCAGTCAGTGTCAGTCAGTGTCAGTCAGTCAGTATCAGTCAGTCAGTGTCAGTCAGTGTCAGTCAGTCAGTGTCAGTCAGTCGGTGAGTCAGTCAGTCAGTGTCAGTCAGTGTCAGTCAGTCAGTGTCAGTCAGTGTCAGTCAGTCAGTGTCAGTCAGTCTCAGTCAGTCAGTGTCAGTCAGTCAGTGTCAGTCAGTCAGTGTCAGTCAGTGTCAATCAGTGTTAGTCAGTTAGTCAGTGTCAGTCAGTGTCAGTCAGTGTCAGTCAGTCAGTGTCAGTCAGTGTCAGTCAGTCAGTGTCAGTCAGTGTCAGTGTCAGTCAGTCAGTGTCAGTCAGTGTCAGTGTCAGTCAGTCAGTGTCAGTCAGTGTCAGTCAGTGTCAGTCAGTGTCAGTCAGTCAGTGTCAGTCAGTCAGTGTCAGTCAGTGTCAGTCAGTGTCAGTCAGTCAGTGTCAGTCAGTGTCAGCCAGTGTCAGCTAGTGTCAGTCAGTCAGTGTCAGTCAGTGTCAGTCAGTGTCAGTCAGTCAGTGTCAGTCAGTCAGTGTCAGTCATTGTCAGTCAGTCAGTGTCAGTCAGTGTCAGCCAGTGTCAGCTAGTGTCAGTCAGCCAGTGTCAGTCAGTCAGTGTCGGTCAGTCAGTGTCAGTCAGTCAGTGTCAGTCAGTCAGTGTCAGTCAGAGTCAGTCAGTCAGTGTCAGTCAGTCAGTGTCAGTCAGTCAGTGTCTGTCAGTCAGTGTCTGTCAGTGTCAGTCAGTGTCTGTCAGTATCAGTCAGTGTCTGTCAGTGTCAGTCAGTGTCTGTCAGTGTCTGTCAGTCAGTGTCTGTCAGTCAGTGTCTGTCAGTCAGTGTCAGTCACTGTCAGCCAGTCAGTGTCAGCCTGTGTCAGTCAGTTTCAGTCAGTGTCAGTCAGTCAGTGTCAGTCAGTATCAGTCAGTCAGTGTCAGTCAGTCGGAAAGTCAGTCAGTCAGTGTCAGTCAGTGTCAATCAGTCAGTGTCAGTCAGTGTCAGTCAGTCAGTGTCAGTCAGTGTCAGTCAGTGTCAGTCAGTCAGTGTCAGTCAGTCAGTGTCAGTCAGTGTCAGTCAGAGTCAGTGTCAGTCAGAGTCAGTCAGTCAGTGTCAGTCAGTCAGTGTCAGTCAGTGTCTGTCAGTGTCAGTCAGTCAGTATCAGTCAGTCAGTGTCAGTCAGTCGGAGAGTCAGTCAGTCAGTGTCAGTCAGTGTCAGTCAGTCAGTGTCAGTCAGTGTCAGTCAGTCAGTGTCAGTCAGTGTCAGTCAGAGTCAGTGTCAGTCAGAGTCAGTCAGTCAGTGTCAGTCAGTCAGTGTCAGTCAGTGTCAGTCAGTCTGTGTCAGTCAGTGTCAGTCAGTGTCAGTCAGTCAGTGTCAGTCAGTCAGTGTCAGTCAGTGTCAGTCAGTCAGTGTCAGTGTCAGTCAGTCAATGTCAGTCAGTGTCAGTCAGTCAGTGTCAGTGTGAGAAGTTAGCCTGGTATATGATGCTCACTAGTTAAAGTGATCACCTTGTACCATGCCAAGCAACCCTTATGGTGTGGTTGTAAGTCAACCTTTTCGGACTAGCTGCCCTAGTGGTAGCGTAGGCTAAGCAGTCTTTGAGGCTAAACTCGTGAAGCGTGTTAAGCCAGCTGTTTTACCAAATGTAACCCCCTTTTATACCAATGAAAGGACACCACACAGATATATATTCAAAATATATATGTATTTATTTCTCAAAGTAACCCCTAGTCTCTTTATGAGCACAGGAGCACAAATCGTCAAACAAGATTACAGTAGAATACACAGAAGTTGCACTTTATATGGATAGGCCCTGGTGGCCGCTCGAACCATATACTAAAATAGTGGTATAAGTGCCACGAACAGAAAAGGGAAAAGGCCTAGGGCCTCTAGAATCGCTGGGCCTACAAGGAGCTAACTTCAGTTAGTGACCAGGAGGTCCACGGGGTGCGTGTGCAGAGCAAATAGTCACACGCGTGCTCCCATAGGTTTCAATGGGTGCGTACAAAGTACAAAGTTACTGCAAAGAGGATCTTCCGGATGGACTAGGAACTCAAGATTGGAAACACAGACACTAGAGATGATACTCTACACTTGGGCACCGGAGTGCCAACTTTACCTCACCCACAGGAAGCGGGTGCATAGGTGTCGAAGTGCGTCGGGTTTCTTCTATCTGTTCCGTGGAGCCTGTGGACAAAGATGCTGCAGGCGGTCGGTCCGGGAGAGATGCGGTGGATCCAAGAGTGGATCGGAGTTGTAGAAGACCTGTAAGCAGAGGGGACAGTGTTCACAGTCACTAGCCAGTGACCAGCGTGGCACCAGGTGGGTACCAGGCAATGTCGGGTGCAAACAGGAAGAAAGGTGTAGCTTGTCTCTGCAGCCACGTGGTCCCTGGAGGTCGACGACGTCCAGGAGTCGGTTCACAAGCTGTCCCACGCAGGTTCTCGCTGTCGGCGGTGTCGGCGACTTGATTGAAGCAAACAAGCCTTGGCAAAAGCAATTGTTGTGGAGAACAAGATAAGCTGATGGTTCTGACCAGCAAGTTCAGAGGGACTGCTCCTTTGGAGGGGAGCAAGGGCCAGTCTGGAGCAACCAGACCAGCGGTGTATTTCTTGAAGTTCGTCGCAAAGATGGCTACTAGCCAGCGGGCCAGCAACCGGTTAGGCGCGTCGAGTGGCAAAATGCAGAAGGGCCCCACGCAGATCGTGGAGATGCTGGAGGGCTCACCTTTGGTGCAGATGCTGCTCGAGGGTTGGGCTTCTCAGATCCCAAAGCACAACTTGGAGGGAGCCTCGGTTGTTGCGCTTGCAGCTTGTCGTCGTCGTTCCAAGATGGCTGGCTCCACATGTCTCGGTGCCTCCACGGGTCTCTTCTTTTCAGGGACTGTGGATCGGGCGGTGAGAGGTCTGGAGGTCCAGGTCTTGTCAGTCTCTGGGCTCGGGCTCCGGCGGGAGGCGGCAGCAAAGCAGACGTTGATTTGCTGGATGGTGCTTGCGTTAGCAAGGTGGTCACTCCCTGACCACAGGGGAGTTTTCCTTCAGTCTTCTGTGCAGCAGAATGTCGAAGTTCCCGTCTTCTTCTTAGTTTCAAGTTGATTCTAGGATGTCTGAAGTCTTAGGACACAGCTCCTACCTTTAAGCGGATTCTAGGGGCCGGACTACCTGCTAGGTCCCTCCCTATGGGTGGGACCAGGAAGGGGGGTGGTTACACCCCCAATCCTTTGTCCAGCTCGCCCCAGGCCCGGGACTGGTGTGCCCCAGGACCGGTTTGAACTGGCATATGCACCGAGGCTCCTTGTGAGCCACAGGCATGTCTGGTTTCTTTCAAGCCCTACCTGACCAATACACAAAATCCTGTCTGGGGTGGTGCATGCACCTCCCCTGGCAGGAAACCCTTTGTCCACACCTCCCAAGCTGGAAGGACTCCCAGCAGCAGGAGGGCAGACTTGTGTCTGTGGTGGCAGCATCCATTTTGTGGAGCTGAGGCTATGTCTGATTCTACCCGGGTTTCAGGTACTGTACATGTCGTGTCCCTCTAGAAGGGTGGAATGCTAACCCCGTCGCCAGAATTGGCGAGGGGTTAGTATTCCAATTCGTATGACACCTTACTCGACATGTTTTGATAAAGCCAAACCAAAGATAGCATTTAACCGTGAGGTTCATAATGCACTTAAGAGTATATGGTATGACGATATCTGGAAACAGTAGAAGGAAGTTGTTCCGACCACTGCAGACAGGCTCAGCTCATGCCAGAGCACCATCTCACATGGAACCAAGCACTCTGCCTTCAGGATTGTTAAGGCCTGCCATAGGAGTGACTTATAGGTTAACATGTGTCCCATTTAAGGTTAGGTATAGGTATACTACACCTAAGTAAGAGGTGGTTACACCAACTTACCCCAGCTGAGTGATCAGCCAGTTGTGTCAAATTTGTTAGGCCAAGCCTGGGGTGGCATAATACATGCTTCAGCCCCTGGCAGGCCTTGGGTACACCAATGCCCTGGGTACCTAGTGTACACTGGTACAGGGGCTGACAGGGTGATCCACTTCCAATTGGTTATGCACCTAGGGTGCATAGTGTTAATTTAGTAGAGAGAACAGCAGGCTGGGGGTCTGATTGGCAGGCCCCCAGCCTCAATATGTCAAAAACCAGTGAAGCAAAAAGCAAAAATTTGGGGTGACCATAGGATAGCAGACCCTACTCTCCTACAGTCAGTGTCAGTCAGTCAGTGTCTGTCAGTGTCAGTCAGTGTCTGTCAGTGTCTGTCAGTCAGTGTCTGTCAGTCAGTGTCCGTCAGTCAGTGTCAGTCACTGTCAGCCAGTCAGTGTCAGCCAGTGTCAGCCAGTGTCAGTCAGTGTCAGTCAGTCAGTGTCAGTCAGTCAGTGTCAGTCAGTGTCAGTCAGTGTCAGTCAGTCAGTGTCAGTCAGTCAGTGTCAGTCAGAGTCAGTGTCAGTCAGTGTCAGTCAGTGTGCATCAGTCGTAGAGTCAGTCAGTCAGTGTCAGTCAGTCAGTGTCAGTCAGTGTCAGTCAGTCAGTGTCAGTTAGTCAGTGTCAGTCAGTCAGTGTCAGTCAGAGTCAGTGTCAGTCAGTGTCAGTCAGTGTGCGTCAGTCGTAGAGTCAGTCAGTCAGTGTCAGTCAGTCAGTGTCAGTCAGAGTCAGTGTCAGTCAGTGTCAGTCAGTGTGCGTCAGTCGTAGAGTCAGTCAGTCAGTGTCAGTCAGTCAGTGTCTGTCAGTCAGTGTCAGTCAGTCAGTGTCTGTCAGTCAGTGTCAATCAGTCAGTCAGTGTCAGTCAGTCAGTGTCAGTCAGAGTCAGTGTCAGTCAGTGTCAGTCAGTCGGAGAGTCAGTCAGTGTCAGTCAGTCAGTGTCTGTCAGTCAGTGTCTGTCGGTGTCAGTCAGTGTCTGTCAGTCAGTGTGTGTCAGTATCAGTCAGTGTCAGTCAGTCAGTGTCTGTCAGTGTCAGTCAGTGTCTGTCAGTGTCTGTCAGTCAGTGTCTGTGAGTCAGTGTCTGTCAGTCAGTGTCAGTCACTGTCAGCCAGTCAGTGTCAGCCAGTGTCAGCCAGTGTCAGTCAGTGTCAGTCAGTCAGTGTCAGTCAGTCAGTGTCAGTCAGTGTCAGTCAGTGTCAGTCAGTGTCAGTCAGTCAGTATCAGTCAGTCAGTGTCAGTCAGTGTCAGTCAGTCAGTGTCAGTCAGTCAGTCAGTCAGTGTCAGTCAGTCGGTGAGTCAGTCAGTCAGTATCAGTCAGTGTCAGTCAGTCAGTGTCAGTCAGTGTCAGTCAGTTTCAGTCAGTCAGTATCAGTTAGTCTTAGTCAGTCAGTCTCAGTCAGTCAGTCTCATTCAGTCAGTGTCAGTCAGTCAGTCTCAGTCAGTGTCAGTCAGAGTCAGTGTCAGTCAGTGTCAGTCAGTCAGTGTCAGTCAGTCAGTGTCAGTGAGTGTCAATCAGTGTTAGTCAGTTAGTCAGTGTCAGTCAGTGTCAGTCAGTGTCAGTCAGTCAGTGTCAGTCAGTGTCAGTCAGTCAGTGTCAGTCAGTGTCAGTGTCAGTCAGTCAGTGTCAGTCAGTGTCAGTGTCAGTCAGTCAGTGTCAGTCAGTGTCAGTCAGTCAGTGTCAGTCAGTCAGTGTCAGTCAATGTCAGTCAGTGTCAGTCAGTGTCAGTCAGTCAGTGTCAGTCAGTGTCAGCCAGTGTCAGCCAGTGTCAGTCAGCCAGTGTCAGTCAGTCAGTGTCGGTCAGTCAGTGTCAGTCAGTCAGTGTCAGTCAGTCAGTGTCAGTCAGTGTCAGTCAGTCAGTGTCAGTCAGAGTCAGTGTCTGTCAGTGTCAGTCAGTGTGCGTCAGTCGGAGAGTCAGTCAGTCATTGTCAGTCAGTCAGTGTCTGTCAGTCAGTGTCAGTCAGGCAGTGTCTGTCAGTCAGTGTCAGTCAGTCAGAGAGTCAGTCAGTCAGTGTCAGTCAGTCAGTGTCAGTAAGTCAGTGTCTGTCAGTCAGTGTCTTTCAGTGTCAGTCAGTGTCTGTCAGTCAGTGTCTGTCAGTATCAGTCAGTGTCTGTCTGTCAGTGTCTGTCAGTGTCAGTCAGTGTGCGTCAGTCGGAGAGTCAGTCAGTCAGTGTCAGTCAGTCAGTGTCTGTCAGTCAGTATCATTCAGGCAGTGTCTGTCAGTCAGTGTCAGTCAGTCAGAGAGTCAGTCAGTCAGTGTCAGTCAGTCAGTGTCAGTCAGTCAGTGTCTGTCAGTCAGTGTCTGTCAGTGTCTGTCAGTCAGTGTCTGTCAGTGTCTGTCAGTGTCTGTCAGTCAGTGTCTGTCAGTCAGTGTCTGGCAGTCAGTGTCTGGCAGTCAGTGTCAGTCACTGTCATCCAGTCAGTGTCAGCTAGTGTCAGTCAGTGTCAGTCAGTGTCAGTCAGTCAGTGTCAGTCAGTCAGTGTCAGTCAGTGTCAGTCAGTCAGTATCAGTCAGTCAGTGTCAGTCAGTCGGAGAGTCAGTCAGTCAGTGTCAGTCAGTGTCAGTCAGTCAGTGTCAGTCAGTGTCAGTCAGTCAGTGTCAGTCAGTGTCAGTCAGAGTCAGTGTCAGTCAGAGTCAGTCAGTCAGTGTCAGTCAGTCAGTGTCAGTCAATGTCAGTCAGTGTCAGTCAGTCAGTCAGTGTCAGTCAGTGTCAGTCAGTGTCAGTCAGTCAGTGTCAGTCAGTCAGTGTCAGACAGTGTGAGAAGTTGGCCTGGTATATGATGCTCACTAGTTAAAGTGATCACCTTGTACCATGCCTGTGAGAAGTTGGCCTGATATGTAGTGCTCACTATTCTAGTGATCACTGTGTATCATTCCAAACGACCCTTATTGATGATTGGTTGTAAGTCAACCTTTTAGACCAGCTATCCTAGTAGCGTGGATACGAGCAGTCTTAGGCTAAACTCTAGAGGGCGTGTTAAGCCAGCTGTTTACCATCACATATACCCCTTGAACACCAAGTGAAAGGACACCACACAAGTTGTTATGAAAATAAAAGGATATTTATTTATGACAAGACTACCCTGGCTCTTTATGAGTCAGGGAGCTAAGCACACTACAAAACTCTTAGGAAAATACTTCAGTTGCACAATTTACACAAATGCCCGAGGGGCACGAGGAACCATCTACACTAACAGTGAAATGCGAATGGTTAGAGTCTGGAGATACTGATTCCGGAGTGATCCGATCAGTGGGACTAAACGAAAAAGGAACTGGACACTTGTAGAGCGAACCTGCGATGGAGCACCGAGATGCTCGAGTTACCTAGCCCGGAGGCTGCGGCTGCGTGAAGTTCGTCAAGATGTCGGGAGTCCTCGTGTAGTCTCAGGAGCCTGAAAGAAGAAGTTGCTGGCAGGCGACCAGTGACGATGTTCAGAGCGATCCAAGCCTGGATCGGTGGTGAAGGAAAACCTGAAAGCAGAGGGGACTCAGTTCTCAACCGCTAGCCAGCGATCGTGTGGGTACCAGGAGGGTACCGGCTGAAGTCACCTCGACCAGGTGAGTGGGTGACGTCGGACTCGGCTGTTCCTCGGACCAGGAGGCGCGGCGGCGACCAAGATGGAGGGCGAGCTGTCCCACGAAGGTGTCTGCTGTCGATGATGCTGGGCCCAGGAAGGGGCAGCGGATCTTGGCAGTGGCCACCCAAGCGGGGGAGTCAAGATGGCGTCGGGAGTGGACCAGGAGGGTCCGTGGTACTCCTCCGTTGAAGGGGAGCAAGAGCCAGTCTGGAGCAACCAGACTAGTGATGAAACAATCGTGGTGCGTCGTGAAGAGGGCCACAAGCCGGTCGGCAAGTGGTCGAACAACGCGGTGAACAACAAGGAGCGGAAGGGCCCCCACGCAGATCTCGGGGATGCTGGGGAGGCAGACTTCGATGCTGGAGCTGCTCAGGGTTAGGGCTTCTCAAACCCTAGGTGCACTCACTCGAGGGTCCCTCGGTGGGCGTGCTAGATAAGCGTCGTGCAGTTTCTGAAGATAGCCGGTCCCGCAGGTCTCGTCACACCTACGACTCTCAGCTGAGCTGATGAGGGAGGTAAAAGGTCAGAGATGGCAGGGAACTCGGGTCTCGTCGAGCTGGGCAGTCTTGATCCGTAGGAGAGACTTACAGCAAACCGCAAGCGCTTAGATGGTGCCTGCTGGTGCAGGGTGGCTACTCCTTAGCCACAAGGGAGAGTCTTCAGAAATAGTCAAGAGTTCCTTTCGTGGAAAGTAGTTCGTGATTCGGAGTTATCCGATTATCTGATTATCCAATTTGGGAAGGGGACTCGCTCCTACCTTTATTCTAAGAAAAAGGGGCTGGCCCGTGACTAGGTTCTACCTATGGGTGGAGCCAGGAGGGGGGTGGTTACACCCCTATCCTTTGTCCGGCTTCGCGCCAGCTCAGGGGCTGGTGTGCCCCCGAAACTGGTTTGAGCCGGGCTATGCACAGTGAGCACCGGGGTGCCACTTGCAGTCACCTTCCTTTCAGCCCTGCCTACCTGGGATACACAAACCCTGTCTGGGACGGTGCTAACACCGCCCTCGACAGGAAACCCTTTGTCCAAGCTCCCCTTGCTGGAAGGTCCCCCAGCAGCAGGAGGTCAGACTTGTGTCTGGTGGCAGCATCCATTTTGTGATGCTGAGGCTTGAGTCAACTTTAACCGGGGTTCAAGGTTACTTCCATGTCGTGTCCCTCTAAAAGGGGGGAATGCTAACCCCGTCACCAGGACTGGCGAGGGGTTCGTATTCCCATTCGTATGACACCTTACTCGACATGTATAGGTGATGCGATGCCAAAGTTAGCAAATAACCGCAAGGATTATAATGCCTTAAAAGTAGTTGGCCCGCGTCACCATGGAACGGCTATTAGGGCTTGGTTCCGCAAGCCGTCGACGGGCTCAGCTCGCGCCAGAGCACCGTCCCACATGATTCCCTGCACTCTGCCTTCAGGATTGATAAGGCCTGCTATAGGAGTGACTGATAGGAATCCATGTGTCCATTTTAGGGTTTAGGTGTAGGAATACTACACCTACAGCAACGGGTGATTACACCACGTGGCCCCAGCTGTCGTGCAGCCAGTTGTGTCAGATTTGGGCGGCCATTCCAGGGGTGGCATAATACATGCTTCAGCCCCTGGTAGGCCCTGCGTACACCGATGCCCTGGATACCTGTGGTATGCTGAGACAGGGACTGACAAGGTGGCCCAGTTCCAATTAGTGGATGCACCTAACGTACATGTGTGTTAATTTCGAGAGAGAACAGCTAGGCTGTGGGTCTGATTGGCAGGCCCACAGCCGGAGAAAGTCGTAACCCAATGAAGCAAAAGCAAAAAATCTGGGTGATCATAGGATTGCAGACCCTACTCTCCTACATGACCCCCCCCCAAACTTTGGGACAATAAGCTAACCTTGACCAGGTGAGTCTTCTTGCTCTAAGTGGAAATACCTGGAGAGCCCATCTGCATTGCCATGATCAGTGCCAGGTCTATGCTCCACTGTGAAGTCCATCCCCTGTAGGGAAATGGACCACCTAAGTAGCTTGGGGTTTTCACCCTTCATTTGATTTAGCCACAAGAGGGGCTTATGGTCGGTCTGAATCTTGAAGTGAGTGCCAAACAAGTATGGCCTCAACTTCTTCAGGGCCCAAACCACAGCAAAGGCCTCCCTCTCAATAGCTGACCAATTCTTCTCTCTGGGGGTCAGCCTCCTGCTAATAAAAGCTATGGGCTGGTCATGACCATCAAAATTCAGTTGCGATAGAACAGCTCCCACACCCAGCTCCGAAGCGTCTGTTTGGACAATGAATGGTTTGGAGTAGTCTGGACTCTTTAGGATAGGTGCTGTGCACATGGCCCGCTTTAGGTCATCGAACGCCTTCTGACAGCTTGCTGTCCACTGAACTTTTTTTGGCATCTTTTTACTTGTCAGGTCGTTTAGCGGGGTCACAATGGATCCATAATTTCTGACAAATTTCCGGTAATAACCAGTCAGGCCCAAGAAAGCTCGAACCTGAGTCTGGGTGGTTGGAGGAGCCCAGTCCAGGATGGCCTGTATTTTGCTCTCCAACGGTTGAACCTGGCCTCCACCTACAAGGTGGCCCAGGTATACAACCTGTGTCTGCCCTATCTGGCACTTGGTGGCCTTGATAGTGAGGCCTGCCTTCTGCAGGGCCTCTAACACTTTCCTCAGGTGGACCAGGTGATCCTCCCAGGTGGAGCTAAAGACAGCGATATCGTCCAGATACGCCGCACAGAAGTCGTCCAACCCAGTGAGAACTCCATTCACCAGCCTTTGGAAGGTGGCAGGTGCATTTTTCAAACCAAAGGGCATTACCACGAACTGATAATGCCTACCCGGGGTAGAAAATGCTGTTTTGGGCTTTGCCTCCTCAGCTAACCTGATTTGCCAATACCCAGCTGTCAGGTCAAACGTACTTAAGTAGTTGGCCGAGGCCAACCGGTCGATAAGTTCGTCTGCTCTTGGTATCGGGTGGGCGTCGGTCTTAGTGACCGCATTGAGACCTCTGTAGTCCACGCAAAACCTCATCTCTTTCTTACCGCCCTGGGTGTGAGGTTTCGGCACGAGCACTACGGGACTAGCCCAGGGGCTGTCCGAGGGTTCAATGACTCCCAGCTCCAACATTTTCTGCACCTCTGTCTTGATGCAGTCTCTGACATGATCAGGTTGTCGATAGATTTTATTCTTTACGGGCAGACTGTCCCCAGTGTCGACCTCGTGGGTACACCACTTGGTCTGACTGGGTGTCAGAGAGAACATATGTCGAAAGGATTGAAGAACCTGTTTACAATCCTCTTGTTGATGTCCAGAGAGGCTGCCACAAAAGACAACACCATCTACTGATCCATCGTCAGGGTTCTGAGAGAGCAGGTCCGGGAGAGGGTCACTCTCCTCCTCCTGTCCCTCATCTGTGGCCATGAGCAAGCCCATGCCCTCCCTGTCGACATATGCCTTGAGCCTGTTTACGTGGAGCACCCTGTGGGGGCTCCGGGGAGTTCCCAGGTCTACCAGGTAGGTGACCTCTCCCTTTTGCTCAATGATCGTGTGGGGCCCAGACCATTTGTCTTTGAGTGCTGCTGGGGCCACTGGCTCCAGCACCCACACCTTCTGTCCAGGCTGATACACAGTCAGGACAGCCTTTTGGTCGTGCCAAGTTTTCTGTAATTCTTGGCTCGCCTCAAGGTTTTTAGACGCCTTTTCCATGTACTCCGCCATCCGCGAGCGGAGACCGAGCACATAGTCCACAATGTTTGATGCCGGCTTTCTGAGAGGTCTCTCCCATCCTTCCTTTACCAAACAAAGGGGTCCCCTTACAGGATATCCGAACAGAAGCTCAAAAGGGCTGTAGCCAACCCCCTTCTGCGGGACCTCTCTGTAGGCGAACAAGAGGCAGGGTATCAGGACATCCCATCTCCGCCGAAGCTTTTCAGGTAGTCCGTGAATCATCCCTTTTAGGGTCCGGTTGAATCTCTCAACCAGCCCATTGCATTGTGGGTGATAGGGTGTGGTGAACTTGTAGTTGACACCACATTCCTTCCACATAGCAGTCAGATATCCCGACATGAAGTTTGCACCTCTGTCTGAGACGACCTCCTTAGGGAAGCCCACTCTGGACAACACTCCAAGTAGGGCCCGTGCCACCACAGGTGCCGTAGTGGTCCTAAGGGGAATAGCTTCAGGATACCTGGTGGCGTGGTCCACCACCACCAGTATAAACTTGTGCCCTGATGCTGTCTGGGGTTCCATTGGTCCGACAATGTCGATCCCCACTCGTTCAAAGGGTACCCCCACCACTGGTAGTGGTATGAGGGGGGCCTTTGTCGTGCCACCTGACTTACCACTGGCTTGGCAAGTGACACAGGAGCGGCAAAACTCCTTCGTATCTTCGGACATGTGGGGCCAGTGAAAGTGTGGAACAATTCTGTCCCAAGTCTTACTCTGGCCTAAGTGACCTGCAAGGGGAATCTCGTGGGCCAAGGTGAGAAGGAAACCTCTCAGAGACAAGGGGATGACCAGCCTCCTGGTCGCACCAGGTTTGGGGTCTCTTGCCTCAGAGTACAGGAGTCCATCGTCCCAGTACACTTTGTGGGTACCCGTGGCGTTCCCTGCAGCCTCAGCAGCGGCCTGCTGTCTGAGGGGTTCAAGTGAGGGGCAGTCTAACTGTGCCTTCCCCAGGTCTTCCCTGGAGGGTCCCCCTGAGCCCAGAAACTCAACCTGACCAGGTTCAAGCTCTTGCGGCTCAGTTTCCCTCAGTTCTTTAAGGTCAGCCTCCTCGGAGACTTGATCCACGACCTGGGGCAAGGGGGAAGGCGAAGCCTTACCCTTACTGCTCCTTTGCTTGGAAGGTGTCTGGTCCGTTCTTCCAGGATCCAGCACCTGTTCAGTGGGGCATCTTTTGGCCTGTGACCTGGTCACAGCAAGGACATGTGCTGGCAAACCTAACATTTCCATGTGAGTCCTCTGCTCCACTTCTGACCATTGTGACATTTCCAAATCATTGCCCAACAGACATTCTACGGGGAGGTCTGAACTAACCACAACCTTTTTCGGGCCACTTACCCCTCCCCAGGAGAAATCAACAACTGCCATACTGTGATTGGTAGTGACGTTGCTGGCATTGGTCACTAGGTAACTGGTACCTAGCATGATCTGTCCAGGGTCCACGAAGTTAGGCGTCACCATGGTGACACTGGCACACGTGTCCCTGTAGGCCTGGGCCACTCTTCCATTTATCAAAGGTGTCTGTCTGTATTTGCCCAAAGTGTTGGGACTGGCATCAGGGGACATATCCATATCCCCTGTACAGACAAGGACGGCCTGAGTGAGCGTGCCGACTAAGTCGTCACTCCCCTCGGTTCCCAAGGTTAACCCAACTAATGCCTTGGAAGGCGCACTACCACTGCTGACTGTACTAGGGGGCGCAGGTGCCTTAGGGGCTGCAGTGGTAGGAGTTTGCCCTCCTTTCTTGGTGCACTCACTAAACCAGTGAGTCTTACTTTTACAGTATTGGCACCACCTTTTTGACTGGCCTTCTTGAGTCTTCTTCTTCTGTGAAGCCTGACCCCCACCCTCTTTGGTTTGTTGGGGACCTGTCGAAGACTTCTGGTCATTTTGTTCGTTCTTGTTACCCTTTTGGTCTGCTTTCTTCTGACCACCCTGGTTCTGATTCTGGTTCTGCTTGACCCTTGTTCTGACCCATCTGTCTGCCTTCTTTCCCAATTCTTGGGGAGAGGTCAGATCCGAGTCGACAAGGTGCTGATGCAACAATTGGTTCTGACAGTTGTTTAAAATCTGTTCTCGCATGATAAGATTGTACAATCCTGTGTAATCAGTAACCTTGCTACCCAGCAACCAGCCTTCCAAAGCCTTAGTGGCACAATCGACAAAGTCAGCCCAATCCTGAGACTGAATTTTCTGGGTGTCCCGGAACAGCACCCGGTACTGTTCCGTGGTTAAGCCGAACCCATCAATCAGTGTGTTCTTCAGGACTTGGTAGTTGTTAGCATCCTCAGCTCTTGTAGTGAGGAGCTTGTCCCTTCCTTTACCTTCAAAGGAAAGCCACAGTATAGCTGCCCACTGACTTGGGGGGACGCACTGGACAGTGCAGGCCCTCTCCAAGGCAGTTATCCACTTGTGGATGTCGTCCCCTTGTTTAAAGGGGGGCACTATTTTACTCAGGTGTCTAGTGTCTATACCCCTGTCTTTCTCTCTATTGAGAATGCTGCCACCAGTGGGATCTAACCCACTTAATTTCTGCTCTCGGGCTAAGGCAAGTCTTTCTTTGGCGAGGGCAAGTTCTTCCCGCTCGATCCTCAGATTGACCTCCCGCATCTTCGCTTCATGCTCCCTCCTCTGAGGGGAAGTCATTCCTCTCTGAGAAGGTGCCTGAGAGATATGTGTATGAACCGATCTGCCAGAGCCCCTGGAGAGAGACCTAGCTCGTCCGTTCCCAAGGTTAAGCCTGCTTGAGCGTGGGCCCGGGGCTCCCCCAGTTCCATTCTCATGCCTGCTTAAGTTGGTCCTTGTAAGCCTGCCGACTACCACTGGACCTTTGTCTGCCTCGTCTCCCGATAACTCGTCCTCGTCCTCCTCCTCTGTGTGGAGGTCGAGGTCTGGGTCACCGAGGGATCCCTCTAAGGGAGGCATGTTCCCATCTGCACTGGGGGGACCTGGGTTAGAGGACCTCCTAGCATCGTACGCCTCTAAGAGACCTATCAGTATTGCGATGGTAGGGTTAGAACCCTGGTTTAGCTTCCTGGAGGCTCACAGTTGTCTCATCTCCTTGAAGCTAAGAGTTGCATACCGTGACACGACCTGTGGAGGGTCACTGACCACTAGGGGAGTCCCTGCAGACTCTCCGTGGACCGACATGCTTTTCTAGTGAGGTGTAAGTGTTGCACCTACCTACACTATGGGTTTACCTACTGATCCCTTGCTAAGAGTTGTAGTCAGGGTGTGCTAAGCCCTGTTACACTACAACAGCCGGTTCAGTAGAACTCGGAGTATTCTAAGTTAAGTTATATGTACCTGGGTACTTATGTGATCTTTCACTGCGATATTCTTAGGATACGTGTGTGGAAAAACAACAGCAAGCTCAAATCCCAACCGCTGCTCACCAATGTGAGAAGTTGGCCTGATATGTAGTGCTCACTATTCTAGTGATCACTGTGTATCATTCCAAACGACCCTTATTGATGATTGGTTGTAAGTCAACCTTTTAGACCAGCTATCCTAGTAGCGTGGATACGAGCAGTCTTAGGCTAAACTCTAGAGGGCGTGTTAAGCCAGCTGTTTACCATCACATATACCCCTTGAACACCAAGTGAAAGGACACCACACAAGTTGTTATGAAAATAAAAGGATATTTATTTATGACAAGACTACCCTGGCTCTTTATGAGTCAGGGAGCTAAGCACACTACAAAACTCTTAGGAAAATACTTCAGTTGCACAATTTACACAAATGCCCGAGGGGCACGAGGAACCATCTACACTAACAGTGAAATGCGAATGGTTAGAGTCTGGAGATACTGATTCCGGAGTGATCCGATCAGTGGGACTAAACGAAAAAGGAACTGGACACTTGTAGAGCGAACCTGCGATGGAGCACCGAGATGCTCGAGTTACCTAGCCCGGAGGCTGCGGCTGCGTGAAGTTCGTCAAGATGTCGGGAGTCCTCGTGTAGTCTCAGGAGCCTGAAAGAAGAAGTTGCTGGCAGGCGACCAGTGACGATGTTCAGAGCGATCCAAGCCTGGATCGGTGGTGAAGGAAAACCTGAAAGCAGAGGGGACTCAGTTCTCAACCGCTAGCCAGCGATCGTGTGGGTACCAGGAGGGTACCGGCTGAAGTCACCTCGACCAGGTGAGTGGGTGACGTCGGACTCGGCTGTTCCTCGGACCAGGAGGCGCGGCGGCGACCAAGATGGAGGGCGAGCTGTCCCACGAAGGTGTCTGCTGTCGATGATGCTGGGCCCAGGAAGGGGCAGCGGATCTTGGCAGTGGCCACCCAAGCGGGGGAGTCAAGATGGCGTCGGGAGTGGACCAGGAGGGTCCGTGGTACTCCTCCGTTGAAGGGGAGCAAGAGCCAGTCTGGAGCAACCAGACTAGTGATGAAACAATCGTGGTGCGTCGTGAAGAGGGCCACAAGCCGGTCGGCAAGTGGTCGAACAACGCGGTGAACAACAAGGAGCGGAAGGGCCCCCACGCAGATCTCGGGGATGCTGGGGAGGAAGACTTCGATGCTGGAGCTGCTCAGGGTTAGGGCTTCTCAAACCCTAGGTGCACTCACTCGAGGGTCCCTCGGTGGGCGTGCTAGATAAGCGTCGTGCAGTTTCTGAAGATAGCCGGTCCCGCAGGTCTCGTCACACCTACGACTCTCAGCTGAGCTGATGAGGGAGGTAAAAGGTCAGAGATGGCAGGGAACTCGGGTCTCGTCGAGCTGGGCAGTCTTGATCCGTAGGAGAGACTTACAGCAAACCGCAAGCGCTTAGATGGTGCCTGCTGGTGCAGGGTGGCTACTCCTTAGCCACAAGGGAGAGTCTTCAGAAATAGTCAAGAGTTCCTTTCGTGGAAAGTAGTTCGTGATTCGGAGTTATCCGATTATCTGATTATCCAATTTGGGAAGGGGACTCGCTCCTACCTTTATTCTAAGAAAAAGGGGCTGGCCCGTGACTAGGTTCTACCTATGGGTGGAGCCAGGAGGGGGGTGGTTACACCCCTATCCTTTGTCCGGCTTCGCGCCAGCTCAGGGGCTGGTGTGCCCCCGAAACTGGTTTGAGCCGGGCTATGCACAGTGAGCACCGGGGTGCCACTTGCAGTCACCTTCCTTTCAGCCCTGCCTACCTGGGATACACAAACCCTGTCTGGGACGGTGCTAACACCGCCCTCGACAGGAAACCCTTTGTCCAAGCTCCCCTTGCTGGAAGGTCCCCCAGCAGCAGGAGGTCAGACTTGTGTCTGGTGGCAGCATCCATTTTGTGATGCTGAGGCTTGAGTCAACTTTAACCGGGGTTCAAGGTTACTTCCATGTCGTGTCCCTCTAAAAGGGGGGAATGCTAACCCCGTCACCAGGACTGGCGAGGGGTTCGTATTCCCATTCGTATGACACCTTACTCGACATGTATAGGTGATGCGATGCCAAAGTTAGCAAATAACCGCAAGGATTATAATGCCTTAAAAGTAGTTGGCCCGCGTCACCATGGAACGGCTATTAGGGCTTGGTTCCGCAAGCCGTCGACGGGCTCAGCTCGCGCCAGAGCACCGTCCCACATGATTCCCTGCACTCTGCCTTCAGGATTGATAAGGCCTGCTATAGGAGTGACTGATAGGAATCCATGTGTCCATTTTAGGGTTTAGGTGTAGGAATACTACACCTACAGCAACGGGTGATTACACCACGTGGCCCCAGCTGTCGTGCAGCCAGTTGTGTCAGATTTGGGCGGCCATTCCAGGGGTGGCATAATACATGCTTCAGCCCCTGGTAGGCCCTGGGTACACCGATGCCCTGGATACCTGTGGTATGCTGAGACAGGGACTGACAAGGTGGCCCAGTTCCAATTAGTGGATGCACCTAACGTACATGTGTGTTAATTTCGAGAGAGAACAGCTAGGCTGTGGGTCTGATTGGCAGGCCCACAGCCGGAGAAAGTCGTAACCCAATGAAGCAAAAGCAAAAAAATCTGGGTGATCATAGGATTGCAGACCCTACTCTCCTACAATGCCAAGCAACCCTTATGGTGTGGTTGTAAGTCAACCTTTTCGGACTAGCTGCCCTAGTGGTAGCGTAGGCTAAGCAGTCTTTGAGGCTAAACTCGTGAAGCGTGTTAAGCCAGCTGTTTTACCAAATGCAACCCCCTTTTATACCAATGAAAGGACACCACACAGATATATATTCAAAATATATATGTATTTATTTCTCAAAGTAACCCCTAGTCTCTTTATGAGCACAGGAGCACAAATCGTCAAACAAGATTATCACAGAATACACAGAAGTTGCACGTTATATGGATAGGCCCTGGTGGCCACTCAAACCATATACTAAAATAGTGGTATAAGTACCACGAACAGAAAAGGGAAAAGGCCTAGGGCCTCTAGAATCGCTGGGCCTACAAGGAGCTAACGTCAGTTAGTGACCAGGAGGTCCACGGGTGGCGTGTGCAGAGCAAATAGTCACACGCGTGCTCCCATAGGTTTCAATGGGTGCGTAAAAAGTACAAAGTTACTGCAAAGGAGATCTTCCGGGTTGACTAGGAACTTAAGATTTGGAACACAGGCACTAGAGATGTAATACTACACTTGGGCACAGGTGTGCCAGCTTTACCTCACCCACAGGAAGCGGGTGCATAGGCCTCGAAGTGCGTCGGGTTTCTTCTATCTGTTCCGTGGAGCTTGAAGACAAAGATGCTGCAGGCGGTCGGTCCGGGAGAGATGCAGTGGATCCAAGAGTGGATCGGAGATGTTGAAGACCTGTAAGCAGAGGGGACAGTGTTCACAGTCACTAGCCAGTGACCAGCGTGGCACCAGGTGGGTACCAGGCGATGTCGGGTGCAAACAGGTGATGAGGGGTAGCTTGTCTCCGCAGCCACGTGGTCCCTGAAGGTCGACGACGTCCAGGAGTCGGCTCACGAGCTGTCCCACGCAGGCTCTCGCTGTCGGCGGTATTGGCGACTTGATCGAAGCAAACAAGCCTTGGCAAAAGCAATTGTAGGAGGATTCGGAAATCAGCTGTTGGTTCTGACCAGCAAGGTCAGAGGGATTGCTCCTTTGGAGGGGAGCAAGGGCTAGTCTGGAGCAACCAGACCAGCAGTGTATTTCGTAGAGTTCGTCGCCAAGATGGCCACTAGCCAGCGGGCCAGCAACCGGTTAGGCGCGTCGAGTGGCAAAATGCAGAAGGGCCCCACGCAGATCGTGGAGATGCTGGAGGGCTCACCTTTGGTGCAGATGCTGCTCGGGTGTTAGGCTTCTCAGATCCCAAAGCACAACTTGGAGGGAGCCTCGGTTGTTGCACTTGTCAGCTTGTCGTAGTCGTTCCAAGATGGCTGGCTCCACGTGTCTCGGTGCCTCCACGGGTCTCTTCTTTTCAGGGACTGTGGATCGGGCGGTGAGAGGTCTGGAGGTCCAGGTCTTGTCAGTCTCTGGGCTCGGGCTCCGGCGGGAGGCGGCGGCAAAGCAGACGTTGATGCGCTGGATGGTGCTTGCGTTAGCAAGGTGGTCACTCCCTGACCACAGGGGAGATTTTCTTCAGTCTTCTGTGCAGCAGAATGTCGAAGTTCCCGTCTTCTTCTTAGTTTCAAGTTGATTCCAGGATGTCTGAAGTCTTAGGACACAGCTCCTACCTTTAAGCGGATTCTAGGGGCCGGACTACCTGCTAGGTCCCTCCCTAAGGGTGGGACCAGGAAGGGGGGTGGTTACACCCCCAATCCTTTGTCCAGCTCGCCCCAGGCCCGGGACTGGTGTGCCCCAGGACCGGTTTGAACTGGCATATGCACCGAGGCTCCTTGTGAGCCACAGGCATGTCTGGTTTCTTTCAAGCCCTACCTGACCAATACACAAAATCCTGTCTGGGGTGGTGCACGCACCTCCCCTGGCAGGAAACCCTTTGTCCACACCTCCCAAGCTGGAAGGACTCCCAGCAGCAGGAGGGCAGACTTGTGTCTGTGGTGGCAGCATCCATTTTGTGGAGCTGAGGCTATGTCTGATTTTACCCGGGTTTCAGGCACTGTACATGTCGTGTCCCTCTAGAAGGGTGGAATGCTAACCCCGTCGCCAGAATTGGCGAGGGGTTAGTATTCCAATTCGTATGACACCTTACTCGACATGTTTTGATAAAGCCAAACCAAAGATAGCATTTAACCGCGAGGTTCATAATGCACTTAAGAGTATATGGTATGACGATATCTGGAAACAGTAGAAGGAAGTTGTTCCGACCACTGCAGACAGGCTCAGCTCATGCCAGAGCACCATCTCACATGGAACCAAGCACTCTGCCTTCAGGATTGTTAAGGCCTGCCATAGGAGTGACTTATAGGTTACCAGGTGTCCCATTTAAGGTTAGGTATAGGTATACTACACCTAAGTAAGAGGTGATTACACCAACTTACCCCAGCTGAGTGATCAGCCAGTTGTGTCAGATTGTTAGGCCAAGCCTGGGGTGGCATAATACATGCTGCAGCCCTTGGCAGGCCTTGGGTACACCAATGCCCTGGGTACCTAGTGTACACTGGTACAGGGGCTGACAGGGTGATCCACTTCCAATTGGTTATGCACCTAGGGTGCATAGTTTTAATTTAGTAGAGAGAACAGCAGGCTGGGGGTCTGATTGGCAGGCCCACAGCCTCAATATGTCAAAAACCAGTGAAGCAAAAAGCAAAAATTTGGGGTGACCATAGGATAGCAGACCCTACTCTCCTACACAACCCCCCCCAAACGCTGGGACATTAAACTAGCCTTGACCAGTCTCGTCTTCATGTCCTAAGTGGAAGTACCTGGAGAGACCATCTGCATTCCCATGGTCAGTACCTGGCCGGTGCTCCACTGTAAAGTCCATCCCCTGTAGGGAAATGGACCACCTAAGCAGTTTGGGGTTTTCACCCTTCATCTGATTTAGCCACAAGAGGGGCTTATGGTCGGTCTGAATCTTGAAGTGAGTGCCAAACAAGTATGGCCTCAGCTTCTTCAGGGCCCACACCACAGCAAAGGCCTCCCTCTCAATAGCTGACCAATTCTTCTCTCTGGGGGTCAACCTTCTGCTAATAAAAGCAATGGGTTGGTCTTGACCATCTACATTAAGTTGTGACAGCACAGCTCCCACACCCAACTCAGAAGCATCTGTTTGGACAATAAACTCTTTGGAGTAGTCAGGACTTTTCAGGATAGGTGCAGAGCACATGGCCTCCTTCAGGTCATCAAATGCCTTTTGACAGCTTACTGTCCACTGAACCTTTTTGGGCATCTTCTTGGATGTCAGATCATTAAGAGGAGTCACAATGGACCCATAGTTCTTAACAAACTTCCTGTAATACCCAGTCAAGCCCAAGAAAGCTCGAACTTGAGTCTGGGTGGTTGGAGGGGACCAGTCCTTGATGGATTGTATCTTACTCTCCAGTGGTTGAACTTGGCCTCCACCTACAAGGTGGCCCAAATATACAACCTTACTCTGCCCTATCTGACACTTAGTAGCCTTGATAGTGAGGCCTGCCCTCTGCAGGGCCTCAAGAGCCTTCTTCAGGTGGATCAGGTGATCCTCCCAGGTGGAGCTAAAGACAGCAATGTCATCAAGATATGCTGCACAAAAGTCATCCAACCCAGTAAGGACTTGGTTCACCAGCCTTTGGAAGGTGGCAGGTGCATTCTTCAGACCAAAGGGCATCACCACAAACTGATAATGCCCACCTGGGGTTGAGAATGCTGTTTTGGCCTTAGACTCCTCAGCTAATCTGATTTGCCAATAGCCAGCTGTTAAGTCAAATGTGCTCAAAAACTTTGCAGAAGCTAGTTTGTCTATGAGCTCATCTGCCCTTGGAATAGGGTGTGCATCTGTCCTGGTGACAGCATTGAGTCCTCTGTAATCCACACAGAACCTCATCTCTCTCTTGCCATCTTTGGTGTGAGGTTTGGGGACCAGAACCACTGGGCTAGCCCAGGGGCTCTCTGAGGGTTCAATGACACCTAATTCCAGCATTTTATGTACCTCAGCCTTTATACAGTCCCTGACGTGGTCAGGTTGTCTGTAAAGCTTGTTCTTTACAGGCAGACTGTCACCAGTGTCCACCACATGGGTACACCAGTCAGTTTGACTAGGTATCAAGGAAACATATGTGAAAATGATTGTAGAACCTGTCTACATTCAGTCTGCTGATGGGCAGTGAGGTTGCCTCCAAGGGTCACTCCTTCAACTGAGCCATCTTCAGGGTTCTGAGACAACAGGTCTGGGAGAGGGTCACTCTCTTCCTCCTGTCCCTCATCTGTAGCCATGAGCAAGCCCATGTCTGCCCTGTCAACATATGCTTTAAGCCTGTTAACATGGAGTACCCTGTGGGGACTCCTGGGAGTTCCTAGGTCCACCAAGTAGGTGACCTCTCCCTTCTTTTCCAGGATTGTATGGGGTCCAGACCATTTGTCTTGGAGTGCTGCTGGGGCCACTGGCTCCAACACCCATACCTTCTGTCCTGGCTGAAACTCAACCAAGACAGCCTTTTGGTCATGCCAAGCTTTCTGTAAGGCCTGGCTTGCCTCAAGGTTTTTGGATGCCTTCTCCATATACTCAGCCATCCTGGAGCGGAGACCAAGTACATAGTCCACTATGTCTAGCTTAGGCTTTTTGAGAGGTAACTCCCATCCTTCCTTCACCAAACACAGTGGGCCTCTCACAGGGTGCCCAAACAACAATTCAAAGGGGCTGTAGCCAACTCCTTTTTGTGGGACCTCTCTGTAAGCAAACAGAAGGCAGGGTAGAAGGATGTCCCATCTTCGCCTGAGCTTTTCAGGTAATCCTTTGATCATACCCTTTAGGGTCTTGTTGAATCTCTCAACAAGCCCATTGCATTGTGGGTGATAAGGGGTGGTGAACTTGTAGTTGACACCACATTCCTTCCACATAGCTGTCAAGTATCCTGACATAAAGTTGGTACCTCTGTCAGATACTACCTCCTTAGGAAACCCCACTCTGGAGAATACTCCCAGCAGGGCCCTGGCCACAACAGGTGCTGTAGTGGTCCTAAGGGGAATTGCCTCTGGATACCTGGTGGCATGATCCACTACCACCAGTATAAATCTGTGCCCAGATGCAGTGGGAGGATCCATGGGACCCACTATGTCTATTCCCACTCTTTCAAAGGGGACCCCCACCACAGGTAGTGGTATTAGGGGGGCCTTTGTTGTGCCACCTGATTTGCCACTGGCTTGGCAGGTGACACAGGAGCGACAAAACTCCTTTGTATCTTCATTCATATGAGGCCAGTGAAAGTGAGGGACAAGCCTGTCCCAGGTCTTGTTCTGGCCTAAGTGTCCTGCTAAAGGAATGTCATGGGCCAAGGTAAGAAGGAAGCCCCTAAATTGCAGAGGTATGACCAACCTCCTGGTTGCACCAGGCTTGGGGTCTCTAGCCTCTGAATAAAGGAGCCCTTCATCCCAATACACTTTATGGGTACCTTGAGCATTCCCAGCAGCCTCAGCAGCAGCCAGCTGTCTGAGGGGTTCAAGAGAGGGACAGGATAACTGAGCCTGCCTCAAGTCAGCCCTTGAAGGTCCCCCTGTCCCCAGAAACTCAACCTGATCAGGTTCAAGCTCTTCAGGGACAGTTCCTTCAGGGTCCTCTAGATCAGCTTCCTGGGAAGGCTGATCATCACTCTGAGGCAGGGGGGAAGGCACAGCCTTGACCCTCCTGTTCTTCTTCTTGGTAGGTGCTTGGTCCATTGTTCCAGGATCCAAGACCTGAGGTTCAGTGAGGCACTTTTTGGCCTGTGACCTGGTCACAGCAAGGACATGTGATGATATACCTAACATCTCTGCATGAGTCCTGTACTCCACTTCTGACCATAGAGAACTCTCTAGGTCATTGCCCAACAAACATTCTACTGGGAGGTCTGCACTAACCACAACCCTTTTGAGGCCAGTTACCCCTCCCCATGAGAAGTTAACAACTGCCACACTATGTGAAGTAGTGGCATTGCTGGCATTGGTCACCAGGTAGTTCTCACCTGGTATGTACTGTCCAGGGTCCACAAAGCCTGGTGTCACCATAGTGACACTGGCACATGTGTCCCTGTAGGCTTGAGCCACTTTGTCATTAATTAAAGGAGTCTGTCTGTACTTGCCCAGGTTACTGGGGCTCACAGTCAGGGACAAATCAATGTCCCCATCACAGATCAAGACTGCCTGTGTAAGGGTTCTGTCTAAGTCAGAATCTCCTTCAGTTCCCATAGTGATTCCCACTACACCCTTTGTCTGGGGACCAACACTGCTAACAGTAGTACTGGGAGCAGGTGCCTTAGGGGCAACAGTGTTGGGGGCTCCACCCTTTTTGCAATCACTAGTCCAGTGAGTTGTATTTTTACAATGATTGCACCAGGGTTTCTTCTGACCTTCTTTCTTCTTCTTGGACTGTTGGGACCCACCCTCCTTAGCAGTAGTTTGGGGCCCTGTTGAAGACTTCTGGTCTTTAGGTTTCTGATCTCCACCCTTTTGGTCTGTTTTCTTCTGATCACCCCCTTGGCCCTGGTTCTGGTTCTTTTGCTTAACCCTGGTTCTGACCCATTTGTCTGCCTTCTTTCCCAATTCTTGGGGAGAGGTCAGATCAGAGTCAACCAAGTGTTGATGCAGTTGCTGGTTTTGACAGTTATTTAAAATCTGTTCTCTCATCATCAAATTATACAATCCTGTAAAATCAGATACCTTACTTCCCAGCAACCAACCCTCCAAAGCCTTAGTGGCACATTCAACATATTCAGACCAGTCCTGAGTCTGTGTCTTTTGGGTGTCTCTGAACATTAACCTGTACTGTTCAGTGGTTAAGCCTAACCCATCTACCAGAACACTCTTCAGGACTCTGTAGTTTCTGACATCCTCTTCTCTAACAGTGAGGAGTCTGTCTCTGCCTCTTCCTTCAAAGGAGAGCCAGAGGATTGCTGCCCACTGGTCTTCAGGAACCTGCTGTACTTTTCAGGCTCTCTCAAGAGCAGTTATCCATTTGAGGATGTCATCCCCACTTTTGTAGGGGGGCACAACCTTAGACAGGTTCCTATTGTCAAAGACCCTATCTTTGTCCTTAGGGACAATGCTGCCACCAGTGGGTATAGACCCACTCTCTCTAGGTTGCCTAGCCTTGTTCAGTTTTTCTTCCATCAGGGCTACTTCTAGCTCCTGCTTCCTGATCCTCAGCTGGGCTTCCTGCATTCTGGCCTCATGTTCCCTCCTCTGAGGGGTGGTCATCCTTTTCCTGGAGTGACCTTGAGAGCCTCTAGAGCCATGAGAAGCATTGGAGTCACCTGAGCGATTCCTTTGCCTCCCAAGCCCTGTGTTAAGTCCACTGGGGAGATCCAATGGGGTGAACCCATTGTCAGTCCCCAATAGCCTTAGTTTAGCTGGGCCAAGTATAATACTTGGCACTGGGCTAGTTCTCCCTTCATCATCACTACTTTCTGTATCCTCACCACTTTCCTCCCCTGTAGTATGGTTCTCATCTAAGGGATGGCTATTGGAACTGGGTACCTCTGTAGTATCTTCAGAAGGGGGGCCTCCTGTTCCTGACCCTAAGGGGGCTAACTGGGAAGCTTTCTTGAGTGCTCTCTGATTCTCATCATTCTGTAAGAGCTCTCTGAGGTCAGCAGAGTTTGGGTTCTTGGGCTGTTTAAGGCCTCTAAGAGTTGCCAAATGCCTGAGCTCATTCTGATTAAGGGTAGCAAAGCTGGATGGTGCCCTCTGGGGGTCACTCTCAACAGAGATGGGTACAGTGGAGCCCTCTGCCCCGGCCATTGCTCTTAAGTGTGGGTGGATGTGTTGCAATCTACCTACACTTGTGTTTACCTACTAAACCTATCTAGTAGTTGTAGTCAGGGTGTGCTACTCCCTTTGCTCTACAACAACTAAGTTCAGTAGAACTTATGTATATCTAATCTTGTTTTATATGTACCTACAGGTACCTATGTGATCTTTCAATTGGTAACCAAGAGATTACAATGGTAAAACACAGCAAGCTCAAATCCAACCGCTGCTCACCAATGTGAGAAGTTGGCCTGGTATATGATGCTCACTAGTTAAAGTGATCACCTTGTACCATGCCAAGCAACCCTTATGGTGTGGTTGTAAGTCAACCTTTTCGGACTAGCTGCCCTAGTGGTAGCGTAGGCTAAGCAGTCTTTGAGGCTAAACTCGTGAAGCGTGTTAAGCCAGCTGTTTTACCAAATGCAACCCCCTTTTATACCAATGAAAGGACACCACACAGATATATATTCAAAATATATATGTATTTATTTCTCAAAGTAACCCCTAGTCTCTTTATGAGCACAGGAGCACAAATCGTCAAACAAGATTATCACAGAATACACAGAAGTTGCACGTTATATGGATAGGCCCTGGTGGCCACTCAAACCATATACTAAAATAGTGGTATAAGTACCACGAACAGAAAAGGGAAAAGGCCTAGGGCCTCTAGAATCGCTGGGCCTACAAGGAGCTAACGTCAGTTAGTGACCAGGAGGTCCACGGGTGGCGTGTGCAGAGCAAATAGTCACACGCGTGCTCCCATAGGTTTCAATGGGTGCGTAAAAAGTACAAAGTTACTGCAAAGGAGATCTTCCGGGTTGATTAGTGTGAGAAGTTGGCCTGGTATATGCTGTTCACTAGTTCTAGTGACCACCTTGTACCATGCCAAGCAACCCTTATGGTGTGGTTGTAAGTCAACCTTTTTGGACTAGCTGCCCTAGTGGTAGCGTAGGCTAAGCAGTCTTTGAGGCTAAACTCGTGATGCGTGTTAAGCAAGCTGTTTTACCAATAGTAACCCCCTTTTATACCAATGAAAGGACACCACACAGATATATATTCAAAATATATATGTATTTATTTCTCAAAGTAACCCCTAGTCTCTTTATGAGCACAGGAGCACAAATCGTCAAACAAGATTATCACAGAATACACAGAAGTTGCACTTTATATGGATAGGCCCTGGTGGCCACTCGAACCATATACTAAAATAGTGGTATAAGTACCACGAACAGAAAAGGGAAAAGGCCTAGGGCCTCTAGAATCGCTGGGCCTACAAGGAGCTAACGTCAGTTAGTGACCAGGAGGTCCACGGGTGGCGTGTGCAGAGCAAATAGTCACACGCGGGCTCCCATAGGTTTCAATGGGTGCGTAAAAAGTACAAAGTTACTGCAAAGAGGATCTTCCGGATGGACTAGGAACTCAAGATTTGGAACACAGGCACTAGAGATGTAATACTACACTTGGGCACAGGTGTGCCAGCTTTACCTCACCCACAGGAAGCGGGTGCATAGGCCTCGAAGTGCGTCGGGTTTCTTCTATCTGTTCCGTGGAGCCTGAAGACAAAGATGCTGCAGGCGGTCGGTCCGGGAGAGATGCAGTGGATCCAAGAGCGGATCGGAGATGTTGAAGACCTGTAAGCAGAGGGGACAGTGTTCACAGTCACTAGCCAGTGACCAGCGTGGCACCAGGTGGGTACCAGGCAATGTCGGGTGCAAACAGGAAGAAAGGTGTAGCTTGTCTCTGCAGCCACGTGGTCCCTGGAGGTCGACGACGTCCAGGAGTCGGTTCACGAGCTGTCCCACGCAGGCTCTCGCTGTCGGCGGTGTCGGCGACTTGATCGAAGCAAACAAGCCTTGGCAAAAGCAATTGTTGTAGGAGATGAAATAAGCTGATGGTTCTGACCAGCAAGGTCAGAAGGGCTGCTCCTTTGGAGGGGAGCAAGGGCCAGTCTGGAGCAACCAGACCAGTGGTGTATTTCTTGAAGTTCGTCGCCAAGATGGCTACTAGCCAGCGGGCCAGCAACCGGTTAGGCGCGTCGAGTGGCAAAATGCAGAAGGGCCCCACGCAGATCGTGGAGATGCTGGAGGGCTCACCTTTGGTGCAGATGCTGCTCGAGGGTTGGGCTTCTCAGATCCCAAAGCACAACTTGGAGGGAGCCTCGGTTGTTGCACTTGTCAGCTTGTCGTGGTCGTTTCAAGATGGCTGGCTCCACGTGTCTCGGTGCCTCCACGGGTCTCTTCTTTTCAGGGACTGTGGATCGGGCGGTGAGAGGTCTGGAGGTCCAGGTCTTGTCAGTCTCTGGGCTCGGGCTCCGTCGGGAGGCGGCGGCAAAGCAGACGTTGATTCGCTGGATGGTGCTTGCGTTAGCAAGGTGGTCACTCCCTGACCACAGGGGAGATTGGCTTCAGTCCTCTGTGCAGCAGAGCGTCGAAGTTCCCGTCTTCTTCTTAGTGTTAAGTTGATTCCAGGATGTCTAAAGTCTTAGGACACAGCTCCTACCTTTATTCGGATTCTAGGGGCCGGACTACCTGCTAGGTCCCTCCCTATGGGTGGGACCAGGAAGGGGGGTGGTTACACCCCCAATCCTTTGTCCAGCTCGCCCCAGGCCCGGGACTGGTGTGCCCCAGGACCGGTTTGAACTGGCATATGCACCGAGGCTCCTTGTGAGCCACAGGCATGTCTGGTTTCTTTCAAGCCCTACCTGACCAATACACAAAATCCTGTCTGGGGTGGTGCACGCACCTCCCCTGGCAGGAAACCCTTTGTCCACACCTCCCAAGCTGGAAGGACTCCCAGCAGCAGGAGGGCAGACTTGTGTCTGTGGTGGCAGCATCCATTTTGTGGAGCTGAGGCTATGTCTGATTTTACCCGGGTTTCAGGTACTGTACATGTCGTGTCCCTCTAGAAGGGTGGAATGCTAACCCCGTCGCCAGAATTGGCGAGGGGTTAGTATTCCAATTCGTATGACACCTTACTCGACATGTTTTGATAAAGCCAAACCAAAGATAGCATTTAACCGCGAGGTTCATAATGCACTTAAGAGTATATGGTATGACGATATCTGGAAACAGTAGAAGGAAGTTGTTCCGACCACGGCAGACAGGCTCAGCTCATGCCAGAGCACCATCTCACATGGAACCAAGCACTCTGCCTTCAGGATTGTTAAGGCCTGCCATAGGAGTGACTTATAGGTTACCAGGTGTCCCATTTAAGGTTAGGTATAGGTATACTACACCTAAGTAAGAGGTGATTACACCAACTTACCCCAGCTGAGTGATCAGCCAGTTGTGTCAAATTGTTAGGCCAAGCCTGGGGTGGCATAATACATGCTGCAGCCCTTGGCAGGCCTTGGGTACACCAATGCCCTGGGTACCTAGTGTACACTGGTACAGGGGCTGACAGGGTGATCCAACCAATTGGGTATGTACCTAGGGTACATGGAGTCCATTTTAAAGAGAGAACAGCCAGGCTGAGATCCTGAATAGCAGGATCTCAGGCCAACTAAGTCGAAAAACCAGCTAGACACTAGGCAAAAATTTGGGGGTAACCATAGTCAGATATCCACCTTCCTACACAACCCCCCCCCAAACGAAGGGAGATAAGGCTGACCTTGACCAGGTAAGCCTATATTGCCCAAGTGGCCATATAAGGAGGAACCAGCACTGGCATGGTTACCCCCTGTCTCATGGTCCACTAAGCAATCCCTCACCCTAAGGGTATCAGAGGGTCTCCACCATAGGGAATCTCTACCTTTGGTGTGTCTTGGCAAAGTAAAAGGCTGGTGTTGAGATGGAGTACTGAAGTGAGTGTCCTCAAAGTGAGGCCTCAGCTTCCTCCAATCCCCCTCCACCATGGATGCCTTTCTTTCCTTAACTGAGTTGCACTGTGCTCTCAGGGTCAGCCTCTGGCTACCTAAAGCTGGAGGCTGGGTCCCTTTTGTGGGCTTACTGGAGGGACAGGTCAGGTTTGGGGCCCTAAGGTCCCAGGTTTGCCTGTGCCCAACAGAATCCCTCTGGGGGAGGTCCCTAACTACCTGTAAAGGAGATCCCTCAGGAATGTTTTTACCCATCACCTGACTAGGGCTACTAGCCAGGCAATCCTCATTCTTTTGATGGGGGGGTTCTTGTGGACAGGGGCCCTCTGGGGGTCCACTGGCCTCCCTGACCTCTGCAGCCCTGGGCTGACTGAGGCAGGGTAGAGAGAGGCAGGCTACCTGCACCAGACTGGGTCCCACCTTGGAAGGGGCCACTGACATCAGAGGCTCTGCCAGGCCAGGCCTGGCTACCTCTGGGGCAGTTCCTTCACAAGGGGTGAGGTCAGATCCCTGAGGAGGCTGACCTTTTCCTAATGTCTGGGGAGAGGGAGACTTTTCTTCCTCCCCACTACTCTCAGTTTGTGTGGAGTGATCCATTGTTTCAGGCTTCACTACACCTATGTCAGTCTGAGTATAGGCTGAGACCATTACAGCCTTGCCAACCTTTTCAGGGGGGCACTCAGTTTGTGTTTGAGCTGTGACTGTCACAGCTCTGCCAGTCTCTACAGGGAAGTCTGTCTGTGCCTGGGCTGTGGCTACCACTGCCCTTCCAACCTTTTCAGGGAGGAAATCTATTTGGACAGGGGTTGTGAATGGCACAACCCCCCTACCCTTTTGTGACAGGCCTACCATTTTAGAATGGGTGTCTTGTTCAACTCCAGCCCAAGCTGAGAGTTCTAAGTCATTCCCCAGTAAGCAGTCTACAGGCAAGGTTGGGGACACTGCCACCCTTTTAGGGCCAGTGACACCTCCCCAGCTGAGACATACCTCTGCCATGGGATGACTGTTCTGTTTGCCATCAATGTTGGTCACCTGGTAGGAGAAACCAGGCAAAAGCTGCTCAGAGGGAACTAGCCAATGGGCCACCATTGTGATGCTAGCTCCAGTGTCTCTGTAGGCCTCAGCTTTTGTACCATTGATGTAGGGCTCCTGTCTGTACCTACCCAAAGTGTTGGGACAGGCAGTGAAGTTGGCAAACCCCATGCCACCATCACAGACAAGAGTATCTGCTGCAGGGGAATTGGCTAAGCCAGGGTCCCCCTGTGTTCCCCAAGTAAACCCACCCAGATTTCTGGGGGCACTCCCACCACCTGGGGGATTACTGCTGACAGTAATAGGTGGTGTGACAGGAGTAATTGGAGGAACAGTTTTGTTTTTAGCCCTTGGGCAACCGCTGTCAGTTTTCCAATGCCCAGGAGTTTTACACTCATGGCAGTAGGGCTTTTTGGCTGTGGTAGAGGAGGGAGCTTGGGACCCACCACCCTGTGTGGAGTTTTGGGGCCCTGAGGAAGGTTTCTCTTTTTCTTTATCCCCACCCTTCTCTTGAGGCTTGGTGGTATCTTTCTTTTGGTCACCACCCTGGTTTTTAGGCCTGATCCTGGTCCTGACCCATTTATCTGCCCTCTTTCCCAATTCTTGGGGAGAGGTCAAATCTGAGTCTACCAGGTGTTGATGGAGAAGCTGGTTTTGACAATTACTTAAAATCTGCTCTCTCATCATCAAATTGTACAATCCTGTATAATCAGACACCTTACTTCCCAGCAACCAACCCTCCAAAGCCTTAGTGGCACATTCCACATATTCAGACCAGTCCTGAGTCTGTGTCTTCTGGGTGTCTCTGAACATTAACCTGTACTGTTCAGTGGTTAAGCCTAACCCATCAACTAGGACACTCTTCAGGACTCTGTAATTTCTGACATCCTCTTCTCTAACAGTGAGGAGTCTATCTCTGCCTCTCCCCTCAAAGGAGAGCCATAAGATTGCTGCCCACTGGTCTTCAGGAACCTGCTGTACCTTGCAGGCTCTCTCAAGAGCAGTTATCCATTTGTGGATGTCATCCCCACTTTTGTAGGGGGGCACAACCTTAGACAGGTTCCTATTATCAAAGACCCTATCTTTGTCCTTAGGGACAATGCTGCCACCAGTGGGTATAGACCCACTCTCTCTAGGTTGCCTAGCCTTGTTCAGTTTTTCTTCCATCAGGGCTACCTCTAGCTCCTGCTTCCTGATCCTCAGCTGGGCTTCCTGCATTCTGGCCTCATTTCCCTCCTCTGAGGGGTGGTCATCCTTTTCCTGGAGTGACCTTGAGAGCCTCTAGAGCCATGGGAAGCATTGGAGTCACCTGAGCGATTCCTTTGCCTCCCAAGCCCTGTGTTAAGTCCACTGGGGAGATCCAGTGGGGTGAACCCACTGTCAGTCCCCAATAGCCTTAGTTTAGCTGGGCCAAGTATAACACTTGGCACTGGGCTAGTTCTCCCTTCATCCTCACTACTGTCAGTATCCTTTTCACTCTCATCCTCTGTGGTAGGCATCCCATCTAAGGGGTGACTATTGGAAAGGGGTACCTCAGTGGCATCTTCAGAAGGGGGGCCTCCTGTTCCTGTCCCTAAGGGGGCTAACTGGGAAGCTTTCCTGAGCTCTTTTTGATTTTCATCTTCTTGCAAGAGCTCTCTGAGCAAAGCAGAGGTAGGGTTCTTGGGCTGTTTAAGGCCTCTAAGAGTTGCCAGCTGCCTGAGCTCATTTTGATTAAGGGTAGCATAGATGGATGGTGCCCTCGGGGGGTCACTCTCAACAGAGATGGGTACAGTGGACCCCTCTGCCCCAGCCATTGCTCTTAAGTGTGGGTGGGTGTGTTGCAATCTACCTACACTTGGGTTTACCTACTAAACCTATCTAGTAGTTGTAGTCAGGGTGTGCTACTCCCTTTGCTCTACAACAACTAAGTTCAGTAGAACTTATTTATATCTAATCTTGTTTTATATGTACCTACAGGTACCTATGTGATCTTTCAATTGGTAACCAAGAGATTACAATGGTAAAACACAGCAAGCTCAAATCCAACCGCTGCTCACCAATGTGAGAAGTTGGCCTGGTATATGCTGTTCACTAGTTCTAGTGACCACCTTGTACCATGCCAAGCAACCCTTATGGTGTGGTTGTAAGTCAACCTTTTTGGACTAGCTGCCCTAGTGGTAGCGTAGGCTAAGCAGTCTTTGAGGCTAAACTCGTGATGCGTGTTAAGCAAGCTGTTTTACCAATAGTAACCCCCTTTTATACCAATGAAAGGACACCACACAGATATATATTCAAAATATATATGTATTTATTTCTCAAAGTAACCCCTAGTCTCTTTATGAGCACAGGAGCACAAATCGTCAAACAAGATTATCACAGAATACACAGAAGTTGCACTTTATATGGATAGGCCCTGGTGGCCACTCGAACCATATACTAAAATAGTGGTATAAGTACCACGAACAGAAAAGGGAAAAGGCCTAGGGCCTCTAGAATCGCTGGGCCTACAAGGAGCTAACGTCAGTTAGTGACCAGGAGGTCCACGGGTGGCGTGTGCAGAGCAAATAGTCACACGCGGGCTCCCATAGGTTTCAATGGGTGCGTAAAAAGTACAAAGTTACTGCAAAGAGGATCTTCCGGATGGACTAGGAACTCAAGATTTGGAACACAGGCACTAGAGATGTAATACTACACTTGGGCACAGGTGTGCCAGCTTTACCTCACCCACAGGAAGCGGGTGCATAGGCCTCGAAGTGCGTCGGGTTTCTTCTATCTGTTCCGTGGAGCCTGAAGACAAAGATGCTGCAGGCGGTCGGTCCGGGAGAGATGCAGTGGATCCAAGAGCGGATCGGAGATGTTGAAGACCTGTAAGCAGAGGGGACAGTGTTCACAGTCACTAGCCAGTGACCAGCGTGGCACCAGGTGGGTACCAGGCAATGTCGGGTGCAAACAGGAAGAAAGGTGTAGCTTGTCTCTGCAGCCACGTGGTCCCTGGAGGTCGACGACGTCCAGGAGTCGGTTCACGAGCTGTCCCAGGCAGGCTCTCGCTGTCGGCGGTGTCGGCGACTTGATCGAAGCAAACAAGCCTTGGCAAAAGCAATTGTTGTAGGAGATGAAATAAGCTGATGGTTCTGACCAGCAAGGTCAGAAGGGCTGCTCCTTTGGAGGGGAGCAAGGGCCAGTCTGGAGCAACCAGACCAGTGGTGTATTTCTTGAAGTTCGTCGCCAAGATGGCTACTAGCCAGCGGGCCAGCAACCGGTTAGGCGCGTCGAGTGGCAAAATGCAGAAGGGCCCCACGCAGATCGTGGAGATGCTGGAGGGCTCACCTTTGGTGCAGATGCTGCTCGAGGGTTGGGCTTCTCAGATCCCAAAGCACAACTTGGAGGGAGCCTCGGTTGTTGCACTTGTCAGCTTGTCGTGGTCGTTTCAAGATGGCTGGCTCCACGTGTCTCGGTGCCTCCACGGGTCTCTTCTTTTCAGGGACTGTGGATCGGGCGGTGAGAGGTCTGGAGGTCCAGGTCTTGTCAGTCTCTGGGCTCGGGCTCCGTCGGGAGGCGGCGGCAAAGCAGACGTTGATTCGCTGGATGGTGCTTGCGTTAGCAAGGTGGTCACTCCCTGACCACAGGGGAGATTGGCTTCAGTCCTCTGTGCAGCAGAGCGTCGAAGTTCCCGTCTTCTTCTTAGTGTTAAGTTGATTCCAGGATGTCTAAAGTCTTAGGACACAGCTCCTACCTTTATTCGGATTCTAGGGGCCGGACTACCTGCTAGGTCCCTCCCTATGGGTGGGACCAGGAAGGGGGGTGGTTACACCCCCAATCCTTTGTCCAGCTCGCCCCAGGCCCGGGACTGGTGTGCCCCAGGACCGGTTTGAACTGGCATATGCACCGAGGCTCCTTGTGAGCCACAGGCATGTCTGGTTTCTTTCAAGCCCTACCTGACCAATACACAAAATCCTGTCTGGGGTGGTGCACGCACCTCCCCTGGCAGGAAACCCTTTGTCCACACCTCCCAAGCTGGAAGGACTCCCAGCAGCAGGAGGGCAGACTTGTGTCTGTGGTGGCAGCATCCATTTTGTGGAGCTGAGGCTATGTCTGATTTTACCCGGGTTTCAGGTACTGTACATGTCGTGTCCCTCTAGAAGGGTGGAATGCTAACCCCGTCGCCAGAATTGGCGAGGGGTTAGTATTCCAATTCGTATGACACCTTACTCGACATGTTTTGATAAAGCCAAACCAAAGATAGCATTTAACCGCGAGGTTCATAATGCACTTAAGAGTATATGGTATGACGATATCTGGAAACAGTAGAAGGAAGTTGTTCCGACCACGGCAGACAGGCTCAGCTCATGCCAGAGCACCATCTCACATGGAACCAAGCACTCTGCCTTCAGGATTGTTAAGGCCTGCCATAGGAGTGACTTATAGGTTACCAGGTGTCCCATTTAAGGTTAGGTATAGGTATACTACACCTAAGTAAGAGGTGATTACACCAACTTACCCCAGCTGAGTGATCAGCCAGTTGTGTCAAATTGTTAGGCCAAGCCTGGGGTGGCATAATACATGCTGCAGCCCTTGGCAGGCCTTGGGTACACCAATGCCCTGGGTACCTAGTGTACACTGGTACAGGGGCTGACAGGGTGATCCAACCAATTGGGTATGTACCTAGGGTACATGGAGTCCATTTTAAAGAGAGAACAGCCAGGCTGAGATCCTGAATAGCAGGATCTCAGGCCAACTAAGTCGAAAAACCAGCTAGACACTAGGCAAAAATTTGGGGGTAACCATAGTCAGATATCCACCTTCCTACAATTAGGAACTTAAGATTTGGAACACAGGCACTAGAGATGTAATACTACACTTGGGCACAGGTGTGCCAGCTTTACCTCACCCACAGGAAGCAGGTGCATAGGCCTCGAAGTGCGTCGGGTTTCTTCTATCTGTTCCGTGGAGCTTGAAGACAAAGATGCTGCAGGCGGTCGGTCCGGGAGAGATGCAGTGGATCCAAGAGTGGATCGGAGATGTTGAAGACCTGTAAGCAGAGGGGACAGTGTTCACAGTCACTAGCCAGTGACCAGCGTGGCACCAGGTGGGTACCAGGCGATGTCGGGTGCAAACAGGTGATGAGGGGTAGCTTGTCTCCGCAGCCACGTGGTCCCTGAAGGTCGACGACGTCCAGGAGTCAGCTCACGAGCTGTCCCACGCAGTCTCTCGCTGTCGGCGGTGTCGGCGACTTGATTGAAGCAAACAAGCCTTGGCAAAAGCAATTGTAGGAGGATTCGGAAATCAGCTGTTGGTTCTGACCAGCAAGGTCAGAGGGATTGCTCCTTTGGAGGGGAGCAAGGGCTAGTCTGGAGCAACCAGACCAGCAGTGTATTTCGTAGAGTTCGTCGCCAAGATGGCCACTAGCCAGCGGGCCAGCAACCGGTTAGGCGTGTCGAGTGGCAAAATGCAGAAGGGCCCCACGCAGATCGTGGAGATGCTGGAGGGCTCACCTTTGATGCAGATGCTGCTCGGGGGTTGGGCTTCTCAGATCCCAAAGCACAACTTGGAGGGAGCCTCGGTTGTTGCACTTGTCAGCTTGTCGTAGTCGTTCCAAGATGGCTGGCTCCACGTGTCTCGGTGCCTCCACGGGTCTCTTCTTTTCAGGGACTGTGGATCGGGCGGTGAGAGGTCTGGAGGTCCAGGTCTTGTCAGTCTCTGGGCTCGGGCTCCGGCGGGAGGCGGCAGCAAAGCAGACGTTGATGCGCTGGATGGTGCTTGCGTTAGCAAGGTGGTCACTCCCTGACCACAGGGGAGATTTTCTTCAGTCTTCTGTGCAGCAGAATGTCGAAGTTCCCGTCTTCTTCTTAGTTTCAAGTTGATTCCAGGATGTCTGAAGTCTTAGGACACAGCTCCTACCTTTAAGCGGATTCTAGGGGCCGGACTACCTGCTAGGTCCCTCCCTAAGGGTGGGACCAGGAAGGGGGGTGGTTACACCCCCAATCCTTTGTCCAGCTCGCCCCAGGCCCGGGACTGGTGTGCCCCAGGACCGGTTTGAACTGGCATATGCACCGAGGCTCCTTGTGAGCCACAGGCATGTCTGGTTTCTTTCAAGCCCTACCTGACCAATACACAAAATCCTGTCTAGGGTGGTGCACGCACCTCCCCTGGCAGGAAACCCTTTGTCCACACCTCCCAAGCTGGAAGGACTCCCAGCAGCAGGAGGGCAGACTTGTGTCTGTGGTGGCAGCATCCATTTTGTGGAGCTGAGGCTATGTCTGATTTTACCCGGGTTTCAGGCACTGTACATGTCGTGTCCCTCTAGAAGGGTGGAATGCTAACCCCGTCGCCAGAATTGGCGAGGGGTTAGTATTCCAATTCGTATGACACCTTACTCGACATGTTTTGATAAAGCCAAACCAAAGATAGCATTTAACCGCGAGGTTCATAATGCACTTAAGAGTATATGGTATGACGATATCTGGAAACAGTAGAAGGAAGTTGTTCCGACCACTGCAGACAGGCTCAGCTCATGCCAGAGCACCATCTCACATGGAACCAAGCACTCTGCCTTCAGGATTGTTAAGGCCTGCCATAGGAGTGACTTATAGGTTACCAGGTGTCCCATTTAAGGTTAGGTATAGGTATACTACACCTAAGTAAGAGGTGATTACACCAACTTACCCCAGCTGAGTGATCAGCCAGTTGTGTCAGATTGTTAGGCCAAGCCTGGGGTGGCATAATACATGCTGCAGCCCTTGGCAGGCCTTGGGTACACCAATGCCCTGGGTACCTAGTGTACACTGGTACAGGGGCTGACAGGGTGATCCACTTCCAATTGGTTATGCACCTAGGGTGCATAGTTTTAATTTAGTAGAGAGAACAGCAGGCTGGGGGTCTGATTGGCAGGCCCACAGCCTCAATATGTCAAAAACCAGTGAAGCAAAAAGCAAAAATTTGGGGTGACCATAGGATAGCAGACCCTACTCTCCTACACACAGTCAGTGTCAGTCAGTGTCAGTCAGTGTCAGTCAGTCAGTGTCAGTCAGTGTCTGTCAGTCAGTGTCTGTCAGTGTCAGTCAGTGTCTGTCAGTGTCTGTCAGTCAGTGTCTGGCAGTCAGTGTCTGGCAGTCAGTGTCAGTCACTGTCATCCAGTCAGTGTCAGCTAGTGTCAGTCAGTGTCAGTCAGTGTCAGTCAGACAGTGTCAGTCAGTCAGTGTCAGTCAGTGTCAGTCAGTCAGTATCAGTCAGTCAGTGTCAGTCAGTCGGAGAGTCAGTCAGTCAGTGTCAGTCAGTCAGTGTCAGTCAGTGTCAGTCAGTCAGTGTCAGTCAGTGTCAGTCAGTGTCAGTCAGTCAGTCAGTGTCAGTCAGTCAGTGTCAGTCAGTGTCAGTCAGAGTCAGTGTCAGTCAGAGTCAGTCAGTCAGTGTCAGTCAGTCAGTGTCAGTCAAAGTCAGTCAGTGTCAGTCAGTCAGTCAGTGTCAGTCAGTGTCAGTCAGTGTCAGTCAGTCAGTGTCAGTCAGTCAGTGTCAGTCAGTCAGTGTCAGTCAGTGTCAGTCAGTGTCAGTCAGTGTCAGTCAGTCAGTTTCAGTCAGTGTCAGTGTCAGTCAGTCAGTGTCAGTCAGTGTCAGTCAGTCAGTGTCAGTCAGTGTCAGTATCAGTATCAGTCAGTCAGTGTCAGTAAGTGTCAGTGTCAGTCAGTCAGTCAGTGTCAGTCAGTGTCAGTCAGTGTCAGTCAGTCAGTGTCAGTCAGTCAGTGTCAGCCAGTCAGTGTCAGTCAGTAACAGTCAGTGTCAGCCAGTGTCAGTCAGTCAGTGTCAGTCAGTCAGTGTCAGTCAGTCAGTGTCAGTCAGTGTCAGTCAGTGTCAGTCAGTGTCAGTCAGTCAGTGTCAGTCAGAGTCAGTTTCAGTCAGTGTCAGTCAGTGTCAGTCAGTCGGAGAGTCAGTCAGTCAGTGTCAGTCAGTCAGTGTCAGTCAGTCAGTGTCAGTCAGTGTCAGTCAGTTACAGTCAGTCGGAGAGTCAGTCAGTCAGTGTCAGTCAGTCAGTGTCAGTCAGTGTCAGTCAGTGTCAGTCAGTCAGTGTCAGTCAGTGTCAGTCAGTCAGTGTCAGTCAGTGTCAGTCTCAGTCAGTCAGTGTCAGTCAGTGTCAGTGTCAGTCAGTCAGTGTCAGTCAGTGTCAGTGTCAGTCAGTCCGTGTCAGTCAGTCAGTGTCAGTCAGTCAGTGTCAGTCAGTGTCAGTTAGTCAGTGTGTAGGAAGGTGGATATCTGACTATGGTTACCCCCAAATTTTTGCCTAGTGTCTAGCTGGTTTTTCGACTTAGTTGGCCTGAGATCCTGCCATTCAGGCTCTCAGGCTATCTGCTCTCTCTGTAAAATGGACTCCATGTACCCTAGGTACATACCCAATTGGTTGGATCACCCTGTCAGCCCCTGTACCAGTGTACACTAGGTACCCAGGGCATTGGTGTATCCAAGGCCTGCCAGGGGCTGAAGCATGTATTATGCCACCCCAGGCTTGGCCTAACAATCTGACACAACTGGCTGATCACTCAGCTGGGGTAAGTTGGTGTAATCACCTCTTACTTAGGTGTAGTATACCTATACCTAAACTTAAATGGGACACCTGGTAACCTATAAGTCACTCCTATGGCAGGCCTTAACAATCCTGAAGGCAGAGTGCTTGGTTCCATGTGAGATGGTGCTCTGGCATGAGCTGAGCCTGTCTGCAGTGGTCGGAACAACTTCCTTCTACTGTTTCCAGATATCGTCATACCATATACTCTTAAGTGCATTATGAACCTCGCGGTTAAATGCTATCTTTGGTTTGGCTTTATCAAAACATGTCGAGTAAGGTGTCATACGAATTGGAATACTAACCCCTCGCCAATTCTGGCGACGGGGTTAGCATTCCACCCTTCTAGAGGGACACGACATGTACAGTGCCTGAAACCCGGGTAAAATCAGACATAGCCTCAGCTCCACAAAATGGATGCTGCCACCACAGACACAAGTCTGCCCTCCTGCTGCTGGGAGTCCTTCCAGCTTGGGAGGTGTGGACAAAGGGTTTCCTGCCAGGGGAGGTGCATGCACCACCCCAGACAGGATTTTGTGTATTGGTCAGGTAGGGCTTGAAAGAAACCAGACATGCCTGTGGCTCACAAGGAGCCTCGGGGCATATGCCAGTTCAAACCGGTCCTGGGGCACACCAGTCCCGGGCCTGGGGCGAGCTGGACAAAGGATTGGGGGTGTAACCACCCCCCTTCCTGGTCCCACCCATAGGGAGGGACCTAGCAGGTAGTCCGGCCCCTAGAATCCGAATAAAGGTAGGAGCTGTGTCCTAAGACTTCAGACATCCTGGAATCAACTTGAAACTAAGAAGAAGACGGGAACTTCGACATTCTGCTGCACAGAAGACTGAAGAAAATCTCCCCTGTGGTCAGGGAGTGACCACCTTGCTAACGCAAGCACCATCCAGCGAATCACCGTCTGCTTTGCCGCCGCCTCCCGCCGGAGCCCGAGCCCAGAGACTGACAAGACCTGGACCTCCAGACCTCTCACCGCCCGATCCACAGTCCCTGCAAAGAGGAGACCCGTGGAGGCACCGAGACACGTGGAGCCAGCCATCTTGGAACGACTACGACAAGCTGACCAGTGCAACAACCGAGGCTCCCTCCAAGTTGTGCTTTGGGTCCTGAGAAGCCCAACCCTCGAGCAGCATCTGCACCAAAGGTGAGCCCTCCAGCATCTCCACGATCTGCGTGGGGCCCTTCTGCATTTTGCCACTCGACGCGCCTAACCGGTTGCTGGCCCGCTGGCTAGTGGCCATCTTGGCGACGAAATCTACGACAAACACCGCTGGTCTGGTTGCTCCAGACTGGCTCTTGCTCCCCTCCAAAGGAGCAATCCCTCTGACCTTGCTGGTCAGAACCAACAGCTTAAACTCCTTGCCTACAACAATTGCTTTTGCCAAGGCTTGTTTGCTTCGATCAAGTCGCCGACACCGCCGACAGCGAGAGCCTGCGTGGGACAGCTCGTGACTCGACTCCTGGACGTCGTCGACCTTCAGGGACCACGTGGCTGCGGAGACAAGCTACCCCTCATCACCTGTTTGCACACGACATCGCCTGGTACCCACCTGGTGCCACGCTGGTCACTGGCTAGTGACTGTGAACACTGTCCCCTCTGCTTACAGGTCTTCAACATCTCCGATCCACTCTTGGATCCACTGCATCTCTTCCCGACCGACCGCCTGCAGCACTTTTGTCTACAGGCCCCACGGAACAGATAGAAGAAACCCGACGCACTACGAGGCCTATGCACCCGCTTCCTGTGGGTGAGGTAAAGCTGGCACACCTGTGCCCAAGTGTAGTATTACATCTCTAGTGCCTGTGTTCCAAATCTTAAGTTCCTAGGTCATCCGGAA
This sequence comes from Triturus cristatus, assembly GCF_964204655.1. Taxonomy (NCBI): domain Eukaryota; kingdom Metazoa; phylum Chordata; class Amphibia; order Caudata; family Salamandridae; genus Triturus; species Triturus cristatus. Next base: position 703,349 of record NW_028188052.1, read on the forward strand.
GATTCCTTTTGCAGTAACTTTGTACTTTTTACGCACCCATTGAAACCTATGGGAGCCCGCGTGTGACTATTTGCTCTGCACACGCCACCCGTGGACCTCCTGGTCACTAACTGACGTTAGCTCCTTGTAGGCCCAGCGATTCTAGAGGCCCTAGGCCTTTTCCCTTTTCTGTTCGTGGTACTTATACCACTATTTTAGTATATGGTTTGAGTGGCCACCAGGGCCTATCCATATAAAGTGCAACTTCTGTGTATTCTGTGATAATCTTGTTTGACGATTTGTGCTCCTGTGCTCATAAAGAGACTAGGGGTTACTTTGAGAAATAAATACATGTATATTTTGAATATATATCTGTGTGGTGTCCTTTCATTGGTATAAAAGGGGGTTACTATTGGTAAAACAGCTTGCTTAACACGCATCACGAGTTTAGCCTCAAAGACTGCTTAGCCTACGCTACCACTAGGGCAGCTAGTCCGAAAAGGTTGACTTACAACCACACCATAAGGGTTGCTTGGCATGGTACAAGGTGGTCACTAGAACTAGTGAACAGCATATACCAGGCCAACTTCTCACATTGGTGAGCAGCGGTTGGATTTGAGCTTGCTGTGTTTTACCATTGTAATCTCTTGGTTACCAATTGAAAGATCACATAGGTACCTGTAGGTACATATAAAACAAGATTAGATATACTTAAGTTCTACTGAACTTAGTTGTTGTAGAGCAAAGGGAGTAGCACACCCTGACTACAACTACTAGATAGGTTTAGTAGGTAAACCCAAGTGTAGGTAGATTGCAACACATCCACCCACACTTAAGAGCAATGGCCGGGGCAGAGGGGTCCACTGTACCCATCTCTGTCGAGAGTGACCCCCAGAGGGCACCAACCAGCTTTGCTACCCTTAATCAGAATGAGCTCAGGCATTTGGCAACTCTTAGAGGCCTTAAACAGCCCAAGAACCCAAACTCTGCTGAGCTCAGAGAGCTCTTACAGAATGATGAGAATCAGAGAGCACTCAAGAAAGCTTCCCAGTTAGCCCCCTTAGGGACAGGAACAGGAGGCCCCCCTTCTGAAGATGCCACTGAAGTACCCCTTCCCAATAGTCACCCCTTAGATGGGATGCCTACCACAGAGGAAGAAAGTGATGGGGATACAGATGTGAGTGGGGATGAAGGGAGAACTAGCCCAGTGCCAAGTGTTATACTTGGCCCAGCTAAACTAAGGCTATTGGGGACTGACAGTGGGTTCACCCCATTGGATCTCCCCAGTGGACTTAACACAGGGCTTGGAAGGCAAAGGAATCGCTCAGGTGACTCCAATGCTTCCCATGGCTCTAGAGGCTCTCAAGGTCACTCCAGAAGGAGACTGACCACCCCTCAGAGGAGGGAACATGAGGCCAGAATGCAGGAAGCCCAGCTGAGGATCAGGAAGCAGGAGCTAGAAGTAGCCCTGATGGAAGAAAAACTGAGCAAGGCTAGGCAGCATAGAGAGAGTGGGTCTATACCCACTGGTGGCAGCAATGTCCCTAGGGACAAAGATAGGGTCTTTGACAATAGGAACCTGTCCAAGATTGTGCCCCCCTACAAAAGTGGGGATGACATCCACAAATGGATGACTGCTCTTGAGAGAGCCTGCAAAGTGCAGCAGGTTCCTGAAGACCAGTGGGCAGCAATCTTATGGCTCTCCTTTGAGGGGAGAGGCAGAGATAGACTCCTCACTGTTAGAGAAGAGGATGTCAGAAATTACAGAGTCCTGAAGAGTGTCCTAGTTGATGGGTTAGGCTTAACCACTGAACAGTACAGGTTAATGTTCAGAGACACCCAGAAGACACAGACTCAGGACTGGTCTGAATATGTGGAATGTGCCACTAAGGCTTTGGAGGGTTGGTTGCTGGGAAGTAAGGTGTCTGATTATACAGGATTGTACAATTTGATGATGAGAGAGCAGATTTTAAGTAATTGTCAAAACCAGCTTCTCCATCAACACCTGGTAGACTCAGATTTGACCTCTCCCCAAGAATTGGGAAAGAGGGCAGATAAATGGGTCAGGACCAGGATCAGGCCTAAAAACCAGGGTGGTGACCAAAAGAAAGATACCACCAAGCCTCAAGAGAAGGGTGGGGATAAAGAAAAAGAGAAACCGTCCTCAGGGCCCCAAAACTCCACACAGGGTGGTGGGTCCCAAGCTCCCTCCTCTACCACAGCTAAAAAGCCCTACTGCCATGAGTGTAAAACTCCTGGGCATTGGAAAACTGACAGCGGTTGCCCAAGGGCTAAAAACAAAACTGTTCCTCCAATTACTCCTGTCACACCACCTATTACTGTCAGCAGTAATCCCCCAGGTGGTGGGAGTGCCCCCAGAAATCTGGGTGGGTTTACTTGGGGAACACAGGGGGACCCTGGCTTAGCCAATTCCCCTACAGCAACCACTCTTGTCTGTGATGGTGGCATGGGGTTTGCCAACTTCACTGCCTGTCCCAACACTTTGGGTAGGTACAGACAGGAGCCCTACATCAATGGTACAAAAGCTGAGGCCTACAGAGACACTGGGGCTAGCATCACAATGGTGGCCCATTGGCTAGTTCCCTCTGAGCAGCTTTTGCCCGGTTTCTCCTACCAGGTGACTAACATTGATGGCAAACAGAACAGTCATCCCATGGCAGAGGTATGTCTCAGCTGGGGAGGGGTCACTGGCCCTAAAAGGGTAGCAGTGTCCCCAACCTTGCCTGTAGACTGCTTACTGGGGAATGACTTAGAACTCTCAGCTTGGGCTGGAGTTGAACAAGACACCCATTCTAAAATGGTAGGCCTTTCACAAAAGGGTAGGGGGGTTGTGCCATTCACAACCCCTGTCCAAATAGATTTCCTCCCTGAAAAGGTTGGAAGGGCAGTGGTAGCCACAGCCCAGGCACAGACAGACTTCCCTGTAGGGACTGGCAGAGCTGTGACAGTCACAGCTCAAACACAAACTGAGTGCCCCCCTGAAAAGGTTGGCAAGGCTGTAATGGTCTCAGCCTATACTCAGACTGACATAGGTGTAGTGAAGCCTGAAACAATGGATCACTCCACACAAACTGAGAGTAGTGGGGAGGAAGAAAAGTCTCCCTCTCCCCAGACATTAGGAAAAGGTCAGCCTCCTCAGGGATCTGACCTCACCCCTTGTGAAGGAACTGCCCCAGAGGTAGCCAGGCCTGGCCTGGCAGAGCCTCTGATGTCAGTGGCCCCTTCCAAGGTGGGATCCAGTCTGGTGCAGGTAGCCTGCCTCTCTCTACCCTGCCTCAGTCAGCCCAGGGCTGCAGAGGTCAGGGAGGCCAGTGGACCCCCAGAGGGCCCCTGTCCACAAGAACCCCCCCATCAAAAGAATGAGGATTGCCTGGCTAGTAGCCCTAGTCAGGTGATGGGTAAAAACATTCCTGAGGGATCTCCTTTACAGGTAGTTAGGGACCTCCCCCAGGGGGATTCTGTTGGGCACAGGCAAACATGGGACCTTAGGGCCCCAAACCTGACCTGTCCCTCCAGTAAGCCCACAAAAGGGACCCAGCCTCCAGCTTTAGGTAGCCAGAGGCTGACCCTGAGAGCACAGTGCAACTCAGTTAAAGAAAGAAAGGCATCCATGGTGGAGGATGATTGGAGGAAGCTGAGGCCTCACTTTGAGGACACTCACTTCAGTACTCCATCTCAACACCAGCCTTTTACTTTGCCAAGACACACCACAGGTAGAGATTCCCTATGGTGGAGACCCTCTGATACCCTTAGGGTGAGGGATTGCTTAGTGGACCATGAGACAGGGGGTAACCATGCCAGTGCTGGTTCCTCCTTATATGGCCACTTGGGCAATATAGGCTTACCTGGTCAAGGTCAGCCTTATCTCCCTTCGTTTGGGGGGGGGTTGTGTAGGAAGGTGGATATCTGACTATGGTTACCCCCAAATTTTTGCCTAGTGTCTAGCTGGTTTTTCGACTTAGTTGGCCTGAGATCCTGCCATTCAGGCTCTCAGGCTATCTGCTCTCTCTGTAAAATGGACTCCATGTACCCTAGGTACATACCCAATTGGTTGGATCACCCTGTCAGCCCCTGTACCAGTGTACACTAGGTACCCAGGGCATTGGTGTATCCAAGGCCTGCCAGGGGCTGAAGCATGTATTATGCCACCCCAGGCTTGGCCTAACAATCTGACACAACTGGCTGATCACTCAGCTGGGGTAAGTTGGTGTAATCACCTCTTACTTAGGTGTAGTATACCTATACCTAAACTTAAATGGGACACCTGGTAACCTATAAGTCACTCCTATGGCAGGCCTTAACAATCCTGAAGGCAGAGTGCTTGGTTCCATGTGAGATGGTGCTCTGGCATGAGCTGAGCCTGTCTGCAGTGGTCGGAACAACTTCCTTCTACTGTTTCCAGATATCGTCATACCATATACTCTTAAGTGCATTATGAACCTCGCGGTTAAATGCTATCTTTGGTTTGGCTTTATCAAAACATGTCGAGTAAGGTGTCATACGAATTGGAATACTAACCCCTCGCCAATTCTGGCGACGGGGTTAGCATTCCACCCTTCTAGAGGGACACGACATGTACAGTGCCTGAAACCCGGGTAAAATCAGACATAGCCTCAGCTCCACAAAATGGATGCTGCCACCACAGACACAAGTCTGCCCTCCTGCTGCTGGGAGTCCTTCCAGCTTGGGAGGTGTGGACAAAGGGTTTCCTGCCAGGGGAGGTGCATGCACCACCCCAGACAGGATTTTGTGTATTGGTCAGGTAGGGCTTGAAAGAAACCAGACATGCCTGTGGCTCACAAGGAGCCTCGGGGCATATGCCAGTTCAAACCGGTCCTGGGGCACACCAGTCCCGGGCCTGGGGCGAGCTGGACAAAGGATTGGGGGTGTAACCACCCCCCTTCCTGGTCCCACCCATAGGGAGGGACCTAGCAGGTAGTCCGGCCCCTAGAATCCGAATAAAGGTAGGAGCTGTGTCCTAAGACTTCAGACATCCTGGAATCAACTTGAAACTAAGAAGAAGACGGGAACTTCGACATTCTGCTGCACAGAAGACTGAAGAAAATCTCCCCTGTGGTCAGGGAGTGACCACCTTGCTAACGCAAGCACCATCCAGCGAATCACCGTCTGCTTTGCCGCCGCCTCCCGCCGGAGCCCGAGCCCAGAGACTGACAAGACCTGGACCTCCAGACCTCTCACCGCCCGATCCACAGTCCCTGCAAAGAGGAGACCCGTGGAGGCACCGAGACACGTGGAGCCAGCCATCTTGGAACGACTACGACAAGCTGACCAGTGCAACAACCGAGGCTCCCTCCAAGTTGTGCTTTGGGTCCTGAGAAGCCCAACCCTCGAGCAGCATCTGCACCAAAGGTGAGCCCTCCAGCATCTCCACGATCTGCGTGGGGCCCTTCTGCATTTTGCCACTCGACGCGCCTAACCGGTTGCTGGCCCGCTGGCTAGTGGCCATCTTGGCGACGAAATCTACGACAAACACCGCTGGTCTGGTTGCTCCAGACTGGCTCTTGCTCCCCTCCAAAGGAGCAATCCCTCTGACCTTGCTGGTCAGAACCAACAGCTTAAACTCCTTGCCTACAACAATTGCTTTTGCCAAGGCTTGTTTGCTTCGATCAAGTCGCCGACACCGCCGACAGCGAGAGCCTGCGTGGGACAGCTCGTGACTCGACTCCTGGACGTCGTCGACCTTCAGGGACCACGTGGCTGCGGAGACAAGCTACCCCTCATCACCTGTTTGCACACGACATCGCCTGGTACCCACCTGGTGCCACGCTGGTCACTGGCTAGTGACTGTGAACACTGTCCCCTCTGCTTACAGGTCTTCAACATCTCCGATCCACTCTTGGATCCACTGCATCTCTTCCCGACCGACCGCCTGCAGCACTTTTGTCTACAGGCCCCACGGAACAGATAGAAGAAACCCGACGCACTACGAGGCCTATGCACCCGCTTCCTGTGGGTGAGGTAAAGCTGGCACACCTGTGCCCAAGTGTAGTATTACATCTCTAGTGCCTGTGTTCCAAATCTTAAGTTCCTAGGTCATCCGGAAGATTCCTTTTGCAGTAACTTTGTACTTTTTACGCACCCATTGAAACCTATGGGAGCCCGCGTGTGACTATTTGCTCTGCACACGCCACCCGTGGACCTCCTGGTCACTAACTGACGTTAGCTCCTTGTAGGCCCAGCGATTCTAGAGGCCCTAGGCCTTTTCCCTTTTCTGTTCGTGGTACTTATACCACTATTTTAGTATATGGTTTGAGTGGCCACCAGGGCCTATCCATATAAAGTGCAACTTCTGTGTATTCTGTGATAATCTTGTTTGACGATTTGTGCTCCTGTGCTCATAAAGAGACTAGGGGTTACTTTGAGAAATAAATACATGTATATTTTGAATATATATCTGTGTGGTGTCCTTTCATTGGTATAAAAGGGGGTTACTATTGGTAAAACAGCTTGCTTAACACGCATCACGAGTTTAGCCTCAAAGACTGCTTAGCCTACGCTACCACTAGGGCAGCTAGTCCGAAAAGGTTGACTTACAACCACACCATAAGGGTTGCTTGGCATGGTACAAGGTGGTCACTAGAACTAGTGAACAGCATATACCAGGCCAACTTCTCACACAGTGTCAGTCAGTCACTGAAAGCCAGTCAGTGTCAGTCAGTGTCAGCCAGTGTCAGTCAGTGTCAGTCAGTGTCAGTCAGTCAGTGTCAGTCAGTCAGTGACAGTTAGTCAGTGTCAGTCAGTGTCAGTCAGTCAGTTTCAGTCAGTGTCTGTCAGTCAGTGTCAGTCAGTCAGTGTCAGTCAGTCAGTGTCAGTCAGAGTCAGTGTCAGTCAGTGTCAGTCAGTGTCAGTCAGTCGGAGAGTCAGTCAGTCAGTGTCAGTCAGTCAGTCAGTGTCAGTCAGTTGGAGAGTCAATCAGTCACTGCCAGCCAGTCAGTGTCAGTCAGTCAGTGTAAGTCAGTGTCAGTCAGTCAGTGTCAGTCAGTCAGTGTCAGTCAGTGTCAGTCAGTCAGTGTCAGTCAGTCAGTGTCAGTCAGTGTCAGTCAGAGTCAGTGTCAGTCAGAGTCAGTCAGTCAGTGTCAGTCAGTCAGTGTCAGTCAAAGTCAGTCAGTGTCAGTCAGTCAGTCAGTGTCAGTCAGTGTCAGTCAGTGTCAGTCAGTCAGTGTCAGTCAGTCAGTGTCAGTCAGTCAGTGTCAGTCAGTGTCAGTCAGTGTCAGTCAGTCAGTGTCAGTCAGTGTCAGTGTCAGTCAGTCAGTGTCAGTCAGTGTCAGTCAGTCAGTGTCAGTCAGTGTCAGTATCAGTCAGTCAGTGTCAGTCAGTGTCAGTCAGTGTCAGTCAGTCAGTGTCAGTCAGTCAGTGTCAGACAGTCAGTGTCAGTCAGTGTCAGTCAGTGTCAGTCAGTCAGTGTCAGTCAGTGTCAGTCAGTGTCAGTCAGTCAGTGTCAGTCAGTCAGTGTCAGTCAGTCAGTCAGAGTCAGTGTCAGTCAGTGTCAGTCAGTGTGCGTCAGTCGTAGAGTCAGTCAGTCACTGTCAGTCAGTCAGTGTCAGTCAGTGTCAGTCAGTCAGTGTCAGTCAGTCAGTCAGTGTCAGTCAGTCGGTGAGTCAGTCAGTCAGTATCAGTCAGTGTCAGTCAGTCATTGTCAGTCAGTGTCAGTCAGTGTCAGTCAGTGTCAGTCAGTCAGTATCAGTTAGTCTCAGTCAGTCAGTTTCAGTCAGTCAGTCTCATTCAGTCAGTGTCAGTCAGTCAGTCTCAGTCAGTGTCAGTCAGAGTCAGTGTCAGTCAGTGTCAGTCAGTCAGTGTCAGTCAGTCAGTGTCACTGAGTGTCAATCAGTGTTAGTCAGTTAGTCAGTGTCAGTCAGTCAGTGTCAGTCAGTCAGTGTCAGTCAGTGTCAGTCAGTCAGTGTCATTCAGTCAGTGTCAGTCAGTGTCAGTGTCAGTCAGTCAGTGTCAGTCAGTGTCAGTGTCAGTCAGTCAGTGTCAGTAAAAGTCAGTCAGTGTCAGTCAGTCAGTCAGTGTCAGTCAGTGTCAGTCAGTGTCAGTCAGTCAGTGTCAGTCAGTCAGTGTCAGTCAGTCAGTGTCAGTCAGTGTCAGTCAGTGTCAGTCAGTCAGTCAGTGTCAGTCAGTGTCAGTGTCAGTCAGTCAGTGTCAGTCAGTGTCAGTCAGTCAGTGTCAGTCAGTGTCAGTATCAGTCAGTCAGTGTCAGTCAGTCAGTGTCAGTCAGTGTCAGTGTCAGTCAGTCAGTGTCAGTCAGTGTCAGTCAGTCAGTGTCAGTCAGTGTCAGTATCAGTATCAGTCAGTCAGTGTCAGTAAGTGTCAGTGTCAGTCAGTCAGTCAGTGTCAGTCAGTGTCAGTCAGTGTCAGTCAGTCAGTGTCAGTCAGTCAGTGTCAGCCAGTCAGTGTCAGTCAGTAACAGTCAGTGTCAGCCAGTGTCAGTCAGTCAGTGTCAGTCAGTCAGTGTCAGTCAGTCAGTGTCAGTCAGTGTCAGTCAGTGTCAGTCAGTGTCAGTCAGTCAGTGTCAGTCAGAGTCAGTTTCAGTCAGTGTCAGTCAGTGTCAGTCAGTCGGAGAGTCAGTCAGTCAGTGTCAGTCAGTCAGTGTCAGTCAGTCAGTGTCAGTCAGTGTCAGTCAGTTACAGTCAGTCGGAGAGTCAGTCAGTCAGTGTCAGTCAGTCAGTGTCAGTCAGTGTCAGTCAGTGTCAGTCAGTCAGTGTCAGTCAGTGTCAGTCTCAGTCAGTCAGTGTCAGTCAGTGTCAGTGTCAGTCAGTCAGTGTCAGTCAGTGTCAGTGTCAGTCAGTCCGTGTCAGTCAGTCAGTGTCAGTCAGTCAGTGTCAGTCAGTGTCAGTTAGTCAGTGTCAGTCAGTCACTGAAAGCCAGTCAGTGTCAGTCAGTGTCAGCCAGTGTCAGTCAGTGTCAGTCAGTGTCAGTCAGTCAGTGTCAGTCAGTCAGTGACAGTTAGTCAGTGTCAGTCAGTGACAGTCAGTCAGTTTCAGTCAGTGTCTGTCAGTCAGTGTCAGTCAGTCAGTGTCAGTCAGTCAGTGTCAGTCAGAGTCAGTGTCAGTCAGTGTCAGTCAGTGTCAGTCAGTCGGAGAGTCAGTCAGTCAGTGTCAGTCAGTCAGTCAGTGTCAGTCAGTTGGAGAGTCAATCAGTCACTGCCAGCCAGTCAGTGTCAGTCAGTCAGTGTAAGTCAGTGTCAGTCAGTCAGTGTCAGTCAGTCAGTGTCAGTCAGTGTCAGTCAGTCAGTGTCAGTCAGTCAGTGTCAGTCAGTGTCAGTCAGAGTCAGTGTCAGTCAGAGTCAGTCAGTCAGTGTCAGTCAGTCAGTGTCAGTCAAAGTCAGTCAGTGTCAGTCAGTCAGTCAGTGTCAGTCAGTGTCAGTCAGTGTCAGTCAGTCAGTGTCAGTCAGTCAGTGTCAGTCAGTCAGTGTCAGTCAGTGTCAGTCAGTGTCAGTCAGTCAGTGTCAGTCAGTGTCAGTGTCAGTCAGTCAGTGTCAGTCAGTGTCAGTCAGTCAGTGTCAGTCAGTGTCAGTATCAGTCAGTCAGTGTCAGTCAGTGTCAGTCAGTGTCAGTCAGTCAGTGTCAGTCAGTCAGTGTCAGACAGTCAGTGTCAGTCAGTGTCAGTCAGTGTCAGTCAGTCAGTGTCAGTCAGTGTCAGTCAGTGTCAGTCAGTCAGTGTCAGTCAGTCAGTGTCAGTCAGTCAGTCAGAGTCAGTGTCAGTCAGTGTCAGTCAGTGTGCGTCAGTCGTAGAGTCAGTCAGTCACTGTCAGTCAGTCAGTGTCAGTCAGTGTCAGTCAGTCAGTGTCAGTCAGTCAGTCAGTGTCAGTCAGTCGGTGAGTCAGTCAGTCAGTATCAGTCAGTGTCAGTCAGTCATTGTCAGTCAGTGTCAGTCAGTGTCAGTCAGTGTCAGTCAGTCAGTATCAGTTAGTCTCAGTGTGAGAAGTTGGCCTGGTATATGATGCTCACTAGTTAAAGTGATCACCTTGTACCATGCCAAGCAACCCTTATGGTGTGGTTGTAAGTCAACCTTTTCGGACTAGCTGCCCTAGTGGTAGCGTAGGCTAAGCAGTCTTTGAGGCTAAACTCGTGATGCGTGTTAAGCCAGCTGTTTTACCAAATGCAACCCCCTTTTATACCAATGAAAGGACACCACACAGATATATATTCAAAATATATATGTATTTATTTATCAAAGTAACCCCTAGTCTCTTTATGAGCACAGGAGCACAAATCGTCAAACAAGATTATCACAGAATACACAGAAGTTGCACTTTATATGGATAGGCCCTGGTGGCCACTCGAACCATATACTAAAATAGTGGTATAAGTACCACGAACAGAAAAGGGAAAAGGCCTAAGGCCTCTAGAATCGCTGGGCCTACAAGGAGCTAACGTCAGTTAGTGACCAGGAGGTCCACGGGTGGCGTGTGCAGAGCAAATAGTCACACGCGTGCTCCCATAGGTTTCAATGGGTGCGTAAAAAGTACAAAGTTACTGCAAAAGGAATCTTCCGGATGACCTAGGAACTTAAGATTTGGAACACAGGCACTAGAGATGTAATACTACACTTGGGCACAGGAGTGCCAGCTTTACCTCACCCACAGGAAGCGGGTGCATAGGCCTCGAAGTGCGTCGGGTTTCTTCTATCGGTTCCGTGGGGCCTGTAGACAAAAGTGCTGCAGGCGGTCGGTCGGGAGGAGATGCAGTGGATCCAAGAGTGGATCGGAGATGTTGAAGACCTGTAAGCAGAGGGGACAGTGTTCACAGTCACTAGCCAGTGACCAGCGTGGCACCAGGTGGGTACCAGGCGATGTCGGGTGCAAACAGGAAGGAAGGTGTAGCTTGACTCTGCAGCCACGTGGTCCCTGAAGGTCGACGACGTCCAGGAGTCGAGTCACGAGCTGTCCCACGCAGGCTCTCGCTGTCGGCGGTGTCGGCGACTTGATCGAAGCAAACAAGCCTTGGTAAAAGCAATTGTTGTAGGCAAGGAGTTTAAGCTGATGGTTCTGACCAGCAAGGTCAGAGGAACTGCTCCTTTGGAGGGGAGCAAGGGCCAGTCTGGAGCAACCAGACCAGCGGTGTTTGTCGTAGATTTCGTCGCCAAGATGGCCACTAGCCAGCGGGCCAGCAACCGGTTAGGCGCGTCGAGTGGCAAAATGCAGAAGGGCCCCACGCAGATCGTGGAGATGCTGGAGGGCTCACCTTTGGTGCAGATGCTGCTCGAGGGTTGGGCTTCTCAGGACCCAAAGCACAACTTGGAGGGAGCCTCGGTTGTTGCACTGGTCAGCTTGTCGTAGTCGTTTCAAGATGGCTGGCTCCACGTGTCTCGGTGCCTCCACGGGTCTCCTCTTTTCAGGGACTGTGGATCGGGCGGTGAGAGGTCTGGAGGTCCAGGTCTTGTCAGTCTCTGGGCTCGGGCTCCGGCGGGAGGCGGCGGCAAAGCAGACGTTGATTCGCTGGATGGTGCTTGCGTTAGCAAGGTGGTCACTCCCTGACCACAGGGGAGATTGGCTTCAGTCCTCTGTGCGGCAGAGCGTCGAAGTTCCCGTCTTCTTCTTAGTTTCAAGTTGATTCCAGGATGTCTGAAGTCTTAGGACACAGCTCCTACCTTTATTCGGATTCTAGGGGCCGGACTACCTGCTAGGTCCCTCCCTATGGGTGGGACCAGGAAGGGGGGTGGTTACACCCCCAATCCTTTGTCCAGCTCGCCCCAGGCCCGGGACTGGTGGGCCCCAGGACCGGTTTGAACTGGCATATGCCCCGAGGCTCCTTGTGAGCCACAGGCATGTCTGGTTTCTTTCAAGCCCTACCTGACCAATACACAAAATCCTGTCTGGGGTGGTGCTCGCACCTCCCCTGGCAGGAAACCCTTTGTCCACACCTCCCAAGCTGGAAGGACTCCCAGCAGCAGGAGGGCAGACTTGTGTCTGTGGTGGCAGCATCCATTTTGTGGAGCTGAGGCTATGTCTGATTTTACCCGGGTTTCAGGTACTGTACATGTCGTGTCCCTCTAGAAGGGTGGAATGCTAACCCCGTCGCCAGAATTGGCGAGGGGTTAGTATTCCAATTCGTATGACACCTTACTCGACATGTTTTGATAAAGCCAAACCAAAGATAGCATTTAACCGCGAGGTTCATAATGCACTTAAGAGTATATGGTATGACGATATCTGGAAACAGTAGAAGGAAGTTGTTCCGACCACTGCAGACAGGCTCAGCTCATGCCAGAGCACCATCTCACATGGAACCAAGCACTCTGCCTTCAGGATTGTTAAGGCCTGCCATAGGAGTGACTTATAGGTTACCAGGTGTCCCATTTAAGGTTAGGTATAGGTATACTACACCTAAGTAAGAGGTGATTACACCAACTTACCCCAGCTGAGTGATCAGCCAGTTGTGTCAGATTGTTAGGCCAAGCCTGGGGTGGCATAATACATGCTTCAGCCCTTGGCAGGCCTTGGGTACACCAATGCCCTGGGTACCTAGTGTACACTGGTACAGGGGCTGACAGGGTGATCCAACCAATTGGGTATGTACCTAGGGTACATGGAGTCCATTTTAAAGAGAGAACAGCCAGGCTGAGATCCTGAATGGCAGGATCTCAGGCCAACTAAGTCGAAAAACCAGCTAGACACTAGGCAAAAATTTGGGGGTAACCATAGTCAGATATCCACCTTCCTACACAACCCCCCCCCAAACGAAGGGAGATAAGGCTGACCTTGACCAGGTAAGCCTATATTGCCCAAGTGGCCATATAAGGAGGAACCAGCACTGGCATGGTTACCCCCTGTCTCATGGTCCACTAAGCAATCCCTCACCCTAAGGGTATCAGAGGGTCTCCACCATAGGGAATCTCTACCTTTGGTGTGTCTTGGCAAAGTAAAAGGCTGGTGTTGAGATGGAGTACTGAAGTGAGTGTCCTCAAAGTGAGGCCTCAGCTTCCTCCAATCATCCTCCACCATGGATGCCTTTCTTTCCTTAACTGAGTTGCACTGTGCTCTCAGGGTCAGCCTCTGGCTACCTAAAGCTGGAGTCTGGGTCCCTTTTGTGGGCTTACTGGAGGGACAGGTCAGGTCTGGGGCCCTAAGGTCCCATGTTTGCCTGTACCCAACAGAATCCCTCTGGGGGAGGTCCCTAACTACCTGTAAAGGAGATCCCTCAGGAATGTTTTTACCCATCACCTGACTAGGGCTACTAGCCAGGCAATCCTCATTCTTTTGATGGGGGGGTTCTTGTGGACAGGGGCCCTCTTGGGGTCCACTGGCCTCCCTGACCTCTGCAGCCCTGGGCTGACTGAGGCAGGGTAGAGAGAGGCAGGCTACCTGCACCAGACTGGGTCCCACCTTGGAAGGGGCCACTGACATCAGAGGCTCTGCCAGGCCAGGCCTGGCTACCTCTGGGGCAGTTCCTTCACAAGGGGTGAGGTCAGCTCCCTGAGGAGGCTGGCGTTTTCCTAATGTCTGGGGAGAGGGAGACTTTTCTTCCTCCCCACTACTCTCTGTTTGTGTGGAGTGATCCATAGTTTCAGGCTTCACTACACCTATGTCAGTCTGAGTATAGGCTGAGACCATTACAGCCTTGCCAACCTTTTCAGGGAGGCACTCAGTTTGTGTTTGAGCTGTGACTGTCACAGCTCTGCCAGTCTCTACAGGGAAGTCTGTCTGTGCCTGGGCTGTGGCTACCACTGCCCTTCCAACCTTTCCAGGGAGGAAATCTATTTGGACAGGGGTTGTGAATGGCACAACCCCACTACCCTTTTGTGAAAGGCCTACCATTTTAGAATGGGTGTCTTGTTCAACTCCAGCCCAAGCTGAGAGTTCTAAGTCATTCCCCAGTAAGCAGTCTACAGGCAAGGTTGGGGACACTGCCACCCTTTTAGGGCCAGTGACACCTCCCCAGCTGAGACATACCTCTGCCATGGGATGACTGTTCTGTTTGCCATCAATGTTGGTCACCTGGTAGGAGAAACCAGGCAAAAGCTGCTCAGAGGGAACTAGCCAATGGGCCACCATTGTGATGCTAGCTCCAGTGTCTCTGTAGGCCTCAGCTTTTGTACCATTGATGTAGGGCTCTTGTCTGTACCTACCCAAAGTGTTGGGACAGGCAGTGAAGTTGGCAAACCCCATGCCACCATCACAGACAAGAGTATCTGCTGCAGGGGAATTGGCTAAGCCAGGGCCCCCCTGTGTTCCCCAAGTAAACCCACCCAAATTTTTGGGGGCACTCCCACCACCTGGGGGATTACTGCTGACAGTAATAGGTGGTGTGACAGGAGTAATTGGAGGAACAGTTTTGTTTGTAGCCCTTGGGCAACTGCTGTCAGTTTTCCAATGCCCAGGAGTTTTACACTCATGGCAGTAAGGCTTTTTACCTGTGGTAGAGGAGGGAGCTTGGGACCCACCACCCTGTGTGGAGTTTTGGGGCCCTGAGGAAGATTTCTCTTTTGCCTTATCCCCTCCCTTCTCTTGAGGTTTGGTGGTATCTTTCTTTTGGTCACCACCCTGATTCTTAGGCCTGATCCTGGTCCTGACCCATTTATCTGCCCTCTTTCCCAATTCTTGGGGAGAGGTCAAATCTGAGTCTACCAGGTGTTGATGGAGGAGCTGGTTTTGACAGTTACTTAAAATCTGTTCTCTCATCATCAAATTGTACAATCCTGTATAATCAGATACCTTACTTCCCAGCAACCAACCCTCCAAAGCCTTAGTGGCACATTCAACATATTCAGACCAGTCCTGAGTCTGTGTCTTTTGGGTATCTCTGAACATTAACCTGTACTGCTCAGTGGTTAAGCCTAACCCATCAACTAGAACACTCTTCAGGACTCTGTAGTTTCTGACATCCTCTTCTCTAACAGTGAGGAGTCTGTCTCTGCCTCTTCCCTCAAAGGAGAGCCAGAGGATTGCTGCCCACTGATCTTCAGGAACCTGCTGTACTTTGCAGGCTCTCTCAAGAGCAGTTATCCACTTGTGGATGTCATCCCCACTTTTGTAGGGGGGCACAACCTTAGACAGGTTTCTATTGTCGAAAACCCTATCTTTGTCCTTAGGGACAATGCTGCCACCAGTGGGTATAGACCCACTCTCTTTATGCTGTCTAGCCTTGCTAAGTTTCTCTTCCATCAGGGCTACTTCTAGCTCCTGCTTCCTGATCCTCAGCTGGGCCTCTTGCATCTTGGCCTCATGTTCCCTCCTCTGAGGGGTGGTCATCCTTCTCCTGGACTGACCTTGAGAGCCTCTAGAGCCATGGGAAGCATTGGAGTCACCTGAGCGATTCCTTTGCCTTCCCAGCCCTGTGTTAAGTCCACTGGGGAGATCCAGTGGGTTGAACCCACTGTCAGTCCCCAATAGCCTTGGTTTAGCTGGGCCAAGTATAACACTTGGCACTGGGCTAGTTCTCCCTTCATCCTCACTACTGTCAGTATCCTTTTCACTCTCATCCTCTGTGGTAGGCATCCCATCTAAGGGGTGACTATTGGGAAGGGGTACTTCAGTGGCATCTTCAGAAGGGGGGCCTCCTGTTCCTGTCCCTAAGGGGGCTAACTGGGAAGCTTTCTTGAGTGCTCTCTGATTCTCATCATTCTGTAAGAGCTCTCTGAGCTCAGCAGAGTTTGGGTTCTTGGGCTGTTTAAGGCCTCTAAGAGTTGCCAAATGCCTGAGCTCATTCTGATTAAGGGTAGCAAAGCTGGTTGGTGCCCTCTGGGGGTCACTCTCAACAGAGATGGGTACAGTGGACCCCTCTGCCCCGGCCATTGCTCTTAAGTGTGGGTGGATGTGTTGCAATCTACCTACACTTGGGTTTACCTACTAAACCTATCTAGTAGTTGTAGTCAGGGTGTGCTACTCCCTTTGCTCTACAACAACTAAGTTCAGTAGAACTTAAGTATATCTAATCTTGTTTTATATGTACCTACAGGTACCTATGTGATCTTTCAATTGGTAACCAAGAGATTACAATGGTAAAACACAGCAAGCTCAAATCCAACCTCTGCTCACCAATGTGAGAAGTTGGCCTGGTATATGATGCTCACTAGTTAAAGTGATCACCTTGTACCATGCCAAGCAACCCTTATGGTGTGGTTGTAAGTCAACCTTTTCGGACTAGCTGCCCTAGTGGTAGCGTAGGCTAAGCAGTCTTTGAGGCTAAACTCGTGATGCGTGTTAAGCCAGCTGTTTTACCAAATGCAACCCCCTTTTATACCAATGAAAGGACACCACACAGATATATATTCAAAATATATATGTATTTATTTATCAAAGTAACCCCTAGTCTCTTTATGAGCACAGGAGCACAAATCGTCAAACAAGATTATCACAGAATACACAGAAGTTGCACTTTATATGGATAGGCCCTGGTGGCCACTCGAACCATATACTAAAATAGTGGTATAAGTACCACGAACAGAAAAGGGAAAAGGCCTAAGGCCTCTAGAATCGCTGGGCCTACAAGGAGCTAACGTCAGTTAGTGACCAGGAGGTCCACGGGTGGCGTGTGCAGAGCAAATAGTCACACGCGTGCTCCCATAGGTTTCAATGGGTGCGTAAAAAGTACAAAGTTACTGCAAAAGGAATCTTCCGGATGACCTAGGAACTTAAGATTTGGAACACAGGCACTAGAGATGTAATACTACACTTGGGCACAGGAGTGCCAGCTTTACCTCACCCACAGGAAGCGGGTGCATAGGCCTCGAAGTGCGTCGGGTTTCTTCTATCGGTTCCGTGGGGCCTGTAGACAAAAGTGCTGCAGGCGGTCGGTCGGGAGGAGATGCAGTGGATCCAAGAGTGGATCGGAGATGTTGAAGACCTGTAAGCAGAGGGGACAGTGTTCACAGTCACTAGCCAGTGACCAGCGTGGCACCAGGTGGGTACCAGGCGATGTCGGGTGCAAACAGGAAGGAAGGTGTAGCTTGACTCTGCAGCCACGTGGTCCCTGAAGGTCGACGACGTCCAGGAGTCGAGTCACGAGCTGTCCCACGCAGGCTCTCGCTGTCGGCGGTGTCGGCGACTTGATCGAAGCAAACAAGCCTTGGCAAAAGCAATTGTTGTAGGCAAGGAGTTTAAGCTGATGGTTCTGACCAGCAAGGTCAGAGGAACTGCTCCTTTGGAGGGGAGCAAGGGCCAGTCTGGAGCAACCAGACCAGCGGTGTTTGTCGTAGATTTCGTCGCCAAGATGGCTACTAGCCAGCAGGCCAGCAACCGGTTAGGCGCGTCGAGTGGCAAAATGCAGAAGGGCCCCACGCAGATCGTGGAGATGCTGGAGGGCTCACCTTTGGTGCAGATGCTGCTCGAGGGTTGGGCTTCTCAGATCCCAAAGCACAACTTGGAGGGAGCCTCGGTTGTTGCGCTTGCAGCTTGTCGTCGTCGTTCCAAGATGGCTGGCTCCACGTGTCTCGGTGCCTCCACGGGTCTCCTCTTTTCAGGGACTGTGGATCGGGCGGTGAGAGGTCTGGAGGTCCAGGTCTTGTCAGTCTCTGGGCTCGGGCTCCGGCGGGAGGCGGCGGCAAAGCAGACGTTGATTTGCTGGATGGTGCTTGCGTTAGCAAGGTGGTCACTCCCTGACCACAGGGGAGATTTCCTTCAGTCCTCTGTGCGGCAGAATGTCGAAGTTCCCGTCTTCTTCTTAGTTTCAAGTTGATTCTAGGATGTCTGAAGTCTTAGGACACAGCTCCTACCTTTAAGCGGATTCTAGGGGCCGGACTACCTGCTAGGTCCCTCCCTAAGGGTGGGACCAGGAAGGGGGGTGGTTACACCCCCAATCCTTTGTCCAGCTCGCCCCAGGCCCGGGACTGGTGTGCCCCAGGACCGGTTTGAACTGGCATATGCACCGAGGCTCCTTGTGAGCCACAGGCATGCCTGGTTTCTTTCAAGCCCTACCTGACCAATAAACAAAATCCTGTCTGGGGTGGTGCACGCACCTCCCCTGGCAGGAAACCCTTTGTCCACACCTCCCAAGCTGGAAGGACTCCCAGCAGCAGGAGGGCACACTTGTGTCTGTGGTGGCAGCATCCATTTTGTGGAGCTGAGGCTATGTCTGATTTTACCCGAGTTTCAGGTACTGTACATGTCGTGTCCCTCTAGAAGGGTGGAATGCTAACCCCGTCGCCAGAATTGGCGAGGGGTTAGTATTCTTATTCGTATGACACCTTACTCGACATGTTTTGATAAAGCCAAACCAAAGATAGCATTTAACCGCGAGGTTCATAATGCACTTCAGAGTATATGGTATGACGATATCTGGAAACAGTAGAAGGAAGTTGTTCCGACCACTGCAGACAGGCTCAGCTCATGCCAGAGCACCATCTCACATGGAACCAAGCACTCTGCCTTCAGGATTGTTAAGGCCTGCCATAGGAGTGACTTATAGGTTAACATGTGTCCCATTTAAGGTTAGGTATAGGTATACTACACCTAAGTAAGAGGTGATTACACCAACTTACCCCAGCTGAGTGATCAGCCAGTTGTGTCAAATTGTTAGGCCAAGCCTGGGGTGGCATAATACATGCTTCAGCCCCTGGCAGGCCTTGGGTACACCAATGCCCTGGGTACCTAGTGTACACTGGTACAGGGGCTGACAGGGTGATCCACTTCCAATTGGTTATGCACCTAGGGTGCATAGTTTTAATTTAGTAGAGAGAACAGCAGGCTGGGGGTCTGATTGGCAGGCCCACAGCCTCAATATGTCAAAAACCAGTGAAGCAAAAAGCAAAAATTTGGGGTGACCATAGGATAGCAGACCCTACTCTCCTACACAACCCCCCCCCCAAACGCAGGGACATTAAACTAGCCTTGACCAGTCTCGTCTTCATGTCCTAAGTGGAAGTACCTGGAGAGACCATCTGCATTCCCATGGTCAGTACCTGGCCGGTGCTCCACTGTAAAGTCCATCCCCTGTAGGGAAATGGACCACCTAAGCAGTTTGGGGTTTTCACCCTTCATCTGATTTAGCCACAAGAGGGGCTTATGGTCGGTCTGAATTTTGAAGTGAGTGCCAAACAAGTATGGCCTCAGCTTCTTCAGGGCCCACACCACAGCAAAGGCCTCCCTCTCAATAGCTGACCAATTCTTCTCTCTGGGGGTCAACCTTCTGCTAATAAAAGCAATGGGTTGGTCTTGACCATCTACATTAAGTTGTGACAGCACAGCTCCCACACCCAACTCAGAAGCATCTGTTTGGACAATAAACTCTTTGGAGTAGTCAGGACTTTTCAGGATAGGTGCAGAGCACATGGCCTCCTTCAGGTCATCAAATGCCTTTTGACAGCTTACTGTCCACTGAACCTTTTTGGGCATCTTCTTGGATGTCAGATCATTAAGAGGAGTCACAATGGACCCATAGTTCTTAACAAACTTCCTGTAGTACCCAGTCAAGCCCAAGAAAGCTCGAACTTGAGTCTGGGTGGTTGGAGGGGACCAGTCCTTGATGGATTGTATCTTACTCTCCAGTGGTTGAACTTGGCCTCCACCTACAAGGTGGCCTAAATACACAACCTTACTCTGCCCTATCTGGCACTTAGTAGCCTTGATAGTGAGGCCTGCCCTTTGCAGGGCCTCAAGAGCCTTTTTCAGGTGGATCAGGTGATCCTCCCAGGTGGAGCTAAAGACAGCAATGTCATCAAGATATGCTGCGCAAAAGTCATCCAACCCAGTAAGGACTTGGTTCACCAGCCTTTGGAAGGTGGCAGGTGCATTCTTCAGACCAAAGGGCATCACCACAAACTGGTAGTGCCCACCTGGGGTTGAGAATGCTGTTTTGGCCTTAGACTCCTCAGCTAATCTGATTTGCCAATAGCCAGCTGTCAAGTCAAATGTGCTCAAAAACTTTGCAGAAGCTAGTTTGTCTATGAGCTCATCTGCCCTTGGAATAGGGTGTGCATCTGTCCTGGTGACAGCATTGAGACCCCTGTAGTCCACACAGAACCTCATCTCTCTCTTGCCATCTTTGGTGTGAGGTTTGGGGACCAGAACCACTGGGCTAGCCCAGGGGCTCTCTGAGGGTTCAATGACACCTAATTCCAGCATTTTATGTACCTCAGCCTTTATACAGTCCCTGACGTGGTCAGGTTGTCTGTAGAGCTTGTTCTTTACAGGCAGACTGTCACCAGTGTCCACCACATGGGTACACCAGTCAGTTTGGCTAGGTATTAGGGAAAACAGATGTTGAAATGATTGTAGAACTTGTCTACATTCAGTCTGCTGATGGGCAGTGAGGTTGCCTCCAAGGGTCACTCCTTCAACTGAGCCATCTTCAGGGTTCTGAGACAACAGGTCTGGGAGAGGGTCACTCTCTTTCTCCTGTCCCTCATCTGTAGCCATGAGCAAGCCCATGTCTGCCCTGTCAACATATGCTTTTAACCTGTTAACATGGAGTACCCTGTGGGGAATCCTGGGAGTTCCTAGGTCCACCAAGTAGGTGACCCCTCCCTTCTTTTCCAGGATTGTATGGGGTCCAGACCATTTGTCTTGGAGTGCTGCTGGGGCCACTGGCTCCAACACCCATACCTTCTGTCCTGGCTGAAACTCAACCAAGACAGCCTTTTGGTCATGCCAAGCTTTCTGTAAGGCCTGGCTTGCCTCAAGGTTTTTGGATGCCTTCTCCATATACTCAGCCATCCTGGAGCGGAGACCAAGTAAATAGTCCACTATGTCTTGCTTAGGCTTTTTGAGAGGTAACTCCCATCCTTCCTGTGAGAAGTTGGCCTGATATGTAGTGCTCACTATTCTATTGATCACTGTGTATCATTCCAAACGACCCTTATTGATGATTGGTTGTAAGTCAACCTTTTTGACCAGCTATCCTAGTAGCGTGGATACGAGCAGTCTTAGGCTAAACTCTAGAGGGCGTGTTAAGCCAGCTGTTTACCATCACATATACCCCTTGAACACCAAGTGAAAGGACACCACACAAGTTGTTATGAAAATAAAAGGATATTTATTTATAACAAGACTACCCTGGCTCTTTATGAGTCAGGGAGCTAAGCACACTACAAAACTCTTAGGAAAATACTTCAGTTGCACAATTTACACAAATGCCCGAGGGGCACGAGAAACCATCTACACTAACAGTGAAATGCGAATGGTTAGAGTCTGGAGATACTGATTCCGGAGTGATCCGATCAGTGGGACTAAACGAAAAAGGGACTGGACACTTGTAGAGCGAACCTGCGATGGAGCACCGAGATGCTCGAGTTACCTAGCCCGGAGGCTGCGGCTGCGTGAAGTTCGTCAAGATGTCGGGAGTCCTCGTGTAGTCTCAGGAGCCTGAAAGAAGAAGTTGCTGGCAGGCGACCAGTGACGATGTTCAGAGCGATGCAAGCCTGGATCGGTGGTGAAGGAAAACCTGAAAGCAGAGGGGACTCAGTTCTCAACCGCTAGCCAGCGATCGTGTGGGTACCAGGAGGGTACCGGCTGAAGTCACCTCGACCAGGTGAGTGGGTGACGTCGGACTCGGCTGTTCCTCGGACCAGGAGGCGCGGCGGCGACCAGGATGGAGGGCGAGCTGTCCCACGAAGGTGTCTGCTGTCGATGATGCTGGGCCCCGGCAGGGGCAGCGGATCTTGGCAGTGGCAACCCAAGCGGGGGAGTCAAGATGGCGTCGGGAGTGGACCAGGAGGGTCCGTGGTACTCCTCTGTTGAAGGGGAGCAAGAGCCAGTCTGGAGCAACCAGACTAGTGATGAAACAATCGTGGTGCGTCGTGAAGAGGGCCACAAGCCGGTCGGCAAGTGGTCGAACAACGCGGTGAACAACAAGGAGCGGAAGGGCCCCCACGCAGATCTCGGGGATGCTGGGGAGGCAGACTTCGATGCTGGAGCTGCTCAGGGTTAGGGCTTCTCAAACCCTAGGTGCACTCACTCGAGGGTCCCTCGGTGGGCGTGCTAGATAAGCGTCGTGCAGGTTCTGAAGATAGCCGGTCCCGCAGGTCTCGTCACACCTACGACTCTCAGCTGAGCTGATGAGGGAGGTAAAAGGTCAGAGATGGCAGGGAACTCGGGTCTCGTCGAGCTGGGCAGTCTTGATCCGTAGGAGAGACTTACAGCAAACCGCAAGCGCTTAGATGGTGCCTGCTGGTGCAGGGTGGCTACTCCTTAGCCACAAGGGAGAGTCTTCAGAAATCGTCAAGAGTTCCTTTCGTGGAAAGTAGTTCGTGATTCGGAGTTATCCGATTATCTGATTATCCAATTTGGGAAGGGGACTCGCTCCTACCTTTATTCTAAGAAAAGGGGCTGGCCCGTGACTAGGTTCTACCTATGAGTGGAGCCAGGAGGGGGGGTGGTTACACCCCTATCCTTTGTCCGGCTTCGCGCCAGCTCAGGGGCTGGTGTGCCCCTGAAACTGGTTTGAGCCGGGCTATGCACAGTGAGCACCGGGGTGCCACTTGCAGTCACCTTCCTTTCAGCCCTGCCTACCTGGGATACACAAACCCTGTCTGGGACGGTGCTAACACCGCCCTCGACAGGAAACCCTTTGTCCAAGCTCCCCTTGCTGGAAGGTCCCCCAGCAGCAGGAGGTCAGACTTGTGTCTGGTGGCAGCATCCATTTTGTGATGCTGAGGCTTGAGTCAACTTTAACCGGGGTTCAAGGTTACTTCCATGTCGTGTCCCTCTAAAAGGGGGGAATGCTAACCCCGTCACCAGGACTGGCGAGGGGTTCGTATTCCCATTCGTATGACACCTTACTCGACATGTATAGGTGATGCGATGCCAAAGTTAGCAAATAACCGCAAGGATTATAATGCATTAAAAGTAGTTGGCCCGCGTCACCATGGAACGGCTATTAGGGCTTGGTTCCGCAAGCCGTCGACGGGCTCAGCTCGCGCCAGAGCACCGTCCCACATGATTCCCTGCACTCTGCCTTCAGGATTGATAAGGCCTGCTATAGGAGTGACTGATAGGAATCCATGTGTCCATTTTAGGGTTTAGGTGTAGGAATACTACACCTACAGCAACGGGTGATTACACCACGTGGCCCCAGCTGTCGTGCAGCCAGTTGTGTCAGATTTGGGCGGCCATTCCAGGGGTGGCATAATACATGCTTCAGCCCCTGGTAGGCCCTGGGTACACCGATGCCCTGGATACCTGTGGTATGCTGAGACAGGGACTGACAAGGTGGCCCAGTTCCAATTAGTGGATGCACCTAACGTACATGTGTGTTAATTTCGAGAGAGAACAGCTAGGCTGTGGGTCTGATTGGCAGGCCCACAGCCGGAGAAAGTCGTAAACCAATGAAGCAAAAGCAAAAAATCTGGGTGATCATAGGATTGCAGACCCTACTCTCCTACATGACCCCCCCCCAAACTTTGGGACAATAAGCTAACCTTGACCAGGTGAGTCTTCTTGCTCTAAGTGGAAATACCTGGAGAGCCCATCTGCATTGCCATGATCAGTGCCAGGTCTATGCTCCACTGTGAAGTCCATACCCCGTAGGGAAATGGACCACCTAAGTAGTTTGGGGTTTTCACCCTTCATTTGATTTAGCCACAAGAGGGGCTTGTGGTCGGTCTGAATCTTGAAGTGAGTGCCAAACAAGTATGGCCTCAACTTCTTCAGGGCCCAAACCACAGCAAAGGCCTCCCTCTCAATAGCTGACCAATTCTTCTCTCTGGGGGTCAGCCTCCTGCTAATAAAAGCTATGGGCTGGTCATGACCATCAAAATTCAGTTGCGATAGAACAGCTCCCACACCCAGCTCCGAAGCGTCTGTTTGGACAATGAATGGTTTGGAGTAGTCTGGACTCTTTAGGATAGGTGCTGTGCACATGGCCTGCTTTAGGTCATCGAATGCCTTCTGACAGCTTGCTGTCCACTGAACTTTTTTTGGCATCTTTTTACTTGTCAGGTCGTTTAGCGGGGTCACAATGGATCCATAATTTCTGACAAATTTCCGGTAATAACCAGTCAGGCCCAAGAAAGCTCGAACCTGAGTCTGGGTGGTTGGAGGAGCCCAGTCCTGTATGGCCTGTATTTTGCTCTCCAATGGTTGAACCTGGCCTCCACCTACAAGGTGGCCCAGGTATACAACCTGTGTCTGCCCTATCTGGCACTTGGTGGCCTTGATAGTGAGGCCTGCCTTCTGCAGGGCCTCTAACACTTTCCTCAGGTGGACCAGGTGATCCTCCCAGGTGGAGCTAAAGACAGCGATATCGTCCAGATACGCCGCACAGAAGTCGTCCAACCCAGTGAGAACTCGATTCACCAGCCTTTGGAAGGTGGCAGGTGCATTTTTCAAACCAAAGGGCATTACCACGAACTGATAATGCCCACCCGGGGTAGAAAATGCTGTTTTGGGCTTGGCCTCCTCAGCTAACCTGATTTGCCAATACCCAGCTGTCAGGTCAAACGTACTTAAGTAGTTGGCCGAGGCCAACCGGTCGATAAGTTTGTCTGCTCTTGGTATCGGGTGGGCGTCGGTCTTAGTGACCGCATTGAGACCTCTGTAGTCCACGCAAAACCTCATCTCTTTCTTACCGCCCTGGGTGTGAGGTTTCGGCACGAGCACTACGGGACTAGCCCAGGGGCTGTCCGAGGGTTCAATGACTCCCAGCTCCAACATTTTCTGCACCTCTGTCTTGATGCAGTCTCTGACATGATCAGGTTGCCGATAGATTTTACTCTTTACGGGCAGACTGTCCCCAGTGTCGACCTCGTGGGTACACCACTTGGTCTGACTGGGTGTCAGAGAGAACATATGTCGAAAGGATTGAAGAACCTGTTTACAATCCTCTTGTTGATGTCCAGAGAGGCTGCCACAAAAGACAACACCATCTACTGATCCATCGTCAGGGTTCTGAGAGAGCAGGTCTGGGAGAGGGTCACTCTCCTCCTCCTGTCCCTCATCTGTGGCCATGAGCAAGCCCATGCCCTCCCTGTCGACATATGCCTTGAGCCTGTTTACATGGAGCACCCTGTGGGGGCTCCGGGGAGTTCCCAGGTCTACCAGGTAGGTGACCTCTCCCTTTTGCTCAATGATCGTGTGGGGCCCAGACCATTTGTCTTTGAGTGCTGCTGGGGCCACTGGCTCCAGCACCCACACCTTCTGTCCAGGCTGGTACACAGTCAGGACAGCCTTTTGGTCGTGCCAAGCTTTCTGTAATTCTTGGCTCGCCTCCCGGTTTTTAGACGCCTTTTCCATGTACTCCGCCATCCGCGAGCGGAGACCGAGCACATAGTCCACAATGTTTGATGCCGGCTTTCTGAGAGGTCTCTCCCATCCTTCCTTTACCAAACAAAGGGGTCCCCTTACAGGATGTCCGAACAGAAGCTCGAAAGGGCTGTAGCCAACCCCCTTCTGCGGGACCTCTCTGTAGGCGAACAAGAGGCAGGGTATCAGGACATCCCATCTCCGCCGAAGCTTTTCAGGTAGTCCGTGAATCATCCCTTTTAGGGTCCGGTTGAATCTCTCAACCAGCCCATTGCATTGTGGGTGATAGGGTGTGGTGAACTTGTAGTTGACACCACATTCCTTCCACATAGCAGTCAGATATCCCGACATGAAGTTTGCACCTCTGTCTGAGACGACCTCCTTAGGGAAGCCCACTCTGGAGAACACTCCAAGCAGGGCCCGTGCCACCACAGGTGCTGTAGTGGTCCTAAGGGGAATAGCTTCAGGATACCTGGTGGCGTGGTCCACCACCACCAGTATGAACTTGTGCCCTGATGCTGTCTGGGGTTCCATTGGTCTGACAATGTCGATCCCCACTCGTTCAAAGGGTACCCCCACCACTGGTAGTGGTATGAGGGGGGCCTTTGTCGTGCCACCTGACTTACCACTGGCTTGGCAAGTGACACAGGAGCGGCAAAACTCCTTCGTATCTTCGGACATGTGGGGCCAGTGAAAGTGTGGAACAATTCTGTCCCAAGTCTTATTCTGGCCTAAGTGACCTGCAAGGGGAATCTCGTGGGCCAAGGTGAGAAGGAAACCTCTCAGAGACAAGGGGATGACCAACCTCCTGGTCGCACCAGGTTTGGGGTCTCTTGCCTCGGAGTACAGGAGTCCATCGTCCCAGTACACTTTGTGGGTACCTGTGGCGTTCCCTGCAGCCTCAGCAGCGGCCTGCTGTCTGAGGGGTTCAAGTGAGGGGCAGTCTAACTGTGCCTTCCCCAGGTCTTCCCTGGAGGGTCCCCCTGAGCCCAGAAACTCAACCTGACCAGGTTCAAGCTCTTGCGGCTCAGTTTCCCTCAGTTCTTTAAGGTCAGCCTCCTCGGAGACTTGATCCACGACCTGGGGCAAGGGGGAAGGCGAAGCCTTACCCTTACTGCTCCTTTTCTTGGAAGGTGTCTGGTCCGTTCTTCCAGGATCCAGCACCTGTTCAGTGGGGCATCTTTTGGCCTGTGACCTGGTCACAGCAAGGACATGTGCTGGCAAACCTAACATTTCCATGTGAGTCCTCTGCTCCACTTCTGACCATTGTGACGTTTCCAAATCATTGCCCAACAGACATTCTACGGGGAGGTCTGAACTAACCACAACCTTTTTCGGGCCACTTACCCCTCCCCAGGAGAAATCAACAACGGCCATACTGTGATTGGTAGTGACGTTGCTGGCATTGGTCACTAGGTAACTGGTACCTAGCATGATCTGTCCAGGGTCCACGAAGTTAGGCGTCACCATGGTGACACTGGCACACGTGTCCCTGTAGGCCTGAGCCACTCTTCCATTTATCAAAGGTGTCTGTCTGTATTTGCCCAAAGTATTGGGACTGGCATCAGGGGACATATCCATATCCCCTGTACAGACAAGGACGGCCTGAGTGAGCGTGCCGACTAAGTCGTCACTCCCCTCGGTTCCCAAGGTTAACCCAACTAATGCCTTGGGAGGCGCACTACCACTGCTGACTGTACTAGGGGGCGCAGGTGCCTTAGGGGCTGCAGTGGTAGGAGTTTGCCCTCCTTTCTTGGTGCACTCACTAAACCAGTGAGTCTTACTTTTACAGTATTGGCACCACCTTTTTGACTGGCCTTCTTGAGTCTTCTTCTTCTGTGAAGCCTGACCCCCACCCTCTTTGGTTTGTTGGGGACCTGTCGAAGACTTCTGGTCATTTTGTTCGTTCTTGTTACCCTTTTGGTCTGCTTTCTTCTGACCACCCTGGTTCTGATTCTGGTTCTGCTTGACCCTTGTTCTGACCCATCTGTCCGCCTTCTTTCCCAATTCTTGGGGAGAGGTCAGATCCGAGTCGACAAGGTGCTGATGCAACAATTGGTTCTGACAGTTGTTTAAAATCTGTTCTCGCATGATAAGATTGTACAATCCTGTGTAATCAGTAACCTTGCTACCCAGCAACCAGCCTTCCAAAGCCTTAGTGGCACAATCGACAAAGTCAGCCCAATCCTGAGACTGAATTTTCTGGGTGTCTCGGAACAGCACCCGGTACTGTTCCGTGGTTAAGCCGAACCCATCAATCAGTGTGTTCTTCAGGACTTGGTAGTTGTTAGCATCCTCAGCTCTTGTAGTGAGGAGCTTGTCCCTTCCTTTACCTTCAAAGGAAAGCCACAGTATAGCTGCCCACTGACTTGGGGGGACGCACTGGACAGTGCAGGCCCTCTCCAAGGCAGTTATCCACTTGTGGATGTCGTCCCCTTGTTTAAAGGGGGGCACTATTTTACTCAGGTGTCTAGTGTCTATACCCCTGTCTTTCTCTCTATTGAGAATGCTGCCACCAGTGGGATCTAACCCACTTAATTTCTGCTCTCGGGCTAAGGCAAGTCTTTCTTTGGCGAGGGCAAGTTCTTCCCGCTCGATCCTCAGATTGACCTCCCGCATCTTCGCTTCATGCTCCCTCCTCTGAGGGGAAGTCATTCCTCTCTGAGAAGGTGCCTGAGAGACATGTGTATGAACCGATCTGCCAGAGCCTCTGGAGAGAGACCTAGCTCGTCCGTTCCCAAGGTTAAGCCTGCTTGAGCGTGGGCCCGGGGCTCCCCCAGTTCCATTCTCATGCCTGCTTAAGTTGGTCCTTGTAAGCCTGCCGACTACCGCTGGACCTTTGTCGGCCTCGTCTCCCGATAACTCGTCCTCGTCCTCCTCCTCTGTGTGAGGGTCGAGGTCCGGGTCACCGAGGGTTCCCTCTAAGGGAGGCATGTTCCCATCTGCACTGGGGGGACCTGGGTTAGAGGACCTCCTAGCATCGTACGCCTCTAAGAGACCTATCAGTATTGCGATGGTAGGGTTAGAACCCTGGTTTAGCTTCCTGGAGGCACACAGTTGTCTCATCTCCTTGAAGCTAAGAGTTGCATACCGTGACACGACCTGTGGAGGGTCACTGACCACTAGGGGAGTCCCTGCAGACTCTCCGTGGACCGACATGCTTTTCTAGTGAGGTGTAAGTGTTGCACCTACCTACACTATGGGTTTACCTACTGATCCCTTGCTAAGAGTTGTAGTCAGGGTGTGCTAAGCCCTGTTACACTACAACAGCCGGTTCAGTAGAACTCGGAGTATTCTAAGTTAAGTTATATGTACCTGGGTACTTATGTGATCTTTCACTGCGATATTCTTAGGATACGTGTGTGGTAAAACAACAGCAAGCTCAAATCCCAACCGCTGCTCACCAATGTGAGAAGTTGGCCTGATATGTAGTGCTCACTATTCTAGTGATCACTGTGTATCATTCCAAACGACCCTTATTGATGATTGGTTGTAAGTCAACCTTTTTGACCAGCTATCCTAGTAGCGTGGATACGAGCAGTCTTAGGCTAAACTCTAGAGGGCGTGTTAAGCCAGCTGTTTACCATCACATATACCCCTTGAACACCAAGTGAAAGGACACCACACAAGTTGTTATGAAAATAAAAGGATATTTATTTATAACAAGACTACCCTGGCTCTTTATGAGTCAGGGAGCTAAGCACACTACAAAACTCTTAGGAAAATACTTCAGTTGCACAATTTACACAAATGCCCGAGGGGCACGAGAAACCATCTACACTAACAGTGAAATGCGAATGGTTAGAGTCTGGAGATACTGATTCCGGAGTGATCCGATCAGTGGGACTAAACGAAAAAGGAACTGGACACTTGTAGAGCGAACCTGCGATGGAGCACCGAGATGCTCGAGTTACCTAGCCCGGAGGCTGCGGCTGCGTGAAGTTCGTCAAGATGTCGGGAGTCCTCGTGTAGTCTCAGGAGCCTGAAAGAAGAAGTTGCTGGCAGGCGACCAGTGACGATGTTCAGAGCGATCCAAGCCTGCATCGGTGGTGAAGGAAAACCTGAAAGCAGAGGGGACTCAGTTCTCAACCGCTAGCCAGCGATCGTGTGGGTACCAGGAGGGTACCGGCTGAAGTCACCTCGACCAGGTGAGTGGGTGACGTCGGACTCGGCTGTTCCTCGGACCAGGAGGCGCGGCGGCGACCAGGATGGAGGGCGAGCTGTCCCACGAAGGTGTCTGCTGTCGATGATGCTGGGCCCCGGCAGGGGCAGCGGATCTTGGCAGTGGCAACCCAAGCGGGGGAGTCAAGATGGCGTCGGGAGTGGACCAGGAGGGTCCGTGGTACTCCTCTGTTGAAGGGGAGCAAGAGCCAGTCTGGAGCAACCAGACTAGTGATGAAACAATCGTGGTGCGTCGTGAAGAGGGCCACAAGCCGGTCGGCAAGTGGTCGAACAACGCGGTGAACAACAAGGAGCGGAAGGGCCCCCACGCAGATCTCGGGGATGCTGGGGAGGCAGACTTCGATGCTGGAGCTGCTCAGGGTTAGGGCTTCTCAAACCCTAGGTGCACTCACTCGAGGGTCCCTCGGTGGGCGTGCTAGATAAGCGTCGTGCAGGTTCTGAAGATAGCCGGTCCCGCAGGTCTCGTCACACCTACGACTCTCAGCTGAGCTGATGAGGGAGGTAAAAGGTCAGAGATGGCAGGGAACTCGGGTCTCGTCGAGCTGGGCAGTCTTGATCCGTAGGAGAGACTTACAGCAAACCGCAAGCGCTTAGATGGTGCCTGCTGGTGCAGGGTGGCTACTCCTTAGCCACAAGGGAGAGTCTTCAGAAATCGTCAAGAGTTCCTTTCGTGGAAAGTAGTTCGTGATTCGGAGTTATCCGATTATCTGATTATCCAATTTGGGAAGGGGACTCGCTCCTACCTTTATTCTAAGAAAAGGGGCTGGCCCGTGACTAGGTTCTACCTATGGGTGGAGCCAGGAGGGGGGGTGGTTACACCCCTATCCTTTGTCCGGCTTCGCGCCAGCTCAGGGGCTGGTGTGCCCCTGAAACTGGTTTGAGCCGGGCTATGCACAGTGAGCACCGGGGTGCCACTTGCAGTCACCTTCCTTTCAGCCCTGCCTACCTGGGATACACAAACCCTGTCTGGGACGGTGCTAACACCGCCCTCGACAGGAAACCCTTTGTCCAAGCTCCCCTTGCTGGAAGGTCCCCCAGCAGCAGGAGGTCAGACTTGTGTCTGGTGGCAGCATCCATTTTGTGATGCTGAGGCTTGAGTCAACTTTAACCGGGGTTCAAGGTTACTTCCATGTCGTGTCCCTCTAAAAGGGGGGAATGCTAACCCCGTCACCAGGACTGGCGAGGGGTTCGTATTCCCATTCGTATGACACCTTACTCGACATGTATAGGTGATGCGATGCCAAAGTTAGCAAATAACCGCAAGGATTATAATGCATTAAAAGTAGTTGGCCCGCGTCACCATGGAACGGCTATTAGGGCTTGGTTCCGCAAGCCGTCGACGGGCTCAGCTCGCGCCAGAGCACCGTCCCACATGATTCCCTGCACTCTGCCTTCAGGATTGATAAGGCCTGCTATAGGAGTGACTGATAGGAATCCATGTGTCCATTTTAGGGTTTAGGTGTAGGAATACTACACCTACAGCAACGGGTGATTACACCACGTGGCCCCAGCTGTCGTGCAGCCAGTTGTGTCAGATTTGGGCGGCCATTCCAGGGGTGGCATAATACATGCTTCAGCCCCTGGTAGGCCCTGGGTACACCGATGCCCTGGATACCTGTGGTATGCTGAGACAGGGACTGACAAGGTGGCCCAGTTCCAATTAGTGGATGCACCTAACGTACATGTGTGTTAATTTCGAGAGAGAACAGCTAGGCTGTGGGTCTGATTGGCAGGCCCACAGCCGGAGAAAGTCGTAAACCAATGAAGCAAAAGCAAAAAATCTGGGTGATCATAGGATTGCAGACCCTACTCTCCTACACTTCCTTCACTAAACACAGTGGGCCTCTTACAGGGTGCCCAAACAACAATTCAAAGGGGCTGTAGCCAACCCCCTTTTGTGGGACCTCTCTGTAAGCAAACAGAAGGCAGGGTAGAAGGATGTCCCATCTTCGCCTGAGCTTTTCAGGTAATCCTTTGATCATACCCTTTAGGGTCTTGTTGAATCTCTCAACAAGCCCATTGCATTGTGGGTGATAAGGGGTGGTGAACTTGTAGTTGACACCACACTCCTTCCACATAGCTGTCAATTATCCTGACATGAAGTTGGTACCTCTGTCAGAAACTACCTCCTTAGGAAACCCCACTCTGGAGAATACTCCCAGCAGGGCCCTGGCCACAACAGGTGCTGTAGTGGTCCTAAGGGGAATTGCCTCTGGATACCTGGTGGCATGATCCACTACCACCAGTATAAATCTGTGCCCAGATGCAGTGGGAGGATCCATGGGACCCACTATGTCTATTCCCACTCTTTCAAAGGGGACCCCCACCACAGGTAGTGGTATTAGGGGGGCCTTTGTTGTGCCACCTGATTTGCCACTGGCTTGGCAGGTCACACAGGAGCGACAAAACTCCTTTGTATCTTCATTCATGTGAGGCCAGTGAAAGTGAGGGACAAGCCTGTCCCAAGTCTTGTTCTGGCCTAAGTGTCCTGCTAAATGTGAATGACACTGACTGACTGACACTGACTGACTGACACTGACCGACTGACACTGACTGACACTGACTGACACTGACTGACTGACACTTACTGACACTGACACTGACTGACTGACACTGACTGCCACTGACTTACTGACTGAGTGACATTGACTGACTGACACTGACTGACTGGCACTGACTGACTTACACTGACTGACTGCCACTGACTGACTGACACTGACTGACACTGGCCGACACTGACTGGCTGACACTGGCTGACACTGACTGACACTGACTGAATGACACTGACTGACTGATACTGACTGTAGGAAGGTGGATATCTGACTATGGTTACCCCCAAATTTTTGCCTAGTGTCTAGCTGGTTTTTCGACTTAGTTGGCCTGAGATCCTGCCATTCAGGCTCTCAGGCTATCTGCTCTCTCTGTAAAATGGACTCCATGTACCCTAGGTACATACCCAATTGGTTGGATCACCCTGTCAGCCCCTGTACCAGTGTACACTAGGTACCCAGGGCATTGGTGTATCCAAGGCCTGCCAGGGGCTGAAGCATGTATTATGCCACCCCAGGCTTGGCCTAACAATCTGACACAACTGGCTGATCACTCAGCTGGGGTAAGTTGGTGTAATCACCTCTTACTTAGGTGTAGTATACCTATACCTAAACTTAAATGGGACACCTGGTAACCTATAAGTCACTCCTATGGCAGGCCTTAACAATCCTGAAGGCAGAGTGCTTGGTTCCATGTGAGATGGTGCTCTGGCATGAGCTGAGCCTGTCTGCAGTGGTCGGAACAACTTCCTTCTACTGTTTCCAGATATCGTCATACCATATACTCTTAAGTGCATTATGAACCTCGCGGTTAAATGCTATCTTTGGTTTGGCTTTATCAAAACATGTCGAGTAAGGTGTCATACGAATTGGAATACTAACCCCTCGCCAATTCTGGCGACGGGGTTAGCATTCCACCCTTCTAGAGGGACACGACATGTACAGTGCCTGAAACCCGGGTAAAATCAGACATAGCCTCAGCTCCACAAAATGGATGCTGCCACCACAGACACAAGTCTGCCCTCCTGCTGCTGGGAGTCCTTCCAGCTTGGGAGGTGTGGACAAAGGGTTTCCTGCCAGGGGAGGTGCATGCACCACCCCAGACAGGATTTTGTGTATTGGTCAGGTAGGGCTTGAAAGAAACCAGACATGCCTGTGGCTCACAAGGAGCCTCGGGGCATATGCCAGTTCAAACCGGTCCTGGGGCACACCAGTCCCGGGCCTGGGGCAAGCTGGACAAAGGATTGGGGGTGTAACCACCCCCCTTCCTGGTCCCACCCATAGGGAGGGACCTAGCAGGTAGTCCGGCCCCTAGAATCCGAATAAAGGTAGGAGCTGTGTCCTAAGACTTCAGACATCCTGGAATCAACTTGAAACTAAGAAGAAGACGGGAACTTCGACATTCTGCTGCACAGAAGACTGAAGAAAATCTCCCCTGTGGTCAGGGAGTGACCACCTTGCTAACGCAAGCACCATCCAGCGAATCACCGTCTGCTTTGCCGCCGCCTCCCGCCGGAGCCCGAGCCCAGAGACTGACAAGACCTGGACCTCCAGACCTCTCACCGCCCGATCCACAGTCCCTGAAAAGAGGAGACCCGTGGAGGCACCGAGACACGTGGAGCCAGCCATCTTGGAACGATTACGACAAGCTGACAAGTGCAACAACCGAGGCTCCCTCCAAGTTGTGCTTTGGGTCCTGAGAAGCCCAACCCTCGAGCAGCATCTGCACCAAAGGTGAGCCCTCCAGCATCTCCACGATCTGCGTGGGGTCCTTCTGCATTTTGCCACTCGACGCGCCTAACCGGTCGCTGGCCCGCTGGCTAGTGGCCATCTTGGCGACGAAATCTACGACAAACACCGCTGGTCTGGTTGCTCCAGACTGACCCTTGCTCCCCTCCAAAGGAGCAGTTCCTCTGACCTTGCTGGTCAGAACCATCAGCTTAAACTCCTTGCCTACAACAATTGCTTTTGCCAAGGCTTGTTTGCTTCGATCAAGTCGCCGACACCGCCGACAGCGAGAGCCTGCGTGGGACAGCTCGTGACTCGACTCCTGGACGTCGTCGACCTTCAGGGACCACGTGGCTGCAGAGTCAAGCTACACCTTCCTTCCTGTTTGCACCCGACATCGCCTGGTACCCACCTGGTGCCACGCTGGTCACTGGCTAGTGACTGTGAACACTGTCCCCTCTGCTTACAGGTCTTCAACATCGCCGATCCACTCTTGGATCCACTGCATCTCTTCCCGACCGACCGCCTGCAGCACTTTTGTCTACAGGCCCCACGGAACAGATAGAAGAAACCCGACGCACTTCGAGGCCTATGCACCCGCTTCCTGTGGGTGAGGTAAAGCTGGCACACCTGTGCCCAAGTGTAGTATTACATCTCTAGTGCCTGTGTTCCAAATCTTAAGTTCCTAGGTCATCCGGAAGATTCCTTTTGCAGTAACTTTGTACTTTTTACGCACCCATTGAAACCTATGGGAGCACGCGTGTGACTATTTGCTCTGCACACGCCACCCGTGGACCTCCTGGTCACTAACTGACGTTAGCTCCTTGTAGGCCCAGCGATTCTAGAGGCCCTAGGCCTTTTCCCTTTTCTGTTCGTGGTACTTATACCACTATTTTAGTATATGGTTCGAGTGGCCACCAGGGCCTATCCATATAAAGTGCAACTTCTGTGTATTCTGTGATAATCTTGTTTGACGATTTGTGCTCCTGTGCTCATAAAGAGACTAGGGGTTACTTTGAGAAATAAATACATATATATTTTGAATATATATCTGTGTGGTGTCCTTTCATTGGTATAAAAGGGTGTTACTATTGGTAAAACAGCTTGCTTAACACGCATCACGAGTTTAGCCTCAAAGACTGCTTAGCCTACGCTACCACTAGGGCAGCTAGTCCGAAAAGGTTGACTTACAACCACACCATAAGGGTTGCTTGGCATGGTACAAGGTGGTCACTAGAACTAGTGAACAGCATATACCAGGCCAACTTCTCACATTGGTGGCAGCGGTGGGATTTGAGCTTGCTGTGTTTTACCATTGTAATCTCTTGGTTACCAATTGAAAGATCACATAGGTACCTGTAGGTACATATAAAACAAGATTAGATATACTTAAGTTCTACTGAACTTAGTTGTTGTAGAGCAAAGGGAGTAGCACACCCTGACTACAACTACTAGATAGGTTTAGTAGGTAAACCCAAGTGTAGGTAGATTGCAACACATCCACCCACACTTAAGAGCAATGGCCGGGGCAGAGGGGTCCACTGTACCCATCTCTGTCGAGAGTGACCCCCAGAGGGCACCAACCAGCTTTGCTACCCTTAATCAGAATGAGCTCAGGCATTTGGCAACTCTTAGAGGCCTTAAACAGCCCAAGAACCCAAACTCTGCTGAGCTCAGAGAGCTCTTACAGAATGATGAGAATCAGAGAGCACTCAAGAAAGCTTCCCAGTTAGCCCCCTTAGGGACAGGAACAGGAGGCCCCCCTTCTGAAGATGCCACTGAAGTACCCCTTCCCAATAGTCACCCCTTAGATGGGATGCCTACCACAGAGGAAGAAAGTGATGGGGATACAGATGTGAGTGGGGATGAAGGGAGAACTAGCCCAGTGCCAAGTGTTATACTTGGCCCAGCTAAACTAAGGCTATTGGGGACTGACAGTGGGTTCACCCCATTGGATCTCCCCAGTGGACTTAACACAGGGCTTGGAAGGCAAAGGAATCGCTCAGGTGACTCCAATGCTTCCCATGGCTCTAGAGGCTCTCAAGGTCACTCCAGAAGGAGACTGACCACCCCTCAGAGGAGGGAACATGAGGCCAGAATGCAGGAAGCCCAGCTGAGGATCAGGAAGCAGGAGCTAGAAGTAGCCCTGATGGAAGAAAAACTGAGCAAGGCTAGGCAGCATAGAGAGAGTGGGTCTATACCCACTGGTGGCAGCAATGTCCCTAGGGACAAAGATAGGGTCTTTGACAATAGGAACCTGTCCAAGATTGTGCCCCCCTACAAAAGTGGGGATGACATCCACAAATGGATGACTGCTCTTGAGAGAGCCTGCAAAGTGCAGCAGGTTCCTGAAGACCAGTGGGCAGCAATCTTATGGCTCTCCTTTGAGGGGAGAGGCAGAGATAGACTCCTCACTGTTAGAGAAGAGGATGTCAGAAATTACAGAGTCCTGAAGAGTGTCCTAGTTGATGGGTTAGGCTTAACCACTGAACAGTACAGGTTAATGTTCAGAGACACCCAGAAGACACAGACTCAGGACTGGTCTGAATATGTGGAATGTGCCACTAAGGCTTTGGAGGGTTGGTTGCTGGGAAGTAAGGTGTCTGATTATACAGGATTGTACAATTTGATGATGAGAGAGCAGATTTTAAGTAATTGTCAAAACCAGCTTCTCCATCAACACCTGGTAGACTCAGATTTGACCTCTCCCCAAGAATTGGGAAAGAGGGCAGATAAATGGGTCAGGACCAGGATCAGGCCTAAAAACCAGGGTGGTGACCAAAAGAAAGATACCACCAAGCCTCAAGAGAAGGGTGGGGATAAAGAAAAAGAGAAACCTTCCTCAGGGCCCCAAAACTCCACACAGGGTGGTGGGTCCCAAGCTCCCTCCTCTACCACAGCTAAAAAGCCCTACTGCCATGAGTGTAAAACTCCTGGGCATTGGAAAACTGACAGCGGTTGCCCAAGGGCTAAAAACAAAACTGTTCCTCCAATTACTCCTGTCACACCACCTATTACTGTCAGCAGTAATCCCCCAGGTGGTCGGAGTGCCCCCAGAAATCTGGGTGGGTTTACTTGGGGAACACAGGGGGACCCTGGCTTAGCCAATTCCCCTACAGCAACCACTCTTGTCTGTGATGGTGGCATGGGGTTTGCCAACTTCACTGCCTGTCCCAACACTTTGGGTAGGTACAGACAGGAGCCCTACATCAATGGTACAAAAGCTGAGGCCTACAGAGACACTGGGGCTAGCATCACAATGGTGGCCCATTGGCTAGTTCCCTCTGAGCAGCTTTTGCCCGGTTTCTCCTACCAGGTGACTAACATTGATGGCAAACAGAACAGTCATCCCATGGCAGAGGTATGTCTCAGCTGGGGAGGGGTCACTGGCCCTAAAAGGGTAGCAGTGTCCCCAACCTTGCCTGTAGACTGCTTACTGGGGAATGACTTAGAACTCTCAGCTTGGGCTGGAGTTGAACAAGACACCCATTCTAAAATGGTAGGCCTTTCACAAAAGGGTAGGGGGGTTGTGCCATTCACAACCCCTGTCCAAATAGATTTCCTCCCTGAAAAGGTTGGAAGGGCAGTGGTAGCCACAGCCCAGGCACAGACAGACTTCCCTGTAGGGACTGGCAGAGCTGTGACAGTCACAGCTCAAACACAAACTGAGTGCCCCCCTGAAAAGGTTGGCAAGGCTGTAATGGTCTCAGCCTATACTCAGACTGACATAGGTGTAGTGAAGCCTGAAACAATGGATCACTCCACACAAACTGAGAGTAGTGGGGAGGAAGAAAAGTCTCCCTCTCCCCAGACATTAGGAAAAGGTCAGCCTCCTCAGGGATCTGACCTCACCCCTTGTGAAGGAACTGCCCCAGAGGTAGCCAGGCCTGGCCTGGCAGAGCCTCTGATGTCAGTGGCCCCTTCCAAGGTGGGATCCAGTCTGGTGCAGGTAGCCTGCCTCTCTCTACCCTGCCTCAGTCAGCCCAGGCTGCAGAGGTCAGGGAGGCCAGTGGACCCCCAGAGGGCCCCTGTCCACAAGAACCCCCCCATCAAAAGAATGAGGATTGCCTGGCTAGTAGCCCTAGTCAGGTGATGGGTAAAAACATTCCTGAGGGATCTCCTTTACAGGTAGTTAGGGACCTCCCCCAGGGGGATTCTGTTGGGCACAGGCAAACATGGGACCTTAGGGCCCCAAACCTGACCTGTCCCTCCAGTAAGCCCACAAAAGGGACCCAGCCTCCAGCTTTAGGTAGCCAGAGGCTGACCCTGAGAGCACAGTGCAACTCAGTTAAAGAAAGAAAGGCATCCATGGTGGAGGATGATTGGAGGAAGCTGAGGCCTCACTTTGAGGACACTCACTTCAGTACTCCATCTCAACACCAGCCTTTTACTTTGCCAAGACACACCACAGGTAGAGATTCCCTATGGTGGAGACCCTCTGATACCCTTAGGGTGAGGGATTGCTTAGTGGACCATGAGACAGGGGGTAACCATGCCAGTGCTGGTTCCTCCTTATATGGCCACTTGGGCAATATAGGCTTACCTGGTCAAGGTCAGCCTTATCTCCCTTCGTTTGGGGGGGGGTTGTGTAGGAAGGTGGATATCTGACTATGGTTACCCCCAAATTTTTGCCTAGTGTCTAGCTGGTTTTTCGACTTAGTTGGCCTGAGATCCTGCCATTCAGGCTCTCAGGCTATCTGCTCTCTCTGTAAAATGGACTCCATGTACCCTAGGTACATACCCAATTGGTTGGATCACCCTGTCAGCCCCTGTACCAGTGTACACTAGGTACCCAGGGCATTGGTGTATCCAAGGCCTGCCAGGGGCTGAAGCATGTATTATGCCACCCCAGGCTTGGCCTAACAATCTGACACAACTGGCTGATCACTCAGCTGGGGTAAGTTGGTGTAATCACCTCTTACTTAGGTGTAGTATACCTATACCTAAACTTAAATGGGACACCTGGTAACCTATAAGTCACTCCTATGGCAGGCCTTAACAATCCTGAAGGCAGAGTGCTTGGTTCCATGTGAGATGGTGCTCTGGCATGAGCTGAGCCTGTCTGCAGTGGTCGGAACAACTTCCTTCTACTGTTTCCAGATATCGTCATACCATATACTCTTAAGTGCATTATGAACCTCGCGGTTAAATGCTATCTTTGGTTTGGCTTTATCAAAACATGTCGAGTAAGGTGTCATACGAATTGGAATACTAACCCCTCGCCAATTCTGGCGACGGGGTTAGCATTCCACCCTTCTAGAGGGACACGACATGTACAGTGCCTGAAACCCGGGTAAAATCAGACATAGCCTCAGCTCCACAAAATGGATGCTGCCACCACAGACACAAGTCTGCCCTCCTGCTGCTGGGAGTCCTTCCAGCTTGGGAGGTGTGGACAAAGGGTTTCCTGCCAGGGGAGGTGCATGCACCACCCCAGACAGGATTTTGTGTATTGGTCAGGTAGGGCTTGAAAGAAACCAGACATGCCTGTGGCTCACAAGGAGCCTCGGGGCATATGCCAGTTCAAACCGGTCCTGGGGCACACCAGTCCCGGGCCTGGGGCGAGCTGGACAAAGGATTGGGGGTGTAACCACCCCCCTTCCTGGTCCCACCCATAGGGAGGGACCTAGCAGGTAGTCCGGCCCCTAGAATCCGAATAAAGGTAGGAGCTGTGTCCTAAGACTTCAGACATCCTGGAATCAACTTGAAACTAAGAAGAAGACGGGAACTTCGACATTCTGCTGCACAGAAGACTGAAGAAAATCTCCCCTGTGGTCAGGGAGTGACCACCTTGCTAACGCAAGCACCATCCAGCGAATCACCGTCTGCTTTGCCGCCGCCTCCCGCCGGAGCCCGAGCCCAGAGACTGACAAGACCTGGACCTCCAGACCTCTCACCGCCCGATCCACAGTCCCTGAAAAGAGGAGACCCGTG
This sequence comes from Triturus cristatus, assembly GCF_964204655.1. Lineage (NCBI taxonomy): Eukaryota > Metazoa > Chordata > Amphibia > Caudata > Salamandridae > Triturus > Triturus cristatus. The sequence goes on from NW_028188052.1 coordinate 742,880, forward strand.
GAGGCACCGAGACACGTGGAGCCAGCCATCTTGGAACGACTACGACAAGCTGACAAGTGCAACAACCGAGGCTCCCTCCAAGTTGTGCTTTGGGTCCTGAGAAGCCCAACCCTCGAGCAGCATCTGCACCAAAGGTGAGCCCTCCAGCATCTCCACGATCTGCGTGGGGCCCTTCTGCATTTTGCCACTCGACGCGCCTAACCGGTCGCTGGCCCGCTGGCTAGTGGCCATCTTGGCGACGAAATCTACGACAAACACCGCTGGTCTGGTTGCTCCAGACTGACCCTTGCTCCCCTCCAAAGGAGCAGTTCCTCTGACCTTGCTGGTCAGAACCATCAGCTTAAACTCCTTGCCTACAACAATTGCTTTTGCCAAGGCTTGTTTGCTTCGATCAAGTCGCCGACACCGCCGACAGCGAGAGCCTGCGTGGGACAGCTCGTGACTCGACTCCTGGACGTCGTCGACCTTCAGGGACCACGTGGCTGCAGAGTCAAGCTACACCTTCCTTCCTGTTTGCACCCGACATCGCCTGGTACCCACCTGGTGCCACGCTGGTCACTGGCTAGTGACTGTGAACACTGTCCCCTCTGCTTACAGGTCTTCAACATCGCCGATCCACTCTTGGATCCACTGCATCTCTTCCCGACCGACCGCCTGCAGCACTTTTGTCTACAGGCCCCACGGAACAGATAGAAGAAACCCGACGCACTTCGAGGCCTATGCACCCGCTTCCTGTGGGTGAGGTAAAGCTGGCACACCTGTGCCCAAGTGTAGTATTACATCTCTAGTGCCTGTGTTCCAAATCTTAAGTTCCTAGGTCATCCGGAAGATTCCTTTTGCAGTAACTTTGTACTTTTTACGCACCCATTGAAACCTATGGGAGCACGCGTGTGACTATTTGCTCTGCACACACCACCCGTGGACCTCCTGGTCACTAACTGACGTTAGCTCCTTGTAGGCCCAGCGATTCTAGAGGCCCTAGGCCTTTTCCCTTTTCTGTTCGTGGTACTTATACCACTATTTTAGTATATGGTTCGAGTGGCCACCAGGGCCTATCCATATAAAGTGCAACTTCTGTGTATTCTGTGATAATCTTGTTTGACGATTTGTGCTCCTGTGCTCATAAAGAGACTAGGGGTTACTTTGAGAAATAAATACATATATATTTTGAATATATATCTGTGTGGTGTCCTTTCATTGGTATAAAAGGGGGTTACTATTGGTAAAACAGCTTGCTTAACACGCATCACGAGTTTAGCCTCAAAGACTGCTTAGCCTACGCTACCACTAGGGCAGCTAGTCCGAAAAGGTTGACTTACAACCACACCATAAGGGTTGCTTGGCATGGTACAAGGTGGTCACTAGAACTAGTGAACAGCATATACCAGGCCAACTTCTCACACTGACTGACTGAAACTGACTGACTGACACTGACTTACTGACACTGACTGACACTGACTGACACTGACTGACTGACACTGACTGACTGACTGACTGACACTGGCTGACACTGACTGACTGACACTGACTGACTGACACTGACTGACACTGACTGACACTGACTGACTGACTGACACTGACTGACTGACACTGACACTGACTGACATTGACTGACTGACACTGACTGACTGACACTGACTGACACTGACTGACTGGCACTGACTGACTGACACTGACTGACACTGACTGACTGACACTGACTGACTGACACTGACTGACACTGACTGACTGACACTGACTGACTGACACTGACTGACACTGACTGACTGACACTGACTGACATTGACTGACATTGACTGACTGACACTGACTGACTGACACTGACTGACACTGACTGACTGACACTGACACTGACTGACACTGACTGACTGACACTGACACTGACTGACACTGACTGACTGATACTGACTGACTGACACTGACTGACTGACACTGACTGACTGACACTGACTGACATTGACTGACATTGACTGACTGACACTGACTGACACTGACACTGACTGACACTGACTGACTGAATGACACTGACTGACTGACACTGACTGACTGACACTGACTGGCTGACACTGACTGACTGACACTGACTGACACTGGCTGACACTGACTGACACTGACTGACTGACACTGACTGACTGACACTGACTGACTGACACTGACTGACACTGACTGAATGACACTGACTGACTGACACTAACTGACTTACACTGACTGACTGACACTGACTGAATGACACTGACTGACTGACACTGACTGACTGACACTGACCGACTGACACTGACTGACACTGACTGACTGACACTGACTGACTGACACTTACTGACACTGACACTGACTGACTGACACTGACTGACACTGACTTACTGACTGAGTGACATTGACTGACTGACACTGACTGACTGGCACTGACTGACTGACACTGACTGACTGCCACTGACTGACTGAGACTGACTGACACTGGCCGACACTGACTGGCTGACACTGACTGACACTGACTGAATGACACTGACTGACTGATACTGACTGACTGACACTGACTGACTGACACTGACTGACTGACACTGACTGACACTGACTGACACTGACTGACTGACACTGACTGACTGACTGACACTGGCTGACACTGACTGACTGACACTGAGTGACACTGAATGACTGACACTGACTGACTGACACTTACTGACACTGACACTGACTGACTGACACTGACTGACACTGACTTACTGACTGACTGACACAGACTGACTGACACTGACTGACACTGACTGACTGACACTGACTGACTGACACTTACTGACACTGACACTGACTGACTGACACTGACTGACACTGACTTACTGACTGACTGACACTGACTGACTGATACTGACTGACTGGCACTGACTGACTGCCACTGACTGACTGCCACTGACTGACTGATACTGACTGACACTGGCTGACACTGGCTGACACTGACTGGCTGATACTGGCTGACACTGGCTGACACTGACTGATACTGGCTGACTCTGACTGACACTGACTGACACTGACTGACTGACTGACACTGACTGACTGACACTGACTGACTGACACTGACTGACTGACACTGACTGACTGACTGACACTGGCTGACACTGACTGACTGACACTGACTGACACTGACTGACTGACACTGACTGACTGACACTGACTGACTGACTGACTGACACTGACTGACTGGCACTGACTGACACTGGCTGACTCTGACTGGCTGACACTGGCTGACACTGGCTGACACTGACTGATACTGGCTGACACTGGCTGACACTGACTGACTGACACTGACTGACTGACACTGACTGACACTGACTGACTGACTCTGACTGACTGACACTGACTGACACTGACTGACTGACACTAACTGACACTGACTGACTGACACTGACTGACTGACACTGACTGACACTAACTGACTCTGACTGACACTGACTGACACTGACTGACACTGACTGACTGACACTGACTAACACTGACTGACTGAATGACAATGACTGACTGACACTGACTGACTGACACTAACTGACTGACACTGACTGACTGACACTGACTGACTGACACTGACTGACACTGGCTGACACTGACTGACACTGACTGACTGACACTGACTGACTGACACTGACTGACTGACACTGACTGACACTGACTGACACTGACTGAATAACACTGACTGACTGGCACTGACTTACACTGACTGACTGACACTGACTGAATGACACTGACTGACTGACACTGACTGACTGACACTGACTGACTGACACTGACTGACACTGACTGACTGACACTGACTGATTGACACTTACTGACACTGACACTGACTGACTGACACTGACTGACACTGACTTACTGACTGACTGACACTGACTGACTGACACTGACTGACTGGCACTGACTGACTGCCACTGACTGACTGCTACTGACTGACTGAGAATGACTGACACTGGCTGACACTGACTGGCTGACACTGGCTGACACTGACTGACACTGACTGAATGACACTGACTGACTGATACTAACTGACTGACACTGACTGACGGACACTGGCTGACTGACACTGACTGACACTGACTGACACTGACTTACTGACACTGACTGACTGACTGACACTGGCTGACACTGGCTGACTGACACTGAGTGACACTGACTGACTGACACTGACTGACTGACACTGACTGAATGACACTGACTGACACTGACTGACACTGACTGACACTGACTGACTGACACTGACTGACTGACACTGACTGACACTGACTGACTGACACTGACTGACACTGACTGACACTGACTGACTGACTGACACTGACTGACACTGACTGACTGACACTGACTGACAGACACTGACTGACACTGACTGACTGATACTGACTGACTGACACTGACTGACTGACACTGACTGACTGACACTGACTGACATTGACTGACATTGACTGACTGACACTGACTGACACTGACACTGACTGACACTGACTGACTGAATGACACTGACTGACTGACACTGACTGACTGACACTGACTGGCTGACACTGACTGACTGACACTGACTGACACTGGCTGACACTGACTGACACTGACTGACTGACACTGACTGACTGACACTGACTGACACTGACTGACACTGACTGAATGACACTGACTGACTGACACTAACTGACTTACACTGACTGACTGACACTGACTGAATGACACTGACTGACTGACACTGACTGACTGACACTGACCGACTGACACTGACTGACACTGACTGACTGACACTGACTGACTGACACTTACTGACACTGACACTGACTGACTGACACTGACTGACACTGACTTACTGACTGAGTGACATTGACTGACTGACACTGACTGACTGGCACTGACTGACTGACACTGACTGACTGCCACTGACTGACTGAGACTGACTGACACTGGCCGACACTGACTGGCTGACACTGGCTGACACTGTCTGACACTGACTGAATGACACTGACTGACTGATACTGACTGACTGACACTGACTGACTGACACTGACTGACTGACACTGACTGACACTGACTGACACTGACTGACTGACACTGACTGACTGACTGACACTGGCTGACACTGACTGACTGACACTGAGTGACACTGAATGACTGACACTGACTGACTGACACTTACTGACACTGACACTGACTGACTGACACTGACTGACACTGACTTACTGACTGACTGACACAGACTGACTGACACTGACTGACACTGACTGACACTGACTGACTGACACTGACTGACTGACACTTACTGACACTGACACTGACTGACTGACACTGAGTGACACTGACTTACTGACTGACTGACACTGACTGACTGATACTGACTGACTGGCACTGACTGACTGCCACTGACTGACTGCCACTGACTGACTGATACTGACTGACACTGGCTGACACTGGCTGACACTGACTGGCTGATACTGGCTGACACTGGCTGACACTGACTGATACTGGCTGACTCTGACTGACACTGACTGACACTGACTGACTGACTGACACTGACTGACTGACACTGACTGACTGACACTGACTGACTGACTGACACTGGCTGACACTGACTGACTGACACTGACTGACACTGACTGACTGACACTGACTGACTGACACTGACTGACTGACTGACTGACACTGACTGACTGACACTGACTGACACTGGCTGACTGACACTGGCTGACTCTGACTGGCTGACACTGGCTGACACTGGCTGACACTGACTGATACTGGCTGACACTGGCTGACACTGACTGACTGACACTGACTGACTGACACTGACTGACACTGACTGACACTGACTGACTGACTGACACTGACTGACTGACACTGACACTGACTGACACTGACTGACATTGACTGACTGACACTGACTGACTGACACTGACTGACACTGACTGACTGACACTGACTGACTGACACTGACTGACACTGACTGACTGACACTGACTGACTGACACTGACTGACTGACACTGACTGACACTGACTGACTGACACTGACTGACTGACACTGACTGACTGACTGACTGACACTGACTGACTGACACTGACTGACTGACTGACTGACACTGGCTGACACTGACTGACTAACACTGAGTGACACTGACTGACTGACACTGACTGACACTGACTGACTGACACTGATTGACTGACACTGACTGACACTGACTGACATTGACTGACTGACACTGACTGACTGAAACTGACTGACACTGACTGACTGACACTGACTGACTGACACTGACTGACAATGACTGACACTGGCTGACACTGGCTGACACTGACTGGCTAAAACTGGCTGACACCGGCTGACACTGACTGATACTGGCTGACTCTGACTGACACTGACTGATACTGACTGACTGACTGACACTGACTGACTGACATTGACTGACTGACACTGACTGACTGACTGACACTGACTGACTGACTGACACTGAATGACACTGGCTGACACTGGCTGACACTGACTGGCTGACACTGACTGACACTGACTGACTGACACTGACTGACACTGATTGACACTGACTGACTGACTGACACTGACTGACTGACACTGACTGACATTGACTGACTGACACTGACTGACACTGACTGACACTGACTGACTGACACTGACTGACACTGACTGACTGAATGCCAATGACTGACTGACACTGACTGTCTGACACTAACTGACTGACACTGACTGACTGACACTGACTGACTGACACTGACTGACACTGGCTGACACTGACTGACACTGACTGACTGACACTGACTGACTGACACTGACTGACTGACACTGACTGACACTGACTGACACTGACTGAATAACACTGACTGACTGACACTGACTTACACTGACTGACTGACACTGACTGAATGACACTGACTGACTGACACTGACTGACTGACACTGACTGACTGACACTGACTGACACTGACTGACTGACACTGACTGATTGACACTTACTGACACTGACACTGACTGACTGACACTGACTGACACTGACTTACTGATTGACTGACACTGACTGACTGACACTGACTGACTGGCACTGACTGACTGACACTGACTGACTGCCACTGACTGACTGAGACTGACTGACACTGGCTGACACTGACTGGCTGACACTGGCTGACACTGACTGACACTGACTGAATGACACTGACTGACTGATACTAACTGACTGACACTGACTGACTGACACTGACTGACTGACACTGACTGACACTGACTGACACTGACTTACTGACACTGACTGACTGACTGACACTGGCTGACACTGGCTGACTGACACTGAGTGACACTGACTGACTGACACTGACTGACTGACACTGACTGACTGACACTGACTGACACTGACTGACACTGACTGACACTGACTGACTGACACTGACTGACTTACACTTACTGACACTGACACTGACTGACTGACACTGACTGACACTGACTTACTGACTGACTGACACTGACTGACTGACACTGACTGACTGGCACTGACTGACTGGCACTGACTGACTGCCACTGACTGACTGATACTGACTGACACTGGCTGACACTGGCTGACACTGACTGGCTGACACTGGCTGACACTGGCTGACACTGACTGATACTGGCTGACTCTGACTGACACTGACTGACACTGACTGACTGACTGACACTGACTGACTGACACTGACTGACTGACACTGACTGACTGACACTGACTGACTGACTGACTGTGAGAAGTTGGCCTGGTATATGATGCTCACTAGTTAAAGTGATCACCTTGTACCATGCCAAGCAACCCTTATGGTGTGGTTGTAAGTCAACCTTTTCGGACTAGCTGCCCTAGTGGTAGCGTAGGCTAAGCAGTCTTTGAGGCTAAACTCGTGAAGCGTGTTAAGCCAGCTGTTTTACCAAATGCAACCCCCTTTTATACCAATGAAAGGACACCACACAGATATATATTCAAAATATATATGTATTTATTTCTCAAAGTAACCCCTAGTCTCTTTATGAGCACAGGAGCACAAATCGTCAAACAAGATTACAGTAGAATACACAGAAGTTGCACTTTATATGGATAGGCCCTGGTGGCCGCTCAAACCATATACTAAAATAGTGGTATAAGTACCACGAACAGAAAAGGGAAAAGGCCTAGGGCCTCTAGAATCGCTGGGCCTACAAGGAGCTAACTTCAGTTAGTGACCAGGAGGTCCACGGGTGGCGTGTGCAGAGCAAATAGTCACACGCGTGCTCCCATAGGTTTCAATAGGTGCGTAAAAAGTACAAAGTTACTGCAAAAAGGATCTTCCGGATGGACTAGGAACTCAAGATTTGGAACACAGGCACTAGAGATGTAATACTACACTTGGGCACAGGTGTGCCAGCTTTTCCTCACCCACAGGAAGCGGGTGCATAGGCCTCGAAGTGCGTCGGGTTTCTTCTATCTGTTCCGTGGAGCCTGAAGACAAAGATGCTGCAGGTGGTCGGTCCGGGAGAGATGCAGTGGATCCAAGAGTGGATCGGAGATGTTGAAGACCTGTAAGCAGAGGGGACAGTGTTCACAGTCACTAGCTAGTGACCAGCGTGGCACCAGGTGGGTACCAGGGAATGTCGGTTGCAAACAGGAAGAAAGGTGTAGCTTGTCTCTGCAGCCACGTGGTCCCTGGAGGTCGACGATGTCCAGGAGTCGGTTCACGAGCTGTCCCGCGCAGGCTCTCGCTGTCGGCGGTGTCGGCAACTTGATCGAAGCAAACAAGCCTTGGCAAAAGCAATTGTTGTAGGATATGAAATAAGCTGATGGTTCTGACCAGCAAGGTCAGAGGGACTGCTCCTTTGGAGGGGAGCAAGGGCCAGTCTGGAGCAACCAGACCAGTGGTGTATTTCTTGAAGTTCATCGCCAAGATGGCTACTAGCCAGCGGGCCAACAACCGGTTAGGCGCGTTGAGTGGCAAAATGCAGAAGGGCCCCACGCAGATCGTGGAGATGCTGGAGGCTCACCTTTGGTGCAGATGCTGCTCGAGGGTAGGGCTTCTTAGATCCCAAAGCACAACTTGGAGGGAGCCTCGGTTGTTGCACTTGTCAGCTTGTCATAGTCGTTTCAAGATGGCTGGCTCCACGTGTCTCGGTGCCTCCACGGGTCTCCTCTTTTCAGGGACTGTGGATCGGGCGGTGACAGGTCTGGAGGTCCAGGTCTTGTCAGTCTCTGGGCTCGGGCTCCGGCGGGAGGCGGCGGCAAAGCAGACATTGATTCGCTGGATGGTGCTTGCGTTAGCAAGGTGGTCACTGTGAGAAGTTGGCCTGATATGTAGTGCTCACTATTCTAGTGATCACTGTGTATCATTCCAAACGACCCTTATTGATGATTCGTTGTAAGTCAACCTTTTAGACCAGCTATCCTAGTAGCGTGGATACGAGCAGTCTTTAGGCTAAACTCTAGAGGGCGTGTTAAGCCAGCTGTTTACCATCACATATACCCCTTGAACACCAAGTGAAAGGACACCACACAAGTTGTTATGAAAATAAAAGGATATTTATTTATAACAAGACTACCCTGGCTCTTTATGAGTCAGGGAGCTAAGCACACTACAAAACTCTTAGGAAAATACTTCAGTTGCACAATTTACACAAATGCCCGAGGGGCACGAGAAACCATCTACACTAACAGTGAAATGCGAATGGTTAGAGTCTGGAGGTACTGATTCCGGAGTGATCCGATCAGTGGGACTAAACGAAAAGGAACTGGACACTTGTAGAGCGAACCTGCGATGGAGCACCGAGATGCTCGAGTTACCTAGCCCGGAGGCTGCGGCTGCGTGAAGTTCGTCAAGGTGTCGGGAGTCCTCGTGTAGTCTCAGGAGCCTGAAAGAAGAAGTTGCTGGCAGGCGACCAGTGACGATGTTAAGAGCGATCCAAGCCTGGATCGGTGGTGAAGAAAAACCTGAAAGCAGAGGGGACTCAGTTCTCAACCGCTAGCCAGCGATCGTGTGGGTACCAGGAGGGTACCGGCTGAAGTCACCTCGACCAGGTGAGTGGGTGACGTCGGACTCGGCTGTTCCTCGGACCAGGAGGCGCGGCGGCGACCAGGATGGAGGGCGAGCTGTCCCACGAAGGTGTCTGCTGTCGATGATGCTGGGCCCAGGAAGGGGCAGCGGATCTTGGCAGTGGCCACCCAAGCGGGGGAGTCAAGATGGCGTCGGGAGTGGACCAGGAGGGTCCGTGGTACTCCTCTGTTGAAGGGGAGCAAGAGCCAGTCTGGAGCAACCAGACTAGTGATGAAACAATCGTGGTGCGTCGTGAAGAGGGTCACAAGCCGGTCGGCAAGTGGTCGAACAACGCGGTGAACAACAAGGAGCGGAAGGGCCCCCCACGCAGATCTCGGGGATGCTGGGGAGGCAGACTTCGATGCTGGGGCTGCTCAGGGTTAGGGCTTCTCAAACCCTAGGTGCACTCACTCGAGGGTCCCTCGGTGGGCGTGCTAGATAAGCGTCGTGCAGGTTCTGAAGATAGCCGGTCCCGCAGGTCTCGTCACACCTACGACTCTCAGCTGGGCCGATGAGGTAGGTAAAAGGTCAGAGATGGCAGGGTACTCGGGTCTCGTCGAGCTGGGCAGTCTTGATCCGTAGGAGAGACTTACAGCAAACCGCAAGCGCTTAGATGGTGCCTGCTGGTGCAGGGTGGCTACTCCTTAGCCACAAGGGAGAGTCTTCAGAAATAGTCAAGAGTTCCTTTCGTGGAAAGTAGTTCGTGATTCGGAGTTACCCGATTATCTGATTATCCAATTTGGGAAGGGGACTCGCTCCTACCTTTATTCTAAGAAAAGGGGGTTGGCCCGTGACTAGGTTCTACCTATGGGTGGAGCCAGGAGGGGGGTGGTTACACCCCTATCCTTTGTCCGGCTTCGCGCCAGCTCAGGGGCTGGGGTGCCCCCGAAACTGGTTTGAGCCGGGCTATGCACAGTGAGCACCGGGGTGCCACTGGCAATCACCTTCCTTGCAGCCCTGCCTACCTGGGATACACAAACCCTGTCTGGGATGGTGCTAACACCGCCCTCGACAGGAAACCCTTTGTCCAAGCTCCCTTCGCTGGAAGGTCTCCCAGCAGCAGGAGGTCAGACTTGTGTCTGGTGGCAGCATCCATTTTGTGATGCTGAGGCTTGAGTCAACTTTAACCGGGGTTCAAGGTTACTTCCATGTCGTGTCCCTCTAAAAGGGGGGAATGCTAACCCCGTCGCCAGGACTGGCGAGGGGTTCGTATTCCCATTCGTATGACACCTTACTCGACATGTGTAGGTGATGTGATGCCAAAGTTAGCAAATAACCGCAAGGATTATAATGCATTAAAAGTAGTTGGCCCGCGTCACCATGGAACGGCTATTAGGACTTGGTTCCGCAAGCCGTCGACGGGCTCCGCTCGCGCCAGAGCACCATCCCACATGACTCCCTGCACTCTGCCTTCAGGATTGATAAGGCCTGCCATAGGAGTGACTGATAGGAATCCATGTGTCCATTTTAGGGTTAGGTGTAGGAATACTACACCTATAGCAACGGGTGATTACACCACGTGGCCCCAGCTGTCGTGCAGCCAGTTGTGTCAGATTTGGGCGGCCATTCCAGGGGTGGCATAATACCTGCTTCAGCCCCTGGTAGGCCCTGGGTACACCGATGCCCTGGATACCTGTGGTATGCTGAGACAGGGACTGACAAGGCGGCCCAGTTCCAATTAGTGGATGCACCTAATGTACATGTGTGTTAATTTCGAGAGAGAACAGCTAGGCTGTGGGTCTGATTGGCAGGCCCACAGCCGGAGAAAGTCGTAAACCAATGAAGCAAAAGCAAAAAATCTGGGTGATCATAGGATTGCAGACCCTACTCTCCTACATGACCCCCCCCCAAACTTTGGGACAATAAGCTAACCTTGACCAGGTGAGTCTTCTTGCTCTAAGTGGAAATACCTGGAGAGCCCATCTGCATTGCCATGATCAGTGCCAGGTCTATGCTCCACTGTGAAGTCCATCCCCTGTAGGGAAATGGACCACCTAAGTAGTTTGGGGTTTTCACCCTTCATTTGATTTAGCCACAAGAGGGGCTTATGGTCGGTCTGAATCTTGAAGTGAGTGCCAAACAAGTATGGCCTCAACTTCTTCAGGGCCCAAACCACAGCAAAGGCCTCCCTCTCAATAGCTGACCAATTCTTCTCTCTGGGGGTCAGCCTCCTGCTAATAAAAGCTATGGGCTGGTCATGACCATCAAAATTCAGTTGCGATAGAACAGCTCCCACACCCAGCTCCGAAGCGTCTGTTTGGACAATGAATGGTTTGGAGTAGTCTGGACTCTTTAGGATAGGTGCTGTGCACATGGCCTGCTTTAGGTCATCGAATGCCTTCTGACAGCTTGCTGTCCACTGAACTTTTTTTGGCATCTTTTTACTTGTCAGGTCGTTTAGCGGGGTCACAATGGATCCATAATTTCTGACAAATTTCCGGTAATAACCAGTCAGGCCCAAGAAAGCTCGAACCTGAGTCTGGGTGGTTGGAGGAGCCCAGTCCTGGATGGCCTGTATTTTGCTCTCCAATGGTTGAACCTGGCCTCCACCTACAAGGTGGCCCAGGTATACAACCTGTGTCTGCCCTATCTGGCACTTGGTGGCCTTGATAGTGAGGCCTGCCTTCTGCAGGGCCTCTAACACTTTCCTCAGGTGGACCAGGTGATCCTCCCAGGTGGAGCTAAAGACAGCGATATCGTCCAGATACGCCGCACAGAAGTCGTCCAACCCAGTGAGAACTCGATTCACCAGCCTTTGGAAGGTGGCAGGTGCATTTTTCAAACCAAAGGGCATTACCACGAACTGATAATGCCCACCCGGGGTAGAAAATGCTGTTTTGGGCTTGGCCTCCTCAGCTAACCTGATTTGCCAATACCCAGCTGTCAGGTCAAACGTACTTAAGTAGTTGGCCGAGGCCAACCGGTCGATAAGTTCGTCTGCTCTTGGTATCGGGTGGGCGTCGGTCTTAGTGACCGCATTGAGACCTCTGTAGTCCACGCAAAACCTCATCTCTTTCTTACCGCCCTGGGTGTGAGGTTTCGGCACGAGCACTACGGGACTAGCCCAGGGGCTGTCCGAGGGTTCAATGACTCCCAGCTCCAACATTTTCTGCACCTCTGTCTTGATGCAGTCTCTGACATGATCAGGTTGCCGATAGATTTTACTCTTTACGGGCAGACTGTCCCCAGTGTCGACCTCGTGGGTACACCACTTGGTCTGACTGGGTGTCAGAGAGAACATATGTCGAAAGGATTGAAGAACCTGTTTACAATCCTCTTGTTGATGTCCAGAGAGGCTGCCACAAAAGACAACACCATCTACTGATCCATCGTCAGGGTTCTGAGAGAGCAGGTCCGGGAGAGGGTCACTCTCCTCCTCCTGTCCCTCATCGGTGGCCATGAGCAAGCCCATGCCCTCCCTGTCGACATATGCCTTGAGCCTGTTTACGTGGAGCACCCTGTGGGGGCTCCGGGGAGTTCCCAGGTCTACCAGGTAGGTGACCTCTCCCTTTTGCTCAATGATCGTGTGGGGCCCAGACCATTTGTCTTTGAGTGCTGCTGGGGCCACTGGCTCCAGCACCCACACCTTCTGTCCAGGCTGATACACAGTCAGGACAGCCTTTTGGTCGTGCCAAGCTTTCTGTAATTCTTGGCTCGCCTCAAGGTTTTTAGACGCCTTTTCCATGTACTCCGCCATCCGCGAGCGGAGACCGAGCACATAGTCCACAATGTTTGATGCCGGCTTTCTGAGAGGTCTCTCCCATCCTTCCTTTACCAAACAAAGGGGTCCCCTTACAGGATGTCCGAACAGAAGCTCAAAAGGGCTGTAGCCAACCCCCTTCTGCGGGACCTCTCTGTAGGCGAACAAGAGGCAGGGTATCAGGACATCCCATCTCCGCCGAAGCTTTTCAGGTAGTCCGTGAATCATCCCTTTTAGGGTCCGGTTGAATCTCTCAACCAGCCCATTGCATTGTGGGTGATAGGGTGTGGTGAACTTGTAGTTGACACCACATTCCTTCCACATAGCAGTCAGATATCCCGACATGAAGTTTGCACCTCTGTCTGAGACGACCTCCTTAGGGAAGCCCACTCTGGAGAACACTCCAAGTAGGGCCCGTGCCACCACAGGGGCTGTAGTGGTCCTAAGGGGAATAGCTTCAGGATACCTGGTGGCGTGGTCCACCACCACCAGTATAAACTTGTGCCCTGATGCTGTCTGGGGTTCCATTGGTCCGACAATGTCGATCCCCACTCGTTCAAAGGGTACCCCCACCACTGGTAGTGGTATGAGGGGGGCCTTTGTCGTGCCACCTGACTTACCACTGGCTTGGCAAGTAACACAGGAGCGGCAAAACTCCTTCGTATCTTCGGACATGTGGGGCCAGTGAAAGTGTGGGACAATTCTGTCCCAAGTCTTATTCTGGCCTAAGTGACCTGCAAGGGGAATCTCGTGGGCCAAGGTGAGAAGGAAACCTCTCAGAGACAAGGGGATGACCAGCCTCCTGGTCGCACCAGGTTTGGGGTCTCTTGCCTCAGAGTACAGGAGTCCATCGTCCCAGTACACTTTGTGGGTGCCTGTGGCGTTCCCTGCAGCCTCAGCAGCGGCCTGCTGTCTGAGGGGTTCAAGTGAGGGGCAGTCTAACTGTGCCTTCCCCAGGTCTTCCCTGGAGGGTCCCCCTGAGCCCAGAAACTCAACCTGACCAGGTTCAAGCTCTTGCGGCTCAGTTTCCCTCAGTTCTTTAAGGTCAGCCTCCTCGGAGACTTGATCCACGACCTGGGGCAAGGGGGAAGGCGAAGCCTTACCCTTACTGCTCCTTTTCTTGGAAGGTGTCTGGTCCATTCTTCCAGGATCCAGCACCTGTTCAGTGGGGCATCTTTTGGCCTGTGACCTGGTCACAGCAAGGACATGTGCTGGCAAACCTAACATTTCCATGTGAGTCCTCTGCTCCACTTCTGACCATTGTGACGTTTCCAAATCATTGCCCAACAGACATTCTACGGGGAGGTCTGAACTAACCACAACCTTTTTCGGGCCACTTACCCCTCCCCAGGAGAAATCAACAACTGCCATACTGTGATTGGTAGTGACGTTGCTGGCATTGGTCACTAGGTAACTGGTACCTAGCATGATCTGTCCAGGGTCCACGAAGTTAGGCGTCACCATGGTGACACTGGCACACGTGTCCCTGTAGGCCTGAGCCACTCTTCCATTTATCAAAGGTGTCTGCCTGTATTTGCCCAAAGTATTGGGACTGGCATCAGGGGACATATCCATATCCCCTGTACAGACAAGGACGGCCTGAGTGAGCGTGCCGACTAAGTCGTCACTCCCCTCGGTTCCCAAGGTTAACCCAACTAATGCCTTGGGAGGCGCACTTCCACTGCTGACTGTACTAGGGGGCACAGGTGCCTTAGGGGCTGCAGTGGTAGGAGTTTGCCCTCCTTTCTTGGTGCACTCACTAAACCAGTGAGTCTTACTTTTACAGTATTGGCACCACCTTTTTGACTGGCCTTCTTGAGTCTTCTTCTTCTGTGAAGCCTGACCCCCACCCTCTTTGGTTTGTTGGGGACCTGTTGAAGACTTCTGGTCATTTTGTTCGTTCTTGTTACCCTTTTGGTCTGCTTTCTTCTGACCACCCTGGTTCTGATTCTGGTTCTGCTTGACCCTTGTTCTGACCCATCTGTCTGCCTTCTTTCCCAATTCTTGGGGAGAGGTCAGATCCGAGTCGACAAGGTGCTGATGCAACAATTGGTTCTGACAGTTGTTTAAAATCTGTTCTCGCATGATAAGATTGTACAATCCTGTGTAATCAGTAACCTTGCTACCCAGCAACCAGCCTTCCAAAGCCTTAGTGGCACAATCGACAAAGTCAGCCCAATCCTGAGACTGAATTTTCTGGGTGTCTCGGAACAGCACCCGGTACTGTTCCGTGGTTAAGCCGAACCCATCAATCAGTGTGTTCTTCAGGACTTGGTAGTTGTTAGCATCCTCAGCTCTTGTAGTGAGGAGCTTGTCCCTTCCTTTACCTTCAAAGGAAAGCCACAGTATAGCTGCCCACTGACTTGGGGGGACGCACTGGACAGTGCAGGCCCTCTCCAAGGCAGTTATCCACTTGTGGATGTCGTCCCCTTGTTTAAAGGGGGGCACTATTTTACTCAGGTGTCTAGTGTCTATACCCCTGTCTTTCTCTCTATTGAGAACGCTGCCACCAGTGGGATCTAACCCACTTAATTTCTGCTCTCGGGCTAAGGCAAGTCTTTCTTTGGCGAGGGCAAGTTCTTCCCGCTCGATCCTCAGATTGACCTCCCGCATCTTCGCTTCATGCTCCCTCCTCTGAGGGGAAGTCATTCCTCTCTGAGAAGGTGCCTGAGAGACATGTGTATGAACCGATCTGCCAGAGCCTCTGGAGAGAGACCTAGCTCGTCCGTTCCCAAGGTTAAGCCTGCTTGAGCGTGGGCCCGGGGCTCCCCCAGTTCCATTCTCATGCCTGCTTAAGTTGGTCCTTGTAAGCCTGCCGACTACCACTGGACCTTTGTCTGCCTCGTCTCCCGATAACTCGTCCTCGTCCTCCTCCTCTGTGTGGAGGTCGAGGTCTGGGTCACCGAGGGTTCCCTCTAAGGTAGGCATGTTCCCATCTGCACTGGGGGGACCTGGGTTAGAGGACCTCCTAGCATCGTACGCCTCTAAGAGACCTATCAGTATTGTGATGGTAGGGTTAGAACCCTGGTTTAGCTTCCGGGAGGCACACAGTTGTCTCATCTCCTTGAAGCTAAGAGTTGCATATCGTGACACGACCTGTGGAGGGTCACTGACCACTAGGGGAGTCCCTGCAGACTCTCCGTGGACCGACATGCTTTTCTAGTGAGGTGTAAGTGTTGCACCTACCTACACTATGGGTTTACCTACTGATCCCTTGCTAAGAGTTGTAGTCAGGGTGTGCTAAGCCCTGTTACACTACAACAGCCGGTTCAGTAGAACTCGGAGTATTCTAAGTTAAGTTATATGTACCTGGGTACTTATGTGATCTTTCACTGCGATATTCTTAGGATACGTGTGTGGTAAAACAACAGCAAGCTCAAATCCCAACCGCTGCTCACCAATGTGAGAAGTTGGCCTGATATGTAGTGCTCACTATTCTAGTGATCACTGTGTATCATTCCAAACGACCCTTATTGATGATTGGTTGTAAGTCAACCTTTTAGACCAGCTATCCTAGTAGCGTGGATACGAGCAGTCTTTAGGCTAAACTCTAGAGGGCGTGTTAAGCCAGCTGTTTACCATCACATATACCCCTTGAACACCAAGTGAAAGGACACCACACAAGTTGTTATGAAAATAAAAGGATATTTATTTATAACAAGACTACCCTGGCTCTTTATGAGTCAGGGAGCTAAGCACACTACAAAACTCTTAGGAAAATACTTCAGTTGCACAATTTACACAAATGCCCGAGGGGCACGAGAAACCATCTACACTAACAGTGAAATGCGAATGGTTAGAGTCTGGAGGTACTGATTCCGGAGTGATCCGATCAGTGGGACTAAACGAAAAGGAACTGGACACTTGTAGAGCGAACCTGCGATGGAGCACCGAGATGCTCGAGTTACCTAGCCCGGAGGCTGCGGCTGCGTGAAGTTCGTCAAGGTGTCGGGAGTCCTCGTGTAGTCTCAGGAGCCTGAAAGAAGAAGTTGCTGGCAGGCGACCAGTGACGATGTTCAGAGCGATCCAAGCCTGCATCGGTGGTGAAGAAAAACCTGAAAGCAGAGGGGACTCAGTTCTCAACCGCTAGCCAGCGATCGTGTGGGTACCAGGAGGGTACCGGCTGAAGTCACCTCGACCAGGTGAGTGGGTGACGTCGGACTCGGCTGTTCCTCGGACCAGGAGGCGCGGCGGCGACCAGGATGGAGGGCGAGCTGTCCCACGAAGGTGTCTGCTGTCGATGATGCTGGGCCCAGGAAGGGGCAGCGGATCTTGGCAGTGGCCACCCAAGCGGGGGAGTCAAGATGGCGTCGGGAGTGGACCAGGAGGGTCCGTGGTACTCCTCTGTTGAAGGGGAGCAAGAGCCAGTCTGGAGCAACCAGACTAGTGATGAAACAATCGTGGTGCGTCGTGAAGAGGGTCACAAGCCGGTCGGCAAGTGGTCGAACAACGCGGTGAACAACAAGGAGCGGAAGGGCCCCCCACGCAGATCTCGGGGATGCTGGGGAGGCAGACTTCGATGCTGGGGCTGCTCAGGGTTAGGGCTTCTCAAACCCTAGGTGCACTCACTCGAGGGTCCCTCGGTGGGCGTGCTAGATAAGCGTCGTGCAGGTTCTGAAGATAGCCGGTCCCGCAGGTCTCGTCACACCTACGACTCTCAGCTGGGCCGATGAGGTAGGTAAAAGGTCAGAGATGGCAGGGTACTCGGGTCTCGTCGAGCTGGGCAGTCTTGATCCGTAGGAGAGACTTACAGCAAACCGCAAGCGCTTAGATGGTGCCTGCTGGTGCAGGGTGGCTACTCCTTAGCCACAAGGGAGAGTCTTCAGAAATAGTCAAGAGTTCCTTTCGTGGAAAGTAGTTCGTGATTCGGAGTTACCCGATTATCTGATTATCCAATTTGGGAAGGGGACTCGCTCCTACCTTTATTCTAAGAAAAGGGGGTTGGCCCGTGACTAGGTTCTACCTATGGGTGGAGCCAGGAGGGGGGTGGTTACACCCCTATCCTTTGTCCGGCTTCGCGCCAGCTCAGGGGCTGGGGTGCCCCCGAAACTGGTTTGAGCCGGGCTATGCACAGTGAGCACCGGGGTGCCACTGGCAATCACCTTCCTTGCAGCCCTGCCTACCTGGGATACACAAACCCTGTCTGAGATGGTGCTAACACCGCCCTCGACAGGAAACCCTTTGTCCAAGCTCCCTTCGCTGGAAGGTCTCCCAGCAGCAGGAGGTCAGACTTGTGTCTGGTGGCAGCATCCATTTTGTGATGCTGAGGCTTGAGTCAACTTTAACCGGGGTTCAAGGTTACTTCCATGTCGTGTCCCTCTAAAAGGGGGGAATGCTAACCCCGTCGCCAGGACTGGCGAGGGGTTCGTATTCCCATTCGTATGACACCTTACTCGACATGTGTAGGTGATGTGATGCCAAAGTTAGCAAATAACCGCAAGGATTATAATGCATTAAAAGTAGTTGGCCCGCGTCACCATGGAACGGCTATTAGGACTTGGTTCCGCAAGCCGTCGACGGGCTCCGCTCGCGCCAGAGCACCATCCCACATGACTCCCTGCACTCTGCCTTCAGGATTGATAAGGCCTGCCATAGGAGTGACTGATAGGAATCCATGTGTCCATTTTAGGGTTAGGTGTAGGAATACTACACCTATAGCAACGGGTGATTACACCACGTGGCCCCAGCTGTCGTGCAGCCAGTTGTGTCAGATTTGGGCGGCCTTTCCAGGGGTGGCATAATACCTGCTTCAGCCCCTGGTAGGCCCTGGGTACACCGATGCCCTGGATACCTGTGGTATGCTGAGACAGGGACTGACAAGGCGGCCCAGTTCCAATTAGTGGATGCACCTAATGTACATGTGTGTTAATTTCGAGAGAGAACAGCTAGGCTGTGGGTCTGATTGGCAGGCCCACAGCCGGAGAAAGTCGTAAACCAATGAAGCAAAAGCAAAAAATCTGGGTGATCATAGGATTGCAGACCCTACTCTCCTACAGTCACTCCCTGACCACAGGGGAGATTTCCTTCAGTCTTCTGTGCAGCAGAATGTCGAAGTTCCCGTCTTCTTCTTAGTTTCAAGTTGATTCCAGGATGTCTGAAGTCTTAGGACACAGCTCCTACCTTTAAGCGGATTCTAGGGGCCGGACTACCTGCTATGTCCCTCCCTATGGGTGGGACCAGGAAGGGGGGTGGTTACACCCCCAATCCTTTGTCCAGCTCACCCCAGGCCCGGGACTGGTGTGCCCCAGGACCGGTTTGAACTGGCATATGCACCGAGGCTACTTGTGAGCCACAGGCATGTCTGGTTTCTTTCAAGCCCTACCTGACCAATACACAAAATCCTGTCTGGGGTGGTGCATGCACCTCCCCTGGCAGGAAACCCTTTGTCCACACCTCCCAAGCTGGAAGGACTCCCAGCAGCAGGAGGGCAGACTTGTGTCTGTGGTGGCAGCATCCATTTTGTGGAGCTGAGGCTATGTCTGATTTTACCCGGGTTTCAGGTACTGTACATGTCGTGTCCCTCTAGAAGGGTGGAATGCTAACCCCGTCGCCAGAATTGGCGAGGGGTTAGTATTCCAATTCGTATGACACCTTACTCGACATGTTTTGATAAAGCCAAACCAAAGATAGCATTTAACCGCGAGGTTCATAATGCACTTAAGAGTATATGGTATGACGATATCTGGAAACAGTAGAAGGAAGTTGTTCCGACCACTGCAGACAGGCTCAGCTCATGCCAGAGCACCATCTCACATGGAACCAAGCACTCTGCCTTCAGGATTGTTAAGGCCTGCCATAGGAGTGACTTATAGGTTACCAGGTGTCCCATTTAAGGTTAGGTATAGGTATACTACACCTAAGTAAGAGGTGGTTACACCAACTTACCCCAGCTGAGTGATCAGCCAGTTGTGTCAAATTGTTAGGCCAAGCCTGGGGTGGCATAATACATGCTTCAGCCCCTGGCAGGCCTTGGGTACACCAATGCCCTGGGTACCTAGTGTACACTGGTACAGGGGCTGACAGGGTGATCCAACCAATTGGGTATGTACCTAGGGTACATGGAGTCCATTTTAAAGAGAGAACAGCCAGGCTTAGATCCTGAATAGCAGGATCTCAGGCCAACTAAGTCGAAAAACCAGCTAGACACTAGGCAAAAATTTGGGGGTAACCATAGTCAGATATCCACCTTCCTACACAACCCCCCCCCAAACGAAGGGAGATAAGGCTGACCTCGACCAGGTAAGCCTATATTGCCCAAGTGGCCATATAAGGAGGAACCAGCACTGGCATGGTTACCCCCTGTCTCATGGTCCACTAAGCAATCCCTCACCCTAAGGGTAGCAGAGGGTCTCCACCATAGGGAATCTCTACCTTTGGTGTGTCTTGGCAAAGTAAAAGGCTGGTGTTGAGATGGAGTACTGAAGTGAGTGTCCTCAAAGTGAGGCCTCAGCTTCCTCCAATCCTCCTCCACCATGGATGCCTTTCTCTCCTTAACTGAGTTGCACTGTGCTCTCAGGGTCAGCCTCTGGCTACCTAAAGCTGGAGGCTGGGTCCCTTTTGTGGGCTTACTGGAGGGACAGGTCAGGTCTGGGGCCCTTAGGTCCCATGTTTGCCTGTACCCAACAGAATCCCTCTGGGGGAGGTCCCTAACTACCTGTAAAGGAGATCCCTCAGGAATGTTTTTACCCATCACCTGACTAGGGCTACTAGCCAGGCAATCCTCATTCTTTTGATGGGGGGGTTCTTGTGGACAGGGGCCCTCTTGGGGTCCACTGGCCTCCCTGACCTCTGCAGCCCTGGGCTGACTGAGGCAGGGTAGAGAGAGGCAGGCTACCTGCACCAGACTGGGTCCCACCTTGGAAGGGGCCACTGACATCAGAGGCTCTGCCAGGCCAGGCATGGCTACCTCTGGGGCAGTTCCTTCACAAGGGGTGAGGTCAGCTCCCTGAGGAGGCTGACTTTTTTCCTAATGTCTGGGGAGAGGGAGACTTTTCTTCCTCCCCACTACTCTCTGTTTGTGTGGAGTGATCCATAGTTTCAGGCTTCACTACACCTATGTCAGTCTGAGTATAGGCTGAGGCCATTACAGCCTTGCCAACCTTTTCAGGGGGGCCCTCAGTTTGTGTTTGAGCTGTGACTGTCACAGATCTGCCAGTCTCTACAGGGAAGTCTGTCTGGGCCTGGGCTGTGGCTACCACTGCCCTTCTAACCTTTCCAGGGAGGAAATCTATTTGGACAGGGGTTGTGAATGGCACAACCCCACTACCCTTTAGTGAAAGGCCTACCATTTTAGAATGGGTGTCTTGTTCAACTCCAGCCCAAGCTGAGAGTTCTAAGTCATTCCCCAGTAAGCAGTCTACAGGCAAGGTTGGGGACACTGCCACCCTTTTAGGGCCAGTGACACCTCCCCAGCTGAGACATACCTCTGCCATGGGATGACTGTTCTGTTTGCCATCAATGTTGGTCACCTGGTAGGAGAAACCAGGCAAAAGCTGCTCAGAGGGAACTAGCCAATGGGCCACCATTGTGATGCTAGCTCCAGTGTCTCTGTAGGCCTCAGCTTTTGAACCATTGATGTAGGGCTCCTGTCTGTACCTACCAAAGTGTTGGGACAGGCAGTGAAGTTGGCAAACCCCATGCCACCATCTCAGACAAGAGTATCTGCTGCAGGGGAATTGGCTAAGCCAGGGTCCCCCTGTGTTCCCCAAGTAAACTCACCCAAATTTTTGGGGGCACTCCCACCACCTGGGGGATTACTGCTGACAGTAATAGGTGGTGTGACAGGAGTAATTGGAGGAACAGTTTTGTTTGTAGCCCTTGGGCAACTGCTGTCAGTTTTCCAATGCCCAGGAGTTTTACACTCATGGCAGTAAGGCTTTTTACCTGTGGTAGAGGAGGGAGCTTGGGACCCACCACCCTGTGTGGAGTTTTGGGGCCCTGAGGAAGATTTCTCTTTTGCTTTATCCCCACCCTTCTCTTGAGGTTTGGTGGTATCTTTCTTTTGGTCACCACCCTGATTCTTAGGCCTGATCCTGGTCCTGACCCATTTATCTGCCCTCTTTCCCAATTCTTGGGGAGAGGTCAAATCTGAGTCTACCAGGTGTTGATGGAGGAGCTGTTTTTGACAGTTACTTAAAATCTGTTCTGTCATCATCAAATTGTACAATCCTGTATAATCAGATACCTTACTTCCCAGCAACCAACCCTCCAAAGCCTTAGTGGCACATTCAACATATTCAGACCAGTCCTGAGTCTGTGTCTTCTGGGTGTCTCTGAACATAAACCTGTACTGTTCAGTGGTTAAGCCTAACCCATCAACTAGGACACTCTTCAGGACTCTGTAGTTTCTGACATCCTCCTCCCTAACAGTGAGGAGTCTGTCTCTGCCTCTTCCTTCAAAGGAGAGCCAGAGGATTGCTGCCCACTGGTCTTCAGGAACCTGCTGCACTTTGCAGGCTCTCTCAAGAGCAGTCATCCATTTGTGGATGTCATCCCCACTTTTATAGGGGGGCACAACCTTAGACAGGTTCCTATTATCAAAGACCCTATCTTTGTCCTTAGGGACAATGCTGCCACCAGTGGGTATAGACCCACTCTCTCTAGGTTGCCTAGCCTTGTTCAGTTTCTCTTCCATCAGGGCTACCTCTAGCTCCTGCTTCCTGATCCTCAGCTGGGCTTCCTGCATTCTGGCCTCATGTTCCCTCCTCTGAGGGGTGGTCATCCTTTTCCTGGAGTGACCTTGAGAGCCTCTAGAGGCATGAGACGCATTAGAGTCACCTGAGCGATTCCTTTGCCTCCCAAGCCCCTGGTTAAGTCCACTGGGGAGATCCAATGGGATGATCCCATTGTCAGTCCCCAATAGCCTTAGTTTAGCTGGGCCAAGTATAACACTTGGCACTGGGCTAGTTCTCCCTTCATCATCACTACTTTCTGTATCCTCCCCACTTTCCTCCTCTGTAGTATGGTTCTCATCTAAGGGATGGCTATTGGAACGGGGTACTTCTGTGGCATCTTCAGAAGGGGGGCCTCCTGTTCCTGACCCTAAGGGGGCTAACTGGGAAGCTTTCTTGAGCTCTCTCTGATTTTCATCATTTTGCAAGAGTTCTCTGAGCTCAGCAGAGGTAGGGTTCTTGGGCTGTTTAAGGCCTCTAAGAGTTGCCAAATGCCTGAGCTCATTCTGATTAAGGGTAGCAAAGATGGATGGTGCCCTCTGGGGGTCACTCTCAACAGAGATAGGTACATTGGACCCCTCTGCCCCAGCCATTGCTCTAAGTGTGGGTGGATGGGTTGCAATCTACCTACACTTGGGTTTACCTACTAAACCTATCTAGTAGTTGTAGTCAGGGTGTGCTACTCCCTTTGCTCTACAACAACTAAGTTCAGTAGAACTTATGTATATCTAATCTTGTTTTATATGTACCTACAGGTACCTATGTGATCTTTCAATTGGTAACCAAGAGATTACAATGGTAAAACACAGCAAGCTCAAATCCAACCGCTGCTCACCAATGTGAGAAGTTGGCCTGGTATATGATGCTCACTAGTTAAAGTGATCACCTTGTACCATGCCAAGCAACCCTTATGGTGTGGTTGTAAGTCAACCTTTTCGGACTAGCTGCCCTAGTGGTAGCGTAGGCTAAGCAGTCTTTGAGGCTAAACTCGTGAAGAGTGTTAAGCCAGCTGTTTTACCAAATGCAACCCCCTTTTATACCAATGAAAGGACACCACACAGATATATATTCAAAATATATATGTATTTATTTCTCAAAGTAACCCCTAGTCTCTTTATGAGCACAGGAGCACAAATCGTCAAACAAGATTACAGTAGAATACACAGAAGTTGCACTTTATATGGATAGGCCCTGGTGGCCGCTCAAACCATATACTAAAATAGTGGTATAAGTACCACGAACAGAAAAGGGAAAATGCCTAGGGCCTCTAGAATCGCTGGGCCTACAAGGAGCTAACTTCAGTTAGTGACCAGGAGGTCCACGGGTGGCGTGTGCAGAGCAAATAGTCACACGCGTGCTCCCATAGGTTTCAATGGGTGCGTAAAAAGTACAAAGTTACTGCAAAAAGGATCTTCCGGATGGACTAGGAACTCAAGATTTGGAACACAGGCACTAGAGATGTAATACTACACTTGGGCACAGGTGTGCCAGCTTTACCTCACCCACAGGAAGCGGGTGCATAGGCCTCGAAGTGCGTCGGGTTTCTTCTATCTGTTCCGTGGAGCCTGAAGACAAAGATGCTGCAGGTGGTCGGTCCGGGAGAGATGCGGTGGATCCAAGAGTGGATCGGAGATGTTGAAGACCTGTAAGCAGAGGGGACAGTGTTCACAGTCACTAGCCAGTGACCAGCGTGGCACCAGGTGGGTACCAGGCAATGTCGGGTGCAAACAGGAAGAAAGGTGTAGCTTGTCTCTGCAGCCACGTGGTCCCTGGAGGTCAACGATGTCCAGGAGTCGGTTCACGAGCTGTCCCACGCAGGCTCTCGCTGTCGGCGACTTGATCGAAGCAAACAAGCCTTGGCAAAAGCAATTTTTGTAGGAGATGAAATAAGCTGATGGTTCTGACCAGCAAGGTCAGAGGGACTGCTTCTTTGGAGGGGAGCAAGGGCCAGTCTGGAGCAACCAGACCAGCAGTGTATTTCTTGAAGTTCGTCGCCAAGATGGCTACTAGCCAGCGGGCCAGCAACCGGTTAGGCGCGTCGAGTGGCAAAATGCAGAAGGGCCCCACGCAGATCGTGGAGATGCTGGAGGGCTCACCTTTGGTGCAGATGCTGCTCGAGGGTTGGGCTTCTCAGATCCCAAAGCACAACTTGGAGGGAGCCTCGGTTGTTGCACTTGTCAGCTTGTCCTGGTCGTTTCAAGATGGCTGGCTCCACGTGTCTCGGTGCCTCCACGGGTCTCCTCTTTTCAGGGACTGTGGATCGGGCGGTGAGAGGTCTGGAGGTCCAGGTCATGTCAGTCTCTGGGCTCGGGCTCCGGCGGGAGGCGGCGGCAAAGCAGACGTTGATTCACTGGATGGTGCTTGCGTTAGCAAGGTGGTCACTCCCTGACCACAGGGGAGATTTCCTTCAGTCTTCTGTGCAGCAGAATGACGAAGTTCCCGTCTTCTTCTTAGTTTCAAGTTGATTCCAGGATGTCTGAAGTCTTAGGACACAGCTCCTACCTTTAAGCGGATTCTAGGGGCCGGACTACCTGCTAGGTCCCTCCCTATGGGTGGGACCAGGAAGGGGGGTGGTTACACCCCCAATCCTTTGTCCAGCTCGCCCCAGGCCCGGGACTGGTGAGCCCCAGGACCGGTTTGAACTGGCATATGCACCGAGGCTCCTTGTGAGCCACAGGCATGTCTGGTTTCTTTCAAGCCCTACCTGACCAATACACAAAATCCTGTCTGGGGTGGTGCATGCACCTCCCCTGGCAGGAAACCCTTTGTCCACACCTCCCAAGCTGGAAGGACTCCCAGCAGCAGGAGGGCAGACTTGTGTCTGTGGTGGCAGCATCCATTTTGTGGAGCTGAGGCTTTACCCGGGTTTCAGGTTCTGTACATGTCGTGTCCCTCTAGAAGGGTGGAATGCTAACCCCGTCGCCAGAATTGGCGAGGGGTTAGTATTCCAATTCGTATGACACCTTACTCGACATGTTTTGATAAAGCCAAACCAAAGATAGCATTTAACCGCGAGGTTCATAATGCACTTAAGAGTATATGGTATGACGATATCTGGAAACAGTAGAAGGAAGTTGTTCCGACCACTGCAGACAGGCTCAGCTCATGCCAGAGCACCATCTCACATGGAACCAAGCACTCTGCCTTCAGGATTGTTAAGGCCTGCCATAGGAGTGACTTATAGGTTACCAGGTGTCCCATTTAAGGTTAGGTATAGGTATACTACACCTAAGTAAGAGGTGGTTACACCAACTTACCCCAGCTGAGTGATCAGCCAGTTGTGTCAAATTGTTAGGCCAAGCATGGGGTGGCATAATACATGCTTCAGCCCCTGGCAGGCCTTGGGTACACCAATGCCCTGGGTACCTGGTGTACACTGGTACAGGGGCTGACAGGGTGATCCAACCAATTGGGTATGTACCTAGGGTACATGGAGTCCATTTTAAAGAGAGAACAGCCAGGCTGAGATCCTGAATAGCAGGATCTCAGGCCAACTAAGTCGAAAAACCAGCTAGACACTAGGCAAAAATTTGGGGGTAACCATAGTCAGATATCCACCTTCCTACACTGACACTGGCTGACACTGACTGACTGACACTGACTGACACTGACTGACACTGACTGACTGACACTGACTGACTTACACTGACTGACTGACACTGACTGACACTGACTGACTGACACTGACTGATTGACGATGACTGACACTGACTGACACTGACACTGACTGACTGACACTGACTGACACTGACTTACTGACTGACACTGACTGACTGACACTGACTGACTGACACTGACTGACTGACACTGACTGACTGACTGACTGACTGACTGACTGACTGACTGACTGACGTTGACTGACTGACTGACACTGACTGACACTGACTGACTGACACTGACTGACACTGACTGACACTGACTAACTGACTAACACTGATTGACACTCACTGACACTGACTGACTGACACTGACTGACTGACACTGGCTGACACTGACTGGCTGACACTGGCTGACACTGACTGATACTGGCTGACACTGGCTGACACTGACTGACTGACACTGACTGACTGACACTGACTGACACTGACTGACTGACTGACACTGACTGACACTGACTGACTGACATTGACTGACTGACACTGACTGACTGACACTGACTGACACTGACTGACTGACACTGACTGACTGACTGACACTGACTGACACTGACTGACTGACACTGACAGACACTGACGCCACTGACTGACTCACTGACACTGACTGACTGACACTGACTGACTGACTGACACTGACTGACTGACATTGACTGACTGACACTGACTCTGACTGACACTGACTGACTGACACTGACTGACTGACACTGACTGACTAACTGACTGACTGACACTGACTGACTGACATTGACTGACTGACACTGACTGACTGACACTGACTGACACTGACTGACTGACACTGACTGACTGACTGACACAGACTGACACTGACTGACTGACACTGACAGACACTGACAACACTGACTGACTCACTGACACTGACTGACTGACACTGACTGACAATGACTGACACTGACTGACTGACATTTACTGACTGACACTGACTGACTGACACTGGCTGACACTGACTGACACTGACTGACACTGACTGGCTGACACTGACTGACTGACATTGACTGACTGACACTGACTGACACTGACTGACACTGACACTGACTGACACTGACTGACTGATACTGACAATGACTGACACTGACTGACTGACACTGACTGACACTGACTGACTGACACTGACACTGACTGATTGACACTGACTGACCCTGACTGACACTGACTGACACTGACTGACTGACACTGACTGACACTGACTGACACTGACTGACACTGACTGACTGACTGACACTGACTGACATTGACTGACACTGACTGACTGACACTGACCGACTGCATCTGACTGACACTGACTCTGACTGACACTGACTGACACTGACTGACTGAGACTGACTGACTGAGACTGACTGACACTGACTGACACTGACTGACTGAAACTGACTGACACTGACTCTCCAACTGACTGACACTGACTGACTGATACTGACTGACTGACACTGACTGACACTGACTGACTGACACTGACTGACTGACACTGACTGACACTGACTGACACTGGCTGACACTGACTGGCTGACAGTGACTGACACTGACTGCCAGACACTGACTGCCAGACACTGACTGACAGACACTGACAGACACTGACTGACACTGACAGACACTGACTGACAGACACTGACTGATACTGACAGACACTGACTGACAGACACTGACTGACACTGACAGACACTGACTGACAGACACTGACTGACTGACACTGACTGACTGACACTGACTGACTGACTCTCTGACTGACTGACACTGACTGACAGACACTGCCTGACTGACACTGACTGACAGACACTGACTGACTGACACTGACTGACTGACGCACACTGACTGACACTGACTGACACTGATTTTGACTGACACTGACTGACTGACACTGACTGACACTGACTGACTGACACTGACTGACTGACACTGACTGACAGACACTGACTGACTGACACTGGCTGACTGACACTGGCTGACACTGGCTGACACTGACTGACACTGACTGACTGACACTGACTGACTGACTGTGAGAAGTTGGCCTGGTATATGATGTTCACTAATTAAAGTGACCACCCTGTACCATGCCAAGCAACCCTTATGGTGTGGTTGTAAGTCAACCTTTTCGGACTAGCTGCCCTAGTGGTAGCGTAGGCTAAGTAGTCTTTGAGGCTAAACTCGTTAAAGTGTGTTAAGCAGGCTGTTTTACCAAATATAACCCCCTTTTATACCAATGAAAGGACACCACACAGATATATATTCAAAATATATATGTATTTATTTCTCAAAGTAACCCCTAGACTCTTTATGAGCACAGGAGCACAAATCGTTAAACAAGACAATGTTATAATACACAGAAGTTGCACTTTATATGGATGGGCCCTGGTGGCCACTCAAACCATATACTAAAATAGTGGTATAAGTACCACGAACAGGAAAGGGAAAAGGCCTAGGGCCTCTAGAATCGCTGGGCCTACAAGGAGCTAACTTTAGTTAGTGACCAGGAGGTCCACGGGTTGCGTGTGCAGTGAGGAAAGTCACACACGTGCTCCCATAGGTTTTCAATCTGTGCGTAAAAGTTAAAAAGTTACTGCAGAAAGGGTCTTCTGGTTGGACTACGATCTCAAGATTCGAAACACAGACACTAGTGATGATTCTCTACACTTGGGCACCGGAGTGCCAGCTTTACCTCACCCACAGGAAGCGGGTGCATAGGTCTCGAAGTGCGTCGGGTTTCTTCTATCGATTCAATGGAGCCTGATGACAAAGATGCTGCAGGCGGTCGGTCCAGAAGAGCTGCGTTGGATCCAAGGGTGGATCGGAGTTGTAGAAGACCTGAAAGCAGAGGGGACAGTGTTCACAGTCACTAGCCAGTGACCGGCGTGGCACCAGGTAGGTACCAGGCGATGTCGGGTGCAAACAGGTGGTTAGGTGTAGCTTGTCTCCGCAGCCACGTGGTCCCTGAAGGTCGACGACGTCCAGGAGTCAAGTCACGAGCTGTACCACTCAGGTTCTCGCTGTCGGCGGTGTCGGCTACTCGAAAGAAGAAAACAAGCCTTGGCAAAGGCAGGAGTCATGGAAAGAGAGGAAAGCTGATTGTTCTGACCAGCAAGGTCAGAGGGGCTGCTCTTTTGGAGAGCAGCTAGGGCCAGTCTGGAGCAACCAGACCAGCATCATTAGTTTCAAGTTTCGTCGCCAAAATGGCCACTAGCCAACGGGCCAGGGACCGGGCAGGCGTGTCGAGGTGCAAAGTGCAGAGGGGCCCCACGCAGATCGTGGAGATGCTGGAGGGCTCACCTTTGATGCAGATGCTGCTCGATGGTTGGGCTTCTCAGGACCCAAAGCACAACTTGGAGGGAGCCTCTGTTGTTGCGCTTTCAGCTTGTCGTCGGTCTTCCAAGATGGCTGGCTCCACGTGTCTCGGTGCCTCCACGGGTTCCTTCTTTGCAGGGACTGTGGATCGGGTGGTGAGAGGTCTGGAGGTCCAGGTCTTGTCGGGCTCTGGGCTCGGGCTCCGGCAGGAGTCGGCGGCAAAGCAGATGTTCAATAGCTGGTTGGTGCTTGCGTTAGCAAGATGGTCACTCCCTGACCATAGGGGAGATTTCCTTCAGTCCTCTGTGCAGCAGAGCGTCGAAGTTCCCTTCTTCTTCTTGTGGTTAAGTTGATTCCAGGATGTCTGAAGTCTTAGGACACAGCTCCTACCTTTAAGCGGATTCTAGGGGCCGGACTACCTGCTAGGTCCCTCCCTAAGGGTGGGACCAGGAAGGGGGGTGGTTACACCCCCAATCCTTTGTCCAGCTCGCCCCAGGTCCAGGGCTGGTGTGCCCCAGGACCGGATTGAACTGGCATATGCACCGAGGCTCCTTGTGAGCCTCAGGCATGTCTGGTTTCTTTCAAGCCCTACCTGACCAATACACAAAATCCTGTCTGGGGTGGTGCTCGCACCTCCCCTGGCAGAAAACCCTTTGTCCACGTCTCCCAAGCTGGAAGGACTCCCAGCAGCAGGAGGGCAGACTTGTGTCTGTGGTGGCAGCATCCATTTTGTGGAGCTGAGGCTATGTCTGATTTTACCCGGGTTTCAGGTACTGTACATGTCGTGTCCCTCTAGAAGGGTGGAATGCTAACCCCGTCGCCAGAATTGGCGAGGGGTTAGTATTCCAATTCGTATGACACCTTACTCGACATGTTTTGATAAAGCCAAACCAAAGATAGCATTTAACCGCGAGGTTCATAATGCACTTAAGAGTATATGGTATGGCGATATCTAGAAAGAGTAAAAGGAAGTGGTTCCGATCACTGCAGACAGGCTCAGCTCATGCCAGAGCACCATCTCACACGAAACCAAGCACTCTGCCATAGGAGTGACTTATAGGTTAACATGTGTCCCATTTAAGGTTAGGTATAGGTATACTACACCTAAGTAAGAGGTGATTACACCAACTTACCCCAGCTGAGTGATCAGCCAGTTGTGTCAAATTGTTAGGATAGGCCAGGGGTGGCATAATACATGCTTCAGCCCCTGGTAGACCTTAGATACACCAATGCCCTGGGTACCTAGTGTACACTGGTACAGGGGCTCACAGTGTGATCCAACCAATTGGGTATGAATGGCAGGATCTCAGGCCAACTAAGTCGAAAAACCAGCTAGACACTAGGCAAAAAATTGGGGGTAACCATAGTCAGATATCCACCTTCCTAAACTGACACTGACTGACTGACACTGACTGACACTGACTGACTGACACTGACACTGACTGACACTGACTGACTGACACTGACACTGACTGACACTGACTGACTGACACTGACTGACACTGACTGACTGACACTGACTGACACTGACTGACACTGACTAACTGACTAACACTGATTGACACTCACTGACACTGACTGACTGACACTGACTGACTGACACTGACTGACACTGACTCTGACTGACACTGACTGAGACTGACTGACTGACACTGACTGAATGAGACTGACTGACTGATACTGACTGACTGAGACTGACTGATACTGACTGACTGACACTGACTGACACTGACTGACACTGACTGACAACGACTGATACTGACTGACTGACTCACCGACTGACTGACACTGACTGACTGACTGACACTGACTGACTGACACTGACAGACACTGACTGACAGACACTGACTGACTGACACTGACTGACTCTCTGACTGACTGACACTGACTGACACTGACTCTGACTGACACTGACTGACTGACACTGACTGACTGATTGACACTGACTGACAGACACTGACTGACTGACACTGACTGACAGACACTGACTGACTGACACTGACTGACTGACTCTACGACTGATGAACACTGACTGACACTGACTGACACTGACTCTGACTGACACTGACTGACAGACACTGACTGA
The DNA here is from genome assembly GCF_964204655.1 of Triturus cristatus. Classification (NCBI taxonomy): domain Eukaryota; kingdom Metazoa; phylum Chordata; class Amphibia; order Caudata; family Salamandridae; genus Triturus; species Triturus cristatus. Next base: position 775,323 of record NW_028188052.1, read on the forward strand.
CTGACACTGACTGACTGACACTGACTGACTGACTCTCTGACTGACTGACACTGACTGACAGACACTGCCTGACTGACACTGACTGACAGACACTGACTGACTGACACTGACTGACTGACTCTCCGACTGATGCACACTGACTGACACTGACTGACACTGACTCTGACTGACACTGACTGACTGACACTGACTGACACTGACTGACTGACACTGACTGACTGACACTGACTGACCAACACTGACTGACTGACACTGGCTGACTGACACTGGCTGACACTGGCTGACACTGACTGACGCTGACTGACTGACACTGACTGACACTGACTGACACTGACTGACTGACACTGACTGACTGACACTGACTGACACTGACTGACTGACACTGACACTGACTGACACTGACTGACTGACCCTGACACTGACTGACACTGACTGACTGACACTGACTGACACTGACTGACACTGACTGACTGACACCGACTGATACTGACTGACTGACACTGGCTGACACTGACTGACACTGACTGACACTGACTGGCTGACACTGACTGACTGACACTGACTGACTGACACTGACTGACACTGACTGATACTGACTGACTGACTGACACTGACTGACTGACACTGACTGACACTGACTGACTGATACTGACACTGACTGACACTGACTGACTGATACTGACACTGACTGACACTGACTGACACTGACTGACAGTCACTGACTGACAGACACTGACTGACTGACACTGACTGACTGACACTGACTGACTGACTCTCTGACTGACTGACACTGACTGACAGACACTGCCTGACTGACACTGACTGACAGACACTGACTGACTGACACTGACTGACTGACTCTCCGACTGACGCACACTGACTGACACTGACTGACACTGACTCTGACTGACACTGACTGACTGACTGACACTGACTGACACTGACTGACTGACACTGACTGACTGACACTTACTGACCGACACTGACTGACTGACACTGGCTGACTGACACTGGATGACACTGGCTGACAGTGACTGACATGACTGACTGACACTGACTGACACTGACTGACTGACACTGACTGACTGACACTGACTGACACTAACTGACTGACACTGACACTGACACTGACTGACACTGACTGACTGACACTGACACTGACTGACACTGACTGACTGACACTGACTGACACTGACTGACTGACACTGACTGACACTGACTGACTGACACTGACTGACACGGACTGACACTGACTAACTGACTAACACTGATTGACACTCACTGACACTGACTGACTGACACTGACTGACTGACACTGATTGACACTGACTCTGACTGACACTGACTGAGACTGACTGACTGACACTGACTGAATGAGACTGACTGACTGAGAATGACTGACTGAGACTGACTGATACTGACTGACTGACACTGACTGACACTGACTGACACTGACTGACTGACACCGACTGATACTGACTGACTGACTCACCGACTGACTGACACTGACTGACTGACTGACACTGACTGACTGACACTGACTGACACTGACTGACTGATACTGACTGACTGACACTGACTGACACTGACTGACTCTGACTGACACTGACTGACTGACACTGACTGACTGACACTGACTGACACTGGCTGACACTGGCTGACACTGACTGGCTGACAGTGACTGACACTGACTGACAGACACTGACTGAAAGACACTGACTGACAGACACTGACAGACACTGACTGACACTGACAGACACTGAATGACTGACACTGACTGATACTGACAGACACTGACTGACAGACACTGACTGACACTGACAGACACTGACTGACAGACACTGACTGACTGACACTGACTGACTCTCTGACGGACTGACACTGACTGACACTGACTCTGACTGACACTGACTGACTGACACTGACTGACTGATTGACACTGACTGACAGACACTGACTGACTGACACTGACTGACAGACACTGACTGACTGACACTGACTGACTCTACGACTGATGAACACTGACTGACACTGACTGACACTGACTCTGACTGACACTGACTGACAGACACTGACTGACTGACACTGACTGACTGACACTTACTGAATGACACTCTTACTGACTGACACTGACTGACAGACACTGCCTGACTGACACTGCCTGACAGACACTGACTGACTGACACTGACTGACTGACTCTCTGACTGACGCACACTGACTGACACTGACTGACACTGACTCTGACTGACACTGACTGACTGACACTGACTGACACTGACTGACTGACACTGACTGACTGACACTGACTGACCGACACTGACTGACTGACACTGGCTGACTGACACTGGCTGACACTGGCTGACACTGACTGACACTGACTGACTGACACTGACTGACACTGACTGACACTGACTGACTGACACTGACTGACTGACACTGACTGACTGACACTGACTGACACTGACTGACTGACACTGACACTGACTGACACTGACTGACTGACACTGACACTGACTGACACTGACTGACTGACACTGACTGACACTGACTGACTGACACTGACTGACACTGACTGACTGACACTGACTGACACTGACTGACACTGACTAACTGACTAACACTGATTGACACTCACTGACACTGACTGACTGAGACTGACTGACTGAGACTGACTGATACTGACTGACTGACACTGACTGACACTGACTGACACTGACTGACTGATACTGACTGACTGACACTGGCTGACACTGACTGACACTGACTGACACTGACTGGCTGACACTGACTGACTGACACTGACTGACTGACACTGACTGACACTGACTGACACTGACTGACTGACTGACACTGACTGACTGACACTGACACTGACTGACACTGACTGACTGATACTGACACTGACTGACTGTAGGAGAGTAGGGTCTGCTATCCTATGGTCACCCCAAATTTTTGCTTTTTGCTTCACTGGTTTTTGACATATTGAGGCTGTGGGCCTGCCAATCAGACCCCCAGCCTGCTGTTCTCTCTACTAAATTAAAACTATGCACCCTAGGTGCATAACCAATTGGAAGTGGATCACCCTGTCAGCCCCTGTACCAGTGTACACTAGGTACCCAGGGCATTGGTGTACCCAAGGCCTGCCAGGGGCTGAAGCATGTATTATGCCACCCCAGGCTTGGCCTAACAATTTGACACAACTGGCTGATCACTCAGCTGGGGTAAGTTGGTGTAATCACCTCTTACTTAGGTGTAGTATACCTATACCTAACCTTAAATGGGACACATGGTAACCTATAAGTCACTCCTATGGCAGGCCTTAACAATCCTGAAGGCAGAGTGCTTGGTTCCATGTGAGATGGTGCTCTGGCATGAGCTGAGCCTGTCTGCAGTGGTCGGAACAACTTCCTTCTACTGTTTCCAGATATCGTCATACCATATACACTTAAGTGCATTAGGAACCTCGCGGTTAAATGCTATCTTTGGTTTGGCTTTATCAAAACATGTCGAGTAAGGTGTCATACGAATTGGAATACTAACCCCTCGCCAATTCTGGCGACGGGGTTAGCATTCCACCCTTCTAGAGGGACACGACATGTACAGTACCTGAAACCCGGGTAAAATCAGACATAGCCTCAGCTCCACAAAATGGATGCTGCCACCACAGACACAAGTCTGCCCTCCTGCTGCTGGGAGTCCTTCCAGCTTGGGAGGTGTGGACAAAGGGTTTCCTGCCAGGGGAGGTGCGTGCACCACCCCAGACAGGACTTTGTGTATTGGTCAGGTAAGGCTTGAAAGAAACCAGACATGCCTTTGGCTCACAAGTAGCCTCGGTGCATATGCCAGTTCAAACCGGTCCTGGGGCACACCAGTCCCGGGCCTGGGGCGAGCTGGACAAAGGATTGGGGGTGTAACCACCCCCCTTCCTGGTCCCACCCATAGGGAGGGACCTAGCAGGTAGTCCGGCCCCTAGAATCCGCTTAAAGGTAGGAGCTGTGTCCTAAGACTTCAGACATCCTGGAATCAACTTAACACTAAGAAGAAGACGGGAACTTCGACGCTCTGCTGCACAGAGGACTGAAGCCAATCTCCCCTGTGGTCAGGGAGTGACCACCTTGCTAACGCAAGCACCATCCAGCGAATCAACGTCTGCTTTGCTGCCGCCTCCCGCCGGAGCCCGAGCCCAGAGACTGACAAGACCTGGACCTCCAGACCTCTCACCGCCCGATCCACAGTCCCTGAAAAGAGGAGACCCGTGGAGGCACCGAGACACGTGGAGCCAGCCATCTTGAAACGACCATGACAAGCTGACAAGTGCAACAACCGAGGCTCCCTCCAAGTTGTGCTTTGGGATCTGAGAAGCCCAACCCCCGAGCAGCATCTGCACCAAAGGTGAGCCCTCCAGCATCTCCACGATCTGCGTGGGGCCCTTCTGCATTTTGCCACTCGACGCGCCTAACCGGTTGCTGGCCCGCTGGCTAGTAGCCATCTTGGCGACGAACTCTACGAAATACACTGCTGGTCTGGTTGCTCCAGACTGGCCCTTGCTCCCCTCCAAAAGAGCAGACCTTCTGACCTTGCTGGTCAGAACCATCAGCTTATTTCATCTCCTACAACAATTGCTTTTGCCAAGGCTTGTTTGCTTCGATCAAGTGGCCGACACTGCCGACAGCGAGAGCCTGCGTGGGACAGCTCGTGAACCAACTCCTGGACGTCGTCAACCTCCAGGGACCACGTGGCTGCAGAGACAAGCTACACCTTTCTTCCTGTTTGCACCCGACATTGCCTGGTACCCACCTGGTGCCACGCTGGTCACTGGCTAGTGACTGTGAACACTGTCCCCTCTGCTTACAGGTCTTCAACATCTCCGATCCACTCTTGGATCCACTGCATCTCTCCCGGACCGACCGCCTGCAGCATCTTTGTCTTCAGGCTCCACGGAACAGATAGAAGAAACCCGACGCACTTCGAGGCCTATGCACCCGCTTCCTGTGGGTGAGGTAAAGCTGGCACACCTGTGCCCAAGTGTAGTATTACATCTCTAGTGCCTGTGTTCCAAATCTTGAGTTCCTAGTCCATCCGGAAGATCCTCTTTGCAGTAACTTTGTACTTTTTACGCACCCATTGAAACCTATGGGAGCACGCGTGTGACTATTTGCTCTGCACACGCCACCCGTGGGCCTCCTGGTCACTAACTGAAGTTAGCTCCTTGTAGGCCCAGCGATTCTAGAGGCCCTAGGCCTTTTCCCTTTTCTGTTTGTGGTACTTATATCACTATTTTAGTATATGGTTTGAGCGGCCACCAGGGCCTATCCATATAAAGTGCAACTTCTGTGTATTCTACTGTAATCTTGTTTGACGATTTGTGCTCCTGTGCTCATAAAGAGACTAGGGGTTACTTTGAGAAATAAATACATATATATTTTGAATATATATCTGTGTGGTATCCTTTCATTGGTATAAAAGGGGGTTACATTTGGTAAAACAGCTGGCTTAACACGCTTCACGAGTTTAGCCTCAAAGACTGCTTAGCCTACGCTACCACTAGGGCAGCTAGTCCGAAAAGGTTGACTTACAACCACACCATAAGGGTTGCTTGGCATGGTACAAGGTGATCACTTTAACTAGTGAGCATCATATACCAGGCCAACTTCTCACATTGGTGAGCAGCGGTTGGATTTGCGCTTGCTGTGTATTACCATTGTAATCTCTTGGTTACCAATTGAAAGATCACATAGGTACCTGTAGGTACATATAAAACAAGATTAGATATACATAAGTTCTACTGAACTTAGTTGTTGTAGAGCAAAGGGAGTAGCACACCCTGACTACAACTACTAGATAGGTTTAGTAGGTAAACCCAAGTGTAGGTAGATTGCAACACATCCACCCACACTTAAGAGCAATGGCCGGGGCAGAGGGGTCCACTGTACCCATCTCTGTTGAGAGTGACCCCCAGAGGGCACCATCCAGCTTTGCTACCCTTAACCAGAATGAGCTCAGGCATTTGGCAACTCTTAGAGGCCTTAAACAGCCCAAGAACCCTACCTCTGCTGAGCTCAGAGAACTCTTACAAAATGATGAGAATCAGAGAGAACTCAGGAAAGCTTCCCAGTTAGCCCCCTTAGGGTCAGGAACAGGAGGCCCCCCTTCTGAAGATGCTACAGAGGTACCCAGTTCCAATAGCCATCCCTTAGATGAGAATCATACTACAGGGGAGGAAAGTGGTGAGGATACAGAAAGTAGTGATGATGAAGGGAGAACTAGCCCAGTGCCAAGTGTTATACTTGGCCCAGCTAAACTAAGGCTATTGGGAATTGACAGTGGGTTTACCCCATTGGATCTCCCCAGTGGACTTAACACAGGGCTTGGGAGGCAAAGGAATCGCTCAGGTGACTCCAATGCTTCCCATGGCTCTAGAGGCTCTCAAGGTCACTCCAGGAAAAGGATGACCACCCCTCAGAGGAGGGAACATGAGGCCAGAATGCAGGAAGCCCAGCTGAGGATCAGGAAGCAGGAGCTAGAGGTAGCCCTGATGGAAGAAAAACTGAACAAGGCTAGGCAACCTAGAGAGAGTGGGCCTATACCCACTGGTGGCAGCATTGTCCCTAAGGACAAAGATAGGGTCTTTGATAATAGGAACCTGTCTAAGGTTGTGCCCCCCTACAAAAGTGGGGATGACATCCACAAATGGATAACTGCTCTTGAGAGAGCCTGCAAAGTACAGCAGGTTCCTGAAGACCAGTGGGCAGCAATCATCTGGCTCTCCTTTGAAGGAAGAGGCAGAGACAGACTCCTCACTGTTAGAGAAGAGGATGTCAGAAATTACAGAGTCCTGAAGAGTGTTCTGGTAGATGGGTTAGGCTTAACCACTGAACAGTACAGGTTAATGTTCAGAGACACCCAAAAGACACAGACTCAGGACTGGTCTGAATATGTTGAATGTGCCACTAAGGCTTTGGAGGGTTGGTTGCTGGGAAGTAAGGTATCTGATTTTACAGGATTGTATAATTTGATGATGAGAGAACAGATTTTAATTAACTGTCAAAACCAGCAACTGCATCAACACTTGGTTGACTCTGATCTGACCTCTCCCCAAGAATTGGGAAAGAAGGCAGACAAATGGGTCAGAACCAGGGTTAAGCAAAAGAACCAGAACCAGGGCCAAGGGGGTGATCAGAAGAAAACAGACCAAAAGGGTGGAGATCAGAAATCTAAAGACCAGAAGTCTTCAACAGGGCCCCAAACTACTGCTAAGGAGGGTGGGTCCCAACAACAGTCCAAAAAGAAGAAAGAATGTCAAAAGAAACCCTGGTGCAATCATTGCAAAAATACAACTCACTGGACTAGTGATTGCAAAAAGGGTGGAGCCCCCAACACTGTTGCCCCTAAGGCACCTGCTCCCAGTACTACTGTTAGCAGTGTTGGTCCCCAGACAAAGGGTGTAGTGGGAATCACTATGGGAACTGAAGGAGATTCTGACTTAGACAGAACCCTGACACAGGCAGTCTTGATCTGTGATGGGGACATTGATTTGTGCCTGACTGTGAGCCCCAGTAACCTGGGCAAGTACAGACAGACTCCTTTAATTAATGACAAAGTGGCTCAAGCCTACAGGGACACATGTGCCAGTGTCACTATGGTGACACCAGGCTTTGTGGACCCTGGACAGTACATACCAGGTGAGAACTACCTGGTGACCAATGCCAGCAATGCCACTACTTCACATAGTGTGGCAGTTGTTAACTTCTTATGGGGAGGGGTAACTGGCCTCAAAAGGGTTGTGGTTAGTGCAGACCTCCCAGTAGAATGTTTGTTGGGCAATGACCTAGAGAGTTCTCTATGGTCAGAAGTGGAGTACAGGACTCATGCAGAGATGTTAGGTATATCATCACATGTCCTTGCTGTGACTAGGTCACAGGCCATAAAGTGCCTCACTGAACCTCAGGTCTTGGATCCTGGAACAATGGACCAAGCACCTACCAAGAAGAAGAACAGGAGGGTCAAGGCTGTGCCTCCCCCCCTGCCTCAGAGTGATGATCAGCCTTCCCAGGAAGCTGATCTAGAGGACCCTGAAGGAACTGTCCCTGAAGAGCTTGAACCTGATCAGGTTGAGTTTCTGGGGACAGGGGGACCTTCAAGGGCTGACTTGAGGCAGGCTCAGTTATCCTGTCCCTCTCTTGAACCCCTCAGACAGCTGGCTGCTGCTGAGGCTGCTGGGAATGCTCAAGGTACCCATAAAGTGTATTGGGATGAAGGGCTCCTTTATTCAGAGGCTAGAGACCCCAAGCCTGGTGCTACCAGGAGGTTGGTTATACCTCTGCAATTTAGGGGCTTCCTTCTTACCTTGGCCCATGATATTCCTTTAGCAGGACACTTAGGCCAGAACAAGACTTGGGACAGGCTTGTCCCTCACTTTCACTGGCCTCATATGAATGAAGATACAAAGGAGTTTTGTCGCTCCTGTGTGACCTGCCAAGCCAGTGGCAAATCAGGTGGCACAACAAAGGCCCCCCTAATACCACTACCTGTGGTGGGGGTCCCCTTTGAAAGAGTGGGAATAGACATAGTGGGTCCCATGGATCCTCCCACTGCATCTGGGCACAGATTTATACTGGTGGTAGTGGATCATGCCACCAGGTATCCAGAGGCAATTCCCCTTAGGACCACTACAGCTCCTGTTGTGGCCAGGGCCCTGCTGGGAGTATTCTCCAGAGTGGGGTTTCCTAAGGAGGTAGTATCTGACAGAGGTACCAACTTTATGTCAGGATACTTGACAGCTATGTGGAAGGAATGTGGTGTCAACTACAAATTCACCACCCCTTATCACCCACAATGCAATGGGCTTGTTGAGAGATTCAACAAGACCCTAAAGGGTATGATCAAAGGATTACCTGAAAAGCTCAGGCGAAGATGGGACATCCTTCTACCCTGCCTTCTGTTTGCTTACAGAGAGGTCCCACAAAAAGGAGTTGGCTACAGCCCCTTTGAATTGTTGTTTGGGCACCCTGTAAGAGGCCCACTGTGTTTGGTGAAGGAAGGATGGGAGTTACCTCTCAAAAAGCCTAAGCTAGACATAGTGGACTATGTACTTGGTCTCCGCTCCAGGATGGCTGAGTATATGGAGAAGGCATCCAAAAACCTTGAGGCAAGCCAGGCCTTACAGAAAGCTTGGCATGACCAAAAGGCTGTCTTGGTTGAGTTTCAGCCAGGACAGAAGGTATGGGTGTTGGAGCCAGTGGCCCCAGCAGCACTCCAAGACAAATGGTCTGGACCCCATACAATCCTGGAAAAGAAGGGAGAGGTCACCTACTTGGTCGACCTAGGAACTCCCAGGAGTCCCCACAGGGTACTCCATGTTAACAGGCTTAAAGCATATGTTGACAGGGCAGACATGGGCTTGCTCATGGCTACAGATGAGGGACAGGAGGAAGAGAGTGACCCTCTCCCAGACCTGTTGTCTCAGAACCCTGAAGATGGCTCAGTTGAAGGAGTGACCCTTGGAGGCAACCTCACTGCCCATCAGCAGACTGAATGTAGACAGGTTCTACAATCATTTTCACATATGTTTTCCTTGATACCTAGTCAAACTGACTGGTGTACCCATGTGGTGGACACTGGTGACAGTCTGCCTGTAAAGAACAAGCTTTACAGACAACCGGACCACGTCAGGGACTGTATAAAGGCTGAGGTACATAAAATGCTGGAATTAGGTGTCATTGAACCCTCAGAGAGCCCCTGGGCTAGCCCAGTGGTTCTGGTCCCCAAACCTCACACCAAAGATGGCAAGAGAGAGATGAGGTTCTGTGTGGATTACAGAGGACTCAATGCTGTCACCAGGACAGATGCACACCCTATTCCAAGGGCAGATGAGCTCATAGACAAACTAGCTTCTGCAAAGTTTTTGAGCACATTTGACTTAACAGCTGGCTATTGGCAAATCAGATTAGCTGAGGAGTCTAAGGCCAAAACAGCATTCTCAACCCCAGGTGGGCACTACCAGTTTGTGGTGATGCCCTTTGGTCTGAAGAATGTACCTGCCACCTTCCAAAGGCTGGTGAACCAAGTCCTTACTGGGTTGGATGACTTTTGCGCAGCATATCTTGATGACATTGCTGTCTTCAGCTCCACCTAGGAGGATCACCTGATCCACCTGAAGAAGGCTCTTGAGGCTCTGCAAAGGGCAGGCCTCACTATCAAGGCTACTAAGTGCCAGATAGGGCAGAGTAAGGTTGTATATTTGGGCCACCTTGCAGGTGGAGGCCAAGTTCAACCACTGGAGAGTAAGATACAATCCATCAAGGACTGGTCCCCTCCAACCACCCAGACTCAAGTTCGAGCTTTCTTGGGCTTGACTGGGTACTACAGGAAGTTTGTTAAGAACTATGGGTCCATTGTGACTCCTCTTAATGATCTGACATCCAAGAAGATGCCCAAAAAGGTTCAGTGGACAGTAAGCTGTCAAAAGGCATTTGATGACCTGAAGGAGGCCATGTGCTCTGCACCTATCCTGAAAAGTCCTGACTACTCCAAAGAGTTTATTGTCCAAACAGATGCTTCTGAGTTGGGTGTGGGAGCTGTGCTGTCACAACTTAATGTAGATGGTCAAGACCAACCCATTGCTTTTATTAGCAGAAGGTTGACCCCCAGAGAGAAGAATTGGTCAGCTATTGAGAGGGAGGCCTTTGCTGTGGTGTGGGCCCTGAAGAAGCTGAGGCCATACTTGGTTGGCACTCACTTCAAGATTCAGACCGACCATAAGCCCCTCTTGTGGCTAAATCAGATGAAGGGTGAAAACCCAAAACTGCTTAGGTGGTCCATTTCCCAACAGGGGATGGACTTTACAGTGGAGCACCGGCCAGCTACTGACCATGGGAATGCAGATGGTCTCTCCAGGTACTTCCACTTAGGACATGAAGACGAGACTGGTCAAGGCTAGTTTAATGTCCCAGCGTTTGGGGGGGGGTTGTGTAGGAGAGTAGGGTCTGCTATCCTATGGTCACCCCAAATTTTTGCTTTTTGCTTCACTGGTTTTTGACATATTGAGGCTGTGGGCCTGCCAATCAGACCCCCAGCCTGCTGTTCTCTCTACTAAATTAAAACTATGCACCCTAGGTGCATAACCAATTGGAAGTGGATCACCCTGTCAGCCCCTGTACCAGTGTACACTAGGTACCCAGGGCATTGGTGTACCCAAGGCCTGCCAGGGGCTGAAGCATGTATTATGCCACCCCAGGCTTGGCCTAACAATTTGACACAACTGGCTGATCACTCAGCTGGGGTAAGTTGGTGTAATCACCTCTTACTTAGGTGTAGTATACCTATACCTAACCTTAAATGGGACACATGGTAACCTATAAGTCACTCCTATGGCAGGCCTTAACAATCCTGAAGGCAGAGAGCTTGGTTCCATGTGAGATGGTGCTCTGGCATGAGCTGAGCCTGTCTGCAGTGGTCGGAACAACTTCCTTCTACTGTTTCCAGATATCGTCATACCATATACTCTTAAGTGCATTAGGAACCTCGCGGTTAAATGCTATCTTTGGTTTGGCTTTATCAAAACATGTCGAGTAAGGTGTCATACAAATTGGAATACTAACCCCTCGCCAATTCTGGCGACGGGGTTAGCATTCCACCCTTCTAGAGGGACACGACATGTACAATACCTGAAACCCGGGTAAAATCAGACATAGCCTCAGCTCCACAAAATGGATGCTGCCACCACAGACACAAGTCTGCCCTCCTGCTGCTGAGAGTCCTTCCAGCTTGGGAGGTGTGGACAAAGGGTTTCCTGCCAGGGGAGGTGCGTGCACCACCCCAGACAGGACTTTGTGTATTGGTCAGGTAAGGCTTGAAAGAAACCAGACATGCCTGTGGCTCACAAGGAGCCTCGGTGCATATGCCAGTTCAAACAGGTCCTGGGGCACACCAGTCCCGGGCCTGGGGCGAGCTGGACAAAGGATTGGGGGTGTAACCACCCCCCTTCCTGGTCCCACCCATAGGGAGGGACCTAGCAGGTAGTCCGGCCCCTAGAATCCGCTTAAAGGTAGGAGCTGTGTCCTAAGACTTCAGACATCCTGGAATCAACTTAACACTAAGAAGAAGACGGGAACTTCGACGCTCTGCTGCACAGAGGACTGAAGCCAATCTCCCCTGTGGTCAGGGAGTGACCACCTTGCTAACGCAAGCCCCATCCAGCGAATCAACGTCTGCTTTGCCGCCGCCTCCCGCCGGAGCCCGAGCCCAGAGACTGACAAGACCTGGACCTCCAGACCTCTCACCGCCCGATCCACAATCCCTGAAAAGAGGAGACCCGTGGAGGCACCGAGACACGTGGAGCCAGCCATCTTAAAACGACCACGACAAGCTGACAAGTGCAACAACCGAGGCTCCCTCCAAGTTGTGCTTTGGGATCTGAGAAGCCCAACCCCCGAGCAGCATCTGCACCAAAGGTGAGCCCTCCAGCATCTCCACGATCTGCGTGGGGCCCTTCTGCATTTTGCCACTCGACGCGCCTTACCGGTTGCTGGCCCGCTGGCTAGTAGCCATCTTGGCGACGAACTCTACAAAATACACTGCTGGTCTGGTTGCTCCAGACTGGCCCTTGCTCCCCTCCAAAGGAGCAGACCTTCTGACCTTGCTGGTCAGAACCATCAGCTTATTTCATCTCCTACAACAATTGCTTTTGCCAAGGCTTGTTTGCTTCGATCAAGTCGCCAACACCGCCGACAGCGAGAGCCTGCGTGGGACAGCTCGAGAACCGACTCCTGGACGTCGTCGACCTCCAGGGACCACGTGGCTGCAGAGACAAGCTACACCTTTCTTCCTGTTTGCACCCGACATTGCCTGGTACCCACCTGGTGCCACGCTGGTCACTGGCTAGTGACTGTGAACACTGTCCCCTCTGCTTACAGGTCTTCAACATCTCCGATCCACTCTTGGATCCACTGCATCTCTCCCGGACCGACCGCCTGCAGCATCTTTGTCTTCAGGCTCCACGGAACAGATAGAAGAAACCCGACGCACTTCGAGGCCTATGCACCCGCTTCCTGAGGGTGAGGTAAAGCTGGCACACCTGTGCCCAAGTGTAGTATTACATCTCTAGTGCCTGTGTTCCAAATCTTGAGTTCCTAGTCCATCCGGAAGATCCTCTTTGCAGTAACTTTGTACTTTTTACGCACCCATTGAAACCTATGGGAGCACGCGTGTGACTATTTGCTCTGCACACGCCACCCGTGGACCTCCTGGTCACTAACTGAAGTTAGCTCCTTGTAGGCCCAGCGATTCTAGAGGCCCTAGGCCTTTTCCCTTTTCTGTTCGTGGTACTTATACCACTATTTTAGTATATGGTTTGAGCGGCCACCCGGGCCTATCCATATAAAGTGCAACTTCTGTGTATTCTACTGTAATCTTGTTTGACGATTTGTGCTCCTGTGCTCATAAAGAGACTAGGGGTTACTTTGAGAAATAAATACATATATATTTTGAAGATATATCTGTGTGGTGTCCTTTCATTGGTATAAAAGGGGGTTACATTTGGTAAAACAGCTGGCTTAACACGCTTCACGAGTTTAGCCTCAAAGACTGCTTAGCCTACGCTACCACTAGGGCAGCTAGTCCGAAAAGGTTGACTTACAACCACACCATAAGGGTTGCTTGGCATGGTACAAGGTGATCACTTTAACTAGTGAGCATCATATACCAGGCCAACTTCTCACACTGACACTGACTGACACTGACTGACTGTCACTGACTGACACTGACAGACACTGACTGACAGACACTGACTGACTGACACTGACTGACTGACACTGACTGACTGACTCTCTGACTGACTGACACTGACTGACAGACACTGCCTGACTGACACTCACTGACAGACACTGACTGACTGACACTAACTGACTGACTCTCCGACTGACGCACACTGACTGACACTGACTGACACTGACTCTGACTGACACTGACTGACTGACACTGACTGACACTGACTGACTGACACTGACTGACTGACACTTACTGACCGACACTGACTGACTGACACTGGCTGACTGACACTGGCTGACACTGGCTGACAGTGACTGACATGACTGACTGACACTGACTGACACTGACTGACTGACACTGACTGACTGACACTGACTGACTGACACTGACTGACACTGACTGACTGACACTGACACTGACTGACACTGACTGACTGACACTGACACTGACTGACACTGACTGACTGACACTGACTGACACTGACTGACTGACACTGACTGACACTGACTGACACTGACTGACACTGACTGACACTGACTGACACTGACTAACTGACTAACACGGATTGACACTCACTGACACTGACTGACTGACACTGACTGACTGACACTGACTGACACTGACTCTGACTGACACTGACTGAGACTGACTGACTGACACTGACTGAATGAGACTGACTGACTGAGACTGACTGACTGAGACTGACTGATACTGACTGACTGACACTGACTGACACTGACTGACACTGACTGACTGACACCGACTGATACTGACTGACTGACTCACCGACTGACTGACACTGACTGACTGACTGACACTGACTGACTGACACTGACTGACACTGACTGACTGATACTGACTGACTGACACTGACTGACACTGACTGACACTGACTGACACTGACTGACTGACACTGACTGACTGACACTGACTGACACTGGCTGACACTGACTGGCTGACAGTGACTGACACTGACTGACAGACACTGACTGACAGACACTGACTGACAGACACTGACAGACACTGACTGACACTGACAGACACTGACTGACTGACACTGACTGATACTGACAGACACTGACTGACAGACACTGACTGACACTGACAGATACTGACTGACAGACACTGACTGACTGACACTGACTGACTCTCTGACTGACTGACACTGACTGACACTGACTCTGACTGACACTGACTGACTGACACTGACTGACTGATTGACACTGACTGACAGACACTGACTGACTGACACTGACTGACAGACACTGACTGACTGACACTGACTGACTGACTCTACGACTGATGAACACTGACTGACACTGACTGACACTGACTCTGACTGACACTGACTGACAGACACTGACTGACTGACACTGACTGACTGACACTTACTGACTGACTCTCTGACTGACTGACACTGACTGACAGACACTGCCTGACTGACACTGACTGACAGACACTGACTGACTGACACTGACTGACTGACTCTCCGACTGACGCACACTGACTGACACTGACTGACACTGACTCTGACTGACACTGACTGACTGACACTGACTAACACTGACTGACACTGACTGACTGACACTGACTGACTGACACTGACTGATACTGGCTGACACTGGCTGACACTGACTGGCTGACACTGACTGACACTGACTGACAGACACTGACTGACAGACACTGACTGACAGACACTGACAGACACTGACTGACACTGACAGACACTGACTGACTGACACTGACTGATACTGACAGACACTGACTGACAGACACTGACTGACACTGACAGATACTGACTGACAGACACTGACTGACTGACACTGACTGACTCTCTGACTGACTGACACTGACTGACACTGACTCTGACTGACACTGACTGACTGACACTGACTGACTGATTGACACTGACTGACAGACACTGACTGACTGACACTGACTGACAGACACTGACTGACTGACACTGACTGACTGACTCTATGACTGATGAACACTGACTGACACTGACTGACACTGACTCTGACTGACACTGACTGACAGACACTGACTGACTGACACTGACTGACTGACACTTACTGACTGACTCTCTGACTGACTGACACTGACTGACAGACACTGCCTGACTGACACTGACTGACAGACACTGACTGACTGACACTGACTGACTGACTCTCCGACTGACGCACACTCACTGACACTGACTGACACTGACTCTGACTGACACTGACTGACTGACACTGACTGTAGGAGAGTAGGGTCTGCTATCCTATGGTCACCCCAAATTTTTGCTTTTTGCTTCACTGGTTTTTGACATATTGAGGCTGTGGGCCTGCCAATCAGACCCCCAGCCTGCTGTTCTCTCTACTAAATTAAAACTATGCACCCTAGGTGCATAACCAATTGGAAGTGGATCACCCTGTCAGCCCCTGTACCAGTGTACACTAGGTACCCAGGGCATTGGTGTACCCAAGGCCTGCCGGGGGCTGAAGCATGTATTATGCCACCCCAGGCTTGGCCTAACAATCTGACACAACTGGCTGATCACTCAGCTGGGGTAAGTTGGTGTAATCACCTCTTACTTAGGTGTAGTATACCTATACCTAACCTTAAATGGGACACCTGGTAACCTATAAGTCACTCCTATGGCAGGCCTTAACAATCCTGAAGGCAGAGTGCGTGGTTCCATGTGAGATAGTGCTCTGGCATGAGCTGAGCCTGTCTGCAGTGGTCGGAACAACTTCCTTCTACTGTTTCCAGATATCGTCATACCATATACTCTTAAGTGCATTATGAACCTCGCGGTTAAATGCTAACTTTGGTTTGGCTTTATCAAAACATGTCGAGTAAGGTGTCATACGAATTGGAATACTAACCCCTCGCCAATTCTGGCGACGGGGTTAGCATTCCACCCTTCTAGAGGGACACGACATGTACAGTGCCTGAAACCCGGGTAAAATCAGACATAGCCTCAGCTCCACAAAATGGATGCTGCCACCACAGACACAAGTCTGCCCTCCTGCTGCTGGGAGTCCTTCCAGCTTGGGAGGTGTGGACAAAGGGGTTCCTGCCAGGGGAGGTGCGTGCACCACCCCAGACAGGATTTTGTGTATTGGTCAGGTAGGGCTTGAAAGAAACCAGACATGCCTGTGGCTCACAAGGAGCCTCGGTGCATATGCCAGTTCAAACCGGTCCTGGGGCACGCCAGTCCCGGGCCTGGGGCGAGCTGGACAAAGGATTGGGGGTGTAACCACCCCCCTTCCTGGTACCACCCATAGGGAGGGACCTAGCAGGTAGTCCGGCCCCTAGAATCCGCTTAAAGGTAGGAGCTGTGTCCTAAGACTTCAGACATCCTGGAATCAACTTAACACTAAGAAGAAGACGGGAACTTCGACGCTCTGCTGCACAGAGGACTGAAGCCAATCTCCCCTGTGGTCAGGGAGTGACCACCTTGCTAACGCAAGCCCCATCCAGCGAATCAATGTCTGCTTTGCCGCCGCCTCCCGCCGGAGCCCGAGCCCAGAGACTGACAAGACCTGGACCTCCAGACCTCTCACCGCCCGATCCACAATCCCTGAAAAGAGGAGACCCGTGGAGGCACCGAGACACGTGGAGCCAGCCATCTTAAAACGACCACGACAAGCTGACAAGTGCAACAACCGAGGCTCCCTCCAAGTTGTGCTTTGGGATCTGAGAAGCCCAACCCCCGAGCAGCATCTGCACCAAAGGTGAGCCCTCCAGCATCTCCACGATCTGCGTGGGGCCCTTCTGCATTTTGCCACTCGACGCGCCTTACCGGTTGCTGGCCCGCTGGCTAGTAGCCATCTTGGCGACGAACTCTACAAAATACACTGCTGGTCTGGTTGCTCCAGACTGGCCCTTGCTCCCCTCCAAAGGAGCAGACCTTCTGGCCTTGCTGGTCAGAACCATCAGCTTATTTCATCTCCTACAACAATTGCTTTTGCCAAGGCTTGTTTGCTTCTATCAAGTCGCCAACACCGCCGACAGCGAGAGCCTGCGTGGGACAGCTCGAGAACCGACTCCTGGACGTCGTCGACCTCCAGGGACCACGTGGCTGCAGAGACAAGCTACACCTTTCTTCCTGTTTGCACCCGACATTGCCTGGTACCCACCTGGTGCCACGCTGGTCACTGGCTAGTGACTGTGAACACTGTCCCCTCTGCTTACAGGTCTTCAACATCTCCGATCCACTCTTGGATCCACTGCATCTCTCCCGGACCGACCGCCTGCAGCATCTTTGTCTTCAGGCTCCACGGAACAGATAGAAGAAACCCGACGCACTTCGAGGCCTATGCACCCGCTTCCTGAGGGTGAGGTAAAGCTGGCACACCTGTGCCCAAGTGTAGTATTACATCTCTAGTGCCTGTGTTCCAAATCTTGAGTTCCTAGTCCATCCGGAAGATCCTCTTTGCAGTAACTTTGTACTTTTTACGCACCCATTGAAACCTATGGGAGCACGCGTGTGACTATTTGCTCTGCACACGCCACCCGTGGACCTCCTGGTCACTAACTGAAGTTAGCTCCTTGTAGGCCCAGCGATTCTAGAGGCCCTAGGCCTTTTCCCTTTTCTGTTCGTGGTACTTATACCACTATTTTAGTATATGGTTTGAGCGGCCACCCGGGCCTATCCATATAAAGTGCAACTTCTGTGTATTCTACTGTAATCTTGTTTGACGATTTGTGCTCCTGTGCTCATAAAGAGACTAGGGGTTACTTTGAGAAATAAATACATATATATTTTGAAGATATATCTGTGTGGTGTCCTTTCATTGGTATAAAAGGGGGTTACATTTGGTAAAACAGCTGGCTTAACACGCTTCACGAGTTTAGCCTCAAAGACTGCTTAGCCTACGCTACCACTAGGGCAGCTAGTCCGAAAAGGTTGACTTACAACCACACCATAAGGGTTGCTTGGCATGGTACAAGGTGATCACTTTAACTAGTGAGCATCATATACCAGGCCAACTTCTCACACTGACACTGACTGACACTGACTGACTGTCACTGACTGACACTGACAGACACTGACTGACAGACACTGACTGACTGACACTGACTGACTGACACTGACTGACTGACTCTCTGACTGACTGACACTGACTGACAGACACTGCCTGACTGACACTCACTGACAGACACTGACTGACTGACACTAACTGACTGACTCTCCGACTGACGCACACTGACTGACACTGACTGACACTGACTCTGACTGACACTGACTGACTGACACTGACTGACACTGACTGACTGACACTGACTGACTGACACTTACTGACCGACACTGACTGACTGACACTGGCTGACTGACACTGGCTGACACTGGCTGACAGTGACTGACATGACTGACTGACACTGACTGACACTGACTGACTGACACTGACTGACTGACACTGACTGACTGACACTGACTGACACTGACTGACTGACACTGACACTGACTGACACTGACTGACTGACACTGACACTGACTGACACTGACTGACTGACACTGACTGACACTGACTGACTGACACTGACTGACACTGACTGACACTGACTGACACTGACTGACACTGACTGACACTGACTAACTGACTAACACGGATTGACACTCACTGACACTGACTGACTGACACTGACTGACTGACACTGACTGACACTGACTCTGACTGACACTGACTGAGACTGACTGACTGACACTGACTGAATGAGACTGACTGACTGAGACTGACTGACTGAGACTGACTGATACTGACTGACTGACACTGACTGACACTGACTGACACTGACTGACTGACACCGACTGATACTGACTGACTGACTCACCGACTGACTGACACTGACTGACTGACTGACACTGACTGACTGACACTGACTGACACTGACTGACTGATACTGACTGACTGACACTGACTGACACTGACTGACACTGACTGACACTGACTGACTGACACTGACTGACTGACACTGACTGACACTGGCTGACACTGACTGGCTGACAGTGACTGACACTGACTGACAGACACTGACTGACAGACACTGACTGACAGACACTGACAGACACTGACTGACACTGACAGACACTGACTGACTGACACTGACTGATACTGACAGACACTGACTGACAGACACTGACTGACACTGACAGATACTGACTGACAGACACTGACTGACTGACACTGACTGACTCTCTGACTGACTGACACTGACTGACACTGACTCTGACTGACACTGACTGACTGACACTGACTGACTGATTGACACTGACTGACAGACACTGACTGACTGACACTGACTGACAGACACTGACTGACTGACACTGACTGACTGACTCTACGACTGATGAACACTGACTGACACTGACTGACACTGACTCTGACTGACACTGACTGACAGACACTGACTGACTGACACTGACTGACTGACACTTACTGACTGACTCTCTGACTGACTGACACTGACTGACAGACACTGCCTGACTGACACTGACTGACAGACACTGACTGACTGACACTGACTGACTGACTCTCCGACTGACGCACACTGACTGACACTGACTGACACTGACTCTGACTGACACTGACTGACTGACACTGACTGACACTGACTGACACTGACTGACTGACACTGACTGACTGACACTGACTGATACTGGCTGACACTGGCTGACACTGACTGGCTGACACTGACTGACACTGACTGACAGACACTGACTGACAGACACTGACTGACAGACACTGACAGACACTGACTGACACTGACAGACACTGACTGACTGACACTGACTGATACTGACAGACACTGACTGACAGACACTGACTGACACTGACAGATACTGACTGACAGACACTGACTGACTGACACTGACTGACTCTCTGACTGACTGACACTGACTGACACTGACTCTGACTGACACTGACTGACTGACACTGACTGACTGATTGACACTGACTGACAGACACTGACTGACTGACACTGACTGACAGACACTGACTGACTGACACTGACTGACTGACTCTACGACTGATGAACACTGACTGACACTGACTGACACTGACTCTGACTGACACTGACTGACAGACACTGACTGACTGACACTGACTGACTGACACTTACTGACTGACTCTCTGACTGACTGACACTGACTGACAGACACTGCCTGACTAACACTGACTGACAGACACTGACTGACTGACACTGACTGACTGACTCTCCGACTGACGCACACTGACTGACACTGACTGACACTGACTCTGACTGACACTGACTGACTGACACTGACTGTAGGAGAGTAGGGTCTGCTATCCTATGGTCACCCCAAATTTTTGCTTTTTGCTTCACTGGTTTTTGACATATTGAGGCTGTGGGCCTGCCAATCAGACCCCCAGCCTGCTGTTCTCTCTACTAAATTAAAACTATGCACCCTAGGTGCATAACCAATTGGAAGTGGATCACCCTGTCAGCCCCTGTACCAGTGTACACTAGGTACCCAGGGCATTGGTGTACCCAAGGCCTGCCGGGGGCTGAAGCATGTATTATGCCACCCCAGGCTTGGCCTAACAATCTGACACAACTGGCTGATCACTCAGCTGGGGTAAGTTGGTGTAATCACCTCTTACTTAGGTGTAGTATACCTATACCTAACCTTAAATGGGACACCTGGTAACCTATAAGTCACTCCTATGGCAGGCCTTAACAATCCTGAAGGCAGAGTGCGTGGTTCCATGTGAGATAGTGCTCTGGCATGAGCTGAGCCTGTCTGCAGTGGTCGGAACAACTTCCTTCTACTGTTTCCAGATATCGTCATACCATATACTCTTAAGTGCATTATGAACCTCGCGGTTAAATGCTAACTTTGGTTTGGCTTTATCAAAACATGTCGAGTAAGGTGTCATACGAATTGGAATACTAACCCCTCGCCAATTCTGGCGACGGGGTTAGCATTCCACCCTTCTAGAGGGACACGACATGTACAGTGCCTGAAACCCGGGTAAAATCAGACATAGCCTCAGCTCCACAAAATGGATGCTGCCACCACAGACACAAGTCTGCCCTCCTGCTGCTGGGAGTCCTTCCAGCTTGGGAGGTGTGGACAAAGGGGTTCCTGCCAGGGGAGGTGCGTGCACCACCCCAGACAGGATTTTGTGTATTGGTCAGGTAGGGCTTGAAAGAAACCAGACATGCCTGTGGCTCACAAGGAGCCTCGGTGCATATGCCAGTTCAAACCGGTCCTGGGGCACGCCAGTCCCGGGCCTGGGGCGAGCTGGACAAAGGATTGGGGGTGTAACCACCCCCCTTCCTGGTCCCACCCATAGGGAGGGACCTAGCAGGTAGTCCGGCCCCTAGAATCCGCTTAAAGGTAGGAGCTGTGTCCTAAGACTTCAGACATCCTGGAATCAACGTAATACTAAGAAGAAGACGGGAACTTCGACGCTCTGCTGCACAGAGGACTGAAGCCAATCTCCCCTGTGGTCAGGGAGTGACCACCTTGCTAACGCAAGCACCATCCAGCGAATCAACGTCTGCTTTGCCGCCGCCTCCCGCCGGAGCCCGAGCCCAGAGACTGACAAGACCTGGACCTCCAGACCTCTCACCGCCCGATCCACAGTCCCTGAAAAGAGGAGACCCGTGGAGGCACCGAGACACGTGGAGCCAGCCATCTTGGAACGACTACGACAAGCTGACAAGTGCAACAACCGAGGCTCCCTCCAAGTTGTGCTTTGGGATCTGAGAAGCCCAACACCCGAGCAGCATCTGCACCAAAGGTGAGCCGTCCAGCATCTTCACGATCTGCGTGGGGCCCTTCTGCATTTTGCCACTCGACGCGCCTAACCGGTTGCTGGCCCGCTGGCTAGTAGCCATCTTGGCGACGAACTTCAAGAAATACACCACTGGTCTTGTTGCTCCAGACTGGCCCTTGCTCCCCTCCAAAGGAGCAGTCCTTCTGACCTTGCTGGTCATAACCATCAGCTTATTTCCTTTTCCTACAACAATTGCTTTTGCCAAGGCTTGTTTGCTTCGATCAAGTCGCCAACACATCCGACAGTGAGAGCCTGCGTGGGACAGCTCGTGACTCGACTCCTGGACGTCGTCGACCTCCAGGGACCACGTGGCTGCAGAGACAAGCTACACCTTTCTTCCTGTTTGCACCCGACATTGCCTGGTACCCACCTGGTGCCACGCTGGTCACTGGCTAGTGACTGTGAACACTGTCCCCTCTGCTTACAGGTCTTCAACATCTCCGATCCACTCTTGGATCCACTGCATCTCTCCCGGACCGACCGCCTGCAGCATCTTTGTCTTCAAGCTCCACGGAACAGAGAGAAGAAACCCGACGCACTTCGAGGCCTATGCACCCGCTTCCTGTGGGTGAGGTAAAGCTGGCACACCTGTGCCCAAGTGCAGTATTACATCTCTAGTGCCTGTGTTCCAAATCTTGAGTTCCTAGTCCATCCGGAAGATCCTCTTTGCAGTAACTTTGTACTTTTTACGCACCCATTGAAACCTATGGGAGCACGCGTGTGACTATTTGCTCTGCACACGCCACCCGTGGACCTCCTGGTCACTAACTGACGTTAGCTCCTTGTAGGCCCAGCGATTCTAGAGGCCCTAGGCCTTTTCCCTTTTCTGTTCGTGGTACTTATACCACTATTTTAGTATATGGTTCGAGTGGCCACCAGGGCCTATCCATATAAAGTGCAACTTCTGTGTATTCTGTGATAATCTTGTTTGACGATTTGTGCTCCTGTGCTCATAAAGAGACTAGGGGTTACTTTGAGAAATAAATACATATATATTTTGAATATATATCTGTGTGGTGTCCTTTCATTGGTATAAAAGGGGGTTGCATTTGGTAAAACAGCTGGCTTAACACGCTTCACGAGTTTAGCCTCAAAGTCTGCTTAGCCTACGCTACCACTAGGGCAGCTAGTCCGAAAAGGTTGACTTACAACCACACCATAAGGGTTGCTTGGCATGGTACAAGGTGATCACTTTAACTAGTGAGCATCATATACCAGGCCAACTTCTCACATTGGTGAGCAGCGGTTGGATTTGAGCTTGCTGTGTTTTACCATTGTAATCTCTTGGTTACCAATTGAAAGATCACATAGGTACCTGTAGGTACATATAAAACAAGATTAGATATACATAAGTTCTACTGAACTTAGTTGTTGTAGAGCACACCCTGACTACAACTACTAGATAGGTTTAGTAGGTAAACCCAAGTGTAGGTAGATTGCAACACATCCACCCACACTTAAGAGCCATGGCCGGGGCAGAGGGGTCCACTGTACCCATCTCTGTTGAGAGTGACCCCCAGAGGGCACCATCCAGCTTTGCTACCCTTAATCAGAATGAGCTCAGGCATTTGGCAACTCTTAGAGGCCTTAAACAGCCCAAGAACCCTACCTCTGCTGAGCTCAGAGAACTCTTACAGAATGATGAGAATCAGAGAGAACTCAAGAAAGCTTCCCAGTTAGCCCCCTTAGGGACAGGAACAGGAGGCCCCCCTTCTGAAGATGCCACAGAGGTACCCCTTCCAATAGTCACCCCTTAGATGGGATGCCTACCACAGAGGAAGAAAGTGATGGGGATACAGATGTGAGTGGGGATGAAGGGAGAACTAGCCCAGTGCCAAGTGTTATACTTGGCCCAGCTAAACTAAGGCTATTGGGGACTGACAGTGGGTTCACCCCATTGGATCTCCCCAGTGGACTTAACCCAGGGCTTGGAAGGCAAAGGAATCGCTCAGGTGACTCCAATGCTTCCCATGGCTCTAGAGGCTCTCAAGGTCACTCCAGAAGGAGACTGACCACCCCTCAGAGGAGGGAACATGAGGCCAGAATGCAGGAAGCCCAGCTGAGGATCAGGAAGCAGGAGCTAGAAGTAGCCCTGATGGAAGAAAAACTGAACAAGGCTAGGCAACCTAGAGAGAGTGGGTCTATACCCACTGGTGGCAGCATTGTCCCTAAGGACAAAGATAGGGTCTTTGATAATAGGAACCTGTCTAAGGTTGTGCCCCCCTACAAAAGTGGGGATGACATCCACAAATGGATAACTGCTCTTGAGAGAGCCTGCAAGGTACAGCAGGTTCCTGAAGACCAGTGGGCAGCAATCCTCTGGCTCTCCTTTGAAGGAAGAGGCAGAGACAGACTCCTCACTGTTAGAGAAGAGGATGTCAGAAATTACAGAGTCCTGAAGAGTGTTCTGGTAGATGGGTTAGGCTTAACCACTGAACAGTACAGGTTAATGTTCAGAGACACCCAAAAGACACAGACTCAGGACTGGTCTGAATATGTTGAATGTGCCACTAAGGCTTTGGAGGGTTGGTTGCTGGGAAGTAAGGTATCTGATTTTACAGGATTGTATAATTTGATGATGAGAGAACAGATTTTAAACAACTGTCCAAACCAGCAACTGCATCAACACTTGGTTGACTCTGATCTGACCTCTCCCCAAGAATTGGGAAAGAAGGCAGACAAATGGGTCAGAACCAGGGTTAAGCAAAAGAACCAGAACCAGGGCCAAGGGGGTGATCAGAAGAAAACAGACCAAAAGGGTGGAGATCAGAAATCTAAAGACCAGAAGTCTTCAACAGGGCCCCAAACTACTGCTAAGGAGGGTGGGTCCCAACAACAGTCCAAAAAGAAGAAAGAAGGTCAAAAGAAACCCTGGTGCAATCATTGCAAAAATACAACTCACTGGACTAGTGATTGCAAAAAGGGTGGAGCCCCCAACACTGTTGCCCCTAAGGCACCTGCTCCCAGTACTACTGTTAGCAGTGTTGGTCCCCAGACAAAGGGTGTAGTGGGAATCACTATGGGAACTGAAGGAGATTCTGACTTAGACAGAACCCTGACACAGGCAGTCTTGATCTGTGATGGGGACATTGAGTTGTCCCTGACTGTGAGCCCCAGTAACCTGGGCAAGTACAGACAGACTCCTTTAATTAATGAAAAAGTGGCTCAAGCCTACAGGGACACATGTGCCAGTGTCACTATGGTGACACCAGGCGTTGTGGACCCTGGACAGTACATACCAGGTGAGAACTACCTGGTGACCAATGCCAGCAATGCCACTACTTCACATAGTGTGGCAGTTGTTAACTTCTCATGGGGAGGGGTAACTGGCCTCAAAAGGGTTGTGGTTAGTGCAGACCTCCCAGTAGAATGTTTGTTGGGCAATGACCTAGAGAGTTCTCTATGGTCAGAAGTGGAGTACAGGACTCATGCAGAGATGTTAGGGATATCATCACATGTCCTTGCTGTGACCAGGTCACAGGCCAAAAAGTGCCTCACTGAACCTCAGGTCTTGGATCCTGGAACAATGGACCAAGCACCTACCAAGAAGAAGAACAGGAGGGTCAAGGCTGTGCCTTCCCCCCTGCCTCAGAGTGATGATCAGCCTTCCCAGGAAGCTGATCTAGAGGACCCTGAAGGAACTGTCCCTGAAGAGCTTGAACCTGATCAGGTTGAGTTTCTGGGGACAGGGGGACCTTCAAGGGCTGACTTGAGGCAGGCTCAGTTATCCTGTCCCTCTCTTGAACCCCTCAGACAGCTGGCTGCTGCTGAGGCTGCTGGGAATGCTCAAGGTACCCATAAAGTGTATTGGGATGAAGGGCTCCTTTATTCAGAGGCTAGAGACCCCAAGCCTGGTGCAACCAGGAGGTTGGTTATACCTCTGCAATTTAGGGGCTTCCTTCTTACCTTGGCCCATGACATTCCTTTAGCAGGACACTTAGGCCAGAACAAGACTTGGGACAGACTTGTCCCTCACTTTCACTGGCCTCACATGAATGAAGATACAAAGGAGTTTTGTCGCTCCTGTGTTACCTGCCAAGCCAGTGGCAAATCAGGTGGCACAACAAAGGCCCCCCTAATACCACTACCTGTGGTGGGGGTCCCCTTTGAAAGAGTGGGAATAGACATAGTGGGTCCCATGGATCCTCCCACTGCATCTGGGCACAGATTTATACTGGTGGTAGTGGATCATGCCACCAGGTATCCAGAGGCAATTCCCCTTAGGACCACTACAGCTCCTGTTGTGGCCAGGGCCCTGCTGGGAGTATTCTCCAGAGTGGGGTTTCCTAAGGAGGTAGTATCTGACAGAGGTACCAACTTTATGTCAGGATACTTGACAGCTATGTGGAAGGAATGTGGTGTCAACTACAAGTTCACCACCCCTTATCACCCACAATGCAATGGGCTTGTTGAGAGATTCAACAAGACCCTAAAGGGTATGATCAAAGGGTTACCTGAAAAGCTCAGGCGAAGATGGGACATCCTTCTACCCTGCCTTCTGTTTGCTTACAGAGAGGTCCCACAAAAAGGAGTTGGCTACAGCCCCTTTGAATTGTTGTTTGGGCACCCTGTGAGAGGCCCACTGTGTTTGGTGAAGGAAGGATGGGAGTTACCTCTCAAAAAGCCTAAGCTAGACATAGTGGACTATGTACTTGGTCTCCGCTCCAGGATGGCTGAGTATATGGAGAAGGCATCCAAAAACCTTGAGGCAAGCCAGGCCTTACAGAAAGCTTGGCATGACCAAAAGGCTGTTTTGGTTGAGTATCAGCCAGGACAGAAGGTATGGGTGTTGGAGCCAGTGGCCCCAGCAGCACTCCAAGACAAATGGTCTGGACCCCATACAATCCTGGAAAAGAAGGGAGAGGTCACCTACTTGGTCGACCTAGGAACTCCCAGGAGTCCCCACAGGGTACTCCATGTTAACAGGCTTAAAGCATATGTTGACAGGGCAGACATGGGCTTGCTCATGGCTACAGATGAGGGACAGGAGGAAGAGAGTGACCCTCTCCCAGACCTGTTGTCTCAGAACCCTGAAGATGGCTCAGTTGAAGGAGTGACCCTTGGAGGCAACCTCACTGCCCATCAGCAGACTGAATGTAGGCAGGTTCTACAATCATTTTCACATATGTTTTCCTTGATACCTAGTCAAACTGACTGGTGTACCCATGTGGTGGACACTGGTGACAGTCTGCCTGTAAAGAACAAGCTTTACAGACAACCTGACCACGTCAGGGACTGTATAAAGGCTGAGGTACATAAAATGCTGGAATTAGGTGTCATTGAACCCTCAGAGAGCCCCTGGGCTAGCCCAGTGGTTCTGGTCCCCAAACCTCACACCAAAGATGGCAAGAGAGAGATGAGGTTCTGTGTGGATTACAGAGGACTCAATGCTGTCACCAGGACAGATGCACACCCTATTCCAAGGGCAGATGAGCTCATAGACAAACTAGCTTCTGCAAAGTTTTTGAGCACATTTGACTTAACAGCTGGCTATTGGCAAATCAGATTAGCTGAGGAGTCTAAGGCCAAAACAGCATTCTCAACCCCAGGTGGGCACTACCAGTTTGTGGTGATGCCCTTTGGTCTGAAGAATGCACCTGCCACCTTCCAAAGGCTGGTGAACCAAGTCCTTACTGGGTTGGATGACTTTTGTGCAGCATATCTTGATGACATTGCTGTCTTTAGCTCCACCTGGGAGGATCACCTGATCCACCTGAAGAAGGCTCTTGAGGCTCTGCAAAGGGCAGGCCTCACTATCAAGGCTACTAAGTGCCAGATAGGGCAGAGTAAGGTTGTGTATTTGGGCCACCTTGTAGGTGGAGGCCAAGTTCAACCACTGGAGAGTAAGATACAATCCATCAAGGACTGGTCCCCTCCAACCACCCAGACTCAAGTTCGAGCTTTCTTGGGCTTGACTGGGTACTACAGGAAGTTTGTTAAGAACTATGGGTCCATTGTGACTCCTCTTAATGATCTGACATCCAAGAAGATGCCCAAAAAGGTTCAGTGGACAGTAAGCTGTCAAAAGGCATTTGATGACCTGAAGGAGGCCATGTGCTCTGCACCTATCCTGAAACGTCCTGACTACTCCAAAGAGTTTATTGTCCAAACAGATGCTTCTGAGTTGGGTGTGGGAGCTGTGCTGTCACAACTTAATGTAGATGGTCAAGACCAACCCATTGCTTTTATTAGCAGAAGGTTGACCCCCAGAGAGAAGAATTGGTCAGCTATTGAGAGGGAGGCCTTTGCTGTGGTGTGGGCCCTGAAGAAGCTGAGGCCATACTTGTTTGGCACTCACTTCAAGATTCAGACCGACCATAAGCCCCTCTTGTGGCTAAATCAGATGAAGGGTGAAAACCCCAAACTGCTTAGGTGGTCCATTTCCCTACAGGGGATGGACTTTACAGTGGAGCACCGGCCAGGTACTGACCATGGGAATGCAGATGGTCTCTCCAGGTACTTCCATTTAGGACATGAAGACGAGACTGGTCAAGGCTAGTTTAATGTCCCAGCGTTTGGGGGGGGGTTGTGTAGGAGAGTAGGGTCTGCTATCCTATGGTCACCCCAAATTTTTGCTTTTTGCTTCACTGGTTTTTGACATATTGAGGCTGTGGGCCTGCCAATCAGACCCCCAGCCTGCTGTTCTCTCTACTAAATTAAAACTATGCACCCTAGGTGCATAACCAATTGGAAGTGGATCACCCTGTCAGCCCCTGTACCAGTGTACACTAGGTACCCAGGGCATTGGTGTACCCAAGGCCTGCCAGGGGCTGAAGCATGTATTATGCCACCCCAGGCTTGGCCTAACAATCTGACACAACTGGCTGATCACTCAGCTGGGGTAAGTTGGTGTAATCACCTCTTACTTAGGTGTAGAATACCTATACCTAACCTTAAATGGGACACCTGGTAACCTATAAGTCACTCCTATGGCAGGCCTTAACAATCCTGAAGGCAGAGTGCGTGGTTCCATGTGAGATGGTGCTCTGGCATGAGCTGAGCCTGTCTGCAGTGGTCGGAACAACTTCCTTCTACTGTTTCCAGATATCGTCATACCATATACTCTTAAGTGCATTATGAACCTCCCGGTTAAATGCTAACTTTGGTTTGGCTTTATCAAAACATGTCGAGTAAGGTGTCATACGAATTGGAATACTAACCCCTCGCCAATTCTGGCGACGGGGTTAGCATTCCACCCTTCTAGAGGGACACGACATGTACAGTGCCTGAAACCCGGGTAAAATCAGACATAGCCTCAGCTCCACAAAATGGATGCTGCCACCACAGACACAAGTCTGCCCTCCTGCTGCTGGGAGTCCTTCCAGCTTGGGAGGTGTGGACAAAGGGGTTCCTGCCAGGGGAGGTGCGTGCACCACCCCAGACAGGATTTTGTGTATTGGTCAGGTAGGGCTTGAAAGAAACCAGACATGCCTGTGGCTCACAAGGAGCCTCGGTGCATATGCCAGTTCAAACCGGTCCTGGGGCACGCCAGTCCCGGGCCTGGGGCGAGCTGGACGAAGGATTGGGGGTGTAACCACCCCCCTTCCTGGTCCCACCCATAGGGAGGGACCTAGCAGGTAGTCCGGCCCCTAGAATCCGCTTAAAGGTAGGAGCTGTGTCCTAAGACTTCAGACATCCTGGAATCAACTTAATACTAAGAAGAAGACGGGAACTTCGACGCTCTGCTGCACAGAGGACTGAAGCCAATCTCCCCTGTGGTCAGGGAGTGACCACCTTGCTAACGCAAGCACCATCCAGCGAATCAACGTCTGCTTTGCCGCCGCCTCCCGCCGGAGCCCGAGCCCAGAGACTGACAAGACCTGGACCTCCAGACCTCTCACCGCCCGATCCACAATCCCTGAAAAGAGGAGACCCGTGGAGGCACCGAGACACGTGGAGCCAGCCATCTTGGAACGACTACGACAAGCTGACAAGTGCAACAACCGAGGCTCCCTCCAAGTTGTGCTTTGGGATCTGAGAAGCCCTACACCCGAGCAGCATCTGCACCAAAGGTGAGCCCTCCAGCATCTCCACGATCTGCGTGGGGCCCTTCTGCATTTTGCCACTCGACGCGCCTAACCGGTTGCTGGCCCGCTGGCTAGTAGCCATCTTGGCGACGAACTTCAAGAAATACACCGCTGGTCTGGTTGCTCCAGACTGGCCCTTGCTCCCCTCCAAAAGAGCAGTCCTTCTGACCTTGCTGGTCAGAACCATCAGCTTATTTCCTTTTCCTACAACAATTGCTTTTGCCAAGGCTTGTTTGCTTCGATCAAGTCGCCGACACCGCCGACAGCGAGAGCCTGCGTGGGACAGCTCGTGACTCGACTCCTGGATGTCGTCGACCTCCAGGGACTACGTGGCTGCAGAGACAAGCTACACCTTTCTTCCTGTTTGCACCCGACATTGCCTGGTACCCACCTGGTGCCACGCTGGTCACTGGCTAGTGACTGTGAACACTGTCCCCTCTGCTTATAGGTCTTCAACATCTCCGATCCACTCTTGGATCCACTGCATCTCTCCCGGACCGACCGCCTGCAGCATCTTTGTCTTCAAGCTCCACGGAACAGATAGAAGAAACCCGACGCACTTCGAGGCCTATGCACCCGCTTCCTGTGGGTGAGGTAAAGCTGGCACACCTGTGCCCAAGTGTAGTATTACATCTCTAGTGCCTGTGTTCCAAATCTTGAGTTCCTAGTTGTAGGAGAGTAGGGTCTGCTATCCTATGGTCACCCCAAATTTTTGCTTTTTGCTTCACTGGTTTTTGACATATTGAGGCTGTGGGCCTGCCAATCAGACCCCCAGCCTGCTGTTCTCTCTACTAAATTAAAACTATGCACCCTAGGTGCATAACCAATTGGAAGTGGATCACCCTGTCAGCCCCTGTACCAGTGTACACTAGGTACCCAGGGCATTGGTGTACCCAAGGCCTGCCAAGGGCTGCAGCATGTATTATGCCACCCCAGGCTTGGCCTAACAATCTGACACAACTGGCTGATCACTCAGCTGGGGTAAGTTGGTGTAATCACCTCTTACTTAGGTGTAGTATACCTATACCTAACCTTAAATGGGACACCTGGTAACCTATAAGTCACTCCTATGGCAGGCCTTAACAATCCTGAAGGCAGAGTGCTTGGTTCCATGTGAGATGGTGCTCTGGCATGAGCTGAGCCTGTCTGCAGTGGTCGGAACAACTTCCTTCTACTGTTTCCAGATATCGTCATACCATATACTCTTAAGTGCATTATGAACCTCGCGGTTAAATGCTATCTTTGGTTTGGCTTTATCAAAACATGTCGAGTAAGGTGTCATACGAATTGGAATACTAACCCCTCGCCAATTCTGGCGACGGGGTTAGCATTCCACCCTTCTAGAGGGACACGACATGTACAGTACCTGAAACCCGGGTAAAATCAGACATAGCCTCAGCTCCACAAAATGGATGCTGCCACCACAGACACAAGTCTGCCCTCCTGCTGCTGGGAGTCCTTCCAGCTTGGGAGGTGTGGACAAAGGGTTTCCTGCTAGGGGAGGTGCGTGCACCACCCCAGACAGGATTTTGTGTATTGGTCAGGTAGGGCTTGAAAGAAACCAGACATGCCTGTGGCTCACAAGGAGCCTCGGTGCATATGCCAGTTCAAACCGGTCCTGGGGCACACCAGTCCCGGGCCTGGGGCGAGCTGGACAAAGGATTGGGGGTGTAACCACCCCCCTTCCTGGTCCCACCCATAGGGAGGGACCTAGCAGGTAGTCCGGCCCCTAGAATCCGCTTAAAGGTAGGAGCTGTGTCCTAAGACTTCAGACATCCTGGAATCAACTTGAAACTAAGAAGAAGACGGGAACTTCGACATTCTGCTGCACAGAAGACTGAAGAAAATCTCCCCTGTGGTCAGGGAGTGACCACCTTGCTAACGCAAGCACCATCCAGCGCATCAACGTCTGCTTTGCCGCCGCCTCCCGCCGGAGCCCGAGCCCAGAGACTGACAAGACCTGGACCTCCAGACCTCTCACCGCCCGATCCACAGTCCCTGAAAAGAGGAGACCCGTGGAGGCACCGAGACACGTGGAGCCAGCCATCTTGGAACGACTACGACAAGCTGACAAGTGCAACAACCGAGGCTCCCTCCAAGTTGTGCTTTGGGTCCTGAGAAGCCCAACCCTCGAGCAGCATCTGCACCAAAGGTGAGCCCTCCAGCATCTCCACGATCTGCATGGGGCCCTTCTGCATTTTGCCACTCGACGCGCCTAACCGGTTGCTGGCCCGCTGGCTAGTGGCCATCTTGGCGACGAAATCTACGACAAACACCGCTGGTCTGGTTGCTCCAGACTGGCCCTTGCTCCCCTCCAAAGGAGCAATCCCTCTGACCTTGCTGGTCAGAACCAACAGCTGATTTCCGAATCCTCCTACAATTGCTTTTGCCAAGGCTTGTTTGCTTCGATCAAGTCGCCGACACCGCCGACAGCGAGAGCCTGCGTGGGACAGCTCGTGAGCCGACTCCTGGACGTCGTCGACCTTCAGGGACCACGTGGCTGCGGAGACAAGCTACCCCTCATCACCTGTTTGCACCCGACATCGCCTGGTACCCACCTGGTGCCACGCTGGTCACTGGCTAGTGACTGTGAACACTGTCCCCTCTGCTTACAGGTCTTCAACATCTCCGATCCACTCTTGGATCCACTGCATCTCTCCCGGACCGACCGCCTGCAGCATCTTTGTCTTCAAGCTCCACGGAACAGATAGAAGAAACCCGACGCACTTTGAGGCCTATGTGTAGGAGAGTAGGGTCTGCAATCCTATGATCACCCAGATTTTTTGCTTTTGCTTCATTGGTTTACGACTTTCTCCGGCTGTGGGCCTGCCAATCAGACCCACAGCCTAGCTGTTCTCTCTCGAAATTAACACACATGTACGTTAGGTGCATCCACTAATTGGAACTGGGCCACCTTGTCAGTCCCTGTCTCAGCATACCACAGGTATCCAGGGCATCGGTGTACCCAGGGCCTACCAGGGGCTGAAGCATGTATTATGCCCCCCCTGGAATGGCCGCCCAAATCTGACACAACTGGCTGCACGACAGCTGGGGCCACGTGGTGTAATCACCCGTTGCTGTAGGTGTAGTATTCCTACACCTAAACCCTAAAAATGGACACATGGATTCCTATCAGTCACTCCTATAGCAGGCCTTATCAATCCTGAAGGCAGAGTGCAGGGAATCATGTGGGACGGTGCTCTGGCGCGAGCTGAGCCCGTCGACGGCTTGCGGAACCAAGCCCTAATAGCCGTTCCATGGTGACGCGGGCCAACTACTTTTAAGGCATTATAATCCTCGCGGTTATCTGCTAACTTTGGCATCGCATCACCTATACATGTCGAGTAAGGTGTCATACGAATGGGAATACGAACCCCTCGCCAGTCCTGGTGACGGGGTTAGCATTCCCCCCTTTTAGAGGGGCACGACATGGAAGTAACCTTGAACCCCGGTTAAAGTTGACTCAAGCCTCAGCATCACAAAATGGATGCTGCCACCAGACACAAGTCTGACCTCCGGCTGCTGGGGGACCTTCCAGCAAGGGGAGCTTGGACAAAGGGTTTCCTGTCGAGGGCGGTGTTAGCACCGTCCCAGACAGGGTTGTGTATCCCAGGTAGGCAGGGCTGAAAGGAAGGTGACTGCAAGTGGCACCCCGGTGCTCACTGTGCATAGCCCGGCTCAAACCAGTTTCGGGGGCACACCAGCCCCTGAGCTGGCGCGAAGCCGGACAAAGGATAGGGGTGTAACCACCCCCCTCCTGGCTCCACCCATAGGTAGAACCTAGTCACGGGCCAGCCCCTTTCTCTTAGAATAAAGGTAGGAGCGAGTCCCCTTCCCAAATTGGATAATCAGATAATCGGATAACTCCGAATCACGAACCACTTTCCACGAAAGGAACTCTTGACTATTTCTGAAGACTCTCCCTTGTGGCTAAGGAGTAGCCACCCTGCACCAGCAGGCACCATCTAAGCGCTTGCGGTTTGCTGTAAGTCTCTCCTACGGATCAAGACTGCCCAGCTCGACGAGACCCGAGTTCCCTGCCATCTCTGACCTTTTACCTCCCTCATCAGCTCAGCTGAGAGTCGTAGGTGTGACGAGACCTGCGGGACCGGCTATCTTCAGAACCTGCACGACGCTTATCTAGCACGCCCACCGAGGGACCCTCGAGTGAGTGCACCTAGGGTTTGAGAAGCCCTAACCCTGAGCAGCTCCAGCATCGAAGTCTGTCTCCCCAGCATCCACGAGATCTGCGTGGGGGCCCTTCCGCTCCTTGCTGTTCACCGCGTTGTTCGACCACTTGCCGACCGGCTTGTGGCCCTCTTCACGACGCACCACGATTGTTTCATCACGAGTCTGGTTGCTCCAGACTGGCTCTTGCTCCCCTTCAACAGAGGAGTACCCCGGGCCCTCCTGGTCCACTCCCGACGCCATCTTGACTCCCCCGCCTGGGTGGCCACTGCCAAGACCCGCTGCCCCTTCCTGGGCCCAGCATCATCGACAGCAGACACCTTCGTGGGACAGCTCGCCCTCCATCCTGGTCGCCGCCGCGCCTCCTGGTCCGAGGAACAGCCGAGTCCGACGTCACCCACTCACCTGGTCGAGGTGACTTCAGCCGGTACCCTCCTGGTACCCACACGATCGCTGGCTAGCGGTTGAGAACTGAGTCCCCTCTGCTTTCAGGTTTTCCTTCACCACCGATCCAGGCTTGGATCGCTCTGAACATCGTCACTGGTCGCCTGCCAGCAACTTCTTCTTTCAGGCTCCTGAGACTACACGAGGACTCCCGACATCTTGACGAACTTCACGCAGCCGCAGCCTCCGGGCTAGGTAACTCGAGCATCTCGGTGCTCCATCGCAGGTTCGCTCTACAAGTGTCCAGTTCCTTTTTCGTTTAGTCCCACTGATCGGATCACTCCGGAATCAGTATCTCCAGACTCTAACCATTCGCATTTCACTGTTAGTGTAGATGGTTTCTCGTGCCCCTCGGGCATTTGTGTAAATTGTGCAACTGAAGTATTTTCCTAAGAGTTTTGTAGTGTGCTTAGCTCCCTGACTCATAAAGAGCCAGGGTAGTCTTGTCATAAATAAATATCCTTTTATTTTCATAACAACTTGTGTGGTGTCCTTTCACTTGGTGTTCAAGGGGTATATGTGATGGTAAACAGCTGGCTTAACACGCCCTCTAGAGTTTAGCCTAAGACTGCTCGTATCCACGCTACTAGGATAGCTGGTCTAAAAGGTTGACTTACAACCAATCATCAATAAGGGTCGTTTGGAATGATACACAGTGATCACTAGAATAGTGAGCACTACATATCAGGCCAACTTCTCACATTGGTGAACAGCGGTTGGGATTTGAGCTTGCTGTTGTTTTTCCACACACGTATCCTAAGAATATCGCAGTGAAAGATCACATAAGTACCCAGGTACATATAACTTAACTTAGAATACTCCGAGTTCTACTGAACCGGCTGTTGTAGTGTAACAGGGCTTAGCACACCCTGACTACAACTCTTAGCAAGGGATCAGTAGGTAAACCCATAGTGTAGGTAGGTGCAACACTTACACCTCACTAGAAAAGCATGTCGGTCCACGGAGAGTCTGCAGGGACTCCCCTGGTGGTCAGTGACCCTCCACAGGTCGTGTCACGGTATGCAACTCTTAGCTTCAAGGAGATGAGACAACTGTGTGCCTCCAGGAAGCTAAACCAGGGTTCTAACCCTACCATCGCAATACTGATAGGTCTCTTAGAGGCGTACGATGCTAGGAGGTCCTCTAACCCAGGTCCCCCCAGTGCAGATGGGAACATGCCTCCCTTAGAGGGAACCCTCGGTGACCCAGACCTCGACCTCCACACAGAGGAGGAGGACGAGGACGAGTTATCGGGAGACGAGGCAGACAAAGGTCCAGTGGTAGTCGGCAGGCTTACAAGGACCAACTTAAGCAGGCATGAGAATGGAACTGGGGGAGCCCCGGGCCCACGCTCAAGCAGGCTTAACCTTGGGAACGGACGAGCTAGGTCTCTCTCCAGAGGCTCTGGCAGATCGGTTCATACACATGTCTCTGAGGCACCTTCTCAGAGAGGAATGACTTCCCCTCAGAGGAGGGAGCATGAAGCGAAGATGCGGGAGGTCAATCTGAGGATCGAGCGGGAAGAACTTGCCCTCGCCAAAGAAAGACTTGCCTTAGCCCGAGAGCAGAAATTAAGTGGGTTAGATCCCACTGGTGGCAGCGTTCTCAATAGAGAGAAAGACAGGGGTATAGACACTAGACACCTGAGTAAAATAGTGCCCCCCTTTAAACAAGGGGACGACATCCACAAGTGGATAACTGCCTTGGAGAGGGCCTGCACTGTCCAGTGCGTCCCCCCAAGTCAGTGGGCAGCTATACTGTGGCTTTCCTTTGAAGGTAAAGGAAGGGACAAGCTCCTCACTACAAGAGCTGAGGATGCTAACAACTACCAAGTCCTGAAGAACACACTGATTGATGGGTTCGGCTTAACCACGGAACAGTACCGGGTGCTGTTCCGAGACACCCAGAAAATTCAGTCTCAGGATTGGGCTGACTTTGTCGATTGTGCCACTAAGGCTTTGGAAGGCTGGTTGCTGGGTAGCAAGGTTACTGATTACACAGGATTGTACAATCTTATCATGCGAGAACAGATTTTAAACAACTGTCAGAACCAATTGTTGCATCAGCACCTTGTCGACTCGGATCTGACCTCTCCCCAAGAATTGGGAAAGAAGGCAGACAGATGGGTCAGAACAAGGGTCAAGCAGAACCAGAATCAGAACCAGGGTGGTCAGAAGAAAGCAGACCAAAAGGGTAACAAGAACGAACAAAATGACCAGAAGTCTTCGACAGGTCCCCAACAAACCAAAGAGGGTGGGGGTCAGGCTTCACAGAAGAA
This sequence comes from Triturus cristatus, assembly GCF_964204655.1. NCBI lineage: Eukaryota > Metazoa > Chordata > Amphibia > Caudata > Salamandridae > Triturus > Triturus cristatus. Next base: position 812,829 of record NW_028188052.1, read on the forward strand.
GAAGACTCAAGAAGGCCAGTCCAAAAGGTGGTGCCAATACTGTAAAAGTAAGACTCACTGGTTTAGTGAGTGCACCAAGAAAGGAGGGCAAACTCCTACCACTGCAGCCCCTAAGGCACCTGCGCCCCCTAGTACAGTCAGCAGTGGTAGTGCGCCTCCCAAGGCATTAGTTGGGTTAACCTTGGGAACCGAGGGGAGTGACGACTTAGTCGGCACGCTCACTCAGGCCGTCCTTGTCTGTACAGGGGATATGGATATGTCCCCTGATGCCAGTCCCAATACTTTGGGCAAATACAGGCAGACACCTTTGATAAATGGAAAAGTGGCTCAGGCCTACAGGGACACGTGTGCCAGTGTCACCATGGTGACGCCTAACTTCGTGGACCCTGGACAGATCATGCTAGGTACCAGTTACCTAGTGACCAATGCCAGCAACGTCACTACCAATCACAGTATGGCAGTTGTTGATTTCTCCTGGGGAGGGGTAAGTGGCCCGAAAAAGGTTGTGGTTAGTTCAGACCTCCCCGTAGAATGTCTGTTGGGCAATGATTTGGAAACGTCACAATGGTCAGAAGTGGAGCAGAGGACTCACATGGAAATGTTAGGTTTGCCAGCACATGTCCTTGCTGTGACCAGGTCACAGGCCAAAAGATGCCCCACTGAACAGGTGCTGGATCCTGGAAGAACGGACCAGACACCTTCCGAGCAAAGGAGCAGTAAGGGTAAGGCTTCGCCTTCCCCCTTGCCCCAGGTCGTGGATCAAGTCTCCGAGGAGGCTGACCTTAAAGAACTGAGGGAAACTGAGCCGCAAGAGCTTGAACCTGGTCAGGTTGAGTTTCTGGGCTCAGGGGGACCCTCCAGGGAAGACCTGGGGAAGGCACAGTTAGACTGCCCCTCACTTGAACCCCTCAGACAGCAGGCCGCTGCTGAGGCTGCAGGGAACGCCACGGGTACCCACAAAGTGTACTGGGACGATGGACTCCTGTACTCTGAGGCAAGAGACCCCAAACCTGGTGCGACCAGGAGGCTGGTCATCCCCTTGTCTCTGAGAGGTTTCCTTCTCACCTTGGCCCACGAGATTCCCCTTGCAGGTCACTTAGGCCAGAATAAGACTTGGGACAGAATTGTTCCACACTTTCACTGGCCCCACATGTCCGAAGATACGAAGGAGTTTTGCCGCTCCTGTGTCACTTGCCAAGCCAGTGGTAAGTCAGGTGGCACGACAAAGGCCCCCCTCATACCACTACCAGTGGTGGGGGTACCCTTTGAACGAGTGGGGATCGACATTGTCGGACCAATGGAACCCCAGACAGCATCAGGGCACAAGTTTATACTGGTGGTGGTGGACCACGCCACCAGGTATCCTGAAGCTATTCCCCTTAGGACCACTACGGCACCTGTGGTGGCACGGGCCCTACTTGGAGTGTTCTCCAGAGTGGGCTTCCCTAAGGAGGTCGTCTCAGACAGAGGTGCAAACTTCATGTCGGGATATCTGACTGCTATGTGGAAGGAATGTGGTGTCAACTACAAGTTCACCACACCCTATCACCCACAATGCAATGGGCTGGTTGAGAGATTCAACCGGACCCTAAAAGGGATGATTCACGGACTACCTGAAAAGCTTCGGCGGAGATGGGATGTCCTGATACCCTGCCTCTTGTTCGCCTACAGAGAGGTCCCGCAGAAGGGGGTTGGCTACAGCCCTTTTGAGCTTCTGTTCGGACATCCTGTAAGGGGACCCCTTTGTTTGGTAAAGGAAGGATGGGAGAGACCTCTCAGAAAGCCGGCATCAAACATTGTGGACTATGTGCTCGGTCTCCGCTCGCGGATGGCGGAGTACATGGAAAAGGCGTCTAAAAACCTTGAGGCGAGCCAAGAATTACAGAAAGCTTGGCACGACCAAAAGGCTGTCCTGACTGTGTATCAGCCTGGACAGAAGGTGTGGGTGCTGGAGCCAGTGGCCCCAGCAGCACTCAAAGACAAATGGTCTGGGCCCCACACGATCATTGAGCAAAAGGGAGAGGTCACCTACCTGGTAGACCTGGGAACTCCCCGGAGCCCCCACAGGGTGCTCCACGTAAACAGGCTCAAGGCATATGTCGACAGGGAGGGCATGGGCTTGCTCATGGCCACAGATGAGGGACAGGAGGAGGAGAGTGACCCTCTCCCGGACCTGCTCTCTCAGAACCCTGACGATGGATCAGTAGATGGTGTTGTCTTTTGTGGCAGCCTCTCTGGACATCAACAAGAGGATTGTAAACAGGTTCTTCAATCCTTTCGACATATGTTCTCTCTGACACCCAGTCAGACCAAGTGGTGTACCCACGAGGTCGACACTGGGGACAGTCTGCCCGTAAAGAGTAAAATCTATCGGCAACCTGATCATGTCAGAGACTGCATCAAGACAGAGGTGCAGAAAATGTTGGAGCTGGGAGTCATTGAACCCTCGGACAGCCCCTGGGCTAGTCCCGTAGTGCTCGTGCCGAAACCTCATACCCAGGGCGGTAAGAAAGAGATGAGGTTTTGCGTGGACTACAGAGGTCTCAATGCGGTCACTAAGACCGACGCCCACCCGATACCAAGAGCAGACGAACTTATCGACCGGTTGGCCTCGGCCAACTACTTAAGTACGTTTGACCTGACAGCTGGGTATTGGCAAATCAGGTTAGCTGAGGAGGCCAAGCCCAAAACAGCATTTTCTACCCCGGGTGGGCATTATCAGTTCGTGGTAATGCCCTTTGGTTTGAAAAATGCACCTGCCACCTTCCAAAGGCTGGTGAATCGAGTTCTCACTGGGTTGGACGACTTCTGTGCGGCGTATCTGGACGATATCGCTGTCTTTAGCTCCACCTGGGAGGATCACCTGGTCCACCTGAGGAAAGTGTTAGAGGCCCTGCAGAAGGCAGGCCTCACTATCAAGGCCACCAAGTGCCAGATAGGGCAGACACAGGTTGTATACCTGGGCCACCTTGTAGGTGGAGGCCAGGTTCAACCATTGGAGAGCAAAATACAGGCCATCCAGGACTGGGCTCCTCCAACCACCCAGACTCAGGTTCGAGCTTTCTTGGGCCGGACTGGTTATTACCGGAAATTTGTCAGAAATTATGGATCCATTGTGACCCCGCTAAACGACCTGACAAGTAAAAAGATGCCAAAAAAAGTTCAGTGGACAGCAAGCTGTCAGAAGGCGTTCGATGACCTAAAGCGGGCCATGTGCACAGCACCTATCCTAAAGAGTCCAGACTACTCCAAACCATTCATTGTCCAAACAGACGCTTCGGAGCTGGGTGTGGGAGCTGTTCTATCGCAACTGAATTTTGATGGTCATGACCAGCCCATAGCTTTTATTAGCAGGAGGCTGACCCCCAGAGAGAAGAATTGGTCAGCTATTGAGAGGGAGGCCTTTGCTGTGGTTTGGGCCCTGAAGAAGTTGAGGCCATACTTGTTTGGCACTCACTTCAAGATTCAGACCGACCATAAGCCCCTCTTGTGGCTAAATCAAATGAAGGGTGAAAACCCCAAACTACTTAGGTGGTCCATTTCCCTACAGGGGATGGACTTCACAGTGGAGCATAGACCTGGCACTGATCATGGCAATGCAGATGGGCTCTCCAGGTATTTCCACTTAGAGCAAGAAGACTCACCTGGTCAAGGTTAGCTTATTGTCCCAAAGTTTTGGGGGGGGTCATGTAGGAGAGTAGGGTCTGCAATCCTATGATCACCCAGATTTTTTGCTTTTGCTTCATTGGTTTACGACTTTCTCCGGCTGTGGGCCTGCCAATCAGACCCACAGCCTAGCTGTTCTCTCTCGAAATTAACACACATGTACGTTAGGTGCATCCACTAATTGGAACTGGGCCACCTTGTCAGTCCCTGTCTCAGCATACCACAGGTATCCAGGGCATCGGTGTACCCAGGGCCTACCAGGGGCTGAAGCATGTATTATGCCCCCCCTGGAATGGCCGCCCAAATCTGACACAACTGGCTGCACGACAGCTGGGGCCACGTGGTGTAATCACCCGTTGCTGTAGGTGTAGTATTCCTACACCTAAACCCTAAAAATGGACACATGGATTCCTATCAGTCACTCCTATAGCAGGCCTTATCAATCCTGAAGGCAGAGTGCAGGGAATCATGTGGGACGGTGCTCTGGCGCGAGCTGAGCCCGTCGATGGCTTGCGGAACCAAGCCCTAATAGCCGTTCCATGGTGACGCGGGCCAACTACTTTTAAGGCATTATAATCCTCGCGGTTATCTGCTAACTTTGGCATCGCATCACCTATACATGTCGAGTAAGGTGTCATACGAATGGGAATACGAACCCCTCGCCAGTCCTGGTGACGGGGTTAGCATTCCCCCCTTTTAGAGGGGCACGACATGGAAGTAACCTTGAACCCCGGTTAAAGTTGACTCAAGCCTCAGCATCACAAAATGGATGCTGCCACCAGACACAAGTCTGACCTCCGGCTGCTGGGGGACCTTCCAGCAAGGGGAGCTTGGACAAAGGGTTTCCTGTCGAGGGCGGTGTTAGCACCGTCCCAGACAGGGTTGTGTATCCCAGGTAGGCAGGGCTGAAAGGAAGGTGACTGCAAGTGGCACCCCGGTGCTCACTGTGCATAGCCCGGCTCAAACCAGTTTCGGGGGCACACCAGCCCCTGAGCTGGCGCGAAGCCGGACAAAGGATAGGGGTGTAACCACCCCCCTCCTGGCTCCACCCATAGGTAGAACCTAGTCACGGGCCAGCCCCTTTCTCTTAGAATAAAGGTAGGAGCGAGTCCCCTTCCCAAATTGGATAATCAGATAATCGGATAACTCCGAATCACGAACCACTTTCCACGAAAGGAACTCTTGACTATTTCTGAAGACTCTCCCTTGTGGCTAAGGAGTAGCCACCCTGCACCAGCAGGCACCATCTAAGCGCTTGCGGTTTGCTGTAAGTCTCTCCTACGGATCAAGACTGCCCAGCTCGACGAGACCCGAGTTCCCTGCCATCTCTGACCTTTTACCTCCCTCATCAGCTCAGCTGAGAGTCGTAGGTGTGACGAGACCTGCGGGACCGGCTATCTTCAGAACCTGCACGACGCTTATCTAGCACGCCCACCGAGGGACCCTCGAGTGAGTGCACCTAGGGTTTGAGAAGCCCTAACCCTGAGCAGCTCCAGCATCGAAGTCTGTCTCCCCAGCATCCACGAGATCTGCGTGGGGGCCCTTCCGCTCCTTGCTGTTCACCGCGTTGTTCGACCACTTGCCGACCGGCTTGTGGCCCTCTTCACGACGCACCACGATTGTTTCATCACGAGTCTGGTTGCTCCAGACTGGCTCTTGCTCCCCTTCAACAGAGGAGTACCCCGGGCCCTCCTGGTCCACTCCCGACGCCATCTTGACTCCCCCGCCTGGGTGGCCACTGCCAAGATCCGCTGCCCCTTCCTGGGCCCAGCATCATCGACAGCAGACACCTTCGTGGGACAGCTCGCCCTCCATCCTGGTCGCCGCCGCGCCTCCTGGTCCGAGGAACAGCCGAGTCCGACGTCACCCACTCACCTGGTCGAGGTGACTTCAGCCGGTACCCTCCTGGTACCCACACGATCGCTGGCTAGCGGTTGAGAACTGAGTCCCCTCTGCTTTCAGGTTTTCCTTCACCACCGATCCAGGCTTGGATTGCTCTGAACATCGTCACTGGTCGCCTGCCAGCAACTTCTTCTTTCAGGCTCCTGAGACTACACGAGGACTCCCGACATCTTGACGAACTTCACGCAGCCGCAGCCTCCGGGCTAGGTAACTCGAGCATCTCGGTGCTCCATCGCAGGTTCGCTCTACAAGTGTCCAGTTCCTTTTTCGTTTAGTCCCACTGATCGGATCACTCCGGAATCAGTATCTCCAGACTCTAACCATTCGCATTTCACTGTTAGTGTAGATGGTTTCTCGTGCCCCTCGGGCATTTGTGTAAATTGTGCAACTGAAGTATTTTCCTAAGAGTTTTGTAGTGTGCTTAGCTCCCTGACTCATAAAGAGCCAGGGTAGTCTTGTCATAAATAAATATCCTTTTATTTTCATAACAACTTGTGTGGTGTCCTTTCACTTGGTGTTCAAGGGGTATATGTGATGGTAAACAGCTGGCTTAACACGCCCTCTAGAGTTTAGCCTAAGACTGCTCGTATCCACGCTACTAGGATAGCTGGTCTAAAAGGTTGACTTACAACCAATCATCAATAAGGGTCGTTTGGAATGATACACAGTGATCACTAGAATAGTGAGCACTACATATCAGGCCAACTTCTCACACTATGCACCCGCTTCCTGTGGGTGAGGTAAAGCTGGTACTCCGGTGCCCATGTGTAGTAATACATCTCTAGTGCCTGTGTTCCAAATCTTAAGTTCCTAGTCAACCCGGAAGATCTCCTTTGCAGTAACTTTGTACTTTTTACGCACCCATTGAAACCTATGGGAGCACGCGTGTGACTAGTTGCTCTGCACACGCCACCCGTGGACCTCCTGGTCACTAACTGACGTTAGCTCCTTGTAGGCCCAGCGATTCTAGAGGCCCTAGGCCTTTTCCCTTTTCTGTTCGTGGTACTTATACCACTATTTTAGTATATGGTTTGAGTGGCCACCAGGGCCTATCCATATAACGTGCAACTTCTGTGTATTCTGTGATAATCTTGTTTGACGATTTGTGCTCCTGTGCTCATAAAGAGACTAGGGGTTACTTTGAGAAATAAATACATATATATTTTGAATATATATCTGTGTGGTGTCCTTTCATTGGTATAAAAGGGGGTTACATTTGGTAAAACAGCTGGCTTAACACGCTTCACGAGTTTAGCCTCAAAGACTGCTTAGCCTACGCTACCACTAGGGCAGCTAGTCCGAAAAGGTTGACTTACAACCACACCATAAGGGTTGCTTGGCATGGTACAAGGTGATCACTTTAACTAGTGAGCATCATATACCAGGCCAACTTCTCACATTGGTGAGCAGCGGTTGGATTTGAGCTTGCTGTGTTTTACCATTGTAATCTCTTGGTTACCAATTGAAAGATCACATAGGTACCTGTAGGTACATATAAAACAAGATTAGATATACATAAGTTCTACTGAACTTAGTTGTTGTAGAGCAAAGGGAGTAGCACACCCTGACTACAACTACTAGATAGGTTTAGTAGGTAAACCCAAGTGTAGGTAGATTGCAACACATCCACCCACACTTAAGAGCAATGGCCGGGGCAGAGGGGTCCACTGTACCCATCTCTGTTGAGAGTGACCCCCAGAGGGCAACATCCAGCTTTGCTACCCTTAATCAGAATGAGCTCAGGCATTTGGCAACTCTTAGAGGCCTTAAACAGCCCAAGAACCCAAACTCTGCTGAGCTCAGAGAGCTCTTACAGAATGATGAGAATCAGAGAGCACTCAAGAAAGCTTCCCAGTTAGCCCCCTTAGGGTCAGGAACAGGAGGCCCCCCTTCTGAAGATACTACAGAGGTACCCAGTTCCAATAGCCATCCCTTAGATGAGAACCATACTACAGGGGAGGAAAGTGGTGAGGATACAGAAAGTAGTGATGATGAAGGGAGAACTAGCCCAGTGCCAAGTATTATACTTGGCCCAGCTAAACTAAGGCTATTGGGGACTGACAATGGGTTCACCCCATTGGATCTCCCCAGTGGACTTAACACAGGGCTTGGGAGGCAAAGGAATCACTCAGGTGACTCCAATGCTTCTCATGGCTCTAGAGGCTCTCAAGGTCACTCCAGGAAAAGGATGACCACCCCTCAGAGGAGGGAACATGAGGCCAGAATGCAGGAAGCCCAGCTGAGGATCAGGAAGCAGGAGCTAGAAGTAGCCCTGATGGAAGAAAAACTGAACAAGGCTAGGCAACCTAGAGAGAGTGGGTCTATACCCACTGGTGGCAGCATTGTCCCTAAGGACAAAGATAGGGTCTTTGACAATAGGAACCTGTCTAAGGTTGTGCCCCCCTACAAAAGTGGGGATGACATCCACAAATGGATAACTGCTCTTGAGAGAGCCTGCAAAGTACAGCAGGTTCCTGAAGACCAGTGGGCAGCAATCCTCTGGCTCTCCTTTGAAGGAAGAGGCAGAGACAGACTCCTCACTGTTAGAGAAGAGGATGTCAGAAACTACAGAGTCCTGAAGAGTGTTCTGGTAGATGGGTTAGGCTTAACCACTGAACAGTACAGGTTAATGTTCAGAGACACCCAAAAGACACAGACTCAGGACTGGTCTGAATATGTTGAATGTGCCACTAAGGCTTTGGAGGGTTGGTTGCTGGGAAGTAAGGTATCTGATTTTACAGGATTGTATAATTTGATGATGAGAGAACAGATTTTAAATAACTGTCAAAACCAGCAACTGCATCAACACTTGGTTGACTCTGATCTGACCTCTCCCCAAGAATTGGGAAAGAAGGCAGACAAATGGGTCAGAACCAGGGTTAAGCAAAAGAACCAGAACCAGGGCCAAGGGGGTGATCAGAAGAAAACAGACCAAAAGGGAGGAGATCAGAAACCTAAAGACCAGAAGTCTTCAACAGGGCCCCAAACTACTGCTAAGGAGGGTGGGTCCCAACAGTCCAAGAAGAAGAAAGAAGGTCAGAAGAAACCCTGGTGCAATCATTGTAAAAATACAACTCACTGGACTAGTGATTGCAAAAAGGGTGGAGCCCCCAACACTGTTGCCCCTAAGGCACCTGCTCCCAGTACTACTGTTAGCAGTGTTGGTCCCCAGACAAAGGGTGTAGTGGGAATCACTATGGGAATTGAAGGAGATTCTGACTTAGACAGAACCCTTACACAGACAGTCTTGATCTGTGATGGGGACATTGATTTGTCCCTGACTGTGAGCCCCAGTAACCTGGGCAAGTACAGACAGACTCCTTTAATTAATGACAAAGTGGCTCAAGCCTACAGGGACACATGTGCCAGCGTCACTATGGTGACACCAGGCTTTGTGGACCCTGGACAGTACATACCAGGTGAGAACTACCTGGTGACCAATGCCAGCAATGCCACTACTTCACATAGTGTGGCAGTTGTTAACTTCTCATGGGGAGGGGTAACTGGCCTCAAAAGGGTTGTGGTTAGTGCAGACCTCCCAGTAGAATGTTTGTTGGGCAATGACCTAGAGAGTTCTCTATGGTCAGAAGTGGAGTACAGGACTCATGCAGAGATGTTAGGTATATCATCACATGTCCTTGCTGTGACCAGGTCACAGGCCAAAAAGTGCCTCACTGAACCTCAGGTCTTGGATCCTGGAACAATGGACCAAGCACCTACCAAGAAGAAGAACAGGAGGGTCAAGGCTGTGCCTTCCCCCCTGCCTCAGAGTGATGATCAGCCTTCCCAGGAAGCTGATCTAGAGGACCCTGAAGGAACTGTCCCTGAAGAGCTTGAACCTGATCAGGTTGAGTTTCTGGGGACAGGGGGACCTTCAAGGGCTGACTTGAGGCAGGCTCAGTTATCCTGTCCCTCTCTTGAACCCCTCAGACAGCTGGCTGCTGCTGAGGCTGCTGGGAATGCTCAAGGTACCCATAAAGTGTATTGGGATGAAGGGCTCCTTTATTCAGAGGCTAGAGACCCCAAGCCTGGTGCTACCAGGAGGTTGGTCATACCTCTGCAATTTAGGGGCTTCCTTCTTACCTTGGCCCATGACATTCCTTTAGCAGGACACTTAGGCCAGAACAAGACTTGGGACAGGCTTGTCCCTCACTTTCACTGGCCTCATATGAATGAAGATACAAAGGAGTTTTGTCGCTCCTGTGTCACCTGCCAAGCCAGTGGCAAATCAGGTGGCACAACAAAGGCCCCCCTAATCCCACTACCTGTGGTGGGGGTCCCCTTTGAAAGAGTGGGAATAGACATAGTGGGTCCCATGGATCCTCCCACTGCATCTGGGCACAGATTTATACTGGTGGTAGTGGATCATGCCACCAGGTATCCAGAGGCAATTCCCCTTAGGACCACTACAGCACCTGTTGTGGCCAGGGCCCTGCTGGGAGTATTCTCCAGAGTGGGGTTTCCTAAGGAGGTAGTATCTGACAGAGGTACCAACTTTATGTCAGGATACTTGACAGCTATGTGGAAGGAATGTGGTGTCAACTACAAGTTCACCACCCCTTATCACCCACAATGCAATGGGCTTGTTGAGAGATTCAACAAGACCCTAAAGGGTATGATCAAAGGATTACCTGAAAAGCTCAGGCGAAGATGGGACATCCTTCTACCCTGCCTTCTGTTTGCTTACAGAGAGGTCCCACAAAAAGGAGTTGGCTACAGCCCCTTTGAATTGTTGTTTGGGCACCCTGTGAGAGGCCCACTGTGTTTGGTGAAGGAAGGATGGGAGTTACCTCTCAAAAAGCCTAAGCTAGACATAGTGGACTATGTACTTGGTCTCCGCTCCAGGATGGCTGAGTATATGGAGAAGGCATCCAAAAACCTTGAGGCAAGCCAGGCCTTACAGAAAGCTTGGCATGACCAAAAGGCTGTCTTGGTTGAGTTTCAGCCAGGACAGAAGGTATGGGTGTTGGAGCCAGTGGCCCCAGCAGCACTCCAAGACAAATGGTCTGGACCCCATACAATCCTGGAAAAGAAGGGAGAGGTCACCTACTTGGTGGACCTAGGAACTCCCAGGAGTCCCCACCGGGTACTCCATGTTAACAGGCTTAAAGCATATGTTGACAGGGCAGACATGGGCTTGCTCATGGCTACAGATGAGGGACAGGAGGAAGAGAGTGACCCTCTCCCAGACCTGTTGTCTCAGAACCCTGAAGATGGCTCAGTTGAAGGAGTGACCCTTGGAGGCAACCTCACTGCCCATCAGCAGACTGAATGTAGACAGGTTCTACAATCATTTTCACATATGTTTTCCTTGATACCTAGTCAAACTGACTGGTGTACCCATGTTGTGGACACTGGTGACAGTCTGCCTGTAAAGAACAAACTTTACAGACAACCTGACCACGTCAGGGACTGTATAAAGGCTGAGGTACATAAAATGCTGGAATTAGGTGTCATTGAACCCTCAGAGAGCCCCTGGGCTAGCCCAGTGGTTCTGGTCCCCAAACCTCACACCAAAGATGGCAAGAGAGAGATGAGGTTCTGTGTGGATTACAGAGGACTCAATGCTGTCACCAGGACAGATGCACACCCTATTCCAAGGGCAGATGAGCTCATAGACAAACTAGCTTCTGCAAAGTTTTTGAGCACATTTGACTTAACAGCTGGCTATTGGCAAATCAGATTAGCTGAGGAGTCTAAGGCCAAAACAGCATTCTCAACCCCAGGTGGGCATTATCAGTTTGTGGTGATGCCCTTTGGTCTGAAGAATGCACCTGCCACCTTCCAAAGGCTGGTGAACCAAGTCCTTACTGGGTTGGATGACTTTTGTGCAGCATATCTTGATGACATTGCTGTCTTTAGCTCCACCTGGGAGGATCACCTGATCCACCTGAAGAAGGCTCTTGAGGCCCTGCAGAGGGCAGGCCTCACTATCAAGGCTACTAAGTGCCAGATAGGGCAGAGTAAGGTTGTATATTTGGGCCACCTTGTAGGTGGAGGCCAAGTTCAACCACTGGAGAGTAAGATACAATCCATCAAGGACTGGTCCCCTCCAACCACCCAGACTCAAGTTCGAGCTTTCTTGGGCTTGACTGGGTATTACAGGAAGTTTGTTAAGAACTATGGGTCCATTGTGACTCCTCTTAATGATCTGACATCCAAGAAGATGCCCAAAAAGGTTCAGTGGACAGTAAGCTGTCAAAAGGCATTTGATGACCTGAAGGAGGCCATGTGCTCTGCACCTATCCTGAAAAGTCCTGACTACTCCAAAGAGTTTATTGTCCAAACAGATGCTTCTGAGTTGGGTGTGGGAGCTGTGCTGTCACAACTTAATGTAGATGGTCAAGACCAACCCATTGCTTTTATTAGCAGAAGGTTGACCCCCAGAGAGAAGAATTGGTCAGCTATTGAGAGGGAGGCCTTTGCTGTGGTGTGGGCCCTGAAGAAGCTGAGGCCATACTTGTTTGGCACTCACTTCAAGATTCAGACCGACCATAAGCCCCTCTTGTGGCTAAATCAGATGAAGGGTGAAAACCCCAAACTGCTTAGGTGGTCCATTTCCCTACAGGGGATGGACTTTACAGTGGAGCACCGGCCAGGTACTGACCATGGGAATGCAGATGGTCTCTCCAGGTACTTCCACTTAGGACATGAAGACGAGACTGGTCAAGGCTAGTTTAATGTCCCAGCGTTTGGGGGGGGGTTGTGTAGGAGAATAGGGTCTGCTATCCTATGGTCACCCCAAATTTTTGCTTTTTGCTTCACTGGTTTTTGACATATTGAGGCTGTGGGCCTGCCAATCAGACCCCCAGCCTGCTGTTCTCTCTACTAAATTAAAACTATGCACCCTAGGTGCATAACCAATTGGAAGTGGATCACCCTGTCAGCCCCTGTACCAGTGTACACTAGGTACCCAGGGCATTGGTGTACCCAAGGCCTGCCAAGGGCTGCAGCATGTATTATGCCACCCCAGGCTTGGCCTAACAATCTGACACAACTGGCTGATCACTCAGCTGGGGTAAGTTGGTGTAATCACCTCTTACTTAGGTGTAGTATACCTATACCTAACCTTAAATGGGACACCTGGTAACCTATAAGTCACTCCTATGGCAGGCCTTAACAATCCTGAAGGCAGAGTGCTTGGTTCCATGTGAGATGGTGCTCTGGCATGAGCTGAGCCTGTCTGCAGTGGTCGGAACAACTTCCTTCTACTGTTTCCAGATATCGTCATACCATATACTCTTAAGTGCATTATGAACCTCGCAGTTAAATGCTATCTTTGGTTTGGCTTTATCAAAACATGTCGAGTAAGGTGTCATACGAATTGGAATACTAACCCCTCGCCAATTCTGGCGACGGGGTTAGCATTCCACCCTTCTAGAGGGACACGACATGTACAGTACCTGAAACCCGGGTAAAATCAGACATAGCCTCAGCTCCACAAAATGGATGCTGCCACCACAGACACAAGTCTGCCCTCCTGCTGCTGGGAGTCCTTCCAGCTTGGGAGGTGTGGACAAAGGGTTTCCTGCCAGGGGAGGTGCGTGCACCACCCCAGACAGGATTTTGTGTATTGGTCAGGTAGGGCTTGAAAGAAACCAGACATGCCTGTGGCTCACAAGGAGCCTCGGTGCATATGCCAGTTCAAACCGGTCCTAGGGCACACCAGTCCCGGGCCTGGGGCGAGCTGGACAAAGGATTGGGGGTGTAACCACCCCCCTTCCTGGTCCCACCCATAGGGAGGGACCTAGCAGGTAGTCCGGCCCCTAGAATCCGCTTAAAGGTAGGAGCTGTGTCCTAAGACTTCAGACATCCTGGAATCAACTTGAAACTAAGAAGAAGACGGGAACTTCGACATTCTGCTGCACAGAAGACTGAAGAAAATCTCCCCTGTGGTCAGGGAGTGACCACCTTGCTAACGCAAGCACCATCCAGCGCATCAACGTCTGCTTTGCCGCCGCCTCCCGCCGGAGCCCGAGCCCAGAGACTGACAAGACCTGGACCTCCAGACCTCTCACCGCCCGATCCACAGTCCCTGAAAAGAGGAGACCCGTGGAGGCACCGAGACACGTGGAGCCAGCCATCTTGGAACGACTACGACAAGCTGACAAGTGCAACAACCGAGGCTCCCTCCAAGTTGTGCTTTGGGTCCTGAGAAGCCCAACCCTCGAGCAGCATCTGCACCAAAGGTGAGCCCTCCAGCATCTCCACGATCTGCGTGGGGCCCTTCTGCATTTTGCCACTCGACGCGCCTAACTGGTTGCTGGCCCGCTGGCTAGTGGCCATCTTGGCGACGAAATCTACGACAAACACCGCTGGTCTGGTTGCTCTAGACTGGCCCTTGCTCCCCTCCAAAGGAGCAATCCCTCTGACCTTGCTGGTCAGAACCAACAGCTGATTTCCAAATCCTCCTACAATTGCTTTTGCCAAGGCTTGTTTGCTTCGATCAAGTCGCCGACACCGCCGACAGCGAGAGCCTGCGTGGGACAGCTCGTGAGCCGACTCCTGGACGTCGTCGACCTTCAGGGACCACGTGGCTGCGGAGACAAGCTACCCCTCATCACCTGTTTGCACCCGACATCGCCTGGTACCCACCTGGTGCCACGCTGGTCACTGGCTAGTGACTGTGAACACTGTCCCCTCTGCTTACAGGTCTTCAACATCTCCGATCCACTCTTGGATCCACTGCATCTCTCCCGGACCGACCGCCTGCAGCATCTTTGTCTTCAAGCTCCACGGAACAGATAGAAGAAACCCGACGCACTTTGAGGCCTATGCACCCGCTTCCTGTGGGTGAGGTAAAGCTGGTACTCCGGTGCCCATGTGTAGTAATACATCTCTAGTGCCTGTGTTCCAAATCTTAAGTTCCTAGTCAACCCGGAAGATCTCCTTTGCAGTAACTTTGTACTTTTTACGCACCCATTGAAACCTATGGGAGCACGCGTGTGACTAGTTGCTCTGCACACGCCACCCGTGGACCTCCTGGTCACTAACTGACGTTAGCTCCTTGTAGGCCCAGCGATTCTAGAGGCCCTAGGCCTTTTCCCTTTTCTGTTCGTGGTACTTATACCACTATTTTAGTATATGGTTTGAGTGGCCACCAGGGCCTATCCATATAACGTGCAACTTCTGTGTATTCTGTGATAATCTTGTTTGACGATTTGTGCTCCTGTGCTCATAAAGAGACTAGGGGTTACTTTGAGAAATAAATACATATATATTTTGAATATATATCTGTGTGGTGTCCTTTCATTGGTATAAAAGGGGGTTACATTTGGTAAAACAGCTGGCTTAACACGCTTCACGAGTTTAGCCTCAAAGACTGCTTAGCCTACGCTACCACTAGGGCAGCTAGTCCGAAAAGGTTGACTTACAACCACACCATAAGGGTTGCTTGGCATGGTACAAGGTGATCACTTTAACTAGTGAGCATCATATACCAGGCCAACTTCTCACACTAGTCCATCCGGAAGATTCTCTTTGCAGTAACTTTGTACTTTTTACGCACCCATTGAAACCTATGGGAGCACGCGTGTGACTATTTGCTCTGCACACGCCACCCGTGGACCTCCTGGTCACTAACTGACGTTAGCTCCTTGTAGGCCCAGCGATTCTAGAGGCCCTAGGCCTTTTCCCTTTTCTGTTCGTGGTACTTATACCACTATTTTAGTATATGGTTCGAGTGGCCACCAGGGCCTATCCATATAAAGTGCAACTTCTGTGTATTCTGTGATAATCTTGTTTGACGATTTGTGCTCCTGTGCTCATAAAGAGACTAGGGGTTACTTTGAGAAATAAATACATATATATTTTGAATATATATCTGTGTGGTGTCCTTTCATTGGTATAAAAGGGGGTTGCAT
This sequence comes from Triturus cristatus, assembly GCF_964204655.1. Lineage (NCBI taxonomy): Eukaryota > Metazoa > Chordata > Amphibia > Caudata > Salamandridae > Triturus > Triturus cristatus. The sequence continues at coordinate 828,260 of NW_028188052.1, forward strand.
TTGGTAAAACAGCTGGCTTAACACGCTTCACGAGTTTAGCCTCAAAGACTGCTTAGCCTACGCTACCACTAGGGCAGCTAGTCCGAAAAGGTTGACTTACAACCACACCATAAGGGTTGCTTGGCATGGTACAAGGTGATCACTTTAACTAGTGAGCATCATATACCAGGCCAACTTCTCACACTGACTGACACTGACTGACTGACACTGACTGACTGATTGACACTGACTGACAGACAATGACTGACTGACACTGACTGACAGACACTGACTGACTGACACTGACTGACTGACTCTACGACTGATGAACACTGACTGACACTGACTGACACTGACTCTGACTGACACTGACTGACAGACACTGACTGACTGACACTGACTGACTGACACTTACTGACTGACTCTCTGACTGACTGACACTGACTGACAGACACTGCCTGACTGACACTGACTGACAGACACTGACTGACTGACACTGACTGACTGACTCTCCGACTGACGCACACTGACTGACACTGACTGACACTGACTCTGACTGACACTGACTGACTGACACTGACTGACACTGACTGACACTGACTGACTGACACTGACTGACTGACACTGACTGATACTGGCTGACACTGGCTGACACTGACTGGCTGACAGTGACTGACACTGACTGACAGACACTGACTGACAGACACTGACTGACAGACACTGACAGACACTGACTGACACTGACAGACACTGACTGACTGACACTGACTGATACTGACAGACACTGACTGACAGACACTGACTGACACTGACAGATACTGACTGACAGACACTGTGAGAAGTTGGCCTGGTATATGATGCTCACTAGTTAAAGTGATCACCTTGTACCATGCCTGTAGGAAGGTGGATACCTGACTATGGTTACCCCCAAATTTTTGCCTAGTGTCTAGCTGGTTTTTCGACTTAGTTGGCCTGAGATCCTGCTATTCAGGATCTCAGCCTGGCTGTTCTCTCTTTAAAATGGACTCCATGTACCCTAGGTACATACCCAATTGGTTGGATCACCCTGTCAGCCCCTGTACCAGTGTACACTAGGTACCCAGGGCATTGGTGTACCCAAGGCCTGCCAAGGGCTGAAGCATGTATTATGCCACCCCAGGCTTGGCCTAACAATCTGACACAACTGGCTGATCACTCAGCTGGGGTAAGTTGGTGTAATCACCTCTTACTTAGGTGTAGTATACCTATACCTAACCTTAAATGGGACACCTGGTAACCTATAAGTCACTCCTATGGCAGGCCTTAACAATCCTGAAGGCAGAGTGCTTGGTTCCATGTGAGATGGTGCTCTGGCATGAGCTGAGCCTGTCTGCAGTGGTCGGAACAACTTCCTTCTACTGTTTCCAGATATCGTCATACCATATACTCTTAAGTGCATTATGAACCTCGCGGTTAAATGCTATCTTTGGTTTGGCTTTGTAGGAAGGTGGATATCTGACTATGGTTACCCCCAAATTTTTGCCTAGTGTCTAGCTGGTTTTTCGACTTAGTTGGCCTGAGATCCTGCCATTCAGGCTCTCAGGCTATCTGCTCTCTCTGTAAAATGGACTCCATGTACCCTAGGTACATACCCAATTGGTTGGATCACCCTGTCAGCCCCTGTACCAGTGTACACTAGGTACCCAGGGCATTGGTGTATCCAAGGCCTGCCAGGGGCTGAAGCATGTATTATGCCACCCCAGGCTTGGCCTAACAATCTGACACAACTGGCTGATCACTCAGCTGGGGTAAGTTGGTGTAATCACCTCTTACTTAGGTGTAGTATACCTATACCTAAACTTAAATGGGACACCTGGTAACCTATAAGTCACTCCTATGGCAGGCCTTAACAATCCTGAAGGCAGAGTGCTTGGTTCCATGTGAGATGGTGCTCTGGCATGAGCTGAGCCTGTCTGCAGTGGTCGGAACAACTTCCTTCTACTGTTTCCAGATATCGTCATACCATATACTCTTAAGTACATTATGAACCTCGCGGTTAAATGCTATCTTTGGTTTGGCTTTATCAAAACATGTCGAGTAAGGTGTCATACGAATTGGAATACTAACCCCTCGCCAATTCTGGCGACGGGGTTAGCATTCCACCCTTCTAGAGGGACACGACATGTACAGTGCCTGAAACCCGGGTAAAATCAGACATAGCCTCAGCTCCACAAAATGGATGCTGCCACCACAGACACAAGTCTGCCCTCCTGCTGCTGGGAGTCCTTCCAGCTTGGGAGGTGTGGACAAAGGGTTTCCTGCCAGGGGAGGTGCATGCACCACCCCAGACAGGATTTTGTGTATTGGTCAGGTAGGGCTTGAAAGAAACCAGACATGCCTGTGGCTCACAAGGAGCCTCGGGGCATATGCCAGTTCAAACCGGTCCTGGGGCACACCAGTCCCGGGCCTGGGGCGAGCTGGACAAAGGATTGGGGGTGTAACCACCCCCCTTCCTGGTCCCACCCATAGGGAGGGACCTAGCAGGTAGTCCGGCCCCTAGAATCCGAATAAAGGTAGGAGCTGTGTCCTAAGACTTTAGACATCCTGGAATCAACTTGAAACTAAGAAGAAGACGGGAACTTCGACATTCTGCTGCACAGAAGACTGAAGAAAATCTCCCCTGTGGTCAGGGAGTGACCACCTTGCTAACGCAAGCACCATCCAGCGAATCACCGTCTGCTTTGCCGCCGCCTCCCGCCGGAGCCCGAGCCCAGAGACTGACAAGACCTGGACCTCCAGACCTCTCACCGCCCGATCCACAGTCCCTGAAAAGAGGAGACCCGTGGAGGCACCGAGACACGTGGAGCCAGCCATCTTGGAACGACTACGACAAGCTGACCAGTGCAACAACCGAGGCTCCCTCCAAGTTGTGCTTTGGGTCCTGAGAAGCCCAACCCTCGAGCAGCATCTGCACCAAAGGTGAGCCCTCCAGCATCTCCACGATCTGCGTGGGGCCCTTCTGCATTTTGCCACTCGACGCGCCTAACCGGTTGCTGGCCCGCTGGCTAGTGGCCATCTTGGCGACGAAATCTACGACAAACACCGCTGGTCTGGTTGCTCCAGACTGGCCCTTGCTCCCCTCCAAAGGAGCAATCCCTCTGACCTTGCTGGTCAGAACCAACAGCTTAAACTCCTTGCCTACAACAATTGCTTTTGCCAAGGCTTGTTTGCTTCGATCAAGTCGCCGACACCGCCGACAGCGAGAGCCTGCGTGGGACAGCTCGTGACTCGACTCCTGGACGTCGTCGACCTTCAGGGACCACGTGGCTGCAGAGTCAAGCTACACCTTCCTTCCTGTTTGCACCCGACATCGCCTGGTACCCACCTGGTGCCACGCTGGTCACTGGCTAGTGACTGTGAACACTGTCCCCTCTGCTTACAGGTCTTCAACATCTCCGATCCACTCTTGGATCCACTGCATCTCTTCCCGACCGACCGCCTGCAGCACTTTTGTCTACAGGCCCCACGGAACAGATAGAAGAAACCCGACGCACTTCGAGGCCTATGCACCCGCTTCCTGTGGGTGAGGTAAAGCTGGTACTCCGGTGCCCATGTGTAGTAATACATCTCTAGTGCCTGTGTTCCAAATCTTAAGTTCCTAGTCAACCCGGAAGATCTCCTTTGCAGTAACTTTGTACTTTTTACGCACCCATTGAAACCTATGGGAGCACGCGTGTGACTATTTGCTCTGCACACGCCACCCGTGGACCTCCTGGTCACTAACTGACGTTAGCTCCTTGTAGGCCCAGCGATTCTAGAGGCCCTAGGCCTTTTCCCTTTTCTGTTCGTGGTACTTATACCACTATTTTAGTATATGGTTCGAGTGGCCACCAGGGCCTATCCATATAAAGTGCAACTTCTGTGTATTCTGTGATAATCTTGTTTGACGATTTGTGCTCCTGTGCTCATAAAGAGACTAGGGGTTACTTTGAGAAATAAATACATATATATTTTGAATATATATCTGTGTGGTGTCCTTTCATTGGTATAAAAGGGGGTTACTATTGGTAAAACAGCTTGCTTAACACGCATCACGAGTTTAGCCTCAAAGACTGCTTAGCCTACGCTACCACTAGGGCAGCTAGTCCGAAAAGGTTGACTTACAACCACACCATAAGGGTTGCTTGGCATGGTACAAGGTGGTCACTAGAACTAGTGAACAGCATATACCAGGCCAACTTCTCACATTGGTGAGCAGCGGTTGGATTTGAGCTTGCTGTGTTTTACCATTGTAATCTCTTGGTTACCAATTGAAAGATCACATAGGTACCTGTAGGTACATATAAAACAAGATTAGATATACTTAAGTTCTACTGAACTTAGTTGTTGTAGAGCAAAGGGAGTAGCACACCCTGACTACAACTACTAGATAGGTTTAGTAGGTAAACCCAAGTGTAGGTAGATTGCAACACATCCACCCACACTTAAGAGCAATGGCCGGGGCAGAGGGGTCCACTGTACCCATCTCTGTTGAGAGTGACCCCCAGAGGGCACCATCCAGCTTTGCTACCCTTAATCAGAATGAGCTCAGGCATTTGGCAACTCTTAGAGGCCTTAAACAGCCCAAGAACCCAAACTCTGCTGAGCTCAGAGAGCTCTTACAGAATGATGAGAATCAGAGAGCACTCAAGAAAGCTTCCCAGTTAGCCCCCTTAGGGACAGGAACAGGAGGCCCCCCTTCTAAAGATGCCACTGAAGTACCCCTTCCCAATAGTCACCCCTTAGATGGGATGCCTACCACAGAGGAAGAAAGTGATGGGGATACAGATGTGAGTGGGGATGAAGGGAGAACTAGCCCAGTGCCAAGTGTTATACTTGGCCCAGCTAAACTAAGGCTATTGGGGACTGACAGTGGGTTCACCCCATTGGATCTCCCCAGTGGACTTAACACAGGGCTTGGAAGGCAAAGGAATCGCTCAGGTGACTCCAATGCTTCCCATGGCTCTAGAGGCTCTCAAGGTCACTCCAGAAGGAGACTGACCACCCCTCAGAGGAGGGAACATGAGGCCAGAATGCAGGAAGCCCAGCTGAGGATCAGGAAGCAGGAGCTAGAAGTAGCCCTGATGGAAGAAAAACTGAGCAAGGCTAGGCAGCATAGAGAGAGTGGGTCTATACCCACTGGTGGCAGCAATGTCCCTAGGGACAAAGATAGGGTCTTTGACAATAGGAACCTGTCCAAGATTGTGCCCCCCTACAAAAGTGGGGATGACATCCACAAATGGATGACTGCTCTTGAGAGAGCCTGCAAAGTGCAGCAGGTTCCTGAAGACCAGTGGGCAGCAATCTTATGGCTCTCCTTTGAGGGGAGAGGCAGAGATAGACTCCTCACTGTTAGAGAAGAGGATGTCAGAAATTACAGAGTCCTGAAGAGTGTCCTAGTTGATGGGTTAGGCTTAACCACTGAACAGTACAGGTTAATGTTCAGAGACACCCAGAAGACACAGACTCAGGACTGGTCTGAATATGTGGAATGTGCCACTAAGGCTTTGGAGGGTTGGTTGCTGGGAAGTAAGGTGTCTGATTATACAGGATTGTACAATTTGATGATGAGAGAGCAGATTTTAAGTAATTGTCAAAACCAGCTTCTCCATCAACACCTGGTAGACTCAGATTTGACCTCTCCCCAAGAATTGGGAAAGAGGGCAGATAAATGGGTCAGGACCAGGATCAGGCCTAAAAACCAGGGTGGTGACCAAAAGAAAGATACCACCAAGCCTCAAGAGAAGGGTGGGGATAAAGAAAAAGAGAAACCGTCCTCAGGGCCCCAAAACTCCACACAGGGTGGTGGGTCCCAAGCTCCCTCCTCTACCACAGCTAAAAAGCCCTACTGCCATGAGTGTAAAACTCCTGGGCATTGGAAAACTGACAGCGGTTGCCCAAGGGCTAAAAACAAAACTGTTCCTCCAATTACTCCTGTCACACCACCTATTACTGTCAGCAGTAATCCCCCAGGTGGTGGGAGTGCCCCCAGAAATCTGGGTGGGTTTACTTGGGGAACACAGGGGGACCCTGGCTTAGCCAATTCCCCTACAGCAACCACTCTTGTCTGTGATGGTGGCATGGGGTTTGCCAACTTCACTGCCTGTCCCAACACTTTGGGTAGGTACAGACAGGAGCCCTACATCAATGGTACAAAAGCTGAGGCCTACAGAGACACTGGGGCTAGCATCACAATGGTGGCCCATTGGCTAGTTCCCTCTGAGCAGCTTTTGCCCGGTTTCTCCTACCAGGTGACTAACATTGATGGCAAACAGAACAGTCATCCCATGGCAGAGGTATGTCTCAGCTGGGGAGGGGTCACTGGCCCTAAAAGGGTAGCAGTGTCCCCAACCTTGCCTGTAGACTGCTTACTGGGGAATGACTTAGAACTCTCAGCTTGGGCTGGAGTTGAACAAGACACCCATTCTAAAATGGTAGGCCTTTCACAAAAGGGTAGGGGGGTTGTGCCATTCACAACCCCTGTCCAAATAGATTTCCTCCCTGAAAAGGTTGGAAGGGCAGTGGTAGCCACAGCCCAGGCACAGACAGACTTCCCTGTAGGGACTGGCAGAGCTGTGACAGTCACAGCTCAAACACAAACTGAGTGCCCCCCTGAAAAGGTTGGCAAGGCTGTAATGGTCTCAGCCTATACTCAGACTGACATAGGTGTAGTGAAGCCTGAAACAATGGATCACTCCACACAAACTGAGAGTAGTGGGGAGGAAGAAAAGTCTCCCTCTCCCCAGACATTAGGAAAAGGTCAGCCTCCTCAGGGATCTGACCTCACCCCTTGTGAAGGAACTGCCCCAGAGGTAGCCAGGCCTGGCCTGGCAGAGCCTCTGATGTCAGTGGCCCCTTCCAAGGTGGGATCCAGTCTGGTGCAGGTAGCCTGCCTCTCTCTACCCTGCCTCAGTCAGCCCAGGGCTGCAGAGGTCAGGGAGGCCAGTGGACCCCCAGAGGGCCCCTGTCCACAAGAACCCCCCCATCAAAAGAATGAGGATTGCCTGGCTAGTAGCCCTAGTCAGGTGATGGGTAAAAACATTCCTGAGGGATCTCCTTTACAGGTAGTTAGGGACCTCCCCCAGGGGGATTCTGTTGGGCACAGGCAAACATGGGACCTTAGGGCCCCAAACCTGACCTGTCCCTCCAGTAAGCCCACAAAAGGGACCCAGCCTCCAGCTTTAGGTAGCCAGAGGCTGACCCTGAGAGCACAGTGCAACTCAGTTAAAGAAAGAAAGGCATCCATGGTGGAGGATGATTGGAGGAAGCTGAGGCCTCACTTTGAGGACACTCACTTCAGTACTCCATCTCAACACCAGCCTTTTACTTTGCCAAGACACACCACAGGTAGAGATTCCCTATGGTGGAGACCCTCTGATACCCTTAGGGTGAGGGATTGCTTAGTGGACCATGAGACAGGGGGTAACCATGCCAGTGCTGGTTCCTCCTTATATGGCCACTTGGGCAATATAGGCTTACCTGGTCAAGGTCAGCCTTATCTCCCTTCGTTTGGGGGGGGGTTGTGTAGGAAGGTGGATATCTGACTATGGTTACCCCCAAATTTTTGCCTAGTGTCTAGCTGGTTTTTCGACTTAGTTGGCCTGAGATCCTGCCATTCAGGCTCTCAGGCTATCTGCTCTCTCTGTAAAATGGACTCCATGTACCCTAGGTACATACCCAATTGGTTGGATCACCCTGTCAGCCCCTGTACCAGTGTACACTAGGTACCCAGGGCATTGGTGTATCCAAGGCCTGCCAGGGGCTGAAGCATGTATTATGCCACCCCAGGCTTGGCCTAACAATCTGACACAACTGGCTGATCACTCAGCTGGGGTAAGTTGGTGTAATCACCTCTTACTTAGGTGTAGTATACCTATACCTAAACTTAGATGGGACACCTGGTAACCTATAAGTCACTCCTATGGCAGGCCTTAACAATCCTGAAGGCAGAGTGCTTGGTTCCATGTGAGATGGTGCTCTGGCATGAGCTGAGCCTGTCTGCAGTGGTCGGAACAACTTCCTTCTACTGTTTCCAGATATCGTCATACCATATACTCTTAAGTGCATTATGAACCTCGCGGTTAAATGCTATCTTTGGTTTGGCTTTATCAAAACATGTCGAGTAAGGTGTCATACGAATTGGAATACTAACCCCTCGCCAATTCTGGCGACGGGGTTAGCATTCCACCCTTCTAGAGGGACACGACATGTACAGTGCCTGAAACCCGGGTAAAATCAGACATAGCCTCAGCTCCACAAAATGGATGCTGCCACCACAGACACAAGTCTGCCCTCCTGCTGCTGGGAGTCCTTCCAGCTTGGGAGGTGTGGACAAAGGGTTTCCTGCCAGGGGAGGTGCATGCACCACCCCAGACAGGATTTTGTGTATTGGTCAGGTAGGGCTTGAAAGAAACCAGACATGCCTGTGGCTCACAAGGAGCCTCGGGGCATATGCCAGTTCAAACCGGTCCTGGGGCACACCAGTCCCGGGCCTGGGGCGAGCTGGACAAAGGATTGGGGGTGTAACCACCCCCCTTCCTGGTCCCACCCATAGGGAGGGACCTAGCAGGTAGTCCGGCCCCTAGAATCCGAATAAAGGTAGGAGCTGTGTCCTAAGACTTTAGACATCCTGGAATCAACTTGAAACTAAGAAGAAGACGGGAACTTCGACATTCTGCTGCACAGAAGACTGAAGAAAATCTCCCCTGTGGTCAGGGAGTGACCACCTTGCTAACGCAAGCACCATCCAGCGAATCACCGTCTGCTTTGCCGCCGCCTCCCGCCGGAGCCCGAGCCCAGAGACTGACAAGACCTGGACCTCCAGACCTCTCACCGCCCGATCCACAGTCCCTGAAAAGAGGAGACCCGTGGAGGCACCGAGACACGTGGAGCCAGCCATCTTGGAACGACTACGACAAGCTGACCAGTGCAACAACCGAGGCTCCCTCCAAGTTGTGCTTTGGGTCCTGAGAAGCCCAACCCTCGAGCAGCATCTGCACCAAAGGTGAGCCCTCCAGCATCTCCACGATCTGCGTGGGGCCCTTCTGCATTTTGACACTCGACGCGCCTAACCGGTTGCTGGCCCGCTGGCTAGTGGCCATCTTGGCGACGAAATCTACGACAAACACCGCTGGTCTGGTTGCTCCAGACTGGCCCTTGCTCCCCTCCAAAGGAGCAATCCCTCTGACCTTGCTGGTCAGAACCAACAGCTTAAACTCCTTGCCTACAACAATTGCTTTTGCCAAGGCTTGTTTGCTTCGATCAAGTCGCCGACACCGCCGACAGCGAGAGCCTGCGTGGGACAGCTCGTGACTCGACTCCTGGACGTCGTCGACCTTCAGGGACCACGTGGCTGCAGAGTCAAGCTACACCTTCCTTCCTGTTTGCACCCGACATCGCCTGGTACCCACCTGGTGCCACGCTGGTCACTGGCTAGTGACTGTGAACACTGTCCCCTCTGCTTACAGGTCTTCAACATCTCCGATCCACTCTTGGATCCACTGCATCTCTTCCCGACCGACCGCCTGCAGCACTTTTGTCTACAGGCCCCACGGAACAGATAGAAGAAACCCGACGCACTTCGAGGCCTATGCACCCGCTTCCTGTGGGTGAGGTAAAGCTGGTACTCCGGTGCCCATGTGTAGTAATACATCTCTAGTGCCTGTGTTCCAAATCTTAAGTTCCTAGTCAACCCGGAAGATCTCCTTTGCAGTAACTTTGTACTTTTTACGCACCCATTGAAACCTATGGGAGCACGCGTGTGACTATTTGCTCTGCACACGCCACCCGTGGACCTCCTGGTCACTAACTGACGTTAGCTCCTTGTAGGCCCAGCGATTCTAGAGGCCCTAGGCCTTTTCCCTTTTCTGTTCGTGGTACTTATACCACTATTTTAGTATATGGTTCGAGTGGCCACCAGGGCCTATCCATATAAAGTGCAACTTCTGTGTATTCTGTGATAATCTTGTTTGACGATTTGTGCTCCTGTGCTCATAAAGAGACTAGGGGTTACTTTGAGAAATAAATACATATATATTTTGAATATATATCTGTGTGGTGTCCTTTCATTGGTATAAAAGGGGGTTACTATTGGTAAAACAGCTTGCTTAACACGCATCACGAGTTTAGCCTCAAAGACTGCTTAGCCTACGCTACCACTAGGGCAGCTAGTCCGAAAAGGTTGACTTACAACCACACCATAAGGGTTGCTTGGCATGGTACAAGGTGGTCACTAGAACTAGTGAACAGCATATACCAGGCCAACTTCTCACAGGCTTTATCAAAACATGTCGAGTAAGGTGTCATACGAATTGGAATACTAACCCCTCGCCAATTCTGGCGACGGGGTTAGCATTCCACCCTTCTAGAGGGACACGACATGTACAGTGCCTGAAACCCGGGTAAAATCAGACATAGCCTCAGCTCCACAAAATGGATGCTGCCACCACAGACACAAGTCTGCCCTCCTGCTGCTGGGAGTCCTTCCAGCTTGGGAGGTGTGGACAAAGGGTTTCCTGCCAGGGGAGGTGCGTGCACCACCCCAGACAGGATTTTGTGTATTGGTCAGGTAGGGCTTGAAAGAAACCAGACATGCCTGTGGCTCACAAGGAGCCTCGGTGCATATGCCAGTTCAAACCGGTCCTGGGGCACACCAGTCCCGGGCCTGGGGCGAGCTGGACAAAGGATTGGGGGTGTAACCACCCCCCTTCCTGGTCCCACCCATAGGGAGGGACCTAGCAGGTAGTCCGGCCCCTAGAATCCGAATAAAGGTAGGAGCTGTGTCCTAAGACTTCAGACATCCTGGAATCAACTTGAAACTAAGAAGAAGACGGGAACTTCGACGCTCTGCCGCACAGAGGACTGAAGCCAATCTCCCCTGTGGTCAGGGAGTGACCACCTTGCTAACGCAAGCACCATCCAGCGAATCACCGTCTGCTTTGCCGCCGCCTCCCGCTGGAGCCCGAGCCCAGAGACTGACAAGACCTGGACCTCCAGACCTCTCACCGCCCGATCCACAGTCCCTGCAAAGAGGAGACCCGTGGAGGCACCGAGACACGTGGAGCCAGCCATCTTGAAACGACTACGACAAGCTGACCAGTGCAACAACCGAGGCTCCCTCCAAGTTGTGCTTTGGGTCCTGAGAAGCCCAACCCTCGAGCAGCATCTGCACCAAAGGTGAGCCCTCCAGCATCTCCACGATCTGCGTGGGGCCCTTCTGCATTTTGCCACTCGACGCGCCTAACCGGTTGCTGGCCCGCTGGCTAGTGGCCATCTTGGCGACGAAATCTACGACAAACACCGCTAGTCTGGTTGCTCCAGACTGGCCCTTGCTCCCCTCCAAAGGAGCGATCCCTCTGACCTTGCTGGTCAGAACCAACAGCTGATTTCCGAATCCTCCTTCAATTGCTTTTGCCAAGGCTTGTTTGCTTCGATCAAGTCGCCGACACCGCCGACAGCGAGAGCCTGCGTGGGACAGCTCGTGAGCCGACTCCTGGACGTCGTCAACCTTCAGGGACCACGTGGCTGCGGAGACAAGCTACCCCTCATCACCTGTTTGCACCCGACATCGCCTGGTACCCACCTGGTGCCACGCTGGTCACTGGCTAGTGACTGTGAACACTGTCCCCTCTGCTTACAGGTCTTCAACCTCTCCGATCCACCCTTGGATCCACCGCATCTCTACCGGACCGACCGCCTGCAGCATCTTTGTCCCAGGCTCAACGGAACAGATAGAAGAAACCCGACGCACTTTGAGGCCTATGCACCCGCTTCCTGTGGGTGAGGTAAAGCTGGTACTCCAGTGCCCATGTGTAGTAATACATCTCTAGTGCCTGTGTTCCAAATCTTAAGTTCCTAGTCAACCCGGAAGATCTCCTTTGCAGTAACTTTGTACTTTTTACGCACCCATTGAAACCTATGGGAGCACGCGTGTGACTATTTGCTCTGCACACGCCACCCGTGGACCTCCTGGTCACTAACTGACGTTAGCTCCTTGTAGGCCCAGCGATTCTAGAGGCCTTAGGCCTTTTCCCTTTTCTGTTCGTGGTACTTATACCACTATTTTAGTATATGGTTTGAGTGGCCACCAGGGCCTATCCATATAACGTGCAACTTCTGTGTATTCTGTGATAATCTTGTTTGACGATTTGTGCTCCTGTGCTCATAAAGAGACTAGGGGTTACTTTGAGAAATAAATACATATATATTTTGAATATATATCTGTGTGGTGTCCTTTCATTGGTATAAAAGGGGGTTGCATTTGGTAAAACAGCTGGCTTAACACGCATCACGAGTTTAGCCTCAAAGACTGCTTAGCCTACGCTACCACTAGGGCAGCTAGTCCGAAAAGGTTGACTTACAACCACACCATAAGGGTTGCTTGGCATGGTACAAGGTGATCACTTTAACTAGTGAGCATCATATACCAGGCCAACTTCTCACATTGGTGAGCAGCGGTTGGATTTGAGCTTGCTGTGTTTTACCATTGTAATCTCTTGGTTACCAATTGAAAGATCACATAGGTACCTGTAGGTACATATAAAACAAGATTAGATATACTTAAGTTCTACTGAACTTAGTTGTTGTAGAGCAAAGGGAGTAGCACACCCTGACTACAACTACTAGATAGGTTTAGTAGGTAAACCCAAGTGTAGGTAGATTGCAACACATCCACCCACACTTAAGAGCAATGGCCGGGGCAGAGGGGTCCACTGTACCCATCTCTGTTGAGAGTGACCCCCAGAGGGCACCATCCAGCTTTGCTACCCTTAATCAGAATGAGCTCAGGCATTTGGCAACTCTTAGAGGCCTTAAACAGCCCAAGAACCCAAACTCTGCTGAGCTCAGAGAGCTCTTACAGAATGATGAGAATCAGAGAGCACTCAAGAAAGCTTCCCAGTTAGCCCCCTTAGGGACAGGAACAGGAGGCCCCCCTTCTGAAGATGCCACTGAAGTACCCCTTCCCAATAGTCACCCCTTAGATGGGATGCCTACCACAGAGGATGAGAGTGAAAAGGATACTGACAGTAGTGAGGATGAAGGGAGAACTAGCCCAGTGCCAAGTGTTAAACTTGGCCCAGCTAAACCAAGGCTATTGGGGACTGACAGTGGGTTCAACCCACTGGATCTCCCCAGTGGACTTAACACAGGGCTGGGAAGGCAAAGGAATCGCTCAGGTGACTCCAATGCTTCCCATGGCTCTAGAGGCTCTCAAGGTCACTCCAGGAGAAGGATGACCACCCCTCAGAGGAGGGAACATGAGGCCAAGATGCAAGAAGCCCAGCTGAGGATCAGGAAGCAGGAGCTAGAAGTAGCCCTGATGGAAGAAAAACTGAGCAAGGCTAGGCAGCATAGAGAGAGTGGGTCTATACCCACTGGTGGCAGCAATGTCCCTAGGGACAAAGATAGGGTCTTTGACAATAGGAACCTGTCCAAGATTGTGCCCCCCTACAAAAGTGGGGATGACATCCACAAATGGATGACTGCTCTTGAGAGAGCCTGCAAAGTGCAGCAGGTTCCTGAAGACCAGTGGGCAGCAATCTTATGGCTCTCCTTTGAGGGGAGAGGCAGAGATAGACTCCTCACTGTTAGAGAAGAGGATGTCAGAAATTACAGAGTCCTGAAGAGTGTCCTAGTTGATGGGTTAGGCTTAACCACTGAACAGTACAGGTTAATGTTCAGAGACACCCAGAAGACACAGACTCAGGACTGGTCTGAATATGTGGAATGTGCCACTAAGGCTTTGGAGGGTTGGTTGCTGGGAAGTAAGGTGTCTGATTATACAGGATTGTACAATTTGATGATGAGAGAGCAGATTTTAAGTAATTGTCAAAACCAGCTTCTCCATCAACACCTGGTAGACTCAGATTTGACCTCTCCCCAAGAATTGGGAAAGAGGGCAGATAAATGGGTCAGGACCAGGATCAGGCCTAAAAACCAGGGTGGTGACCAAAAGAAAGATACCACCAAGCCTCAAGAGAAGGGTGGGGATAAAGAAAAAGAGAAACCGTCCTCAGGGCCCCAAAACTCCACACAGGGTGGTGGGTCCCAAGCTCCCTCCTCTACCACAGCTAAAAAGCCCTACTGCCATGAGTGTAAAACTCCTGGGCATTGGAAAACTGACAGCGGTTGCCCAAGGGCTAAAAACAAAACTGTTCCTCCAATTACTCCTGTCACACCACCTATTACTGTCAGCAGTAATCCCCCAGGTGGTGGGAGTGCCCCCAGAAATCTGGGTGGGTTTACTTGGGGAACACAGGGGGACCCTGGCTTAGCCAATTCCCCTACAGCAACCACTCTTGTCTGTGATGGTGGCATGGGGTTTGCCAACTTCACTGCCTGTCCCAACACTTTGGGTAGGTACAGACAGGAGCCCTACATCAATGGTACAAAAGCTGAGGCCTACAGAGACACTGGAGCTAGCATCACAATGGTGGCCCATTGGCTAGTTCCCTCTGAGCAGCTTTTGCCTGGTTTCTCCTACCAGGTGACCAACATTGATGGCAAACAGAACAGTCATCCCATGGCAGAGGTATGTCTCAGCTGGGGAGGTGTCACTGGCCCTAAAAGGGTGGCAGTGTCCCCAACCTTGCCTGTAGACTGCTTACTGGGGAATGACTTAGAACTCTCAGCTTGGGCTGGAGTTGAACAAGACACCCATTCTAAAATGGTAGGCCTTTCACAAAAGGGTAGTGGGGTTGTGCCATTCACAACCCCTGTCCAAATAGATTTCCTCCCTGGAAAGGTTGGAAGGGCAGTGGTAGCCACAGCCCAGGCACAGACAGACTTCCCTGTAGAGACTGGCAGAGCTGTGACAGTCACAGCTCAAACACAAACTGAGTGCCCCCCTGAAAAGGTTGGCAAGGCTGTAATGGTCTCAGCCTATACTCAGACTGACATAGGTGTAGTGAAGCCTGAAACTATGGATCACTCCACACAAACAGAGAGTAGTGGGGAGGAAGAAAAGTCTCCCTCTCCCCAGACATTAGGAAAAAGTCAGCCTCCTCAGGGAGCTGACCTCACCCCTTGTGAAGGAACTGCCCCAGAGGTAGCCAGGCCTGGCCTGGCAGAGCCTCTGATGTCAGTGGCCCCTTCCAAGGTGGGACCCAGTCTGGTGCAGGTAGCCTGCCTCTCTCTACCCTGCCTCAGTCAGCCCAGGGCTGCAGAGGTCAGGGAGGCCAGTGGACCCCAAGAGGGCCCCTGTCCACAAGAACCCCCCCATCAAAAGAATGAGGATTGCCTGGCTAGTAGCCCTAGTCAGGTGATGGGTAAAAACATTCCTGAGGGATCTCCTTTACAGGTAGTTAGGGACCTCCCCCAGAGGGATTCTGTTGGGCACAGGCAAACCTGGGACCTTAGGGCCCCAAACCTGACCTGTCCCTCCAGTAAGCCCACAAAAGGGACCCAGCCTCCAGCTTTAGGTAGCCAGAGGCTGACCCTGAGAGCACAGTGCAACTCAGTTAAGGAAAGAAAGGCATCCATGGTGGAGGGGGATTGGAGGAAGCTGAGGCCTCACTTTGAGGACACTCACTTCAGTACTCCATCTCAACACCAGCCTTTTACTTTGCCAAGACACACCAAAGGTAGAGATTCCCTATGGTGGAGACCCTCTGATACCCTTAGGGTGAGGGATTGCTTAGTGGACCATGAGACAGGGGGTAACCATGCCAGTGCTGGTTCCTCCTTATATGGCCACTTGGGCAATATAGGCTTACCTGGTCAAGGTCAGCCTTATCTCCCTTCGTTTGGGGGGGGGTTGTGTAGGAAGGTGGATACCTGACTATGGTTACCCCCAAATTTTTGCCTAGTGTCTAGCTGGTTTTTCGACTTAGTTGGCCTGAGATCCTGCTATTCAGGATCTCAGCCTGGCTGTTCTCTCTTTAAAATGGACTCCATGTACCCTAGGTACATACCCAATTGGTTGGATCACCCTGTCAGCCCCTGTACCAGTGTACACTAGGTACCCAGGGCATTGGTGTACCCAAGGCCTGCCAAGGGCTGAAGCATGTATTATGCCACCCCAGGCTTGGCCTAACAATCTGACACAACTGGCTGATCACTCAGCTGGGGTAAGTTGGTGTAATCACCTCTTACTTAGGTGTAGTATACCTATACCTAACCTTAAATGGGACACCTGGTAACCTATAAGTCACTCCTATGGCAGGCCTTAACAATCCTGAAGGCAGAGTGCTTGGTTCCATGTGAGATGGTGCTCTGGCATGAGCTGAGCCTGTCTGCAGTGGTCGGAACAACTTCCTTCTACTGTTTCCAGATATCGTCATACCATATACTCTTAAGTGCATTATGAACCTCGCGGTTAAATGCTATCTTTGGTTTGGCTTTATCAAAACATGTCGAGTAAGGTGTCATACGAATTGGAATACTAACCCCTCGCCAATTCTGGCGACGGGGTTAGCATTCCACCCTTCTAGAGGGACACGACATGTACAGTGCCTGAAACCCGGGTAAAATCAGACATAGCCTCAGCTCCACAAAATGGATGCTGCCACCACAGACACAAGTCTGCCCTCCTGCTGCTGGGAGTCCTTCCAGCTTGGGAGGTGTGGACAAAGGGTTTCCTGCCAGGGGAGGTGCGTGCACCACCCCAGACAGGATTTTGTGTATTGGTCAGGTAGGGCTTGAAAGAAACCAGACATGCCTGTGGCTCACAAGGAGCCTCGGTGCATATGCCAGTTCAAACCGGTCCTGGGGCACACCAGTCCCGGGCCTGGGGCGAGCTGGACAAAGGATTGGGGGTGTAACCACCCCCCTTCCTGGTCCCACCCATAGGGAGGGACCTAGCAGGTAGTCCGGCCCCTAGAATCCGAATAAAGGTAGGAGCTGTGTCCTAAGACTTCAGACATCCTGGAATCAACTTGAAACTAAGAAGAAGACGGGAACTTCGACGCTCTGCCGCACAGAGGACTGAAGCCAATCTCCCCTGTGGTCAGGGAGTGACCACCTTGCTAACGCAAGCACCATCCAGCGAATCACCGTCTGCTTTGCCGCCGCCTCCCGCCGGAGCCCGAGCCCAGAGACTGACAAGACCTGGACCTCCAGACCTCTCACCGCCCGATCCACAGTCCCTGCAAAGAGGAGACCCGTGGAGGCACCGAGACACGTGGAGCCAGCCATCTTGAAACGACTACGACAAGCTGACCAGTGCAACAACCGAGGCTCCCTCCAAGTTGTGCTTTGGGTCCTGAGAAGCCCAACCCTCGAGCAGCATCTGCACCAAAGGTGAGCCCTCCAGCATCTCCACGATCTGCGTGGGGCCCTTCTGCATTTTGCCACTCGACGCGCCTAACCGGTTGCTGGCCCGCTGGCTAGTGGCCATCTTGGCGACGAAATCTACGACAAACACCGCTGGTCTGGTTGCTCCAGACTGGCCCTTGCTCCCCTCCAAACGAGCGATCCCTCTGACCTTGCTGGTCAGAACCAACAGCTGATTTCCGAATCCTCCTTCAATTGCTTTTGCCAAGGCTTGTTTGCTTCGATCAAGTCGCCGACACCGCCGACAGCGAGAGCCTGCGTGGGACAGCTCGTGAGCCGACTCCTGGACGTCGTCAACCTTCAGGGACCACGTGGCTGCGGAGACAAGCTACCCCTCATCACCTGTTTGCACCCGACATCGCCTGGTACCCACCTGGTGCCACGCTGGTCACTGGCTAGTGACTGTGAACACTGTCCCCTCTGCTTACAGGTCTTCAACCTCTCCGATCCACCCTTGGATCCACCGCATCTCTACCGGACCGACCGCCTGCAGCATCTTTGTCCCAGGCTCAACGGAACAGATAGAAGAAACCCGACGCACTTTGAGGCCTATGCACCCGCTTCCTGTGGGTGAGGTAAAGCTGGTACTCCGGTGCCCATGTGTAGTAATACATCTCTAGTGCCTGTGTTCCAAATCTTAAGTTCCTAGTCAACCCGGAAGATCTCCTTTGCAGTAACTTTGTACTTTTTACGCACCCATTGAAACCTATGGGAGCACGCGTGTGACTATTTGCTCTGCACACGCCACCCGTGGACCTCCTGGTCACTAACTGACGTTAGCTCCTTGTAGGCCCAGCGATTCTAGAGGCCTTAGGCCTTTTCCCTTTTCTGTTCGTGGTACTTATACCACTATTTTAGTATATGGTTTGAGTGGCCACCAGGGCCTATCCATATAACGTGCAACTTCTGTGTATTCTGTGATAATCTTGTTTGACGATTTGTGCTCCTGTGCTCATAAAGAGACTAGGGGTTACTTTGAGAAATAAATACATATATATTTTGAATATATATCTGTGTGGTGTCCTTTCATTGGTATAAAAGGGGGTTGCATTTGGTAAAACAGCTGGCTTAACACGCATCACGAGTTTAGCCTCAAAGACTGCTTAGCCTACGCTACCACTAGGGCAGCTAGTCCGAAAAGGTTGACTTACAACCACACCATAAGGGTTGCTTGGCATGGTACAAGGTGATCACTTTAACTAGTGAGCATCATATACCAGGCCAACTTCTCACAATGCCAAGCAACCCTTATGGTGTGGTTGTAAGTCAACCTTTTCGGACTAGCTGCCCTAGTGGTAGCGTAGGCTAAGCAGTCTTTGAGGCTAAACTCGTGATGCGTGTTAAGCCAGCTGTTTTACCAAATGCAACCCCCTTTTATACCAATGAAAGGACACCACACAGATATATATTCAAAATATATATGTATTTATTTCTCAAAGTAACCCCTAGTCTCTTTATGAGCACAGGAGCACAAATCGTCAAACAAGATTATCACAGAATACACAGAAGTTGCACTTTATATGGATAGGCCCTGGTGGCCACTCGAACCATATACTAAAATAGTGGTATAAGTACCACGAACAGGAAAGGAAAAAGGCCTAGGGCCTCTAGAATCGCTGGGCCTACAAGGAGCTAACGTCAGTTAGTGACCAGGAGGTCCACGGGTGGCGTGTGCAGAGCAAATAGTCACACGCGTGCTCCCATAGGTTTCAATGGGTGCGTAAAAAGTACAAAGTTACTGCAAAAGGAATCTTCCGGATGACCTAGGAACTTAAGATTTGGAACACAGGCACTAGAGATGTAATACCACACTTGGGCACCGGAGTGCCAGCTTTACCTCACCCACAGGAAGCGGGTGCATAGGCCTCGAAGTGCGTCGGGTTTCTTCTATCTGTTCCGTGGGGCCTGTAGACAAAAGTGCTGCAGGCGGTCGGTCGGGAAGAGATGCAGTGGATCCAAGAGTGGATCGGAGATGTTGAAGACCTGTAAGCAGAGGGGACAGTGTTCACAGTCACTAGCCAGTGACCAGCGTGGCACCAGGTGGGTACCAGGCGATGTCGGGTGCAAACAGGAAGGAAGGTGTAGCTTGACTCTGCAGCCACGTGGTCCCTGAAGGTCGACGACGTCCAGGAGTCGAGTCACGAGCTGACCAACGCAGGCTCTCGCTGTCGGCGGTGTCGGCGACTTGATCGAAGCAAACAAGCCTTGGCAAAAGCAATTGTTATAGGCAAGGAGTTTAAGCTGATGGTTCTGACCAGCAAGGTCAGAGGAACTGCTCCTTTGGAGGGGAGCAAGGGCCAGTCTGGAGCAACCAGACCAGCGGTGTTTGTCGTAGATTTCGTCGCCAAGATGGCCACTAGCCAGCGGGCCAGCAACCGGTTAGGCGCGTCGAGTGGCAAAATGCAGAAGGGCCCCACGCAGATCGTGGAGATGCTGGAGGGCTCACCTTTGGTGCAGATGCTGCTCGAGGGTTGGGCTTCTCAGGACCCAAAGCACAACTTGGAGGGAGCCTCGGTTGTTGCACTGGTCAGCTTGTCGTAGTCGTTTCAAGATGGCTGGCTCCACGTGTCTCGGTGCCTCCACGGGTCTCCTCTTTGCAGGGACTGTGGATCGGGCGGTGAGAGGTCTGGAGGTCCAGGTCTTGTCAGTCTCTGGGCTCGGGCTCCGGCGGGAGGCGGCGGCAAAGCAGACGTTGATTCGCTGGATGGTGCTTGCGTTAGCAAGGTGGTCACTCCCTGACCACAGGGGAGATTTTCTTCAGTCTTCTGTGCAGCAGAATGTCGAAGTTCCCGTCTTCTTCTTAGTTTCAAGTTGATTCCAGGATGTCTGAAGTCTTAGGACACAGCTCCTACCTTTAAGCGGATTCTAGGGGCCGGACTACCTGCTAGGTCCCTCCCTATGGGTGGGACCAGGAAGGGGGGTGGTTACACCCCCAATCCTTTGTCCAGCTCGCCCCAGGCCCGGGACTGGTGTGCCCCAGGACCGGTTTGAACTGGCATATGCACCGAGGCTCCTTGTGAGCCACAGGCATGTCTGGTTTCTTTCAAGCCCTACCTGACCAATACACAAAATCCTGTCTGGGGTGGTGCACGCACCTCCCCTGGCAGGAAACCCTTTGTCCACACCTCCCAAGCTGGAAGGACTCCCAGCAGCAGGAGGGCAGACTTGTGTCTGTGGTGGCAGCATCCATTTTGTGGAGCTGAGGCTATGTCTGATTTTACCCGGGTTTCAGGTACTGTACATGTCGTGTCCCTCTAGAAGGGTGGAATGCTAACCCCGTCGCCAGAATTGGCGAGGGGTTAGTATTCCAATTCGTATGACACCTTACTCGACATGTTTTGATAAAGCCAAACCAAAGATAGCATTTAACCGCGAGGTTCATAATGCACTTAAGAGTATATGGTATGACGATATCTGGAAACAGTAGAAGGAAGTTGTTCCGACCACTGCAGACAGGCTCAGCTCATGCCAGAGCACCATCTCACATGGAACCAAGCACTCTGCCTTCAGGATTGTTAAGGCCTGCCATAGGAGTGACTTATAGGTTACCAGGTGTCCCATTTAAGTTTAGGTATAGGTATACTACACCTAAGTAAGAGGTGATTACACCAACTTACCCCAGCTGAGTGATCAGCCAGTTGTGTCAGATTGTTAGGCCAAGCCTGGGGTGGCATAATACATGCTTCAGCCCCTGGCAGGCCTTGGATACACCAATGCCCTGGGTACCTAGTGTACACTGGTACAGGGGCTGACAGGGTGATCCAACCAATTGGGTATGTACCTAGGGTACATGGAGTCCATTTTACAGAGAGAGCAGATAGCCTGAGAGCCTGAATGGCAGGATCTCAGGCCAACTAAGTCGAAAAACCAGCTAGACACTAGGCAAAAATTTGGGGGTAACCATAGTCAGATATCCACCTTCCTACACAACCCCCCCCCAAACGAAGGGAGATAAGGCTGACCTTGACCAGGTAAGCCTATATTGCCCAAGTGGCCATATAAGGAGGAACCAGCACTGGCATGGTTACCCCCTGTCTCATGGTCCACTAAGCAATCCCTCACCCTAAGGGTATCAGAGGGTCTCCACCATAGGGAATCTCTACCTGTGGTGTGTCTTGGCAAAGTAAAAGGCTGGTGTTGAGATGGAGTACTGAAGTGAGTGTCCTCAAAGTGAGGCCTCAGCTTCCTCCAATCATCCTCCACCATGGATGCCTTTCTTTCTTTAACTGAGTTGCACTGTGCTCTCAGGGTCAGCCTCTGGCTACCTAAAGCTGGAGGCTGGGTCCCTTTTGTGGGCTTACTGGAGGGACAGGTCAGGTTTGGGGCCCTAAGGTCCCATGTTTGCCTGTGCCCAACAGAATCCCCCTGGGGGAGGTCCCTAACTACCTGTAAAGGAGATCCCTCAGGAATGTTTTTACCCATCACCTGACTAGGGCTACTAGCCAGGCAATCCTCATTCTTTTGATGGGGGGGTTCTTGTGGACAGGGGCCCTCTGGGGGTCCACTGGCCTCCCTGACCTCTGCAGCCCTGGGCTGACTGAGGCAGGGTAGAGAGAGGCAGGCTACCTGCACCAGACTGGATCCCACCTTGGAAGGGGCCACTGACATCAGAGGCTCTGCCAGGCCAGGCCTGGCTACCTCTGGGGCAGTTCCTTCACAAGGGGTGAGGTCAGATCCCTGAGGAGGCTGACCTTTTCCTAATGTCTGGGGAGAGGGAGACTTTTCTTCCTCCCCACTACTCTCAGTTTGTGTGGAGTGATCCATTGTTTCAGGCTTCACTACACCTATGTCAGTCTGAGTATAGGCTGAGACCATTACAGCCTTGCCAACCTTTTCAGGGGGGCACTCAGTTTGTGTTTGAGCTGTGACTGTCACAGCTCTGCCAGTCCCTACAGGGAAGTCTGTCTGTGCCTGGGCTGTGGCTACCACTGCCCTTCCAACCTTTTCAGGGAGGAAATCTATTTGGACAGGGGTTGTGAATGGCACAACCCCCCTACCCTTTTGTGAAAGGCCTACCATTTTAGAATGGGTGTCTTGTTCAACTCCAGCCCAAGCTGAGAGTTCTAAGTCATTCCCCAGTAAGCAGTCTACAGGCAAGGTTGGGGACACTGCTACCCTTTTAGGGCCAGTGACCCCTCCCCAGCTGAGACATACCTCTGCCATGGGATGACTGTTCTGTTTGCCATCAATGTTAGTCACCTGGTAGGAGAAACCGGGCAAAAGCTGCTCAGAGGGAACTAGCCAATGGGCCACCATTGTGATGCTAGCCCCAGTGTCTCTGTAGGCCTCAGCTTTTGTACCATTGATGTAGGGCTCCTGTCTGTACCTACCCAAAGTGTTGGGACAGGCAGTGAAGTTGGCAAACCCCATGCCACCATCACAGACAAGAGTGGTTGCTGTAGGGGAATTGGCTAAGCCAGGGTCCCCCTGTGTTCCCCAAGTAAACCCACCCAGATTTCTGGGGGCACTCCCACCACCTGGGGGATTACTGCTGACAGTAATAGGTGGTGTGACAGGAGTAATTGGAGGAACAGTTTTGTTTTTAGCCCTTGGGCAACCGCTGTCAGTTTTCCAATGCCCAGGAGTTTTACACTCATGGCAGTAGGGCTTTTTAGCTGTGGTAGAGGAGGGAGCTTGGGACCCACCACCCTGTGTGGAGTTTTGGGGCCCTGAGGAAGATTTCTCTTTTGCTTTATCCCCACCCTTCTCTTGAGGTTTGGTGGTATCTTTCTTTTGGTCACCACCCTGATTCTTAGGCCTGATCCTGGTCCTGACCCATTTATCTGCCCTCTTTCCCAATTCTTGGGGAGAGGTCAAATCTGAGTCTACCAGGTGTTGATGGAGGAGCTGGTTTTGACAGTTACTTAAAATCTGTTCTCTCATCATCAAATTGTACAATCCTGTATAATCAGATACCTTACTTCCCAGCAACCAACCCTCCAAAGCCTTAGTGGCACATTCAACATATTCAGACCAGTCCTGAGTCTGTGTCTTCTGGGTGTCTCTGAACATTAACCTGTACTGTTCAGTGGTTAAGCCTAACCCATCAACTAGGACACTCTTCAGGACTCTGTAGTTTCTGACATCCTCCTCCCTAACAGTGAGGAGTCTGTCTCTGCCTCTTCCTTCAAAGGAGAGCCAGAGGATTGCTGCCCACTGGTCTTCAGGAACCTGCTGTACTTTGCAGGCTCTCTCAAGAGCAGTTATCCATTTGTGGATATCATCCCCACTTTTGTAGGGGGGCACAACCTTAGACAGGTTCCTATTATCAAAGACCCTATCTTTGTCCTTAGGGACAATGCTGCCACCAGTGGGTATAGACCCACTCTCTTTATGCTGTCTAGCCTTGCTAAGTTTCTCTTCCATCAGGGCTACTTCTAGCTCCTGCTTCCTGATCCTCAGCTGAGCCTCTTGCATCTTGGCCTCATGTTCCCTCCTCTGAGGGGTGGTCATCCTTCTCCTGGAGTGACCTTGAGAGCCTCTAGAGCCATGGGAAGCATTGGAGTCACCTGAGCGATTCCTTTGCCTTCCAAGCCCTGTGTTAAGTCCACTGGGGAGATCCAGTGGGTTGAACCCACTGTCAGTCCCCAATAGCCTTGGTTTAGCTGGGCCAAGTATAATACTTGGCACTGGGCTAGTTCTCCCTTCATCCTCACTACTGTCAGTATCCTTTTCACTCTCATCCTCTGTGGTAGGCATCCCATCTAAGGGGTGACTATTGGGAAGGGGTACTTCAGTGGCACCTTCAGAAGGGGGGCCTCCTGTTCCTGTCCCTAAGGGGGCTAACTGGGAAGCTTTCTTGAGTGCTCTCTGATTCTCATCATTCTGTAAGAGCTCTCTGAGCTCAGCAGAGTTTGGGTTCTTGGGCTGTTTAAGGCCTCTAAGAGTTGCCAAATGCCTGAGCTCATTCTGATTAAGGGTAGCAAAGCTGGATGGTGCCCTCTGGGGGTCACTCTCAACAGAGATGGGTACAGTGGACCCCTCTGCCCCGGCCATTGCTCTTAAGTGTGGGTGGATGTGTTGCAATCTACCTACACTTGGGTTTACCTACTAAACCTATCTAGTAGTTGTAGTCAGGGTGTGCTACTCCCTTTGCTCTACAACAACTAAGTTCAGTAGAACTTAAGTATATCTAATCTTGTTTTATATGTACCTACAGGTACCTATGTGATCTTTCAATTGGTAACCAAGAGATTACAATGGTAAAACACAGCAAGCTCAAATCCAACCGCTGCTCACCAATGTGAGAAGTTGGCCTGGTATATGATGCTCACTAGTTAAAGTGATCACCTTGTACCATGCCAAGCAACCCTTATGGTGTGGTTGTAAGTCAACCTTTTCGGACTAGCTGCCCTAGTGGTAGCGTAGGCTAAGCAGTCTTTGAGGCTAAACTCGTGATGCGTGTTAAGCCAGCTGTTTTACCAAATGCAACCCCCTTTTATACCAATGAAAGGACACCACACAGATATATATTCAAAATATATATGTATTTATTTCTCAAAGTAACCCCTAGTCTCTTTATGAGCACAGGAGCACAAATCGTCAAACAAGATTATCACAGAATACACAGAAGTTGCACTTTATATGGATAGGCCCTGGTGGCCACTCGAACCATATACTAAAATAGTGGTATAAGTACCACGAACAGGAAAGGGAAAAGGCCTAGGGCCTCTAGAATCGCTGGGCCTACAAGGAGCTAACGTCAGTTAGTGACCAGGAGGTCCACGGGTGGCGTGTGCAGAGCAAATAGTCACACGCGTGCTCCCATAGGTTTCAATGGGTGCGTAAAAAGTACAAAGTTACTGCAAAAGGAATCTTCCGGATGACCTAGGAACTTAAGATTTGGAACACAGGCACTAGAGATGTAATACCACACTTGGGCACCGGAGTGCCAGCTTTACCTCACCCACAGGAAGCGGGTGCATAGGCCTCGAAGTGCGTCGGGTTTCTTCTATCTGTTCCGTGGGGCCTGTAGACAAAAGTGCTGCAGGCGGTCGGTCGGGAAGAGATGCAGTGGATCCAAGAGTGGATCGGAGATGTTGAAGACCTGTAAGCAGAGGGGACAGTGTTCACAGTCACTAGCCAGTGACCAGCGTGGCACCAGGTGGGTACCAGGCGATGTCGGGTGCAAACAGGAAGGAAGGTGTAGCTTGACTCTGCAGCCACGTGGTCCCTGAAGGTCGACGACGTCCAGGAGTCGAGTCACGAGCTGTCCCACGCAGGCTCTCGCTGTCGGCGGTGTCGGCGACTTGATCGAAGCAAACAAGCCTTGGCAAAAGCAATTGTTATAGGCAAGGAGTTTAAGCTGATGGTTCTGACCAGCAAGGTCAGAGGAACTGCTCCTTTGGAGGGGAGCAAGGGCCAGTCTGGAGCAACCAGACCAGTGGTGTTTGTCGTAGATTTCGTCGCCAAGATGGCCACTAGCCAGCGGGCCAGCAACCGGTTAGGCGCGTCGAGTGGCAAAATGCAGAAGGGCCCCACGCAGATCGTGGAGATGCTGGAGGGCTCACCTTTGGTGCAGATGCTGCTCGAGGGTTGGGCTTCTCAGGACCCAAAGCACAACTTGGAGGGAGCCTCGGTTGTTGCACTGGTCAGCTTGTCGTAGTCGTTTCAAGATGGCTGGCTCCACGTGTCTCGGTGCCTCCACGGGTCTCCTCTTTGCAGGGACTGTGGATCGGGCGGTGAGAGGTCTGGAGGTCCAGGTCTTGTCAGTCTCTGGGCTCGGGCTCCGGCGGGAGGCGGCGGCAAAGCAGACGTTGATTCGCTGGATGGTGCTTGCGTTAGCAAGGTGGTCACTCCCTGACCACAGGGGAGATTTTCTTCAGTCTTCTGTGCAGCAGAATGTCGAAGTTCCCGTCTTCTTCTTAGTTTCAAGTTGATTCCAGGATGTCTGAAGTCTTAGGACACAGCTCCTACCTTTAAGCGGATTCTAGGGGCCGGACTACCTGCTAGGTCCCTCCCTATGGGTGGGACCAGGAAGGGGGGTGGTTACACCCCCAATCCTTTGTCCAGCTCGCCCCAGGCCCGGGACTGGTGTGCCCCAGGACCGGTTTGAACTGGCATATGCACCGAGGCTCCTTGTGAGCCACAGGCATGTCTGGTTTCTTTCAAGCCCTACCTGACCAATACACAAAATCCTGTCTGGGGTGGTGCACGCACCTCCCCTGGCAGGAAACCCTTTGTCCACACCTCCCAAGCTGGAAGGACTCCCAGCAGCAGGAGGGCAGACTTGTGTCTGTGGTGGCAGCATCCATTTTGTGGAGCTGAGGCTATGTCTGATTTTACCCGGGTTTCAGGTACTGTACATGTCGTGTCCCTCTAGAAGGGTGGAATGCTAACCCCGTCGCCAGAATTGGCGAGGGGTTAGTATTCCAATTCGTATGACACCTTACTCGACATGTTTTGATAAAGCCAAACCAAAGATAGCATTTAACCGCGAGGTTCATAATGCACTTAAGAGTATATGGTATGACGATATCTGGAAACAGTAGAAGGAAGTTGTTCCGACCACTGCAGACAGGCTCAGCTCATGCCAGAGCACCATCTCACATGGAACCAAGCACTCTGCCTTCAGGATTGTTAAGGCCTGCCATAGGAGTGACTTATAGGTTACCAGGTGTCCCATTTAAGTTTAGGTATAGGTATACTACACCTAAGTAAGAGGTGATTACACCAACTTACCCCAGCTGAGTGATCAGCCAGTTGTGTCAGATTGTTAGGCCAAGCCTGGGGTGGCATAATACATGCTTCAGCCCCTGGCAGGCCTTGGATACACCAATGCCCTGGGTACCTAGTGTACACTGGTACAGGGGCTGACAGGGTGATCCAACCAATTGGGTATGTACCTAGGGTACATGGAGTCCATTTTACAGAGAGAGCAGATAGCCTGAGAGCCTGAATGGCAGGATCTCAGGCCAACTAAGTCGAAAAACCAGCTAGACACTAGGCAAAAATTTGGGGGTAACCATAGTCAGATATCCACCTTCCTACAGACACTGACTGACTGACACTGACTGACTCTCTGACTGACTGACACTGACTGACACTGACTCTGACTGACACTGACTGACTGACACTGACTGACTGATTGACACTGACTGACAGACACTGACTGACTGACACTGACTGACAGACACTGACTGACTGACACTGACTGACTGACTCTACAACTGATGAACACTGACTGACACTGACTGACACTGACTCTGACTGACACTGACTGACAGACACTGACTGACTGACACTGACTGACTGACACTTACTGACTGACTCTCTGACTGACCGACACTGACTGACAGACACTGCCTGACTGACACTGACTGACAGACACTGACTGACTGACACTGACTGACTGACTCTCCGACTGACGCACACTGACTGACACTGACTGACACTGACTCTGACTGACACTGACTGACTGACACTGACTGACACTGACTGACTGACACTGACTGACTGACACTGACTGACCGACACTGACTGACACTGACTGACACTGACTGACACAGACTAACTGACTAACACTGATTGACACTCACTGACACTGACTGACTGAGACTGACTGACTGAGACTGACTGATACTGACTGACTGACACTGACTGACACTGACTGACTGACACCGACTGATACTGACTGACTGACTCACTGACTGACTGACACTGACTGACTGACTGACACTGACTGACTGACACTGACTGACACTGACTGACTGATACTGACTGACTTACACTGACTGACACTGACTGACACTGACTGACTGACACTGACTGATTGACACTGACTGACACTGGCTGACACTGGCTCACACTGACTGGCTGACAGTGACTGACACTGACTGACAGACACTGACTGACAGACACTGACTGACAGACACTGAGAGACACTGACTGACACTGACAGACACTGACTGACTGACACTGACTGATACTGACAGACACTGACTGACAGACACTGACAGACACTGACTGACAGACACTGACTGACTGACACTGGATGACTCTCTGACTGACTGACACTGACTGACACTGACTCTGACTGACACTGACTGACTGACACTGACTGACTGATTGACACTGACTGACAGACACTGACTGACTGACACTGACTGACAGACACTGACTGACTGACACTGACTGACTGACTCTACGACTGACGCACACTTACTGACACTGACTGACACTGACTCTGACTGACACTGACTGACTGACACTGACTGACTGACTCTACGACTGATGCACACTGACTGACACTGACTGACACTGACTCTGACTGCCACTGACTGATTGACACTGACTGACACTGACTGACTGACACTGACTGACTGACACTGACTGACCGACACTGACTGACTGACACTGGCTGACTGACACTGGCTGACACTGGCTGACACTGGCTGACACTGACTGACACTGACTGACTGACACTGACTGACACTGACTGACACTGACTGACTGACACTGACTGACTGACACTGACTGACTGACACTGGCAGACACTGACTGACACTGACTGACACTGACTGACTGACACTGACTGACTGACACTGACTGACACTGACTGACACTGACTGACTGACTGACACTGACTGACTGACACTGACACTGACTGACACTGACTGACTGATACTGACACTGACTGACACTGACTGACACTGACTGACTGTCACTGACACTGACTGACTGACACTAACTGACACTGACTGACTGACACTGACTGACTGACACTGACTGTCACTGACTGACACTGACTGACTGACTGACACTGACTGACACTGACTGACACTGACTGACTGACACTGACTGACTGACTCTGACTGACACTGACTCTGACTGACACTGACTGACACTGACTGACTGACACTGACTGACTGACACTGACTGACACTGACTGACACTGACTGACTGACACTGACTGACAATGACTGGCTGACATTGACTGACACTGACTCTCCGACTGACTGACACTGACTGACTGATACTGACTGACTGACACTGACTGACACTGACTGACACTGACTGACTGACACTGACTGACTGACTCTGACTGACACTGACTCTGACTGACACTGACTGACACTGACTGACTGACACTGACTGACTGAGACTGACTGAGACTGACTGACACTGACTGACTGACACTGACTGACACTGGCTGACACTGGCTCACACTGACTGGCTGACAGTGACTGACACTGACTGACAGACACTGACTGACAGACACTGACTGACAGACACTGAGAGACACTGACTGACACTGACAGACACTGACTGACTGACACTGACTGATACTGACAGACACTGACTGACAGACACTGACAGACACTGACTGACAGACACTGACTAACTGACACTGACTGACTCTCCGACTGACTGACACTGACTGACACTGACTCTAACTGACACTGACTGACTGACACTGACTGACTGATTGACACTGACTGACAGACACTGACTGACTGACACTGACTGACAGACACTGACTGACTGACACTGACTGACTGACTCTACGACTGACGCACACTGACTGACACTGACTGACACTGACTCTGACTGACACTGACTGACTGACACTGACTGACTGACTCTACGACTGACGCACACTGACTGACACTGACTGACACTGACTCTGACTGACACTGACTGATTGGCACTGACTGACACTGACTGACTGATACTGACTGACTGACACTGACTGACCGACACTGACTGACTGACACTGGCTGACTGACACTGGCTGACACTGGCTGACACTGGCTGACACTGACTGACACTGACTGACTGACACTGACTGACACTGACTGACACTGACTGACTGACACTGACTGACTGACACTGACTGACTGACACTGGCTGACACTGACTGACACTGCCTGACACTGACTGACTGAAACTGACTGACTGACACTGACTGACACTGACTGACACTGACTGACTGACTGACACTGACTGACTGACACTGACACTGACTGACACTGACTGACTGATACTGACACTGACTGACACTGACTGACACTGACTGACTGTCACTGACACTGACTGACTGACACTGACTGACACTGACTGACTGACACTGACTGACTGACACTGACTGACTGACACTGACTGTCACTGACTGACACTGACTGACTGACTGACACTGACTGACACTGACTGACACTGACTGACTGACACTGACTGACTGACTCTGACTGACACTGACTCTGACTGACACTGACTGACACTGACTGACTGACACTGACTGACTGACACTGACTGACACTGACTGACACTGACTGACTGACACTGACTGACACTGACTGTCTGACACTGACTGACACTGACTGACTGATTCTCCGACTGACTGACACTGACTGACTGATACTGACTGACTGACACTGACTGACACTGACTGACACTGACTGACACTGACTGACTGACACTGACTGACTGACTCTGACTGACACTGACTCTGACTGACACTGACTGACTGACACTGACTGACTGAGACTGACTGACACGGACTGACTGACACTGACTGACACTGACTGACTGACACTGACTGACACTGACTGACTGACTCTCCGACTGACTGACACTGACTGACTGATACTGACTGACTGACACTGACTGACACTGACTGACTGACACTGACTGACTGACACTGACTGACACTGACTGACACTGGCTGACACTGACTGGCTGACAGTGACTGACACTGACTGCCAGACACTGACTGACAGACACTGACTGACAGACACTGACTGACAGACACTGACAGACACCGACTGACACTGACAGACACTGACTGACAGACACTGACTGACACTGGCTGACACTGACTGACACTGACTGACTGACACTGACTGACACTGACTGACACTGACTGACTGACACTGACTGACTGACACTGACTGACTGACACTGACTGACACTGACTGACTGACACTGACACTGACTGACACTGACTGACTGACACTGACTGACACTGACTGACTGACACTGACTGACACTGACTGACTGACACTGACTGACACTGACTGACACTGACTAACTGACTAACACTGATTGACACTCACTGACACTGACTGACTGAGACTGACTGACTGAGACTGACTGATACTGATTGACTGACACTGACTGACACTGACTGACACTGACTGACTGACACCGACTGATACTGACTGACTGACACTGACTGACACTGACTGACACTGACTGGCTGACACTGACTGACTGACACTGACTGACTGACACTGACTGACACTGACTGACACTGACTGACTGACTGACACTGACTGACTGACACTGACACTGACTGACACTGACTGACTTATACTGACACTGACTGACACTGACTGACACTGACTGACTGTCACTGACTGACACTGACAGACACTGACTGACAGACACTGACTGACAGACACTGACTGACTGACACTGACTGACAGACACTGACTGACTGACACTGACTGACTGACTCTACGACTGATGAACACTGACTGACACTGACTGACACTGACTCTGACTGACACTGACTGACAGACACTGACTGACTGACACTGACTGACTGACACTTACTGACTGACTCTCTGACTGACTGACACTGACTGACAGACACTGCCTGACTGACACTGACTGACAGACACTGACTGACTGACACTGACTGACTGACTCTCCGACTGACGCACACTGACTGACACTGACTGACACTGACTCTGACTGACACTGACTGACTGACACTGACTGACACTGACTGACTGACACTGACTGACTGACACTGACTGACCGACACTGACTGACTGACACTGACTGACTGACACTGACTGATACTGACTGACTGACACTGACTGACACTGACTGACTGACACCGACTGATACTGACTGACTGACTCACTGACTGACTGACACTGACTGACTGACTGACACTGACTGACTGACACTGACTGACACTGACTGACTGATACTGACTGACTGACACTGACTGACACTGACTGACACTGACTGACTGACACTGACTGATTGACACTGACTGACACTGGCTGACACTGGCTCACACTGACTGGCTGACAGTGACTGACACTGACTGACAGACACTGACTGACAGACACTGACTGACAGACACTGAGAGACACTGACTGACACTGACAGACACTGACTAACTGACACTGACTGATACTGACAGACACTGACTGACAGACACTGACAGACACTGACTGACAGACACTGACTGACTGACACTGACTGACTCTCCGACTGACTGACACTGACTGACACTGACTCTGACTGACACTGACTGACTGACACTGACTGACTGATTGACACTGACTGACAGACACTGACTGACTGACACTGACTGACAGACACTGACTGACTGACACTGACTGACTGACTCTACGACTGACGCACACTGACTGACACTGACTGACACTGACTCTGACTGACACTGACTGACTGACACTGACTGACTGACTCTACGACTGACGCACACTGACTGACACTGACTGACACTGACTCTGACTGACACTGACTGATTGGCACTCACTGACACTGACTGACTGAAACTGACTGACTGACACTGACTGACCGACACTGACTGACTGACACTGGCTGACTGACACTGGCTGACACTGGCTGACACTGGCTGACACTGACTGACACTGACTGACTGACACTGACTGACACTGACTGACACTGACTGACTGACACTGACTGACTGACACTGACTGACTGACACTGGCTGACACTGACTGACACTGCCTGACACTGACTGACTGAAACTGACTGACTGACACTGACTGACACTGACTGACACTGACTGACTGACTGACACTGACTGACTGACACTGACACTGACTGACACTGACTGACTGATACTGACACTGACTGACACTGACTGACACTGACTGACTGTCACTGACACTGACTGACTGACACTGACTGACACTGACTGACTGACACTGACTGACTGACACTGACTGACTGACACTGACTGACTGACACTGACTGTCACTGACTGACACTGACTGACTGACTGACACTGACTGACACTGACTGACACTGACTGACTGACACTGACTGACTGACTCTGACTGACACTGACTCTGACTGACACTGACTGACACTGACTGACTGACACTGACTGACTGACACTGACTGACACTGACTGTCTGACACTGACTGACACTGACTGACTGATTCTCCAACTGACTGACTGATACTGACTGACTGATACTGACTGACTGACACTGACTGACACTGACTGACACTGACTGACTGACACTGACTGACTGACTCTGACTGACACTGACTCTGACTGACACTGACTGACTGACACTGACTGACTGAGACTGACTGACACTGACTGACACTGACTGACTGACACTGACTGACACTGACTGACTGACACTGACTGACACTGACTGACTGACTCTCCGACTGACTGACACTGACTAACTGATACTGACTGACTGACACTGACTGACACTGACTGACTGACACTGACTGACTGACACTGACTGACACTGACTGACACTGGCTGACACTGACTGGCTGACAGTGACTGACACTGACTGCCAGACACTGACTGACAGACACTGACTGACAGACACTGACTGACAGACACTGACAGACACTGACTGACACTGACAGACACTGACTGACAGACACTGACTGACACTGGCTGACACTGACTGACACTGACTGACTGACACTGACTGACACTGACTGACACTGACTGACTGACACTGACTGACTGACACTGACTGACTGACACTGACTGACACTGACTGACTGACACTGACACTGACTGACACTGACTGACTGACACTGACTGACACTGACTGACTGACACTGACTGACACTGACTGACTGACACTGACTGACACTGACTGACACTGACTAACTGACTAACACTGATTGACACTCACTGACACTGACTGACTGAGACTGACTGACTGAGACTGACTGATACTGACTGACTGACACTGACTGACACTGACTGACACTGACTGACTGACACCGACTGATACTGACTGACTGACACTGGCTGACAATGACTGACACTGACTGACACTGACTGGCTGACACTGACTGACTGACACTGACTGACTGACACTGACTGACACTGACTGACACTGACTGACTGACTGATACTGACTGACTGACACTGACACTGACTGACACTGACTGACTTATACTGACACTGACTGACACTGACTGACACTGACTGACTGTCACTGACTGACACTGACAGACACTGACTGACAGACACTGACTGACTGACACTGACTGACTGACACTGACTGACTGACTCTCTGACTGACTGACACTGACTGACAGACACTGCCTGACTGACACTGACTGACAGACACTGACTGATTGACACTGACTGACTGACTCTCCGACTGACGCACACTGACTGATGCTGACTGACACTGACTCTGACTGACACTGACTGACTGACACTGACTGACACTGACTGACTGACACTGACTGACTGACACTTACTGACTGACACTGACTGACTGACACTGGCTGACTGACACTGGCTGACACTGGCTGACAGTGACTGACATGACTGACTGACACTGACTGACACTGACTGACACTGACTGACTGACACTGACTGACTGATACTGACACTGACTGACACTGACTGACACTGACTGACTGTCACTGACACTGACTGACTGACACTGACTGACACTGACTGACTGACACTGACTGACTGACACTGACTGACTGACACTGACTGACTGACACTGACTGTCACTGACTGACACTGACTGACTGACTGACACTGACTGACACTGACTGACACTGACTGACCGACACTGACTGACTGACTCTGACTGACACTGACTCTGACTGACACTGACTGACACTGACTGACTGACACTGACTGACTGACACTGACTGACACTGACTGACACTGACTGACACTGACTGACTGACACTGACTGACACTGACTGTCTGACACTGACTGACACTGACTGACTGATTCTCCAACTGACTGACTGATACTGACTGACTGATACTGACTGACTGACACTGACTGACACTGACTGACACTGACTGACTGACACTGACTGACTGACTCTGACTGACACTGACTCTGACTGACACTGACTGACTGACACTGACTGACTGAGACTGACTGAGACTGACTGACACTGACTGACTGACACTGACTGACACTGACTGACTGACACTGACTGACACTGACTGACTGACTCTCTGACTGACTGACACTGACTAACTGATACTGACTGACTGACACTGACTGACACTGACTGACTGACACTGACTGACTGACACTGACTGACACTGACTGACACTGGCTGACACTGACTGGCTGACAGTGACTGACACTGACTGCCAGACACTGACTGCCAGACACTGACTGACAGACACTGACTGACAGACACTGACAGACACTGACTGACACTGACAGACACTGACTGACAGACACTGACTGACACTGGCTGACACTGACTGACACTGACTGACTGACACTGACTGACACTGACTGACACTGACTGACTGACACTGACTGACTGACACTGACTGACTGACACTGACTGACACTGACTGACTGACACTGACACTGACTGACACTGACTGACTGACACTGACTGACACTGACTGACTGACACTGACTGACACTGACTGACTGACACTGACTGACACTGACTGACACTGACTAACTGACTAACACTGATTGACACTCACTGACACTGACTGACTGAGACTGACTGACTGAGACTGACTGATACTGACTGACTGACACTGACTGACACTGACTGACACTGACTGACTGACACCAACTGATACTGACTGACTGACACTGGCTGACACTGACTGACACTGACTGACACTGACTGGCTGACACTGACTGACTGACACTGACTGACTGACACTGACTGACACTGACTGACACTGACTGACTGACTGACACTGACTGACTGACACTGACTGTAGGAGAGTAGGGTCTGCTATCCTATGGTCACCCCAAATTTTTGCTTTTTGCTTCACTGGTTTTTGACATATTGAGGCTGTGGGCCTGCCAATCAGACCCCCAGCCTGCTGTTCTCTCTACTAAATTAAAACTATGCACCCTAGGTGCATAACCAATTGGAAGTGGATCACCCTGTCAGCCCCTGTACCAGTGTACACTAGGTACCCAGGGCATTGGTGTACCCAAGGCCTGCCAAGGGCTGCAGCATGTACTATGCCACCCCAGGCTTGGCCTAACAATCTGACACAACTGGCTGATCACTCAGCTGGGGTAAGTTGGTGTAATCACCTCTTACTTAGGTGTAGTATACCTATACCTAACCTTAAATGGGACACCTGGTAACCTATAAGTCACTCCTATGGCAGGCCTGTAGGAAGGTGGATATCTGACTATGGTTACCCCCAAATTTTTGCCTAGTGTCTAGCTGGTTTTTCGACTTAGTTGGCCTGAGATCCTGCTATTCAGGATCTCAGCCTGGCTGTTCTCTCTTTAAAATGGACTCCATGTACCTTAGGTACATACCCAATTGGTTGGATCACCCTGTCAGCCCCTGTACCAGTGTACACTAGGTACCCAGGGCATTGGTGTACCCAAGGCCTGCCAAGGGCTGCAGCATGTATTATGCCACCCCAGGCTTGGCCTAACAATTTGACACAACTGGCTGATCACTCAGCTGGGGTAAGTTGGTGTAATCACCTCTTACTTAGGTGTAGTATACCTATACCTAACCTTAAATGGGACACCTGGTAACCTATAAGTCACTCCTATGGCAGGCCTTAACAATCCTGAAGGCAGAGTGCTTGGTTCCATGTGAGATGGTGCTCTGGCATGAGCTGAGCCTGTCTGCAGTGGTCGGAACAACTTCCTTCTACTGTTTCCAGATATCGTCATACCATATACTCTTAAGTGCATTATGAACCTCGCGGTTAAATGCTATCTTTGGTTTGGCTTTATCAAAACATGTCGAGTAAGGTGTCATACGAATTGGAATACTAACCCCTCGCCAATTCTGGCGACGGGGTTAGCATTCCACCCTTCTAGAGGGACACGACATGTACAGTACCTGAAACCCGGGTAAAATCAGACATAGCCTCAGCTCCACAAAATGGATGCTGCCACCACAGACACAAGTCTGCCCTCCTGCTGCTGGGAGTCCTTCCAGCTTGGGAGGTGTGGACAAAGGGTTTCCTGCCAGGGGAGGTGCATGCACCACCCCAGACAGGATTTTGTGTATTGGTCAGGTAGGGCTTGAAAGAAACCAGACATGCCTGTGGCTCACAAGGAGCCTCGGTGCATATGCCAGTTCAAACCGGTCCTGGGGCACACCAGTCCCGGGCCTGGGGCGAGCTGGACAAAGGATTGGGGGTGTAACCACCCCCCTTCCTGGTCCCACCCCTAGGGAGGGACCTAGCAGGTAGTCCGGCCCCTAGAATCCGAATAAAGGTAGGAGCTGTGTCCTAAGACTTCGGACATCCTGGAATCAACTTGAAACTAAGAAGAAGACGGGAACTTCGACATTCTGCTGCACAGAAGACTGAAGAAAATCTCCCCTGTGGTCAGGGAGTGACCACCTTGCTAACGCAAGCACCATCCAGCGAATCAACGTCTGCTTTGCCGCCGCCTCCCGCCGGAGCCCGAGCCCAGAGACTGACAAGACCTGGACCTCCAGACCTCTCACCGCCCGATCCACAGTCCCTGCAAAGAGGAGACCCGTGGAGGCACCGAGACACGTGGAGCCAGCCATCTTGGAACGACTACGACAAGCTGACAAGTGCAACAACCGAGGCTCCCTCCAAGTTGTGCTTTGGGTCCTGAGAAGCCCAACCCTCGAGCAGCATCTGCACCAAAGGTGAGCCCTCCAGCATCTCCACGATCTGCGTGGGGCCCTTCTGCATTTTGCCACTCGACGCGCCTAACCGGTTGCTGGCCCGCTGGCTAGTGGCCATCTTGGCGACGAAATCTACGACAAACACCGCTGGTCTGGTTGCTCCAGACTGGCCCTTGCTCCCCTCCAAAGGAGCAATCCATCTGACCTTGCTGGTCAGAACCAACAGCTGATTTCCGAATCCTCCTGCAATTGCTTTTGCCAAGGCTTGTTTGCTTCGATCAAGTCGCCGACACCGCCGACAGCGAGAGCCTGCGTGGGACAGCTCGTGAGCCGACTCCTGGACGTCGTCGACCTTCAGGGACCACGTGGCTGCGGAGACAAGCTACCCCTCATCACCTGTTTGCACCCGACATCGCCTGGTACCCACCTGGTGCCACGCTGGTCACTGGCTAGTGACTGTGAACACTGTCCCCTCTGCTTACAGGTCTTCAACATCTCCGATCCACTCTTGGATCCACTGCATCTCTCCCGGACCGACCGCCTGCAGCATCTTTGTCTTCAAGCTCCACGGAACAGATAGAAGAAACCCGACGCACTTTGAGGCCTATGCACCCGCTTCCTGTGGGTGAGGTAAAGCTGGTACTCCGGTGCCCATGTGTAGTAATACATCTCTAGTGCCTGTGTTCCAAATCTTAAGTTCCTAGGTCATCCGGAAGATTCCTTTTGCAGTAACTTTGTACTTTTTACGCACCCATTGAAACCTATGGGAGCCCGCGTGTGACTATTTGCTCTGCACACGCCACCCGTGGACCTCCTGGTCACTAACTGACGTTAGCTCCTTGTAGGCCCAGCGATTCTAGAGGCCCTAGGCCTTTTCCCTTTTCTGTTCGTGGTACTTATACCACTATTTTAGTATATGGTTCGAGTGGCCACCAGGGCCTATCCATATAAAGTGCAACTTCTGTGTATTCTGTTATAATCTTGTTTGACGATTTGTGCTCCTGTGCTCATAAAGAGACTAGGGGTTACTTTGAGAAATAAATACATATATATTTTGAATATATATCTGTGTGGTGTCCTTTCATTGGTATAAAAGGGGGTTGCATTTGGTAAAACAGCTGGCTTAACACGCTTCACGAGTTTAGCCTCAAAGACTGCTTAGCCTACGCTACCACTAGGGCAGCTAGTCCAAAAAGGTTGACTTACAACCACACCATAAGGGTTGCTTGGCATGGTACAAGGTGGTCACTAGAACTAGTGAACAGCATATACCAGGCCAACTTCTCACATTGGTGGCAGCGGTGGGATTTGAGCTTGCTGTGTTTTACCATTGTAATCTCTTGGTTACCAATTGAAAGATCACATAGGTACCTGTAGGTACATATAAAACAAGATTAGATATACATAAGTTCTACTGAACTTAGTTGTTGTAGAGCAAAGGGAGTAGCACACCCTGACTACAACTACTAGATAGGTTTAGTAGGTAAACCCAAGTGTAGGTAGATTGCAACACATCCACCCACACTTAAGAGCAATGGCCGGGGCAGAGGGGTCCACTGTACCCATCTCTGTTGAGAGTGACCCCCAGAGGGCACCATCCAGCTTTGCTACCCTTAATCAGAATGAGCTCAGGCATTTGGCAACTCTTAGAGGCCTTAAACAGCCCAAGAACCCAAACTCTGCTGAGCTCAGAGAGCTCTTACAGAATGATGAGAATCAGAGAGCACTCAAGAAAGCTTCCCAGTTAGCCCCCTTAGGGTCAGGAACAGGAGGCCCCCCTTCTGAAGATACTACAGAGGTACCCAGTTCCAATAGCCATCCCTTAGATGAGAACCATACTACAGGGGAGGAAAGAGATGGGGATACAGATGTGAGTGGGGATGAAGGGAGAACTAGCCCAGTGCCAAGTGTTATACTTGGCCCAGCTAAACTAAGGCTGTTGGGGACTGACAGTGGGTTCACCCCATTGGATCTCCCCAGTGGACTTAACACAGGGCTTGGAAGGCAAAGGAATCGCTCAGGTGACTCCAATGCTTCCCATGGCTCTAGAGGCTCTCAAGGTCACTCCAGAAGGAGACTGACCACCCCTCAGAGGAGGGAACATGAGGCCAGAATGCAGGAAGCCCAGCTGAGGATCAGGAAGCAGGAGCTAGAAGTAGCCCTGATGGAAGAAAAACTGAACAAGGCTAGGCAGCCTAGAGAGAGTGGGTCTATACCCACTGGTGGCAGCAATGTCCCTAGGGACAAAGATAGGGTCTTTGACAATAGGAACCTGTCCAAGATTGTGCCCCCCTACAAAAGTGGGGATGACATCCACAAATGGATGACTGCTCTTGAGAGAGCCTGCAAAGTGCAGCAGGTTCCTGAAGACCAGTGGGCAGCAATCTTATGGCTCTCCTTTGAGGGGAGAGGCAGAGATAGACTCCTCACTGTTAGAGAAGAGGATGTCAGAAATTACAGAGTCCTGAAGAGTGTCCTAGTTGATGGGTTAGGCTTAACCACTGAACAGTACAGGTTAATGTTCAGAGACACCCAGAAGACACAGACTCAGGACTGGTCTGAATATGTGGAATGTGCCACTAAGGCTTTGGAGGGTTGGTTGCTGGGAAGTAAGGTGTCTGATTATACAGGATTGTACAATTTGATGATGAGAGAGCAGATTTTAAGTAATTGTCAAAACCAGCTTCTCCATCAACACCTGGTAGACTCAGATTTGACCTCTCCCCAAGAATTGGGAAAGAGGGCAGATAAATGGGTCAGGACCAGGATCAGGCCTAAAAACCAGGGTGGTGACCAAAAGAAAGATACCACCAAGCCTCAAGAGAAGGGTGGGGATAAAGAAAAAGAGAAACCTTCCTCAGGGCCCCAAAACTCCACACAGGGTGGTGGGTCCCAAGCTCCCTCCTCTACCACAGCCAAAAAGCCCTACTGCCATGAGTGTAAAACTCCTGGGCATTGGAAAACTGACAGCGGTTGCCCAAGGGCTAAAAACAAAACTGTTCCTCCAATTACTCCTGTCACACCACCTATTACTGTCAGCAGTAATCCTCCAGGTGGTGGGAGTGCCCCCAGAAATCTGGGTGGGTTTACTTGGGGAACACAGGGGGACCCTGGCTTAGCCAATTCCCCTGCAGCAGATACTCTTGTCTGTGATGGTGGCATGGGGTTTGCCAACTTCACTGCCTGTCCCAACACTTTGGGTAGGTACAGACAGGAGCCCTACATCAATGGTACAAAAGCTGAGGCCTACAGAGACACTGGAGCTAGCATCACAATGGTGGCCCATTGGCTAGTTCCCTCTGAGCAGCTTTTGCCTGGTTTCTCCTACCAGGTGACCAACATTGATGGCAAACAGAACAGTCATCCCATGGCAGAGGTATGTCTCAGCTGGGGAGGTGTCACTGGCCCTAAAAGGGTGGCAGTGTCCCCAACCTTGCCTGTAGACTGCTTACTGGGGAATGACTTAGAACTCTCAGCTTGGGCTGGAGTTGAACAAGACACCCATTCTAAAATGGTAGGCCTGTCACAAAAGGGTAGGGGGGTTGTGCCATTCACAACCCCTGTCCAAATAGATTTCCTCCCTGAAAAGGTTGGAAGGGCAGTGGTAGCCACAG
This sequence comes from Triturus cristatus, assembly GCF_964204655.1. Taxonomy (NCBI): domain Eukaryota; kingdom Metazoa; phylum Chordata; class Amphibia; order Caudata; family Salamandridae; genus Triturus; species Triturus cristatus. Next base: position 869,965 of record NW_028188052.1, read on the forward strand.
CCCAGGCACAGACAGACTTCCCTGTAGAGACTGGCAGAGCTGTGACAGTCACAGCTCAAACACAAACTGAGTGCCCCCCTGAAAAGGTTGGCAAGGCTGTAATGGTCTCAGCCTATACTCAGACTGACATAGGTGTAGTGAAGCCTGAAACAATGGATCACTCCACACAAACTGAGAGTAGTGGGGAGGAAGAAAAGTCTCCCTCTCCCCAGACATTAGGAAAAGGTCAGCCTCCTCAGGGATCTGACCTCACCCCTTGTGAAGGAACTGCCCCAGAGGTAGCCAGGCCTGGCCTGGCAGAGCCTCTGATGTCAGTGGCCCCTTCCAAGGTGGGACCCAGTCTGGTGCAGGTAACCTGCCTCTCTCTACCCTGCCCCAGTCAGCCCAGGACTGCAGAGGTCAGGGAGGCCAGTGGACCCCCAGAGGGCCCCTGTCCACAAGAACCCCCCCATCAAAAGAATGAGGATTGCCTGGCTAGTAGCCCTAGTCAGGTGATGGGTAAAAACATTCCTGAGGGATCTCCTTTACAGGTAGTTAGGGACCTCCCCCAGAGGGATTCTGTTGGGCACAGGCAAACCTGGGACCTTAGGGCCCCAAACCTGACCTGTCCCTCCAGTAAGCCCACAAAAGGGACCCAGCCTCCAGCTTTAGGTAGCCAGAGGCTGACCCTGAGAGCACAGTGCAACTCAGTTAAGGAAAGAAAGGCATCCATGGTGAAGGATGATTGGAGGAAGCTGAGGCCTCACTTTGAGGACACTCACTTCAGTACTCCATCTCAACACCAGCCTTTTACTTTGCCAAGACACGCCAAAGGTAGAGATTCCCTATGGTGGAGACCCTCTGATACCCTTAGGGTGAGGGATTGCTTAGTGGACCATGAGACAGGGGGTAACCATGCCAGTGCTGGTTCCTCCTTATATGGCCACTTGGGCAATATAGGCTTACCTGGTCAAGGTCAGCCTTATCTCCCTTCGTTTGGGGGGGGGGTTGTGTAGGAAGGTGGATATCTGACTATGGTTACCCCCAAATTTTTGCCTAGTGTCTAGCTGGTTTTTCGACTTAGTTGGCCTGAGATCCTGCTATTCAGGATCTCAGCCTGGCTGTTCTCTCTTTAAAATGGACTCCATGTACCTTAGGTACATACCCAATTGGTTGGATCACCCTGTCAGCCCCTGTACCAGTGTACACTAGGTACCCAGGGCATTGGTGTACCCAAGGCCTGCCAAGGGCTGCAGCATGTATTATGCCACCCCAGGCTTGGCCTAACAATTTGACACAACTGGCTGATCACTCAGCTGGGGTAAGTTGGTGTAATCACCTCTTACTTAGGTGTAGTATACCTATACCTAACCTTAAATGGGACACCTGGTAACCTATAAGTCACTCCTATGGCAGGCCTTAACAATCCTGAAGGCAGAGTGCTTGGTTCCATGTGAGATGGTGCTCTGGCATGAGCTGAGCCTGTCTGCAGTGGTCGGAACAACTTCCTTCTACTGTTTCCAGATATCGTCATACCATATACTCTTAAGTGCATTATGAACCTCGCGGTTAAATGCTATCTTTGGTTTGGCTTTATCAAAACATGTCGAGTAAGGTGTCATACGAATTGGAATACTAACCCCTCGCCAATTCTGGCGACGGGGTTAGCATTCCACCCTTCTAGAGGGACACGACATGTACAGTACCTGAAACCCGGGTAAAATCAGACATAGCCTCAGCTCCACAAAATGGATGCTGCCACCACAGACACAAGTCTGCCCTCCTGCTGCTGGGAGTCCTTCCAGCTTGGGAGGTGTGGACAAAGGGTTTCCTGCCAGGGGAGGTGCATGCACCACCCCAGACAGGATTTTGTGTATTGGTCAGGTAGGGCTTGAAAGAAACCAGACATGCCTGTGGCTCACAAGGAGCCTCGGTGCATATGCCAGTTCAAACCGGTCCTGGGGCACACCAGTCCCGGGCCTGGGGCGAGCTGGACAAAGGATTGGGGGTGTAACCACCCCCCTTCCTGGTCCCACCCCTAGGGAGGGACCTAGCAGGTAGTCCGGCCCCTAGAATCCGAATAAAGGTAGGAGTTGTGTCCTAAGACTTCGGACATCCTGGAATCAACTTGAAACTAAGAAGAAGACGGGAACTTCGACATTCTGCTGCACAGAAGACTGAAGAAAATCTCCCCTGTGGTCAGGGAGTGACCACCTTGCTAACGCAAGCACCATCCAGCGAATCAACGTCTGCTTTGCCGCCGCCTCCCGCCGGAGCCCGAGCCCAGAGACTGACAAGACCTGGACCTCCAGACCTCTCACCGCCCGATCCACAGTCCCTGCAAAGAGGAGACCCGTGGAGGCACCGAGACACGTGGAGCCAGCCATCTTGGAACGACTACGACAAGCTGACAAGTGCAACAACCGAGGCTCCCTCCAAGTTGTGCTTTGGGTCCTGAGAAGCCCAACCCTCGAGCAGCATCTGCACCAAAGGTGAGCCCTCCAGCATCTCCACGATCTGCGTGGGGCCCTTCTGCATTTTGCCACTCGACGCGCCTAACCGGTTGCTGGCCCGCTGGCTAGTGGCCATCTTGGCGACGAAATCTACGACAAACACCGCTGGTCTGGTTGCTCCAGACTGGCCCTTGCTCCCCTCCAAAGGAGCAATCCATCTGACCTTGCTGGTCAGAACCAACAGCTGATTTCCGAATCCTCCTGCAATTGCTTTTGCCAAGGCTTGTTTGCTTCGATCAAGTCGCCGACACCGCCGACAGCGAGAGCCTGCGTGGGACAGCTCGTGAGCCGACTCCTGGACGTCGTCGACCTTCAGGGACCACGTGGCTGCGGAGACAAGCTACCCCTCATCACCTGTTTGCACCCGACATCGCCTGGTACCCACCTGGTGCCACGCTGGTCACTGGCTAGTGACTGTGAACACTGTCCCCTCTGCTTACAGGTCTTCAACATCTCCGATCCACTCTTGGATCCACTGCATCTCTCCCGGACCGACCGCCTGCAGCATCTTTGTCTTCAAGCTCCACGGAACAGATAGAAGAAACCCGACGCACTTTGAGGCCTATGCACCCGCTTCCTGTGGGTGAGGTAAAGCTGGTACTCCGGTGCCCATGTGTAGTAATACATCTCTAGTGCCTGTGTTCCAAATCTTAAGTTCCTAGGTCATCCGGAAGATTCCTTTTGCAGTAACTTTGTACTTTTTACGCACCCATTGAAACCTATGGGAGCCCGCGTGTGACTATTTGCTCTGCACACGCCACCCGTGGACCTCCTGGTCACTAACTGACTGTAGGAAGGTGGATATCTGACTATGGTTACCCCCAAATTTTTGCCTAGTGTCTAGCTGGTTTTTCGACTTAGTTGGCCTGAGATCCTGCCATTCAGGCTCTCAGGCTATCTGCTCTCTCTGTAAAATGGACTCCATGTACCCTAGGTACATACCCAATTGGTTGGATCACCCTGTCAGCCCCTGTACCAGTGTACACTAGGTACCCAGGGCATTGGTGTACCCAAGGCCTGCCAAGGGCTGCAGCATGTATTATGCCACCCCAGGCTTGGCCTAACAATTTGACACAACTGGCTGATCACTCAGCTGGGGTAAGTTGGTGTAATCACCTCTTACTTAGGTGTAGTATACCTATACCTAACCTTAAATGGGACACCTGGTAACCTATAAGTCACTCCTATGGCAGGCCTTAACAATCCTGAAGGCAGAGTGCTTGGTTCCATGTGAGATGGTGCTCTGGCATGAGCTGAGCCTGTCTGCAGTGGTCGGAACAACTTCCTTCTACTGTTTCCAGATATCGTCATACCATATACTCTTAAGTGCATTATGAACCTCGCGGTTAAATGCTAACTTTGGTTTGGCTTTATCAAAACATGTCGAGTAAGGTGTCATACGAATTGGAATACTAACCCCTCGCCAATTCTGGCGACGGGGTTAGCATTCCACCCTTCTAGAGGGACACGACATGTACAGTACCTGAAACCCGGGTAAAATCAGACATAGCCTCAGCTCCACAAAATGGATGCTGCCACCACAGACACAAGTCTGCCCTCCTGCTGCTGGGAGTCCTTCCAGCTTGGGAGGTGTGGACAAAGGGTTTCCTGCCAGGGGAGGTGCGTGCACCACCCCAGACAGGATTTTGTGTATTGGTCAGGTAGGGCTTGAAAGAAACCAGACATGCCTGTGGCTCACAAGGAGCCTCGGTGCATATGCCAGTTCAAACCGGTCCTGGGGCACACCAGTCCCGGGCCTGGGGCGAGCTGGACAAAGGATTGGGGGTGTAACCACCCCCCTTCCTGGTCCCACCCTTAGGGAGGGACCTAGCAGGTAGTCCGGCCCCTAGAATCCGAATAAAGGTAGGAGCTGTGTCCTAAGACTTCAGACATCCTGGAATCAACTTGAAACTAAGAAGAAGACGGGAACTTCGACGCTCTGCCGCACAGAGGACTGAAGCCAATCTCCCCTGTGGTCAGGGAGTGACCACCTTGCTAACGCAAGCACCATCCAGCAAATCAACGTCTGCTTTGCCGCCGCCTCCCGCCGGAGCCCGAGCCCAGAGACTGACAAGACCTGGACCTCCAGACCTCTCACCGCCCGATCCACAGTCCCTGAAAAGAGGAGACCCGTGGAGGCACCGAGACACGTGGAGCCAGCCATCTTGGAACGACTACGACAAGCTGACCAGTGCAACAACCGAGGCTCCCTCCAAGTTGTGCTTTGGGTCCTGAGAAGCCCAACCCTCGAGCAGCATCTGCACCAAAGGTGAGCCCTCCAGCATCTCCACGATCTGCGTGGGGCCCTTCTGCATTTTGCCACTCGACGCGCCTAACCGGTTGCTGGCCCGCTGGCTAGTGGCCATCTTGGCGACGAAATCTACGACAAACACCGCTGGTCTGGTTGCTCCAGACTGGCCCTTGCTCCCCTCCAAAGGAGCAATCCCTCTGACCTTGCTGGTCAGAACCAACAGCTGATTTCCGATTCCTCCTACAATTGCTTTTGCCAAGGCTTGTTTGCTTCGATCAAGTCGCCGACACCGCCGACAGCGAGAGCCTGCGTGGGACAGCTCGTGAGCCGACTCCTGGACGTCGTCGACCTTCAGGGACCACGTGGCTGCGGAGACAAGCTACCCCTCATCACCTGTTTGCACCCGACATCGCCTGGTACCCACCTGGTGCCACGCTGGTCACTGGCTAGTGACTGTGAACACTGTCCCCTCTGCTTACAGGTCTTCAACATCTCCGATCCACTCTTGGATCCACTGCATCTCTTCCCGACCGACCGCCTGCAGCATCTTTGTCCCAGGCTCAACGGAACAGATAGAAGAAACCCGACGCACTTTGAGGTCTATGCACCCGCTTCCTGTGGGTGAGGTAAAGCTGGCACTCCGGTGCCCATGTGTAGTAATACATCTCTAGTGCCTGTGTTCCAAATCTTAAGTTCCTAGGTCATCCGGAAGATTCCTTTTGCAGTAACTTTGTACTTTTTACGCACCCATTGAAACCTATGGGAGCCCGCGTGTGACTATTTGCTCTGCACACGCCACCCGTGGACCTCCTGGTCACTAACTGACGTTAGCTCCTTGTAGGCCCAGCGATTCTAGAGGCCCTAGGCCTTTTCCCTTTTCTGTTCGTGGTACTTATACCACTATTTTAGTATATGGTTCGAGTGGCCACCAGGGCCTATCCATATAAAGTGCAACTTCTGTGTATTCTGTGATAATCTTGTTTGACGATTTGTGCTCCTGTGCTCATAAAGAGACTAGGGGTTACTTTGAGAAATAAATACATATATATTTTGAATATATATCTGTGTGGTGTCCTTTCATTGGTATAAAAGGGGGTTACTATTGGTAAAACAGCTTGCTTAACACGCATCACGAGTTTAGCCTCAAAGACTGCTTAGCCTACGCTACCACTAGGGCAGCTAGTCCGAAAAGGTTGACTTACAACCACACCATAAGGGTTGCTTGGCATGGTACAAGGTGGTCACTAGAACTAGTGAACAGCATATACCAGGCCAACTTCTCACATTGGTGAGCAGCGGTTGGATTTGAGCTTGCTGTGTTTTACCATTGTAATCTCTTGGTTACCAATTGAAAGATCACATAGGTACCTGTAGGTACATATAAAACAAGATTAGATATACATAAGTTCTACTGAACTTAGTTGTTGTAGAGCAAAGGGAGTAGCACACCCTGACTACAACTACTAGATAGGTTTAGTAGGTAAACCCAAGTGTAGGTAGATTGCAACACATCCACCCACACTTAAGAGCAATGGCCGGGGCAGAGGGGTCCACTGTACCCATCTCTGTTGAGAGTGACCCCCAGAGGGCACCATCCAGCTTTGCTACCCTTAATCAGAATGAGCTCAGGCATTTGGCAACTCTTAGAGGCCTTAAACAGCCCAAGAACCCAAACTCTGCTGAGCTCAGAGAGCTCTTACAGAATGATGAGAATCAGAGAGCACTCAAGAAAGCTTCCCAGTTAGCCCCCTTAGGGACAGGAACAGGAGGCCCCCCTTCTAAAGATGCCACTGAAGTACCCCTTCCCAATAGTCACCCCTTAGATGGGATGCCTACCACAGAGGATGAGAGTGAAAAGGATACTGACAGTAGTGAGGATGAAGGGAGAACTAGCCCAGTGCCAAGTATTATACTTGGCCCAGCTAAACCAAGGCTATTGGGGACTGACAGTGGGTTCAACCCACTGGATCTCCCCAGTGGACTTAACACAGGGCTTGGAAGGCAAAGGAATCGCTCAGGTGACTCCAATGCTTCCCATGGCTCTAGAGGCTCTCAAGGTCACTCCAGGAGAAGGATGACCACCCCTCAGAGGAGGGAACATGAGGCCAAGATGCAAGAGGCTCAGCTGAGGATCAGGAAGCAGGAGCTAGAAGTAGCCCTGATGGAAGAGAAACTTAGCAAGGCTAGACAGCATAAAGAGAGTGGGTCTATACCCACTGGTGGCAGCATTGTCCCTAAGGACAAAGATAGGGTCTTTGACAATAGGAACCTGTCTAAGGTTGTGCCCCCCTACAAAAGTGGGGATGACATCCACAAATGGATAACTGCTCTTGAGAGAGCCTGCAAAGTACAGCAGGTTCCTGAAGACCAGTGGGCAGCAATCCTCTGGCTCTCCTTTGAAGGGAGAGGCAGAGATAGACTCCTCACTGTTAGAGAAGAGGATGTCAGAAATTACAGAGTCCTGAAGAGTGTCCTAGTTGATGGGTTAGGCTTAACCACTGAACAGTACAGGTTAATGTTCAGAGACACCCAGAAGACACAGACTCAGGACTGGTCTGAATATGTGGAATGTGCCACTAAGGCTTTGGAGGGTTGGTTGCTGGGAAGTAAGGTGTCTGATTATACAGGATTGTACAATTTGATGATGAGAGAGCAGATTTTAAGTAATTGTCAAAACCAGCTTCTCCATCAACACCTGGTAGACTCAGATTTGACCTCTCCCCAAGAATTGGGAAAGAGGGCAGATAAATGGGTCAGGACCAGGATCAGGCCTAAAAACCAGGGTGGTGACCAAAAGAAAGATACCACCAAGCCTCAAGAGAAGGGTGGGGATAAAGAAAAAGAGAAACCTTCCTCAGGGCCCCAAAACTCCACACAGGGTGGTGGGTCCCAAGCTCCCTCCTCTACCACAGCTAAAAAGCCCTACTGCCATGAGTGTAAAACTCCTGGGCATTGGAAAACTGACAGCGGTTGCCCAAGGGCTAAAAACAAAACTGTTCCTCCAATTACTCCTGTCACACCACCTATTACTGTCAGCAGTAATCCCCCAGGTGGTGGGAGTGCCCCCAGAAATCTGGGTGGGTTTACTTGGGGAACACAGGGGGACCCTGGCTTAGCCAATTCCCCTACAGCAACCACTCTTGTCTGTGATGGTGGCATGGGGTTTGCCAACTTCACTGCCTGTCCCAACACTTTGGGTAGGTACAGACAGGAGCCCTACATCAATGGTACAAAAGCTGAGGCCTACAGAGACACTGGGGCTAGCATCACAATGGTGGCCCATTGGCTAGTTCCCTCTGAGCAGCTTTTGCCCGGTTTCTCCTACCAGGTGACTAACATTGATGGCAAACAGAACAGTCATCCCATGGCAGAGGTATGTCTCAGCTGGGGAGGGGTCACTGGCCCTAAAAGGGTAGCAGTGTCCCCAACCTTGCCTGTAGACTGCTTACTGGGGAATGACTTAGAACTCTCAGCTTGGGCTGGAGTTGAACAAGACACCCATTCTAAAATGGTAGGCCTTTCACAAAAGGGTAGGGGGGTTGTGCCATTCACAACCCCTGTCCAAATAGATTTCCTCCCTGAAAAGGTTGGAAGGGCAGTGGTAGCCACAGCCCAGGCACAGACAGACTTCCCTGTAGGGACTGGCAGAGCTGTGACAGTCACAGCTCAAACACAAACTGAGTGCCCCCCTGAAAAGGTTGGCAAGGCTGTAATGGTCTCAGCCTATACTCAGACTGACATAGGTGTAGTGAAGCCTGAAACAATGGATCACTCCACACAAACTGAGAGTAGTGGGGAGGAAGAAAAGTCTCCCTCTCCCCAGACATTAGGAAAAGGTCAGCCTCCTCAGGGATCTGACCTCACCCCTTGTGAAGGAACTGCCCCAGAGGTAGCCAGGCCTGGCCTGGCAGAGCCTCTGATGTCAGTGGCCCCTTCCAAGGTGGGATCCAGTCTGGTGCAGGTAGCCTGCCTCTCTCTACCCTGCCTCAGTCAGCCCAGGGCTGCAGAGGTCAGGGAGGCCAGTGGACCCCCAGAGGGCCCCTGTCCACAAGAACCCCCCCATCAAAAGAATGAGGATTGCCTGGCTAGTAGCCCTAGTCAGGTGATGGGTAAAAACATTCCTGAGGGATCTCCTTTACAGGTAGTTAGGGACCTCCCCCAGGGGGATTCTGTTGGGCACAGGCAAACATGGGACCTTAGGGCCCCAAACCTGACCTGTCCCTCCAGTAAGCCCACAAAAGGGACCCAGCCTCCAGCTTTAGGTAGCCAGAGGCTGACCCTGAGAGCACAGTGCAACTCAGTTAAAGAAAGAAAGGCATCCATGGTGGAGGATGATTGGAGGAAGCTGAGGCCTCACTTTGAGGACACTCACTTCAGTACTCCATCTCAACACCAGCCTTTTACTTTGCCAAGACACACCACAGGTAGAGATTCCCTATGGTGGAGACCCTCTGATACCCTTAGGGTGAGGGATTGCTTAGTGGACCATGAGACAGGGGGTAACCATGCCAGTGCTGGTTCCTCCTTATATGGCCACTTGGGCAATATAGGCTTACCTGGTCAAGGTCAGCCTTATCTCCCTTCGTTTGGGGGGGGGTTGTGTAGGAAGGTGGATATCTGACTATGGTTACCCCCAAATTTTTGCCTAGTGTCTAGCTGGTTTTTCGACTTAGTTGGCCTGAGATCCTGCCATTCAGGCTCTCAGGCTATCTGCTCTCTCTGTAAAATGGACTCCATGTACCCTAGGTACATACCCAATTGGTTGGATCACCCTGTCAGCCCCTGTACCAGTGTACACTAGGTACCCAGGGCATTGGTGTACCCAAGGCCTGCCAAGGGCTGCAGCATGTATTATGCCACCCCAGGCTTGGCCTAACAATTTGACACAACTGGCTGATCACTCAGCTGGGGTAAGTTGGTGTAATCACCTCTTACTTAGGTGTAGTATACCTATACCTAACCTTAAATGGGACACCTGGTAACCTATAAGTCACTCCTATGGCAGGCCTTAACAATCCTGAAGGCAGAGTGCTTGGTTCCATGTGAGATGGTGCTCTGGCATGAGCTGAGCCTGTCTGCAGTGGTCGGAACAACTTCCTTCTACTGTTTCCAGATATCGTCATACCATATACTCTTAAGTGCATTATGAACCTCGCGGTTAAATGCTAACTTTGGTTTGGCTTTATCAAAACATGTCGAGTAAGGTGTCATACGAATTGGAATACTAACCCCTCGCCAATTCTGGCGACGGGGTTAGCATTCCACCCTTCTAGAGGGACACGACATGTACAGTACCTGAAACCCGGGTAAAATCAGACATAGCCTCAGCTCCACAAAATGGATGCTGCCACCACAGACACAAGTCTGCCCTCCTGCTGCTGGGAGTCCTTCCAGCTTGGGAGGTGTGGACAAAGGGTTTCCTGCCAGGGGAGGTGCGTGCACCACCCCAGACAGGATTTTGTGTATTGGTCAGGTAGGGCTTGAAAGAAACCAGACATGCCTGTGGCTCACAAGGAGCCTCGGTGCATATGCCAGTTCAAACCGGTCCTGGGGCACACCAGTCCCGGGCCTGGGGCGAGCTGGACAAAGGATTGGGGGTGTAACCACCCCCCTTCCTGGTCCCACCCTTAGGGAGGGACCTAGCAGGTAGTCCGGCCCCTAGAATCCGAATAAAGGTAGGAGCTGTGTCCTAAGACTTCAGACATCCTGGAATCAACTTGAAACTAAGAAGAAGACGGGAACTTCGACGCTCTGCCGCACAGAGGACTGAAGCCAATCTCCCCTGTGGTCAGGGAGTGACCACCTTGCTAACGCAAGCACCATCCAGCAAATCAACGTCTGCTTTGCCGCCGCCTCCCGCCGGAGCCCGAGCCCAGAGACTGACAAGACCTGGACCTCCAGACCTCTCACCGCCCGATCCACAGTCCCTGAAAAGAGGAGACCCGTGGAGGCACCGAGACACGTGGAGCCAGCCATCTTGGAACGACTACGACAAGCTGACCAGTGCAACAACCGAGGCTCCCTCCAAGTTGTGCTTTGGGTCCTGAGAAGCCCAACCCTCGAGCAGCATCTGCACCAAAGGTGAGCCCTCCAGCATCTCCACGATCTGCGTGGGGCCCTTCTGCATTTTGCCACTCGACGCGCCTAACCGGTTGCTGGCCCGCTGGCTAGTGGCCATCTTGGCGACGAAATCTACGACAAACACCGCTGGTCTGGTTGCTCCAGACTGGCCCTTGCTCCCCTCCAAAGGAGCAATCCCTCTGACCTTGCTGGTCAGAACCAACAGCTGATTTCCGATTCCTCCTACAATTGCTTTTGCCAAGGCTTGTTTGCTTCGATCAAGTCGCCGACACCGCCGACAGCGAGAGCCTGCGTGGGACAGCTCGTGAGCCGACTCCTGGACGTCGTCGACCTTCAGGGACCACGTGGCTGCGGAGACAAGCTACCCCTCATCACCTGTTTGCACCCGACATCGCCTGGTACCCACCTGGTGCCACGCTGGTCACTGGCTAGTGACTGTGAACACTGTCCCCTCTGCTTACAGGTCTTCAACATCTCCGATCCACTCTTGGATCCACTGCATCTCTTCCCGACCGACCGACTGCAGCATCTTTGTCCCAGGCTCAACGGAACAGATAGAAGAAACCCGACGCACTTTGAGGTCTATGCACCCGCTTCCTGTGGGTGAGGTAAAGCTGGCACTCCGGTGCCCATGTGTAGTAATACATCTCTAGTGCCTGTGTTCCAAATCTTAAGTTCCTAGGTCATCCGGAAGATTCCTTTTGCAGTAACTTTGTACTTTTTACGCACCCATTGAAACCTATGGGAGCCCGCGTGTGACTATTTGCTCTGCACACGCCACCCGTGGACCTCCTGGTCACTAACTGACGTTAGCTCCTTGTAGGCCCAGCGATTCTAGAGGCCCTAGGCCTTTTCCCTTTTCTGTTCGTGGTACTTATACCACTATTTTAGTATATGGTTCGAGTGGCCACCAGGGCCTATCCATATAAAGTGCAACTTCTGTGTATTCTGTGATAATCTTGTTTGACGATTTGTGCTCCTGTGCTCATAAAGAGACTAGGGGTTACTTTGAGAAATAAATACATATATATTTTGAATATATATCTGTGTGGTGTCCTTTCATTGGTATAAAAGGGGGTTACTATTGGTAAAACAGCTTGCTTAACACGCATCACGAGTTTAGCCTCAAAGACTGCTTAGCCTACGCTACCACTAGGGCAGCTAGTCCGAAAAGGTTGACTTACAACCACACCATGAGGGTTGCTTGGCATGGTACAAGGTGGTCACTAGAACTAGTGAACAGCATATACCAGGCCAACTTCTCACACTGACGTTAGCTCCTTGTAGGCCCAGCGATTCTAGAGGCCCTAGGCCTTTTCCCTTTTCTGTTCGTGGTACTTATACCACTATTTTAGTATATGGTTCGAGTGGCCACCAGGGCCTATCCATATAAAGTGCAACTTCTGTGTATTCTGTTATAATCTTGTTTGACGATTTGTGCTCCTGTGCTCATAAAGAGACTAGGGGTTACTTTGAGAAATAAATACATATATATTTTGAATATATATCTGTGTGGTGTCCTTTCATTGGTATAAAAGGGGGTTGCATTTGGTAAAACAGCTGGCTTAACACGCTTCACGAGTTTAGCCTCAAAGACTGCTTAGCCTACGCTACCACTAGGGCAGCTAGTCCAAAAAGGTTGACTTACAACCACACCATAAGGGTTGCTTGGCATGGTACAAGGTGGTCACTAGAACTAGTGAACAGCATATACCAGGCCAACTTCTCACAAGGCCTTAACAATCCTGAAGGCAGAGTGCTTGGTTCCATGTGAGATGGTGCTCTGGCATGAGCTGAGCCTGTCTGCAGTGGTCGGAACAACTTCCTTCTACTGTTTCCAGATATCGTCATACCATATACTCTTAAGTGCATTATGAACCTCGCGGTTAAATGCTATCTTTGGTTTGGCTTTATCAAAACATGTCGAGTAAGGTGTCATACGAATTGGAATACTAACCCCTCGCCAATTCTGGCGACGGGGTTAGCATTCCACCCTTCTAGAGGGACACGACATGTACAGTGCCTGAAACCCGGGTAAAATCAGACATAGCCTCAGCTCCACAAAATGGATGCTGCCACCACAGACACAAGTCTGCCCTCCTGCTGCTGGGAGTCCTTCCAGCTTGGGAGGTGTGGACAAAGGGTTTCCTGCCAGGGGAGGTGCGTGCACCACCCCAGACAGGATTTTGTGTATTGGTCAGGTAGGGCTTGAAAGAAACCAGACATGCCTGTGGCTCACAAGGAGCCTCGGTGCATATGCCAGTTCAAACCGGTCCTGGGGCACACCAGTCCCGGGCCTGGGGCGAGCTGGACAAAGGATTGGGGGTGTAACCACCCCCCTTCCTGGTCCCACCCATAGGGAGGGACCTAGCAGGTAGTCCGGCCCCTAGAATCCGCTTAAAGGTAGGAGCTGTGTCCTAAGACTTCAGACATCCTGGAATCAACTTGAAACTAAGAAGAAGACGGGAACTTCGACATTCTGCTGCACAGAAGACTGAAGAAAATCTCCCCTGTGGTCAGGGAGTGACCACCTTGCTAACGCAAGCACCATCCAGCGAATCACCGTCTGCTTTGCCGCCGCCTCCCGCCGGAGCCCGAGCCCAGAGACTGACAAGACCTGGACCTCCAGACCTCTCACCGCCCGATCCACAGTCCCTGAAAAGAGGAGACCCGTGGAGGCACCGAGACACGTGGAGCCAGCCATCTTGGAACGACTACGACAAGCTGACCAGTGCAACAACCGAGGCTCCCTCCAAGTTGTGCTTTGGGTCCTGAGAAGCCCAACCCTCGAGCAGCATCTGCACCAAAGGTGAGCCCTCCAGCATCTCCACGATCTGCGTGGGGCCCTTCTGCATTTTGCCACTCGACGCGCCTAACCGGTTGCTGGCCCGCTGGCTAGTGGCCATCTTGGCGACGAAATCTACGACAAACACCGCTGGTCTGGTTGCTCCAGACTGGCCCTTGCTCCCCTCCAAAGGAGCAATCCCTCTGACCTTGCTGGTCAGAACCAACAGCTGATTTTCGAATCCTCCTGCAATTGCTTTTGCCAAGGCTTATTTGCTTCGATCAAGTCGCCGACACCGCCGACAGCGAGAGCCTGCGTGGGACCGCTCGTGTGCCGACTCCTGGACGTCGTCGACCTTCAGGGACCACGTGGCTGCGGAGACAAGCTACCCCTCATCACCTGTTTGCACCCGACATCGCCTGGTACCCACCTGGTGCCACGCTGGTCACTGGCTAGTGACTGTGAACACTGTCCCCTCTGCTTACAGGTCTTCAACATCTCCGATCCACTCTTGGATCCACTGCATCTCTCCCGGACCGACCGCCTGCAGCATCTTTGTCTTCAAGCTCCACGGAACAGATAGAAGAAACCCGACGCACTTCGAGGCCTATGCACCCGCTTCCTGTGGGTGAGGTAAAGCTGGCACACCTGTGCCCAAGTGTAGTAATACATCTCTAGTGCCTGTGTTCCAAATCTTAAGTTCCTAGGTCATCCGGAAGATTCCTTTTGCAGTAACTTTGTACTTTTTACGCACCCATTGAAACCTATGGGAGCACGCGTGTGACTATTTGCTCTGCACACGCCACCCGTGGACCTCCTGGTCACTAACTGACGTTAGCTCCTTGTAGGCCCAGCGATTCTAGAGGCCCTAGGCCTTTTCCCTTTTCTGTTCGTGGTACTTATACCACTATTTTAGTATATGGTTTGAGTGGCCACCAGGGCCTATCCATATAACGTGCAACTTCTGTGTATTCTGTAATAATCTTGTTTGACGATTTGTGCTCCTGTGCTCATAAAGAGACTAGGGGTTACTTTGAGAAATAAATACATATATATTTTGAATATATATCTGTGTGGTGTCCTTTCATTGGTATAAAAGGGGGTTGCATTTGGTAAAACAGCTGGCTTAACACGCTTCACGAGTTTAGCCTCAAAGACTGCTTAGCCTACGCTACCACTAGGGCAGCTAGTCCGAAAAGGTTGACTTACAACCACACCATAAGGGTTGCTTGGCATGGTACAAGGTGATCACTTTAACTAGTGAGCATCATATACCAGGCCAACTTCTCACATTGGTGAGCAGCGGTTGGATTTGAGCTTGCTGTGTTTTACCATTGTAATCTCTTGGTTACCAATTGAAGGATCACATAGGTACCTGTAGGTACATATAAAACAAGATTAGATATACATAAGTTCTACTGAACTTAGTTGTTGTAGAGCAAAGGGAGTAGCACACCCTGACTACAACTACTAGATAGGTTTAGTAGGTAAACACAAGTGTAGGTAGATTGCAACACATCCACCCACACTTAAGAGCAATGGCCGGGGCAGAGGGGTCCACTGTACCCATCTCTGTTGAGAGTGACCCCCAGAGGGCAACATCCAGCTTTGCTACCCTTAATCAGAATGAGCTCAGGCATTTGGCAACTCTTAGAGGCCTTAAACAGCCCAAGAACCCAAACTCTGCTGAGCTCAGAGAGCTCTTACAGAATGATGAGAATCAGAGAGCACTCAAGAAAGCTTCCCAGTTAGCCCCCTTAGGGTCAGGAACAGGAGGCCCCCCTTCTGAAGATACTACAGAGGTACCCAGTTCCAATAGCCATCCCTTAGATGAGAACCATACTACAGGGGAGGAAAGTGGTGAGGATACAGAAAGTAGTGATGATGAAGGGAGAACTAGCCCAGTGCCAAGTATTTTACTTGGCCCAGCTAAACTAAGGCTATTGGGGACTGACAATGGGTTCCCCCCATTGGATCTCCCCAGTGGACTTAACACAGGGCTTGGGAGGCAAAGGAATCGCTCAGGTGACTCCAATGCTTCTCATGGCTCTAGGGGCTCTCAAGGTCACTCCAGGAAAAGGATGACCACCCCTCAGAGGAGGGAACATGAGGCCAGAATGCAGGAAGCCCAGCTGAGGATCAGGAAGCAGGAGCTAGAAGTAGCCCTGATGGAAGAAAAACTGAACAAGGCTAGGCAACCTAGAGAGAGTGGGTCTATACCCACTGGTGGCAGCATTGTCCCTAAGGACAAAGATAGGGTCTTTGACAATAGGAACCTGTCTAAGGTTGTGCCCCCCTACAAAAGTGGGGATGACATCCACAAATGGATAACTGCTCTTGAGAGAGCCTGCAAAGTACAGCAGGTTCCTGAAGACCAGTGGGCAGCAATCCTCTGGCTCTCCTTTGAAGGGAGAGGCAGAGATAGACTCCTCACTGTTAGAGAAGAGGATGTCAGAAATTACAGAGTCCTGAAGAGTGTCCTAGTTGATGGGTTAGGCTTAACCACTGAACAGTACAGGTTAATGTTCAGAGACACCCAGAAGACACAGACTCAGGACTGGTCTGAATATGTGGAATGTGCCACTAAGGCTTTGGAGGGTTGGTTGCTGGGAAGTAAGGTGTCTGATTTTACAGGATTGTATAATTTGATGATGAGAGAACAGATTTTAAATAACTGTCAAAACCAGCAACTGCATCAACACTTGGTTGACTCTGATCTGACCTCTCCCCAAGAATTGGGAAAGAAGGCAGACAAATGGGTCAGAACCAGGGTTAAGCAAAAGAACCAGAACCAGGGCCAAGGGGGTGATCAGAAGAAAACAGACCAAAAGGGTGGAGATCAGAAACCTAAAGACCAGAAGTCTTCAACAGGGCCCCAAACTACTGCTAAGGAGGGTGGGTCCCAACAGTCCAAGAAGAAGAAAGAAGGTCAGAAGAAACCCTGGTGCAATCATTGTAAAAATACAACTCACTGGACTAGTGATTGCAAAAAGGGTGGAGCCCCCAACACTGTTGCCCCTAAGGCACCTGCTCCCAGTACTACTGTTAGCAGTGTTGGTCCCCAGACAAAGGGTGTAGTGGGAATCACTATGGGAACTGAAGGAGATTCTGACTTAGACAGAACCCTTACACAGGCAGTCTTGATCTGTGATGGGGACATTGATTTGTCCCTGACTGTGAGCCCCAGTAACCTGGGCAAGTACAGACAGACTCCTTTAATTAATGACAAAGTGGCTCAAGCCTACAGGGACACATGTGCCAGTGTCACTATGGTGACACCAGGCTTTGTGGACCCTGGACAGTTCATACCAGGTGAGAACTACCTGGTGACCAATGCCAGCAATGCCACTACTTCACATAGGGTGGCAGTTGTTAACTTCTCATGGGGAGGGGTAACTGGCCTCAAAAGGGTTGTGGTTAGTGCAGACCTCCCAGTAGAATGTTTGTTGGGCAATGACCTAGAGAGTTCTCTATGGTCAGAAGTGGAGTACAGGACTCATGCAGAGATGTTAGGTATATCATCACATGTCCTTGCTGTGACCAGGTCACAGGCCAAAAAGTGCCTCACTGAACCTCAGGTCTTGGATCCTGGAACAATGGACCAAGCACCTACCAAGAAGAAGAACAGGAGGGTCAAGGCTGTGCCTTCCCCCCTGCCTCAGAGTGATGATCAGCCTTCCCAGGAAGCTGATCTAGAGGACCCTGAAGGAACTGTCCCTGAAGAGCTTGAACCTGATCAGGTTGAGTTTCTGGGGACAGGGGGACCTTCAAGGGCTGACTTGAGGCAGGCTCAGTTATCCTGTCCCTCTCTTGAACCCCTCAGACAGCTGGCTGCTGCTGAGGCTGCTGGGAATGCTCAAGGTACCCATAAAGTGTATTGGGATGAAGGGCTCCTTTATTCAGAGGCTAGAGACCCCAAGCCTGGTGCAACCAGGAGGTTGGTCATACCTCTGCAATTTAGGGGCTTCCTTCTTACCTTGGCCCATGACATTCCTTTAGCAGGACACTTAGGCCAGAACAAGACTTGGGACAGGCTTGTCCCTCACTTTCACTGGCCTCATATGAATGAAGATACAAAGGAGTTTTGTCGCTCCTGTGTTACCTGCCAAGCCAGTGGCAAATCAGGTGGCACAACAAAGGCCCCCCTAATACCACTACCTGTGGTGGGGGTCCCCTTTGAAAGAGTGGGAATAGACATAGTGGGTCCCATGGATCCTCCCACTGCATCTGGGCACAGATTTATACTGGTGGTAGTGGATCATGCCACCAGGTATCCAGAGGCAATTCCCCTTAGGACCACTACAGCTCCTGTTGTGGCCAGGGCCCTGCTGGGAGTATTCTCCAGAGTGGGGTTTCCTAAGGAGGTAGTATCTGACAGAGGTACCAACTTTATGTCAGGATACTTGACAGCTATGTGGAAGGAATGTGGTGTCAACTACAAGTTCACCACCCCTTATCACCCACAATGCAATGGGCTTGTTGAGAGATTCAACAAGACCCTAAAGGGTATGATCAAAGGATTACCTGAAAAGCTCAGGCGAAGATGGGATATCCTTCTACCCTGCCTTCTGTTTGCTTACAGAGAGGTCCCACAAAAAGGAGTTGGCTACAGCCCCTTTGAATTGTTGTTTGGGCACCCTGTGAGAGGCCCACTGTGTTTGGTGAAGGAAGGATGGGAGTTACCTCTCAAAAAGCCTAAGCTAGACATAGTGGACTATGTACTTGGTCTCCGCTCCAGGATGGCTGAGTATATGGAGAAGGCATCTAAAAACCTTGAGGCAAGCCAGGCCTTACAGAAAGCTTGGCATGACCAAAAGGCTGTCTTGGTTGAGTATCAGCCAGGACAGAAGGTATGGGTGTTGGAGCCAGTGGCCCCAGCAGCACTCCAAGACAAATGGTCTGGACCCCATACAATCCTGGAAAAGAAGGGAGAGGTCACCTACTTGGTGGACCTAGGAACTCCCAGGAGTCCCCACAGGGTACTCCATGTTAACAGGCTTAAAGCATATGTTGACAGGGCAGACATGGGCTTGCTCATGGCTACAGATGAGGGACAGGAGGAAGAGAGTGACCCTCTCCCAGACCTGTTGTCTCAGAACCCTGAAGATGGCTCAGTGGAAGGAGTGACCCTTGGAGGCAACCTCACTGCCCATCAGCAGACTGAATGTAGACAGGTTCTACAATCATTTTCACATATGTTTTCCTTGATACCTAGTCAAACTGACTGGTGTACCCATGTTGTGGACACTGGTGACAGTCTGCCTGTAAAGAACAAACTTTACAGACAACCTGACCACGTCAGGGACTGTATAAAGGCTGAGGTACATAAAATGCTGGAATTAGGTGTCATTGAACCCTCAGAGAGCCCCTGGGCTAGCCCAGTGGTTCTGGTCCCCAAACCTCACACCAAAGATGGCAAGAGAGAGATGAGGTTCTGTGTGGACTACAGAGGACTCAATGCTGTCACCAGGACAGATGCACACCCTATTCCAAGGGCAGATGAGCTCATAGACAAACTAGCTTCTGCAAAGTTTTTGAGCACATTTGACTTGACAGCTGGCTATTGGCAAATCAGGTTAGCTGAGGAGTCTAAGGCCAAAACAGCATTCTCAACCCCAGGTGGGCATTATCAGTTTGTGGTGATGCCCTTTGGTCTGAAGAATGCACCTGCCACCTTCCAAAGGCTGGTGAACCAAGTCCTTACTGGGTTGGATGACTTTTGCGCAGCATATCTTGATGACATTGCTGTCTTTAGCTCCACCTGGGAGGATCACCTGATCCACCTGAAGAAGGCTCTTGAGGCTCTGCAAAGGGCAGGCCTCACTATCAAGGCTACTAAGTGCCAGATAGGGCAGAGTAAGGTTGTGTATTTGGGCCACCTTGTAGGTGGGGGCCAAGTTCAACCACTGGAGAGTAAGATACAGTCCATCAAGGATTGGTCCCCTCCAACCACCCAGACTCAAGTTCGAGCTTTCTTGGGCTTGACTGGGTATTACAGGAAGTTTGTTAAGAACTATGGGTCCATTGTGACTCCTCTTAATGATCTGACATCCAAGAAGATGCCCAAAAAGGTTCAGTGGACAGTAGGCTGTCAAAAGGCATTTGATGACCTGAAGGAGGCCATGTGCTCTGCACCTATCCTGAAAAGTCCTGACTACTCCAAAGAGTTTATTGTCCAAACAGATGCTTCTGAGTTGGGTGTGGGAGCTGTGCTGTCACAACTTAATGTAGATGGTCAAGACCAACCCATTGCTTTTATTAGCAGGAGGTTGACCCCCAGAGAGAAGAATTGGTCAGCTATTGAGAGGGAGGCCTTTGCTGTGGTGTGGGCCCTGAAGAAGCTGAGGCCATACTTGTTTGGCACTCACTTCAAGATTCAGACCGACCATAAGCCCCTCTTGTGGCTAAATCAGATGAAGGGTGAAAACCCCAAACTGCTTAGGTGGTCCATTTCCCTACAGGGGATGGACTTTACAGTGGAGCACCGGCCAGGTACTGACCATGGGAATGCAGATGGTCTCTCCAGGTACTTCCACTTAGGACATGAAGACGAGACTGGTCAAGGCTAGTTTAATGTCCCAGCGTTTGGGGGGGGGTTGTGTAGGAGAGTAGGGTCTGCTATCCTATGGTCACCCCAAATTTTTGCTTTTTGCTTCACTGGTTTTTGACATATTGAGGCTGTGGGCCTGCCAATCAGACCCCCAGCCTGCTGTTCTCTCTACTAAATTAAAACTATGCACCCTAGGTGCATAACCAATTGGAAGTGGATCACCCTGTCAGCCCCTGTACCAGTGTACACTAGGTACCCAGGGCATTGGTGTACCCAAGGCCTGCCAAGGGCTGCAGCATGTACTATGCCACCCCAGGCTTGGCCTAACAATCTGACACAACTGGCTGATCACTCAGCTGGGGTAAGTTGGTGTAATCACCTCTTACTTAGGTGTAGTATACCTATACCTAACCTTAAATGGGACACCTGGTAACCTATAAGTCACTCCTATGGCAGGCCTTAACAATCCTGAAGGCAGAGTGCTTGGTTCCATGTGAGATGGTGCTCTGGCATGAGCTGAGCCTGTCTGCAGTGGTCGGAACAACTTCCTTCTACTGTTTCCAGATATCGTCATACCATATACTCTTAAGTGCATTATGAACCTCGCGGTTAAATGCTATCTTTGGTTTGGCTTTATCAAAACATGTCGAGTAAGGTGTCATACGAATTGGAATACTAACCCCTCGCCAATTCTGGCGACGGGGTTAGCATTCCACCCTTCTAGAGGGACACGACATGTACAGTGCCTGAAACCCGGGTAAAATCAGACATAGCCTCAGCTCCACAAAATGGATGCTGCCACCACAGACACAAGTCTGCCCTCCTGCTGCTGGGAGTCCTTCCAGCTTGGGAGGTGTGGACAAAGGGTTTCCTGCCAGGGGAGGTGCGTGCACCACCCCAGACAGGATTTTGTGTATTGGTCAGGTAGGGCTTGAAAGAAACCAGACATGCCTGTGGCTCACAAGGAGCCTCGGTGCATATGCCAGTTCAAACCGGTCCTGGGGCACACCAGTCCCGGGCCTGGGGCGAGCTGGACAAAGGATTGGGGGTGTAACCACCCCCCTTCCTGGTCCCACCCATAGGGAGGGACCTAGCAGGTAGTCCGGCCCCTAGAATCCGCTTAAAGGTAGGAGCTGTGTCCTAAGACTTCAGACATCCTGGAATCAACTTGAAACTAAGAAGAAGACGGGAACTTCGACATTCTTCTGCACAGAAGACTGAAGAAAATCTCCCCTGTGGTCAGGGAGTGACCACCTTGCTAACGCAAGCACCATCCAGCGAATCACCGTCTGCTTTGCCGCCGCCTCCCGCCGGAGCCCGAGCCCAGAGACTGACAAGACCTGGACTTCCAGACCTCTCACCGCCCGATCCACAGTCCCTGAAAAGAGGAGACCCGTGGAGGCACCGAGACACGTGGAGCCAGCCATCTTGGAACGACTACGACAAGCTGACCAGTGCAACAACCGAGGCTCCCTCCAAGTTGTGCTTTGGGTCCTGAGAAGCCCAACCCTCGAGCAGCATCTGCACCAAAGGTGAGCCCTCAAGCATCTCCATGATCTGCGTGGGGCCCTTCTGCATTTTGCCACTCGACGCGCCTAACCGGTTGCTGGCCCGCTGGCTAGTGGCCATCTTGGCGACGAAATCTACGACAAACACCGCTGGTCTGGTTGCTCCAGACTGGCCCTTGCTCCCCTCCAAAGGAGCAATCCCTCTGACCTTGCTGGTCAGAACCAACAGCTGATTTCCGAATCCTCCTGCAATTGCTTTTGCCAAGGCTTGTTTGCTTCGATCAAGTCGCCGACACCGCCGACAGCGAGACCGCTCGTGTGCCGACTCCTGGACGTCGTCGACCTTCAGGGACCACGTGGCTGCGGAGACAAGCTACCCCTCATCACCTGTTTGCACCCAACATCGCCTGGTACCCACCTGGTGCCACGCTGGTCACTGGCTAGTGACTGTGAACACTGTCCCCTCTGCTTACAGGTCTTCAACATCTCCGATCCACTCTTGGATCCACTGCATCTCTCCCGGACCGACCGCCTGCAGCATCTTTGTCTTCAAGCTCCACGGAACAGATAGAAGAAACCCGACGCACTTCGAGGCCTATGCACCCGCTTCCTGTGGGTGAGGTAAAGCTGGCACACCTGTGCCCAAGTGTAGTAATACATCTCTAGTGCCTGTGTTCCAAATCTTAAGTTCCTAGGTCATCCGGAAGATTCCTTTTGCAGTAACTTTGTACTTTTTACGCACCCATTGAAACCTATGGGAGCACGCGTGTGACTATTTGCTCTGCACACGCCACCCGTGGACCTCCTGGTCACTAACTGACGTTAGCTCCTTGTAGGCCCAGCGATTCTAGAGGCCCTAGGCCTTTTCCCTTTTCTGTTCGTGGTACTTATACCACTATTTTAGTATATGGTTTGAGTGGCCACCAGGGCCTATCCATATAACGTGCAACTTCTGTGTATTCTGTAATAATCTTGTTTGACGATTTGTGCTCCTGTGCTCATAAAGAGACTAGGGGTTACTTTGAGAAATAAATACATATATATTTTGAATATATATCTGTGTGGTGTCCTTTCATTGGTATAAAAGGGGGTTGCATTTGGTAAAACAGCTGGCTTAACACGCTTCACGAGTTTAGCCTCAAAGACTGCTTAGCCTACGCTACCACTAGGGCAGCTAGTCCGAAAAGGTTGACTTACAACCACACCATAAGGGTTGCTTGGCATGGTACAAGGTGATCACTTTAACTAGTGAGCATCATATACCAGGCCAACTTCTCACACTGACTGACACTGACTGACTTATACTGACACTGACTGACACTGACTGACACTGACTGACTGTCACTGACTGACACTGACAGACACTGACTGACAGACACTGACTGACTGACACTGACTGACTGACACTGACTGACTGACTCTCTGACTGACTGACACTGACTGACAGACACTGCCTGACTGACACTGACTGACAGACACTGACTGATTGACACTGACTGACTGACTCTCCGACTGACGCACACTGACTGATGCTGACTGACACTGACTCTGACTGACACTGACTGACTGACACTGACTGACACTGACTGACTGACACTGACTGACTGACACTTACTGACTGACACTGACTGACTGACACTGGCTGACTGACACTGGCTGACACTGGCTGACAGTGACTGACATGACTGACTGACACTGACTGACACTGACTGACACTGACTGACTGACACTGACTGACACTGACTGACACTGACTGACTGACACTGACTGACACTGACTGACTGACACTGACACTGACTGACTGACACTGACTGACACTGACTGACACTGACTGACTGACACTGACTGACACTGACTGACTGACACTGACTGACACTGACTGACACTGACTAACTGACTAACACTGATTGACACTCACTGACACTGACTGACTGACACTGACTGACTGACACTGACAAACACTGACTCTGACTGACACTGACTGAGACTGACTGACTGACACTAACTGAATGAGACTGACTGACTGAGACTGACTGACTGAGACTGACTGATACTGACTGACTGACACTGACTGACACTGACTGACTGACACCGACTGATACTGACTGACTGACTCACCGACTGACTGACACTGACTGACTGACTGACACTGACTGACTGACACTGACTGACACTGACTGACTGATACTGACTGACTGACACTGACTGACACTGACTGACACTGACTGACACTGACTGACTGACACTGACTGACTGACACTGACTGACACTGGCTGACACTGGCTGACACTGACTGGCTGACAGTGACTGACACTGACTGTGAGAAGTTGGCCTGGTATATGCTGTTCACTAGTTCTAGTGACCACCTTGTACCATGCCAAGCAACCCTTATGGTGTGGTTGTAAGTCAACCTTTTTGGACTAGCTGCCCTAGTGGTAGCGTAGGCTAAGCAGTCTTTGAGGCTAAACTCGTGAAGCGTGTTAAGCAAGCTGTTTTACCAATAGTAACCCCCTTTTATACCAATGAAAGGACACCACACAGATATATATTCAAAATATATATGTATTTATTTCTCAAAGTAACCCCTAGTCTCTTTATGAGCACAGGAGCACAAATCGTCAAACAAGATTATCACAGAATACACAGAAGTTGCACTTTATATGGATAGGCCCTGGTGGCCACTCGAACCATATACTAAAATAGTGGTATAAGTACCACGAACAGAAAAGGGAAAAGGCCTAGGGCCTCTAGAATCGCTGGGCCTACAAGGAGCTAACGTCAGTTAGTGACCAGGAGGTCCACGGGTGGCGTGTGCAGAGCAAATAGTCACACGCGTGCTCCCATAGGTTTCAATGGGTGCGTAAAAAGTACAAAGTTACTGCAAAAGGAATCTTCCGGATGACCTAGGAACTTAAGATTTGGAACACAGGCACTAGAGATGTAATACTACACTTGGGCACAGGTGTGCCAGCTTTACCTCACCCACAGGAAGCGGGTGCATAGGCCTCGAAGTGCGTCGGGTTTCTTCTATCTGTTCCGTGGGGCCTGTAGACAAAAGTGCTGCAGGCGGTCGGTCGGGAAGAGATGCAGTGGATCCAAGAGTGGATCGGAGATGTTGAAGACCTGTAAGCAGAGGGGACAGTGTTCACAGTCACTAGCCAGTGACCAGCGTGGCACCAGGTGGGTACCAGGCGATGTCGGGTGCAAACAGGTGATGAGGGGTAGCTTGTCTCCGCAGCCACGTGGTCCCTGAAGGTCGACGACGTCCAGGAGTCGGCTCACGAGCTGTCCCACGCAGGCTCTCGCTGTCGGCGGTGTCGGCGACTTGATCGAAGCAAACAAGCCTTGGCAAAAGCAATTGCAGGAGGATTCGGAAATCAGCTGTTGGTTCTGACCAGCAAGGTCAGAGGGATTGCTCCTTTGGAGGGGAGCAAGGGCCAGTCTGGAGCAACCAGACCAGCGGTGTTTGTCGTAGATTTCGTCGCCAAGATGGCCACTAGCCAGCGGGCCAGCAACCGGTTAGGCGCGTCGAGTGGCAAAATGCAGAAGGGCCCCACGCAGATCGTGGAGATGCTGGAGGGCTCACCTTTGGTGCAGATGCTGCTCGAGGGTTGGGCTTCTCAGGACCCAAAGCACAACTTGGAGGGAGCCTCGGTTGTTGCACTGGTCAGCTTGTCGTAGTCGTTCCAAGATGGCTGGCTCCACGTGTCTCGGTGCCTCCACGGGTCTCCTCTTTGCAGGGACTGTGGATCGGGCGGTGAGAGGTCTGGAGGTCCAGGTCTCGTCAGTCTCTGGGCTCGGGCTCCGGCGGGAGGCGGCGGCAAAGCAGACGGTGATTCGCTGGATGGTGCTTGCGTTAGCAAGGTGGTCACTCCCTGACCACAGGGGAGATTTTCTTCAGTCTTCTGTGCAGCAGAATGTCGAAGTTCCCGTCTTCTTCTTAGTTTCAAGTTGATTCCAGGATGTCTGAAGTCTTAGGACACAGCTCCTACCTTTAAGCGGATTCTAGGGGCCGGACTACCTGCTAGGTCCCTCCCTAAGGGTGGGACCAGGAAGGGGGGTGGTTACACCCCCAATCCTTTGTCCAGCTCGCCCCAGGCCCGGGACTGGTGTGCCCCAGGACCGGTTTGAACTGGCATATGCACCGAGGCTCCTTGTGAGCCACAGGCATGTCTGGTTTCTTTCAAGCCCTACCTGACCAATACACAAAATCCTGTCTGGGGTGGTGCACGCACCTCCCCTGGCAGGAAACCCTTTGTCCACACCTCCCAAGCTGGAAGGACTCCCAGCAGCAGGAGGGCAGACTTGTGTCTGTGGTGGCAGCATCCATTTTGTGGAGCTGAGGCTATGTCTGATTTTACCCGGGTTTCAGGTACTGTACATGTCGTGTCCCTCTAGAAGGGTGGAATGCTAACCCCGTCGCCAGAATTGGCGAGGGGTTAGTATTCCAATTCGTATGACACCTTACTCGACATGTTTTGATAAAGCCAAACCAAAGATAGCATTTAACCGCGAGGTTCATAATGCACTTAAGAGTATATGGTATGACGATATCTGGAAACAGTAGAAGGAAGTTGTTCCGACCACTGCAGACAGGCTCAGCTCATGCCAGAGCACCATCTCACATGGAACCAAGCACTCTGCCTTCAGGATTGTTAAGGCCTGCCATAGGAGTGACTCATAGGTTACCAGGTGTCCCATTTAAGGTTAGGTATAGGTATACTACACCTAAGTAAGAGGTGATTACACCAACTTACCCCAGCTGAGTGATCAGCCAGTTGTGTCAGATTGTTAGGCCAAGCCTGGGGTGGCATAATACATGCTGCAGCCCCTGGCAGGCCTTGGGTACACCAATGCCCTGGGTACCTAGTGTACACTGGTACAGGGGCTGACAGGGTGATCCAACCAATTGGGTATGTACCTAGGGTACATGGAGTCCATTTTACAGAGAGAGCAGATAGCCTGAGAGCCTGAATGGCAGGATCTCAGGCCAACTAAGTCGAAAAACCAGCTAGACACTAGGCAAAAATTTGGGGGTAACCATAGTCAGATATCCACCTTCCTACACAACCCCCCCCCAAACGAAGGGAGATAAGGCTGACCTTGACCAGGTAAGCCTATATTGCCCAAGTGGCCATATAAGGAGGAACCAGCACTGGCATGGTTACCCCCTGTCTCATGGTCCACTAAGCAATCCCTCACCCTAAGGGTATCAGAGGGTCTCCACCATAGGGAATCTCTACCTGTGGTGTGTCTTGGCAAAGTAAAAGGCTGGTGTTGAGATGGAGTACTGAAGTGAGTGTCCTCAAAGTGAGGCCTCAGCTTCCTCCAATCATCCTCCACCATGGATGCCTTTCTTTCTTTAACTGAGTTGCACTGTGCTCTCAGGGTCAGCCTCTGGCTACCTAAAGCTGGAGGCTGGGTCCCTTTTGTGGGCTTACTGGAGGGACAGGTCAGGTTTGGGGCCCTAAGGTCCCATGTTTGCCTGTGCCCAACAGAATCCCCCTGGGGGAGGTCCCTAACTACCTGTAAAGGAGATCCCTCAGGAATGTTTTTACCCATCACCTGACTAGGGCTACTAGCCAGGCAATCCTCATTCTTTTGATGGGGGGGTTCTTGTGGACAGGGGCCCTCTGGGGGTCCACTGGCCTCCCTGACCTCTGCAGCCCTGGGCTGACTGAGGCAGGGTAGAGAGAGGCAGGCTACCTGCACCAGACTGGATCCCACCTTGGAAGGGGCCACTGACATCAGAGGCTCTGCCAGGCCAGGCCTGGCTACCTCTGGGGCAGTTCCTTCACAAGGGGTGAGGTCAGATCCCTGAGGAGGCTGACCTTTTCCTAATGTCTGGGGAGAGGGAGACTTTTCTTCCTCCCCACTACTCTCAGTTTGTGTGGAGTGATCCATTGTTTCAGGCTTCACTACACCTATGTCAGTCTGAGTATAGGCTGAGACCATTACAGCCTTGCCAACCTTTTCAGGGGGGCACTCAGTTTGTGTTTGAGCTGTGACTGTCACAGCTCTGCCAGTCCCTACAGGGAAGTCTGTCTGTGCCTGGGCTGTGGCTACCACTGCCCTTCCAACCTTTTCAGGGAGGAAATCTATTTGGACAGGGGTTGTGAATGGCACAACCCCCCTACCCTTTTGTGAAAGGCCTACCATTTTAGAATGGGTGTCTTGTTCAACTCCAGCCCAAGCTGAGAGTTCTAAGTCATTCCCCAGTAAGCAGTCTACAGGCAAGGTTGGGGACACTGCTACCCTTTTAGGGCCAGTGACCCCTCCCCAGCTGAGACATACCTCTGCCATGGGATGACTGTTCTGTTTGCCATCAATGTTAGTCACCTGGTAGGAGAAACCGGGCAAAAGCTGCTCAGAGGGAACTAGCCAATGGGCCACCATTGTGATGCTAGCCCCAGTGTCTCTGTAGGCCTCAGCTTTTGTACCATTGATGTAGGGCTCCTGTCTGTACCTACCCAAAGTGTTGGGACAGGCAGTGAAGTTGGCAAACCCCATGCCACCATCACAGACAAGAGTGGTTGCTGTAGGGGAATTGGCTAAGCCAGGGTCCCCCTGTGTTCCCCAAGTAAACCCACCCAGATTTCTGGGGGCACTCCCACCACCTGGGGGATTACTGCTGACAGTAATAGGTGGTGTGACAGGAGTAATTGGAGGAACAGTTTTGTTTTTAGCCCTTGGGCAACCGCTGTCAGTTTTCCAATGCCCAGGAGTTTTACACTCATGGCAGTAGGGCTTTTTAGCTGTGGTAGAGGAGGGAGCTTGGGACCCACCACCCTGTGTGGAGTTTTGGGGCCCTGAGGAAGGTTTCTCTTTTTCTTTATCCCCACCCTTCTCTTGAGGCTTGGTGGTATCTTTCTTTTGGTCACCACCCTGGTTTTTAGGCCTGATCCTGGTCCTGACCCATTTATCTGCCCTCTTTCCCAATTCTTGGGGAGAGGTCAAATCTGAGTCTACCAGGTGTTGATGGAGAAGCTGGTTTTGACAATTACTTAAAATCTGCTCTCTCATCATCAAATTGTACAATCCTGTATAATCAGACACCTTACTTCCCAGCAACCAACCCTCCAAAGCCTTAGTGGCACATTCCACATATTCAGACCAGTCCTGAGTCTGTGTCTTCTGGGTGTCTCTGAACATTAACCTGTACTGTTCAGTGGTTAAGCCTAACCCATCAACTAGGACACTCTTCAGGACTCTGTAATTTCTGACATCCTCTTCTCTAACAGTGAGGAGTCTATCTCTGCCTCTCCCCTCAAAGGAGAGCCATAAGATTGCTGCCCACTGGTCTTCAGGAACCTGCTGCACTTTGCAGGCTCTCTCAAGAGCAGTCATCCATTTGTGGATGTCATCCCCACTTTTGTAGGGGGGCACAATCTTGGACAGGTTCCTATTGTCAAAGACCCTATCTTTGTCCCTAGGGACATTGCTGCCACCAGTGGGTATAGACCCACTCTCTCTATGCTGCCTAGCCTTGCTCAGTTTTTCTTCCATCAGGGCTACTTCTAGCTCCTGCTTCCTGATCCTCAGCTGGGCTTCCTGCATTCTGGCCTCATGTTCCCTCCTCTGAGGGGTGGTCAGTCTCCTTCTGGAGTGACCTTGAGAGCCTCTAGAGCCATGGGAAGCATTGGAGTCACCTGAGCGATTCCTTTGCCTTCCAAGCCCTGTGTTAAGTCCACTGGGGAGATCCAATGGGGTGAACCCACTGTCAGTCCCCAATAGCCTTAGTTTAGCTGGGCCAAGTATAACACTTGGCACTGGGCTAGTTCTCCCTTCATCCCCACTCACATCTGTATCCCCATC
This sequence comes from Triturus cristatus, assembly GCF_964204655.1. Lineage (NCBI taxonomy): Eukaryota > Metazoa > Chordata > Amphibia > Caudata > Salamandridae > Triturus > Triturus cristatus. Next base: position 899,447 of record NW_028188052.1, read on the forward strand.
ACTTTCTTCCTCTGTGGTAGGCATCCCATCTAAGGGGTGACTATTGAAAGGGGGTACCTCTGTGGCATCTTCAGAAGGGGGGCCTCCTGTTCCTGACCCTAAGGGGGCTAACTGGGAAGCTTTCCTGAGTTCTCTCTGATTCTCATCATTTTGTAAGAGTTCTCTGAGCTCAGCAGAGGTTGGGTTCTTGGGCTGTTTAAGGCCTCTAAGAGTTGCCAAATGCCTGAGCTCATTCTGATTAAGGGTAGCATAGATGGATGGTGCCCTCGGGGGGTCACTCTCAACAGAGATGGGTACAGTGGACCCCTCTGCCCCAGCCATTGCTCTTAAGTGTGGGTGGATGTGTTGCAATCTACCTACACTTGGGTTTACCTACTAAACCTATCTAGTAGTTGTAGTCAGGGTGTGCTACTCCCTTTGCTCTACAACAACTAAGTTCAGTAGAACTTAAGTATATCTAATCTTGTTTTATATGTACCTACAGGTACCTATGTGATCTTTCAATTGGTAACCAAGAGATTACAATGGTAAAACACAGCAAGCTCAAATCCAACCGCTGCTCACCAATGTGAGAAGTTGGCCTGGTATATGCTGTTCACTAGTTCTAGTGACCACCTTGTACCATGCCAAGCAACCCTTATGGTGTGGTTGTAAGTCAACCTTTTTGGACTAGCTGCCCTAGTGGTAGCGTAGGCTAAGCAGTCTTTGAGGCTAAACTCGTGAAGCGTGTTAAGCAAGCTGTTTTACCAATAGTAACCCCCTTTTATACCAATGAAAGGACACCACACAGATATATATTCAAAATATATATGTATTTATTTCTCAAAGTAACCCCTAGTCTCTTTATGAGCACAGGAGCACAAATCGTCAAACAAGATTATCACAGAATACACAGAAGTTGCACTTTATATGGATAGGCCCTGGTGGCCACTCGAACCATATACTAAAATAGTGGTATAAGTACCACGAACAGAAAAGGGAAAAGGCCTAGGGCCTCTAGAATCGCTGGGCCTACAAGGAGCTAACGTCAGTTAGTGACCAGGAGGTCCACGGGTGGCGTGTGCAGAGCAAATAGTCACACGCGTGCTCCCATAGGTTTCAATGGGTGCGTAAAAAGTACAAAGTTACTGCAAAAGGAATCTTCCGGATGACCTAGGAACTTAAGATTTGGAACACAGGCACTAGAGATGTAATACTACACTTGGGCACAGGTGTGCCAGCTTTACCTCACCCACAGGAAGCGGGTGCATAGGCCTCGAAGTGCGTCGGGTTTCTTCTATCTGTTCCGTGGGGCCTGTAGACAAAAGTGCTGCAGGCGGTCGGTCGGGAAGAGATGCAGTGGATCCAAGAGTGGATCGGAGATGTTGAAGACCTGTAAGCAGAGGGGACAGTGTTCACAGTCACTAGCCAGTGACCAGCGTGGCACCAGGTGGGTACCAGGCGATGTCGGGTGCAAACAGGTGATGAGGGGTAGCTTGTCTCCGCAGCCACGTGGTCCCTGAAGGTCGACGACGTCCAGGAGTCGGCTCACGAGCTGTCCCACGCAGGCTCTCGCTGTCGGCGGTGTCGGCGACTTGATCGAAGCAAACAAGCCTTGGCAAAAGCAATTGCAGGAGGATTCGGAAATCAGCTGTTGGTTCTGACCAGCAAGGTCAGAGGGATTGCTCCTTTGGAGGGGAGCAAGGGCCAGTCTGGAGCAACCAGACCAGCGGTGTTTGTCGTAGATTTCGTCGCCAAGATGGCCACTAGCCAGCGGGCCAGCAACCGGTTAGGCGCGTCGAGTGGCAAAATGCAGAAGGGCCCCACGCAGATCGTGGAGATGCTGGAGGGCTCACCTTTGGTGCAGATGCTGCTCGAGGGTTGGGCTTCTCAGGACCCAAAGCACAACTTGGAGGGAGCCTCGGTTGTTGCACTGGTCAGCTTGTCGTAGTCGTTCCAAGATGGCTGGCTCCACGTGTCTCGGTGCCTCCACGGGTCTCCTCTTTGCAGGGACTGTGGATCGGGCGGTGAGAGGTCTGGAGGTCCAGGTCTCGTCAGTCTCTGGGCTCGGGCTCCGGCGGGAGGCGGCGGCAAAGCAGACGGTGATTCGCTGGATGGTGCTTGCGTTAGCAAGGTGGTCACTCCCTGACCACAGGGGAGATTTTCTTCAGTCTTCTGTGCAGCAGAATGTCGAAGTTCCCGTCTTCTTCTTAGTTTCAAGTTGATTCCAGGATGTCTGAAGTCTTAGGACACAGCTCCTACCTTTAAGCGGATTCTAGGGGCCGGACTACCTGCTAGGTCCCTCCCTAAGGGTGGGACCAGGAAGGGGGGTGGTTACACCCCCAATCCTTTGTCCAGCTCGCCCCAGGCCCGGGACTGGTGTGCCCCAGGACCGGTTTGAACTGGCATATGCACCGAGGCTCCTTGTGAGCCACAGGCATGTCTGGTTTCTTTCAAGCCCTACCTGACCAATACACAAAATCCTGTCTGGGGTGGTGCACGCACCTCCCCTGGCAGGAAACCCTTTGTCCACACCTCCCAAGCTGGAAGGACTCCCAGCAGCAGGAGGGCAGACTTGTGTCTGTGGTGGCAGCATCCATTTTGTGGAGCTGAGGCTATGTCTGATTTTACCCGGGTTTCAGGTACTGTACATGTCGTGTCCCTCTAGAAGGGTGGAATGCTAACCCCGTCGCCAGAATTGGCGAGGGGTTAGTATTCCAATTCGTATGACACCTTACTCGACATGTTTTGATAAAGCCAAACCAAAGATAGCATTTAACCGCGAGGTTCATAATGCACTTAAGAGTATATGGTATGACGATATCTGGAAACAGTAGAAGGAAGTTGTTCCGACCACTGCAGACAGGCTCAGCTCATGCCAGAGCACCATCTCACATGGAACCAAGCACTCTGCCTTCAGGATTGTTAAGGCCTGCCATAGGAGTGACTCATAGGTTACCAGGTGTCCCATTTAAGGTTAGGTATAGGTATACTACACCTAAGTAAGAGGTGATTACACCAACTTACCCCAGCTGAGTGATCAGCCAGTTGTGTCAGATTGTTAGGCCAAGCCTGGGGTGGCATAATACATGCTGCAGCCCCTGGCAGGCCTTGGGTACACCAATGCCCTGGGTACCTAGTGTACACTGGTACAGGGGCTGACAGGGTGATCCAACCAATTGGGTATGTACCTAGGGTACATGGAGTCCATTTTACAGAGAGAGCAGATAGCCTGAGAGCCTGAATGGCAGGATCTCAGGCCAACTAAGTCGAAAAACCAGCTAGACACTAGGCAAAAATTTGGGGGTAACCATAGTCAGATATCCACCTTCCTACACTGACTGACAGACACTAACTGACAGACACTGAGTGACACTGACAGACACTGACTGACTGACACTGACTGATACTGAAAGACACTGACTGACAGACACTGACTGACACTGACAGACACTGACTGACAGACACTGACTGACTGACACTGACTGACTCTCTGACTGACTGACACTGACTGACAATGACTCTGACTGACACTGACTGACTGGCACTGACTGACTGATTGACACTGACTGACAGACACTGACTGACTGACACTGACTGACAGACACTGACTGACTGACACTGACTGACTGACTCTACGACTGATGAACACTGACTGACACTGACTGACACTGACTCTGACTGACACTGACTGACAGACACTGACTGACTGACACTGACTGACTGACACTGACTGCCTGACTCTCTGACTGACTGACACTGACTGACAGACACTGCCTGACTGACACTGACTGACTGACACTGACACTGACTGACACTGACTGACTGACACTGACTGACACTGACTGACTGACACTGACTGACACTGACTGACTGACACTGACTGACACTGACTGACACTGACTAACTGACTAACACTGATTGACACTCACTGACACTGACTGACTGACACTGACTGACTGACACTGACTGACACTGACTCTGACTGACACTGACTGAGACTGACTGACTGACACTGACTGAATGAGACTGACTGACTGAGACTGACTGACTGAGACTGACTGATACTGACTGACTGACACTGACTGACACTGACTGACACTGACTGACTGACACCGACTGATACTGACTGACTGACTCACCGACTGACTGACACTGACTGACTGACTGACACTGACTGACTGACACTGACTGACGCTGACTGACTGATACTGACTGACTGACACTGACTGACACTGACTGACACTGACTGACACTGACTGACTAACACTGACTGACTGACACTGACTGACACTGGCTGACACTGGCTGACACTGACTGGCTGACAGTGACTGACACTGACTGACAGACACTGACTGACAGACACTGACTGACAGACACTGACAGACACTGACTGACACTGACAGACACTGACTGACTGACACTGACTGATACTGACAGACACTGACTGACAGACACTGACTGACTCTGACAGATACTGACTGACAGACACTGACTGACTGACAATGACTGACTCTCTGACTGACTGACACTGACTGACACTGACTCTGACTGACACTGACTGACTGACACTGACTGACTGATTGACACCTACTGACTGACTGACACTGACTGACAGACACTGACTGACTGACACTGACTGACTGACTCTACGACTGATGAACACTGACTGACACTGACTGACACTGACTCTGACTGACACTGACTGTCACTGACTGACACTGACTGACTGACTGACACTGACTGACACTGACTGACACTGATTGACTGACACTGACTGACTGACTCTGACTGACACTGACTCTGACTGACACTGACTGACACTGACTGACTGACACTGACTGACTGACACTGACTGACACTGACTGACACTGACTGACACTGACTGACACTGACTGACTGACACTGACTGACACTGACTGGCTGACACTGACTGACACTGACTGACTGACTCTCCGACTGACTGACACTGGCTGACTGATACTGACTGACTGACACTGACTGACACTGACTGACACTGACTGACTGACACTGACTGACTGACTCTGACTGACACTGACTCTGACTGACACTGACTGACTGACACTGACTGACACTGACTGACACTGGCTGACACTGACTGGCTGACAGTGACTGACACTGACTGCCAGACACTGACTGACAGACACTGACTGACATACACTGACTGACAGACACTGACAGACACTGACTGACACTGACAGACACTGACTGACAGACACTGACTGACACTGACTGACACTGACTGACTGACACTGACTGACTGACACTGACTGACTGACACTGACTGACACTGACTGACTGACACTGACACTGACTGACACTGACTGACTGACACTGACTGACACTGACTGACTGACACTGACTGACACTGACTGACTGACACTGACTGACACTGACTGACACTGACTAACTGACTAACACTGATTGACACTCACTGACACTGACTGACTGAGACTGACTGACTGAGACTGACTGATACTGACTGACTGACACTGACTGACACTGACTGACACTGACTGACTGACACTGACTGATACTGACTGACTGACACTGGCTGACACTGACTGACACTGACTGACACTGACTGGCTGACACTGACTGACTGACACTGACTGACTGACACTGACTGACACTGACTGACACTGACTGACTGACTGACACTGACTGACTGACACTGACACTGACTGACACTGACTGACTGATACTGACACTGACTGACACTGACTGACACTGACTGACTGTCACTGACTGACACTGACAGACACTGACTGACAGACACTGACTGACTGACACTGACTGACTGACACTGACTGACTGACTCTCTGACTGACTGACACTGACTGACAGACACTGCCTGACTGACACTGACTGACATACACTGACTGACTGACACTGACTGACTGACTCTCCGACTGACGCACACTGACTGACGCTGACTGACACTGACTCTGACTGACACTGACTGACTGACACTGACTGACACTGACTGACTGACACTGACTGACTGACACTTACTGACCGACACTGACTGACTGACACTGGCTGACTGACACTGGCTGACACTGGCTGACAGTGACTGACATGACTGACTGACACTGACTGACACTGACTGACACTGACTGACTGACACTGACTGACACTGACTGACACTGACTGACACTGACTGACTGACACTGACTGACACTGACTGACTGACACTGACACTGACTGACACTGACTGACTGACACTGACTGACACTGACTGACTGACACTGACTGACACTGACTGACTGACACTGACTGACACTGACTGACACTGACTAACTGACTAACACTGATTGACACTCACTGACACTGACTGACTGACACTGACTGACGGACACTGACTGACACTGACTCTGACTGACACTGACTGAGACTGACTGACTGACACTGTCTGAATGAGACTGACTGACTGAGACTGACTGACTGAGACTGACTGATACTGACTGACTGACACTGACTGACACTGACTGACTGACACCGACTGATACTGACTGACTGACTCACCGACTGACTGACACTGACTGACTGACTGACACTGACTGACTGACACTGACTGACACTGACTGACTGATACTGACTGACTGACACTGACTGACACTGACTGACACTGACTGACACTGACTGACTGACACTGACTGACTAACACTGACTGACACTGGCTGACACTGGCTGACACTGACTGGCTGACAGTGACTGACACTGACTGACAGACACTGACTGACAGACACTGACTGACACTGACAGACACTGACTGACTGACACTGACTGATACTGACAGACACTGACTGACAGACACTGACTGACACTGACAGACACTGACTGACAGACACTGACTGACTGACACTGACTGACTCTCTGACTGACTGACACTGACTGACACTGACTCCTGACTGACACTGACTGACTGACACTGACTGACTGATTGACACTGACTGACAGACACTGACTGACTGACACTGACTGACAGACACTGACTGACTGACACTGACTGACTGACTCTACGACTGATGAACACTGACTGACACTGACTGACACTGACTCTGACTGACACTGACTGACAGACACTGACTGACTGACACTGACTGACTGACACTGACTGACTGACTCTCTGACTGACTGACACTGACTGACAGACACTGCCTAACTGACACTGACTGACTGACACTGACACTGACTGACACTGACTGACTGACACTGACTGACACTGACTGACTGACACTGACTGACACTGACTGACTGACACTGACTGACACTGACTGACACTGACTAACTGACTAACACTGATTGACACTCACTGACACTGACTGACTGACACTGACTGACTGACACTGACTGACACTGACTCTGACTGACACTGACTGAGACTGACTGACTGACACTGACTGAATGAGACTGACTGACTGAGACTGACTGACTGAGACTGACTGATACTGACTGACTGACACTGACTGACACTGACTGACACTGACTGACTGACACCGACTGATACTGACTGACTGACTCACCGACTGACTGACACTGACTGACTGACTGACACTGACTGACTGACACTGACTGACACTGACTGACTGATACTGACTGACTGACACTGACTGACACTGACTGACACTGACTGACACTGACTGACTGACACTGACTGACTGACACTGACTGACACTGGCTGACACTGACTGGCTGACAATGACTGACACTGACTGACAGACACTGACTGACAGACACTGACTGACAGACACTGACAGACACTGACTGACACTGACAGACACTGACTGACTGACACTGACTGATACTGACAGACACTGACTGACAGACACTGACTGACTCTGACAGATACTGACTGAATGACACTGACTGACTGACACTGACTGACTCTCTGACTGACTGACACTGACTGACACTGACTCTGACTGACACTGACTGACAGACACTGACTGACTGACACTGACTGACTGACACTTACTGACTGACTCTCTGACTGACTGACACTGACTGACAGACACTGCCTGACTGACACTGACTGACAGACACTGACTGACTGACACTGACTGACTGACTCCCCGACTGACGCACACTGACTGACACTGACTGACAATGATTCTGACTGACACTGACTGACTGACACTGACTGACACTGACTGACTGACACTGACTGACTGACACTGACTGACCGACACTGACTGACTGACACTGGCTGACTGACACTGGCTGACACTGGCTGACACTGACTGACACTGACTGACTGACACTGACTGACACTGACTGACACTGACTTACTGACACTGACTGACTGACACTGACTGACTGACACTGACTGACACTGACTGACTGACACTGACACTGACTGACACTGACTGACTGACACTGACAGACACTGAATGACTGACACTGACTGACTGACACTGACTGACACTGACTGACTGACACTGACTGACACTGACTGACACAGACTAACTGACTAACACTGATTAACACTCACTGACACTGACTGACTAATACTGACTGACTGAGACTGACTGATACTGACTGACTGACACTGACTGACACTGACTGACTGACACCGACTGATACTGACTGACTGACTCACTGACTGACTGACACTGACTGACTGACTGACACTGACTGACTGACACTGACTGACACTGACTGACTGATACTGACTGATTGACACTGACTGACACTGACTGACACTGACTGACTGACACTGACTGATTGACACTGACTGACACTGGCTGACACTGGCTGACACTGACTGGCTGACAGTGACTGACACTGACTGACAGACACTGACTGACAGACACTGACTGACAGACACTGAGAGACACTGACTGACACTGACAGACACTGACTGACTGACACTGACAGACACTGACTGACAGACACTGACTGACTGACACTGACTGACTCTCCGACTGACTGACACTGACTGACACTGACTCTGACTGACACTGACTGACTGACACTGACTGACTGATTGACACTGACTGACAGACTCTGACTGACTGACACTGACTGACAGACAGTGACTGACTGACACTGACTGACTGACTCTACGACTGACGCACACTGACTGACACTGACTGACACTGACTCTGACTGACACTGACTGACTGACACTGACTGACTGACTCTACGACTGACGCACACTGACTGACACTGACTGACACTGACTCTGACTGACACTGACTGATTGACACTGACTGACACTGACTGACTGACACTGACTGACTGACACTGACTGACCGACACTGACTGACTGACACTGGCTGACTGACACTGGCTGACACTGGCTGACACTGGCTGACACTGACTGACACTGACTGACTGACACTGACTGACACTGACTGACACTGACTGACTGACACTGACTGACTGACACTGACTGACTGACACTGGCTGACACTGACTGACACTGACTGACACTGACTGACTGACACTGACTGACTGACACTGACTGACACTGACTGACACTGACTGACTGACTGACACTGACTGACTGACACTGACTGACTGATACTGACACTGACTGACACTGACTGACTGTCACTGACACTGACTGACTGACACTGACAGACACTGACTGACTGACACTGACTGACTGACACTGAATGACTGACACTGACTGTCACTGACTGACACTGACTGACTGACTGACACTGACTGACACTGACTGACTGACACTGACTGACCGACTCTGACTGACACTGACTCTGACTGACACTGACTGACACTGACTGACTGACACTGACTGACTGACACTGACTGACACTGACTGACTGACACTGACTGACACTGACTGGCTGACACTGACTGACACTGACTGACTGACTCTCCGACTGACTGACACTGACTGACTGATACTGACTGACTGACACTGACTGACACTGACTGACACTGACTGACTGACACTGACTGACTGACTCTGACTGACACTGACTCTGACTGACTGTGAGAAGTTGGCCTGGTATATGCTGTTCACTAGTTCTAGTGACCACCTTGTACCATGCCAAGCAACCCTTATGGTGTGGTTGTAAGTCAACCTTTTCGGACTAGCTGCCCTAGTGGTAGCGTAGGCTAAGCAGTCGTTGAGGCTAAACTCGTGAAGCGTGTTAAGCAAGCTGTTTTACCAATAGTAACCCCCTTTTATACCAATGAAAGGACACCACACAGATATATATTCAAAATATATATGTATTTATTTCTCAAAGTAACCCCTAGTCTCTTTATGAGCACAGGAGCACAAATCGTCAAACAAGATTATCACAGAATACACAGAAGTTGCACTTTATATGGATAGGCCCTGGTGGCCACTCGAACCATATACTAAAATAGTGGTATAAGTACCACGAACAGAAAAGGGAAAAGGCCTAGGGCCTCTAGAATCGCTGGGCCTACAAGGAGCTAACGTCAGTTAGTGACCAGGAGGTCCACGGGTGGCGTGTGCAGAGCAAATAGTCACACGCGGGCTCCCATAGGTTTCAATGGGTGCGTAAAAAGTACAAAGTTACTGCAAAAGGAATCTTCCGGATGACCTAGGAACTTAAGATTTGGAACACAGGCACTAGAGATGTATTACTACACATGGGCACCGGAGTGCCAGCTTTACCTCACCCACAGGAAGCGGGTGCATAGGCCTCAAAGTGCGTCGGGTTTCTTCTATCTGTTCCGTTGAGCCTGGGACAAAGATGCTGCAGGCGGTCGGTCGGGAAGAGATGCAGTGGGTCCAAGAGTGGATCGGAGATGTTGAAGACCTGTAAGCAGAGGGGACAGTGTTCACAGTCACTAGCCAGTGACCAGCGTGGCACCAGGTGGGTACCAGGCGATGTCGGGTGCAAACAGGTGATGAGGGGTAGCTTGTCTCCGCAGCCACGTGGTCCCTGAAGGTCGACGACGTCCAGGAGTCGGCTCACGAGCTGTCCCACGCAGGCTCTCGCTGTCGGCGGTGTCGGCGACTTGATCGAAGCAAACAAGCCTTGGCAAAAGCAATTGCAGGAGGATTCGGAAATCAGCTGTTGGTTCTGACCAGCAAGGTCAGAGGGATTGCTCCTTTGGAGGGGAGCAAGGGCCAGTCTGGAGCAACCAGACCAGCGGTGTTTGTCGTAGATTTCGTCGCCAAGATGGCCACTAGCCAGCGGGCCAGCAACCGGTTAGGCGCGTCGAGTGGCAAAATGCAGAAGGGCCCCACGCAGATCGTGGAGATGCTGGAGGGCTCACCTTTGGTGCAGATGCTGCTCGAGGGTTGGGCTTCTCAGGACCCAAAGCACAACTTGGAGGGAGCCTCGGTTGTTGCACTGGTCAGCTTGTCGTAGTCGTTCCAAGATGGCTGGCTCCACGTGTCTCGGTGCCTCCACGGGTCTCCTCTTTTCAGGGACTGTGGATCGGGCGGTGAGAGGTCTGGAGGTCCAGGTCTTGTCAGTCTCTGGGCTCGGGCTCCGGCGGGAGGCGGCGGCAAAGCAGACGGTGATTCGCTGGATGGTGCTTGCGTTAGCAAGGTGGTCACTCCCTGACCACAGGGGAGATTTTCTTCAGTCTTCTGTGCAGCAGAATGTCGAAGTTCCCGTCTTCTTCTTAGTTTCAAGTTGATTCCAGGATGTCTGAAGTCTTAGGACACAGCTCCTACCTTTATTCGGATTCTAGGGGCCGGACTACCTGCTAGGTCCCTCCCTATGGGTGGGACCAGGAAGGGGGGTGGTTACACCCCCAATCCTTTGTCCAGCTCGCCCCAGGCCCGGGACTGGTGTGCCCCAGGACCGGTTTGAACTGGCATATGCACCGAGGCTCCTTGTGAGCCACAGGCATGTCTGGTTTCTTTCAAGCCCTACCTGACCAATACACAAAATCCTGTCTGGGGTGGTGCACGCACCTCCCCTGGCAGGAAACCCTTTGTCCACACCTCCCAAGCTGGAAGGACTCCCAGCAGCAGGAGGGCAGACTTGTGTCTGTGGTGGCAGCATCCATTTTGTGGAGCTGAGGCTATGTCTGATTTTACCCGGGTTTCAGGTACTGTACATGTCGTGTCCCTCTAGAAGGGTGGAATGCTAACCCCGTCGCCAGAATTGGCGAGGGGTTAGTATTCCAATTCGTATGACACCTTACTCGACATGTTTTGATAAAGCCAAACCAAAGATAGCATTTAACCGCGAGGTTCATAATGCACTTAAGAGTATATGGTATGACGATATCTGGAAACAGCAGAAGGAAGTTGTTCCGACCACTGCAGACAGGCTCAGCTCATGCCAGAGCACCATCTCACATGGAACCAAGCACTCTGCCTTCAGGATTGTTAAGGCCTGCCATAGGAGTGACTTATAGGTTACCAGGTGTCCCATTTAAGGTTAGGTATAGGTATACTACACCTAAGTAAGAGGTGATTACACCAACTTACCCCAGCTGAGTGATCAGCCAGTTGTGTCAAATTGTTAGGCCAAGCCTGGGGTGGCATAATACATGCTGCAGCCCTTGGCAGGCCTTGGGTACACCAATGCCCTGGGTACCTAGTGTACACTGGTACAGGGGCGGACAGGGTGATCCAACCAATTGGGTATGTACCTAGGGTACATGGAGTCCATTTTACAGAGAGAGCAGATAGCCTGAGAGCCTGAATGGCAGGATCTCAGGCCAACTAAGTCGAAAAACCAGCTAGACACTAGGCAAAAATTTGGGGGTAACCATAGTCAGATATCCACCTTCCTACACAACCCCCCCCCAAACGAAGGGAGATAAGGCTGACCTTGACCAGGTAAGCCTATATTGCCCAAGTGGCCATATAAGGAGGAACCAGCACTGGCATGGTTACCCCCTGTCTCATGGTCCACTAAGCAATCCCTCACCCTAAGGGTATCAGAGGGTCTCCACCATAGGGAATCTCTACCTGTGGTGTGTCTTGGCAAAGTAAAAGGCTGGTGTTGAGATGGAGTACTGAAGTGAGTGTCCTCAAAGTGAGGCCTCAGCTTCCTCCAATCATCCTCCACCATGGATGCCTTTCTTTCTTTAACTGAGTTGCACTGTGCTCTCAGGGTCAGCCTCTGGCTACCTAAAGCTGGAGGCTGGGTCCCTTTTGTGGGCTTACTGGAGGGACAGGTCAGGTTTGGGGCCCTAAGGTCCCATGTTTGCCTGTGCCCAACAGAATCCCCCTGGGGGAGGTCCCTAACTACCTGTAAAGGAGATCCCTCAGGAATGTTTTTACCCATCACCTGACTAGGGCTACTAGCCAGGCAATCCTCATTCTTTTGATGGGGGGGTTCTTGTGGACAGGGGCCCTCTGGGGGTCCACTGGCCTCCCTGACCTCTGCAGCCCTGGGCTGACTGAGGCAGGGTAGAGAGAGGCAGGCTACCTGCACCAGACTGGATCCCACCTTGGAAGGGGCCACTGACATCAGAGGCTCTGCCAGGCCAGGCCTGGCTACCTCTGGGGCAGTTCCTTCACAAGGGGTGAGGTCAGATCCCTGAGGAGGCTGACCTTTTCCTAATGTCTGGGGAGAGGGAGACTTTTCTTCCTCCCCACTACTCTCAGTTTGTGTGGAGTGATCCATTGTTTCAGGCTTCACTACACCTATGTCAGTCTGAGTATAGGCTGAGACCATTACAGCCTTGCCAACCTTTTCAGGGGGGCACTCAGTTTGTGTTTGAGCTGTGACTGTCACAGCTCTGCCAGTCCCTACAGGGAAGTCTGTCTGTGCCTGGGCTGTGGCTACCACTGCCCTTCCAACCTTTTCAGGGAGGAAATCTATTTGGACAGGGGTTGTGAATGGCACAACCCCCCTACCCTTTTGTGAAAGGCCTACCATTTTAGAATGGGTGTCTTGTTCAACTCCAGCCCAAGCTGAGAGTTCTAAGTCATTCCCCAGTAAGCAGTCTACAGGCAAGGTTGGGGACACTGCTACCCTTTTAGGGCCAGTGACCCCTCCCCAGCTGAGACATACCTCTGCCATGGGATGACTGTTCTGTTTGCCATCAATGTTAGTCACCTGGTAGGAGAAACCGGGCAAAAGCTGCTCAGAGGGAACTAGCCAATGGGCCACCATTGTGATGCTAGCCCCAGTGTCTCTGTAGGCCTCAGCTTTTGTACCATTGATGTAGGGCTCCTGTCTGTACCTACCCAAAGTGTTGGGACAGGCAGTGAAGTTGGCAAACCCCATGCCACCATCACAGACAAGAGTGGTTGCTGTAGGGGAATTGGCTAAGCCAGGGTCCCCCTGTGTTCCCCAAGTAAACCCACCCAGATTTCTGGGGGCACTCCCACCACCTGGGGGATTACTGCTGACAGTAATAGGTGGTGTGACAGGAGTAATTGGAGGAACAGTTTTGTTTTTAGCCCTTGGGCAACCGCTGTCAGTTTTCCAATGCCCAGGAGTTTTACACTCATGGCAGTAGGGCTTTTTAGCTGTGGTAGAGGAGGGAGCTTGGGACCCACCACCCTGTGTGGAGTTTTGGGGCCCTGAGGAAGGTTTCTCTTTTTCTTTATCCCCACCCTTCTCTTGAGGCTTGGTGGTATCTTTCTTTTGGTCACCACCCTGGTTTTTAGGCCTGATCCTGGTCCTGACCCATTTATCTGCCCTCTTTCCCAATTCTTGGGGAGAGGTCAAATCTGAGTCTACCAGGTGTTGATGGAGAAGCTGGTTTTGACAATTACTTAAAATCTGCTCTCTCATCATCAAATTGTACAATCCTGTATAATCAGACACCTTACTTCCCAGCAACCAACCCTCCAAAGCCTTAGTGGCACATTCCACATATTCAGACCAGTCCTGAGTCTGTGTCTTCTGGGTGTCTCTGAACATTAACCTGTACTGTTCAGTGGTTAAGCCTAACCCATCAACTAGGACACTCTTCAGGACTCTGTAATTTCTGACATCCTCTTCTCTAACAGTGAGGAGTCTATCTCTGCCTCTCCCCTCAAAGGAGAGCCATAAGATTGCTGCCCACTGGTCTTCAGGAACCTGCTGCACTTTGCAGGCTCTCTCAAGAGCAGTCATCCATTTGTGGATGTCATCCCCACTTTTGTAGGGGGGCACAATCTTGGACAGGTTCCTATTGTCAAAGACCCTATCTTTGTCCCTAGGGACATTGCTGCCACCAGTGGGTATAGACCCACTCTCTCTATGCTGCCTAGCCTTGCTCAGTTTTTCTTCCATCAGGGCTACTTCTAGCTCCTGCTTCCTGATCCTCAGCTGGGCTTCCTGCATTCTGGCCTCATGTTCCCTCCTCTGAGGGGTGGTCAGTCTCCTTCTGGAGTGACCTTGAGAGCCTCTAGAGCCATGGGAAGCATTGGAGTCACCTGAGCGATTCCTTTGCCTTCCAAGCCCTGTGTTAAGTCCACTGGGGAGATCCAATGGGGTGAACCCACTGTCAGTCCCCAATAGCCTTAGTTTAGCTGGGCCAAGTATAACACTTGGCACTGGGCTAGTTCTCCCTTCATCCCCACTCACATCTGTATCCCCATCACTTTCTTCCTCTGTGGTAGGCATCCCATCTAAGGGGTGACTATTGGGAAGGGGTACTTCAGTGGCATCTTCAGAAGGGGGGCCTCCTGTTCCTGTCCCTAAGGGGGCTAACTGGGAAGCTTTCTTGAGTGCTCTCTGATTCTCATCATTCTGTAAGAGCTCTCTGAGCTCAGCAGAGTTTGGGTTCTTGGGCTGTTTAAGGCCTCTAAGAGTTGCCAAATGCCTGAGCTCATTCTGATTAAGGGTAGCAAAGCTGGATGGTGCCCTCTGGGGGTCACTCTCAACAGAGATGGGTACAGTGGACCCCTCTGCCCCGGCCATTGCTCTTAAGTGTGGGTGGATGTGTTGCAATCTACCTACACTTGGGTTTACCTACTAAACCTATCTAGTAGTTGTAGTCAGGGTGTGCTACTCCCTTTGCTCTACAACAACTAAGTTCAGTAGAACTTAAGTATATCTAATCTTGTTTTATATGTACCTACAGGTACCTATGTGATCTTTCAATTGGTAACCAAGAGATTACAATGGTAAAACACAGCAAGCTCAAATCCAACCGCTGCTCACCAATGTGAGAAGTTGGCCTGGTATATGCTGTTCACTAGTTCTAGTGACCACCTTGTACCATGCCAAGCAACCCTTATGGTGTGGTTGTAAGTCAACCTTTTCGGACTAGCTGCCCTAGTGGTAGCGTAGGCTAAGCAGTCGTTGAGGCTAAACTCGTGAAGCGTGTTAAGCAAGCTGTTTTACCAATAGTAACCCCCTTTTATACCAATGAAAGGACACCACACAGATATATATTCAAAATATATATGTATTTATTTCTCAAAGTAACCCCTAGTCTCTTTATGAGCACAGGAGCACAAATCGTCAAACAAGATTATCACAGAATACACAGAAGTTGCACTTTATATGGATAGGCCCTGGTGGCCACTCGAACCATATACTAAAATAGTGGTATAAGTACCACGAACAGAAAAGGGAAAAGGCCTAGGGCCTCTAGAATCGCTGGGCCTACAAGGAGCTAACGTCAGTTAGTGACCAGGAGGTCCACGGGTGGCGTGTGCAGAGCAAATAGTCACACGCGGGCTCCCATAGGTTTCAATGGGTGCGTAAAAAGTACAAAGTTACTGCAAAAGGAATCTTCCGGATGACCTAGGAACTTAAGATTTGGAACACAGGCACTAGAGATGTATTACTACACATGGGCACCGGAGTGCCAGCTTTACCTCACCCACAGGAAGCGGGTGCATAGGCCTCAAAGTGCGTCGGGTTTCTTCTATCTGTTCCGTTGAGCCTGGGACAAAGATGCTGCAGGCGGTCGGTCGGGAAGAGATGCAGTGGGTCCAAGAGTGGATCGGAGATGTTGAAGACCTGTAAGCAGAGGGGACAGTGTTCACAGTCACTAGCCAGTGACCAGCGTGGCACCAGGTGGGTACCAGGCGATGTCGGGTGCAAACAGGTGATGAGGGGTAGCTTGTCTCCGCAGCCACGTGGTCCCTGAAGGTCGACGACGTCCAGGAGTCGGCTCACGAGCTGTCCCACGCAGGCTCTCGCTGTCGGCGGTGTCGGCGACTTGATCGAAGCAAACAAGCCTTGGCAAAAGCAATTGCAGGAGGATTCGGAAATCAGCTGTTGGTTCTGACCAGCAAGGTCAGAGGGATTGCTCCTTTGGAGGGGAGCAAGGGCCAGTCTGGAGCAACCAGACCAGCGGTGTTTGTCGTAGATTTCGTCGCCAAGATGGCCACTAGCCAGCGGGCCAGCAACCGGTTAGGCGCGTCGAGTGGCAAAATGCAGAAGGGCCCCACGCAGATCGTGGAGATGCTGGAGGGCTCACCTTTGGTGCAGATGCTGCTCGAGGGTTGGGCTTCTCAGGACCCAAAGCACAACTTGGAGGGAGCCTCGGTTGTTGCACTGGTCAGCTTGTCGTAGTCGTTCCAAGATGGCTGGCTCCACGTGTCTCGGTGCCTCCACGGGTCTCCTCTTTTCAGGGACTGTGGATCGGGCGGTGAGAGGTCTGGAGGTCCAGGTCTTGTCAGTCTCTGGGCTCGGGCTCCGGCGGGAGGCGGCGGCAAAGCAGACGGTGATTCGCTGGATGGTGCTTGCGTTAGCAAGGTGGTCACTCCCTGACCACAGGGGAGATTTTCTTCAGTCTTCTGTGCAGCAGAATGTCGAAGTTCCCGTCTTCTTCTTAGTTTCAAGTTGATTCCAGGATGTCTGAAGTCTTAGGACACAGCTCCTACCTTTATTCGGATTCTAGGGGCCGGACTACCTGCTAGGTCCCTCCCTATGGGTGGGACCAGGAAGGGGGGTGGTTACACCCCCAATCCTTTGTCCAGCTCGCCCCAGGCCCGGGACTGGTGTGCCCCAGGACCGGTTTGAACTGGCATATGCACCGAGGCTCCTTGTGAGCCACAGGCATGTCTGGTTTCTTTCAAGCCCTACCTGACCAATACACAAAATCCTGTCTGGGGTGGTGCACGCACCTCCCCTGGCAGGAAACCCTTTGTCCACACCTCCCAAGCTGGAAGGACTCCCAGCAGCAGGAGGGCAGACTTGTGTCTGTGGTGGCAGCATCCATTTTGTGGAGCTGAGGCTATGTCTGATTTTACCCGGGTTTCAGGTACTGTACATGTCGTGTCCCTCTAGAAGGGTGGAATGCTAACCCCGTCGCCAGAATTGGCGAGGGGTTAGTATTCCAATTCGTATGACACCTTACTCGACATGTTTTGATAAAGCCAAACCAAAGATAGCATTTAACCGCGAGGTTCATAATGCACTTAAGAGTATATGGTATGACGATATCTGGAAACAGCAGAAGGAAGTTGTTCCGACCACTGCAGACAGGCTCAGCTCATGCCAGAGCACCATCTCACATGGAACCAAGCACTCTGCCTTCAGGATTGTTAAGGCCTGCCATAGGAGTGACTTATAGGTTACCAGGTGTCCCATTTAAGGTTAGGTATAGGTATACTACACCTAAGTAAGAGGTGATTACACCAACTTACCCCAGCTGAGTGATCAGCCAGTTGTGTCAAATTGTTAGGCCAAGCCTGGGGTGGCATAATACATGCTGCAGCCCTTGGCAGGCCTTGGGTACACCAATGCCCTGGGTACCTAGTGTACACTGGTACAGGGGCGGACAGGGTGATCCAACCAATTGGGTATGTACCTAGGGTACATGGAGTCCATTTTACAGAGAGAGCAGATAGCCTGAGAGCCTGAATGGCAGGATCTCAGGCCAACTAAGTCGAAAAACCAGCTAGACACTAGGCAAAAATTTGGGGGTAACCATAGTCAGATATCCACCTTCCTACACTGACACTGACTGACACTGACTGACTGACACTGACTGACTGACTCTCCGACTGACTGACACTGACTGACTGACACTGACTGACACTGACTGACTGACACTGACTGACACTGACTGACTGACTCTCCGACTGACTGACACTGACTGACTGATACTGACTGACTGACACTGACTGACTGACACTGACTGACTGACACTGACTGACACTGACTGACACTGGCTGACACTGACTGGCTGACAGTGACTGACACTGACTGCCAGACACTGACTGACAGACACTGACTGACAGACACTGACTGACAGACACTGACAGACACTGACTGACACTGACAGACACTGACTGACAGACACTGACTGACACTGGCTGACACTGACTGACACTGACTGATTGACACTGACTGACACTGACTGACACTGACTGACTGACACTGACTGACTGACACTGACTGACTGACACTGACTGACACTGACTGACTGACACTGACACTGACTGACACTGACTGACTGACACTGACTGACACTGACTGACTGACACTGACTGACACTGACTGACTGACACTGACTGACACTGACTGACACTGACTAACTGACTAACACTGATTGACACTCACTGACACTGACTGACTGAGACTGACTGACTGAGACTGACTGATACTGACTGACTGACACTGACTGACACTGACTGACACTGTCTGACTGACACCGACTGATACTGACTGACTGACACTGGCTGACACTGGCTGACACTGACTGACACTGACGGGCTGACACTGACTGACTGACACTGACTGACTGACACTGACTGACACTGACTGACACTGACTGACACTGACTGACTGACTGACACTGACTGACTGACACTGACACTGACTGACACTGACTGACTGATACTGACACTGACTGACACTGACTGACACTGACTGACTGTCACTGACTGACACTGACAGACACTGACTGACAGACACTGACTGACTGACACTGACTGACTGACACTGACTGACTGACTCTCTGACTGACTGACACTGACTGACAGACACTGCCTGACTGACACTAACTGACAGACACTGACTGACTGACACTGACTGACTGACTCTCCGACTGACGCACACTGACTGACACTGACTGACACTGACTCTGACTGACACTGACTGACTGACACTGACTGACACTGACTGACTGACACTGACTGACTGACACTTACTGTGAGAAGTTGGCCTGGTATATGATGCTCACTAGTTAAAGTGATCACCTTGTACCATGCCAAGCAACCCTTATGGTGTGGTTGTAAGTCAACCTTTTCGGACTAGCTGCCCTAGTGGTAGCGTAGGCTAAGCAGTCTTTGAGGCTAAACTCGTGATGCGTGTTAAGCCAGCTGTTTTACCAAATGTAACCCCCTTTTATACCAATGAAAGGACACCACACAGATATATATTCAAAATATATATGTATTTATTTCTCAAAGTAACCCCTAGTCTCTTTATGAGCACAGGAGCACAAATCGTCAAACAAGATTATCACAGAATACACAGAAGTTGCACGTTATATGGATAGGCCCTGGTGGCCACTCAAACCATATACTAAAATAGTGGTATAAGTACCACGAACAGAAAAGGGAAAAGGCCTAGGGCCTCTAGAATCGCTGGGCCTACAAGGAGCTAACGTCAGTTAGTGACCAGGAGGTCCACGGGTGGCGTGTGCAGAGCAAATAGTCACACGCGTGCTCCCATAGGTTTCAATGGGTGCGTAAAAAGTACAAAGTTACTGCAAAGGAGATCTTCCGGGTTGACTAGGAACTTAAGATTTGGAACACAGGCACTAGAGATGTATTACTACACATGGGCACCGGAGTACCAGCTTTACCTCACCCACAGGAAGCGGGTGCATAGGCCTCAAAGTGCGTCGGGTTTCTTCTATCTGTTCCGTGGAGCTTGAAGACAAAGATGCTGCAGGCGGTCGGTCCGGGAGAGATGCAGTGGATCCAAGAGTGGATCGGAGATGTTGAAGACCTGTAAGCAGAGGGGACAGTGTTCACAGTCACTAGCCAGTGACCAGCGTGGCACCAGGTGGGTACCAGGCGATGTCGGGTGCAAACAGGTGATGAGGGGTAGCTTGTCTCCGCAGCCACGTGGTCCCTGAAGGTCGACGACGTCCAGGAGTCGGCTCACGAGCTGTCCCACGCAGGCTCTCGCTGTCGGCGGTGTCGGCAACTTGATCGAAGCAAACAAGCCTTGGCAAAAGCAATTGTAGGAGGATTCGGAAATCAGCTGTTGGTTCTGACCAGCAAGGTCAGAGGGATTGCTCCTTTGGAGGGGAGCAAGGGCCAGTCTGGAGCAACCAGACCAGCGGTGTTTGTCGTAGATTTCGTCGCCAAGATGGCCACTAGCCAGCGGGCCAGCAACCGGTTAGGCGCGTCGAGTGGCAAAATGCAGAAGGGCCCCACGCAGATCGTGGAGATGCTGGAGGGCTCACCTTTGGTGCAGATGCTGCTCGAGGGTTGGGCTTCTCAGGACCCAAAGCACAACTTGGAGGGAGCCTCGGTTGTTGCACTGGTCAGCTTGTCGTAGTCGTTCCAAGATGGCTGGCTCCACGTGTCTCGGTGCCTCCACGGGTCTCTTCTTCTCAGGGACTGTGGATCGGGCGGTGAGAGGTCTGGAGGTCCAGGTCTTGTCAGTCTCTGGGCTCGGGCTCCGGCGGGAGGCGGCGGCAAAGCAGACGTTGATGCGCTGGATGGTGCTTGCGTTAGCAAGGTGGTCACTCCCTGACCACAGGGGAGATTTTCTTCAGTCTTCTGTGCAGCAGAATGTCGAAGTTCCCGTCTTCTTCTTAGTTTCGAGTTGATTCCAGGATGTCTGAAGTCTTAGGACACAGCTCCTACCTTTATTCGGATTCTAGGGGCCGGACTACCTGCTAGGTCCCTCCCTATGGGTGGGACCAGGAAGGGGGGTGGTTACACCCCCAATCCTTTGTCCAGCTCGCCCCAGGCCCGGGACTGGTGTGCCCCAGGACCGGTTTGAACTGGCATATGCACCGAGGCTCCTTGTGAGCCACAGGCATGTCTGGTTTCTTTCAAGCCCTACCTGACCAATACACAAAATCCTGTCTGGGGTGGTGCACGCACCTCCCCTGGCAGGAAACCCTTTGTCCACACCTCCCAAGCTGGAAGGACTCCCAGCAGCAGGAGGGCAGACTTGTGTCTGTGGTGGCAGCATCCATTTTGTGGAGCTGAGGCTATGTCTGATTTTACCCGGGTTTCAGGTACTGTACATGTCGTGTCCCTCTAGAAGGGTGGAATGCTAACCCCGTCGCCAGAATTGGCGAGGGGTTAGTATTCCAATTCGTATGACACCTTACTCGACATGTTTTGATAAAGCCAAACCAAAGATAGCATTTAACCGCGAGGTTCATAATGCACTTAAGAGTATATGGTATGACGATATCTGGAAACAGTAGAAGGAAGTTGTTCCGACCACTGCAGACAGGCTCAGCTCATGCCAGAGCACCATCTCACATGGAACCAAGCACTCTGCCTTCAGGATTGTTAAGGCCTGCCATAGGAGTGACTTATAGGTTACCAGGTGTCCCATTTAAGGTTAGGTATAGGTATACTACACCTAAGTAAGAGGTGATTACACCAACTTACCCCAGCTGAGTGATCAGCCAGTTGTGTCAAATTGTTAGGCCAAGCCTGGGGTGGCATAATACATGCTGCAGCCCTTGGCAGGCCTTGGGTACACCAATGCCCTGGGTACCTAGTGTACACTGGTACAGGGGCTGACAGGGTGATCCAACCAATTGGGTATGTACCTAGGGTACATGGAGTCCATTTTACAGAGAGAGCAGATAGCCTGAGAGCCTGAATGGCAGGATCTCAGGCCAACTAAGTCGAAAAACCAGCTAGACACTAGGCAAAAATTTGGGGGTAACCATAGTCAGATATCCACCTTCCTACACAACCCCCCCCCAAACGAAGGGAGATAAGGCTGACCTTGACCAGGTAAGCCTATATTGCCCAAGTGGCCATATAAGGAGGAACCAGCACTGGCATGGTTACCCCCTGTCTCATGGTCCACTAAGCAATCCCTCACCCTAAGGGTATCAGAGGGTCTCCACCATAGGGAATCTCTACCTGTGGTGTGTCTTGGCAAAGTAAAAGGCTGGTGTTGAGATGGAGTACTGAAGTGAGTGTCCTCAAAGTGAGGCCTCAGCTTCCTCCAATCATCCTCCACCATGGATGCCTTTCTTTCTTTAACTGAGTTGCACTGTGCTCTCAGGGTCAGCCTCTGGCTACCTAAAGCTGGAGGCTGGGTCCCTTTTGTGGGCTTACTGGAGGGACAGGTCAGGTTTGGGGCCCTAAGGTCCCATGTTTGCCTGTGCCCAACAGAATCCCCCTGGGGGAGGTCCCTAACTACCTGTAAAGGAGATCCCTCAGGAATGTTTTTACCCATCACCTGACTAGGGCTACTAGCCAGGCAATCCTCATTCTTTTGATGGGGGGGTTCTTGTGGACAGGGGCCCTCTGGGGGTCCACTGGCCTCCCTGACCTCTGCAGCCCTGGGCTGACTGAGGCAGGGTAGAGAGAGGCAGGCTACCTGCACCAGACTGGATCCCACCTTGGAAGGGGCCACTGACATCAGAGGCTCTGCCAGGCCAGGCCTGGCTACCTCTGGGGCAGTTCCTTCACAAGGGGTGAGGTCAGATCCCTGAGGAGGCTGACCTTTTCCTAATGTCTGGGGAGAGGGAGACTTTTCTTCCTCCCCACTACTCTCAGTTTGTGTGGAGTGATCCATTGTTTCAGGCTTCACTACACCTATGTCAGTCTGAGTATAGGCTGAGACCATTACAGCCTTGCCAACCTTTTCAGGGGGGCACTCAGTTTGTGTTTGAGCTGTGACTGTCACAGCTCTGCCAGTCCCTACAGGGAAGTCTGTCTGTGCCTGGGCTGTGGCTACCACTGCCCTTCCAACCTTTTCAGGGAGGAAATCTATTTGGACAGGGGTTGTGAATGGCACAACCCCCCTACCCTTTTGTGAAAGGCCTACCATTTTAGAATGGGTGTCTTGTTCAACTCCAGCCCAAGCTGAGAGTTCTAAGTCATTCCCCAGTAAGCAGTCTACAGGCAAGGTTGGGGACACTGCTACCCTTTTAGGGCCAGTGACCCCTCCCCAGCTGAGACATACCTCTGCCATGGGATGACTGTTCTGTTTGCCATCAATGTTAGTCACCTGGTAGGAGAAACCGGGCAAAAGCTGCTCAGAGGGAACTAGCCAATGGGCCACCATTGTGATGCTAGCCCCAGTGTCTCTGTAGGCCTCAGCTTTTGTACCATTGATGTAGGGCTCCTGTCTGTACCTACCCAAAGTGTTGGGACAGGCAGTGAAGTTGGCAAACCCCATGCCACCATCACAGACAAGAGTGGTTGCTGTAGGGGAATTGGCTAAGCCAGGGTCCCCCTGTGTTCCCCAAGTAAACCCACCCAGATTTCTGGGGGCACTCCCACCACCTGGGGGATTACTGCTGACAGTAATAGGTGGTGTGACAGGAGTAATTGGAGGAACAGTTTTGTTTTTAGCCCTTGGGCAACCGCTGTCAGTTTTCCAATGCCCAGGAGTTTTACACTCATGGCAGTAGGGCTTTTTAGCTGTGGTAGAGGAGGGGGCTTGGGACCCACCACCCTGTGTGGAGTTTTGGGGCCCTGAGGAAGGTTTCTCTTTTTCTTTATCCCCACCCTTCTCTTGAGGCTTGGTGGTATCTTTCTTTTGGTCACCACCCTGGTTTTTAGGCCTGATCCTGGTCCTGACCCATTTATCTGCCCTCTTTCCCAATTCTTGGGGAGAGGTCAAATCTGAGTCTACCAGGTGTTGATGGAGAAGCTGGTTTTGACAATTACTTAAAATCTGCTCTCTCATCATCAAATTGTACAATCCTGTATAATCAGACACCTTACTTCCCAGCAACCAACCCTCCAAAGCCTTAGTGGCACATTCCACATATTCAGACCAGTCCTGAGTCTGTGTCTTCTGGGTGTCTCTGAACATTAACCTGTACTGTTCAGTGGTTAAGCCTAACCCATCAACTAGGACACTCTTCAGGACTCTGTAATTTCTGACATCCTCTTCTCTAACAGTGAGGAGTCTATCTCTGCCTCTCCCCTCAAAGGAGAGCCATAAGATTGCTGCCCACTGGTCTTCAGGAACCTGCTGCACTTTGCAGGCTCTCTCAAGAGCAGTCATCCATTTGTGGATGTCATCCCCACTTTTGTAGGGGGGCACAATCTTGGACAGGTTCCTATTGTCAAAGACCCTATCTTTGTCCCTAGGGACATTGCTGCCACCAGTGGGTATAGACCCACTCTCTCTATGCTGCCTAGCCTTGCTCAGTTTTTCTTCCATCAGGGCTACTTCTAGCTCCTGCTTCCTGATCCTCAGCTGGGCTTCCTGCATTCTGGCCTCATGTTCCCTCCTCTGAGGGGTGGTCAGTCTCCTTCTGGAGTGACCTTGAGAGCCTCTAGAGCCATGGGAAGCATTGGAGTCACCTGAGCGATTCCTTTGCCTTCCAAGCCCTGTGTTAAGTCCACTGGGGAGATCCAATGGGGTGAACCCACTGTCAGTCCCCAATAGCCTTAGTTTAGCTGGGCCAAGTATAACACTTGGCACTGGGCTAGTTCTCCCTTCATCCCCACTCACATCTGTATCCCCATCACTTTCTTCCTCTGTGGTAGGCATCCCATCTAAGGGGTGACTATTGGGAAGGGGTACTTCAGTGGCATCTTCAGAAGGGGGGCCTCCTGTTCCTGTCCCTAAGGGGGCTAACTGGGAAGCTTTCTTGAGTGCTCTCTGATTCTCATCATTCTGTAAGAGCTCTCTGAGCTCAGCAGAGTTTGGGTTCTTGGGCTGTTTAAGGCCTCTAAGAGTTGCCAAATGCCTGAGCTCATTCTGATTAAGGGTAGCAAAGCTGGATGGTGCCCTCTGGGGGTCACTCTCAACAGAGATGGGTACAGTGGACCCCTCTGCCCCGGCCATTGCTCTTAAGTGTGGGTGGATGTGTTGCAATCTACCTACACTTGGGTTTACCTACTAAACCTATCTAGTAGTTGTAGTCAGGGTGTGCTACTCCCTTTGCTCTACAACAACTAAGTTCAGTAGAACTTAAGTATATCTAATCTTGTTTTATATGTACCTACAGGTACCTATGTGATCTTTCAATTGGTAACCAAGAGATTACAATGGTAAAACACAGCAAGCTCAAATCCAACCGCTGCTCACCAATGTGAGAAGTTGGCCTGGTATATGATGCTCACTAGTTAAAGTGATCACCTTGTACCATGCCAAGCAACCCTTATGGTGTGGTTGTAAGTCAACCTTTTCGGACTAGCTGCCCTAGTGGTAGCGTAGGCTAAGCAGTCTTTGAGGCTAAACTCGTGATGCGTGTTAAGCCAGCTGTTTTACCAAATGTAACCCCCTTTTATACCAATGAAAGGACACCACACAGATATATATTCAAAATATATATGTATTTATTTCTCAAAGTAACCCCTAGTCTCTTTATGAGCACAGGAGCACAAATCGTCAAACAAGATTATCACAGAATACACAGAAGTTGCACGTTATATGGATAGGCCCTGGTGGCCACTCAAACCATATACTAAAATAGTGGTATAAGTACCACGAACAGAAAAGGGAAAAGGCCTAGGGCCTCTAGAATCGCTGGGCCTACAAGGAGCTAACGTCAGTTAGTGACCAGGAGGTCCACGGGTGGCGTGTGCAGAGCAAATAGTCACACGCGTGCTCCCATAGGTTTCAATGGGTGCGTAAAAAGTACAAAGTTACTGCAAAGGAGATCTTCCGGGTTGACTAGGAACTTAAGATTTGGAACACAGGCACTAGAGATGTATTACTACACATGGGCACCGGAGTACCAGCTTTACCTCACCCACAGGAAGCGGGTGCATAGGCCTCAAAGTGCGTCGGGTTTCTTCTATCTGTTCCGTGGAGCTTGAAGACAAAGATGCTGCAGGCGGTCGGTCCGGGAGAGATGCAGTGGATCCAAGAGTGGATCGGAGATGTTGAAGACCTGTAAGCAGAGGGGACAGTGTTCACAGTCACTAGCCAGTGACCAGCGTGGCACCAGGTGGGTACCAGGCGATGTCGGGTGCAAACAGGTGATGAGGGGTAGCTTGTCTCCGCAGCCACGTGGTCCCTGAAGGTCGACGACGTCCAGGAGTCGGCTCACGAGCTGTCCCACGCAGGCTCTCGCTGTCGGCGGTGTCGGCAACTTGATCGAAGCAAACAAGCCTTGGCAAAAGCAATTGTAGGAGGATTCGGAAATCAGCTGTTGGTTCTGACCAGCAAGGTCAGAGGGATTGCTCCTTTGGAGGGGAGCAAGGGCCAGTCTGGAGCAACCAGACCAGCGGTGTTTGTCGTAGATTTCGTCGCCAAGATGGCCACTAGCCAGCGGGCCAGCAACCGGTTAGGCGCGTCGAGTGGCAAAATGCAGAAGGGCCCCACGCAGATCGTGGAGATGCTGGAGGGCTCACCTTTGGTGCAGATGCTGCTCGAGGGTTGGGCTTCTCAGGACCCAAAGCACAACTTGGAGGGAGCCTCGGTTGTTGCACTGGTCAGCTTGTCGTAGTCGTTCCAAGATGGCTGGCTCCACGTGTCTCGGTGCCTCCACGGGTCTCTTCTTCTCAGGGACTGTGGATCGGGCGGTGAGAGGTCTGGAGGTCCAGGTCTTGTCAGTCTCTGGGCTCGGGCTCCGGCGGGAGGCGGCGGCAAAGCAGACGTTGATGCGCTGGATGGTGCTTGCGTTAGCAAGGTGGTCACTCCCTGACCACAGGGGAGATTTTCTTCAGTCTTCTGTGCAGCAGAATGTCGAAGTTCCCGTCTTCTTCTTAGTTTCGAGTTGATTCCAGGATGTCTGAAGTCTTAGGACACAGCTCCTACCTTTATTCGGATTCTAGGGGCCGGACTACCTGCTAGGTCCCTCCCTATGGGTGGGACCAGGAAGGGGGGTGGTTACACCCCCAATCCTTTGTCCAGCTCGCCCCAGGCCCGGGACTGGTGTGCCCCAGGACCGGTTTGAACTGGCATATGCACCGAGGCTCCTTGTGAGCCACAGGCATGTCTGGTTTCTTTCAAGCCCTACCTGACCAATACACAAAATCCTGTCTGGGGTGGTGCACGCACCTCCCCTGGCAGGAAACCCTTTGTCCACACCTCCCAAGCTGGAAGGACTCCCAGCAGCAGGAGGGCAGACTTGTGTCTGTGGTGGCAGCATCCATTTTGTGGAGCTGAGGCTATGTCTGATTTTACCCGGGTTTCAGGTACTGTACATGTCGTGTCCCTCTAGAAGGGTGGAATGCTAACCCCGTCGCCAGAATTGGCGAGGGGTTAGTATTCCAATTCGTATGACACCTTACTCGACATGTTTTGATAAAGCCAAACCAAAGATAGCATTTAACCGCGAGGTTCATAATGCACTTAAGAGTATATGGTATGACGATATCTGGAAACAGTAGAAGGAAGTTGTTCCGACCACTGCAGACAGGCTCAGCTCATGCCAGAGCACCATCTCACATGGAACCAAGCACTCTGCCTTCAGGATTGTTAAGGCCTGCCATAGGAGTGACTTATAGGTTACCAGGTGTCCCATTTAAGGTTAGGTATAGGTATACTACACCTAAGTAAGAGGTGATTACACCAACTTACCCCAGCTGAGTGATCAGCCAGTTGTGTCAAATTGTTAGGCCAAGCCTGGGGTGGCATAATACATGCTGCAGCCCTTGGCAGGCCTTGGGTACACCAATGCCCTGGGTACCTAGTGTACACTGGTACAGGGGCTGACAGGGTGATCCAACCAATTGGGTATGTACCTAGGGTACATGGAGTCCATTTTACAGAGAGAGCAGATAGCCTGAGAGCCTGAATGGCAGGATCTCAGGCCAACTAAGTCGAAAAACCAGCTAGACACTAGGCAAAAATTTGGGGGTAACCATAGTCAGATATCCACCTTCCTACACTTACTGACCGACACTGACTGACTGACGCTGACTGACACTGGCTGACACTGGCTGACAGTGACTGACATGACTGACTGACACTGACTGACACTGACTGACACTGACTGACTGACACTGACTGACTGACACTGACTGACACTGACTGACTGACACTGACTGACACTGACTGACTGACACTGACACTGACTGACACTGACTGACTGACACTGACTGACACTGACTGACTGACACTGACTGACACTGACTGACTGACACTGACTGACACTGACTGACAATGACTAACTGACTAACACTGATTGACACTCACTGACACTGACTGACTGACACTGACTGACACTGACTGACACTGACTGACTGACACTGACTGACTGACACTGACTGACTGATACTGGCTGACACTGACTGACACTGACAGACACTGACTGACTGACACTGACTGACTGACACTGACTGACACTGACTGACACTGACTGACTGACTGACACTGACTGACTGACACTGACACTGACTGACACTGACTGACTGATACTGACACTGACTGACACTGACTGACACTGACTGACTGTCACTGACACTGACTGACTGACACTAACTGACACTGACTGACTGACTGACACTGACTGACTGACACTGACTGACTGACACTGACTGTCACTGACTGACACTGACTGACTGACTGACACTGACTGCCACTGACTGACACTGACTGACTGACTGACACTGACTGACTGACTCTGACTGACACTGACTCTGACTGACACTGACTGACACTGACTGACTGACACTGACTGACTGACACTGACTGACACTGACTGACTGACACTGACTGACACTGACTGGCTGACACTGACTGACACTGACTGACTGACTCTCCGACTGACTGACACTGACTGACTGATACTGACTGACTGACACTGACTGACACTGACTGACACTGACTGACTGACACTGACTGACTGACTCTGACTGACACTGACTCTGACTGACACTGACTGACACTGACTGACTGACACTGACTGACTGACTCTCCGACTGACTGACACTGACTGACTGATACTGACTGACTGACACTGACTGACTGACACTGACTGACTGACACTGACTGACACTGACTGACACTGGCTGACACTGACTGGCTGACAGTGACTGACACTGACTGCCAGACACTGACTGACAGACACTGACTGACAGACACTGACTGACAGACACTGACAGACACTGACTGACACTGACAGACACTGACTGACAGACACTGACTGACACTGGCTGACACTGACTGACACTGACTGATTGACACTGACTGACACTGACTGACACTGACTGACTGACACTGACTGACTGACACTGACTGACTGACACTGACTGACACTGACTGACTGACACTGACACTGACTGACACTGACTGACTGACACTGACTGACACTGACTGACTGACACTGACTGACACTGACTGACTGACACTGACTGACACTGACTGACACTGACTAACTGACTAACACTGATTGACACTCACTGACACTGACTGACTGAGACTGACTGACTGAGACTGACTGATACTGACTGACTGACACTGACTGACACTGACTGACACTGTCTGACTGACACCGACTGATACTGACTGACTGACACTGGCTGACACTGGCTGACACTGACTGACACTGACGGGCTGACACTGACTGACTGACACTGACTGACTGACACTGACTGACACTGACTGACACTGACTGACTGACTGACACTGACTGACTGACACTGACACTGACTGACACTGACTGACTGATACTGACACTGACTGACACTGACTGACACTGACTGACTGTCACTGACTGACACTGACAGACACTGACTGACAGACACTGACTGACTGACACTGACTGACTGACACTGACTGACTGACTCTCTGACTGACTGACACTGACTGACAGACACTGCCTGACTGACACTGACTGACAGACACTGACTGACTGACACTGACTGACTGACTCTCCGACTGACGCACACTGACTGACACTGACTGACACTGACTCTGACTGACACTGACTGACTGACACTGACTGACACTGACTGACTGACACTGACTGACTGACACTTACTGACCGACACTGACTGACTGACGCTGACTGACACTGGCTGACACTGGCTGACAGTGACTGACATGACTGACTGACACTGACTGACACTGACTGACACTGACTGACTGACACTGACTGACTGACACTGACTGACACTGACTGACTGACACTGACTGACACTGACTGACTGACACTGACACTGACTGACACTGACTGACTGACACTGACTGACACTGACTGACTGACACTGACTGACACTGACTGACTGACACTGACTGACACTGACTGACAATGACTAACTGACTAACACTGATTGACACTCACTGACACTGACTGACTGACACTGACTGACACTGACTGACACTGACTGACTGACACTGACTGACTGACACTGACTGACTGATACTGGCTGACACTGACTGACACTGACTGACACTGACTGACTGACACTGACTGACTGACACTGACTGACACTGACTGACACTGACTGACTGACTGACACTGACTGACTGACACTGACACTGACTGACACTGACTGACTGATACTGACACTGACTGACACTGACTGACACTGACTGACTGTCACTGACACTGACTGACTGACACTAACTGACACTGACTGACTGACACTGACTGACTGACACTGACTGACTGACACTGACTGTCACTGACTGACACTGACTGACTGACTGACACTGACTGCCACTGACTGACACTGACTGACTGACTGACACTGACTGACTGACTCTGACTGACACTGACTCTGACTGACACTGACTGACACTGACTGACTGACACTGACTGACTGACACTGACTGACACTGACTGACTGACACTGACTGACACTGACTGGCTGACACTGACTGACACTGACTGACTGACTCTCCGACTGACTGACACTGACTGACTGATACTGACTGACTGACACTGACTGACACTGACTGACACTGACTGACTGACACTGACTGACTGACTCTGACTGACACTGACTCTGACTGACACTGACTGACACTGACTGACTGACACTGACTGACTGACTCTCCGACTGACTGACACTGACTGACTGACACTGACTGACACTGACTGACTGACACTGACTGACACTGACTGACTGACTCTCCGACTGACTGACACTGACTGACTGATACTGACTGACTGACACTGACTGACTGACACTGACTGACTGACACTGACTGACACTGACTGACACTGGCTGACACTGACTGGCTGACAGTGACTGACACTGACTGCCAGACACTGACTGACAGACACTGACTGACAGACACTGACTGACAGACACTGACAGACACTGACTGACACTGACAGACACTGACTGACAGACACTGACTGACACTGGCTGACACTGACTGACACTGACTGACTGACACTGACTGACACTGACTGACACTGACTGACTGACACTGACTGACTGACACTGACTGACTGACACTGACTGACACTGACTGACTGACACTGACACTGACTGACACTGACTGACTGACACTGACTGACACTGACTGACTGACACTGACTGACACTGACTGACTGACACTGACTGACACTGACTGACACTGACTAACTGACTAACACTGATTGACACTCACTGACACTGACTGACTGAGACTGACTGACTGAGACTGACTGATACTGACTGACTGACACTGACTGACACTGACTGACACTGTCTGACTGACACCGACTGATACTGACTGACTGACACTGGCTGACACTGGCTGACACTGACTGACACTGACGGGCTGACACTGACTGACTGACACTGACTGACTGACACTGACTGACACTGACTGACACTGACTGACACTGACTGACTGACTGACACTGACTGACTGACACTGACACTGACTGACACTGACTGACTGATACTGACACTGACTGACACTGACTGACACTGACTGACTGTCACTGACTGACACTGACAGACACTGACTGACAGACACTGACTGACTGACACTGACTGACTGACACTGACTGACTGACTCTCTGACTGACTGACACTGACTGACAGACACTGCCTGACTGACACTGACTGACAGACACTGACTGACTGACACTGACTGACTGACTCTCCGACTGACGCACACTGACTGACACTGACTGACACTGACTCTGACTGACACTGACTGACTGACACTGACTGACACTGACTGACTGACACTGACTGACTGACACTTACTGACCGACACTGACTGACTGACGCTGACTGACACTGGCTGACACTGGCTGACAGTGACTGACATGACTGACTGACACTGACTGACACTGACTGACACTGACTGACTGACACTGACTGACTGACACTGACTGACACTGACTGACTGACACTGACTGACACTGACTGACTGACACTGACACTGACTGACACTGACTGACTGACACTGACTGACACTGACTGACTGACACTGACTGACACTGACTGACTGACACTGACTGACACTGACTGACAATGACTAACTGACTAACACTGATTGACACTCACTGACACTGACTGACTGACACTGACTGACACTGACTGACACTGACTGACTGACACTGACTGACTGACACTGACTGACTGACACTGGCTGACACTGACTGACACTGACTGACACTGACTGACTGACACTGACTGACTGACACTGACTGACACTGACTGACACTGACTGACTGACTGACACTGACTGACTGACACTGACACTGACTGACACTGACTGACTGATACTGACACTGACTGACACTGACTGACACTGACTGACTGTCACTGACACTGACTGACTGACACTAACTGACACTGACTGACTGACACTGACTGACTGACACTGACTGACTGACACTGACTGTCACTGACTGACACTGACTGACTGACTGACACTGACTGCCACTGACTGACACTGACTGACTGACTGACACTGACTGACTGACTCTGACTGACACTGACTCTGACTGACACTGACTGACACTGACTGACTGACACTGACTGACTGACACTGACTGACACTGACTGACACTGACTGACACTGACTGACTGACACTGACTGACACTGACTGGCTGACACTGACTGACACTGACTGACTGACTCTCCGACTGACTGACACTGACTGACTGATACTGACTGACTGACACTGACTGACACTGACTGACACTGACTGACTGACACTGACTGACTGACTCTGACTGACACTGACTCTGACTGACACTGACTGACACTGACTGACTGACACTGACTGACTGAGACTGACTGAGACTGACTGACACTGACTGACTGACACTGACTGACACTGACTGACTGACACTGACTGACACTGACTGACTGACTCTCCGACTGACTGACACTGACTGACTGATACTGACTGACTGACACTGACTGACACTGACTGACTGACACTGACTGACTGACACTGACTGACACTGACTGACACTGGCTGACACTGACTGGCTGACAGTGACTGACACTGACTGCCAGACACTGACTGACAGACACTGACTGACAGACACTGACTGACAGACACTGACAGACACTGACTGACACTGACAGACACTGACTGACAGACACTGACTGACACTGGCTGACACTGACTGACACTGACTGACTGACACTGACTGACACTGACTGACACTGACTGACTGACACTGACTGACTGACACTGACTGACTGACACTGACTGACACTGACTGACTGACACTGACACTGACTGACACTGACTGACTGACACTGACTGACACTGACTGACTGACACTGACTGACACTGACTGACTGACACTGACTGACACTGACTGACACTGACTGACTGACACTGACTGACTGACTCTGACTGACACTGACTCTGACTGACACTGACTGACACTGACTGACTGACACTGACTGACTGACACTGACTGACACTGACTGACACTGACTGACTGACACTGACTGACACTGACTGGCTGACACTGACTGACACTGACTGACTGACTCTCCGACTGACTGACACTGACTGACTGATACTGACTGACTGACACTGACTGACACTGACTGACACTGACTGACTGACACTGACTGACTGACTCTGACTGACACTGACTCTGACTGACACTGACTGACACTGACTGACTGACACTGACTGACTGAGACTGACTGAGACTGACTGACACTGACTGACACTGACTGACTGACACTGACTGACACTGACTGACTGACTCTCCGACTGACTGACACTGACTGACTGATACTGACTGACTGACACTGACTGACACTGACTGACTGACACTGACTGACTGACACTGACTGACACTGACTGACACTGGCTGACACTGACTGGCTGACAGTGACTGACACTGACTGCCAGACACTGACTGCCAGACACTGACTGACAGACACTGACTGACAGACACTGACAGACACTGACTGACACTGACAGACACTGACTGACAGACACTGACTGACACTGGCTGACACTGACTGACACTGACTGACTGACACTGACTGACACTGACTGACACTGACTGACTGACTGACACTGACTGACACTGACTGACTGACACTGACACTGACTGACACTGACTGACTGACACTGACTGACACTGACTGACTGACACTGACTGACACTGACTGACTGACACTGACTGACACTGACTGACACTGACTAACTGACTAACACTGATTGACACTCACTGACACTGACTGACTGAGACTGACTGACTGAGTGTAGGAGAGTAGGGTCTGCTATCCTATGGTCACCCCAAATTTTTGCTTTTTGCTTCACTGGTTTTTGACATATTGAGGCTGTGGGCCTGCCAATCAGACCCCCAGCCTGCTGTTCTCTCTACTAAATTAAAACTATGCACCCTAGGTGCATAACCAATTGGAAGTGGATCACCCTGTCAGCCCCTGTACCAGTGTACACTAGGTACCCAGGGCATTGGTGTACCCAAGGCCTGCCGGGGGCTGCAGCATGTATTATGCCACCCCAGGCTTGGCCTAACAATCTGACACAACTGGCTGATCACTCAGCTGGGGTAAGTTGGTGTAATCACCTCTTACTTAGGTGTAGTATACCTATACCTAACCTTAAATGGGACACCTGGTAACCTCTAAGTCACTCCTATGGCAGGCCTTAACAATCCTGAAGGCAGAGTGCTTGGTTCCATGTGAGATGGTGCTCTGGCATGAGCTGAGCCTGTCTGCAGTGGTCGGAACAACTTCCTTCTACTGTTTCCAGATATCGTCATACCATATACTCTTAAGTGCATTATGAACCTCGCGGTTAAATGCTATCTTTGGTTTGGCTTTATCAAAACATGTCGAGTAAGGTGTCATACGAATTGGAATACTAACCCCTCGCCAATTCTGGCGACGGGGTTAGCATTCCACCCTTCTAGAGGGACACGACATGTACAGTGCCTGAAACCCGGGTAAAATCAGACATAGCCTCAGCTCCACAAAATGGATGCTGCCACCACAGACACAAGTCTGCCCTCCTGCTGCTGGGAGTCCTTCCAGCTTGGGAGGTGTGGACAAAGGGTTTCCTGCCAGGGGAGGTGCGTGCACCACCCCAGACAGGGTTTTGTGTATTGGTCAGGTAGGGCTTGAAAGAAACCAGACATGCCTGTGGCTCACAAGGAGCCTCGGTGCATATGCCAGTTCAAACCGGTCCTGGGGCACACCAGTCCCGGGCCTGGGGCGAGCTGGACAAAGGATTGGGGGTGTAACCACCCCCCTTCCTGGTCCCACCCATAGGGAGGGACCTAGCAGGTAGTCCGGCCCCTAGAATCCGCTTAAAGGTAGGAGCTGTGTCCTAAAGACTTCAGACATCCTGGAATCAACTTGAAACTAAGAAGAAGACGGGAACTTCGACATTCTGCTGCACAGAAGACTGAAGAAAATCTCCCCTGTGGTCAGGGAGTGACCACCTTGCTAACGCAAGCACCATCCAGTGAATCACCGTCTGCTTTGCCGCCGCCTCCCGCCGGAGCCCGAGCCCAGAGACTGACAAGACCTGGACCTCCAGACCTCTCACCGCCCGATCCACAGTCCCTGAAAAGAGGAGACCCGTGGAGGCACCGAGACACGTGGAGCCAGCCATCTTGGAACGACTACGACAAGCTGACCAGTGCAACAACCGAGGCTCCCTCCAAGTTGTGCTTTGGGTCCTGAGAAGCCCAACCCTCGAGCAGCATCTGCACCAAAGGTGAGCCCTCCAGCATCTCCACGATCTGCGTGGGGCCCTTCTGCATTTTGCCACTCGACGCGCCTAACCGGTTGCTGGCCCGCTGGCTAGTGGCCATCTTGGCGACGAAATCTACGACAAACACCGCTGGTCTGGTTGCTCCAGACTGGCCCTTGCTCCCCTCCAAAGGAGCAATCCCTCTGACCTTGCTGGTCAGAACCAACAGCTGATTTCCGAATCCTCCTGCAATTGCTTTTGCCAAGGCTTGTTTGCTTCGATCAAGTCGCCGACACCGCCGACAGCGAGAGCCTGCGTTGGACAGCTCGTGAGCCGACTTCTGGACGTCGTCGACCTTCAGGGACCACGTGGCTGCGGAGACCAGCTACCCCTCATCACCTGTTTGCACCCGACATCGCCTGGTACCCACCTGGTGCCACGCTGGTCACTGGCTAGTGACTGTGAACACTGTCCCCTCTGCTTACAGGTCTTCAACATCTCCGATCCACTCTTGGATCCACTGCATCTCTCCCGGACCGACCGCCTGCAGCATCTTTGTCTTCAAGCTCCACGGAACAGATAGAAGAAACCCGACGCACTTCGAGGCCTATGCACCCGCTTCCTGTGGGTGAGGTAAAGCTGGCACACCTGTGCCCAAGTGTAGTAATACATCTCTAGTGCCTGTGTTCCAAATCTTAAGTTCCTAGGTCATCCGGAAGATTCCTTTTGCAGTAACTTTGTACTTTTTACGCACCCATTGAAACCTATGGGAGCACGCGTGTGACTATTTGCTCTGCACACGCCACCCGTGGACCTCCTGGTCACTAACTGACGTTAGCTCCTTGTAGGCCCAGCGATTCTAGAGGCCTTAGGCCTTTTCCCTTTTCTGTTCGTGGTACTTATACCACTATTTTAGTATATGGTTCGAGTGGCCACCAGGGCCTATCCATATAAAGTGCAACTTCTGTGTATTCTGTGATAATCTTGTTTGACGATTTGTGCTCCTGTGCTCATAAAGAGACTAGGGGTTACTTTGATAAATAAATACATATATATTTTGAATATATATCTGTGTGGTGTCCTTTCATTGGTATAAAAGGGGGTTGCATTTGGTAAAACAGCTGGCTTAACACGCTTCACGAGTTTAGCCTCAAAGACTGCTTAGCCTACGCTACCACTAGGGCAGCTAGTCCAAAAAGGTTGACTTACAACCACACCATAAGGGTTGCTTGGCATGGTACAAGGTGGTCACTAGAACTAGTGAACAGCATATACCAGGCCAACTTCTCACATTGGTGAGCAGCGGTTGGATTTGAGCTTGCTGTGTTTTACCATTGTAATCTCTTGGTTACCAATTGAAAGATCACATAGGTACCTGTAGGTACATATAAAACAAGATTAGATATACATAAGTTCTACTGAACTTAGTTGTTGTAGAGCAAAGGGAGTAGCACACCCTGACTACAACTACTAGATAGGTTTAGTAGGTAAACCCAAGTGTAGGTAGATTGCAACACATCCACCCACACTTAAGAGCAATGGCCGGGGCAGAGGGGTCCACTGTACCCATCTCTGTTGAGAGTGACCCCCAGAGGGCACCATCCAGCTTTGCTACCCTTAATCAGAATGAGCTCAGGCATTTGGCAACTCTTAGAGGCCTTAAACAGCCCAAGAACCCAAACTCTGCTGAGCTCAGAGAGCTCTTACAGAATGATGAGAATCGGAGAGCACTCAAGAAAGCTTCCCAGTTAGCCCCCTTAGGGTCAGGAACAGGAGGCCCCCCTTCTGAAGATACTACAGAGGTACCCAGTTCCAATAGCCATCCCTTAGATGAGAACCATACTACAGGGGAGGAAAGTGGTGAGGATACAGAAAGTAGTGATGATGAAGGGAGAACTAGCCCAGTGCCAAGTATTATACTTGGCCCAGCTAAACTAAGGCTATTGGGGACTGACAATGGGTTCCCCCCATTGGATCTCCCCAGTGGACTTAACACAGGGCTTGGGAGGCAAAGGAATCGCTCAGGTGACTCCAATGCTTCTCATGGCTCTAGGGGCTCTCAAGGTCACTCCAGGAAAAGGATGACCACCCCTCAGAGGAGGGAACATGAGGCCAGAATGCAGGAAGCCCAGCTGAGGATCAGGAAGCAGGAGCTAGAAGTAGCCCTGATGGAAGAAAAACTGAACAAGGCTAGGCAACCTAGAGAGAGTGGGTCTATACCCACTGGTGGCAGCATTGTCCCTAAGGACAAAGATAGGGTTTTCGATAATAGAAACCTGTCTAAGGTTGTGCCCCCCTACAAAAGTGGGGATGACATCCACAAGTGGATAACTGCTCTTGAGAGAGCCTGCAAAGTACAGCAGGTTCCTGAAGACCAGTGGGCAGCCATCCTCTGGCTCTCCTTTGAAGGAAGAGGCAGAGACAGACTCCTCACTGTTAGAGAAGAGGATGTCAGAAACTACAGAGTCCTGAAGAGTGTTCTGGTAGATGGGTTAGGCTTAACCACTGAACAGTACAGGTTAATGTTCAGAGACACCCAAAAGACACAGACTCAGGACTGGTCTGAATACATTGAATGTGCCACTAAGGCTTTGGAGGGTTGGTTGCTGGGAAGTAAGGTATCTGATTTTACAGGATTGTATAATTTGATGATGAGAGAACAGATTTTAAATAACTGTCAAAACCAGCAACTGCATCAACACTTGGTTGACTCTGATCTGACCTCTCCCCAAGAATTGGGAAAGAAGGCAGACAAATGGGTCAGAACCAGGGTTAAGCAAAAGAACCAGAACCAGGGCCAAGGGGGTGATCAGAAGAAAACAGACCAAAAGGGTGGAGATCAGAAACCTAAAGACCAGAAGTCTTCAACAGGGCCCCAAACTACTGCTAAGGAGGGTGGGTCCCAACAGTCCAAGAAGAAGAAAGAAGGTCAGAAGAAACCCTGGTGCAATCATTGTAAAAATACAACTCACTGGACTAGTGATTGCAAAAAGGGTGGAGCCCCCAACACTGTTGCCCCTAAGGCACCTGCTCCCAGTACTACTGTTAGCAGTGTTGGTCCCCAGACAAAGGGTGTAGTGGGAATCACTATGGGAACTGAAGGAGATTCTGACTTAGACAGAACCCTTACACAGGCAGTCTTGATCTGTGATGGGGACATTGATTTGTCCCTGACTGTGAGCCCCAGTAACCTGGGCAAGTACAGACAGACTCCTTTAATTAATGACAAAGTGGCTCAAGCCTACAGGGACACATGTGCCAGTGTCACTATGGTGACACCAGGCTTTGTGGACCCTGGACAGTACATACCAGGTGAGAACTACCTGGTGACCAATGCCAGCAATGCCACTACTTCACATAGTGTGGCAGTTGTTAACTTCTCATGGGGAGGGGTAACTGGCCTCAAAAGGGTTGTGGTTAGTGCAGACCTCCCAGTAGAATGTTTGTTGGGCAATGACCTAGAGAGTTCTCTATGGTCAGAAGTGGAGTACAGGACTCATGCAGAGATGTTAGGTATATCATCACATGTCCTTGCTGTGACCAGGTCACAGGCCAAAAAGTGCCTCACTGAACCTCAGGTCTTGGATCCTGGAACAATGGACCAAGTACCTACCAAGAAGAAGAACAGGAGGGTCAAGGCTGTGCCTTCCCCCCTGCCTCAGAGTGATGATCAGCCTTCCCAGGAAGCTGATCTAGAGGACCCTGAAGGAACTGTCCCTGAAGAGCTTGAACCTGATCAGGTTGAGTTTCTGGGGACAGGGGGACCTTCAAGGGCTGACTTGAGGCAGGCTCAGTTATCCTGTCCCTCTCTTGAACCCCTCAGACAGCTGGCTGCTGCTGAGGCTGCTGGGAATGCTCAAGGTACCCATAAAGTGTATTGGGATGAAGGGCTCCTTTATTCAGAGGCTAGAGACCCCAAGCCTGGTGCTACCAGGAGGTTGGTCATACCTCTGCAATTTAGGGGCTTCCTTCTTACCTTGGCCCATGACATTCCTTTAGCAGGACACTTAGGCCAGAACAAGACTTGGGACAGGCTTGTCCCTCACTTTCACTGGCCTCATATGAATGAAGATACAAAGGAGTTTTGTCGCTCCTGTGTCACCTGCCAAGCCAGTGGCAAATCAGGTGGCACAACAAAGGCCCCCCTAATACCACTACCTGTGGTGGGGGTCCCCTTTGAAAGAGTGGGAATAGACATAGTGGGTCCCATGGATCCTCCCACTGCATCTGGGCACAGATTTATACTGGTGGTAGTGGATCATGCCACCAGGTATCCAGAGGCAATTCCCCTTAGGACCACTACAGCACCTGTTGTGGCCAGGGCCCTGCTGGGAGTATTCTCCAGAGTGGGGTTTCCTAAGGAGGTAGTATCTGACAGAGGTACCAACTTTATGTCAGGGTACTTGACAGCTATGTGGAAGGAATGTGGTGTCAACTACAAGTTCACCACCCCTTATCACCCACAATGCAATGGGCTTGTTGAGAGATTCAACAAGACCCTAAAGGGTATGATCAAAGGATTACCTGAAAAGCTCAGGCGAAGATGGGACATCCTTCTACCCTGCCTTCTGTTTGCTTACAGAGAGGTCCCACAAAAAGGAGTTGGCTACAGCCCCTTTGAATTGTTGTTTGGGCACCCTGTGAGAGGCCCACTGTGTTTGGTGAAGGAAGGATGGGAGTTACCTCTCAAAAAGCCTAAGCTAGACATAGTGGACTATGTACTTGGTCTCCGCTCCAGGATGGCTGAGTATATGGAGAAGGCATCCAAAAACCTTGAGGCAAGCCAGGCCTTACAGAAAGCTTGGCATGACCAAAAGGCTGTCTTGGTTGAGTATCAGCCAGGACAGAAGGTATGGGTGTTGGAGCCAGTGGCCCCAGCAGCACTCCAAGACAAATGGTCTGGACCCCATACAATCCTGGAAAAGAAGGGAGAGGTCACCTACTTGGTGGACCTAGGAACTCCCAGGAGTCCCCACCGGGTACTCCATGTTAACAGGCTTAAAGCATATGTTGACAGGGCAGACATGGGCTTGCTCATGGCTACAGATGAGGGACAGGAGGAAGAGAGTGACCCTCTCCCAGACCTGTTGTCTCAGAACCCTGAAGATGGCTCAGTTGAAGGAGTGACCCTTGGAGGCAACCTCACTGCCCATCAGCAGACTGAATGTAGACAGGTTCTACAATCATTTTCACATATGTTTTCCTTGATACCTAGTCAAACTGACTGGTGTACCCATGTGGTGGACACTGGTGACAGTCTGCCTGTAAAGAACAAGCTTTACAGACAACCTGACCACGTCAGGGACTGTATAAAGGCTGAGGTACATAAAATGCTGGAATTAGGTGTCATTGAACCCTCAGAGAGCCCCTGGGCTAGCCCAGTGGTTCTGGTCCCCAAACCTCACACCAAAGATGGCAAGAGAGAGATGAGGTTCTGTGTGGATTACAGAGGACTCAATGCTGTCACCAGGACAGATGCACACCCTATTCCAAGGGCAGATGAGCTCATAGACAAACTAGCTTCTGCAAAGTTTTTGAGCACATTTGACTTGACAGCTGGCTATTGGCAAATCAGATTAGCTGAGGAGTCTAAGGCCAAAACAGCATTCTCAACCCCAGGTGGGCATTATCAGTTTGTGGTGATGCCCTTTGGTCTGAAGAATGCACCTGCCACCTTCCAAAGGCTGGTGAACCAAGTCCTTACTGGGTTGGATGACTTTTGTGCAGCATATCTTGATGACATTGCTGTCTTTAGCTCCACCTGGGAGGATCACCTGATCCACCTGAAGAAGGCTCTTGAGGCCCTGCAGAGGGCAGGCCTCACTATCAAGGCTACTAAGTGCCAGATAGGGCAGAGTAAGGTTGTATATTTGGGCCACCTTGTAGGTGGAGGCCAAGTTCAACCACTGGAGAGTAAGATACAATCCATCAAGGACTGGTCCCCTCCAACCACCCAGACTCAAGTTCGAGCTTTCTTGGGCTTGACTGGGTATTACAGGAAGTTTGTTAAGAACTATGGGTCCATTGTGACTCCTCTTAATGACCTGACATCCAAGAAGATGCCCAAAAAGGTTCAGTGGACAGTAAGCTGTCAAAAGGCATTTGATGACCTGAAGGAGGCCATGTGCTCTGCACCTATCCTGAAAAGTCCTGACTACTCCAAAGAGTTTATTGTCCAAACAGATGCTTCTGAGTTGGGTGTGGGAGCTGTGCTGTCACAACTTAATGTAGATGGTCAAGACCAACCCATTGCTTTTATTAGCAGAAGGTTGACCCCCAGAGAGAAGAATTGGTCAGCTATTGAGAGGGAGGCCTTTGCTGTGGTGTGGGCCCTGAAGAAGCTGAGGCCATACTTGTTTGGCACTCACTTCAAGATTCAGACCGACCATAAGCCCCTCTTGTGGCTAAATCAGATGAAGGGTGAAAACCCCAAACTGCTTAGGTGGTCCATTTCCCTACAGGGGATGGACTTTACAGTGGAGCACCGGCCAGGTACTGACCATGGGAATGCAGATGGTCTCTCCAGGTACTTCCACTTAGGACATGAAGACGAGACTGGTCAAGGCTAGTTTAATGTCCCAGCGTTTGGGGGGGGGTTGTGTAGGAGAGTAGGGTCTGCTATCCTATGGTCACCCCAAATTTTTGCTTTTTGCTTCACTGGTTTTTGACATATTGAGGCTGTGGGCCTGCCAATCAGACCCCCAGCCTGCTGTTCTCTCTACTAAATTAAAACTATGCACCCTAGGTGCATAACCAATTGGAAGTGGATCACCCTGTCAGCCCCTGTACCAGTGTACACTAGGTACCCAGGGCATTGGTGTACCCAAGGCCTGCCGGGGGCTGCAGCATGTATTATGCCACCCCAGGCTTGGCCTAACAATCTGACACAACTGGCTGATCACTCAGCTGGGGTAAGTTGGTGTAATCACCTCTTACTTAGGTGTAGTATACCTATACCTAACCTTAAATGG
The DNA here is from genome assembly GCF_964204655.1 of Triturus cristatus. Classification (NCBI taxonomy): domain Eukaryota; kingdom Metazoa; phylum Chordata; class Amphibia; order Caudata; family Salamandridae; genus Triturus; species Triturus cristatus. Next base: position 943,420 of record NW_028188052.1, read on the forward strand.
GACACCTGGTAACCTCTAAGTCACTCCTATGGCAGGCCTTAACAATCCTGAAGACAGAGTGCTTGGTTCCATGTGAGATGGTGCTCTGGCATGAGCTGAGCCTGTCTGCAGTGGTCGGAACAACTTCCTTCTACTGTTTCCAGATATCGTCATACCATATACTCTTAAGTGCATTATGAACCTCGCGGTTAAATGCTATCTTTGGTTTGGCTTTATCAAAACATGTCGAGTAAGGTGTCATACGAATTGGAATACTAACCCCTCGCCAATTCTGGCGACGGGGTTAGCATTCCACCCTTCTAGAGGGACACGACATGTACAGTGCCTGAAACCCGGGTAAAATCAGACATAGCCTCAGCTCCACAAAATGGATGCTGCCACCACAGACACAAGTCTGCCCTCCTGCTGCTGGGAGTCCTTCCAGCTTGGGAGGTGTGGACAAAGGGTTTCCTGCCAGGGGAGGTGCGTGCACCACCCCAGACAGGGTTTTGTGTATTGGTCAGGTAGGGCTTGAAAGAAACCAGACATGCCTGTGGCTCACAAGGAGCCTCGGTGCATATGCCAGTTCAAACCGGTCCTGGGGCACACCAGTCCCGGGCCTGGGGCGAGCTGGACAAAGGATTGGGGGTGTAACCACCCCCCTTCCTGGTCCCACCCATAGGGAGGGACCTAGCAGGTAGTCCGGCCCCTAGAATCCGCTTAAAGGTAGGAGCTGTGTCCTAAAGACTTCAGACATCCTGGAATCAACTTGAAACTAAGAAGAAGACGGGAACTTCGACATTCTGCTGCACAGAAGACTGAAGAAAATCTCCCCTGTGGTCAGGGAGTGACCACCTTGCTAACGCAAGCACCATCCAGCGAATCACCGTCTGCTTTGCCGCCGCCTCCCGCCGGAGCCCGAGCCCAGAGACTGACAAGACCTGGACCTCCAGACCTCTCACCGCCCGATCCACAGTCCCTGAAAAGAGGAGACCCGTGGAGGCACCGAGACACGTGGAGCCAGCCATCTTGGAACGACTACGACAAGCTGACCAGTGCAACAACCGAGGCTCCCTCCAAGTTGTGCTTTGGGTCCTGAGAAGCCCAACCCTCGAGCAGCATCTGCACCAAAGGTGAGCCCTCCAGCATCTCCACGATCTGCGTGGGGCCCTTCTGCATTTTGCCACTCGACGCGCCTAACCGGTTGCTGGCCCGCTGGCTAGTGGCCATCTTGGCGACGAAATCTACGACAAACACCGCTGGTCTGGTTGCTCCAGACTGGCCCTTGCTCCCCTCCAAAGGAGCAATCCCTCTGACCTTGCTGGTCAGAACCAACAGCTGATTTCCGAATCCTCCTGCAATTGCTTTTGCCAAGGCTTGTTTGCTTCGATCAAGTCGCCGACACCGCCGACAGCGAGAGCCTGCGTGGGACAGCTCGTGAGCTGACTCCTGGACGTCGTCGACCTTCAGGGACCACGTGGCTGCGGAGACCAGCTACCCCTCATCACCTGTTTGCACCCGACATCGCCTGGTACCCACCTGGTGCCACGCTGGTCACTGGCTAGTGACTGTGAACACTGTCCCCTCTGCTTACAGGTCTTCAACATCTCCGATCCACTCTTGGATCCACTGCATCTCTCCCGGACCGACCGCCTGCAGCATCTTTGTCTTCAAGCTCCACGGAACAGATAGAAGAAACCCGACGCACTTCGAGGCCTATGCACCCGCTTCCTGTGGGTGAGGTAAAGCTGGCACACCTGTGCCCAAGTGTAGTAATACATCTCTAGTGCCTGTGTTCCAAATCTTAAGTTCCTAGGTCATCCGGAAGATTCCTTTTGCAGTAACTTTGTACTTTTTACGCACCCATTGAAACCTATGGGAGCACGCGTGTGACTATTTGCTCTGCACACGCCACCCGTGGACCTCCTGGTCACTAACTGACGTTAGCTCCTTGTAGGCCCAGCGATTCTAGAGGCCTTAGGCCTTTTCCCTTTTCTGTTCGTGGTACTTATACCACTATTTTAGTATATGGTTCGAGTGGCCACCAGGGCCTATCCATATAAAGTGCAACTTCTGTGTATTCTGTGATAATCTTGTTTGACGATTTGTGCTCCTGTGCTCATAAAGAGACTAGGGGTTACTTTGATAAATAAATACATATATATTTTGAATATATATCTGTGTGGTGTCCTTTCATTGGTATAAAAGGGGGTTGCATTTGGTAAAACAGCTGGCTTAACACGCTTCACGAGTTTAGCCTCAAAGACTGCTTAGCCTACGCTACCACTAGGGCAGCTAGTCCAAAAAGGTTGACTTACAACCACACCATAAGGGTTGCTTGGCATGGTACAAGGTGGTCACTAGAACTAGTGAACAGCATATACCAGGCCAACTTCTCACACTGAGACTGACTGATACTGACTGACTGACACTCACTGACACTGACTGACACTGACTGACTGACACCGACAGATACTGACTGACTGACACTGGCTGACACTGACTGACACTGACTGACACTGACTGGCTGACACTGACTGACTGACACTGACTGACTGACACTGACTGACACTGACTGACACTGACTGACTGACTGGCACTGACTGACTGACACTGACACTGACTGACTGATACTGACACTGACTGACACTGACTGACACTGACTGACTGTCACTGACTGACACTGACAGACACTGACTGACAGACTCTGACTGACTGACACTGACTGACTGACACTCACTGACTGACTCTCTGACTGACTGACACTGACTGACAGACACTGCCTGACTGACACTGACTGACAGACACTGACTGACTGACACTGACTGACTGACTCTCCGACTGACGCACACTGACTGACACTGACTGACACTGACTCTGACTGACTCTGACTGACTGACACTGACTGACACTGACTGACTGACACTGACTGACTGACACTTACTGACCGACACTGACTGACTGACACTGACTGACTGACTGACACTGACTGACTCTCCGACTGACTGACACTGACTGACACTGACTCTGACTGACACTGACTGACTGACACTGACTGACAGACTCTGACTGACTGACACTGACTGACAGACAGTGACTGACTGACACTGACTGACTGACTCTACGACTGACGCACACTGACTGACACTGACTGACACTGACTCTGACTGACACTGACTGACTGACACTGACTGACTGACTCTACGACTGACGCACACTGACTGACACTGACTGACACTGACTCTGACTGACACTGACTGATTGACACTGACTGACACTGACTGACTGACACTGACTGACTGACACTGACTGACCGACACTGACTGACTGACACTGGCTGACTGACACTGGCTGACAATGGCTGACACTGGCTGACACTGACTGACACTGACTGACTGACACTGACTGACACTGACTGACACTGACTGACTGACACTGACTGACTGACACTGACTGACTGACACTGGCTGACACTGACTGACACTGACTGACACTGACTGACTGACACTGACTGACTGACACTGACTGACACTGACTGACACTGACTGACTGACTGACACTGACTGACTGACACCGACTGACTGATACTGACACTGACTGACACTGACTGACACTGACTGACTGACACTGACACTGACTGACTGACACTGACAGACACTGACTGACTGACACTGACTGACTGACACTGACTGACTGACACTGACTGTCACTGACTGACACTGACTGACTGACTGACACTGACTGACACTGACTGACTGACACTGACTGACCGACTCTGACTGACACTGACTCTGACTGACACTGACTGACACTGACTGACTGACACTGACTGACTGACACTGACTGACACTGACTGACTGACACTGACTGACACTGACTGGCTGACACTGACTGACACTGACTGACTGACTCTCCGACTGACTGACACTGACTGACTGATACTGACTGACTGACACTGACTGACACTGACTGACACTGACTGACTGACACTGACTGACTGACTCTGACTGACACTGACTCTGACTGACACTGACTGACTGACACTGACTGACTGACTCTCCGACTGACTCTCCGACTGACTGACACTGACTGACTGACACTGACTGACACTGACTGACTGACACTGACTGACACTGACTGACTGACTCTCCGACTGACTGACACTGACTGACTGATACTGACTGACTGACACTGACTGACTGACACTGACTGACTGACACTGACTGACACTGACTGACACTGGCTGACACTGACTGGCTGACAGTGACTGACACTGACTGCCAGACACTGACTGACAGACACTGACTGACAGACACTGACTGACAGACACTGACAGACACTGACTGACACTGACAGACACTGACTGACAGACACTGACTGACACTGGCTGACACTGACTGACACTGACTGACTGACACTGACTGACACTGACTGACACTGACTGACTGACACTGACTGACTGACACTGACTGACTGACACTGACTGACACTGACTGACTGACACTGACACTGACTGACACTGACTGACTGACACTGACTGACACTGACTGACTGACACTGACTGACACTGACTGACTGACACTGACTGACACTGACTGACACTGACTAACTGACTAACACTGATTGACACTCACTGACACTGACTGACTGAGACTGACTGACTGAGACTGACTGATACTGACTGACTGACACTGACTGACACTGACTGACACTGTCTGACTGACACCGACTGATACTGACTGACTGACACTGGCTGACACTGGCTGACACTGACTGACACTGACGGGCTGACACTGACTGACTGACACTGACTGACTGACACTGACTGACACTGACTGACACTGACTGACACTGACTGACTGACTGACACTGACTGACTGACACTGACACTGACTGACACTGACTGACTGATACTGACACTGACTGACACTGACTGACACTGACTGACTGTCACTGACTGACACTGACAGACACTGACTGACAGACACTGACTGACTGACACTGACTGACTGACACTGACTGACTGACTCTCTGACTGACTGACACTGACTGACAGACACTGCCTGACTGACACTGACTGACAGACACTGACTGACTGACACTGACTGACTGACTCTCCGACTGACGCACACTGACTGACACTGACTGACACTGACTCTGACTGACACTGACTGACTGACACTGACTGACACTGACTGACTGACACTGACTGACTGACACTTACTGACCGACACTGACTGACTGACGCTGACTGACACTGGCTGACACTGGCTGACAGTGACTGACATGACTGACTGACACTGATTGACACTGACTGACACTGACTGACTGACACTGACTGACTGACACTGACTGACACTGACTGACTGACACTGACTGACACTGACTGACTGACACTGACACTGACTGACACTGACTGACTGACACTGACTGACACTGACTGACTGACACTGACTGACACTGACTGACTGACACTGACTGACACTGACTGACAATGACTAACTGACTAACACTGATTGACACTCACTGACACTGACTGACTGACACTGACTGACACTGACTGACACTGACTGACTGACACTGACTGACTGACACTGACTGACTGACACTGGCTGACACTGACTGACACTGACTGACACTGACTGACTGACACTGACTGACTGACACTGACTGACACTGACTGACACTGACTGACTGACTGACACTGACTGACTGACACTGACACTGACTGACACTGACTGACTGATACTGACACTGACTGACACTGACTGACACTGACTGACTGTCACTGACACTGACTGACTGACACTAACTGACACTGACTGACTGACACTGACTGACTGACACTGACTGACTGACACTGACTGTCACTGACTGACACTGACTGACTGACTGACACTGACTGCCACTGACTGACACTGACTGACTGACTGACACTGACTGACTGACTCTGACTGACACTGACTCTGACTGACACTGACTGACACTGACTGACTGACACTGACTGACTGACACTGACTGACACTGACTGACACTGACTGACTGACACTGACTGACACTGACTGGCTGACACTGACTGACACTGACTGACTGACTCTCCGACTGACTGACACTGACTGACTGATACTGACTGACTGACACTGACTGACACTGACTGACACTGACTGACTGACACTGACTGACTGACTCTGACTGACACTGACTCTGACTGACACTGACTGACACTGACTGACTGACACTGACTGACTGAGACTGACTGAGACTGACTGACACTGACTGACTGACACTGACTGACACTGACTGACTGACACTGACTGACACTGACTGACTGACTCTCCGACTGACTGACACTGACTGACTGATACTGACTGACTGACACTGACTGACACTGACTGACTGACACTGACTGACTGACACTGACTGACACTGACTGACACTGGCTGACACTGACTGGCTGACAGTGACTGACACTGACTGCCAGACACTGACTGACAGACACTGACTGACAGACACTGACTGACAGACACTGACAGACACTGACTGACACTGACAGACACTGACTGACAGACACTGACTGACACTGGCTGACACTGACTGACACTGACTGACTGACACTGACTGACACTGACTGACACTGACTGACTGACACTGACTGACTGACACTGACTGACTGACACTGACTGACACTGACTGACTGACACTGACACTGACTGACACTGACTGACTGACACTGACTGACACTGACTGACTGACACTGACTGACACTGACTGACTGACACTGACTGACACTGACTGACACTGACTGACTGACACTGACTGACTGACTCTGACTGACACTGACTCTGACTGACACTGACTGACACTGACTGACTGACACTGACTGACTGACACTGACTGACACTGACTGACACTGACTGACTGACACTGACTGACACTGACTGGCTGACACTGACTGACACTGACTGACTGACTCTCCGACTGACTGACACTGACTGACTGATACTGACTGACTGACACTGACTGACACTGACTGACACTGACTGACTGACACTGACTGACTGACTCTGACTGACACTGACTCTGACTGACACTGACTGACACTGACTGACTGACACTGACTGACTGAGACTGACTGACACTGACTGACACTGACTGACACTGACTGACTGACACTGACTGACACTGACTGACTGACTCTCCGACTGACTGACACTGACTGACTGATACTGACTGACTGACACTGACTGACACTGACTGACTGACACTGACTGACTGACACTGACTGACACTGACTGACACTGGCTGACACTGACTGGCTGACAGTGACTGACACTGACTGCCAGACACTGACTGCCAGACACTGACTGACAGACACTGACTGACAGACACTGACAGACACTGACTGACACTGACAGACACTGACTGACAGACACTGACTGACACTGGCTGACACTGTCTGACACTGACTGACTGACACTGACTGACACTGACTGACACTGACTGACACTGACTGACTGACTGACACTGACTGACACTGACTGACTGACACTGACACTGACTGACACTGACTGACTGACACTGACTGACACTGACTGACTGACACTGACTGACACTGACTGACTGACACTGACTGACACTGACTGACACTGACTAACTGACTAACACTGATTGACACTCACTGACACTGACTGACTGAGACTGACTGACTGAGACTGACTGATACTGACTGACTGACACTCACTGACACTGACTGACACTGACTGACTGACACCGACAGATACTGACTGACTGACACTGGCTGACACTGACTGACACTGACTGACACTGACTGGCTGACACTGACTGACTGACACTGACTGACTGACACTGACTGACACTGACTGACACTGACTGACTGACTGGCACTGACTGACTGACACTGACACTGACTGACTGATACTGACACTGACTGACACTGACTGACACTGACTGACTGTCACTGACTGACACTGACAGACACTGACTGACAGACTCTGACTGACTGACACTGACTGACTGACACTCACTGACTGACTCTCTGACTGACTGACACTGACTGACAGACACTGCCTGACTGACACTGACTGACAGTCACTGACTGACTGACACTGACTGACTGACTCTCCGACTGACGCACACTGACTGACACTGACTGACACTGACTCTGACTGACTCTGACTGACTGACACTGACTGACACTGACTGACTGACACTGACTGACTGACACTTACTGACCGACACTGACTGACTGACACTGGCTGACTGACACTGGCTGACACTGGCTGACAGTGACTGACATGACTGACTGACACTGACTGACACTGACTGACACTGACTGACTGACTGTAGGAGAGTAGGGTCTGCTATCCTATGGTCACCCCAAATTTTTGCTTTTTGCTTCACTGGTTTTTGACATATTGGGGCTGTGGGCCTGCCAATCAGACCCCCAGCCTGCTGTTCTCTCTACTAAATTAAAACTATGCACCCTAGGTGCATAACCCATTGGAAGTGGATCACCCTGTCAGCCCCTGTACCAGTGTACACTAGGTACCCAGGGCATTGGTGTACCCAAGGCCTGCCAAGGGCTGAAGCATGTATTATGCCACCCAGGCTTGGCCTAACAATTTGACACAACTGGCTGATCACTCAGCTGGGGTAAGTTGGTGTAATCACCTCTTACTTAGGTGTAGTATACCTATACCTAACCTTAAATGGGACACCTGGTAACCTATAAGTCACTCCTATGGCAGGCCTTAACAATCCTGAAGGCAGAGTGCTTGGCTCCATGTGAGATGGTGCTCTGGCATGAGCTGAGCCTGTCTGCAGTGGTCGGAACAACTTCCTTCTACTGTTTCCAGATATCGTCATACCATATACTCTTAAGTGCATTATGAACCTCGCGGTTAAATGCTATCTTTGGTTTGGCTTTATCAAAACATGTCGAGTAAGGTGTCATACGAATTGGAATACTAACCCCTCGCCAATTCTGGCGACGGGGTTAGCATTCCACCCTTCTATAGGGACACGACATGTACAGTACCTGAAACCCGGGTAAAATCAGACATAGCCTCAGCTCCACAAAATGGATGCTGCCACCACAGACACAAGTCTGCCCTCCTGCTGCTGGGAGTCCTTCCAGCTTGGGAGGTGTGGACAAAGGGTTTCCTGCCAGGGGAGGTGCATGCACCACCCCAGACAGGATTTTGTGTATTGGTCAGGTAGGGCTTGAAAGAAACCAGACATGCCTGTGGCTCACAAGGAGCCTCGGTGCATATGCCAGTTCAAACCGGTCCTGGGGCACACCAGTCCCGGGCCTGGGGCGAGCTGGACAAAGGATTGGGGGTGTAACCACCCCCCTTCCTGGTCCCACCCTTAGGGAGGGACCTAGCAGGTAGTCCGGCCCCTAGAATCCGCTTAAAGGTAGGAGCTGTGTCCTAAGACTTCAGACATCCTGGAATCAACTTGAAACTAAGAAGAAGACGGGAACTTCGACATTCTGCTGCACAGAAGACTGAAGGAAATCTCCCCTGTGGTCAGGGAGTGACCACCTTGCTAACGCAAGCACCATCCAGCGAATCAATGTCTGCTTTGCCGCCGCCTCCCGCCGGAGCCCGAGCCCAGAGACTGACAAGACCTGGACCTCCAGACCTCTCACTGCCCGATCCACAGTCCCTGAAAAGAAGAGACCCGTGGAGGCACCGAGACACGTGGAGCCAGCCATCTTGGAACGACTATGACAAGCTGACAAGTGCAACAACCGAGGCTCCCTCCAAGTTGTGCTTTGGGATCTGAGAAGCCCAACACCCGAGCAGCATCTGCACCAAAGGTGAGCCCTCCAGCATCTCCACGATCTGTGTGGGGCCCTTCTGCATTTTGCCACTCGACGCGCCTAACCGGTTGCTGGCCCGCTGGCTAGTAGCCATCTTGGCGACGAACTTCAAGAAATACACCGCTGGTCTGATTGCTCCAGACTGGCCCTTGCTCCCCTCCAAAGGAGCAGTCCTTCTGACCTTGCTGGTCAGAACCATCAGCTTATTTCATCTCCTACAACAATTGCTTTTGCCAAGGCTTGTTTGCTTCGATCAAGTCGCCGACACCGCCGACAGCGAGAGCCTGCGTGGGACAGCTGGTGAACCGACTCCTGGATGTTGTCTACCTCCAGGGACCACGTGGCTGCAGAGACAAGCTACACCTTTCTTCCTGTTTGCACCCGACATTGCCTGGTACCCACCTGGTGCCACGCTGGTCACTGGCTAGTGACTGTGAACACTGTCCCCTCTGCTTACAGGTCTTCAACATCTCCGATCCACTCTTGGATCCACTGCATCTCTCCCGGACCGACCGCCTGCAGCATCTTTGTCTTCATGCTCCACGGAACAGATAGAAGAAACCCGACGCACTTCGAGGCCTATGCACCCGCTTCCTGTGGGTGAGGTAAAGCTGGCACACCTGTGCCCAAGTGTAGTATTACATCTCTAGTGCCTGTGTTCCAAATCTTGAGTTCCTAGTCCATCCGGAAGATCCTCTTTGCAGTAACTTTGTACTTTTTACGCACCCATTGAAACCTATGGGGGCACGCGTGTGACTATTTGCTCTGCACACGCCACCCGTGGACCTCCTGGTCACTAACTGACGTTAGCTCCTTCTAGGCCCAGCGATTCTAGAGGCCCTAGGCCTTTTCCCTTTTCTGTTCGTGGTACTTATACCACTATTTTAGTATATGGTTCGAGCGGCCACCAGGGCCTATCCATATAAAGTGCAACTTCTGTGTATTCTACTGTAATCTTGTTTGACGATTTGTGCTCCTGTGCTCATAAATAGACTAGGGGTTACTTTGATAAATAAATACATATATATTTTGAATATATATCTGTGTGGTGTCCTTTCATTGGTATAAAAGGGGGTTACATTTGGTAAAACAGCTGGCTTAACACGCTTCACGAGTTTAGCCTCAAAGACTGCTTAGCCTACGCTACCACTAGGGCAGCTAGTCCGAAAAGGTTGACTTACAACCACACCATAAGGGTTGCTTGGCATGGTACAAGGTGATCACTTTAACTAGTGAGCATCATATACCAGGCCAACTTCTCACATTGGTGAGCAGCGGTTGGATTTGAGCTTGCTGTGTTTTACCATTGTAATCTCTTGGTTACCAATTGAAAGATCACATAGGTACCTGTAGGTACATATAAAACAAGATTACATATACATAAGTTCTACTGAACTTAGTTGTTGTAGAGCAAAGGGAGTAGCACACCCTGACTACAACTACTAGATAGGTTTAGTAGGTAAACCCAAGTGTAGGTAGATTGCAACACATCCACCCACACTTAAGAGCAATGGCCGGGGCAGAGGGGTCCACTGTACCCATCTCTGTTGAGAGTGACCCCCAGAGGGCACCATCCAGCTTTGCTACCCTTAACCAGAATGAGCTCAGGCATTTGGCAACTCTTAGAGGCCTTAAACAGCCCAAGAACCCTACCTCTGCTGAGCTCAGAGAACTCTTACAAAATGATGAGAATCAGAGAGAACTCAAGAAAGCTTCCCAGTTAGCCCCCTTAGGGTCAGGAACAGGAGGCCCCCCTTCTGAAGATGCTACAGAGGTACCCAGTTCCAATAGCCATCCCTTAGATGAGAATCATACTACAGGGGAGGAAAGTGGTGAGGATACAGAAAGTAGTGATGATGAAGGGAGAACTAGCCCAGTGCCAAGTGTTATACTTGGCCCAGCTAAACTAAGGCTATTGGGGATTGACAGTGGGTTTACCCCATTGGATCTCCCCAGTGGACTTAACACAGGGCTTGGGAGGCAAAGGAATCGCTCAGGTGACTCCAATGCTTCTCATGGCTCTAGAGGCTCTCAAGGTCACACCAGGAAGAGGATGACCACCCCTCAGAGGAGGGAACATGAGGCCAGAATGCAGGAAGCCCAGCTGAGGATCAGGAAGCAGGAGCTAGAAGTAGCCCTGATGGAAGAAAAACTGAACAAGGCTAGGCAACCTAGAGAGAGTGGGTCTATACCCACTGGTGGCAGCATTGTCCCTAAGGACAAAGATAGGGTCTTTGATAATAGGAACCTGTCTAAGGTTGTGCCCCCCTACAAAAGTGGGGATGACATCCACAAATGGATAACTGCTCTTGAGAGAGCCTGCAAAGTACAGCAGGTTCCTGAAGACCAGTGGGCAGCAATCCTCTGGCTCTCCTTTGAAGGAAGAGGCAGAGACAGACTCCTCACTGTTAGAGAAGAGGATGTCAGAAATTACGGAGTCCTGAAGAGTGTTCTGGTAGATGGGTTAGGCTTAACCACTGAACAGTACAGGTTAATGTTCAGAGACACCCAAAAGACACAGACTCAGGACTGGTCTGAATATGTTGAATGTGCCACTAAGGCTTTGGAGGGTTGGTTGCTGGGAAGTAAGGTATCTGATTTTTCAGGATTGTATAATTTGATGATGAGAGAACAGATTTTAAATAACTGTCAAAACCAGCAACTGCATCAACACTTGGTTCACTCTGATCTGACCTCTCCCCAAGAATTGGGAAAGAAGGCAGACAAATGGGTCAGAACCAGGGTTAAGCAAAAGAACCAGAACCAGGGCCAAGGGGGTGATCAGAAGAAAACGGACCAGAAGGGTGGAGATCAGAAATCTAAAGACCAGAAGTCTTCAACAGGGCCCCAAACTACTGCTAAGGAGGGTGGGTCCCAACAACAGTCCAAAAAGAAGAAAGAAGGTCAAAAGAAACCCTGGTGCAATCATTGCAAAAATACAACTCACTGGACTAGTGATTGCAAAAAGGGTGGAGCCCCCAACACTGTTGCCCCTAAGGCACCTGCTCCCAGTACTACTGTTAGCAGTGTTGGTCCCCAGACAAAGGGTGTAGTGGGAATCACTATGGGAACTGAAGGAGATTCTGACTTAGACAGAACCCTGACACAGGCAGTCTTGATCTGTGATGGGGACATTGATTTGTCCCTGACTGTGAGCCCCAGTAACCTGGGCAAGTACAGACAGACTCCTTTAATTAATGAAAAAGTGGCTCAAGCCTACAGGGACACATGTGCCAGTGTCACTATGGTGACACCAGGCTTTGTGGACCCTGGACAGTACATACCAGGTGAGAACTACCTGGTGACCAATGCCAGCAATGCCACTACTTCACATAGTGTGGCAGTTGTTAACTTCTCATGGGGAGGGGTAACTGGCCTCAAAAGGGTTGTGGTTAGTGCAGACCTCCCAGTAGAATGTTTGTTGGGCAATGACCTAGAGAGTTCTCTATGGTCAGAAGTGGAGTACAGGACTCATGCAGAGATGTTAGGTATATCATCACATGTCCTTGCTGTGACCAGGTCACAGGCCAAAAAGTGCCTCACTGAACCTCAGGTCTTGGATCCTGGAACAATGGACCAAGCACCTACCAAGAAGAAGAACAGGAGGGTCAAGGCTGTGCCTTCCCCCCTGCCTCAGAGTGATGATCAGCCTTCCCAGGAAGCTGATCTAGAGGACCCTGAAGGAACTGTCCCTGAAGAGCTTGAACCTGATCAGGTTGAGTTTCTGGGGACAGGGGGACCTTCAAGGGCTGACTTGAGGCAGGCTCAGTTATCCTGTCCCTCTCTTGAACCCCTCAGACAGCTGGCTGCTGCTGAGGCTGCTGGGAATGCTCAAGGTACCCATAAAGTGTATTGGGATGAAGGGCTCCTTTATTCAGAGGCTAGAGACCCCAAGCCTGGTGCTACCAGGAGGTTGGTTATACCTCTGCAATTTAGGGGCTTCCTTCTCACCTTGGCCCATGACATTCCTTTAGCAGGACACTTAGGCCAGAATAAGACTTGGGACAGGCTTGTCCCTCACTTTCACTGGCCTCACATGAATGAAGATACAAAGGAGTTTTGTCGCTCCTGTGTTACCTGCCAAGCCAGTGGCAAATCAGGTGGCACAACAAAGGCCCCCCTAATACCACTACCTGTGGTGGGGGTCCCCTTTGAAAGAGTGGGAATAGACATAGTGGGTCCCATGGATCCTCCCACTGCATCTGGGCACAGATTTATACTGGTGGTAGTGGATCATGCCACCAGGTATCCAGAGGCAATTCCCCTTAGGACCACTACAGCTCCTGTTGTGGCCAGGGCCCTGCTGGGAGTATTCTCCAGAGTGGGGTTTCCTAAGGAGGTAGTATCTGACAGAGGTACCAACTTTATGTCAGGATACTTGACAGCTATGTGGAAGGAATGTGGTGTCAACTACAAGTTCACCACCCCTTATCACCCACAATGCAATGGGCTTGTTGAGAGATTCAACAAGACCCTAAAGGGTATGATCAAAGGATTACCTGAAAAGCTCAGGCGAAGATGGGACATCCTTCTACCCTGCCTTCTGTTTGCTTACAGAGAGGTCCCACAAAAAGGAGTTGGCTACAGCCCCTTTGAGTTGTTGTTTGGGCACCCTGTGAGAGGCCCACTGTGTTTGGTGAAGGAAGGATGGGAGTTACCTCTCAAAAAGCCTAAGCTAGACATAGTGGACTATGTACTTGGTCTCCGCTCCAGGATGGCTGAGTATATGGAGAAGTCATCCAAAAACCTTGAGGCAAGCCAGGCCTTACAGAAAGCTTGGCATGACCAAAAGGCTGTCTTGGTTGAGTTTCAGCCAGGACAGAAGGTATGGGTGTTGGAGCCAGTGGCCCCAGCAGCACTCCAAGACAAATGGTCTGGACCCCATACAATCCTGGAAAAGAAGGGAGAGGTCACCTACTTGGTCGACCTAGGAACTCCCAGGAGTCCCCACAGGGTACTCCATGTTAACAGGCTTAAAGCATATGTTGACAGGGCAGACATGGGCTTGCTCATGGCTACAGATGAGGGACAGGAGGAAGAGAGTGACCCTCTCCCAGACCTGTTGTCTCAGAACCCTGAAGATGGCTCAGTTGAAGGAGTGACCCTTGGAGGCAACCTCACTGCCCATCAGCAGACTGAATGTAGACAGGTTCTACAATCATTTTCACATATGTTTTCCTTGATACCTAGTCAAACTGACTGGTGTACCCATGTGGTGGACACTGGTGACAGTCTGCCTGTAAAGAACAAGCTTTACAGACAACCTGACCACGTCAGGGACTGTATAAAGGCTGAGGTACATAAAATGCTGGAATTAGGTGTCATTGAACCCTCAGAGAGCCCCTGGGCTAGCCCAGTGGTTCTGGTCCCCAAACCTCACACCAAAGATGGCAAGAGAGAGATGAGGTTCTGTGTGGACTACAGGGGTCTCAATGCTGTCACCAGGACAGATGCACACCCTATTCCAAGGGCAGATGAGCTCATAGACAAACTAGCTTCTGCAAAGTTGTTGAGCACATTTGACTTAACAGCTGGCTATTGGCAAATCAGATTAGCTGAGGAGTCTAAGGCCAAAACAGCATTCTCAACCCCAGGTGGGCACTACCAGTTTGTGGTGATGCCCTTTGGTCTGAAGAATGCACCTGCCACCTTCCAAAGGCTGGTGAACCAAGTCCTTACTGGGTTGGATGACTTTTGCGCAGCATATCTGGATGACATTGCTGTCTTTAGCTCCACCTGGGAGGATCACCTGATCCACCTGAAGAAGGCTCTTGAGGCTCTGCAAAGGGCAGGCCTCACTATCAAGGCTACTAAGTGCCAGATAGGGCAGAGTAAGGTTGTGTATTTGGGCCACCTTGTAGGTGGGGGCCAAGTTCAACCACTGGAGAGTAAGATACAGTCCATCAAGGATTGGTCCCCTCCAACCACCCAGACTCAAGTTCGAGCTTTCTTGGGCTTGACTGGGTATTACAGGAAGTTTGTTAAGAACTATGGGTCCATTGTGACTCCTCTTAATGATCTGACATCCAAGAAGATGCCCAAAAAGGTTCAGTGGACAGTAAGCTGTCAAAAGGCATTTGATGACCTGAAGGAGGCCATGTGCTCTGCACCTATCCTGAAAAGTCCTGACTACTCCAAAGAGTTTATTGTCCAAACAGATGCTTCTGAGTTGGGTGTGGGAGCTGTGCTGTCACAACTTAATGTAGATGGTCAAGACCAACCCATTGCTTTTATTAGCAGAAGGTTGACCCCCAGAGAGAAGAATTGGTCAGCTATTGAGAGGGAGGCCTTTGCTGTGGTGTGGGCCCTGAAGAAGCTGAGGCCATACTTGTTTGGCACTCACTTCAAGATTCAGACCGACCATAAGCCCCTCTTGTGGCTAAATCAGATGAAGGGTGAAAACCCCAAACTGCTTAGGTGGTCCATTTCCCTACAGGGGATGGACTTTACAGTGGAGCACCGGCCAGGTACTGACCATGGGAATGCAGATGGTCTCTCCAGGTACTTCCACTTAGGACATGAAGACGAGACTGGTCAAGGCTAGTTTAATGTCCCAGCGTTTGGGGGGGGGTTGTGTAGGAGAGTAGGGTCTGCTATCCTATGGTCACCCCAAATTTTTGCTTTTTGCTTCACTGGTTTTTGACATATTGAGGCTGTGGGCCTGCCAATCAGACCCCCAGCCTGCTGTTCTCTCTACTAAATTAAAACTATGCACCCTAGGTGCATAACCAATTGGAAGTGGATCACCCTGTCAGCCCCTGTACCAGTGTACACTAGGTACCCAGGGCATTGGTGTACCCAAGGCCTGCCAGGGGCTGCAGCATGTATTATGCCACCCCAGGCTTGGCCTAACAATCTGACACAACTGGCTGATCACTCAGCTGGGGTAAGTTGGTGTAATCACCTCTTACTTAGGTGTAGTATACCTATACCTAACCTTAAATGGGACACCTGGTAACCTATAAGTCACTCCTATGGCAGGCCTTAACAATCCTGAAGGCAGAGTGCTTGGTTCCATGTGAGATGGTGCTCTGGCATGAGCTGAGCCTGTCTGCAGTGGTCGGAACAACTTCCTTCTACTGTTTCCAGATATCGTCATACCATATACTCTTAAGTGCATTATGAACCTCGCGGTTAAATGCTATCTTTGGTTTGGCTTTATCAAAACATGTCGAGTAAGGTGTCATACGAATTGGAATACTAACCCCTCGCCAATTCTGGCGACGGGGTTAGCATTCCACCCTTCTAGAGGGACACGACATGTACAGTGCCTGAAACCCGGGTAAAATCAGACATAGCCTCAGCTCCACAAAATGGATGCTGCCACCACAGACACAAGTCTGCCCTCCTGCTGCTGGGAGTCCTTCCAGCTTGGGAGGTGTGGACAAAGGGTTTCCTGCCAGGGGAGGTGCATGCACCACCCCAGACAGGATTTTGTGTATTGGTCAGGTAGGGCTTGAAAGAAACCAGACATGCCTGTGGCTCACAAGGAGCCTCGGTGCATATGCCAGTTCAAACCGGTCCTGGGGCACACCAGTCCCGGGCCTGGGGCGAGCTGGACAAAGGATTGGGGGTGTAACCACCCCCCTTCCTGGTCCCACCCATAGGGAGGGACCTAGCAGGTAGTCCGGCCCCTAGAATCCGAATAAAGGTAGGAGCTGTGTCCTAAGACTTCAGACATCCTGGAATCAACTTGAAACTAAGAAGAAGACGGGAACTTCGACGCTCTGCCGCACAGAGGACTGAAGCCAATCTCCCCTGTGGTCAGGGAGTGACCACCTTGCTAACGCAAGCACCATCCAGCGAATCAACGTCTGCTTTGCCGCCGCCTCCCGCCGGAGCCCGAGCCCAGAGACTGACAAGACCTGGACCTCCAGACTTCTCACCGCCCGATCCACAGTCCCTGAAAAGAGGAGACCCGTGGAGGCACCGAGACACGTGGAGCCAGCCATCTTGGATCGACTACGACAAGCTGACAAGTGCAACAACCGAGGCTCCCTCCAAGTTGTGCTTTGGGATCTGAGAAGCCCAACTCTCGAGCAGCATTTGCACCAAAGGTGAGCCCTCCAGCATCTCCACGATCTGCGTGGGGCCCTTCTGCATTTTGCCACTCGACGCGCCTAACCGGTTGCTGGCCCGCTGGCTAGTGGCCATCTTGGCGACGAACTCTACAAAAAACACCGCTGGTCTGGTTGCTCCAGACTGGCCCTTGCTCCTCTCCAAAGGAGCAATCCCTCTGACCTTGCTGGTCAGAACCAACAGCTGATTTCCGAATCCTCCTGCAATTGCTTTTGCCAAGGCTTGTTTGCTTCGACCAAGTCGCCGACACCGCCGACAGCGAGAGCCTGCGTGGGACAGCTCGTGAGCCGACTCCTGGACGTCGTCGACCTTCAGGGACCACGTGGCTGCGGAGACAAGCTACCCCTCATCACCTGTTTGCACCCGACATTGCCTGGTACCTACCTGGTGCCACGCCGGTCACTGGCTAGTGACTGTGAACACTGTCCCCTCTGCTTTCAGGTCTTCTGCAACTCCGATCCACTCTTGGATCCACTGCATCTCTTCCCGACCGACCGCCTGCAGCACTTTTGTCTACAGGCCCCACGGAACAGATAGAAGAAACCCGACGCACTTCGAGGCCTATGCACCCGCTTCCTGTGGGTGAGGTAAAGCTGGCACACCTGTGCCCAAGTGTAGTATTACATCTCTAGTGCCTGTGTTCCAAATCTTAAGTTCCTAGGTCATCCGGAAGATTCCTTTTGCAGTAACTTTGTACTTTTTACGCACCCATTGAAACCTATGGGAGCACGCGTGTGACTATTTGCTCTGCACACGCCACCCGTGGACCTCCTGGTCACTAACTGACGTTAGCTCCTTGTAGGCCCAGCGATTCTAGAGGCCCTAGGCCTTTTCCCTTTTCTGTTCGTGGTACTTATACCACTATTTTAGTATATGGTTTGAGTGGCCACCAGGGCCTATCCATATAACGTGCAACTTCTGTGTATTCTGTGATAATCTTGTTTGACGATTTGTGCTCCTGTGCTCATAAAGAGACTAGGGGTTACTTTGAGAAATAAATACATATATATTTTGAATATATATCTGTGTGGTGTCCTTTCATTGGTATAAAAGGGGGTTACTATTGGTAAAACAGCTTGCTTAACACGCTTCACGAGTTTAGCCTCAAAGACTGCTTAGCCTACGCTACCACTAGGGCAGCTAGTCCGAAAAGGTTGACTTACAACCACACCATAAGGGTTGCTTGGCATGGTACAAGGTGATCACTTTAACTAGTGAGCATCATATACCAGGCCAACTTCTCACAGTGACTATTGAAAGGGGGTACCTCTGTGGCATCTTCAGAAGGGGGGCCTCCTGTTCCTGACCCTAAGGGGGCTAACTGGGAAGCTTTCCTGAGTTCTCTCTGATTCTCATCATTTTGTAAGAGTTCTCTGAGCTCAGCAGAGGTAGGGTTCTTGGGCTGTTTAAGGCCTCTAAGAGTTGCCAAATGCCTGAGCTCATTCTGGTTAAGGGTAGCAAAGCTGGATGTTGCCCTCTGGGGGTCACTCTCAACAGAGATGGGTACAGTGGACCCCTCTGCCCCGGCCATTGCTCTTAAGTGTGGGTGGATGTGTTGCAATCTACCTACACTTGTGTTTACCTACTAAACCTATCTAGTAGTTGTAGTCAGGGTGTGCTACTCCCTTTGCTCTACAACAACTAAGTTCAGTAGAATTTATGTATATCTAATCTTGTTTTATATGTACCTACAGGTACCTATGTGATCTTTCAATTGGTAACCAAGAGATTACAATGGTAAAACACAGCAAGCTCAAATCCAACCGCTGCTCACCAATGTGAGAAGTTGGCCTGGTATATGCTGTTCACTAGTTCTAGTGACCACCTTGTACCATGCCAAGCAACCCTTATGGTGTGGTTGTAAGTCAACCTTTTTGGACTAGCTGCCCTAGTGGTAGCGTAGGCTAAGCAGTCTTTGAGGCTAAACTCGTGAAGCGTGTTAAGCCAGCTGTTTTACCAAATGCAACCCCCTTTTATACCAATGAAAGGACACCACACAGATATATATTCAAAATATATATGTATTTATTTCTCAAAGTAACCCCTAGTCTCTTTATGAGCACAGGAGCACAAATCGTCAAACAAGATTATCACAGAATACACAGAAGTTGCACGTTATATGGATAGGCCCTGGTGGCCACTCAAACCATATACTAAAATAGTGGTATAAGTACCACGAACAGAAAAGGGAAAAGGCCTAGGGCCTCTAGAATCGCTGGGCCTACAAGGAGCTAACATCAGTTAGTGACCAGGAGGTCCACGGGTGGCGTGTGCAGAGCAAATAGTCACACGCGTGCTCCCATAGGTTTCAATGGGTGCGTAAAAAGTACAAAGTTACTGCAAAGAGGATCTTCCGGATGGACTAGGAACTCAAGATTTGGAACACAGGCACTAGAGATGTAATACTACACTTGGGCACAGGTGTGCCAGCTTTACCTCACCCACAGGAAGCGGGTGCATAGGCCTCGAAGTGCGTCGGGTTTCTTCTATCTGTTCCGTGGAGCTTGAAGACAAAGATGCTGCAGGCGGTCGGTCCGGGAGAGATGCAGTGGATCCAAGAGTGGATCGGAGATGTTGAAGACCTGTAAGCAGAGGGGACAGTGTTCACAGTCACTAGCCAGTGACCAGCGTGGCACCAGGTGGGTACCAGGCGATGTTGGGTGCAAACAGGTGATGAGGGGTAGCTTGTCTCCGCAGCCACGTGGTCCCTGAAGGTCGACGACGTCCAGGAGTCGGCTCACGAGCTGTCCCACGCAGGCTCTCGCTGTCGGCGGTGTCGGCGACTTGATCGAAGCAAACAAGCGTTGGCAAAAGCAATTGTAGGAGGATTCGGAAATCAGCTGTTGGTTCTGACCAGCAAGGTCAGAGGGATTGCTCCTTTGGAGGGGAGCAAGGGCCAGTCTGGAGCAACCAGACCAGCGGTGTTTGTCGTAGATTTCAACGCCAAGATGGCCACTAGCCAGCGGGCCAGCAACCGGTTAGGCGCGTCGAGTGGCAAAATGCAGAAGGGCCCCACGCAGATCGTGGAGATGCTAGAGGGCTCACCTTTGGTGCAGATGCTGCTCGAGGGTTGGGCTTCTCAGGACCCAAAGCACAACTTGGAGGGAGCCTCGGTTGTTGCACTTGTCAGCTTGTCGTAGTCGTTCCAAGATGGCTGGCTCCACGTGTCTCGGTGCCTCCACGGGTCTCCTCTTTTCAGGGACTGTGGATCGGGCGGTGAGAGGTCTGGAGGTCCAGGTCTTGTCAGTCTCTGGGCTCGGGCTCCGGCGGGAGGCGGCGGCAACGCAGACGGTGATTCGCTGGATGGTGCTTGCGTTAGCAAGGTGGTCACTCCCTGACCACAGGGGAGATTTTCTTCAGTCTTCTGTGCAGCAGAATGTCGAAGTTCCCGTCTTCTTCTTAGTTTCAAGTTGATTCCAGGATGTCTGAAGTCTTAGGACACAGCTCCTACCTTTAAGCGGATTCTAGGGGCCGGACTACCTGCTAGGTCCCTCCCTATGGGTGGGACCAGGAAGGGGGGTGGTTACACCCCCAATCCTTTGTCCAGCTCGCCCCAGGCCCGGGACTGGTGTGCCCCAGGACCGGTTTGAACTGGCATATGCACCAAGGCTCCTTGTGAGCCACAGGCATGTCTGGTTTCTTTCAAGCCCTACCTGACCAATACACAAAATCCTGTCTGGGGTGGTGCACGCACCTCCCCTGGCAGGAAACCCTTTGTCCACACCTCCCAAGCTGGAAGGACTCCCAGCAGCAGGAGGGCAGACTTGTGTCTGTGGTGGCAGCATCCATTTTGTGGAGCTGAGGCTATGTCTGATTTTACCCGGGTTTCAGGTACTGTACATGTCGTGTCCCTCTAGAAGGGTGGAATGCTAACCCCGTCGCCAGAATTGGCGAGGGGTTAGTATTCCAATTCGTATGACACCTTACTCGACATGTTTTGATAAAGCCAAACCAAAGATAGCATTTAACCGCGAGGTTCATAATGCACTTAAGAGTATATGGTATGACGTTATCTGGAAACAGTAGAAGGAAGTTGTTCCGACCACTGCAGACAGGCTCAGCTCATGCCAGAGCACCATCTCACATGGAACCAAGCACTCTGCCTTCAGGATTGTTAAGGCCTGCCATAGGAGTGACTTATAGGTTACCAGGTGTCCCATTTAAGGTTAGGTATAGATATACTACACCTAAGTAAGAGGTGATTACACCAACTTACCCCAGCTGAGTGATCAGCCAGTTGTGTCAGATTGTTAGGCCAGGCCAGGGGTGGCATAATACATGCTTCAGCCCCTGGTAGGCCTTAGATACACCAATGCCCTGGGTACCTAGTGTACACTGGTACAGGGGCTCACAGGGTGATCTAACCAATTGGGTAAGTACCTAGGGTACATGGAGTCCATTTTACAGAGAGAGCAGATAGCCTGAGAGCCTGAATGGCAGGATCTCAGGCCAACTAAGTCGAAAAACCAGCTAGACACTAGGCAAAAATTTGGGGGTAACAATAGTCAGATATCCACCTTCCTACACACGTGGAGCCAGCCATCTTGGAACGACTACGACAAGCTGACAAGTGCAACAACCGAGGCTCCCTCCAAGTTGTGCTTTGGGATCTGAGAAGCCCAACCCCCGAGCAGCATCTGCACCAAAGGTGAGCCCTCCAGCATCTCCACGATCTGCGTGGGGCCCTTCTGCATTTTGCCACTCGACGCGCCTAACCGGTTGCTGGCCCGCTGGCTAGTGGCCATCTTGGCGACGAACTCTACGAAATACACTGCTGGTCTGGTTGCTCCAGACTGGCCCTTGCTCCCCTCCAAAGGAGCAATCCCTCTGACCTTGCTGGTCAGAACCAACAGCTGATTTCCGAATCCTCCTACAATTGCTTTTGCCAAGGCTTGTTTGCTTCGATCAAGTCGCCGACACCGCCGACAGCGAGAGCCTGCGTGGGACAGCTCGTGAGCCGACTCCTGGACGTCGTCGACCTTCAGGGACCACGTGGCTGCGGAGACAAGCTACCCCTCATCACCTGTTTGCACCCGACATCGCCTGGTACCCACCTGGTGCCACGCTGGTCACTGGCTAGTGACTGTGAACACTGTCCCCTCTGCTTACAGGTCTTCAACATCTCCGATCCACTCTTGGATCCACTGCATCTCTCCCGGACCGACCGCCTGCAGCATCTTTGTCTTCAAGCTCCACGGAACAGATAGAAGCAACCCGACGCACTTCGAGGCCTATGCACCCGCTTCCCGTGGGTGAGGTAAAGCTGGCACACCTGTGCCCAAGTGTAGTATTACATCTCTAGTGCCTGTGTTCCAAATCTTGAGTTCCTAGTCCATCCGGAAGATCCTCTTTGCAGTAACTTTGTACTTTTTACGCACCCATTGAAACCTATGGGTGCACGCGTGTGACTATTTGCTCTGCACACGCCACCCGTGGACCTCCTGGTCACTAACTGACGTTAGCTCCTTGTAGGCCCAGCGATTCTAGAGGCCCTAGGCCTTTTCCCTTTTCTGTTCGTGGTACTTATACCACTATTTTAGTATATGGTTTGAGTGGCCACCAGGGCCTATCCATATAACGTGCAACTTCTGTGTATTCTGTGATAATCTTGTTTGACGATTTGTGCTCCTGTGCTCATAAAGAGACTAGGGGTTACTTTGAGAAATAAATACATATATATTTTGAATATATATCTGTGTGGTGTCCTTTCATTGGTATAAAAGGGGGTTACATTTGGTAAAACAGCTGGCTTAACACGCTTCACGAGTTTAGCCTCAAAGACAGCTTAGCCTACGCTACCACTAGGGCAGCTAGTCCGAAAAGGTTGACTTACAACCACACCATAAGGGTTGCTTGGCATGGTACAAGGTGATCACTTTAACTAGTGAGCATCATATACCAGGCCAACTTCTCACAGTCAGCTATTGAGAGGGAGGCCTTTGCTGTGGTGTGGGCCCTGAAGAAGCTGAGGCCATACTTGTTTGGCACTCACTTCAAGATTCAGACCGACCATAAGCCCCTCTTGTGGCTAAATCAGATGAAGGGTGAAAACCCCAAACTGCTTAGGTGGTCCATTTCCCTACAGGGGATGGACTTTTACAGTGGAGCACCGGCCAGGTACTGACCATGGGAATGCAGATGGTCTCTCCAGGTACTTCCACTTAGGACATGAAGACGAGACTGGTCAAGGCTAGTTTAATGTCCCAGCGTTTGGGGGGGGGGTTGTGTAGGAGAGTAGGGTCTGCTATCCTATGGTCACCCCAAATTTTTGCTTTTTGCTTCACTGGTTTTTGACATATTGAGGCTGTGGGCCTGCCAATCAGACCCCCAGCCTGCTGTTCTCTCTACTAAATTACAACTATGCACCCTAGGTGCATAACCAATTGGAAGTGGATCACCCTGTCAGCCCCTGTACCAGTGTACACTAGGTACCCAGGGCATTGGTGTACCCAAGGCCTGCCAGGGGCTGCAGCATGTATTATGCCACCCCAGGCTTGGCCTAACAATCTGACACAACTGGCTGATCACTCAGCTGGGGTAAGTTGGTGTAATCACCTCTTACTTAGGTGTAGTATACCTATACCTAACCTTAAATGGGACACCTGGTAACCTATAAGTCACTCCTATGGCAGGCCTTAACAATCCTGAAGGCAGAGTGCGTGGTTCCATGTGAGATGGTGCTCTGGCATGAGCTGAGCCTGTCTGCAGTGGTCGGAACAACTTCCTTCTACTGTTTCCAGATATCGTCATACCATATACTCTTAAGTGCATTATGAACCTCGCGGTTAAATGCTATCTTTGGTTTGGCTTTATCAAAACATGTCGAGTAAGGTGTCATACGAATTGGAATACTAACCCCTCGCCAATTCTGGCGACGGGGTTAGCATTCCATCCTTCTAGAGGGACACGACATGTACAGTACCTGAAACCAGGGTAAAATCAGACATAGCCTCAGCTCCACAAAATGGATGCTGCCACCACAGACACAAGTCTGCCCTCCTGCTGCTGGGAGTCCTTCCAGCTTGGGAGGTGTGGACAAAGGGTTTCCTGCCAGGGGAGGTGCATGCACCACCCCAGACAGGATTTTGTGTATTGGTCAGGTAGGGCTTGAAAGAAACCAGACATGCCTGTGGCTCACAAGGAGCCTCGGTGCATATGCCAGTTCAAACCGGTCCTGGGGCACACCAGTCCCGGGCCTGGGGCGAGCTGGACAAAGGATTGGGGGTGTAACCACCCCCCTTCCTGGTCCCACCCATAGGGAGGGACCTAGCAGGTAGTCCGGCCCCTAGAATCCGCTTAAAGGTAGGAGCTGTGTCCTAAGACTTCAGACATCCTGGAATCAACTTGAAACTAAGAAGAAGACGGGAACTTCGACATTCTGCTGCACAGAAGACTGAAGAAAATCTCCCCTGTGGTCAGGGAGTGACCACCTTGCTAACGCAAGCACCATCCAGCGCATCAACGTCTGCTTTGCCGCCGCCTCCCGCCGGAGCCCGAGCCCAGAGACTGACAAGACCTGGACCTCCAGACCTCTCACCGCCCGATCCACAGTCCCTGAAAAGAGGAGACCCGTGGAGGCACCGTGTGAGAAGTTGGCCTGGTATATGCTGTTCACTAGTTCTAGTGACCACCTTGTACCATGCCAAGCAACCCTTATGGTGTGGTTGTAAGTCAACCTTTTTGGACTAGCTGCCCTAGTGGTAGCGTAGGCTAAGCAGTCTTTGAGGCTAAACTCGTGAAGCGTGTTAAGCAAGCTGTTTTACCAATAGTAACCCCCTTTTATACCAATGAAAGGACACCACACAGATATATATTCAAAATATATATGTATTTATTTCTCAAAGTAACCCCTAGTCTCTTTATGAGCACAGGAGCACAAATCGTCAAACAAGATTATCACAGAATACACAGAAGTTGCACTTTATATGGATAGGCCCTGGTGGCCACTCAAACCATATACTAAAATAGTGGTATAAGTACCACGAACAGAAAAGGGAAAAGGCCTAGGGCCTCTAGAATCGCTGGGCCTACAAGGAGCTAACGTCAGTTAGTGACCAGGAGGTCCACGGGTGGCGTGTGCAGAGCAAATAGTCACACGCGTGCTCCCATAGGTTTCAATGGGTGCGTAAAAAGTACAAAGTTACTGCAAAAGGAATCTTCCGGATGACCTAGGAACTTAAGATTTGGAACACAGGCACTAGAGATGTATTACTACACATGGGCACCGGAGTACCAGCTTTACCTCACCCACAGGAAGCGGGTGCATAGGCCTCAAAGTGCGTCGGGTTTCTTCTATCTGTTCCGTTGAGCCTGGGACAAAGATGCTGCAGGCGGTCGGTCGGGAAGAGATGCAGTGGATCCAAGAGTGGATCGGAGATGTTGAAGACCTGTAAGCAGAGGGGACAGTGTTCACAGTCACTAGCCAGTGACCAGCGTGGCACCAGGTGGGTACCAGGCGATGTCGGGTGCAAACAGGTGATGAGGGGTAGCTTGTCTCCGCAGCCACGTGGTCCCTGAAGGTCGACGACGTCCAGGAGTCGGCTCACGAGCTGTCCCACGCAGGCTCTCGCTGTCGGCGGTGTCGGCGACTTGATCGAAGCAAACAAGCCTTGGCAAAAGCAATTGTAGAAGGATTCGGAAATCAGCTGTTGGTTCTGACCAGCAAGGTCAGAGGGATTGCTCCTTTGGAGGGGAGCAAGGGCCAGTCTGGAGCAACCAGACCAGCGGTGTTTGTCGTAGATTTCGTCGCCAAGATGGCCACTAGCCAGCGGGCCAGCAACCGGTTAGGCGCGTCGAGTGGCAAAATGCAGAAGGGCCCCACGCAGATCGTGGAGATGCTGGAGGGCTCACCTTTGGTGCAGATGCTGCTCGAGGGTTGGGCTTCTCAGGACCCAAAGCACAACTTGGAGGGAGCCTCGGTTGTTGCACTGGTCAGCTTGTCGTAGTCGTTTCAAGATGGCTGGCTCCACGTGTCTCGGTGCCTCCACGGGTCTCCTCTTTGCAGGGACTGTGGATCGGGCGGTGAGAGGTCTGGAGGTCCAGGTCTTGTCAGTCTCTGGGCTCGGGCTCCGGCGGGAGGCGGCGGCAAAGCAGACGGTGATTCGCTGGATGGTGCTTGCGTTAGCAAGGTGGTCACTCCCTGACCACAGGGGAGATTTTCTTCAGTCTTCTGTGCAGCAGAATGTCGAAGTTCCCGTCTTCTTCTTAGTTTCAAGTTGATTCCAGGATGTCTGAAGTCTTAGGACACAGCTCCTACCTTTATTCGGATTCTAGGGGCCGGACTACCTGCTAGGTCCCTCCCTATGGGTGGGACCAGGAAGGGGGGTGGTTACACCCCCAATCCTTTGTCCAGCTCGCCCCAGGCCCGGGACTGGTGTGCCCCAGGACCGGTTTGAACTGGCATATGCACCGAGGCTCCTTGTGAGCCACAGGCATGTCTGGTTTCTTTCAAGCCCTACCTGACCAATACACAAAATCCTGTCTGGGGTGGTGCACGCACCTCCTCTGGCAGGAAACCCTTTGTCCACACCTCCCAAGCTGGAAGGACTCCCAGCAGCAGGAGGGCAGACTTGTGTCTGTGGTGGCAGCATCCATTTTGTGGAGCTGAGGCTATGTCTGATTTTACCCGGGTTTCAGGTACTGTACATGTCGTGTCCCTCTAGAAGGGTGGAATGCTAACCCCGTCGCCAGAATTGGCGAGGGGTTAGTATTCCAATTCGTATGACACCTTACTCGACATGTTTTGATAAAGCCAAACCAAAGATAGCATTTAACCGCGAGGTTCATAATGCACTTAAGAGTATATGGTATGACGATATCTGGAAACAGTAGAAGGAAGTTGTTCCGACCACTGCAGACAGGCTCAGCTCATGCCAGAGCACCATCTCACATGGAACCAAGCACTCTGCCTTCAGGATTGTTAAGGCCTGCCATAGGAGTGACTTATAGGTTACCAGGTGTCCCATTTAAGTTTAGGTATAGGTATACTACACCTAAGTAAGAGGTGATTACACCAACTTACCCCAGCTGAGTGATCAGCCAGTTGTGTCAGATTGTTAGGCCAAGCCTGGGGTGGCATAATACATGCTGCAGCCCTTGGCAGGCCTGGGGTACACCAATGCCCTGGGTACCTAGTGTACACTGGTACAGGGGCTGACAGGGTGATCCAACCAATTGGGTATGTACCTAGGGTACATGGAGTCCATTTTACAGAGAGAGCAGATAGCCTGAGAGCCTGAATGGCAGGATCTCAGGCCAACTAAGTCGAAAAACCAGCTAGACACTAGGCAAAAATTTGGGGGTAACCATAGTCAGATATCCACCTTCCTACACAACCCCCCCCCAAACGAAGGGAGATAAGGCTGACCTTGACCAGGTAAGCCTATATTGCCCAAGTGGCCATATAAGGAGGAACCAGCACTGGCATGGTTACCCCCTGTCTCATGGTCCACTAAGCAATCCCTCACCCTAAGGGTATCAGAGGGTCTCCACCATAGGGAATCTCTACCTGTGGTGTGTCTTGGCAAAGTAAAAGGCTGGTGTTGAGATGGAGTACTGAAGTGAGTGTCCTCAAAGTGAGGCCTCAGCTTCCTCCAATCATCCTCCACCATGGATGCCTTTCTTTCTTTAACTGAGTTGCACTGTGCTCTCAGGGTCAGCCTCTGGCTACCTAAAGCTGGAGGCTGGGTCCCTTTTGTGGGCTTACTGGAGGGACAGGTCAGGTTTGGGGCCCTAAGGTCCCATGTTTGCCTGTGCCCAACAGAATCCCCCTGGGGGAGGTCCCTAACTACCTGTAAAGGAGATCCCTCAGGAATGTTTTTACCCATCACCTGACTAGGGCTACTAGCCAGGCAATCCTCATTCTTTTGATGGGGGGGTTCTTGTGGACAGGGGCCCTCTGGGGGTCCACTGGCCTCCCTGACCTCTGCAGCCCTGGGCTGACTGAGGCAGGGTAGAGAGAGGCAGGCTACCTGCACCAGACTGGATCCCACCTTGGAAGGGGCCACTGACATCAGAGGCTCTGCCAGGCCAGGCCTGGCTACCTCTGGGGCAGTTCCTTCACAAGGGGTGAGGTCAGATCCCTGAGGAGGCTGACCTTTTCCTAATGTCTGGGGAGAGGGAGACTTTTCTTCCTCCCCACTACTCTCAGTTTGTGTGGAGTGATCCATTGTTTCAGGCTTCACTACACCTATGTCAGTCTGAGTATAGGCTGAGACCATTACAGCCTTGCCAACCTTTTCAGGGGGGCACTCAGTTTGTGTTTGAGCTGTGACTGTCACAGCTCTGCCAGTCCCTACAGGGAAGTCTGTCTGTGCCTGGGCTGTGGCTACCACTGCCCTTCCAACCTTTTCAGGGAGGAAATCTATTTGGACAGGGGTTGTGAATGGCACAACCCCCCTACCCTTTTGTGAAAGGCCTACCATTTTAGAATGGGTGTCTTGTTCAACTCCAGCCCAAGCTGAGAGTTCTAAGTCATTCCCCAGTAAGCAGTCTACAGGCAAGGTTGGGGACACTGCTACCCTTTTAGGGCCAGTGACCCCTCCCCAGCTGAGACATACCTCTGCCATGGGATGACTGTTCTGTTTGCCATCAATGTTAGTCACCTGGTAGGAGAAACCGGGCAAAAGCTGCTCAGAGGGAACTAGCCAATGGGCCACCATTGTGATGCTAGCCCCAGTGTCTCTGTAGGCCTCAGCTTTTGTACCATTGATGTAGGGCTCCTGTCTGTACCTACCCAAAGTGTTGGGACAGGCAGTGAAGTTGGCAAACCCCATGCCACCATCACAGACAAGAGTGGTTGCTGTAGGGGAATTGGCTAAGCCAGGGTCCCCCTGTGTTCCCCAAGTAAACCCACCCAGATTTCTGGGGGCACTCCCACCACCTGGGGGATTACTGCTGACAGTAATAGGTGGTGTGACAGGAGTAATTGGAGGAACAGTTTTGTTTTTAGCCCTTGGGCAACCGCTGTCAGTTTTCCAATGCCCAGGAGTTTTACACTCATGGCAGTAGGGCTTTTTAGCTGTGGTAGAGGAGGGAGCTTGGGACCCACCACCCTGTGTGGAGTTTTGGGGCCCTGAGGAAGGTTTCTCTTTTTCTTTATCCCCACCCTTCTCTTGAGGCTTGGTGGTATCTTTCTTTTGGTCACCACCCTGGTTTTTAGGCCTGATCCTGGTCCTGACCCATTTATCTGCCCTCTTTCCCAATTCTTGGGGAGAGGTCAAATCTGAGTCTACCAGGTGTTGATGGAGAAGCTGGTTTTGACAATTACTTAAAATCTGCTCTCTCATCATCAAATTGTACAATCCTGTATAATCAGACACCTTACTTCCCAGCAACCAACCCTCCAAAGCCTTAGTGGCACATTCCACATATTCAGACCAGTCCTGAGTCTGTGTCTTCTGGGTGTCTCTGAACATTAACCTGTACTGTTCAGTGGTTAAGCCTAACCCATCAACTAGGACACTCTTCAGGACTCTGTAATTTCTGACATCCTCTTCTCTAACAGTGAGGAGTCTATCTCTGCCTCTCCCCTCAAAGGAGAGCCATAAGATTGCTGCCCACTGGTCTTCAGGAACCTGCTGCACTTTGCAGGCTCTCTCAAGAGCAGTCATCCATTTGTGGATGTCATCCCCACTTTTGTAGGGGGGCACAATCTTGGACAGGTTCCTATTGTCAAAGACCCTATCTTTGTCCCTAGGGACATTGCTGCCACCAGTGGGTATAGACCCACTCTCTCTATGCTGCCTAGCCTTGCTCAGTTTTTCTTCCATCAGGGCTACTTCTAGCTCCTGCTTCCTGATCCTCAGCTGGGCTTCCTGCATTCTGGCCTCATGTTCCCTCCTCTGAGGGGTGGTCATCCTTTTCCTGGAGTGACCTTGAGAGCCTCTAGAGCCATGAGAAGCATTGGAGTCACCTGAGCGATTCCTTTGCCTCCCAAGCCCTGTGTTAAGTCCACTGGGGAGATCCAATGGGGGGAACCCATTGTCAGTCCCCAATAGCCTTAGTTTAGCTGGGCCAAGTATAATACTTGGCACTGGGCTAGTTCTCCCTTCATCATCACTACTTTCTGTATCCTCACCACTTTCCTCCCCTGTAGTATGGTTCTCATCTAAGGGATGGCTATTGGAACTGGGTACCTCTGTAGTATCTTCAGAAGGGGGGCCTCCTGTTCCTGACCCTAAGGGGGCTAACTGGGAAGCTTTCTTGAGTGCTCTCTGATTCTCATCATTCTGTAAGAGCTCTCTGAGCTCAGCAGAGTTTGGGTTCTTGGGCTGTTTAAGGCCTCTAAGAGTTGCCAAATGCCTGAGCTCATTCTGATTAAGGGTAGCAAAGCTGGATGGTGCCCTCTGGGGGTCACTCTCAACAGAGATGGGTACAGTGGACCCCTCTGCCCCGGCCATTGCTCTTAAGTGTGGGTGGATGTGTTGCAATCTACCTACACTTGGGTTTACCTACTAAACCTATCTAGTAGTTGTAGTCAGGGTGTGCTACTCCCTTTGCTCTACAACAACTAAGTTCAGTAGAACTTATGTATATCTAATCTTGTTTTATATGTACCTACAGGTACCTATGTGATCTTTCAATTGGTAACCAAGAGATTACAATGGTAAAACACAGCAAGCTCAAATCCAACCGCTGCTCACCAATGTGAGAAGTTGGCCTGGTATATGCTGTTCACTAGTTCTAGTGACCACCTTGTACCATGCCAAGCAACCCTTATGGTGTGGTTGTAAGTCAACCTTTTTGGACTAGCTGCCCTAGTGGTAGCGTAGGCTAAGCAGTCTTTGAGGCTAAACTCGTGAAGCGTGTTAAGCAAGCTGTTTTACCAATAGTAACCCCCTTTTATACCAATGAAAGGACACCACACAGATATATATTCAAAATATATATGTATTTATTTCTCAAAGTAACCCCTAGTCTCTTTATGAGCACAGGAGCACAAATCGTCAAACAAGATTATCACAGAATACACAGAAGTTGCACTTTATATGGATAGGCCCTGGTGGCCACTCAAACCATATACTAAAATAGTGGTATAAGTACCACGAACAGAAAAGGGAAAAGGCCTAGGGCCTCTAGAATCGCTGGGCCTACAAGGAGCTAACGTCAGTTAGTGACCAGGAGGTCCACGGGTGGCGTGTGCAGAGCAAATAGTCACACGCGTGCTCCCATAGGTTTCAATGGGTGCGTAAAAAGTACAAAGTTACTGCAAAAGGAATCTTCCGGATGACCTAGGAACTTAAGATTTGGAACACAGGCACTAGAGATGTATTACTACACATGGGCACCGGAGTACCAGCTTTACCTCACCCACAGGAAGCGGGTGCATAGGCCTCAAAGTGCGTCGGGTTTCTTCTATCTGTTCCGTTGAGCCTGGGACAAAGATGCTGCAGGCGGTCGGTCGGGAAGAGATGCAGTGGATCCAAGAGTGGATCGGAGATGTTGAAGACCTGTAAGCAGAGGGGACAGTGTTCACAGTCACTAGCCAGTGACCAGCGTGGCACCAGGTGGGTACCAGGCGATGTCGGGTGCAAACAGGTGATGAGGGGTAGCTTGTCTCCGCAGCCACGTGGTCCCTGAAGGTCGACGACGTCCAGGAGTCGGCTCACGAGCTGTCCCACGCAGGCTCTCGCTGTCGGCGGTGTCGGCGACTTGATCGAAGCAAACAAGCCTTGGCAAAAGCAATTGTAGAAGGATTCGGAAATCAGCTGTTGGTTCTGACCAGCAAGGTCAGAGGGATTGCTCCTTTGGAGGGGAGCAAGGGCCAGTCTGGAGCAACCAGACCAGCGGTGTTTGTCGTAGATTTCGTCGCCAAGATGGCCACTAGCCAGCGGGCCAGCAACCGGTTAGGCGCGTCGAGTGGCAAAATGCAGAAGGGCCCCACGCAGATCGTGGAGATGCTGGAGGGCTCACCTTTGGTGCAGATGCTGCTCGAGGGTTGGGCTTCTCAGGACCCAAAGCACAACTTGGAGGGAGCCTCGGTTGTTGCACTGGTCAGCTTGTCGTAGTCGTTTCAAGATGGCTGGCTCCACGTGTCTCGGTGCCTCCACGGGTCTCCTCTTTGCAGGGACTGTGGATCGGGCGGTGAGAGGTCTGGAGGTCCAGGTCTTGTCAGTCTCTGGGCTCGGGCTCCGGCGGGAGGCGGCGGCAAAGCAGACGGTGATTCGCTGGATGGTGCTTGCGTTAGCAAGGTGGTCACTCCCTGACCACAGGGGAGATTTTCTTCAGTCTTCTGTGCAGCAGAATGTCGAAGTTCCCGTCTTCTTCTTAGTTTCAAGTTGATTCCAGGATGTCTGAAGTCTTAGGACACAGCTCCTACCTTTATTCGGATTCTAGGGGCCGGACTACCTGCTAGGTCCCTCCCTATGGGTGGGACCAGGAAGGGGGGTGGTTACACCCCCAATCCTTTGTCCAGCTCGCCCCAGGCCCGGGACTGGTGTGCCCCAGGACCGGTTTGAACTGGCATATGCACCGAGGCTCCTTGTGAGCCACAGGCATGTCTGGTTTCTTTCAAGCCCTACCTGACCAATACACAAAATCCTGTCTGGGGTGGTGCACGCACCTCCTCTGGCAGGAAACCCTTTGTCCACACCTCCCAAGCTGGAAGGACTCCCAGCAGCAGGAGGGCAGACTTGTGTCTGTGGTGGCAGCATCCATTTTGTGGAGCTGAGGCTATGTCTGATTTTACCCGGGTTTCAGGTACTGTACATGTCGTGTCCCTCTAGAAGGGTGGAATGCTAACCCCGTCGCCAGAATTGGCGAGGGGTTAGTATTCCAATTCGTATGACACCTTACTCGACATGTTTTGATAAAGCCAAACCAAAGATAGCATTTAACCGCGAGGTTCATAATGCACTTAAGAGTATATGGTATGACGATATCTGGAAACAGTAGAAGGAAGTTGTTCCGACCACTGCAGACAGGCTCAGCTCATGCCAGAGCACCATCTCACATGGAACCAAGCACTCTGCCTTCAGGATTGTTAAGGCCTGCCATAGGAGTGACTTATAGGTTACCAGGTGTCCCATTTAAGTTTAGGTATAGGTATACTACACCTAAGTAAGAGGTGATTACACCAACTTACCCCAGCTGAGTGATCAGCCAGTTGTGTCAGATTGTTAGGCCAAGCCTGGGGTGGCATAATACATGCTGCAGCCCTTGGCAGGCCTGGGGTACACCAATGCCCTGGGTACCTAGTGTACACTGGTACAGGGGCTGACAGGGTGATCCAACCAATTGGGTATGTACCTAGGGTACATGGAGTCCATTTTACAGAGAGAGCAGATAGCCTGAGAGCCTGAATGGCAGGATCTCAGGCCAACTAAGTCGAAAAACCAGCTAGACACTAGGCAAAAATTTGGGGGTAACCATAGTCAGATATCCACCTTCCTACACACCGAGACACGTGGAGCCAGCCATCTTGGAACGACTACGACAAGCTGACAAGTGCAACAACCGAGGCGCCCTCCAAGTTGTGCTTTGGGATCTGAGAAGCCAAACACCCGAGCAGCATCTGCACCAAAGGTGAGCCCTCCAGCATCTCCACGATCTGCGTGGGGCCCTTCTGCATTTTGCCACTCGACGCGCCTAACCGGTTGCTGGCCCGCTGGCTAGTAGCCATCTTGGCGACGAACTTCAAGAAATACACCGCTGGTCTGGTTGCTCCAGACTGGCCCTTGCTCCCCTCCAAAGGAGCAGTCCTTCTGACCTTGCTGGTCAGAACCATCAGCTTATTTCATTTTCCTACAACAATTGCTTTTGCCAAGGCTTGTTTGCTTCGATCAAGTCGCCGACACCGCCGACTGCGAGAGACTGCGTGGGACAGCTCGTGACTCGACTCCTGGACGTCGTCGACCTCCAGGGACCACGTGGCTGCAGAGACAAGCTACACCTTTCTTCCTGTTTGCACCCGACATTGCCTGGTACCCACCTGGTGCCACGCTGGTCACTGGCTAGTGACTGTGAACACTGTCCCCTCTGCTTACAGGTCTTCAACATCTCCGATCCACTCTTGGATCCACTGCATCTCTCCCGGACCGACCGCCTGCAGCATCTTTGTCTTCAGGCTCCACGGAACAGATAGAAGAAACCCGACGCACTTCGAGGCCTATGCACCCGCTTCCTGTGGGTGAGGTAAAGCTGGCACACCTGTGCCCAAGTGTAGTATTACATCTCTAGTGCCTGTGTTCCAAATCTTGAGTTCCTAGTCCATCCGGAAGATCCTCTTTGCAGTAACTTTGTACTTTTTACGCACCCATTGAAACCTATGGGAGCACGCGTGTGACTATTTGCTCTGCACACGCCCCCCGTGGACCTCCTGGTCACTAACTGACGTTAGCTCCTTGTAGGCCCAGCGATTCTAGAGGCCCTAGGCCTTTTCCCTTTTCTGTTCGTGGTACTTATACCACTATTTTAGTATATGGTTTGAGTGGCCACCAGGGCCTATCCATATAACGTGCAACTTCTGTGTATTCTGTGATAATCTTGTTTGACGATTTGTGCTCCTGTGCTCATAAAGAGACTAGGGGTTACTTTGAGAAATAAATACATATATATTTTGAATATATATCTGTGTGGTGTCCTTTCATTGGTATAAAAGGGGGTTGCATTTGGTAAAACAGCTGGTGTAGGAGAGTAGGGTCTGCAATCCTATGATCACCCAGATTTTTTGCTTTTGCTTCATTGGTTTACGACTTTCTCCGGCTGTGGGCCTGCCAATCAGACCCACAGCCTAGCTGTTCTCTCTCGAAATTAACACACATGTACGTTAGGTGCATCCACTAATTGGAACTGGGCCACCTTGTCAGTCCCTGTCTCAGCATACCACAGGTATCCAGGGCATCGGTGTACCCAGGGCCTACCAGGGGCTGAAGCATGTATTATGCCCCCCCTGGAATGGCCGCCCAAATCTGACACAACTGGCTGCACGACAGCTGGGGCCACGTGGTGTAATCACCCGTTGCTGTAGGTGTAGTATTCCTACACCTAAACCCTAAAAATGGACACATGGATTCCTATCAGTCACTCCTATAGCAGGCCTTATCAATCCTGAAGGCAGAGTGCAGGGGATCATGTGGGACGGTGCTCTGGCGCGAGCTGAGCCCGTCGACGGCTTGCGGAACCAAGCCCTAATAGCCGTTCCATGGTGACGCGGGCCAACTACTTTTAAGGCATTATAATCCTCGCGGTTATCTGCTAACTTTGGCATCGCATCACCTATACATGTCGAGTAAGGTGTCATACGAATGGGAATACGAACCCCTCGCCAGTCCTGGTGACGGGGTTAGCATTCCCCCCTTTTAGAGGGGCACGACATGGAAGTAACCTTGAACCCCGGTTAAAGTTGACTCAAGCCTCAGCATCACAAAATGGATGCTGCCACCAGACACAAGTCTGACCTCCTGCTGCTGGGGGACCTTCCAGCAAGGGGAGCTTGGACAAAGGGTTTCCTGTCGAGGGCGGTGTTAGCACCGTCCCAGACAGGGTTTGTGTATCCCAGGTAGGCAGGGCTGAAAGGAAGGTGACTGCAAGTGGCACCCCGGTGCTCACTGTGCATAGCCCGGCTCAAACCAGTTTCGGGGGCACACCAGCCCCTGAGCTGGCGCGAAGCCGGACAAAGGATAGGGGTGTAACCACCCCCCTCCTGGCTCCACCCATAGGTAGAACCTAGTCACGGGCCAGCCCCTTTTTCTTAGAATAAAGGTAGGAGCGAGTCCCCTTCCCAAATTGGATAATCAGATAATCGGATAACTCCGAATCACGAACCACTTTCCACGAAAGGAACTCTTGACTATTTCTGAAGACTCTCCCTTGTGGCTAAGGAGTAGCCACCCTGCACCAGCAGGCACCATCTAAGCGCTTGCGGTTTGCTGTAAGTCTCTCCTACGGATCAAGACTGCCCAGCTCGACGAGACCCGAGTTCCCTGCCATCTCTGACCTTTTACCTCCCTCATCAGCTCAGCTGAGAGTCGTAGGTGTGACGAGACCTGCGGGACCGGCTATCTTCAGAACCTGCACGACGCTTATCTAGCACGCCCACCGAGGGACCCTCGAGTGAGTGCACCTAGGGTTTGAGAAGCCCTAACCCTGAGCAGCTCCAGCATCGAAGTCTGTCTCCCCAGCATCCACGAGATCTGCGTGGGGGCCCTTCCGCTCCTTGCTGTTCACCGCGTTGTTCGACCACTTGCCGACCGGCTTGTGGCCCTCTTCACGACGCACCACGATTGTTTCATCACGAGTCTGGTTGCTCCAGACTGGCTCTTGCTCCCCTTCAACAGAGGAGTACCACGGACCCTCCTGGTCCACTCCCGACGCCATCTTGACTCCCCCGCCTGGGTGGCCACTGCCAAGATCCGCTGCCCCTTCCTGGGCCCAGCATCATCGACAGCAGACACCTTCGTGGGACAGCTCGCCCTCCATCCTGGTCGCCGCCGCGCCTCCTGGTCCGAGGAACAGCCGAGTCCGACGTCACCCACTCACCTGGTCGAGGTGACTTCAGCCGGTACCCTCCTGGTACCCACACGATCGCTGGCTAGCGGTTGAGAACTGAGTCCCCTCTGCTTTCAGGTTTTCCTTCACCACCGATCCAGGCTTGGATCGCTCTGAACATCGTCACTGGTCGCCTGCCAGCAACTTCTTCTTTCAGGCTCCTGAGACTACACGAGGACTCCCGACATCTTGACGAACTTCACGCAGCCGCAGCCTCCGGGCTAGGTAACTCGAGCATCTCGGTGCTCCATCGCAGGTTCGCTCTACAAGTGTCCAGTTCCTTTTTCGTTTAGTCCCACTGATCGGATCACTCCGGAATCAGTATCTCCAGACTCTAACCATTCGCATTTCACTGTTAGTGTAGATGGTTTCTCGTGCCCCTCGGGCATTTGTGTAAATTGTGCAACTGAAGTATTTTCCTAAGAGTTTTATAGTGTGCTTAGCTCCCTGACTCATAAAGAGCCAGGGTAGTCTTGTCATAAATAAATATCCTTTTATTTTCATAACAACTTGTGTGGTGTCCTTTCACTTGGTGTTCAAGGGGTATATGTGATGGTAAACAGCTGGCTTAACACGCCCTCTAGAGTTTAGCCTAAGACTGCTCGTATCCACGCTACTAGGATAGCTGGTCTAAAAGGTTGACTTACAACCAATCATCAATAAGGGTCGTTTGGAATGATACACAGTGATCACTAGAATAGTGAGCACTACATATCAGGCCAACTTCTCACATTGGTGAGCAGCGGTTGGGATTTGAGCTTGCTGTTGTTTTACCACACACGTATCCTAAGAATATCGCAGTGAAAGATCACATAAGTACCCAGGTACATATAACTTAACTTAGAATACTCCGAGTTCTACTGAACCGGCTGTTGTAGTGTAACAGGGCTTAGCACACCCTGACTACAACTCTTAGCAAGGGATCAGTAGGTAAACCCATAGTGTAGGTAGGTGCAACACTTACACCTCACTAGAAAAGCATGTCGGTCCACGGAGAGTCTGCAGGGACTCCCCTAGTGGTCAGTGACCCTCCACAGGTCGTGTCACGATATGCAACTCTTAGCTTCAAGGAGATGAGACAACTGTGTGCCTCCAGGAAGCTAAACCAGGGTTCTAACTAGGGGTGGGCGGAATTTGCGCAATTGCGTTACGCAAATCTCCGCGAAACGGTAAAAAATCTCCGCGAACACGCAAAAATTCCGCGAACACGCGGAATTGCTTGTTCGCGATGCTTTTTTCCTGTTCGCAATTGCTGTTTGCGTGCTCGAGGAGAAATATCTCGCGAACATGCATTTTGAGAACGCAAACAAGCAAAAATTTCGCGAAATCGCGGAAAGCAGACTTTTGAGGAATTTTGCGTTCTCCGCGGAACGCGAAATTACGCAAATTCCGCAAATTCCGCGAGCGGAACGGAATTTGCCGCCCAGGCCTAGTTCTAACCCTACCATCGCAATACTGATAGGTCTCTTAGAGGCGTACGATGCTAGGAGGTCCTCTAACCCAGGTCCCCCCAGTGCAGATGGGAACATGCCTCCCTTAGAGGGAACCCTCGGTGACCCAGACCTCGACCTCCACACAGAGGAGGAGGACGAGGACGAGTTATCGGGAGACGAGGCAGACAAAGGTCCAGTGGTAGTCGGCAGGCTTACAAGGACCAACTTAAGCAGGCATGAGAATGGAACTGGGGGAGCCCCGGGCCCACGCTCAAGCAGGCTTAACCTTGGGAACGGACGAGCTAGGTCTCTCTCCAGAGGCTCTGGCAGATCGGTTCATACACATGTCTCTCAGGCACCTTCTCAGAGAGGAATGACTTCCCCTCAGAGGAGGGAGCATGAAGCGAAGATGCGGGAGGTCAATCTGAGGATCGAGCGGGAAGAACTTGCCCTCGCCAAAGAAAGACTTGCCTTAGCCCGAGAGCAGAAATTAAGTGGGTTAGATCCCACTGGTGGCAGCGTTCTCAATAGAGAGAAAGACAGGGGTATAGACACTAGACACCTGAGTAAAATAGTGCCCCCCTTTAAACAAGGGGACGACATCCACAAGTGGATAACTGCCTTGGAGAGGGCCTGCACTGTCCAGTGCGTCCCCCCAAGTCAGTGGGCAGCTATACTGTGGCTTTCCTTTGAAGGTAAAGGAAGGGACAAGCTCCTCACTACAAGAGCTGAGGATGCTAACAACTACCAAGTCCTGAAGAACACACTGATTGATGGGTTCGGCTTAACCACGGAACAGTACCGGGTGCTGTTCCGGGACACCCAGAAAATTCAGTCTCAGGATTGGGCTGACTTTGTCGATTGTGCCACTAAGGCTTTGGAAGGCTGGTTGCTGGGTAGCAAGGTTACTGATTACACAGGATTGTACAATCTTATCATGCGAGAACAGATTTTAAACAACTGTCAGAACCAATTGTTGCATCAGCACCTTGTCGACTCGGATCTGACCTCTCCCCAAGAATTGGGAAAGAAGGCAGACAGATGGGTCAGAACAAGGGTCAAGCAGAACCAGAATCAGAACCAGGGTGGTCAGAAGAAAGCAGACCAAAAGGGTAACAAGAACGAACAAAATGACCAGAAGTCTTCGACAGGTCCCCAACAAACCAAAGAGGGTGGGGGTCAGGCTTCACAGAAGAAGAAGACTCAAGAAGGCCAGTCCAAAAGGTGGTGCCAATACTGTAAAAGTAAGACTCACTGGTTTAGTGAGTGCACCAAGAAAGGAGGGCAAACTCCTACCACTGCAGCCCCTAAGGCACCTGCGCCCCCTAGTACAGTCAGCAGTGGTAGTGCGCCTCCCAAGGCATTAGTTGGGTTAACCTTGGGAACCGAGGGGAGTGACGACTTAGTCGGCACGCTCACTCAGGCCGTCCTTGTCTGTACAGGGGATATGGATATGTCCCCTGATGCCAGTCCCAATACTTTGGGCAAATACAGACAGACACCTTTGATAAATGGAAGAGTGGCCCAGGCCTACAGGGACACGTGTGCCAGTGTCACCATGGTGACGCCTAACTTCGTGGACCCTGGACAGATCATGCTAGGTACCAGTTACCTAGTGACCAATGCCAGCAACGTCACTACCAATCACAGTATGGCAGTTGTTGATTTCTCCTGGGGAGGGGTAAGTGGCCCGAAAAAGGTTGTGGTTAGTTCAGACCTCCCCGTAGAATGTCTGTTGGGCAATGATTTGGAAACGTCACAATGGTCAGAAGTGGAGCAGAGGACTCACATGGAAATGTTAGGTTTGCCAGCACATGTCCTTGCTGTGACCAGGTCACAGGCCAAAAGATGCCCCACTGAACAGGTGCTGGATCCTGGAAGAACGGACCAGACACCTTCCAAGCAAAGGAGCAGTAAGGGTAAGGCTTCGCCTTCCCCCTTGCCCCAGGTCGTGGATCAAGTCTCCGAGGAGGCTGACCTTAAAGAACTGAGGGAAACTGAGCCGCAAGAGCTTGAACCTGGTCAGGTTGAGTTTCTGGGCTCAGGGGGACCCTCCAGGGAAGACCTGGGGAAGGCACAGTTAGACTGCCCCTCACTTGAACCCCTCAGACAGCAGGCCGCTGCTGAGGCTGCAGGGAACGCCACGGGTACCCACAAAGTGTACTGGGACGATGGACTCCTGTACTCTGAGGCAAGAGACCCCAAACCTGGTGCGACCAGGAGGCTGGTCATCCCCTTGTCTCTGAGAGGTTTCCTTCTCACCTTGGCCCACGAGATTCCCCTTGCAGGTCACTTAGGCCAGAATAAGACTTGGGACAGAATTGTTCCACACTTTCACTGGCCCCACATGTCCGAAGATACGAAGGAGTTTTGCCGCTCCTGTGTCACTTGCCAAGCCAGTGGTAAGTCAGGTGGCACGACAAAGGCCCCCCTCATACCACTACCAGTGGTGGGGGTACCCTTTGAACGAGTGGGGATCGACATTGTCGGACCAATGGAACCCCAGACAGCATCAGGGCACAAGTTTATACTGGTGGTGGTGGACCACGCCACCAGGTATCCTGAAGCTATTCCCCTTAGGACCACTACGGCACCTGTGGTGGCACGGGCCCTACTTGGAGTGTTCTCCAGAGTGGGCTTCCCTAAGGAGGTCGTCTCAGACAGAGGTGCAAACTTCATGTCGGGATATCTGACTGCTATGTGGAAGGAATGTGGTGTCAACTACAAGTTCACCACACCCTATCACCCACAATGCAATGGGCTGGTTGAGAGATTCAACCGGACCCTAAAAGGGATGATTCACGGACTACCTGAAAAGCTTCGGCGGAGATGGGATGTCCTGATACCCTGCCTCTTGTTCGCCTACAGAGAGGTCCCGCAGAAGGGGGTTGGCTACAGCCCTTTTGAGCTTCTGTTCGGACATCCTGTAAGGGGACCCCTTTGTTTGGTAAAGGAAGGATGGGAGAGACCTCTCAGAAAGCCGGCATCAAACATTGTGGACTATGTGCTCGGTCTCCGCTCGCGGATGGCGGAGTACATGGAAAAGGCGTCTA
This sequence comes from Triturus cristatus, assembly GCF_964204655.1. NCBI lineage: Eukaryota > Metazoa > Chordata > Amphibia > Caudata > Salamandridae > Triturus > Triturus cristatus. The sequence continues at coordinate 985,299 of NW_028188052.1, forward strand.
AAAACCTTGAGTCGAGCCAAGAATTACAGAAAACTTGGCACGACCAAAAGGCTGTCCTGACTGTGTATCAGCCTGGACAGAAGGTGTGGGTGCTGGAGCCAGTGGCCCCAGCAGCACTCAAAGACAAATGGTCTGGGCCCCACACGATCATTGAGCAAAAGGGAGAGGTCACCTACCTGGTAGACCTGGGAACTCCCCGGAGCCCCCACAGGGTGCTCCACGTAAACAGGCTCAAGGCATATGTCGACAGGGAGGGCATGGGCTTGCTCATGGCCACAGATGAGGGACAGGAGGAGGAGAGTGACCCTCTCCCGGACCTGCTCTCTCAGAACCCTGACGATGGATCAGTAGATGGTGTTGTCTTTTGTGGCAGCCTCTCTGGACATCAACAAGAGGATTGTAAACAGGTTCTTCAATCCTTTCGACATATGTTCTCTCTGACACCCAGTCAGACCAAGTGGTGTACCCACGAGGTCGACACTGGGGACAGTCTGCCCGTAAAGAGTAAAATCTATCGGCAACCTGATCATGTCAGAGACTGCATCAAGACAGAGGTGCAGAAAATGTTGGAGCTGGGAGTCATTGAACCCTCGGACAGCCCCTGGGCTAGTCCCGTAGTGCTCGTGCCGAAACCTCACACCCAGGGCGGTAAGAAAGAGATGAGGTTTTGCGTGGACTACAGAGGTCTCAATGCGGTCACTAAGACCGACGCCCACCCGATACCAAGAGCAGACGAACTTATCGACCGGTTGGCCTCGGCCAACTACTTAAGTACGTTTGACCTGACAGCTGGGTATTGGCAAATCAGGTTAGCTGAGGAGGCCAAGCCCAAAACAGCATTTTCTACCCCGGGTGGGCATTATCAGTTCGTGGTAATGCCCTTTGGTTTGAAAAATGCACCTGCCACCTTCCAAAGGCTGGTGAATCGAGTTCTCACTGGGTTGGACGACTTCTGTGCGGCGTATCTGGACGATATCGCTGTCTTTAGCTCCACCTGGGAGGATCACCTGGTCCACCTGAGGAAAGTGTTAGAGGCCCTGCAGAAGGCAGGCCTCACTATCAAGGCCACCAAGTGCCAGATAGGGCAGACACAGGTTGTATACCTGGGCCACCTTGTAGGTGGAGGCCAGGTTCAACCATTGGAGAGCAAAATACAGGCCATCCAGGACTGGGCTCCTCCAACCACCCAGACTCAGGTTCGAGCTTTCTTGGGCCTGACTGGTTATTACCGGAAATTTGTCAGAAATTATGGATCCATTGTGACCCCGCTAAACGACCTGACAAGTAAAAAGATGCCAAAAAAAGTTCAGTGGACAGCAAGCTGTCAGAAGGCGTTCGATGACCTAAAGCGGGCCATGTGCACAGCACCTATCCTAAAGAGTCCAGACTACTCCAAACCATTCATTGTCCAGACAGACGCTTCGGAGCTGGGTGTGGGAGCTGTTCTATCGCAACTGAATTTTGATGGTCATGACCAGCCCATAGCTTTTATTAGCAGGAGGCTGACCCCCAGAGAGAAGAATTGGTCAGCTATTGAGAGGGAGGCCTTTGCTGTGGTTTGGGCCCTGAAGAAGTTGAGGCCATACTTGTTTGGCACTCACTTCAAGATTCAGACCGACCATAAGCCCCTCTTGTGGCTAAATCAAATGAAGGGTGAAAACCCCAAACTACTTAGGTGGTCCATTTCCCTACAGGGGATGGACTTCACAGTGGAGCATAGACCTGGCACTGATCATGGCAATGCAGATGGGCTCTCCAGGTATTTCCACTTAGAGCAAGAAGACTCACCTGGTCAAGGTTAGCTTATTGTCCCAAAGTTTGGGGGGGGGTCATGTAGGAGAGTAGGGTCTGCAATCCTATGATCACCCAGATTTTTTGCTTTTGCTTCATTGGTTTACGACTTTCTCCGGCTGTGGGCCTGCCAATCAGACCCACAGCCTAGCTGTTCTCTCTCGAAATTAACACACATGTACGTTAGGTGCATCCACTAATTGGAACTGGGCCACCTTGTCAGTCCCTGTCTCAGCATACCACAGGTATCCAGGGCATCGGTGTACCCAGGGCCTACCAGGGGCTGAAGCATGTATTATGCCCCCCCTGGAATGGCCGCCCAAATCTGACACAACTGGCTGCACGACAGCTGGGGCCACGTGGTGTAATCACCCGTTGCTGTAGGTGTAGTATTCCTACACCTAAACCCTAAAAATGGACACATGGATTCCTATCAGTCACTCCTATAGCAGGCCTTATCAATCCTGAAGGCAGAGTGCAGGGGATCATGTGGGACGGTGCTCTGGCGCGAGCTGAGCCCGTCGACGGCTTGCGGAACCAAGCCCTAATAGCCGTTCCATGTGGACGCGGGCCAACTACTTTTAAGGCATTATAATCCTCGCGGTTATCTGCTAACTTTGGCATCGCATCACCTATACATGTCGAGTAAGGTGTCATACGAATGGGAATACGAACCCCTCGCCAGTCCTGGTGACGGGGTTAGCATTCCCCCCTTTTAGAGGGGCACGACATGGAAGTAACCTTGAACCCCGGTTAAAGTTGACTCAAGCCTCAGCATCACAAAATGGATGCTGCCACCAGACACAAGTCTGACCTCCTGCTGCTGGGGGACCTTCCAGCAAGGGGAGCTTGGACAAAGGGTTTCCTGTCGAGGGCGGTGTTAGCACCGTCCCAGACAGGGTTTGTGTATCCCAGGTAGGCAGGGCTGAAAGGAAGGTGACTGCAAGTGGCACCCCGGTGCTCACTGTGCATAGCCCGGCTCAAACCAGTTTCGGGGGCACACCAGCCCCTGAGCTGGCGCGAAGCCGGACAAAGGATAGGGGTGTAACCACCCCCCTCCTGGCTCCACCCATAGGTAGAACCTAGTCACGGGCCAGCCCCTTTTTCTTAGAATAAAGGTAGGAGCGAGTCCCCTTCCCAAATTGGATAATCAGATAATCGGATAACTCCGAATCACGAACCACTTTCCACGAAAGGAACTCTTGACTATTTCTGAAGACTCTCCCTTGTGGCTAAGGAGTAGCCACCCTGCACCAGCAGGCACCATCTAAGCGCTTGCGGTTTGCTGTAAGTCTCTCCTACGGATCAAGACTGCCCAGCTCGACGAGACCCGAGTTCCCTGCCATCTCTGACCTTTTACCTCCCTCATCAGCTCAGCTGAGAGTCGTAGGTGTGACGAGACCTGCGGGACCGGCTATCTTCAGAACCTGCACGACGCTTATCTAGCACGCCCACCGAGGGACCCTCGAGTGAGTGCACCTAGGGTTTGAGAAGCCCTAACCCTGAGCAGCTCCAGCATCGAAGTCTGTCTCCCCAGCATCCACGAGATCTGCGTGGGGGCCCTTCCGCTCCTTGCTGTTCACCGCGTTGTTCGACCACTTGCCGACCGGCTTGTGGCCCTCTTCACGACGCACCACGATTGTTTCATCACGAGTCTGGTTGCTCCAGACTGGCTCTTGCTCCCCTTCAACAGAGGAGTACCACGGACCCTCCTGGTCCACTCCCGACGCCATCTTGACTCCCCCGCCTGGGTGGCCACTGCCAAGATCCGCTGCCCCTTCCTGGGCCCAGCATCATCGACAGCAGACACCTTCGTGGGACAGCTCGCCCTCCATCCTGGTCGCCGCCGCGCCTCCTGGTCCGAGGAACAGCCGAGTCCGACGTCACCCACTCACCTGGTCGAGGTGACTTCAGCCGGTACCCTCCTGGTACCCACACGATCGCTGGCTAGCGGTTGAGAACTGAGTCCCCTCTGCTTTCAGGTTTTCCTTCACCACCGATCCAGGCTTGGATCGCTCTGAACATCGTCACTGGTCGCCTGCCAGCAACTTCTTCTTTCAGGCTCCTGAGACTACACGAGGACTCCCGACATCTTGACGAACTTCACGCAGCCGCAGCCTCCGGGCTAGGTAACTCGAGCATCTCGGTGCTCCATCGCAGGTTCGCTCTACAAGTGTCCAGTTCCTTTTTCGTTTAGTCCCACTGATCGGATCACTCCGGAATCAGTATCTCCAGACTCTAACCATTCGCATTTCACTGTTAGTGTAGATGGTTTCTCGTGCCCCTCGGGCATTTGTGTAAATTGTGCAACTGAAGTATTTTCCTAAGAGTTTTGTAGTGTGCTTAGCTCCCTGACTCATAAAGAGCCAGGGTAGTCTTGTCATAAATAAATATCCTTTTATTTTCATAACAACTTGTGTGGTGTCCTTTCACTTGGTGTTCAAGGGGTATATGTGATGGTAAACAGCTGGCTTAACACGCCCTCTAGAGTTTAGCCTAAGACTGCTCGTATCCACGCTACTAGGATAGCTGGTCTAAAAGGTTGACTTACAACCAATCATCAATAAGGGTCGTTTGGAATGATACACAGTGATCACTAGAATAGTGAGCACTACATATCAGGCCAACTTCTCACAGCTGGCTTAACACGCTTCACGAGTTTAGCCTCAAAGACTGCTTAGCCTACGCTACCACTAGGGCAGCTAGTCCGAAAAGGTTGACTTACAACCACACCATAAGGGTTGCTTGGCATGGTACAAGGTGATCACTTTAACTAGTGAGCATCATATACCAGGCCAACTTCTCACACTGACTGACACTGACTGACTGACACTGACTGACTGACACTGACTGTCACTGACTGACACTGACTGACTGACTGACACTGACTGACACTGACTGACACTGACTGACTGACACTGACTGACTGACTCTGACTGACACTGACTCTGACTGACACTGACTGACACTAACTGACTGACACTGACTGACTGACACTGACTGACACTGACTGACACTGACTGACTGACACTGACTGACACTGACTGGCTGACACTGACTGACACTGACTGACTGACTCTCCGACTGACTGACACTGACTGACTGATACTGACTGACTGAAACTGACTGACACTGACTGACACTGACTGACTGACACTGACTGACTGACTCTGACTGACACTGACTCTGACTGACACTGACTGACACTGACTGACTGACACTGACTGACTGAGACTGACTGAGACTGACTGACACTGACTGACTGACACTGACTGACACTGACTGACTGACTCTCCGACTGACTGACACTGACTGACTGACTCTCCGACTGACTGACACTGACTGACTGATACTGACTGACTGACACTGACTGACACTGACTGACTGACAATGACTGACTGACACTGACTGACACTGACTGACACTGGCTGACACTGACTGGCTGACAGTGACTGACACTGACTGCCAGACACTGACTGACAGACACTGACTGACAGACACTGACTGACAGACACTGACAGACACTGACTGACACTGACAGACACTGACTGACAGACACTGACTGACACTGGCTGACACTGACTGACACTGACTGACACTGACTGACTGACACTGACTGACTGACACTGACTGACTGACACTGACACTGACTGACACTGACTGACTGACACTGACTGACACTGACTGACTGACACTGACTGACACTGACTGACTGACACTGACTGACACTGACTGACACTGACTGACTGACACTGACTGACTGACACTGACTGACACTGACTGACTGACACTGACACTGACTGACACTGACTGACTGACACTGACTGACACTGACTGACTGACACTGACTGACACTGACTGACTGACACTGACTGACACTGACTGACACTGACTAACTGACTAACACTGATTGACACTCACTGACACTGACTGACTGAGACTGACTGACTGAGACTGACTGATACTGACTGACTGACACTGACTGACACTGACTGACACTGACTGACTGACACCGACTGATACTGACTGACTGACACTGGCTGACACTGACTGACACTGACTGACACTGACTGACTGACACTGACTGACTGACACTGACTGACTGATACTGACACTGACTGACACTGACTGACACTGACTGACTGTCACTGACTGACACTGACAGACACTGACTGACAGACACTGACTGACTGACACTGACTGACTGACACTGACTGACTGACTCTCTGACTGACTGACACTTACTGACAGACACTGCCTGACTGACACTGACTGACAGACACTGACTGACTGACACTGACTGACTGACTCTCCGACTGACGCACACTGACTGACACTGACTGACACTGACTCTGACTGACACTGACTGACTGACACTGACTGACACTGACTGACTGACACTGACTGACTGACACTTACTGACCGACACTGACTGACTGACACTGGCTGACTGACACTGGCTGACACTGGCTGACAGTGACTGACATGACTGATTGACACTGACTGAAACTGACTGACACTGACTGACTGACAATGACTGACTGACACTGACTGACACTGACTGACTGACACTGACACTGACTGACACTGACTGACTGACACTGACTGACACTGACTGACTGACACTGACTGACACTGACTGCCTGACACTGACTGACACTGACTGACACTGACTAACTGACTAACACTGATTGACACTCACTGACACTGACTGACTGACACTGACTGACACTGACTGACACTGACTGACTGACACTGACTGACTGACACTGACTGACTGACACTGGCTGACACTGACTGACACTGACTGACACTGACTGACTGACACTGACTGACTGGCACTGACTGACACTGACTGACACTGACTGACTGACTGACACTGACTGACTGACACTGACTGACACTGACTGACTGATACTGACACTGACTGACACTGACTGACATTGACTGACTGTCACTGACACTGACTGACTGACACTGACTGACACTGACTGACTGACACTGACTGACTGACACTGACTGACTGACACTGACTGTCACTGACTGACACTGACTGACTGACTGACACTGACTGACACTGACTGACACTGACTGACTGACACTGACTGACTGACTCTGACTGACACTGACTCTGACTGACACTGACTGACACTGACTGACTGACACTGACTGACTGACACTGACTGACACTGACTAACACTGACTGACTGACACTGACTGACACTGACTGGCTGACACTGACTGACACTGACTGACTGACTCTCTGACTGACTGACACTGACTGACTGATACTGACTGACTGACACTGACTGACACTGACTGACACTGACTGACTGACACTGACTGACTGACTCTGACTGACACTGACTCTGACTGACACTGACTGACACTGACTGACACTGACTGACTGACACTGACTGACTGAGACTGACTGAGACTGACTGACACTGACTGACACTGACTGACTGACACTGACTGACACTGACTGACTGACTCTCCGACTGACTGACACTGACTGACTGATACTGACTGACTGACACTGACTGACTGACACTGACTGACTGACACTGACTGATACTGACTGACACTGGCTGACACTGACTGGCTGACAGTGACTGACACTGACTGCCAGACACTGACTGCCAGACACTGACTGACAGACACTGACTGACAGACACTGACAGACACTGACTGACAATGACAGACACTGACTGACAGACACTGACTGACACTGGCTGACACTGACTGACACTGACTGACTGACACTGACTGACACTGACTGACACTGACTGACTGACACTGACTGACTGACACTGACTGACTGACACTGACTGACACTGACTGACTGACACTGACACTGACTGACACTGACTGACTGACACTGACTGACACTGACTGACTGACACTGACTGACACTGACTGACTGACACTGACTGACTGACTCTGACTGACACTGACTCTGACTGACACTGACTGACACTGACTGACTGACACTGACTGACTGACACTGACTGACACTGACTGACACTGACTGACTGACACTGACTGACACTGACTGGCTGACACTGACTGACACTGACTGACTGACTCTCCGACTGACTGACACTGACTGACTGATACTGACTGACTGACACTGACTGACAATGACTGACACTGACTGACTGACACTGACTGACTGACTCTGACTGACACTGACTGACACTGACTGACACTGACTGACTGACACTGACTGACTGAGACTGACTGAGACTGACTGACACTGACTGACTGACACTGACTGACACTGACTGACTGACACTGACTGACACTGACTGACTGACTCTCCGACTGACTGACACTGACTGACTGATACTGACTGACTGACACTGACTGACACTGACTGACACTGACTGACTGACACTGACTGACTGACACTGACTGACACTGACTGACACTGGCTGACACTGACTGGCTGACAGTGACTGACACTGACTGCCAGACACTGACTGCCAGACACTGACTGACAGACACTGACTGACAGACACTGACAGACACTGACTGACACTGACAGACACTGACTGACAGACACTGACTGACACTGGCTGACACTGACTGACACTGACTGACTGACACTGACTGACACTGACTTACACTGACTGACTGACACTGACTGACTGACACTAACTGACTGACACTGACTGACACTGACTGACTGACACTGACACTGACTGACACTGACTGACTGACACTGACTGACACTGACTGACTGACACTGACTGACACTGACTGACTGACACTGACTGACACTGACTGACACTGACTAACTGACTAACACTGATTGACACTCACTGACACTGACTGACTGAGACTGACTGACTGAGACTGACTGATACTGACTGACTGGCACTGACTGACACTGACTGACACTGACTGACTGACACCGACTGATACTGACTGACTGACACTGGCTGACACTGACTGACACTGACTGACACTGACTGGCTGACACTGACTGACTGACACTGACTGACTGACACTGACTGACACTGACTGACACTGACTGACTGACTGACACTGACTGACTGACACTGACACTGACTGTAGGAAGGTGGATATCTGACTATGGTTACCCCCAAATTTTTGCCTAGTGTCTAGCTGGTTTTTCGACTTAGTTGGCCTGAGATCCTGCCATTCAGGCTCTCAGGCTATCTGCTCTCTCTGTAAAATGGACTCCATGTACCCTAGGTACATACCCAATTGGTTGGATCACCCTGTCAGCCCCTGTACCAGTGTACACTAGGTACCCAGGGCATTGGTGTATCCAAGGCCTGCCAGGGGCTGAAGCATGTATTATGCCACCCCAGGCTTGGCCTAACAATCTGACACAACTGGCTGATCACTCAGCTGGGGTAAGTTGGTGTAATCACCTCTTACTTAGGTGTAGTATACCTATACCTAAACTTAAATGGGACACCTGGTAACCTATAAGTCACTCCTATGGCAGGCCTTAACAATCCTGAAGGCAGAGTGCTTGGTTCCATGTGAGATGGTGCTCTGGCATGAGCTGAGCCTGTCTGCAGTGGTCGGAACAACTTCCTTCTACTGTTTCCAGATATCGTCATACCATATACTCTTAAGTGCATTATGAACCTCGCGGTTAAATGCTATCTTTGGTTTGGCTTTATCAAAACATGTCGAGTAAGGTGTCATACGAATTGGAATACTAACCCCTCGCCAATTCTGGCGACGGGGTTAGCATTCCACCCTTCTAGAGGGACACGACATGTACAGTACCTGAAACCCGGGTAAAATCAGACATAGCCTCAGCTCCACAAAATGGATGCTGCCACCACAGACACAAGTCTGCCCTCCTGCTGCTGGGAGTCCTTCCAGCTTGGGAGGTGTGGACAAAGGGTTTCCTGCCAGGGGAGGTGCATGCACCACCCCAGACAGGATTTTGTGTATTGGTCAGGTAGGGCTTGAAAGAAACCAGACATGCCTGTGGCTCACAAGGAGCCTCGGTGCATATGCCAGTTCAAACCGGTCCTGGGGCACACCAGTCCCGGGCCTGGGGCGAGCTGGACAAAGGATTGGGGGTGTAACCACCCCCCTTCCTGGTCCCACCCTTAGGGAGGGACCTAGCAGGTAGTCCGGCCCCTAGAATCCGAATAAAGGTAGGAGCTGTGTCCTAAGACTTCAGACATCCTGGAATCAACTTGAAACTAAGAAGAAGACGGGAACTTCGACATTCTGCTGCACAGAAGACTGAAGAAAATCTCCCCTGTGGTCAGGGAGTGACCACCTTGCTAACGCAAGCACCATCCAGCGAATCACCGTCTGCTTTGCCGCCGCCTCCCGCCGGAGCCCGAGCCCAGAGACTGACAAGACCTGGACCTCCAGACCTCTCACCGCCCGATCCACAGTCCCTGAAAAGAGGAGACCCGTGGAGGCACCGAGACACGTGGAGCCAGCCATCTTGGAACGACTACGACAAGCTGACAAGTGCAACAACCGAGGCTCCCTCCAAGTTGTGCTTTGGGTCCTGAGAAGCCCAACCCTCGAGCAGCATCTGCACCAAAGGTGAGCCCTCCAGCATCTCCACGATCTGCGTGGGGCCCTTCTGCATTTTGCCACTCGACGCGCCTAACCGGTTGCTGGCCCGCTGGCTAGTGGCCATCTTGGCGACGAAATCTACGACAAACACCGCTGGTCTGGTTGCTCCAGACTGGCCCTTGCTCCACACCGAAGGAGCAATCCCTCTGACCTTGCTGGTCAGAACCAACAGCTTAAACTCCTTGCCTACAACAATTGCTTTTGCCAAGGCTTGTTTGCTTCGATCAATTCGCCGACACCGCCGACAGCGAGAGCCTGTTTGGGACAGCTCGTGAGCCGACTCCTGGACGTCGTCGACCTTCAGGGACCACGTGGCTGCGGAGACAAGCTACCCCTCATCACCTGTTTGCACCCGACATCGCCTGGTACCCACCTGGTGCCACGCTGGTCACTGGCTAGTGACTGTGAACACTGTCCCCTCTGCTTACAGGTCTTCAACATCTCCGATCCACTCTTGGATCCACTGCATCTCTTCCCGACCGACCGCCTGCAGCACTTTTGTCTACAGGCCCCACGGAACAGATAGAAGAAACCCGACGCACTTCGAGGCCTATGCACCCGCTTCCTGTGGGTGAGGTAAAGCTGGCACACCTGTGCCCAAGTGTAGTATTACATCTCTAGTGCCTGTGTTCCAAATCTTAAGTTCCTAGGTCATCCGGAAGATTCCTTTTGCAGTAACTTTGTACTTTTTACGCACCCATTGAAACCTATGGGAGCACGCGTGTGACTATTTGCTCTGCACACGCCACCCGTGGACCTCCTGGTCACTAACTGACGTTAGCTCCTTGTAGGCCCAGCGATTCTAGAGGCCCTAGGCCTTTTCCCTTTTCTGTTCGTGGTACTTATACCACTATTTTAGTATATGGTTCGAGTGGCCACCAGGGCCTATCCATATAACGTGCAACTTCTGTGTATTCTGTGATAATCTTGTTTGACGATTTGTGCCCCTGTGCTCATAAAGAGACTAGGGGTTACTTTGAGAAATAAATACATATATATTTTGAATATATATCTGTGTGGTGTCCTTTCATTGGTATAAAAGGGGGTTACTATTGGTAAAACAGCTTGCTTAACACGCATCACGAGTTTAGCCTCAAAGACTGCTTAGCCTACGCTACCACTAGGGCAGCTAGTCCAAAAAGGTTGACTTACAACCACACCATAAGGGTTGCTTGGCATGGTACAAGGTGGTCACTAGAACTAGTGAACAGCATATACCAGGCCAACTTCTCACATTGGTGAGCAGCGGTTGGATTTGAGCTTGCTGTGTTTTACCATTGTAATCTCTTGGTTACCAATTGAAAGATCACATAGGTACCTGTAGGTACATATAAAACAAGATTAGATATACATAAGTTCTACTGAACTTAGTTGTTGTAGAGCAAAGGGAGTAGCACACCCTGACTACAACTACTAGATAGGTTTAGTAGGTAAACCCAAGTGTAGGTAGATTGCAACACATCCACCCACACTTAAGAGCAATGGCTGGGGCAGAGGGGTCCACTGTACCCATCTCTGTTGAGAGTGACCCCCCGAGGGCACCATCCATCTATGCTACCCTTAATCAAAATGAGCTCAGGCAGCTGGCAACTCTTAGAGGCCTTAAACAGCCCAAGAACCCTACCTCTGCTTTGCTCAGAGAGCTCTTGCAAGAAGATGAAAATCAAAAAGAGCTCAGGAAAGCTTCCCAGTTAGCCCCCTTAGGGACAGGAACAGGAGGCCCCCCTTCTGAAGATGCCACTGAGGTACCCCTTTCCAATAGTCACCCCTTAGATGGGATGCCTACCACAGAGGATGAGAGTGAAAAGGATACTGACAGTAGTGAGGATGAAGGGAGAACTAGCCCAGTGCCAAGTGTTATACTTGGCCCAGCTAAACTAAGGCTATTGGGGACTGACAGTGGGTTCACCCCACTGGATCTCCCCAGTGGACTTAACACAGGGCTTGGAAGGCAAAGGAATCGCTCAGGTGACTCCAATGCTTCCCATGGCTCTAGAGGCTCTCAAGGTCACTCCAGGAGAAGGATGACCACCCCTCAGAGGAGGGAACATGAGGCCAAGATGCAAGAAGCCCAGCTGAGGATCAGGAAGCAGGAGCTAGAAGTAGCCCTGATGGAAGAAAAACTGAGCAAGGCTAGGCAGCATAGAGAGAGTGGGTCTATACCCACTGGTGGCAGCAATGTCCCTAGGGACAAAGATAGGGTCTTTGACAATAGGAACCTGTCCAAGATTGTGCCCCCCTACAAAAGTGGGGATGACATCCACAAATGGATGACTGCTCTTGAGAGAGCCTGCAAAGTGCAGCAGGTTCCTGAAGACCAGTGGGCAGCAATCTTATGGCTCTCCTTTGAGGGGAGAGGCAGAGATAGACTCCTCACTGTTAGAGAAGAGGATGTCAGAAATTACAGAGTCCTGAAGAGTGTCCTAGTTGATGGGTTAGGCTTAACCACTGAACAGTACAGGTTAATGTTCAGAGACACCCAGAAGACACAGACTCAGGACTGGTCTGAATATGTGGAATGTGCCACTAAGGCTTTGGAGGGTTGGTTGCTGGGAAGTAAGGTGTCTGATTATACAGGATTGTACAATTTGATGATGAGAGAGCAGATTTTAAGTAATTGTCAAAACCAGCTTCTCCATCAACACCTGGTAGACTCAGATTTGACCTCTCCCCAAGAATTGGGAAAGAGGGCAGATAAATGGGTCAGGACCAGGATCAGGCCTAAAAACCAGGGTGGTGACCAAAAGAAAGATACCACCAAGCCTCAAGAGAAGGGTGGGGATAAAGAAAAAGAGAAACCTTCCTCAGGGCCCCAAAACTCCACACAGGGTGGTGGGTCCCAAGCTCCCTCCTCTACCACAGCCAAAAAGCCCTACTGCCATGAGTGTAAAACTCCTGGGCATTGGAAAACTGACAGCGGTTGCCCAAGGGCTAAAAACAAAACTGTTCCTCCAATTACTCCTGTCACACCACCTATTACTGTCAGCAGTAATCCCCCAGGTGGTGGGAGTGCCCCCAGAAATCTGGGTGGGTTTACTTGGGGAACACAGGGGGACCCTGGCTTAGCCAATTCCCCTGCAGCAGATACTCTTGTCTGTGATGGTGGCATGGGGTTTGCCAACTTCACTGCCTGTCCCAACACTTTGGGTAGGTACAGACAGGAGCCCTACATCAATGGTACAAAAGCTGAGGCCTACAGAGACACTGGAGCTAGCATCACAATGGTGGCCCATTGGCTAGTTCCCTCTGAGCAGCTTTTGCCTGGTTTCTCCTACCAGGTGACCAACATTGATGGCAAACATAACAGTCATCCCATGGCAGAGGTATGTCTCAGCTGGGGAGGTGTCACTGGCCCTAAAAGGGTGGCAGTGTCCCCAACCTTGCCTGTAGACTGCTTACTGGGGAATGACTTAGAACTCTCAGCTTGGGCTGGAGTTGAACAAGACACCCATTCTAAAATGGTAGGCCTGTCACAAAAGGGTAGGGGGGTTGTGCCATTCACAACCCCTGTCCAAATAGATTTCCTCCCTGAAAAGGTTGGAAGGGCAGTGGTAGCCACAGCCCAGGCACAGACAGACTTCCCTGTAGAGACTGGCAGAGCTGTGACAGTCACAGCTCAAACACAAACTGAGTGCCCCCCTGAAAAGGTTGGCAAGGCTGTAATGGTCTCAGCCTATACTCAGACTGACATAGGTGTAGTGAAGCCTGAAACAATGGATCACTCCACACAAACTGAGAGTAGTGGGGAGGAAGAAAAGTCTCCCTCTCCCCAGACATTAGGAAAAGGTCAGCCTCCTCAGGGATCTGACCTCACCCCTTGTGAAGGAACTGCCCCAGAGGTAGCCAGGCCTGGCCTGGCAGAGCCTCTGATGTCAGTGGCCCCTTCCAAGGTGGGACCCAGTCTGGTGCAGGTAGCCTGCCTCTCTCTACCCTGCCTCAGTCAGCCCAGGGCTGCAGAGGTCAGGGAGGCCAGTGGACCCCCAGAGGGCCCCTGTCCACAAGAACCCCCCCATCAAAAGAATGAGGATTGCCTGGCTAGTAGCCCTAGTCAGGTGATGGGTAAAAACATTCCTGAGGGATCTCCTTTACAGGTAGTTAGGGACCTCCCCCAGGGGGATTCTGTTGGGCACAGGCAAACATGGGACCTTAGGGCCCCAAACCTGACCTGTCCCTCCAGTAAGCCCACAAAAGGGACCCAGCCTCCAGCTTTAGGTAGCCAGAGGCTGACCCTGAGAGCACAGTGCAACTCAGTTAAAGAAAGAAAGGCATCCATGGTGGAGGATGATTGGAGGAAGCTGAGGCCTCACTTTGAGGACACTCACTTCAGTACTCCATCTCAACACCAGCCTTTTACTTTGCCAAGACACACCACAGGTAGAGATTCCCTATGGTGGAGACCCTCTGATACCCTTAGGGTGAGGGATTGCTTAGTGGACCATGAGACAGGGGGTAACCATGCCAGTGCTGGTTCCTCCTTATATGGCCACTTGGGCAATATAGGCTTACCTGGTCAAGGTCAGCCTTATCTCCCTTCGTTTGGGGGGGGGTTGTGTAGGAAGGTGGATATCTGACTATGGTTACCCCCAAATTTTTGCCTAGTGTCTAGCTGGTTTTTCGACTTAGTTGGCCTGAGATCCTGCCATTCAGGCTCTCAGGCTATCTGCTCTCTCTGTAAAATGGACTCCATGTACCCTAGGTACATACCCAATTGGTTGGATCACCCTGTCAGCCCCTGTACCAGTGTACACTAGGTACCCAGGGCATTGGTGTATCCAAGGCCTGCCAGGGGCTGAAGCATGTATTATGCCACCCCAGGCTTGGCCTAACAATCTGACACAACTGGCTGATCACTCAGCTGGGGTAAGTTGGTGTAATCACCTCTTACTTAGGTGTAGTATACCTATACCTAAACTTAAATGGGACACCTGGTAACCTATAAGTCACTCCTATGGCAGGCCTTAACAATCCTGAAGGCAGAGTGCTTGGTTCCATGTGAGATGGTGCTCTGGCATGAGCTGAGCCTGTCTGCAGTGGTCGGAACAACTTCCTTCTACTGTTTCCAGATATCGTCATACCATATACTCTTAAGTGCATTATGAACCTCGCGGTTAAATGCTATCTTTGGTTTGGCTTTATCAAAACATGTCGAGTAAGGTGTCATACGAATTGGAATACTAACCCCTCGCCAATTCTGGCGACGGGGTTAGCATTCCACCCTTCTAGAGGGACACGACATGTACAGTACCTGAAACCCGGGTAAAATCAGACATAGCCTCAGCTCCACAAAATGGATGCTGCCACCACAGACACAAGTCTGCCCTCCTGCTGCTGGGAGTCCTTCCAGCTTGGGAGGTGTGGACAAAGGGTTTCCTGCCAGGGGAGGTGCATGCACCACCCCAGACAGGATTTTGTGTATTGGTCAGGTAGGGCTTGAAAGAAACCAGACATGCCTGTGGCTCACAAGGAGCCTCGGTGCATATGCCAGTTCAAACCGGTCCTGGGGCACACCAGTCCCGGGCCTGGGGCGAGCTGGACAAAGGATTGGGGGTGTAACCACCCCCCTTCCTGGTCCCACCCTTAGGGAGGGACCTAGCAGGTAGTCCGGCCCCTAGAATCCGAATAAAGGTAGGAGCTGTGTCCTAAGACTTCAGACATCCTGGAATCAACTTGAAACTAAGAAGAAGACGGGAACTTCGACATTCTGCTGCACAGAAGACTGAAGAAAATCTCCCCTGTGGTCAGGGAGTGACCACCTTGCTAACGCAAGCACCATCCAGCGAATCACCGTCTGCTTTGCCGCCGCCTCCCGCCGGAGCCCGAGCCCAGAGACTGACAAGACCTGGACCTCCAGACCTCTCACCGCCCGATCCACAGTCCCTGAAAAGAGGAGACCCGTGGAGGCACCGAGACACGTGGAGCCAGCCATCTTGGAACGACTACGACAAGCTGACAAGTGCAACAACCGAGGCTCCCTCCAAGTTGTGCTTTGGGTCCTGAGAAGCCCAACCCTCGAGCAGCATCTGCACCAAAGGTGAGCCCTCCAGCATCTCCACGATCTGCGTGGGGCCCTTCTGCATTTTGCCACTCGACGCGCCTAACCGGTTGCTGGCCCGCTGGCTAGTGGCCATCTTGGCGACGAAATCTACGACAAACACCGCTGGTCTGGTTGCTCCAGACTGGCCCTTGCTCCACACCGAAGGAGCAATCCCTCTGACCTTGCTGGTCAGAACCAACAGCTTAAACTCCTTGCCTACAACAATTGCTTTTGCCAAGGCTTGTTTGCTTCGATCAATTCGCCGACACCGCCGACAGCGAGAGCCTGTTTGGGACAGCTCGTGAGCCGACTCCTGGACGTCGTCGACCTTCAGGGACCACGTGGCTGCGGAGACAAGCTACCCCTCATCACCTGTTTGCACCCGACATCGCCTGGTACCCACCTGGTGCCACGCTGGTCACTGGCTAGTGACTGTGAACACTGTCCCCTCTGCTTACAGGTCTTCAACATCTCCGATCCACTCTTGGATCCACTGCATCTCTTCCCGACCGACCGCCTGCAGCACTTTTGTCTACAGGCCCCACGGAACAGATAGAAGAAACCCGACGCACTTCGAGGCCTATGCACCCGCTTCCTGTGGGTGAGGTAAAGCTGGCACACCTGTGCCCAAGTGTAGTATTACATCTCTAGTGCCTGTGTTCCAAATCTTAAGTTCCTAGGTCATCCGGAAGATTCCTTTTGCAGTAACTTTGTACTTTTTACGCACCCATTGAAACCTATGGGAGCACGCGTGTGACTATTTGCTCTGCACACGCCACCCGTGGACCTCCTGGTCACTAACTGACGTTAGCTCCTTGTAGGCCCAGCGATTCTAGAGGCCCTAGGCCTTTTCCCTTTTCTGTTCGTGGTACTTATACCACTATTTTAGTATATGGTTCGAGTGGCCACCAGGGCCTATCCATATAACGTGCAACTTCTGTGTATTCTGTGATAATCTTGTTTGACGATTTGTGCCCCTGTGCTCATAAAGAGACTAGGGGTTACTTTGAGAAATAAATACATATATATTTTGAATATATATCTGTGTGGTGTCCTTTCATTGGTATAAAAGGGGGTTACTATTGGTAAAACAGCTTGCTTAACACGCATCACGAGTTTAGCCTCAAAGACTGCTTAGCCTACGCTACCACTAGGGCAGCTAGTCCAAAAAGGTTGACTTACAACCACACCATAAGGGTTGCTTGGCATGGTACAAGGTGGTCACTAGAACTAGTGAACAGCATATACCAGGCCAACTTCTCACACTGACTGACACTGACTGACTGATACTGACACTGACTGACACTGACTGACACTGACTGACTGTCACTGACTGACACTGACAGACACTGACTGACAGACACTGACTGACTGACACTGACTGACTGACACTGACTGACTGACTCTCTGACTGACTGACACTGACTGACAGACACTGCCTGACTGACACTGACTGACAGACACTGACTGACTGACACTGACTGACTGACTCTCCGACTGACGCACACTGACTGACACTGACTGACACTGACTCTGACTGACACTGACTGACTGACACTGACTGACACTGACTGACTGACACTGACTGACTGACACTGACTGACCGACACTGACTGACTGACACTGGCTGACTGACACTGGCTGACACTGGCTGACACTGACTGACACTGACTGACTGACACTGACTGACTGACACTGACTGACTGACACTGACTGACACTGACTGACACTGACTGACTGACTGACACTGACTGACTTTGACTGACACTGACTGACTGACACTGACTGACTGACTCTGACTGACACTGACTCTGACTGACACTGACTGACACTGACTGACTGACACTGACTGACACTGACTGACTGACACTGACTGACACTGACTGACTGACACTGACTGACTGACTCTCCGACTGACTGACACTGACTGACTGATACTGACTGACTGACACTGACTGTCACTGACTGA
Source organism: Triturus cristatus (assembly GCF_964204655.1). Taxonomy (NCBI): domain Eukaryota; kingdom Metazoa; phylum Chordata; class Amphibia; order Caudata; family Salamandridae; genus Triturus; species Triturus cristatus. The sequence goes on from NW_028188052.1 coordinate 1,003,685, forward strand.
CACTAGCTGACACTGACTGGATGACAGTGACTGACACTGACTGCCAGACACTGACTGCCAGACACTGACTGACAGACACTGACTGACAGACACTGACAGACACTGACTGACACTGACAGACACTGACTGACAGACACTGACTGACACTGACAGACACTGACTGACAGACACTGACTGACTGACACTGACTGACTGACACTGACTGACTGACTCTCTGACTGACTGACACTGACTGACAGACACTGCCTGACTGACACTGACTGACAGACACTGACTGACTGACACTGACTGACTGACTCTCCGACTGACGCACACTGACTGACACTGACTGACACTGACTCTGATGACTCTGACTGACTGACACTGACTGACACTGACTGACTGACACTGACTGACTGACACTTACTGACCGACACTGACTGACTGACACTGGCTGACTGACACTGGCTGACACTGGCTGACAGTGACTGACATGACTGACTGACACTGACTGACACTGACTGACTGACACTGACTGACTGACTCTGACTGACACTGACTCTGACTGACACTGACTGACACTGACTGACTGACACTGCCTGACTGAGACTGACTGAGACTGACTGAGACTGACTGACACTGACTGACTGACACTGACTGACACTGACTGACTGACACTAACTGACTGACACTGACTGACACTGACTGACTGACACTGACTGACACTGACTGACTGACTCTCCGACTGACTGACACTGACTGACTGATACTGACTGACTGACACTGACGGACACTGACTGACACTGACTGACTGACACTGACTGACTGACACTGACTGACACTGACTGACACTGGCTGACACTGACTGGCTGACACTGACTGACACTGACTGACTGACTCTCCGACTGACTGACACTGACTGACTGATACTGACTGACTGACACTGACTGACACTGACTGACACTGACTGACTGACACTGACTGACTGACACTGACTGACACTGACTGACACTGGCTGACACTGACTGGCTGTAGGAGAGTAGGGTCTGCTATCCTATGGTCACCCCAAATTTTTGCTTTTTGCTTCACTGGTTTTTGACATATTGAGGCTGTGGGCCTGCCAATCAGACCCCCAGCCTGCTGTTCTCTCTACTAAATTACAACTATGCACCCTAGGTGCATAACCAATTGGAAGTGGATCACCCTGTCAGCCCCTGTACCAGTGTACACTAGGTACCCAGGGCATTGGTGTACCCAAGGCCTGCCAGGGGCTGCAGCATGTATTATGCCACCCCAGGCTTGGCCTAACAATCTGACACAACTGGCTGATCACTCAGCTGGGGTAAGTTGGTGTAATCACCTCTTACTTAGGTGTAGTATACCTATACCTAACCTTAAATGGGACACCTGGTAACCTATAAGTCACTCCTATGGCAGGCCTTAACAATCCTGAAGGCAGAGTGCGTGGTTCCATGTGAGATGGTGCTCTGGCATGAGCTGAGCCTGTCTGCAGTGGTCGGAACAACTTCCTTCTACTGTTTCCAGATATCGTCATACCATATACTCTTAAGTGCATTATGAACCTCGCGGTTAAATGCTATCTTTGGTTTGGCTTTATCAAAACATGTCGAGTAAGGTGTCATACGAATTGGAATACTAACCCCTCGCCAATTCTGGCGACGGGGTTAGCATTCCACCCTTCTAGAGGGACACGACATGTACAGTACCTGAAACCCGGGTAAAATCAGACATAGCCTCAGCTCCACAAAATGGATGCTGCCACCACAGACACAAGTCTGCCCTCCTGCTGCTGGGAGTCCTTCCAGCTTGGGAGGTGTGGACAAAGGGTTTCCTGCCAGGGGAGGTGCATGCACCACCCCAGACAGGATTTTGTGTATTGGTCAGGTAGGGCTTGAAAGAAACCAGACATGCCTGTGGCTCACAAGGAGCCTCGGTGCATATGCCAGTTCAAACCGGTCCTGGGGCACACCAGTCCCGGGCCTGGGGCGAGCTGGACAAAGGATTGGGGGTGTAACCACCCCCCTTCCTGGTCCCACCCATAGGGAGGGACCTAGCAGGTAGTCCGGCCCCTAGAATCCGCTTAAAGGTAGGAGCTGTGTCCTAAGACTTCAGACATCCTGGAATCAACTTGAAACTAAGAAGAAGACGGGAACTTCGACATTCTGCTGCACAGAAGACTGAAGAAAATCTCCCCTGTGGTCAGGGAGTGACCACCTTGCTAACGCAAGCCCCATCCAGCGCATCAATGTCTGCTTTGCCGCCGCCTCCCGCCGGAGCCCGAGCCCAGAGACTGACAAGACCTGGATCTCCAGACCTCTCACCGCCCGATCCACAGTCCCTGAAAAGAGGAGACCCGTGGAGGCACCGAGACACGTGGAGCCAGCCATCTTGGAACGACTACGACAAGCTGACAAGTGCAAAAACCGAGGCTCCCTCCAAGTTGTGCTTTGGGATCTGAGAAGCCCAACACCCGAGCAGCATCTGCACCAAAGGTGAGCACTCCAGCATCTCCACGATCTGCGTGGTGCCCTTCTGCATTTTGCCACTCGACGCGCCTAACCGGTTGCTGGCCCGCTGGCTAGTAGCCATCTTGGCGATGAACTTCAAGAAATACACCACTGGTCTGGTTGCTCCAGACTGGCCCTTGCTCCCCTCCAAAGGAGCAGTCCTTCTGACCTTGCTGGTCAGAACCATCAGCTTATTTCCTTTTCCTACAACAATTGCTTTTGCCAAGGCTTGTTTGCTTCGATCAAGTCGCCGACACCGCCGACAGCGAGAGCCTGCGTGGGACAGCTCGTGACTTGACTCCTGGACGTCGTCGACCTCCAGGGACCACGTGGCTGCAGAGACAAGCTACACCTTTCTTCCTGTTTGCACCCGACATTGCCTGGTACCCACCTGGTGCCACGCTGGTCACTGGCTAGTGACTGTGAACACTGTCCCCTCTGCTTACAGGTCTTCAACATCTCCGATCCACTCTTGGATCCACTGCATCTCTCCCGGACCGACCGCCTGCAGCGTCTTTGTCTTCAGGCTCCACGGAACAGATAGAAGAAACCCGACGCACTTCGAGGCCTATGCACCCGCTTCCTGTGGGTGAGGTAAAGCTGGCACACCTGTGCCCAAGTGTAGTATTACATCTCTAGTGCCTGTGTTCCAAATCTTGAGTTCCTAGTCCATCCGGAAGATCCTCTTTGCAGTAACTTTGTACTTTTTACGCACCCATTGAAACCTATGGGAGCACGCGTGTGACTATTTGCTCTGCACACGCCCCCCGTGGACCTCCTGGTCACTAACTGACGTTAGCTCCTTGTAGGCCCAGCGATTCTAGAGGCCCTAGGCCTTTTCCCTTTTCTGTTCGTGGTACTTATACCACTATTTTAGTATATGGTTTGAGTGGCCACCAGGGCCTATCCATATAACGTGCAACTTCTGTGTATTCTGTGATAATCTTGTTTGACGATTTGTGCTCCTGTGCTCATAAAGAGACTAGGGGTTACTTTGAGAAATAAATACATATATATTTTGAATATATATCTGTGTGGTGTCCTTTCATTGGTATAAAAGGGGGTTGCATTTGGTAAAACAGCTGGCTTAACACGCTTCACGAGTTTAGCCTCAAAGACTGCTTAGCCTACGCTACCACTAGGGCAGCTGGTCCGAAAAGGTTGACTTACAACCACACCATAAGGGTTGCTTGGCATGGTACAAGGTGATCACTTTAACTAGTGAGCATCATATACCAGGCCAACTTCTCACACTGGCTGACAGTGACTGACACTGACTGCCAGACACTGACTGCCAGACACTGACTGACAGACACTGACTGACAGACACTGACAGACACTGACTGACACTGACAGACACTGACTGACAGACACTGACTGACACTGGCTGACACTGACTGACACTGACTGACTGACACTGACTGACACTGACTGACACTGACTGACTGACTGACACTGACTGACTGACACTGACTGACTGACACTGACTGACACTGACTGACTGACACTGACACTGACTGACACTGACTGACTGACACTGACTGACACTGACTGACTGACACTGACTGACACTGACTGACTGACACTGACTGACACTGACTGACACTGACTAACTGACTAACACTGATTGACACTCACTGACACTGACTGACTGAGACTGACTGACTGAGACTGACTGATACTGACTGACTGACACTGACTGACACTGACTGACACTGACTGACTGACACCGACTGATACTGACTGACTGACACTGGCTGACACTGACTGACACTGACTGACACTGACTGGCTGGCACTGACTGACTGACACTGACTGACTGACACTGACTGACACTGACTGACACTGACTGACTGACTGACACTGACTGACTGACACTGACACTGACTGACACTGACTGACTGATACTGACACTGACTGACACTGACTGACACTGACTGACTGTCACTGACTGACACTGACAGACACTGACTGACAGACACTGACTGACTGACACTGACTGACTGACACTGACTGACTGACTCTCTGACTGACTGACACTGACTGACAGACACTGCCTGACTGACACTGACTGACAGACACTGACTGACTGACACTGACTGACTGACTCTCCGACTGACGCACACTGACTGACACTGACTGACACTGACTCTGACTGACTCTGACTGACTGACACTGACTGACTGACACTGACTGACTGACACTTACTGACTGACACTGACTGACTGACACTGGCTGACTGACACTGGCTGACACTGGCTGACAGTGACTGACACGACTGACTGACACTGACTGACACTGACTGACACTGACTGACTGACACTGACTGACTGACACTGACTGACACTGACTGACTGACACTGACTGACACTGACTGACTGACACTGACTGACACTGACTCACTGACACTGACTGACACTGACTGACTGACACTGACTGACACTGACTGACTGACACTGACTGACGCTGACTGACACTGACTAACTGACTAACACTGACTGACACTGACTGACTGACACTGACTGACACTGACTGACTGACACTGACTGACACTGACTGACTGACTCTCCGACTGACTGACACTGACTGACACTGACTGACTGACACTGACTGACTGACACTGACTGACTGACACTGGCTGACACTGACTGACACTGACTGACACTGACTGACTGACACTGACTGACTGACACTGACTGACACTGACTGACACTGACTGACTGACTGACACTGACTGACTGACACTGACACTGACTGACACTGACTGACTGATACTGACACTGACTGACACTGACTGAAACTGACTGACTGTCACTGACACTGACTGACTGACACTGACTGACACTGACTGACTGACACTGACTGACTGACACTGACTTACTGACACTGACTGTCACTGACTGACACTGACTGACTGACTGACACTGACTGACACTGACTGACACTGACTGACTGACACTGACTGACTGACTCTGACTGACACTGAGTCTGACTGACACTGACTGACACTGACTGACTGACACTGACTGACACTGACTGACACTGACTGACTGACACTGACTGACACTGACTGGCTGACACTGACTGACACTGACTGACTGACTCTCCGACTGACTGACACTGACTGACTGATACTGACTGACTGACACTGACTGAAACTGACTGACACTGACTGACTGACACTGACTGACTGACTCTGACTGACACTGACTCTGACTGACACTGACTGACACTGACTGACTGACACTGACTGACTGAGACTGACTGAGACTGACTGACACTGACTGACTGACACTGACTGACTGACACTGACTGACACTGACTGACTGACTCTCCGACTGACTGACACTGACTGACTGATACTGACTGACTGACACTGACTGACACTGACTGACTGACACTGACTGACTGACACTGACTGACACTGACTGACACTGGCTGACACTGACTGGCTGACAGTGACTGACACTGACTGCCAGACACTGACTGCCAGACACTGACTGACAGACACTGACTGACAGACACTGACAGACACTGACTGACACTGACAGACAATGACTGACAGACACTGACTGACACTGGCTGACACTGACTGACACTGACTGACACTGACTGACACTGACTGACTGACACTGACTGACTGACACTGACTGACTGACACTGACTGACTGACACTGACACTGACTGACACTGACTGACTGACACTGACTGACACTGACTGACTGACACTGACTGACTGACACTGACTGACACTGACTGACACTGACTAACTGACTAACACTGATTGACACTCACTGACACTGACTGACTGAGACTGACTGACTGAGACTGACTGATACTGACTGACTGACACTGACTGACACTGACTGACACTGACTGACTGACACCGACTGATACTGACTGACTGACACTGGCTGATACTGACTGACACTGACTGACACTGACTGGCTGACACTGACTGACTGACACTGACTGACTGACACTGACTGACACTGACTGACACTGACTGACTGACTGACACTGACTGACTGACACTGACACTGACTGACACTGACTGACTGATACTGACACTGACTGACACTGACTGACACTGACTGACTGTCACTGACTGACACTGACAGACACTGACTGACAGACACTGACTGACTGACACTGACTGACTGACACTGACTGACTGACTCTCTGAATGACTGACACTGACTGACAGACACTGCCTGACTGACACTGACTGACAGACACTGACTGACTGTCACTGACTGACTGACTCTCCGACTGACGCACACTGACTGACACTGACTGACACTGACTCTGACTGACACTGACTGACTGACACTGACTGACACTGACTGACTGACACTGACTGACTGACACTTACTGACCGACACTGACTGACTGACACTGGCTGACTGACACTGGCTGACACTGGCTGACAGTGACTGACATGACTGACTGACACTGACTGACACTGACTGACACTGACTGACTGACACTGACTGACTGACACTTACTGACCGACACTGACTGACTGACACTGGCTGACTGACACTGGCTGACACTGGCTGACAGTGACTGACATGACTGACTGACACTGACTGACACTGACTGACACTGACTGACTGACACTGACTGACTGACACTGACTGACACTGACAGACTGACACTGACTGACACTGACTGACTGACACTGACACTGACTGACACTGACTGACTGACACTGACTGACACTGACTGACTGACACCGACTGACACTGACAGACACTGACTGACAGACACTGACTGACTGACACTGACTGACTGACACTGACTGACTGACTCTCTGACTGACTGACACTGACTGATAGACACTGCCTGACTGACACTGACACTGACTGACACTGACTGACTGATACTGACACTGACTGACACTGACTGACACTGACTGACTGTCACTGACACTGACTGACTGACACTGACTGACACTGACTGACTGACACTGACTGACTGACACTGACTGACTGACACTGACTGTCACTGACTGACACTGACTGACTGACTGACACTGACTGACACTGACTGACACTGACTGACTGACACTGACTGACCGACTCTGACTGACACTGACTCTGACTGACACTGACTGACACTGACTGACTGACACTGACTGACTGACACTGACTGACACTGACTGACACTGACTGACTGACACTGACTGACACTGACTGGTTGACACTGACTGACACTGACTGACTGACTCTCCGACTGACTGACACTGACTGACTGATACTGACTGACTGACACTGACTGACACTGACTGACTGACACTGACTGACTGACACTGACTGACACTGACTGACACTGGCTGACACTGACTGGCTGACAGTGACTGACACTGACTGCCAGACACTGACTGACAGACACTGACTGACAGACACTGACTGACAGACACTGACAGACACTGACTGACACTGACAGACACTGACTGACAGACACTGACTGACACTGGCTGACACTGACTGACACTGACTGACTGACACTGACTGACACTGACTGACTGACTCTGACTGACACTGACTCTGACTGACACTGACTGACACTGACTGACTGACACTGACTGACTGAGACTGACTGAGACTGACTGACACTGACTGACTGACACTGACTGACACTGACTGACTGACACTGACTGACACTGACTGACTGACTCTCCGACTGACTGACACTGACTGACTGATACTGACTGACTGACACTGACTGACACTGACTGACTGACACTGACTGACTGACACTGACTGACACTGACTGACACTGGCTGACACTGACTGGCTGACAGTGACTGACACTGACTGCCAGACACTGACTGCCAGACACTGACTGACAGACACTGACTTACAGACACTGACAGACACTGACTGACACTGACAGACACTGACTGAAAGACACTGACTGACACTGGCTGACACTGACTGACACTGACTGACTGACACTGACTGACTGACACTGACTGACACTGACTGACTGACACTGACACTGACTGACACTGACTGACTGACACTGACTGACACTGACTGACTGACACTGACTGACACTGACTGACTGACACTGACAGACACTGACTGACAGACACTGACTGACTGACACTGACTGACTGACACTGACTGACTGACTCTCTGACTGACTGACACTGACTGACAGACACTGCCTGACTGACACTGACTGACAGACACTGACTGACTGACACTGACTGACTGACTCTCCGACTGACGCACACTGACTGACACTGACTGACACTGACTCTGACTGACTCTGACTGACTGACACTGACTGACTGACACTGACTGACTGACACTTACTGACTGACACTGACTGACTGACACTGGCTGACTGACACTGGCTGACACTGGCTGACAGTGACTGACACGACTGACTGACACTGACTGACACTGACTGACACTGACTGACTGACACTGACTGACTGACACTGACTGACACTGACTGACTGACACTGACTGACACTGACTGACTGACACTGACTGACACTGACTCACTGACACTGACTGACACTGACTGACTGACACTGACTGACACTGACTGACTGACACTGGCTGACACTGACTGGCTGACAGTGACTGACACTGACTGCCAGACAATGACTGACAGACACTGACTGACAGACACTGACTGACAGACACTGACAGACACTGACTGACACTGACAGACACTGACTGACAGACACTGACTAACTGACTAACACTGACTGACACTGACAGACACTGACTGACAGACACTGACTAACTGACTAACACTGACTGACACTGACTGACTCTCCGACTGACTGACACTGACTGACACTGACTGACTGATACTGACTGACTGACACTGACTGACTGACACTGGCTGACACTGACTGACACTGACTGACACTGACTGACTGACACTGACTGACTGACACTGACTGACACTGACTGACTCTGACTGACTGACTGACACTGACTGACTGACACTGACACTGACTGACACTGACTGACTGATACTGACACTGACTGACACTGACTGAAACTGACTGACTGTCACTGACACTGACTGACTGACACTGACTGACACTGACTGACTGACACTGACTGACTGACACTGACTGACTGACACTGACTGTCACTGACTGACACTGACTGACTGACTGACACTGACTGACACTGACTGACACTGACTGACTGACACTGACTGACTGACTCTGACTGACACTGAGTCTGACTGACACTGACTGACACTGACTGACTGACACTGACTGACTGACACTGACTGACACTGACTGACACTGACTGACTGACACTGACTGACACTGACTGGCTGACACTGACTGACACTGACTGACTGACTCTCCGACTGACTGACACTGACTGACTGATACTGACTGACTGACACTGACTGAAACTGACTGACTGTGAGAAGTTGGCCTGGTATATGATGCTCACTAGTTAAAGTGATCACCTTGTACCATGCCAAGCAACCCTTATGGTGTGGTTGTAAGTCAACCTTTTCGGACTAGCTGCCCTAGTGGTAGCGTAGGCTAAGCAGTCTTTGAGGCTAAACTCGTGAAGCGTGTTAAGCCAGCTGTTTTACCAAATGCAACCCCCTTTTATACCAATGAAAGGACACCACACAGATATATATTCGAAATATATATGTATTTATTTCTCAAAGTAACCCCTAGTCTCTTTATGAGCACAGGAGCACAAATCGTCAAACAAGATTATCACAGAATACACAGAAGTTGCACTTTATATGGATAGGCCCTGGTGGCCACTCAAACCATATACTAAAATAGTGGTATAAGTACCACGAACAGAAAAGGGAAAAGGCCTAGGGCCTCTAGAATCGCTGGGCCTACAAGGAGCTAACGTCAGTTAGTGACCAGGAGGTCCACGGGTGGCGTGTGCAGAGCAAATAGTCACACGCGTGCTCCCATAGGTTTCAATGGGTGCGTAAAAAGTACAAAGTTACTGCAAAGAGGATCTTCCGGATGGACTAGGAACTCAAGATTTGGAACACAGGCACTAGAGATGTAATACTACACTTGGGCACAGATGTGCCAGCTTTACCTCACCCACAGGAAGCGGGTGCATAGGCCTCGAAGTGCGTCGGGTTTCTTCTATCTGTTCCGTGGAGCCTGAAGACAAAGATGCTGCAGGCGGTCGGTCCGGGAGAGATGCAGTGGATCCAAGAGTGGATCGGAGATGTTGAAGACCTGTAAGCAGAGGGGACAGTGTTCACAGTCACTAGCCAGTGACCAGCGTGGCACCAGGTGGGTACCAAGCAATGTCGGGTGCAAACAGGGAGAAAGGTGTAGCTTGTCTCTGCAGCCACGTGGTCCCTGGAGGTCGACGACGTCCAGGAGTTGAGTCACGAGCTGTCCCACGCAGGCTCTCGCTGTCGGCGGTGTCGGCGACTTGATCGAAGCAAACAAGCCTTGGCAAAAGCAATTGTTGTAGGAAAAGGAAATAAGCTGATGGTTCTGACCAGCAAGGTCAGAAGGACTGCTCCTTTGGAGGGGAGCAAGGGCTAGTCCGGAGCAACCAGACCAGTGGTGTATTTCTTGAAGTTCGTCGCCAAGATGGCTACTAGCCAGCGGGCCAGCAACCGGTTAGGCGCGTCGAGTGGCAAAATGCAGAAGGGCCCCACGCAGATCGTAGAGATGCTGGAGGGCTCACCTTTGGTGCAGATGCTGCTCGGGTGTTGGGCTTCTCAGATCCCAAAGCACAACTTGGAGGGAGCCTCGGTTGTTGCACTTGTCAGCTTGTCGTAGTCGTTCCAAGATGGCCGGCTCCACGTGTCTCGGTGCCTCCACGGGTCTCCTCTTTTCAGGGACTGTGGATCGGGCGGTGAGAGGTCTGGAGGTCCAGGTCTTGTCAGTCTCTGGGCTCGGGCTCCGGCGGGAGGCGGCGGCAAAGCAGACGTTGATTCGCTGGATGGTGCTTGCGTTAGCAAGGTGGTCACTCCCTGAACACAGGGGAGATTGGCTTCAGTCCTCTGTGCAGCAGAGCGTCGAAGTTCCCGTCTTCTTCTTACTTTTAAGTTGATTCCAGGATGTCTGAAGTCTTAGGACACAGCTCCTACCTTTAAGCGGATTCTAGGGGCCGGACTACCTGCTAGGTCCCTCCCTATGGGTGGTACCAGGAAGGGGGGTGGTTACACCCCCAATCCTTTGTCCAGCTCGCCCCAGGCCCGGGACTGGTGTGCCCCAGGACCGGTTTGAACTGAAATATGCACCGAGGCTCCTTGTGAGCCACAGGCATGTCTGGTTTCTTTCAAGCCCTACCTGACCAATACACAAAATCCTGTCTGGGGTGGTGCACGCACCTCCCCTGGCAGGAAACCCTTTGTCCACACCTCCCAAGCTGGAAGGACTCCCAGCAGCAGGAGGGCAGACTTGTGTCTGTGGTGGCAGCATCCATTTTGTGGAGCTGAGGCTATGTCTGATTTTACCCGGGTTTCAGGCACTGTACATGTCGTGTCCCTCTAGAAGGGTGGAATGCTAACCCCGTCGCCAGAATTGGCGAGGGGTTAGTATTCCAATTCGTATGACACCTTACTCGACATGTTTTGATAAAGCCAAACCAAAGATAGCATTTAACCGCGAGGTTCATAATTCACTTAAGAGTATATGGTATGACGATATCTGGAAACAGTAGAAGGAAGTTGTTCCGACCACTGCAGACAGGCTCAGCTCGTGCCAGAGCACCATCTCACATGGAACCACGCACTCTGCCTTCAGGATTGTTAAGGCCTGCCATAGGAGTGACTTATAGGTTACCAGGTGTCCCATTTAAGGTTAGGTATAGGTATACTACACCTAAGTAAGAGGTGATTACACCAACTTACCCCAGCTGAGTGATCAGCCAGTTGTGTCAAATTGTTAGGCCAAGCCTGGGGTGGCATAATACATGCTTCAGCCCCTGGCAGGCCTTGGGTACACCAATGCCCTGGGTACCTAGTGTACACTGGTACAGGGGCTGACAGGGTGATCCACTTCCAATTGGTTATGCACCTAGGGTGCATAGTTTTAATTTAGTAGAGAGAACAGCAGGCTGGGGGTCTGATTGGCAGGCCCACAGCCTCAATATGTCAAAAACCAGTGAAGCAAAAAGCAAAAATTTGGGGTGACCATAGGATAGCAGACCCTACTCTCCTACACAACCCCCCCCAAACGCTGGGACATTAAACTAGCCTTGACCAGTCTCGTCTTCATGTCCTAAGTGGAAGTACCTGGAGAGACCATCTGCATTCCCATGGTCAGTACCTGGCCGGTGCTCCACTGTAAAGTCCATCCCCTGTAGGGAAATGGACCACCTAAGCAGTTTGGGGTTTTCACCCTTCATCTGATTTAGCCACAAGAGGGGCTTATGGTCGGTCTGAATCTTGAAGTGAGTGCCAAACAAGTATGGCCTCAGCTTCTTCAGGGCCCACACCACAGCAAAGGCCTCCCTCTCAATAGCTGACCAATTCTTCTCTCTGGGGGTCAACCTTCTGCTAATAAAAGCAATGGGTTGGTCCTGACCATCTACATTAAGTTGTGACAGCACAGCTCCCACACCCAACTCAGAAGCATCTGTTTGGACAATAAACTCTTTGGAGTAGTCAGGACTTTTCAGGATAGGTGCAGAGCACATGGCCTCCTTCAGGTCATCAAATGCCTTTTGACAGCTTACTGTCCACTGAACCTTTTTGGGCATCTTCTTGGATGTCAGATCATTAAGAGGAGTCACAATGGACCCATAGTTCTTAACAAACTTCCTGTAGTACCCAGTCAAGCCCAAGAAAGCTCGAACTTGAGTCTGGGTGGTTGGAGGGGACCAGTCCTTGATGGATTGTATCTTACTCTCCAGTGGTTGAACTTGGCCTCCACCTACAAGGTGGCCCAAATATACAACCTTACTCTGCCCTATCTGGCACTTAGTAGCCTTGATAGTGAGGCCTGCCCTTTGCAGAGCCTCAAGAGCCTTCTTCAGGTGGATCAGGTGATCCTCCCAGGTGGAGCTAAAGACAGCAATGTCATCCAGATATGCTGCGCAAAAGTCATCCAACCCAGTAAGGACTTGGTTCACCAGCCTTTGGAAGGTGGCAGGTGCATTCTTCAGACCAAAGGGCATCACCACAAACTGGTAGTACCCACCTGGGGTTGAGAATGCTGTTTTGGCCTTAGACTCCTCAGCTAATCTGATTTGCCAATAGCCAGCTGTTAAGTCAAATGTGCTCAAAAACGTTGCAGAAGCTAGTTTGTCTATGAGCTCATCTGCCCTTGGAATAGGGTGTGCATCTGTCCTGGTGACAGCATTGAGTCCTCTGTAATCCACACAGAACCTCATCTCTCTCTTGCCATCTTTGGTGTGAGGTTTGGGGACCAGAACCACTGGGCTAGCCCAGGGGCTCTCTGAGGGTTCAATGACACCTAATTCCAGCATTTTATGTACCTCAGCCTTTATACAGTCCCTGACGTGGTCAGGTTGTCTGTAAAGCTTGTTCTTTACAGGCAGACTGTCACCAGTGTCCACCACATGGGTACACCAGTCAGTTTGACTAGGTATCAAGGAAAACATATGTGAAAATGATTGTAGAACCTGTCTACATTCAGTCTGCTGATGGGCAGTGAGGTTGCCTCCAAGGGTCACTCCTTCAACTGAGCCATCTTCAGGGTTCTGAGACAACAGGTCTGGGAGAGGGTCACTCTCTTCCTCCTGTCCCTCATCTGTAGCCATGAGCAAGCCCATGTCTGCCCTGTCAACATATGCTTTAAGCCTGTTAACATGGAGTACCCTGTGGGGACTCCTGGGAGTTCCTAGGTCGACCAAGTAGGTGACCTCTCCCTTCTTTTCCAGGATTGTATGGGGTCCAGACCATTTGTCTTGGAGTGCTGCTGGGGCCACTGGCTCCAACACCCATACCTTCTGTCCTGGCTGAAACTCAACCAAGACAGCCTTTTGGTCATGCCAAGCTTTCTGTAAGGCCTGGCTTGCCTCAAGGTTTTTGGATGCCTTCTCCATATACTCAGCCATCCTGGAGCGGAGACCAAGTACATAGTCCACTATGTCTAGCTTAGGCTTTTTGAGAGGTAACTCCCATCCTTCCTTCACCAAACACAGTGGGCCTCTCACAGGGTGCCCAAACAACAATTCAAAGGGGCTGTAGCCAACTCCTTTTTGTGGGACCTCTCTGTAAGCAAACAGAAGGCAGGGTAGAAGGATGTCCCATCTTCGCCTGAGCTTTTCAGGTAATCCTTTGATCATACCGTTTAGGGTCTTGTTGAATCTCTCAACAAGCCCATTGCATTGTGGGTGATAAGGGGTGGTGAACTTGTAGTTGACACCACATTCCTTCCACATAGCTGTCAAGTATCCTGACATAAAGTTGGTACCTCTGTCAGATACTACCTCCTTAGGAAACCCCACTCTGGAGAATACTCCCAGCAGGGCCCTGGCCACAACAGGAGCTGTAGTGGTCCTAAGGGGAATTGCCTCTGGATACCTGGTGGCATGATCCACTACCACCAGTATAAATCTGTGCCCAGATGCAGTGGGAGGATCCATGGGACCCACTATGTCTATTCCCACTCTTTCAAAGGGGACCCCCACCACAGGTAGTGGTATTAGGGGGGCCTTTGTTGTGCCACCTGATTTGCCACTGGCTTGGCAGGTAACACAGGAGCGACAAAACTCCTTTGTATCTTCATTCATGTGAGGCCAGTGAAAGTGAGGGACAAGTCTGTCCCAAGTCTTGTTCTGGCCTAAGTGTCCTGCTAAAGGAATATCATGGGCCAAGGTAAGAAGGAAGCCCCTAAATTGCAGAGGTATAACCAACCTCCTGGTTGCACCAGGCTTGGGGTCTCTAGCCTCTGAATAAAGGAGCCCTTCATCCCAATACACTTTATGGGTACCTTGAGCATTCCCAGCAGCCTCAGCAGCAGCCAGCTGTCTGAGGGGTTCAAGAGAGGGACAGGATAACTGAGCCTGCCTCAAGTCAGCCCTTGAAGGTCCCCCTGTCCCCAGAAACTCAACCTGATCAGGTTCAAGCTCTTCAGGGACAGTTCCTTCAGGGTCCTCTAGATCAGCTTCCTGGGAAGGCTGATCATCACTCTGAGGCAGGGGGGAAGGCACAGCCTTGACCCTCCTGTTCTTCTTCTTGGTAGGTGCTTGGTCCATTGTTCCAGGATCCAAGACCTGAGGTTCAGTGAGGCACTTTTTGGCCTGTGACCTGGTCACAGCAAGGACATGTGATGATATACCTAACATCTCTGCATGAGTCCTGTACTCCACTTCTGACCATAGAGAACTCTCTAGGTCATTGCCCAACAAACATTCTACTGGGAGGTCTGCACTAACCACAACCCTTTTGAGGCCAGTTACCCCTCCCCATGAGAAGTTAACAACTGCCACACTGTGTGAAGTAGTGGCATTGCTGGCATTGGTCACCAGGTAGTTCTCACCTGGTATGTACTGTCCAGGGTCCACAAAGCCTGGTGTCACCATAGTGACACAGGCACATGTGTCCCTGTAGGCTTGAGCCACTTTGTCATTAATTAAAGGAGTCTGTCTGTACTTGCCCAGGTTACTGGGGCTCACAGTCAGGGACAAATCAATGTCCCCATCACAGATCAAGACTGCCTGTGTCAGGGTTCTGTCTAAGTCAGAATCTCCTTCAGTTCCCATAGTGATTCCCACTACACCCTTTGTCTGGGGACCAACACTGCTAACAGTAGTACTGGGAGCAGGTGCCTTAGGGGCAACAGTGTTGGGGGCTCCACCCTTTTTGCAATCACTAGTCCAGTGAGTTGTATTTTTGCAATGATCGCACCAGGGTTTCTTTTGACCTTCTTTCTTCTTTTTGGACTGTTGTTGGGACCCACCCTCCTTAGTAGTAGTTTGGGGCCCTGTTGAAGACTTCTGGTCTTTAGGTTTCTGATCTCCACCCTTTTGGTCTGTTTTCTTCTGATCACCCCCTTGGCCCTGGTTCTGGTTCTTTTGCTTAACCCTGGTTCTGACCCATTTGTCTGCCTTCTTTCCCAATTCTTGGGGAGAGGTCAGATCAGAGTCAACCAAGTGTTGATGCAGTTGCTGGTTTTGACAGTTATTTAAAATCTGTTCTCTCATCATCAAATTATACAATCCTGTAAAATCAGATACCTTACTTCCCAGCAACCAACCCTCCAAAGCCTTAGTGGCACATTCAACATATTCAGACCAGTCCTGAGTCTGTGTCTTTTGGGTGTCTCTGAACATTAACCTGTACTGTTCAGTGGTTAAGCCTAACCCATCTACCAGAACACTCTTCAGGACTCTGTAGTTTCTGACATCCTCTTCTCTAACAGTGAGGAGTCTGTCTCTGCCTCTTCCTTCAAAGGAGAGCCAGAGGATTGCTGCCCACTGGTCTTCAGGCACCTGCTGTACTTTGCAGGCTCTCTCAAGAGCAGTTATCCATTTGTGGATGTCATCCCCACTTTTGTAGGGGGGCACAACCTTAGACAGGTTCCTATTATCAAAGACCCTATCTTTGTCCTTAGGGACAATGCTGCCACCAGTGGGTATAGACCCACTCTCTCTAGGTTGCCTAGCCTTGTTCAGTTTTTCTTCCATCAGGGCTACTTCTAGCTCCTGCTTCCTGATCCTCAGCTGGGCTTCCTGCATTCTGGCCTCATGTTCCCTCCTCTGAGGGGTGGTCATCCTTTTCCTGGAGTGACCTTGAGAGCCTCTAGAGCCATGAGAAGCATTGGAGTCACCTGAGCGATTCCTTTGCCTCCCAAGCCCTGTGTTAAGTCCACTGGGGTGATCCAATGGGGTAAACCCATTGTCAGTCCCCAATAGCCTTAGTTTAGCTGGGCCAAGTATAACACTTGGCACTGGGCTAGTTCTCCCTTCATCCTCACTACTTTCTGTATCCTCACCACTTTCCTCCCCTGTAGTATGATTCTCATCTAAGGGATGGCTATTGGAACTGGGTACCTCTGTAGCATCTTCAGAAGGGGGGCCTCCTGTTCCTGACCCTAAGGGGGCTAACTGGGAAGCTTTCTTGAGTTCTCTCTGATTCTCATCATTCTGTAAGAGTTCTCTGAGCTCAGCAGAGGTAGGGTTCTTGGGCTGTTTAAGGCCTCTAAGAGTTGCCAAATGCCTGAGCTCATTCTGATTAAGGGTAGCAAAGCTGGATGGTGCCCTCTGGGGGTCACTCCTAACAGAGATGGGTACAGTGGACCCCTCTGCCCCGGCCATTGCTCTTAAGTGTGGGTGGATGTGTTGCAATCTACCTACACTTGGGTTTACCTACTAAACCTATCTAGTAGTTGTAGTCAGGGTGTGCTACTCCCTTTGCTCTACAACAACTAAGTTCAGTAGAACTTATGTATATCTAATCTTGTTTTATATGTACCTACAGGTACCTATGTGATCTTTCAATTGGTAACCAAGAGATTACAATGGTAAAACACAGCAAGCTCAAATCCAACCGCTGCTCACCAATGTGAGAAGTTGGCCTGGTATATGATGCTCACTAGTTAAAGTGATCACCTTGTACCATGCCAAGCAACCCTTATGGTGTGGTTGTAAGTCAACCTTTTCGGACTAGCTGCCCTAGTGGTAGCGTAGGCTAAGCAGTCTTTGAGGCTAAACTCGTGAAGCGTGTTAAGCCAGCTGTTTTACCAAATGCAACCCCCTTTTATACCAATGAAAGGACACCACACAGATATATATTCGAAATATATATGTATTTATTTCTCAAAGTAACCCCTAGTCTCTTTATGAGCACAGGAGCACAAATCGTCAAACAAGATTATCACAGAATACACAGAAGTTGCACTTTATATGGATAGGCCCTGGTGGCCACTCGAACCATATACTAAAATAGTGGTATAAGTACCACGAACAGAAAAGGGAAAAGGCCTAGGGCCTCTAGAATCGCTGGGCCTACAAGGAGCTAACGTCAGTTAGTGACCAGGAGGTCCACGGGTGGCGTGTGCAGAGCAAATAGTCACACGCGTGCTCCCATAGGTTTCAATGGGTGCGTAAAAAGTACAAAGTTACTGCAAAGAGGATCTTCCGGATGGACTAGGAACTCAAGATTTGGAACACAGGCACTAGAGATGTAATACTACACTTGGGCACAGATGTGCCAGCTTTACCTCACCCACAGGAAGCGGGTGCATAGGCCTCGAAGTGCGTCGGGTTTCTTCTATCTGTTCCGTGGAGCCTGAAGACAAAGATGCTGCAGGCGGTCGGTCCGGGAGAGATGCAGTGGATCCAAGAGTGGATCGGAGATGTTGAAGACCTGTAAGCAGAGGGGACAGTGTTCACAGTCACTAGCCAGTGACCAGCGTGGCACCAGGTGGGTACCAAGCAATGTCGGGTGCAAACAGGGAGAAAGGTGTAGCTTGTCTCTGCAGCCACGTGGTCCCTGGAGGTCGACGACGTCCAGGAGTCGAGTCACGAGCTGTCCCACGCAGACTCTCGCTGTCGGCGGTGTCGGCGACTTGATCGAAGCAAACAAGCCTTGGCAAAAGCAATTGTTGTAGGAAAAGGAAATAAGCTGATGGTTCTGACCAGCAAGGTCAGAAGGACTGCTCCTTTGGAGGGGAGCAAGGGCTAGTCTGGAGCAACCAGACCAGCGGTGTATTTCTTGAAGTTCGTCGCCAAGATGGCTACTAGCCAGCGGGCCAGCAACCGGTTAGGCGCGTCGAGTGGCAAAATGCAGAAGGGCCCCACGCAGATCGTGGAGATGCTGGAGGGCTCACCTTTGGTGCAGATGCTGCTCGGGTGTTGGGCTTCTCAGATCCCAAAGCACAACTTGGAGGGAGCCTCGGTTGTTGCACTTGTCAGCTTGTCATAGTCGTTCCAAGATGGCCGGCTCCACGTGTCTCGGTGCCTCCACGGGTCTCCTCTTTTCAGGGACTGTGGATCGGGCAGTGAGAGGTCTGGAGGTCCAGGTCTTGTCAGTCTCTGGGCTCGGGCTCCGGCGGGAGGCGGCGGCAAAGCAGACGTTGATTCGCTGGATGGTGCTTGCGTTAGCAAGGTGGTCACTCCCTGACCACAGGGGAGATTGGCTTCAGTCCTCTGTGCAGCAGAGCATCGAAGTTCCCGTCTTCTTCTTAGTTTTAAGTTGATTCCAGGATGTCTGAAGTCTTAGGACACAGCTCCTACCTTTAAGCGGATTCTAGGGGCCGGACTACCTGCTAGGTCCCTCCCTATGGGTGGTACCAGGAAGGGGGGTGGTTACACCCCCAATCCTTTGTCCAGCTCGCCCCAGGCCCGGGACTGGTGTGCCCCAGGACCGGTTTGAACTGAAATATGCACCGAGGCTCCTTGTGAGCCACAGGCATGTCTGGTTTCTTTCAAGCCCTACCTGACCAATACACAAAATCCTGTCTGGGGTGGTGCACGCACCTCCCCTGGCAGGAAACCCTTTGTCCACACCTCCCAAGCTGGAAGGACTCCCAGCAGCAGGAGGGCAGACTTGTGTCTGTGGTGGCAGCATCCATTTTGTGGAGCTGAGGCTATGTCTGATTTTACCCAAGTTTCAGGCACTGTACATGTTGTGTCCCTCTAGAAGGGTGGAATGCTAACCCCGTCGCCAGAATTGGCGAGGGGTTAGTATTCCAATTCGTATGACACCTTACTCGACATGTTTTGATAAAGCCAAACCAAAGATAGCATTTAACCGCGAGGTTCATAATGCACTTAAGAGTATATGGTATGACGATATCTGGAAACAGTAGAAGGAAGTTGTTCCGACCACTGCAGACAGGCTCAGCTCGTGCCAGAGCACCATCTCACATGGAACCACGCACTCTGCCTTCAGGATTGTTAAGGCCTGCCATAGGAGTGACTTATAGGTTACCAGGTGTCCCATTTAAGGTTAGGTATAGGTATACTACACCTAAGTAAGAGGTGATTACACCAACTTACCCCAGCTGAGTGATCAGCCAGTTGTGTCAAATTGTTAGGCCAAGCCTGGGGTGGCATAATACATGCTTCAGCCCCTGGCAGGCCTTGGGTACACCAATGCCCTGGGTACCTAGTGTACACTGGTACAGGGGCTGACAGGGTGATCCACTTCCAATTGGTATGCACCTAGGGTGCATAGTTTTAATTTAGTAGAGAGAACAGCAGGCTGGGGGTCTGATTGGCAGGCCCACAGCCTCAATATGTCAAAAACCAGTGAAGCAAAAAGCAAAAATTTGGGGTGACCATAGGATAGCAGACCCTACTCTCCTACACTGACACTGACTGACTGACACTGACTGACTGACTCTGACTGACACTGACTCTGACTGACACTGACTGACACTGACTGACTGACACTGACTGACTGAGACTGACTGAGACTGACTGACACTGACTGACTGACACTGACTGACTGACACTGACTGACACTGACTGACTGACTCTCCGACTGACTGACACTGACTGACTGATACTGACTGACTGACACTGACTGACACTGACTGACTGACACTGACTGACTGACACTGACTGACACTGACTGACACTGGCTGACACTGACTGGCTGACAGTGACTGACAGTGACTGCCAGACACTGACTGCCAGACACTGACTGACAGACACTGACTGACAGACACTGACAGACACTGACTGACACTGACAGACACTGACTGACAGACACTGACTGACACTGGCTGACACTGACTGATACTGACTGACTGACACTGACTGACACTGACTGACACTGACTGACTGACACTGACTGACTGACACTGACTGACTGACACTGACTGACTGACACTGACTGACTGACACTGACTGACACTGACTGACTGACACTGACTGACTGACACTGACTGACACTGACTGACACTGACTGACACTGACTAACTGACTAACACTGATTGACACTCACTGACACTGACTGACTGAGACTGACTGACTGAGACTGACTGATACTGACTGACTGACACTGACTGACACTGACTGACACTGACTGACTGACACCGACTGATACTGACTGACTGACACTGGCTGACACTGACTGACACTGACTGACACTGACTGGCTGACACTGACTGACTGACACTGACTGACTGACACTGACTGACACTGACTGACACTGACTGACTGACTGACACTGACTGACTGACACTGACACTGACTGACACTGACTGACTGATACTGACACTGACTGACACTGACTGACACTGACTGACACTGACTGACTGTCACTGACTGACACTGACAGACACTGACTGACAGACACTGACTGACTGACACTGACTGACTGACACTGACTGACTGACTCTCTGAATGACTGACACTGACTGACAGACACTGCCTGACTGACACTGACTGACAGACACTGACTGACTGTCACTGACTGACTGACTCTCCGACTGACGCACACTGACTGACACTGACTGACACTGACTCTGACTGACACTGACTGACTGACACTGACTGACACTGACTGACTGACACTGACTGACTGACACTTACTGACCGACACTGACTGACTGACACTGGCTGACTGACACTGGCTGACACTGGCTGACAGTGACTGACATGACTGACTGACACTGACTGACACTGACTGACTGACACTGACTGACTGACACTTACTGACCGACACTGACTGACTGACACTGGCTGACTGACACTGGCTGACACTGGCTGACAGTGACTGACATGACTGACTGACACTGACTGACACTGACTGACACTGACTGACTGACACTGACTTACTGACACTGACTGACACTGACAGACTGACACTGACTGACACTGACTGACTGACACTGACTGTGAGAAGTTGGCCTGGTATATGCTGTTCACTAGTTCTAGTGACCACCTTGTACCATGCCAAGCAACCCTTATGGTGTGGTTGTAAGTCAACCTTTTTGGACTAGCTGCCCTAGTGGTAGCGTAGGCTAAGCAGTCTTTGAGGCTAAACTCGTGATGCGTGTTAAGCAAGCTGTTTTACCAATAGTAACCCCCTTTTATACCAATGAAAGGACACCACACAGATATATATTCAAAATATACATGTATTTATTTCTCAAAGTAACCCCTAGTCTCTTTATGAGCACAGGAGCACAAATCGTCAAACAAGATTATCACAGAATACACAGAAGTTGCACTTTATATGGATAGGCCCTGGTGGCCACTCGAACCATATACTAAAATAGAGGTATAAGTACCACGAACAGGAAAGGGAAAAGGCCTAGGGCCTCTAGAATCGCTGGGCCTACAAGGAGCTAACGTCAGTTAGTGACCAGGAGGTCCACGGGTGGCGTGTGCAGAGCAAATAGTCACACGCGTGCTCCCATAGGTTTCAATGGGTGCGTAAAAAGTACAAAGTTACTGCAAAAGGAATCTTCCGGATGACCTAGGAACTTAAGATTTGGAACACAGGCACTAGAGATGTAATACTACACTTGGGCACAGGTGTGCCAGCTTTACCTCACCCACAGGAAGCGGGTGCATAGGCCTCGAAGTGCGTCGGGTTTCTTCTATCTGTTCCGTGGGGCCTGTAGACAAAAGTGCTGCAGGCGGTCGGTCGGGAAGAGATGCAGTGGATCCAAGAGTGGATCGGAGATGTTGAAGACCTGTAAGCAGAGGGGACAGTGTTCACAGTCACTAGCCAGTGACCAGCGTGGCACCAGGTGGGTACCAGGCGATGTCGGGTGCAAACAGGTGATGAGGGGTAGCTTGTCTCCGCAGCCACGTGGTCCCTGAAGGTCGACGACGTCCAGGAGTCGGCTCACGAGCTGTCCCACGCAGGCTCTCGCTGTCGGCGGTGTCGGCGACTTGATCGAAGCAAACAAGCCTTGGCAAAAGCAATTGCAGGAGGATTCGGAAATCAGCTGTTGGTTCTGACCAGCAAGGTCAGAGGGATTGCTCCTTTGGAGGGGAGCAAGGGCCAGTCTGGAGCAACCAGACCAGCGGTGTTTGTCGTAGATTTCGTCGCCAAGATGGCCACTAGCCAGCGGGCCAGCAACCGGTTAGGCGCGTCGAGTGGCAAAATGCAGAAGGGCCCCACGCAGATCGTGGAGATGCTGGAGGGCTCACCTTTGGTGCAGATGCTGCTCGAGGGTTGGGCTTCTCAGGACCCAAAGCACAACTTAGAGGGAGCCTCGGTTGTTGCACTGGTCAGCTTGTCGTAGTCGTTCCAAGATGGCTGGCTCCACGTGTCTCGGTGCCTCCACGGGTCTCCTCTTTGCAGGGACTGTGGATCGGGCGGTGAGAGGTCTGGAGGTCCAGGTCTTGTCAGTCTCTGGGCTCGGGCTCCGGCGGGAGGCGGCGGCAAAGCAGACGGTGATTCGCTGGATGGTGCTTGCGTTAGCAAGGTGGTCACTCCCTGACCACAGGGGAGATTTTCTTCAGTCTTCTGTGCAGCAGAATGTCGAAGTTCCCGTCTTCTTCTTAGTTTCAAGTTGATTCCAGGACGTCTGAAGTCTTAGGACACAGCTCCTACCTTTAAGCGGATTCTAGGGGCCGGACTACCTGCTAGGTCCCTCCCTATGGGTGGGACCAGGAAGGGGGGTGGTTACACCCCCAATCCTTTGTCCAGCTCGCCCCAGGCCCGGGACTGGTGTGCCCCAGGACCGGTTTGAACTGGCATATGCACCGAGGCTCCTTGTGAGCCACAGGCATGTCTGGTTTCTTTCAAGCCCTACCTGACCAATACACAAAATCCTGTCTGGGGTGGTGCACGCACCTCCCCTGGCAGGAAACCCTTTGTCCACACCTCCCAAGCTGGAAGGACTCCCAGCAGCAGGAGGGCAGACTTGTGTCTGTGGTGGCAGCATCCATTTTGTGGAGCTGAGGCTATGTCTGATTTTACCCGGGTTTCAGGTACTGTACATGTCGTGTCCCTCTAGAAGGGTGGAATGCTAACCCCGTCGCCAGAATTGGCGAGGGGTTAGTATTCCAATTCGTATGACACCTTACTCGACATGTTTTGATAAAGCCAAACCAAAGATAGCATTTAACCGCGAGGTTCATAATGCACTTAAGAGTATATGGTATGACGATATCTGGAAACAGTAGAAGGAAGTTGTTCCGACCACTGCAGACAGGCTCAGCTCATGCCAGAGCACCATCTCACATGGAACCAAGCACTCTGCCTTCAGGATTGTTAAGGCCTGCCATAGGAGTGACTTATAGGTTACCAGGTGTCCCATTTAAGGTTAGGTATAGGTATACTACACCTAAGTAAGAGGTGATTACACCAACTTACCCCAGCTGAGTGATCAGCCAGTTGTGTCAAATCGTTAGGCCAAGCCTGGGGTGGCATAATACATGCTGCAGCCCTTGGCAGGCCTTGGGTACACCAATGCCCTGGGTACCTAGTGTACACTGGTACAGGGGCTGACAGGGTGATCCACTTCCAATTGGTTATGCACCTAGGGTGCATAGTTTTAATTTAGTAGAGAGAACAGCAGGCTGGGGGTCTGATTGGCAGGCCCACAGCCTCAATATGTCAAAAACCAGTGAAGCACAAAGCAAAAATTTGGGGTGACCATAGGATAGCAGACCCTACTCTCCTACACAACCCCCCCCCAAACGCTGGGACATTAAACTAGCCTTGACCAGTCTCGTCTTCATGTCCTAAGTGGAAGTACCTGGAGAGACCATCTGCATTCCCATGGTCAGTACCTGGCCGGTGCTCCACTGTAAAGTCCATCCCCTGTAGGGAAATGGACCACCTAAGCAGTTTGGGGTTTTCACCCTTCATCTGATTTAGCCACAAGAGGGGCTTATGGTCGGTCTGAATCTTGAAGTGAGTGCCAAACAAGTATGGCCTCAGCTTCTTCAGGGCCCACACCACAGCAAAGGCCTCCCTCTCAATAGCTGACCAATTCTTCTCTCTGGGGGTCAACCTTCTGCTAATAAAAGCAATGGGTTGGTCTTGACCATCTACATTAAGTTGTGACAGCACAGCTCCCACACCCAACTCAGAAGCATCTGTTTGGACAATAAACTCTTTGGAGTAGTCAGGACTTTTCAGGATAGGTGCAGAGCACATGGCCTCCTTCAGGTCATCAAATGCCTTTTGACAGCTTACTGTCCACTGAACCTTTTTGGGCATCTTCTTGGATGTCAGATCATTAAGAGGAGTCACAATGGACCCATAGTTCTTAACAAACTTCCTGTAATACCCAGTCAAGCCCAAGAAAGCTCGAACTTGAGTCTGGGTGGTTGGAGGGGACCAATCCTTGATGGACTGTATCTTACTCTCCAGTGGTTGAACTTGGCCTCCACCTACAAGGTGGCCCAAATACACAACCTTACTCTGCCCTATCTGGCACTTAGTAGCCTTGATAGTGAGGCCTGCCCTTTGCAGAGCCTCAAGAGCCTTCTTCAGGTGGATCAGGTGATCCTCCCAGGTGGAGCTAAAGACAGCAATGTCATCAAGATATGCTGCGCAAAAGTCATCCAACCCAGTAAGGACTTGGTTCACCAGCCTTTGGAAGGTGGCAGGTGCATTCTTCAGACCAAAGGGCATCACCACAAACTGGTAGTGCCCACCTGGGGTTGAGAATGCTGTTTTGGCCTTAGACTCCTCAGCTAATCTGATTTGCCAATAGCCAGCTGTTAAGTCAAATGTGCTCAAAAACTTTGCAGAAGCTAGTTTGTCTATGAGCTCATCTGCCCTTGGAATAGGGTGTGCATCTGTCCTGGTGACAGCATTGAGTCCTCTGTAATCCACACAGAACCTCATCTCTCTCTTGCCATCTTTGGTGTGAGGTTTGGGGACCAGAACCACTGGGCTAGCCCAGGGGCTCTCTGAGGGTTCAATGACACCTAATTCCAGCATTTTATGTACCTCAGCCTTTATACAGTCCCTGACGTGGTCAGGTTGTCTGTAAAGTTTGTTCTTTACAGGCAGACTGTCACCAGTGTCCACCACATGGGTACACCAGTCAGTTTGACTAGGTATCAAGGAAAACATATGTGAAAATGATTGTAGAACCTGTCTACATTCAGTCTGCTGATGGGCAGTGAGGTTGCCTCCAAGGGTCACTCCTTCAACTGAGCCATCTTCAGGGTTCTGAGACAACAGGTCTGGGAGAGGGTCACTCTCTTCCTCCTGTCCCTCATCTGTAGCCATGAGCAAGCCCATGTCTGCCCTGTCAACATATGCTTTAAGCCTGTTAACATGGAGTACCCTGTGGGGACTCCTGGGAGTTCCTAGGTCCACCAAGTAGGTGACCTCTCCCTTCTTTTCCAGGATTGTATGGGGTCCAGACCATTTGTCTTGGAGTGCTGCTGGGGCCACTGGCTCCAACACCCATACCTTCTGTCCTGGCTGATACTCAACCAAGACAGCCTTTTGGTCATGCCAAGCTTTCTGTAAGGCCTGGCTTGCCTCAAGGTTTTTAGATGCCTTCTCCATATACTCAGCCATCCTGGAGCGGAGACCAAGTACATAGTCCACTATGTCTAGCTTAGGCTTTTTGAGAGGTAACTCCCATCCTTCCTTCACCAAACACAGTGGGCCTCTCACAGGGTGCCCAAACAACAATTCAAAGGGGCTGTAGCCAACTCCTTTTTGTGGGACCTCTCTGTAAGCAAACAGAAGGCAGGGTAGAAGGATATCCCATCTTCGCCTGAGCTTTTCAGGTAATCCTTTGATCATACCCTTTAGGGTCTTGTTGAATCTCTCAACAAGCCCATTGCATTGTGGGTGATAAGGGGTGGTGAACTTGTAGGTGACACCACATTCCTTCCACATAGCTGTCAAGTATCCTGACATAAAGTTGGTACCTCTGTCAGATACTACCTCCTTAGGAAACCCCACTCTGGAGAATACTCCCAGCAGGGCCCTGGCCACAACAGGAGCTGTAGTGGTCCTAAGGGGAATTGCCTCTGGATACCTGGTGGCATGATCCACTACCACCAGTATAAATCTGTGCCCAGATGCAGTGGGAGGATCCATGGGACCCACTATGTCTATTCCCACTCTTTCAAAGGGGACCCCCACCACAGGTAGTGGTATAAGGGGGGCCTTTGTTGTGCCACCTGATTTGCCACTGGCTTGGCAGGTAACACAGGAGCGACAAAACTCCTTTGTATCTTCATTCATATGAGGCCAGTGAAAGTGAGGGACAAGCCTGTCCCAAGTCTTATTCTGGCCTAGGTGTCCTGCTAAAGGAATGTCATGGGCCAAGGTAAGAAGGAAGCCCCTAAATTGCAGAGGTATGACCAACCTCCTGGTAGCACCAGGCTTGGGGTCTCTAGCCTCTGAATAAAGGAGCCCTTCATCCCAATACACTTTATGGGTACCTTGAGCATTCCCAGCAGCCTCAGCAGCAGCCAGCTGTCTGAGGGGTTCAAGAGAGGGACAGGATAACTGAGCCTGCCTCAAGTCAGCCCTTGAAGGTCCCCCTGTCCCCAGAAACTCAACCTGATCAGGTTCAAGCTCTTCAGGGACAGTTCCTTCAGGGTCCTCTAGATCAGCTTCCTGGGAAGGCTGATCATCACTCTGAGGCAGGGGGGAAGGCACAGCCTTGACCCTCCTGTTCTTCTTCTTGGTAGGTGCTTGGTCCATTGTTCCAGGATCCAAGACCTGAGGTTCAGTGAGGCACTTTTTGGCCTGTGACCTGGTCACAGCAAGGACATGTGATGATATACCTAACATCTCTGCATGAGTCCTGTACTCCACTTCTGACCATAGAGAACTCTCTAGGTCATTGCCCAACAAACATTCTACTGGGAGGTCTGCACTAACCACAACCCTTTTGAGGCCAGTTACCCCTCCCCATGAGAAGTTAACAACTGCCACACTGTGTGAAGTAGTGGCATTGCTGGCATTGGTCACCAGGTAGTTCTCACCTGGTATGTACTGTCCAGGGTCCACAAAGCCTGGTGTCACCATAGTGACACTGGCACATGTGTCCCTGTAGGCTTGAGCCACTTTGTCATTAATTAAAGGAGTCTGTCTGTACTTGCCCAGGTTACTGGGGCTCACAGTCAGGGACAAATCAATGTCCCCATCACAGATCAAGACTGCCTGTGTCAGGGTTCTGTCTAAGTCAGAATCTCCTTCAGTTCCCATAGTGATTCCCACTACACCCTTTGTCTGGGGACCAACACTGCTAACAGTAGTACTGGGAGCAGGTGCCTTAGGGGCAACAGTGTTGGGGGCTCCACCCTTTTTGCAATCACTAGTCCAGTGAGTTGTATTTTTACAATGATTGCACCAGGGTTTCTTCTGACCTTCTTTCTTCTTCTTGGACTGTTGGGACCCACCCTCCTTAGCAGTAGTTTGGGGCCCTGTTGAAGACTTCTGGTCTTTAGGTTTCTGATCTCCACCCTTTTGGTCTGTTTTCTTCTGATCACCCCCTTGGCCCTGGTTCTGGTTCTTTTGCTTAACCCTGGTTCTGACCCATTTGTCTGCCTTCTTTCCCAATTCTTGGGGAGAGGTCAGATCAGAGTCAACCAAGTGTTGATGCAGTTGCTGGTTTTGACAGTTATTTAAAATCTGTTCTCTCATCATCAAATTATACAATCCTGTAAAATCAGATACCTTACTTCCCAGCAACCAACCCTCCAAAGCCTTAGTGGCACATTCAATGTATTCAGACCAGTCCTGAGTCTGTGTCTTTTGGGTGTCTCTGAACATTAACCTGTACTGCTCAGTGGTTAAGCCTAACCCATCAACTAGAACACTCTTCAGGACTCTGTAGTTTCTGACATCCTCTTCTCTAACAGTGAGGAGTCTGTCTCTGCCTCTTCCTTCAAAGGAGAGCCAGAGGATTGCTGCCCACTGATCTTCAGGAACCTGCTGTACTTTGCAGGCTCTCTCAAGAGCAGTTATCCACTTGTGGATGTCATCCCCACTTTTGTAGGGGGGCACAACCTTAGACAGGTTCCTATTGTCGAAAACCCTATCTTTGTCCTTAGGGACAATGCTGCCACCAGTGGGTATAGACCCACTCTCGTTATGCTGTCTAGCCTTGCTAAGTTTCTCTTCCATCAGGGCTACTTCTAGCTCCTGCTTCCTGATCCTCAGCTGGGCCTCTTGCATCTTGGCCTCATGTTCCCTCCTCTGAGGGGTGGTCATCCTTCTCCTGGAGTGACCTTGAGAGCCTCTAGAGCCATGGGAAGCATTGGAGTCACCTGAGCGATTCCTTTGCCTTCCAAGCCCTGTGTTAAGTCCACTGGGGAGATCCAGTGGGTTGAACCCACTGTCAGTCCCCAATAGCCTTGGTTTAGCTGGGCCAAGTATAATACTTGGCACTGGGCTAGTTCTCCCTTCATCCTCACTACTGTCAGTATCCTTTTCACTCTCATCCTCTGTGGTAGGCATCCCATCTAAGGGGTGACTATGGGGAAGGGGTACTTCAGTGGCATCTTTAGAAGGGGGGCCTCCTGTTCCTGTCCCTAAGGGGGCTAACTGGGAAGCTTTCTTGAGTGCTCTCTGATTCTCATCATTCTGTAAGAGCTCTCTGAGCTCAGCAGAGTTTGGGTTCTTGGGCTGTTTAAGGCCTCTAAGAGTTGCCAAATGCCTGAGCTCATTCTGATTAAGGGTAGCAAAGCTGGATGGTGCCCTCTGGGGGTCACTCTCAACAGAGATGGGTACAGTGGACCCCTCTGCCCCGGCCATTGCTCTTAAGTGTGGGTGGATGTGTTGCAATCTACCTACACTTGGGTTTACCTACTAAACCTATCTAGTAGTTGTAGTCAGGGTGTGCTACTCCCTTTGCTCTACAACAACTAAGTTCAGTAGAACTTAAGTATATCTAATCTTGTTTTATATGTACCTACAGGTACCTATGTGATCTTTCAATTGGTAACCAAGAGATTACAATGGTAAAACACAGCAAGCTCAAATCCCACCGCTGCTCACCAATGTGAGAAGTTGGCCTGGTATATGCTGTTCACTAGTTCTAGTGACCACCTTGTACCATGCCAAGCAACCCTTATGGTGTGGTTGTAAGTCAACCTTTTTGGACTAGCTGCCCTAGTGGTAGCGTAGGCTAAGCAGTCTTTGAGGCTAAACTCGTGATGCGTGTTAAGCAAGCTGTTTTACCAATAGTAACCCCCTTTTATACCAATGAAAGGACACCACACAGATATATATTCAAAATATACATGTATTTATTTCTCAAAGTAACCCCTAGTCTCTTTATGAGCACAGGAGCACAAATCGTCAAACAAGATTATCACAGAATACACAGAAGTTGCACTTTATATGGATAGGCCCTGGTGGCCACTCGAACCATATACTAAAATAGTGGTATAAGTACCACGAACAGGAAAGGGAAAAGGCCTAGGGCCTCTAGAATCGCTGGGCCTACAAGGAGCTAACGTCAGTTAGTGACCAGGAGGTCCACGGGTGGCGTGTGCAGAGCAAATAGTCACACGCGTGCTCCCATAGGTTTCAATGGGTGCGTAAAAAGTACAAAGTTACTGCAAAAGGAATCTTCCGGATGACCTAGGAACTTAAGATTTGGAACACAGGCACTAGAGATGTAATACTACACTTGGGCACAGGTGTGCCAGCTTTACCTCACCCACAGGAAGCGGGTGCATAGGCCTCGAAGTGCGTCGGGTTTCTTCTATCTGTTCCGTGGGGCCTGTAGACAAAAGTGCTGCAGGCGGTCGGTCGGGAAGAGATGCAGTGGATCCAAGAGTGGATCGGAGATGTTGAAGACCTGTAAGCAGAGGGGACAGTGTTCACAGTCACTAGCCAGTGACCAGCGTGGCACCAGGTGGGTACCAGGCGATGTCGGGTGCAAACAGGTGATGAGGGGTAGCTTGTCTCCGCAGCCACGTGGTCCCTGAAGGTCGACGACGTCCAGGAGTCGGCTCACGAGCTGTCCCACGCAGGCTCTCGCTGTCGGCGGTGTCGGCGACTTGATCGAAGCAAACAAGCCTTGGCAAAAGCAATTGCAGGAGGGTTCGGAAATCAGCTGTTGGTTCTGACCAGCAAGGTCAGAGGGATTGCTCCTTTGGAGGGGAGCAAGGGCCAGTCTGGAGCAACCAGACCAGCGGTGTTTGTCGTAGATTTCGTCGCCAAGATGGCCACTAGCCAGCGGGCCAGCAACCGGTTAGGCGCGTCGAGTGGCAAAATGCAGAAGGGCCCCACGCAGATCGTGGAGATGCTGGAGGGCTCACCTTTGGTGCAGATGCTGCTCGAGGGTTGGGCTTCTCAGGACCCAAAGCACAACTTAGAGGGAGCCTCGGTTGTTGCACTGGTCAGCTTGTCGTAGTCGTTCCAAGATGGCTGGCTCCACGTGTCTCGGTGCCTCCACGGGTCTCCTCTTTGCAGGGACTGTGGATCGGGCGGTGAGAGGTCTGGAGGTCCAGGTCTTGTCAGTCTCTGGGCTCGGGCTCCGGCGGGAGGCGGCGGCAAAGCAGACGGTGATTCGCTGGATGGTGCTTGCGTTAGCAAGGTGGTCACTCCCTGACCACAGGGGAGATTTTCTTCAGTCTTCTGTGCAGCAGAATGTCGAAGTTCCCGTCTTCTTCTTAGTTTCAAGTTGATTCCAGGACGTCTGAAGTCTTAGGACACAGCTCCTACCTTTAAGCGGATTCTAGGGGCCGGACTACCTGCTAGGTCCCTCCCTATGGGTGGGACCAGGAAGGGGGGTGGTTACACCCCCAATCCTTTGTCCAGCTCGCCCCAGGCCCGGGACTGGTGTGCCCCAGGACCGGTTTGAACTGGCATATGCACCGAGGCTCCTTGTGAGCCACAGGCATGTCTGGTTTCTTTCAAGCCCTACCTGACCAATACACAAAATCCTGTCTGGGGTGGTGCACGCACCTCCCCTGGCAGGAAACCCTTTGTCCACACCTCCCAAGCTGGAAGGACTCCCAGCAGCAGGAGGGCAGACTTGTGTCTGTGGTGGCAGCATCCATTTTGTGGAGCTGAGGCTATGTCTGATTTTACCCGGGTTTCAGGTACTGTACATGTCGTGTCCCTCTAGAAGGGTGGAATGCTAACCCCGTCGCCAGAATTGGCGAGGGGTTAGTATTCCAATTCGTATGACACCTTACTCGACATGTTTTGATAAAGCCAAACCAAAGATAGCATTTAACCGCGAGGTTCATAATGCACTTAAGAGTATATGGTATGACGATATCTGGAAACAGTAGAAGGAAGTTGTTCCGACCACTGCAGACAGGCTCAGCTCATGCCAGAGCACCATCTCACATGGAACCAAGCACTCTGCCTTCAGGATTGTTAAGGCCTGCCATAGGAGTGACTTATAGGTTACCAGGTGTCCCATTTAAGGTTAGGTATAGGTATACTACACCTAAGTAAGAGGTGATTACACCAACTTACCCCAGCTGAGTGATCAGCCAGTTGTGTCAAATCGTTAGGCCAAGCCTGGGGTGGCATAATACATGCTGCAGCCCTTGGCAGGCCTTGGGTACACCAATGCCCTGGGTACCTAGTGTACACTGGTACAGGGGCTGACAGGGTGATCCACTTCCAATTGGTTATGCACCTAGGGTGCATAGTTTTAATTTAGTAGAGAGAACAGCAGGCTGGGGGTCTGATTGGCAGGCCCACAGCCTCAATATGTCAAAAACCAGTGAAGCACAAAGCAAAAATTTGGGGTGACCATAGGATAGCAGACCCTACTCTCCTACACTGACACTGACTGACACTGACTGACTGACACTGACTGACACTGACTGACTGACACCGACTGACACTGACAGACACTGACTGACAGACACTGACTGACTGACACTGACTGACTGACACTGACTGACTGACTCTCTGACTGACTGACACTGACTGACAGACACTGCCTGACTGACACTGACACTGACACTGACTGACACTGACTGACTGATACTGACACTGACTGACACTGACTGACACTGACTGACTGTCACTGACACTGACTGACTGACACTGACTGACACTGACTGACTGACACTGACTGACTGACACTGACTGACTGACACTGACTGTCACTGACTGACACTGACTGACTGACTGACACTGACTGACACTGACTGACACTGACTGACTGACACTGACTGACTGACTCTGACTGACACTGACTCTGACTGACACTGACTGACACTGACTGACTGACACTGACTGACTGACACTGACTGACACTGACTGACACTGACTGACTGACACTGACTGACACTGACTGGCTGACACTGACTGACACTGACTGACTGACTCTCCGACTGACTGACACTGACTGACTGATACTGACTGACTGACACTGACTGACACTGACTGACTGACACTGACTGACTGACACTGACTGACACTGACTGACACTGGCTGACACTGACTGGCTGACAGTGACTGACACTGACTGCCAGACACTGACTGACAGACACTGACTGACAGACACTGACTGACAGACACTGACAGACACTGACTGACACTGACAGACACTGACTGACAGACACTGACTGACACTGGCTGACACTGACTGACACTGACTGACTGACACTGACTGACACTGACTGACTGACTCTGACTGACACTGACTCTGACTGACACTGACTGACACTGACTGACTGACACTGACTGACTGAGACTGACTGAGACTGACTGACACTGACTGACTGACACTGACTGACACTGACTGACTGACACTGACTGACACTGACTGACTGACTCTCCGACTGACTGACACTGACTGACTGATACTGACTGACTGACACTGACTGACACTGACTGACACTGACTGACTGACACTGACTGACATTGACTGACACTGGCTGACACTGACTGGCTGACAGTGACTGACACTGACTGCCAGACACTGACTGCCAGACACTGACTGACAGACACTGACTTACAGACACTGACAGACACTGACTGACACTGACAGACACTGACTGAAAGACACTGACTGACACTGGCTGACACTGACTGACACTGACTGACTGACACTGACTGACTGACACTGACTGACACTGACTGACTGACACTGACACTGACTGACACTGACTGACTGACACTGACTGACACTGACTGACTGACACTGACTGACACTGACTGACTGACACTGACTGACACTGACTGACACTGACTAACTGACTAACACTGATTGACACTCACTGACACTGACTGACTGAGACTGACTGACTGAGACTGACTGATACTGACTGACTGACACTGACTGACTCTGACTGACACTGACTGACTGACACCGACTGATACTGACTGACTGACACTGGCTGACACTGACTGACAATGACTGACACTGACTGGCTGACACTGACTGGCTGACACTGACTGACTGACACTGACTGACTGACACTGACTGACACTGACTGACACTGACTGACTGACTGACACTGACTGACTGACACTGACACTGACTGACACTGACTGACTCTCCGACTGACTGACACTGACTGACACTGACTCTGACTGACACTGACTGACTGACACTGACTGACTGATTGACACTGACTGACAGACACTGACTGACTGACACTGACTGACAGACACTGACTGACTGACACTGACTGACTGACTCTACGACTGACGCACACTGACTGACACTGACTGACACTGACTCTGACTGACACTGACTGACTGACACTGACTGACTGACTCTACGACTGACTCACACTGACTCACACTGACTGACTGTAGGAAGGTGGATATCTGACTATGGTTACCCCCAAATTTTTGCCTAGTGTCTAGCTGGTTTTTCGACTTAGTTGGCCTGAGATCCTGCCATTCAGGCTCTCAGGCTATCTGCTCTCTCTGTAAAATGGACTCCATGTACCCTAGGTACATACCCAATTGGTTGGATCACCCTGTCAGCCCCTGTACCAGTGTACACTAGGTACCCAGGGCATTGGTGTATCCAAGGCCTGCCAGGGGCTGAAGCATGTATTATGCCACCC
This sequence comes from Triturus cristatus, assembly GCF_964204655.1. Lineage (NCBI taxonomy): Eukaryota > Metazoa > Chordata > Amphibia > Caudata > Salamandridae > Triturus > Triturus cristatus. The sequence goes on from NW_028188052.1 coordinate 1,039,011, forward strand.
CAGGCTTGGCCTAACAATCTGACACAACTGGCTGATCACTCAGCTGGGGTAAGTTGGTGTAATCACCTCTTACTTAGGTGTAGTATACCTATACCTAAACTTAAATGGGACACCTGGTAACCTATAAGTCACTCCTATGGCAGGCCTTAACAATCCTGAAGGCAGAGTGCTTGGTTCCATGTGAGATGGTGCTCTGGCATGAGCTGAGCCTGTCTGCAGTGGTCGGAACAACTTCCTTCTACTGTTTCCAGATATCGTCATACCATATACTCTTAAGTGCATTATGAACCTCGCGGTTAAATGCTATCTTTGGTTTGGCTTTATCAAAACATGTCGAGTAAGGTGTCATACGAATTGGAATACTAACCCCTCGCCAATTCTGGCGACGGGGTTAGCATTCCACCCTTCTAGAGGGACACGACATGTACAGTACCTGAAACCCGGGTAAAATCAGACATAGCCTCAGCTCCACAAAATGGATGCTGCCACCACAGACACAAGTCTGCCCTCCTGCTGCTGGGAGTCCTTCCAGCTTGGGAGGTGTGGACAAAGGGTTTCCTGCCAGGGGAGGTGCATGCACCACCCCAGACAGGATTTTGTGTATTGGTCAGGTAGGGCTTGAAAGAAACCAGACATGCCTGTGGCTCACAAGGAGCCTCGGTGCATATGCCAGTTCAAACCGGTCCTGGGGCACACCAGTCCCGGGCCTGGGGCGAGCTGGACAAAGGATTGGGGGTGTAACCACCCCCCTTCCTGGTCCCACCCTTAGGGAGGGACCTAGCAGGTAGTCCGGCCCCTAGAATCCGAATAAAGGTAGGAGCTGTGTCCTAAGACTTCAGACATCCTGGAATCAACTTGAAACTAAGAAGAAGACGGGAACTTCGACATTCTGCTGCACAGAAGACTGAAGAAAATCTCCCCTGTGGTCAGGGAGTGACCACCTTGCTAACGCAAGCACCATCCAGCGAATCACCGTCTGCTTTGCCGCCGCCTCCCGCCGGAGCCCGAGCCCAGAGACTGACAAGACCTGGACCTCCAGACCTCTCACCGCCCGATCCACAGTCCCTGAAAAGAGGAGACCCGTGGAGGCACCGAGACACGTGGAGCCAGCCATCTTGGAACGACTACGACAAGCTGACAAGTGCAACAACCGAGGCTCCCTCCAAGTTGTGCTTTGGGTCCTGAGAAGCCCAACCCTCGAGCAGCATCTGCACCAAAGGTGAGCCCTCCAGCATCTCCACGATCTGCGTGGGGCCCTTCTGCATTTTGCCACTCGACGCGCCTAACCGGTTGCTGGCCCGCTGGCTAGTGGCCATCTTGGCGACGAAATCTACGACAAACACCGCTGGTCTGGTTGCTCCAGACTGGCCCTTGCTCCACACCGAAGGAGCAATCCCTCTGACCTTGCTGGTCAGAACCAACAGCTTAAACTCCTTGCCTACAACAATTGCTTTTGCCAAGGCTTGTTTGCTTCGATCAATTCGCCGACACCGCCGACAGCGAGAGCCTGTTTGGGACAGCTCGTGAGCCGACTCCTGGACGTCGTCGACCTTCAGGGACCACGTGGCTGCGGAGACAAGCTACCCCTCATCACCTGTTTGCACCCGACATCGCCTGGTACCCACCTGGTGCCACGCTGGTCACTGGCTAGTGACTGTGAACACTGTCCCCTCTGCTTACAGGTCTTCAACATCTCCGATCCACTCTTGGATCCACTGCATCTCTTCCCGACCGACCGCCTGCAGCACTTTTGTCTACAGGCCCCACGGAACAGATAGAAGAAACCCGACGCACTTCGAGGCCTATGCACCCGCTTCCTGTGGGTGAGGTAAAGCTGGCACACCTGTGCCCAAGTGTAGTATTACATCTCTAGTGCCTGTGTTCCAAATCTTAAGTTCCTAGGTCATCCGGAAGATTCCTTTTGCAGTAACTTTGTACTTTTTACGCACCCATTGAAACCTATGGGAGCACGCGTGTGACTATTTGCTCTGCACACGCCACCCGTGGACCTCCTGGTCACTAACTGACGTTAGCTCCTTGTAGGCCCAGCGATTCTAGAGGCCCTAGGCCTTTTCCCTTTTCTGTTCGTGGTACTTATACCACTATTTTAGTATATGGTTCGAGTGGCCACCAGGGCCTATCCATATAACGTGCAACTTCTGTGTATTCTGTGATAATCTTGTTTGACGATTTGTGCCCCTGTGCTCATAAAGAGACTAGGGGTTACTTTGAGAAATAAATACATATATATTTTGAATATATATCTGTGTGGTGTCCTTTCATTGGTATAAAAGGGGGTTACTATTGGTAAAACAGCTTGCTTAACACGCATCACGAGTTTAGCCTCAAAGACTGCTTAGCCTACGCTACCACTAGGGCAGCTAGTCCAAAAAGGTTGACTTACAACCACACCATAAGGGTTGCTTGGCATGGTACAAGGTGGTCACTAGAACTAGTGAACAGCATATACCAGGCCAACTTCTCACATTGGTGAGCAGCGGTTGGATTTGAGCTTGCTGTGTTTTACCATTGTAATCTCTTGGTTACCAATTGAAAGATCACATAGGTACCTGTAGGTACATATAAAACAAGATTAGATATACATAAGTTCTACTGAACTTAGTTGTTGTAGAGCAAAGGGAGTAGCACACCCTGACTACAACTACTAGATAGGTTTAGTAGGTAAACCCAAGTGTAGGTAGATTGCAACACATCCACCCACACTTAAGAGCAATGGCTGGGGCAGAGGGGTCCACTGTACCCATCTCTGTTGAGAGTGACCCCCCGAGGGCACCATCCATCTATGCTACCCTTAATCAAAATGAGCTCAGGCAGCTGGCAACTCTTAGAGGCCTTAAACAGCCCAAGAACCCTACCTCTGCTTTGCTCAGAGAGCTCTTGCAAGAAGATGAAAATCAAAAAGAGCTCAGGAAAGCTTCCCAGTTAGCCCCCTTAGGGACAGGAACAGGAGGCCCCCCTTCTGAAGATGCCACTGAGGTACCCCTTTCCAATAGTCACCCCTTAGATGGGATGCCTACCACAGAGGATGAGAGTGAAAAGGATACTGACAGTAGTGAGGATGAAGGGAGAACTAGCCCAGTGCCAAGTGTTATACTTGGCCCAGCTAAACTAAGGCTATTGGGGACTGACAGTGGGTTCACCCCACTGGATCTCCCCAGTGGACTTAACACAGGGCTTGGAAGGCAAAGGAATCGCTCAGGTGACTCCAATGCTTCCCATGGCTCTAGAGGCTCTCAAGGTCACTCCAGGAGAAGGATGACCACCCCTCAGAGGAGGGAACATGAGGCCAAGATGCAAGAAGCCCAGCTGAGGATCAGGAAGCAGGAGCTAGAAGTAGCCCTGATGGAAGAAAAACTGAGCAAGGCTAGGCAGCATAGAGAGAGTGGGTCTATACCCACTGGTGGCAGCAATGTCCCTAGGGACAAAGATAGGGTCTTTGACAATAGGAACCTGTCCAAGATTGTGCCCCCCTACAAAAGTGGGGATGACATCCACAAATGGATGACTGCTCTTGAGAGAGCCTGCAAAGTGCAGCAGGTTCCTGAAGACCAGTGGGCAGCAATCTTATGGCTCTCCTTTGAGGGGAGAGGCAGAGATAGACTCCTCACTGTTAGAGAAGAGGATGTCAGAAATTACAGAGTCCTGAAGAGTGTCCTAGTTGATGGGTTAGGCTTAACCACTGAACAGTACAGGTTAATGTTCAGAGACACCCAGAAGACACAGACTCAGGACTGGTCTGAATATGTGGAATGTGCCACTAAGGCTTTGGAGGGTTGGTTGCTGGGAAGTAAGGTGTCTGATTATACAGGATTGTACAATTTGATGATGAGAGAGCAGATTTTAAGTAATTGTCAAAACCAGCTTCTCCATCAACACCTGGTAGACTCAGATTTGACCTCTCCCCAAGAATTGGGAAAGAGGGCAGATAAATGGGTCAGGACCAGGATCAGGCCTAAAAACCAGGGTGGTGACCAAAAGAAAGATACCACCAAGCCTCAAGAGAAGGGTGGGGATAAAGAAAAAGAGAAACCTTCCTCAGGGCCCCAAAACTCCACACAGGGTGGTGGGTCCCAAGCTCCCTCCTCTACCACAGCCAAAAAGCCCTACTGCCATGAGTGTAAAACTCCTGGGCATTGGAAAACTGACAGCGGTTGCCCAAGGGCTAAAAACAAAACTGTTCCTCCAATTACTCCTGTCACACCACCTATTACTGTCAGCAGTAATCCCCCAGGTGGTGGGAGTGCCCCCAGAAATCTGGGTGGGTTTACTTGGGGAACACAGGGGGACCCTGGCTTAGCCAATTCCCCTGCAGCAGATACTCTTGTCTGTGATGGTGGCATGGGGTTTGCCAACTTCACTGCCTGTCCCAACACTTTGGGTAGGTACAGACAGGAGCCCTACATCAATGGTACAAAAGCTGAGGCCTACAGAGACACTGGAGCTAGCATCACAATGGTGGCCCATTGGCTAGTTCCCTCTGAGCAGCTTTTGCCTGGTTTCTCCTACCAGGTGACCAACATTGATGGCAAACATAACAGTCATCCCATGGCAGAGGTATGTCTCAGCTGGGGAGGTGTCACTGGCCCTAAAAGGGTGGCAGTGTCCCCAACCTTGCCTGTAGACTGCTTACTGGGGAATGACTTAGAACTCTCAGCTTGGGCTGGAGTTGAACAAGACACCCATTCTAAAATGGTAGGCCTGTCACAAAAGGGTAGGGGGGTTGTGCCATTCACAACCCCTGTCCAAATAGATTTCCTCCCTGAAAAGGTTGGAAGGGCAGTGGTAGCCACAGCCCAGGCACAGACAGACTTCCCTGTAGAGACTGGCAGAGCTGTGACAGTCACAGCTCAAACACAAACTGAGTGCCCCCCTGAAAAGGTTGGCAAGGCTGTAATGGTCTCAGCCTATACTCAGACTGACATAGGTGTAGTGAAGCCTGAAACAATGGATCACTCCACACAAACTGAGAGTAGTGGGGAGGAAGAAAAGTCTCCCTCTCCCCAGACATTAGGAAAAGGTCAGCCTCCTCAGGGATCTGACCTCACCCCTTGTGAAGGAACTGCCCCAGAGGTAGCCAGGCCTGGCCTGGCAGAGCCTCTGATGTCAGTGGCCCCTTCCAAGGTGGGACCCAGTCTGGTGCAGGTAGCCTGCCTCTCTCTACCCTGCCTCAGTCAGCCCAGGGCTGCAGAGGTCAGGGAGGCCAGTGGACCCCCAGAGGGCCCCTGTCCACAAGAACCCCCCCATCAAAAGAATGAGGATTGCCTGGCTAGTAGCCCTAGTCAGGTGATGGGTAAAAACATTCCTGAGGGATCTCCTTTACAGGTAGTTAGGGACCTCCCCCAGGGGGATTCTGTTGGGCACAGGCAAACATGGGACCTTAGGGCCCCAAACCTGACCTGTCCCTCCAGTAAGCCCACAAAAGGGACCCAGCCTCCAGCTTTAGGTAGCCAGAGGCTGACCCTGAGAGCACAGTGCAACTCAGTTAAAGAAAGAAAGGCATCCATGGTGGAGGATGATTGGAGGAAGCTGAGGCCTCACTTTGAGGACACTCACTTCAGTACTCCATCTCAACACCAGCCTTTTACTTTGCCAAGACACACCACAGGTAGAGATTCCCTATGGTGGAGACCCTCTGATACCCTTAGGGTGAGGGATTGCTTAGTGGACCATGAGACAGGGGGTAACCATGCCAGTGCTGGTTCCTCCTTATATGGCCACTTGGGCAATATAGGCTTACCTGGTCAAGGTCAGCCTTATCTCCCTTCGTTTGGGGGGGGGGTTGTGTAGGAAGATGGATATCTGACTATGGTTACCCCCAAATTTTTGCCTAGTGTCTAGCTGGTTTTTCGACTTAGTTGGCCTGAGATCCTGCCATTCAGGCTCTCAGGCTATCTGCTCTCTCTGTAAAATGGACTCCATGTACCCTAGGTACATACCCAATTGGTTGGATCACCCTGTCAGCCCCTGTACCAGTGTACACTAGGTACCCAGGGCATTGGTGTATCCAAGGCCTGCCAGGGGCTGAAGCATGTATTATGCCACCCCAGGCTTGGCCTAACAATCTGACACAACTGGCTGATCACTCAGCTGGGGTAAGTTGGTGTAATCACCTCTTACTTAGGTGTAGTATACCTATACCTAAACTTAAATGGGACACCTGGTAACCTATAAGTCACTCCTATGGCAGGCCTTAACAATCCTGAAGGCAGAGTGCTTGGTTCCATGTGAGATGGTGCTCTGGCATGAGCTGAGCCTGTCTGCAGTGGTCGGAACAACTTCCTTCTACTGTTTCCAGATATCGTCATACCATATACTCTTAAGTGCATTATGAACCTCGCGGTTAAATGCTATCTTTGGTTTGGCTTTATCAAAACATGTCGAGTAAGGTGTCATACGAATTGGAATACTAACCCCTCGCCAATTCTGGCGACGGGGTTAGCATTCCACCCTTCTAGAGGGACACGACATGTACAGTACCTGAAACCCGGGTAAAATCAGACATAGCCTCAGCTCCACAAAATGGATGCTGCCACCACAGACACAAGTCTGCCCTCCTGCTGCTGGGAGTCCTTCCAGCTTGGGAGGTGTGGACAAAGGGTTTCCTGCCAGGGGAGGTGCATGCACCACCCCAGACAGGATTTTGTGTATTGGTCAGGTAGGGCTTGAAAGAAACCAGACATGCCTGTGGCTCACAAGGAGCCTCGGTGCATATGCCAGTTCAAACCGGTCCTGGGGCACACCAGTCCCGGGCCTGGGGCGAGCTGGACAAAGGATTGGGGGTGTAACCACCCCCCTTCCTGGTCCCACCCTTAGGGAGGGACCTAGCAGGTAGTCCGGCCCCTAGAATCCGAATAAAGGTAGGAGCTGTGTCCTAAGACTTCAGACATCCTGGAATCAACTTGAAACTAAGAAGAAGACGGGAACTTCGACATTCTGCTGCACAGAAGACTGAAGAAAATCTCCCCTGTGGTCAGGGAGTGACCACCTTGCTAACGCAAGCACCATCCAGCGAATCACCGTCTGCTTTGCCGCCGCCTCCCGCCGGAGCCCGAGCCCAGAGACTGACAAGACCTGGACCTCCAGACCTCTCACCGCCCGATCCACAGTCCCTGAAAAGAGGAGACCCGTGGAGGCACCGAGACACGTGGAGCCAGCCATCTTGGAACGACTACGACAAGCTGACAAGTGCAACAACCGAGGCTCCCTCCAAGTTGTGCTTTGGGTCCTGAGAAGCCCAACCCTCGAGCAGCATCTGCACCAAAGGTGAGCCCTCCAGCATCTCCACGATCTGCGTGGGGCCCTTCTGCATTTTGCCACTCGACGCGCCTAACCGGTTGCTGGCCCGCTGGCTAGTGGCCATCTTGGCGACGAAATCTACGACAAACACCGCTGGTCTGGTTGCTCCAGACTGGCCCTTGCTCCACACCGAAGGAGCAATCCCTCTGACCTTGCTGGTCAGAACCAACAGCTTAAACTCCTTGCCTACAACAATTGCTTTTGCCAAGGCTTGTTTGCTTCGATCAATTCGCCGACACCGCCGACAGCGAGAGCCTGTTTGGGACAGCTCGTGAGCCGACTCCTGGACGTCGTCGACCTTCAGGGACCACGTGGCTGCGGAGACAAGCTACCCCTCATCACCTGTTTGCACCCGACATCGCCTGGTACCCACCTGGTGCCACGCTGGTCACTGGCTAGTGACTGTGAACACTGTCCCCTCTGCTTACAGGTCTTCAACATCTCCGATCCACTCTTGGATCCACTGCATCTCTTCCCGACCGACCGCCTGCAGCACTTTTGTCTACAGGCCCCACGGAACAGATAGAAGAAACCCGATGCACTTCGAGGCCTATGCACCCGCTTCCTGTGGGTGAGGTAAAGCTGGCACACCTGTGCCCAAGTGTAGTATTACATCTCTAGTGCCTGTGTTCCAAATCTTAAGTTCCTAGGTCATCCGGAAGATTCCTTTTGCAGTAACTTTGTACTTTTTACGCACCCATTGAAACCTATGGGAGCACGCGTGTGACTATTTGCTCTGCACACGCCACCCGTGGACCTCCTGGTCACTAACTGACGTTAGCTCCTTGTAGGCCCAGCGATTCTAGAGGCCCTAGGCCTTTTCCCTTTTCTGTTCGTGGTACTTATACCACTATTTTAGTATATGGTTCGAGTGGCCACCAGGGCCTATCCATATAACGTGCAACTTCTGTGTATTCTGTGATAATCTTGTTTGACGATTTGTGCCCCTGTGCTCATAAAGAGACTAGGGGTTACTTTGAGAAATAAATACATATATATTTTGAATATATATCTGTGTGGTGTCCTTTCATTGGTATAAAAGGGGGTTACTATTGGTAAAACAGCTTGCTTAACACGCATCACGAGTTTAGCCTCAAAGACTGCTTAGCCTACGCTACCACTAGGGCAGCTAGTCCAAAAAGGTTGACTTACAACCACACCATAAGGGTTGCTTGGCATGGTACAAGGTGGTCACTAGAACTAGTGAACAGCATATACCAGGCCAACTTCTCACACTGACACTGACTCTGACTGACACTGACTGATTGACACTGACTGACACTGACTGACTGACACTGACTGACTGACACTGACTGACCGACACTGACTGACTGACACTGGCTGACTGACACTGGCTGACACTGGCTGACACTGGCTGACACTGACTGACACTGACTGACTGACACTGACTGACACTGACTGACACTGACTGACTGACACTGACTGACTGACACTGACTGACTGACACTGGCTGACACTGACTGACACTGACTGACACTGACTGACTGACACTGACTGACTGACACTGACTGACACTGACTGACACTGGCTGACTGACTGACACTGACTGACTGACACTGACACTGGCTGACACTGACTGACTGATACTGACACTGACTGACACTGACTGACACTGACTGACTGTCACTGACACTGACTGACTGACACTGACTGACACTGACTGACTGACACTGACTGACTGACACTGACTGACTGACACTGACTGTCACTGACTGACACTGACTGACTGACTGACACTGACTGACACTGACTGACACTGACTGACTGACACTGACTGACTGACTCTGACTGACACTGACTCTGACTGACACTGACTGACACTGACTGACAGACACTGACTGACTGACACTGACTGACACTGACTGACACTGACTGACTGACACTGACTGACACTGACTGGCTGACACTGACTGACACTGACTGACTGACTCTCAGACTGACTGACACTGACTGACTGATACTGACTGACTGACACTGACTGACACTGACTGACACTGACTGACTGACACTGACTGACTGACTCTGACTGACACTGACTCTGACTGACACTGACTGACACTGACTGACTGACACTGACTGACTGAGACTGACTGAGACTGACTGACACTGACTGACTGACACTGACGGACACTGACTGACTGACTCTCCGACTGACTGACACTGACTGACTGACTCTCCGACTGACTGACACTGACTGACTGATACTGACTGACTGACACTGACTGACACTGACTGACTGACACTGACTGACTGACACTGACTGACACTGACTGACACTGGCTGACACTGACTGGCTGACAGTGACTGACACTGACTGCCAGACACTGACTGACAGACACTGACTGACAGACACTGACTGACAGACACTGACAGACACTGACTGACACTGACAGACACTGACTGACAGACACTGACTGACACTGGCTGACACTGACTGACACTGACTGACTGACACTGACTGACTGACACTGACTGACACTGACTGATACTGACTGACTGACACTGACTGACACTGACTGGCTGACACTGACTGACACTGACTGACTGACTCTCCGACTGACTGACACTGACTGACTGATACTGACTGACTGACACTGACTGACACTGACTGACTGACACTGACTGACTGACACTGACTGACACTGACTGACACTGGCTGATACTGACTGGCTGACAGTGAATGACACTGACTGCCAGACACTGACTGACAGACACTGACTGACAGACACTGACTGACAGACACTGACAGACACTGACTGACACTGACAGACACTGACTGACAGACAATGACTGACACTGGCTGACACTTACTGACACTGACTGACTGACACTGACTGACACTGACTGACACTGACTGACTGACACTGACTGACTGACACTGACTGACTGACACTGACTGACACTGACTGACTGACACTGACACTGACTGACACTGACTGACTGACACTGACTGACACTGACTGACTGACACTGACTGACACTGACTGACACTGACTGACTGACACTGACTGACTGACTCTGACTGACACTGACTCTGACTGACACTGACTGACACTGACTGACTGACACTGACTGACTGACACTGACTGACACTGACTGACACTGACTGACTGACACTGACTGACACTGACTGACACTGACTGACTGACTGACACTGACTGACTGATACTGACTGACTGACACTGACTGACACTGACTGACACTGACTGACTGACACTGACTGACTGACTCTGACTGACACTGACTCTGACTGACACTGACTGACACTGACTGACTGACACTGACTGACTGAGACTGACTGAGACTGACTGACACTGACTGACTGACACTGACTGACACTGACTGACTGACACTGACTGACACTGACTGACTGACTCTCCGACTGACTGACACTGACTGACTGATACTGACTGACTGACACTGACTGACACTGACTGACTGACACTGACTGACTGACACTGACTGACACTGACTGACACTGGCTGACACTGACTGGCTGACAGTGACTGACACTGACTGCCAGACACTGACTGCCAGACACTGACTGACAGACACTGACTTACAGACACTGACAGACACTGACTGACACTGACAGACACTGACTGACAGACACTGACTGACACTGGCTGACACTGACTGACACTGACTGACTGACACTGACTGACACTGACTGACACTGACTGACTGACACTGACTGACTGACACTGACTGACTGACACTGACTGACTGACACTGACACTGACTGACACTGACTGACTGACACTGACTGACACTGACTGACTGACACTGACTGACACTGAGTAACTGACTAACACTGATTGACACTCACTGACACTGACTGACTGAGACTGACTGACTGAGACTGACTGATACTGACTGACTGACACTGACTGACACTGACTGACACTGACTGACTGACACCGACTGATACTGACTGACTGACACTGGCTGACACTGACTGACACTGACTGACACTGACTGGCTGACACTGACTGACTGACACTGACTGACTGACACTGACTGACACTGACTGACACTGACTGACTGACTGACACTGACTGACTGACACTGACACTGACTGACACTGACTGACTGATACTGACACTGACTGACACTGACTGACACTGACTGACTGTCACTGACTGACACTGACAGACACTGACTGACAGACACTGACTGACTGACACTGACTGACTGACACTGACTGACTGACTCTCTGACTGACTGACACTGACTGACAGACACTGCCTGACTGACACTGACTGACAGACACTGACTGACTGACACTGACTGACTGACTCTCCGACTGACGCACACTGACTGACACTGACTGACACTGACTCTGACTGACTCTGACTGACTGACACTGACTGACTGACACTGACTGACTGACACTGACTGACACTGACTGACACTGACTGACTGACACCGACTGATACTGACTGACTGACACTGGCTGACACTGACTGACACTGACTGACACTGACTGGCTGACACTGACTGACTGACACTGACTGACTGACACTGACTGACACTGACTGACACTGACTGACTGACTGACACTGACTGACTGACACTGACACTGACTGACACCGACTGACTGATAGTGACACTGACTGACACTGACTGACACTGACTGACTGTCACTGACTGACACTGACAGACACTGACTGACAGACACTGACTGACTGACACTGACTGACTGACACTGACTGACTGACTCTCTGACTGACTGACACTGACTGACAGACACTGCCTGACTGACACTGACTGACAGACACTGACTGACTGACACTGACTGACTGACTCTCCGACTGACGCACACTGACTGACACTGACTGACACTGACTCTGACTGACTCTGACTGACTGACACTGACTGACTGACACTGACTGACTGACACTTACTGACCGACACTGACTGACTGACACTGGCTGACTGACACTGGCTGACACTGGCTGACAGTGACTGACATGACTGACTGACACTGACTCACACTGACTGACACTGACTGACTGACATTGACTGACTGACACTGACTGACACTGACTGACTGACACTGACTGACACTGACTGACTAACACTGACACTGACTGACACTGACTCACTGACACTGACTGACACTGACTGACTGACACTGACTGACACTGACTGACTGACACTGACTGACGCTGACTGACACTGACTAACTGACTAACACTGACTGACACTGACTGACTGACACTGACTGACACTGACTGACTGACACTGACTGACACTGACTGACTGACTCTCCGACTGACTGACACTGACTGACACTGACTGACTAACACTGACTGACTGACACTGACTGACTGACACTGTCTGACACTGACTGACACTGACTGACACTGACTGACTGACACTGACTGACTGACACTGACTGACACTGACTGACACTGACTGACTGACTGACACTGACTGACTGACACTGACACTGACTGACACTGACTGACTGATACTGACACTGACTGACACTGACTGAAACTGACTGACTGTCACTGACACTGACTGACTGACACTGACTGACACTGACTGACTGACACTGACTGACTGACACTGACTGACTGACACTGACTGTCACTGACTGACACTGACTGACTGACTGACACTGACTGACACTGACTGACACTGACTGACTGACACTGACTGACTGACTCTGACTGACACTGAGTCTGACTGACACTGACTGACACTGACTGACTGACACTGACTGACTGACACTGACTGACACTGACTGACACTGACTGACTGACACTGACTGACACTGACTGGCTGACACTGACTGACACTGACTGACTGACTCTCCGACTGACTGACACTGACTGACTGATACTGACTGACTGACACTGACTGACACTGACTGACACTGACTGACTGACACTGACTGACTGACTCTGACTGACACTGACTCTGACTGACACTGACTGACACTGACTGACTGACACTGACTGACTGAGACTGACTGACACTGACTGACACTGACTGACTGACACTGACTGACTGACACTGACTGACACTGACTGACTGACTCTCCGACTGACTGACACTGACTGACTGATACTGACTGACTGACACTGACTGACACTGACTGACTGACACTGACTGACTGACACTGACTGACACTGACTGACACTGGCTGACACTGACTGGCTGACAGTGACTGACACTGACTGCCAGACACTGACTGCCAGACACTGACTGACAGACACTGACTGACAGACACTGACAGACACTGACTGACACTGACAGACACTGACTGACAGACACTGACTGACACTGGCTGACACTGACTGACACTGACTGACTGACACTGACTGACACTGACTGACACTGACTGACTGACACTGACTGACTGACACTGACTGACTGACACTGACTGACTGACACTGACACTGACTGACACTGACTGACTGACACTGACTGACACTGACTGACTGACACTGACTGACTGACACTGACTGACACTGACTGACACTGACTAACTGACTAACACTGATTGACACTCACTGACACTGACTGACTGAGACTGACTGACTGAGACTGACTGATACTGACTGACTGTAGGAAGGTGGATATCTGACTATGGTTACCCCCAAATTTTTGCCTAGTGTCTAGCTGGTTTTTCGACTTAGTTGGCCTGAGATCCTGCCATTCAGGCTCTCAGGCTATCTGCTCTCTCTGTAAAATGGACTCCATGTACCCTAGGTACATACCCAATTGGTTGGATCACCCTGTCCGCCCCTGTACCAGTGTACACTAGGTACCCAGGGCATTGGTGTACCCAAGGCCTGCCAAGGGCTGCAGCATGTATTATGCCACCCCAGGCTTGGCCTAACAATTTGACACAACTGGCTGATCACTCAGCTGGGGTAAGTTGGTGTAATCACCTCTTACTTAGGTGTAGTATACCTATACCTAACCTTAAATGGGACACCTGGTAACCTATAAGTCACTCCTATGGCAGGCCTTAACAATCCTGAAGGCAGAGTGCTTGGTTCCATGTGAGATGGTGCTCTGGCATGAGCTGAGCCTGTCTGCAGTGGTCGGAACAACTTCCTTCTACTGTTTCCAGATATCGTCATACCATATACTCTTAAGTGCATTATGAACCTCGCGGTTAAATGCTATCTTTGGTTTGGCTTTATCAAAACATGTCGAGTAAGGTGTCATACGAATTGGAATACTAACCCCTCGCCAATTCTGGCGACGGGGTTAGCATTCCACCCTTCTAGAGGGACACGACATGTACAGTACCTGAAACCCGGGTAAAATCAGACATAGCCTCAGCTCCACAAAATGGATGCTGCCACCACAGACACAAGTCTGCCCTCCTGCTGCTGGGAGTCCTTCCAGCTTGGGAGGTGTGGACAAAGGGTTTCCTGCCAGGGGAGGTGCGTGCACCACCCCAGACAGGATTTTGTGTATTGGTCAGGTAGGGCTTGAAAGAAACCAGACATGCCTGTGGCTCACAAGGAGCCTCGGTGCATATGCCAGTTCAAACCGGTCCTGGGGCACACCAGTCCCGGGCCTGGGGCGAGCTGGACAAAGGATTGGGGGTGTAACCACCCCCCTTCCTGGTCCCACCCATAGGGAGGGACCTAGCAGGTAGTCCGGCCCCTAGAATCCGAATAAAGGTAGGAGCTGTGTCCTAAGACTTCAGACATCCTGGAATCAACTTGAAACTAAGAAGAAGACGGGAACTTCGACATTCTGCTGCACAGAAGACTGAAGAAAATCTCCCCTGTGGTCAGGGAGTGACCACCTTGCTAACGCAAGCACCATCCAGCGAATCACCGTCTGCTTTGCCGCCGCCTCCCGCCGGAGCCCGAGCCCAGAGACTGACAAGACCTGGACCTCCAGACCTCTCACCGCCCGATCCACAGTCCCTGCAAAGAGGAGACCCGTGGAGGCACCGAGACACGTGGAGCCAGCCATCTTGGAACGACCACGACAAGCTGACAAGTGCAACAACCGAGGCTCCCTCCAAGTTGTGCTTTGGGTCCTGAGAAGCCCAACCCTCGAGCAGCATCTGCACCAAAGGTGAGCCCTCCAGCATCTCCACGATCTGCGTGGGGCCCTTCTGCATTTTGCCACTCGACGCGCCTAACCGGTTGCTGGCCCGCTGGCTAGTGGCCATCTTGGCGACGAAATCTACGACAAACACCGCTGGTCTGGTTGCTCCAGACTGGCCCTTGCTCCCCTCCAAAGGAGCCGTTCCTCTGACCTTGCTGGTCAGAACCATCAGCTTATCTCCTTGCCCACAACAATTGCTTTTGCCAAGGCTTGTTTGCTTCGATCAAGTCGCCGACACCGCCGACAGCGAGAGCCTGCGTGGGACAGCTCGTGACTCGACTCCTGGACGTCGTCGACCTTCAGGGACCACGTGGCTGCGGAGACAAGCTACCCCTCATCACCTGTTTGCACCCGACATCGCCTGGTACCCACCTGGTGCCACGCTGGTCACTGGCTAGTGACTGTGAACACTGTCCCCTCTGCTTACAGGTCTTCAACATCTCCGATCCACTCTTGGATCCACTGCATCTCTTCCCGACCGACCGCCTGCAGCACTTTTGTCTACAGGCCCCACGGAACAGATAGAAGAAACCCGACGCACTTCGAGGCCTATGCACCCGCTTCCTGTGGGTGAGGTAAAGCTGGCACACCTGTGCCCAAGTGTAGTATTACATCTCTAGTGCCTGTGTTCCAAATCTTAAGTTCCTAGGTCATCCGGAAGATTCCTTTTGCAGTAACTTTGTACTTTTTACGCACCCATTGAAACCTATGGGAGCCCGCGTGTGACTATTTGCTCTGCACACGCCACCCGTGGACCTCCTGGTCACTAACTGACGTTAGCTCCTTGTAGGCCCAGCGATTCTAGAGGCCCTAGGCCTTTTCCCTTTTCTGTTCGTGGTACTTATACCACTATTTTAGTATATGGTTTGAGTGGCCACCAGGGCCTATCCATATAAAGTGCAACTTCTGTGTATTCTGTGATAATCTTGTTTGACGATTTGTGCTCCTGTGCTCATAAAGAGACTAGGGGTTACTTTGAGAAATAAATACATGTATATTTTGAATATATATCTGTGTGGTGTCCTTTCATTGGTATAAAAGGGGGTTACTATTGGTAAAACAGCTTGCTTAACACGCATCACGAGTTTAGCCTCAAAGACTGCTTAGCCTACGCTACCACTAGGGCAGCTAGTCCGAAAAGGTTGACTTACAACCACACCATAAGGGTTGCTTGGCATGGTACAAGGTGGTCACTAGAACTAGTGAACAGCATATACCAGGCCAACTTCTCACATTGGTGAGCAGCGGTTGGATTTGAGCTTGCTGTGTTTTACCATTGTAATCTCTTGGTTACCAATTGAAAGATCACATAGGTACCTGTAGGTACATATAAAACAAGATTAGATATACATAAGTTCTACTGAACTTAGTTGTTGTAGAGCAAAGGGAGTAGCACACCCTGACTACAACTACTAGATAGGTTTAGTAGGTAAACCCAAGTGTAGGTAGATTGCAACACATCCACCCACACTTAAGAGCAATGGCCGGGGCAGAGGGGTCCACTGTACCCATCTCTGTCGAGAGTGACCCCCAGAGGGCACCAACCAGCTTTGCTACCCTTAATCAGAATGAGCTCAGGCATTTGGCAACTCTTAGAGGCCTTAAACAGCCCAAGAACCCAAACTCTGCTGAGCTCAGAGAGCTCTTACAGAATGATGAGAATCAGAGAGCACTCAAGAAAGCTTCCCAGTTAGCCCCCTTAGGGACAGGAACAGGAGGCCCCCCTTCTGAAGATGCCACTGAAGTACCCCTTCCCAATAGTCACCCCTTAGATGGGATGCCTACCACAGAGGAAGAAAGTGATGGGGATACAGATGTGAGTGGGGATGAAGGGAGAACTAGCCCAGTGCCAAGTGTTATACTTGGCCCAGCTAAACTAAGGCTATTGGGGACTGACAGTGGGTTCACCCCATTGGATCTCCCCAGTGGACTTAACACAGGGCTTGGAAGGCAAAGGAATCGCTCAGGTGACTCCAATGCTTCCCATGGCTCTAGAGGCTCTCAAGGTCACTCCAGAAGGAGACTGACCACCCCTCAGAGGAGGGAACATGAGGCCAGAATGCAGGAAGCCCAGCTGAGGATCAGGAAGCAGGAGCTAGAAGTAGCCCTGATGGAAGAAAAACTGAGCAAGGCTAGGCAGCATAGAGAGAGTGGGTCTATACCCACTGGTGGCAGCAATGTCCCTAGGGACAAAGATAGGGTCTTTGACAATAGGAACCTGTCCAAGATTGTGCCCCCCTACAAATGTGGGGATGACATCCACAAATGGATGACTGCTCTTGAGAGAGCCTGCAAAGTGCAGCAGGTTCCTGAAGACCAGTGGGCAGCAATCTTATGGCTCTCCTTTGAGGGGAGAGGCAGAGATAGACTCCTCACTGTTAGAGAAGAGGATGTCAGAAATTACAGAGTCCTGAAGAGTGTCCTAGTTGATGGGTTAGGCTTAACCACTGAACAGTACAGGTTAATGTTCAGAGACACCCAGAAGACACAGACTCAGGACTGGTCTGAATATGTGGAATGTGCCACTAAGGCTTTGGAGGGTTGGTTGCTGGGAAGTAAGGTGTCTGATTATACAGGATTGTACAATTTGATGATGAGAGAGCAGATTTTAAGTAATTGTCAAAACCAGCTTCTCCATCAACACCTGGTAGACTCAGATTTGACCTCTCCCCAAGAATTGGGAAAGAGGGCAGATAAATGGGTCAGGACCAGGATCAGGCCTAAAAACCAGGGTGGTGACCAAAAGAAAGATACCACCAAGCCTCAAGAGAAGGGTGGGGATAAAGAAAAAGAGAAACCTTCCTCAGGGCCCCAAAACTCCACACAGGGTGGTGGGTCCCAAGCTCCCTCCTCTACCACAGCTAAAAAGCCCTACTGCCATGAGTGTAAAACTCCTGGGCATTGGAAAACTGACAGCGGTTGCCCAAGGGCTAAAAACAAAACTGTTCCTCCAATTACTCCTGTCACACCACCTATTACTGTCAGCAGTAATCCCCCAGGTGGTGGGAGTGCCCCCAGAAATCTGGGTGGGTTTACTTGGGGAACACAGGGGGACCCTGGCTTAGCCAATTCCCCTACAGCAACCACTCTTGTCTGTGATGGTGGCATGGGGTTTGCCAACTTCACTGCCTGTCCCAACACTTTGGGTAGGTACAGACAGGAGCCCTACATCAATGGTACAAAAGCTGAGGCCTACAGAGACACTGGGGCTAGCATCACAATGGTGGCCCATTGGCTAGTTCCCTCTGAGCAGCTTTTGCCCGGTTTCTCCTACCAGGTGACTAACATTGATGGCAAACAGAACAGTCATCCCATGGCAGAGGTATGTCTCAGCTGGGGAGGGGTCACTGGCCCTAAAAGGGTAGCAGTGTCCCCAACCTTGCCTGTAGACTGCTTACTGGGGAATGACTTAGAACTCTCAGCTTGGGCTGGAGTTGAACAAGACACCCATTCTAAAATGGTAGGCCTTTCACAAAAGGGTAGGGGGGTTGTGCCATTCACAACCCCTGTCCAAATAGATTTCCTCCCTGAAAAGGTTGGAAGGGCAGTGGTAGCCACAGCCCAGGCACAGACAGACTTCCCTGTAGGGACTGGCAGAGCTGTGACAGTCACAGCTCAAACACAAACTGAGTGCCCCCCTGAAAAGGTTGGCAAGGCTGTAATGGTCTCAGCCTATACTCAGACTGACATAGGTGTAGTGAAGCCTGAAACAATGGATCACTCCACACAAACTGAGAGTAGTGGGGAGGAAGAAAAGTCTCCCTCTCCCCAGACATTAGGAAAAGGTCAGCCTCCTCAGGGATCTGACCTCACCCCTTGTGAAGGAACTGCCCCAGAGGTAGCCAGGCCTGGCCTGGCAGAGCCTCTGATGTCAGTGGCCCCTTCCAAGGTGGGATCCAGTCTGGTGCAGGTAGCCTGCCTCTCTCTACCCTGCCTCAGTCAGCCCAGGGCTGCAGAGGTCAGGGAGGCCAGTGGACCCCCAGAGGGCCCCTGTCCACAAGAACCCCCCCATCAAAAGAATGAGGATTGCCTGGCTAGTAGCCCTAGTCAGGTGATGGGTAAAAACATTCCTGAGGGATCTCCTTTACAGGTAGTTAGGGACCTCCCCCAGGGGGATTCTGTTGGGCACAGGCAAACATGGGACCTTAGGGCCCCAAACCTGACCTGTCCCTCCAGTAAGCCCACAAAAGGGACCCAGCCTCCAGCTTTAGGTAGCCAGAGGCTGACCCTGAGAGCACAGTGCAACTCAGTTAAAGAAAGAAAGGCATCCATGGTGGAGGATGATTGGAGGAAGCTGAGGCCTCACTTTGAGGACACTCACTTCAGTACTCCATCTCAACACCAGCCTTTTACTTTGCCAAGACACACCACAGGTAGAGATTCCCTATGGTGGAGACCCTCTGATACCCTTAGGGTGAGGGATTGCTTAGTGGACCATGAGACAGGGGGTAACCATGCCAGTGCTGGTTCCTCCTTATATGGCCACTTGGGCAATATAGGCTTACCTGGTCAAGGTCAGCCTTATCTCCCTTCGTTTGGGGGGGGGTTGTGTAGGAAGGTGGATATCTGACTATGGTTACCCCCAAATTTTTGCCTAGTGTCTAGCTGGTTTTTCGACTTAGTTGGCCTGAGATCCTGCCATTCAGGCTCTCAGGCTATCTGCTCTCTCTGTAAAATGGACTCCATGTACCCTAGGTACATACCCAATTGGTTGGATCACCCTGTCCGCCCCTGTACCAGTGTACACTAGGTACCCAGGGCATTGGTGTACCCAAGGCCTGCCAAGGGCTGCAGCATGTATTATGCCACCCCAGGCTTGGCCTAACAATTTGACACAACTGGCTGATCACTCAGCTGGGGTAAGTTGGTGTAATCACCTCTTACTTAGGTGTAGTATACCTATACCTAACCTTAAATGGGACACCTGGTAACCTATAAGTCACTCCTATGGCAGGCCTTAACAATCCTGAAGGCAGAGTGCTTGGTTCCATGTGAGATGGTGCTCTGGCATGAGCTGAGCCTGTCTGCAGTGGTCGGAACAACTTCCTTCTACTGTTTCCAGATATCGTCATACCATATACTCTTAAGTGCATTATGAACCTCGCGGTTAAATGCTATCTTTGGTTTGGCTTTATCAAAACATGTCGAGTAAGGTGTCATACGAATTGGAATACTAACCCCTCGCCAATTCTGGCGACGGGGTTAGCATTCCACCCTTCTAGAGGGACACGACATGTACAGTACCTGAAACCCGGGTAAAATCAGACATAGCCTCAGCTCCACAAAATGGATGCTGCCACCACAGACACAAGTCTGCCCTCCTGCTGCTGGGAGTCCTTCCAGCTTGGGAGGTGTGGACAAAGGGTTTCCTGCCAGGGGAGGTGCGTGCACCACCCCAGACAGGATTTTGTGTATTGGTCAGGTAGGGCTTGAAAGAAACCAGACATGCCTGTGGCTCACAAGGAGCCTCGGTGCATATGCCAGTTCAAACCGGTCCTGGGGCACACCAGTCCCGGGCCTGGGGCGAGCTGGACAAAGGATTGGGGGTGTAACCACCCCCCTTCCTGGTCCCACCCATAGGGAGGGACCTAGCAGGTAGTCCGGCCCCTAGAATCCGAATAAAGGTAGGAGCTGTGTCCTAAGACTTCAGACATCCTGGAATCAACTTGAAACTAAGAAGAAGACGGGAACTTCGACATTCTGCTGCACAGAAGACTGAAGAAAATCTCCCCTGTGGTCAGGGAGTGACCACCTTGCTAACGCAAGCACCATCCAGCGAATCACCGTCTGCTTTGCCGCCGCCTCCCGCCGGAGCCCGAGCCCAGAGACTGACAAGACCTGGACCTCCAGACCTCTCACCGCCCGATCCACAGTCCCTGCAAAGAGGAGACCCGTGGAGGCACCGAGACACGTGGAGCCAGCCATCTTGGAACGACCACGACAAGCTGACAAGTGCAACAACCGAGGCTCCCTCCAAGTTGTGCTTTGGGTCCTGAGAAGCCCAACCCTCGAGCAGCATCTGCACCAAAGGTGAGCCCTCCAGCATCTCCACGATCTGCGTGGGGCCCTTCTGCATTTTGCCACTCGACGCGCCTAACCGGTTGCTGGCCCGCTGGCTAGTGGCCATCTTGGCGACGAAATCTACGACAAACACCGCTGGTCTGGTTGCTCCAGACTGGCCCTTGCTCCCCTCCAAAGGAGCCGTTCCTCTGACCTTGCTGGTCAGAACCATCAGCTTATCTCCTTGCCCACAACAATTGCTTTTGCCAAGGCTTGTTTGCTTCGATCAAGTCGCCGACACCGCCGACAGCGAGAGCCTGCGTGGGACAGCTCGTGACTCGACTCCTGGACGTCGTCGACCTTCAGGGACCACGTGGCTGCGGAGACAAGCTACCCCTCATCACCTGTTTGCACCCGACATCGCCTGGTACCCACCTGGTGCCACGCTGGTCACTGGCTAGTGACTGTGAACACTGTCCCCTCTGCTTACAGGTCTTCAACATCTCCGATCCACTCTTGGATCCACTGCATCTCTTCCCGACCGACCGCCTGCAGCACTTTTGTCTACAGGCCCCACGGAACAGATAGAAGAAACCCGACGCACTTCGAGGCCTATGCACCCGCTTCCTGTGGGTGAGGTAAAGCTGGCACACCTGTGCCCAAGTGTAGTATTACATCTCTAGTGCCTGTGTTCCAAATCTTAAGTTCCTAGGTCATCCGGAAGATTCCTTTTGCAGTAACTTTGTACTTTTTACGCACCCATTGAAACCTATGGGAGCCCGCGTGTGACTATTTGCTCTGCACACGCCACCCGTGGACCTCCTGGTCACTAACTGACGTTAGCTCCTTGTAGGCCCAGCGATTCTAGAGGCCCTAGGCCTTTTCCCTTTTCTGTTCGTGGTACTTATACCACTATTTTAGTATATGGTTTGAGTGGCCACCAGGGCCTATCCATATAAAGTGCAACTTCTGTGTATTCTGTGATAATCTTGTTTGACGATTTGTGCTCCTGTGCTCATAAAGAGACTAGGGGTTACTTTGAGAAATAAATACATGTATATTTTGAATATATATCTGTGTGGTGTCCTTTCATTGGTATAAAAGGGGGTTACTATTGGTAAAACAGCTTGCTTAACACGCATCACGAGTTTAGCCTCAAAGACTGCTTAGCCTACGCTACCACTAGGGCAGCTAGTCCGAAAAGGTTGACTTACAACCACACCATAAGGGTTGCTTGGCATGGTACAAGGTGGTCACTAGAACTAGTGAACAGCATATACCAGGCCAACTTCTCACACTGACTGACACTGACTGACACTGACTGACACTGACTGACTGACACCGACTGAAACTGACTGACTGACACTGGCTGACACTGACTGACACTGACTGACACTGACTGGCTGACACTGACTGACTGACACTGACTGACTGACACTGACTGACACTGACTGACACTGACTGACTGACTGACACTGACTGACTGACACTGACACTGACTGACACTGACTGACTGATACTGACACTGACTGACACTGACTGACACTGACTGACTGTCACTGACTGACACTGACAGACACTGACTGACAGACACTGACTGACTGACACTGACTGACTGACACTGACTGACTGACTCTCTGAATGACTGACACTGACTGACAGACACTGCCTGACTGACACTGACTGACAGACACTGACTGACTGTCACTGACTGACTGACTCTCCGACTGACGCACACTGACTGACACTGACTGACACTGACTCTGACTGACACTGACTGACTGACACTGACTGACTGACACTGACTGACTGACACTTACTGACCGACACTGACTGACTGACACTGGCTGACTGACACTGGCTGACACTGGCTGACAGTGACTGACATGACTGACTGACACTGACTGACTGTGAGAAGTTGGCCTGGTATATGATGCTCACTAGTTAAAGTGATCACCTTGTACCATGCCAAGCAACCCTTATGGTGTGGTTGTAAGTCAACCTTTTCGGACTAGCTGCCCTAGTGGTAGCGTAGGCTAAGCAGTCTTTGAGGCTAAACTCGTGAAGCGTGTTAAGCCAGCTGTTTTACCAAATGTAACCCCCTTTTATACCAATGAAAGGACACCACACAGATATATATTCAAAATATATATGTATTTATTTCTCAAAGTAACCCCTAGTCTCTTTATGAGCACAGGAGCACAAATCGTCAAACAAGATTACAGTAGAATACACAGAAGTTGCACTTTATATGGATAGGCCCTGGTGGCCGCTCGAACCATATACTAAAATAGTGGTATAAGTACCACGAACAGAAAAGGGAAAAGGCCTAGGGCCTCTAGAATCGCTGGGCCTACAAGGAGCTAACGTCAGTTAGTGACCAGGAGGTCCACGGGTGGCGTGTGCAGAGCAAATAGTCACACGCGTGCCCCCATAGGTTTCAATGGGTACGTAAAAAGTACAAAGTTACTGCAAAGAGGATCTTCCGGATGGACTAGGAACTCAAGATTTGGAACACAGGCACTAGAGATGTAATACTACACTTGGGCACAGGTGTGCCAGCTTTACCTCACCCACAGGAAGCGGGTGCATAGGCCTCGAAGTGCGTCGGGTTTCTTCTATCTGTTCCGTGGAGCCTGAAGACAAAGATGCTGCAGGCGGTCGGTCCGGGAGAGATGCAGTGGATCCAAGAGTGGATCGGAGATGTTGAAGACCTGTAAGCAGAGGGGACAGTGTTCACAGTCACTAGCCAGTGACCAGCGTGGCACCAGGTGGGTACCAGGCAATGTCGGGTGCAAACAGGAAGAAAGGTGTAGCTTGTCTCTGAAGCCACGTGGTCCCTGGAGGTCGACGACGTCCAGGAGTCGGTTCACGAGCTGTCCCACGCAGGCTCTCGCTGTCGGCGGTGTCGGCGACTTGATCGAAGCAAACAAGCCTTGGCAAAAGCAATTGTTGTAGGAGATGAAATAAGCTGATGGTTCTGACCAGCAAGGTCAGAAAGACTGCTCCTTTGGAGGGGAGCAAGGGCCAGTCTGGAGCAACCAGACCAGCAGTGTATTTCTTGAAGTTCGTCGCCAAGATGGCTACTAGCCAGCGGGCCAGCAACCGGTTAGGCGCGTCGAGTGGCAAAATGCAGAAGGGCCCCACGCAGATCGTGGAGATGCTGGAGGGCTCACCTTTGGTGCAGATGCTGCTCGGGTGTTGGGCTTCTCAGATCCCAAAGCACAACTTGGAGGGAGCCTCGGTTGTTGCACTTGTCAGCTTGTTGTAGTCGTTCCAAGATGGCTGGCTCCACGTGTCTCGGTGCCTCCACGGGTCTCCTCTTTTCAGGGACTGTGGATCGGGCGGTGAGAGGTCTGGAGGTCCAGGTCTTGTCAGTCTCTGGGCTCGGGCTCCGGCGGGAGGCGGCGGCAAAGCAGACGTTGATTCGCTGGATGGTGCTTGCGTTAGCAAGGTGGTCACTCCCTGACCACAGGGGAGATTGGCTTCAGTCCTCTGTGCAGCAGAGCGTCGAAGTTCCCGTCTTCTTCTTAGTGTTAAGTTGATTCCAGGATGTCTGAAGTCTTAGGACACAGCTCCTACCTTTAAGCGGATTCTAGGGGCCGGACTACCTGCTAGGTCCCTCCCTAAGGGTGGGACCAGGAAGGGGGGTAGTTACACCCCCAATCCTTTGTCCAGCTCGCCCCAGGCCCGGGACTGGTGTGCCCCAGGACCGGTTTGAACTGGCATATGCACCGAGGCTCCTTGTGAGCCACAGGCATGTCTGGTTTCTTTCAAGCCCTACCTGACCAATACACAAAATCCTGTCTGGGGTGGTGCATGCACCTCCCCTGGCAGGAAACCCTTTGTCCACACCTCCCAAGCTGGAAGGACTCCCAGCAGCAGGAGGGCAGACTTGTGTCTGTGGTGGCAGCATCCATTTTGTGGAGCTGAGGCTATGTCTGATTTTTCCAGGGTTTCAGGTACTGTACATGTCGTGTCCCTCTAGAAGGGTGGAATGCTAACCCCGTCGCCAGAATTGGCGAGGGGTTAGTATTCCAATTCGTATGACACCTTACTCGACATGTTTTGATAAAGCCAAACCAAAGATAGCATTTAACCGCGAGGTTCATAATGCACTTAAGAGTATATGGTATGACGATATCTGGAAACAGTAGAAGGAAGTTGTTCCGACCACTGCAGACAGGCTCAGCTCATGCCAGAGCACCATCTCACATGGAACCAAGCACTCTGCCTTCAGGATTGTTAAGGCCTGCCATAGGAGTGACTTATAGGTTACCAGGTGTCCCATTTAAGGTTAGGTATAGGTATACTACACCTAAGTAAGAGGTGATTACACCAACTTACCCCAGCTGAGTGATCAGCCAGTTGTGTCAAATTGTTAGGCCAAGCCTGGGGTGGCATAATACATGCTTCAGCCCTTGGCAGGCCTTGGGTACACCAATGCCCTGGGTACCTAGTGTACACTGGTACAGGGGCTGACAGGGTGATCCACTTCCAATTGGTTATGCACCTAGGGTGCATAGTTTTAATTTAGTAGAGAGAACAGCAGGCTGGGGGTCTGATTGGCAGGCCCACAGCCTCAATATGTCAAAAACCAGTGAAGCAAAAAGCAAAAATTTGGGGTGACCATAGGATAGCAGACCCTACTCTCCTACACAACCCCCCCCCAAACGCTGGGACATTAAACTAGCCTTGACCAGTCTCGTCTTCATGTCCTAAGTGGAAGTACCTGGAGAGACCATCTGCATTCCCATGGTCAGTACCTGGCCGGTGCTCCACTGTAAAGTCCATCCCCTGTAGGGAAATGGACCACCTAAGCAGTTTGGGGTTTTCACCCTTCATCTGATTTAGCCACAAGAGGGGCTTATGGTCGGTCTGAATCTTGAAGTGAGTGCCAAACAAGTATGGCCTCAGCTTCTTCAGGGCCCACACCACAGCAAAGGCCTCCCTCTCAATAGCTGACCAATTCTTCTCTCTGGGGGTCAACCTTCTGCTAATAAAAGCAATGGTTGCCCTGAGCTGATTACGAACATTGGAACCCTGCAGATAGTTTCCTGCTCTCCCTGCTTGTCCTGTGGTTGCTGCTGGCTCTCATTTCTCCCGCCGCCGCTTTGCTGACTACGCGGCCGCCGAGAGGAGAAAAACTTCAGCCCCCAGAATCCCCAGCCCCAGGAGCAGGTGACGCTAATCACGCGCCCGGAGGTCCTATAAAAACAAGCACACCTCCGGGGGAGCGGGTGTTGCCCTGAGCTGATTACGAACATTGGAACCCTGCAGATAGTTACCTGCTCTCCCTGCTTGTCCTGTGGTTGCTGCTGGCTCTCATTTCTCCCGCCGCCGCTTTGCTGACTACGCGGCCGCCGAGAGGAGAAAAACTTCAGCCCCCAGAATCCCCAGCCCCAGGAGCAGGTGACGCTAATCACGCGCCCGGAGGTCCTATAAAAACAAGCACACCTCCGGGGGAGCGGGTGTTGCCCTGAGCTGATTACGAACATTGGAACCCTGCAGATAGTTACCTGCTCTCCCTGCTTGTCCTGTGGTTGCTGCTGGCTCTCATTTCTCCCGCCGCCGCTTTGCTGACTACGCGGCCGCCGAGAGGAGAAAAACTTCAGCCCCCAGAATCCCCAGCCCCAGGAGCAGGTGACGCTAATCACGCGCCCGGAGGTCCTATAAAAACAAGCACACCTCCGGGGGAGCGGGTGTTGCCCTGAGCTGATTACGAACATTGGAACCCTGCAGATAGTTACCTGCTCTCCCTGCTTGTCCTGTGGTTGCTGCTGGCTCTCATTTCTCCCGCCGCCGCTTTGCTGACTACGCGGCCGCCGAGAGGAGAAAAACTTCAGCCCCCAGAATCCCCAGCCCCAGGAGCAGGTGACGCTAATCACGCGCCCGGAGGTCCTATAAAAACAAGCACACCTCCGGGGGAGCGGGTGTTGCCCTGAGCTGATTACGAACATTGGAACCCTGCAGATAGTTACCTGCTCTCCCTGCTTGTCCTGTGGTTGCTGCTGGCTCTCATTTCTCCCGCCGCCGCTTTGCTGACTATGCGGCCGCCGAGAGGAGAAAAACTTCAGCCCCCAGAATCCCCAGCCCCAGGAGCAGGTGACGCTAATCACGCGCCCGGAGGTCCCATAAAAACAAGCACACCTCCCGCGTCGCGGGACGCGCGCGGGCGGACGCCGGGCTAAGCCCGGGCAAAGGGCGGGCCCTCTGTGGCCCTCAGTGGCCGAGGTTGGCCGGGCAGGGCCCCGTTATTTCCATATTGCTGCTCACAGCATGTACATTCTCTACAGCTATTGAAGGCGATAAAACGGTGAGGGTGATACAACTATACAACTATTGACTGGTCGCATATATAAACTATACATTGACAGTTGATTCTTAGTATATCATTGGTTAATTTATTGTGTATTAGTTTTTTGCTTTTATCCTTTTACTTGATACAAAATGACAGCCAAAAAACTACGCTCTGGAAGAGTCTTAGGGGGGAGATCATGTATTAAAACTAGGTCCAACCCCCTGAGGAATAATTTTGAACATAGTCTACAATTGAAGGGACAGATGCAGTTGTTTAAACTATGGGAAAAACCAGAGAATAAATATATGGAAGTTCCAGTCACTACTGACAATGAGACAATAACTACGACGGAACCGCAGATAGAAGCAGCCTTCGACACTAACTCTAGGTCAGCTACGGAAAAAGTTTCTCCCACCTTACTCCTGACTAAAGATGTAGACATCCTAGCATGTCCTCCCAAAGGAGATAATTCAGTCTTACTGAAGGCAGATTTGAAAGGTTTTCAGTATAATACTCCTAAGGTTACAGAAGAGAAGGTGGAGGATATAAAAGAAATCTCTATTCCGTCTAGTATTGATCTAGAATTGTGTGGTCGTTATATGGGTGAGAGGGTTGTGAAACAGCCTGATCCTTGTATTTCCTTAAACGGAGCAACGCCTTCAGGATTACGGCTATATAGTAGCACCCCCTCTATGACATCTAATGATATTTTTTCACTGCAGAGCGATTTGAAATCTCCTCAACTTAACCTATCAGGTATCTGCTCTCTTACTGCACCTGAATATATAAAAAATGAAAAACCAATTTCTGATTCTCTGATAGCACTTGAGCATCTGCTGACCTCCTGTAGGAAGGTGGATATCTGACTATGGTTACCCCCAAATTTTTGCCTAGTGTCTAGCTGGTTTTTCGACTTAGTTGGCCTGAGATCCTGCTATTCAGGATCTCAGCCTGGCTGTTCTCTCTTTAAAATGGACTCCATGTACCCTAGGTACATACCCAATTGGTTGGATCACCCTGTCAGCCCCTGTACCAGTGTACACTAGGTACCCAGGGCATTGGTGTACCCAAGGCCTGCCAAGGGCTGCAGCATGTATTATGCCACCCCAGGCTTGGCCTAACAATTTGACACAACTGGCTGATCACTCAGCTGGGGTAAGTTGGTGTAATCACCTCTTACTTAGGTGTAGTATACCTATACCTAACCTTAAATGGGACACCTGGTAACCTATAAGTCACTCCTATGGCAGGCCTTAACAATCCTGAAGGCAGAGTGCTTGGTTCCATGTGAGATGGTGCTCTGGCATGAGCTGAGCCTGTCTGCAGTGGTCGGAACAACTTCCTTCTACTGTTTCCAGATATCGTCATACCATATACTCTTAAGTGCATTATGAACCTCGCGGTTAAATGCTATCTTTGGTTTGGCTTTATCAAAACATGTCGAGTAAGGTGTCATACGAATTGGAATACTAACCCCTCGCCAATTCTGGCGACGGGGTTAGCATTCCACCCTTCTAGAGGGACACGACATGTACAGTACCTGAAACCCGGGTAAAATCAGACATAGCCTCAGCTCCACAAAATGGATGCTGCCACCACAGACACAAGTCTGCCCTCCTGCTGCTGGGAGTCCTTCCAGCTTGGGAGGTGTGGACAAAGGGTTTCCTGCCAGGGGAGGTGCGTGCACCACCCCAGACAGGATTTTGTGTATTGGTCAGGTAGGGCTTGAAAGAAACCAGACATGCCTGTGGCTCACAAGGAGCCTCGGTGCATATGCCAGTTCAAACCGGTCCTGGGGCACACCAGTCCCGGGCCTGGGGCGAGCTGGACAAAGGATTGGGGGTGTAACCACCCCCCTTCCTGGTCCCACCCATAGGGAGGGACCTAGCAGGTAGTCCGGCCCCTAGAATCCGAATAAAGGTAGGAGCTGTGTCCTAAGACTTCAGACATCCTGGAATCAACTTGAAACTAAGAAGAAGACGGGAACTTCGACATTCTGCTGCACAGAAGACTGAAGAAAATCTCCCCTGTGGTCAGGGAGTGACCACCTTGCTAACGCAAGCACCATCCAGCGCATCAACGTCTGCTTTGCCGCCGCCTCCCGCCGGAGCCCGAGCCCAGAGACTGACAAGACCTGGACCTCCAGACCTCTCACCGCCCGATCCACAGTCCCTGAAAAGAGGAGACCCGTGGAGGCACCGAGACACGTGGAGCCAGCCATCTTGGAACGACTACGACAAGCTGACAAGTGCAACAACCGAGGCTCCCTCCAAGTTGTGCTTTGGGTCCTGAGAAGCCCAACCCTCGAGCAGCATCTGCACCAAAGGTGAGCCCTCCAGCATCTCCACGATCTGCGTGGGGCCCTTCTGCATTTTGCCACTCGACGCGCCTAACCGGTTGCTGGCCCGCTGGCTAGTGGCCATCTTGGCGACGAAATCTACGACAAACACCGCTGGTCTGGTTGCTCCAGACTGGCCCTTGCTCCCCTCCAAAGGAGCAATCCATCTGACCTTGCTGGTCAGAACCAACAGCTGATTTCCGAATCCTCCTGCAATTGCTTTTGCCAAGGCTTGTTTGCTTCGATCAAGTCGCCGACACCGCCGACAGCGAGAGCCTGCGTGGGACAGCTCGTGAGCCGACTCCTGGACGTCGTCGACCTTCAGGGACCACGTGGCTGCGGAGACAAGCTACCCCTCATCACCTGTTTGCACCCGACATCGCCTGGTACCCACCTGGTGCCACGCTGGTCACTGGCTAGTGACTGTGAACACTGTCCCCTCTGCTTACAGGTCTTCAACATCTCCGATCCACTCTTGGATCCACTGCATCTCTCCCGGACCGACCGCCTGCAGCATCTTTGTCTTCAAGCTCCACGGAACAGATAGAAGAAACCCGACGCACTTTGAGGCCTATGCACCCGCTTCCTGTGGGTGAGGTAAAGCTGGTACTCCGGTGCCCATGTGTAGTAATACATCTCTAGTGCCTGTGTTCCAAATCTTAAGTTCCTAGTCAACCCGGAAGATCTCCTTTGCAGTAACTTTGTACTTTTTACGCACCCATTGAAACCTATGGGAGCACGCGTGTGACTATTTGCTCTGCACACGCCACCCGTGGACCTCCTGGTCACTAACTGACGTTAGCTCCTTGTAGGCCCAGCGATTCTAGAGGCCCTAGGCCTTTTCCCTTTTCTGTTCGTGGTACTTATACCACTATTTTAGTATATGGTTCGAGTGGCCACCAGGGCCTATCCATATAAAGTGCAACTTCTGTGTATTCTGTGATAATCTTGTTTGACGATTTGTGCTCCTGTGCTCATAAAGAGACTAGGGGTTACTTTGAGAAATAAATACATATATATTTTGAATATATATCTGTGTGGTGTCCTTTCATTGGTATAAAAGGGGGTTGCATTTGGTAAAACAGCTGGCTTAACACGCTTCACGAGTTTAGCCTCAAAGACTGCTTAGCCTACGCTACCACTAGGGCAGCTAGTCCGAAAAGGTTGACTTACAACCACACCATAAGGGTTGCTTGGCATGGTACAAGGTGATCACTTTAACTAGTGAGCATCATATACCAGGCCAACTTCTCACATTGGTGAGCAGCGGTTGGATTTGAGCTTGCTGTGTTTTACCATTGTAATCTCTTGGTTACCAATTGAAAGATCACATAGGTACCTGTAGGTACATATAAAACAAGATTAGATATACTTAAGTTCTACTGAACTTAGTTGTTGTAGAGCAAAGGGAGTAGCACACCCTGACTACAACTACTAGATAGGTTTAGTAGGTAAACCCAAGTGTAGGTAGATTGCAACACATCCACCCACACTTAAGAGCAATGGCCGGGGCAGAGGGGTCCACTGTACCCATCTCTGTTGAGAGTGACCCCCAGAGGGCACCATCCAGCTTTGCTACCCTTAATCAGAATGAGCTCAGGCATTTGGCAACTCTTAGAGGCCTTAAACAGCCCAAGAACCCTACCTCTGCTGTGCTCAGAGCACTCTTGCAAGATGATGAGAATCAAAGAGAGCTCAAGAGAGCTTCCCAGTTAGCCCCCTTAGGGACAGGAACAGGAGGCCCCCCTTCTGAAGATGCCACTGAGGTACCCCTTTTCAATAGCCATCCCTTAGATGAAAACCATACTACAGAGGAGGAAAGTGAGGGGGATACAGACAGTGGTGAGGATGAAGGGAGAACTAGCCCAGTGCCAAGTGTTATACTTGGCCCAGCTAAACCAAGGCTATTGGGGACTGACAGTGGGTTCACCCCACTGGATCTCCCCAGTGGACTTAACACAGGGCTTGGAAGGCAAAGGAATCGCTCAGGTGACTCCAATGCTTCCCATGGCTCTAGAGGCTCTCAAGGTCACTCCAGGAGAAGGATGACCACCCCTCAGAGGAGGGAACATGAGGCCAAGATGCAAGAAGCCCAGCTGAGGATCAGGAAGCAGGAGCTAGAAGTAGCCCTGATGGAAGAGAAACTGAGCAAGGCTAGGCAGCATAGAGAGAGTGGGTCTATACCCACTGGTGGCAGCAATGTCCCTAGGGACAAAGATAGGGTCTTTGACAATAGGAACCTGTCCAAGATTGTGCCCCCCTACAAAAGTGGGGATGACATCCACAAATGGATGACTGCTCTTGAGAGAGCCTGCAAAGTGCAGCAGGTTCCTGAAGACCAGTGGGCAGCAATCTTATGGCTCTCCTTTGAGGGGAGAGGCAGAGATAGACTCCTCACTGTTAGAGAAGAGGATGTCAGAAATTACAGAGTCCTGAAGAGTGTCCTAGTTGATGGGTTAGGCTTAACCACTGAACAGTACAGGTTAATGTTCAGAGACACCCAGAAGACACAGACTCAGGACTGGTCTGAATATGTGGAATGTGCCACTAAGGCTCTGGAGGGTTGGTTGCTGGGAAGTAAGGTGTCTGATTATACAGGATTGTACAATTTGATGATGAGAGAGCAGATTTTAAGTAATTGTCAAAACCAGCTTCTCCATCAACACCTGGTAGACTCAGATTTGACCTCTCCCCAAGAATTGGGAAAGAGGGCAGATAAATGGGTCAGGACCAGGATCAGGCCTAAAAACCAGGGTGGTGACCAAAAGAAAGATACCACCAAGCCTCAAGAGAAGGGTGGGGATAAAGAAAAAGAGAAACCTTCCTCAGGGCCCCAAAACTCCACACAGAGTGGTGGGTCCCAAGCTCCCTCCTCTACCACAGCTAAAAAGCCCTACTGCCATGAGTGTAAAACTCCTGGGCATTGGAAAACTGACAGCGGTTGCCCAAGGGCTAAAAACAAAACTGTTCCTCCAATTACTCCTGTCACACCACCTATTGCTGTCAGCAGTAATCCCCCAGGTGGTGGGAGTGCCCCCAGAAATCTGGGTGGGTTTACTTGGGGAACACAGGGGGACCCTGGCTTAGCCAATTCCCCTGCAGCAGATACTCTTGTCTGTGATGGTGGCATGGGGTTTGCCAACTTCACTGCGTGTCCCAACACTTTGGGTAGGTACAGACAGGAGCCCTACATCAATGGTACAAAAGCTGAGGCCTACAGAGACACTGGAGCTAGCATCACAATGGTGGCCCATTGGCTAGTTCCCTCTGAGCAGCTTTTGCCTGGTTTCTCCTACCAGGTGACCAACATTGATGGCAAACAGAACAGTCATCCCATGGCAGAGGTATGTCTCAGCTGGGGAGGTGTCACTGGCCCTAAAAGGGTGGCAGTGTCCCCAACCTTGCCTGTAGACTGCTTACTGGGGAATGACTTAGAACTCTCAGCTTGGGCTGGAGTTGAACAAGACACCCATTCTAAAATGGTAGGCCTGTCACAAAAGGGTAGGGGGGTTGTGCCATTCACAACCCCTGTCCAAATAGATTTCCTCCCTGAAAAGGTTGGAAGGGCAGTGGTAGCCACAGCCCAGGCACAGACAGACTTCCCTGTAGAGACTGGCAGAGCTGTGACAGTCACAGCTCAAACACAAACTGAGTGCCCCCCTGAAAAGGTTGGCAAGGCTGTAATGGTCTCAGCCTATACTCAGACTGACATAGGTGTAGTGAAGCCTGAAACAATGGATCACTCCACACAAACTGAGAGTAGTGGGGAGGAAGAAAAGTCTCCCTCTCCCCAGACATTAGGAAAAGGTCAGCCTCCTCAGGGATCTGACCTCACCCCTTGTGAAGGAACTGCCCCAGAGGTAGCCAGGCCTGGCCTGGCAGAGCCTCTGATGTCAGTGGCCCCTTCCAAGGTGGGACCCAGTCTGGTGCAGGTAGCCTGCCTCTCTCTACCCTGCCTCAGTCAGCCCAGGGCTGCAGAGGTCAGGGAGGCCAGTGGACCCCCAGAGGGCCCCTGTCCACAAGAACCCCCCCATCAAAAGAATGAGGATTGCCTGGCTAGTAGCCCTAGTCAGGTGATGGGTAAAAACATTCCTGAGGGATCTCCTTTACAGGTAGTTAGGGACCTCCCCCAGAGGGATTCTGTTGGGCACAGGCAAACCTGGGACCTTAGGGCCCCAAACCTGACCTGTCCCTCCAGTAAGCCCACAAAAGGGACCCAGCCTCCAGCTTTAGGTAGCCAGAGGCTGACCCTGAGAGCACAGTGCAACTCAGTTAAGGAAAGAAAGGCATCCATGGTGGAGGGGGATTGGAGGAAGCTGAGGCCTCACTTTGAGGACACTCACTTCAGTACTCCATCTCAACACCAGCCTTTTACTTTGCCAAGACACACCAAAGGTAGAGATTCCCTATGGTGGAGACCCTCTGATACCCTTAGGGTGAGGGATTGCTTAGTGGACCATGAGACAGGGGTTAACCATGCCAGTGCTGGTTCCTCCTTATATGGCCACTTGGGCAATATAGGCTTACCTGGTCAAGGTCAGCCTTATCTCCCTTCGTTTGGGGGGGGGTTGTGTAGGAAGGTGGATATCTGACTATGGTTACCCCCAAATTTTTGCCTAGTGTCTAGCTGGTTTTTCGACTTAGTTGGCCTGAGATCCTGCTATTCAGGATCTCAGCCTGGCTGTTCTCTCTTTAAAATGGACTCCATGTACCCTAGGTACATACCCAATTGGTTGGATCACCCTGTCAGCCCCTGTACCAGTGTACACTAGGTACCCAGGGCATTGGTGTACCCAAGGCCTGCCAAGGGCTGCAGCATGTATTATGCCACCCCAGGCTTGGCCTAACAATTTGACACAACTGGCTGATCACTCAGCTGGGGTAAGTTGGTGTAATCACCTCTTACTTAGGTGTAGTATACCTATACCTAACCTTAAATGGGACACCTGGTAACCTATAAGTCACTCCTATGGCAGGCCTTAACAATCCTGAAGGCAGAGTGCTTGGTTCCATGTGAGATGGTGCTCTGGCATGAGCTGAGCCTGTCTGCAGTGGTCGGAACAACTTCCTTCTACTGTTTCCAGATATCGTCATACCATATACTCTTAAGTGCATTATGAACCTCGCGGTTAAATGCTATCTTTGGTTTGGCTTTATCAAAACATGTCGAGTAAGGTGTCATACGAATTGGAATACTAACCCCTCGCCAATTCTGGCGACGGGGTTAGCATTCCACCCTTCTAGAGGGACACGACATGTACAGTACCTGAAACCCGGGTAAAATCAGACATAGCCTCAGCTCCACAAAATGGATGCTGCCACCACAGACACAAGTCTGCCCTCCTGCTGCTGGGAGTCCTTCCAGCTTGGGAGGTGTGGACAAAGGGTTTCCTGCCAGGGGAGGTGCGTGCACCACCCCAGACAGGATTTTGTGTATTGGTCAGGTAGGGCTTGAAAGAAACCAGACATGCCTGTGGCTCACAAGGAGCCTCGGTGCATATGCCAGTTCAAACCGGTCCTGGGGCACACCAGTCCCGGGCCTGGGGCGAGCTGGACAAAGGATTGGGGGTGTAACCACCCCCCTTCCTGGTCCCACCCATAGGGAGGGACCTAGCAGGTAGTCCGGCCCCTAGAATCCGAATAAAGGTAGGAGCTGTGTCCTAAGACTTCAGACATCCTGGAATCAACTTGAAACTAAGAAGAAGACGGGAACTTCGACATTCAGCTGCACAGAAGACTGAAGAAAATCTCCCCTGTGGTCAGGGAGTGACCACCTTGCTAACGCAAGCACCATCCAGCGCATCAACGTCTGCTTTGCCGCCGCCTCCCGCCGGAGCCCGAGCCCAGAGACTGACAAGACCTGGACCTCCAGACCTCTCACCGCCCGATCCACAGTCCCTGAAAAGAGGAGACCCGTGGAGGCACCGAGACACGTGGAGCCAGCCATCTTGGAACGACTACGACAAGCTGACAAGTGCAACAACCGAGGCTCCCTCCAAGTTGTGCTTTGGGTCCTGAGAAGCCCAACCCTCGAGCAGCATCTGCACCAAAGGTGAGCCCTCCAGCATCTCCACGATCTGCGTGGGGCCCTTCTGCATTTTGCCACTCGACGCGCCTAACCGGTTGCTGGCCCGCTGGCTAGTGGCCATCTTGGCGACGAAATCTACGACAAACACCGCTGGTCTGGTTGCTCCAGACTGGCCCTTGCTCCCCTCCAAAGGAGCAATCCATCTGACCTTGCTGGTCAGAACCAACAGCTGATTTCCGAATCCTCCTGCAATTGCTTTTGCCAAGGCTTGTTTGCTTCGATCAAGTCGCCGACACCGCCGACAGCGAGAGCCTGCGTGGGACAGCTCGTGAGCCGACTCCTGGACGTCGTCGACCTTCAGGGACCACGTGGCTGCGGAGACAAGCTACCCCTCATCACCTGTTTGCACCCGACATCGCCTGGTACCCACCTGGTGCCACGCTGGTCACTGGCTAGTGACTGTGAACACTGTCCCCTCTGCTTACAGGTCTTCAACATCTCCGATCCACTCTTGGATCCACTGCATCTCTCCCGGACCGACCGCCTGCAGCATCTTTGTCTTCAAGCTCCACGGAACAGATAGAAGAAACCCGACGCACTTTGAGGCCTATGCACCCGCTTCCTGTGGGTGAGGTAAAGCTGGTACTCCGGTGCCCATGTGTAGTAATACATCTCTAGTGCCTGTGTTCCAAATCTTAAGTTCCTAGTCAACCCGGAAGATCTCCTTTGCAGTAACTTTGTACTTTTTACGCACCCATTGAAACCTATGGGAGCACGCGTGTGACTATTTGCTCTGCACACGCCACCCGTGGACCTCCTGGTCACTAACTGACGTTAGCTCCTTGTAGGCCCAGCGATTCTAGAGGCCCTAGGCCTTTTCCCTTTTCTGTTCGTGGTACTTATACCACTATTTTAGTATATGGTTCGAGTGGCCACCAGGGCCTATCCATATAAAGTGCAACTTCTGTGTATTCTGTGATAATCTTGTTTGACGATTTGTGCTCCTGTGCTCATAAAGAGACTAGGGGTTACTTTGAGAAATAAATACATATATATTTTGAATATATATCTGTGTGGTGTCCTTTCATTGGTATAAAAGGGGGTTGCATTTGGTAAAACAGCTGGCTTAACACGCTTCACGAGTTTAGCCTCAAAGACTGCTTAGCCTACGCTACCACTAGGGCAGCTAGTCCGAAAAGGTTGACTTACAACCACACCATAAGGGTTGCTTGGCATGGTACAAGGTGATCACTTTAACTAGTGAGCATCATATACCAGGCCAACTTCTCACACCTCCATATTAGGTTTATTGAATAAATTCGTTGGGAGCACTGACTGTATTATGGATTCAGTTACTGAAATATTGAAAGTATTAACTGCCAAAAATGCTGTGAACAGGTCTATTTTTCCTATCGAACCTATTGCTCAGAACGTTATTGATAGTAACATTGCATTAAGAAAAAATGTATCTGCGGGGTTGGTATTAAAAGTAGATATTCATGAGCCCTCAACCTCTTCTTTACCAATCTCTGCATCTTTGAGGAAAGAATTAGAACCGATTTTGAAGGAAGAACAATCGGCAGTGGTTAACCCAACCGCTGGAAGCGAATTTTTTCCTATTTTTATTCAGGATAAAAAAGAACCTGAAGGTATTGTGGTGACTACTGGGACAGTAATAGAAAAAAGCAGAAAGATTAAAGGGAAAAATAGGAAACCTGTTCGCAAATATAAGAAGAAAAGACAGAGGAAAATGATCTTTCAAGAGCATGTAAATACAGAAGTAACTGATGTTATAGAAACTCTAGATAGTTTAATACAGGAGACTTCATCTATTGAGGTTGCTGGTGGCCTCACCGATCCTCTAGCTGAAGGCCCCCCCGGTGTCAGCACCTTGGATGGAGGACCCCTTTGTTCTGAGGCTGGTGGGATAGAACCTCTTGAACCAAAGGATGAAGTTACAAGTAATAGGCCTATTGAAAAAATAGTACTTAATCCATCGGCATCTACTTTTTGGCCTTTAGCGCATGTGACCACTAATTCATCTACTGTAACACTAAAAACTTCCAACCCATGTGTGGATACTTTGTCACTGGATTTTCTCCCCTTATTCGATTTAGACCTTAATATGAATAGATCATGGTTGCTGAATTCCTTCAAGGACATTGAATGCTTAAAACTTATTTTGTCAAGCGACATTGATTTGGTTTCAATAATGGGGTTTGAAAATGGTCCGCGCGTAAGGGTAAAATTCTGTTCAAAAATAATTGCGAATCTTGTCCTCCAACAAGCGGAATCATTTCAACGTAGAGGGATTGATGTGCTGCCCTTTATTAATAATGGAAATCATATGTTCTTTAGAAAAGGAGCTTCTGAGCTGGGACTTGGGCAAGAAGACCCAATTATTCAAAATAAAGATCTAAAGATACGGGTTTCTAGAGGAAAGCGTATGGTCTCTCAGGTACCTTCTCCCCCTGAAAATCTTCTTATTTCCATGACAGAAGATAATCAACACTGGAATTGGCTTCCTGGAGTTTTATCCAGTAACACATCGAACAACTTAAGACCGTTTCTACATCTTTAACAGTCAATTAAAAATCATATCCTGGAATGCTGCAGGATTACATAATTGTCCTCAGAAGTTTGATTATCTGTTCTCTCTGAATGCAGATGTGCTATGTATTCAGGAAACATGGTGCAAAGATTCTCTTTATGGGGGGAAAAATTATTTTGTATTCGAGGCCCCAGCCACACCCTCAAGAAAAGGGCACGCGAAAGGAGGAATAGCCTGTTTTTTATCAAACTCATTACAATGGCAATTTTCCCATTATAAGGACACTAGTAATCTTTTTCAATCAATTACTATTAATAATTTAGTGTCCACAGGTAGACGGTCCTCTCTTGTAATTCTTAATGCATATATCCCACCTGAAGAGATTTTTAATACCGTTCTGAAGCGAATGTTTTCTTATGTCAAACAACTACTGGAGCTCGATCACCCCCCATATATATTACTTACGGGTGACCTAAATAGTAAAGTGTCCACTTCGAGTATAGACTTGTTTAGAAGTAAATTTAAGGAAGAAGCATACAATATACCCCAAGCAATCTTTCCTAGTAAAATGAAAACTAACAAAAGAGGAAAGATATTACTTGAAGAACTTAGTTATGTAGAGGGGTTAATTGTAAATGGTAGGATGCCCTCTGACACTCCGGCTAAGTTTACACATAATTCCTGTAGGGGTGAATCTATTTTGGACTATGTAATTACGGATTATGATTCATTTTCTTATGTTCAGGACATGATGGTCTCTCAATCTTGTTTGAGCGATCATAATGTGATTAATATAATAGTTTCATTACAAACCCCAGATACTGAATCATGGTCTATAATTAATAAAGGTGTTTCAATTCATTGCAAGTCTGGAAGGTGTTTCTGGGACCCTTCAACTATGAAAGACGTACAAAATATTCTTGCCCAAACCTTACTTGATCTAGATGATTGGCAGGGTAGGGAATTTTCATGTTTTGAAACTCTTAAGGAAACCCTTACCATGAGAGCTAGGAAATTAAGTAAACCTAAAAAGCCATATCTCCCTCCTAGTTTATTATTACCCCTAAATAAGGAAATAAATAAACTCGTAAGGCAACAGTTCATTAGTAGAACTAAGGAAAATGAGTATAAGATAGCCTTATTAAGAAGAAGGCGAGCTAGACTTAGAATCAAATTAAAAAGAGAAAAAGAAGATTCTCTCTGGATCAGGTTAAGAGAGGCATCGGCCTTTAATAAATCTAGAGAATTCTGGACCCTAATAGGGAAGGGATGTGGGGTAAGAACTTCCCCTATCCCTATCTCTATTGCCGAAAATGTCTGGATATCATTTATATCCAGTTTGTATGCTTCTAATAATGTAGAGGGGGATAGCTGGGATTTAGCCCTAAATAGTCAGCCTATTATAGAGCTCCCATCTGAGAAAACGATCGCTTCGGTGATAAAGAGTATGAGTGCGTCCGGAGCTATGGGCCCGGATGAGCTGCCCATGTCTATAATAAAGCAAGACGTTACATCCTGGAGTAGGATTCTCCTTCCAGTATTCCGTGCGTGCTTTTTACTGAGATCAGTCCCTAATTCGTGGAGGGGAAGTATATTAATCCCGATATTCAAAAAAGGAGAGCGGGATAGCCCTGGGAACTATCGTTTAATTGCTCTTTTAGATTCGATAGGGAAAATTTTTGCAAAATGTCTTTTGATTTTAATCTCCGAATGGATGGAAGCGAATGACATCCTACCTTTGGAACAAACTGGATTTCGTAAAGAGCATGGTACACTTGATAACTTAACAGCATTACAGGTGATTGTCGATAAATATGTACGTGTTCGCGGTGGTGGAATATATGCGGCATTCATTGATTTCTCCACAGCGTTTGATAAGGTCGACCGACCAACCCTGTGGAGAAAACTCGCTATTCTAGGGATGCCGTTATATTTGCTCGAACTTGTAAAAGCCCTCCACTCGAACACGTGGTGTAAGTTATTACAAGGTGGAGAAAGAGGTTTGTCTCAGTCTATCCCCTCACCTAATGGGCTAAAACAAGGGTGCATATTGGCCCCTATATTGTTTTCTCTCTATACGGCAGACCTTCCTTCTTCCATTTCAGTGTGCGGTGGGATAGCCCCGATAATTGGAGGATCTCCTGTATCAATTCTAATGTATGCAGATGATATCCTCATATTAGATTTAACTCCGAAGGGCTTGTCTAACCGCTTATGTGCATTAAATCAATTTGCAGAAGCAAATTTCATGAAGATTAATGCTTCGAAAAGTAAAATCATGTGTATTTTTGGAAAGAAAAAATGTAGGTCTGTAAATTACGGATGGGCCATAGGCGGACATAAGCTAGAGGTGGTAAAAACCTACACCTTTTTGGGTAAAATAATATCGGCAAACTTAAGTGAGAAACTCCATACAGATCATAACTCGCGTAAAGCATTAGCCCATGGTATGGGATTATGCTCCTTGTACAAGGCTACAGGGAAGAGACACCTTACACTATTTATGGAGGTATTTAGGGCAAAGATCCCTGCAACTTTATTGTATGGGTTAGAATTAGTAGAGTTAAAACACTGGGGATTTTTACATAGAATGGAAGGAAAGATATTAAGAAGAATTACTTCCATTAATACAGCTTGTTCTGTATCCTCATGTAGATTGGAGTTCGGACTCAGAAGTTGTTGGGTACAGGGGCTGATAGCTCTGGTAAGGTGGGTAGCTTGCATAGCTAGAGGTAAAAAGGATTCCTTACGGGAAGCCATAAAAAATGAGCTTCTGGGCAGTTTCAATGAGTTTTCCCTGTTAGTAAAAAACTTTAGAGAAGCAGTAATTCTGTTAGAGCTGGATGTAAGTACTCTGTTCCTACTTACTCCCTCCGAACTAAAATCTAAATTAAAAAGTGCATCTTGGGAGCTCAGTTATAAATTGGATATGATTGCCCAACAAGGAAAATCGGAAAGGCAACTTCTTTTAAACACATATACATTAAAGCTGCCACAACAATACCTCACATGGAATATCCCCCACAGAGTCCGTAGGTTTTGGTACCTGTTAAGACAAGATTTGCTTCCACTAAATCCACTTTTAGCTAAATGGTATGGTGTATCTCCTATATGTAATCTTTGTCATAATGCTGTACAGGATCGTAATCACGTTCTGTTTATCTGTCCTGTTTTACGCCCATTGCGTTACAAATGGTTGAAACCTATCTGTTTACAATTAGGAATTTTAAATGTAAACACTTTTTTTCATGCACTTTACTGTCCTCCAAATGAAATGTTCTGTTTTAAAGTTTTTAACTTTTTTTTAGGTTTTTTAAATATTTATTGAATGAAATATAGAGAAATATCTGTCAATTGTCAGACCAGTGTATATGATGTATCTTCTTCTCATCTGTTTGTCTGTGATTTTATTGTAAGTATTGTTGTATAATTGTGTCTTTATTTTATGTGGCCCTCTTTGAGAGCCAAAACATAATAAACTTAAACTTGTGAAACATAAAAAAAAAAAAACTTGTAAAAGCAATGGGTTGGTCTTGACCATCTACATTAAGTTGTGACAGCACAGCTCCCACACCCAACTCAGAAGCATCTGTTTGGACAATAAACTCTTTGGAGTAGTCAGGACTTTTCAGGATAGGTGCAGAGCACATGGCCTCCTTCAGGTCATCAAATGCCTTTTGACAGCTTACTGTCCACTGAACCTTTTTGGGCATCTTCTTGGATGTCAGATCATTAAGAGGAGTCACAATGGACCCATAGTTCTTAACAAACTTCCTGTAGTACCCAGTCAAGCCCAAGAAAGCTCGAACTTGAGTCTGGGTGGTTGGAGGGGACCAGTCCTTGATGGATTGTATCTTACTCTCAAGTGGTTGAACTTGGCCTCCACCTACAAGGTGGCCCAAATATACAACCTTACTCTGCCCTATCTGGCACTTAGTAGCCTTGATAGTGAGGCCTGCCCTTTGCAGAGCCTCAAGAGCCTTCTTCAGGTGGATCAGGTGATCCTCCCAGGTGGAGCTAAAGACAGCAATGTCATCCAGATATGCCGCGCAAAAGTCATCCAACCCAGTAAGGACTTGGTTCACCAGCCTTTGGAAGGTGGCAGGTGCATTCTTCAGACCAAAGGGCATCACCACAAACTGGTAGTGCCCACCTGGGGTTGAGAATGCTGTTTTGGCCTTAGACTCCTCAGCTAATCTGATTTGCCAATAGCCAGCTGTTAAGTCAAATGTGCTCAAAAACGTTGCAGAAGCTAGTTTGTCTATGAGCTCATCTGCCCTTGGAATAGGGTGTGCATCTGTCCTGGTGACAGCATTGAGACCCCTGTAGTCCACACAGAACCTCATCTCTCTCTTGCCATCTTTGGTGTGAGGTTTGGGGACCAGAACCACTGGGCTAGC
The DNA here is from genome assembly GCF_964204655.1 of Triturus cristatus. NCBI lineage: Eukaryota > Metazoa > Chordata > Amphibia > Caudata > Salamandridae > Triturus > Triturus cristatus. The sequence goes on from NW_028188052.1 coordinate 1,082,061, forward strand.
CCAGGGGCTCTCTGAGGGTTCAATGACACCTAATTCCAGCATTTTATGTACCTCAGCCTTTATACAGTCCCTGACGTGGTCAGGTTGTCTGTAAAGCTTGTTCTTTACAGGCAGACTGTCACCAGTGTCCACCACATGGGTACACCAGTCAGTTTGACTAGGTATCAAGGAAAACATATGTGAAAATGATTGTAGAACCTGTCTACATTCAGTCTGCTGATGGGCAGTGAGGTTGCCTCCAAGGGTCACTCCTTCAACTGAGCCATCTTCAGGGTTCTGAGACAACAGGTCTGGGAGAGGGTCACTCTCTTCCTCCTGTCCCACATCTGTAGCCATGAGCAAGCCCATGTCTGCCCTGTCAACATATGCTTTAAGCCTGTTAACATGGAGTACCCTGTGGGGACTCCTGGGAGTTCCTAGGTCGACCAAGTAGGTGACCTCTCCCTTCTTTTCCAGGATTGTATGGGGTCCAGACCATTTGTCTTGGAGTGCTGCTGGGGCCACTGGCTCCAACACCCATACCTTCTGTCCTGGCTGAAACTCAACCAAGACAGCCTTTTGGTCATGCCAAGCTTTCTGTAAGGCCTGGCTTGCCTCAAGGTTTTTGGATGCCTTCTCCATATACTCAGCCATCCTGGAGCGGAGACCAAGTACATAGTCCACTATGTCTAGCTTAGGCTTTTTGAGAGGTAACTCACATCCTTCCTTCACCAAACACAGTGGGCCTCTCACAGGGTGCCCAAACAACAATTCAAAGGGGCTGTAGCCAACTCCTTTTTGTGGGACCTCTCTGTAAGCAAACAGAAGGCAGGGTAGAAGGATGTCCCATCTTCGCCTGAGCTTTTCAGGTAATCCTTTGATCATACCCTTTAGGGTCTTGTTGAATCTCTCAACAAGCCCATTGCATTGTGGGTGATAAGGGGTGGTGAACTTGTAGTTGACACCACATTCCTTCCACATAGCTGTCAAGTATCCTGACATAAAGTTGGTACCTCTGTCAGATACTACCTCCTTAGGAAACCCCACTCTGGAGAATACTCCCAGCAGGGCCCTGGCCACAACAGGAGCTGTAGTGGTCCTAAGGGGAATTGCCTCTGGATACCTGGTGGCATGATCCACTACCACCAGTATAAATCTGTGCCCAGATGCAGTGGGAGGATCCATGGGACCCACTATGTCTATTCCCACTCTTTCAAAGGGGACCCCCACCACAGGTAGTGGTATTAGGGGGGCCTTTGTTGTGCCACCTGATTTGCCACTGGCTTGGCAGGTAACACAGGAGCGACAAAACTCCTTTGTATCTTCATTCATGTGAGGCCAGTGAAAGTGAGGGACAAGCCTGTCCCAAGTCTTATTCTGGCCTAAGTGTCCTGCTAAAGGAATGTCATGGGCCAAGGTGAGAAGGAAGCCCCTAAATTGCAGAGGTATAACCAACCTCCTGGTAGCACCAGGCTTGGGGTCTCTAGCCTCTGAATAAAGGAGCCCTTCATCCCAATACACTTTATGGGTACCTTGAGCATTCCCAGCAGCCTCAGCAGCAGCCAGCTGTCTGAGGGGTTCAAGAGAGGGACAGGATAACTGAGCCTGCCTCAAGTCAGCCCTTGAAGGTCCCCCTGTCCCCAGAAACTCAACCTGATCAGGTTCAAGCTCTTCAGGGACAGTTCCTTCAGGGTCCTCTAGATCAGCTTCCTGGGAAGGCTGATCATCACTCTGAGGCAGGGGGGAAGGCACAGCCTTGACCCTCCTGTTCTTCTTCTTGGTAGGTGCTTGGTCCATTGTTCCAGGATCCAAGACCTGAGGTTCAGTGAGGCACTTTTTGGCCTGTGACCTGGTCACAGCAAGGACATGTGATGATATACCTATTATCTCTGCATGAGTCCTGTACTCCACTTCTGACCATAGAGAACTCCCTAGGTCATTGCCCAACAAACATTCTACTGGGAGGTCTGCACTAACCACAACCCTTTTGAGGCCAGTTACCCCTCCCCATGAGAAGTTAACAACTGCCACACTATGTGAAGTAGTGGCATTGCTGGCATTGGTCACCAGGTAGTTCTCACCTGGTATGTACTGTCCAGGGTCCACAAAGCCTGGTGTCACCATAGTGACACTGGCACATGTGTCCCTGTAGGCTTGAGCCACTTTTTCATTAATTAAAGGAGTCTGTCTGTACTTGCCCAGGTTACTGGGGCTCACAGTCAGGGACAAATCAATGTCCCCATCACAGATCAAGACTGCCTGTGTCAGGGTTCTGTCTAAGTCAGAATCTCCTTCAGTTCCCATAGTGATTCCCACTACACCCTTTGTCTGGGGACCGACACTGCTAACAGTAGTACTGGGAGCAGGTGCCTTAGGGGCAACAGTGTTGGGGGCTCCACCCTTTTTGCAATCACTAGTCCAGTGAGTTGTATTTTTGCAATGATTGCACCAGGGTTTCTTTTGACCTTCTTTCTTCTTTTTGGACTGTTGTTGGGACCCACCCTCCTTAGCAGTAGTTTGGGGCCCTGTTGAAGACTTCTGGTCTTTAGATTTCTGATCTCCACCCTTCTGGTCTGTTTTCTTCTGATCACCCCCTTGGCCCTGGTTCTGGTTCTTTTGCTTAACCCTGGTTCTGACCCATTTGTCTGCCTTCTTTCCCAATTCTTGGGGAGAGGTCAGATCAGAGTCAACCAAGTGTTGATGCAGTTGCTGGTTTTGACAGTTATTTAAAATCTGTTCTCTCATCATCAAATTATACAATCCTGTAAAATCAGATACCTTACTTCCCAGCAACCAACCCTCCAAAGCCTTAGTGGCACATTCAACATATTCAGACCAGTCCTGAGTCTGTGTCTTTTGGGTGTCTCTGAACATTAACCTGTACTGTTCAGTGGTTAAGCCTAACCCATCTACCAGAACACTCTTCAGGACTCTGTAATTTCTGACATCCTCTTCTCTAACAGTGAGGAGTCTGTCTCTGCCTCTTCCTTCAAAGGAGAGCCAGAGGATTGCTGCCCACTGGTCTTCAGGAACCTGCTGTACTTTGCAGGCTCTCTCAAGAGCAGTTATCCATTTGTGGATGTCATCCCCACTTTTGTAGGGGGGCACAACCTTAGACAGGTTCCTATTATCAAAGACCCTATCTTTGTCCTTAGGGACAATGCTGCCACCAGTGGGTATAGACCCACTCTCTCTAGGTTGCCTAGCCTTGTTCAGTTTTTCTTCCATCAGGGCTACTTCTAGCTCCTGCTTCCTGATCCTCAGCTGGGCTTCCTGCATTCTGGCCTCATGTTCCCTCCTCTGAGGGGTGGTCATCCTCTTCCTGGTGTGACCTTGAGAGCCTCTAGAGCCATGAGAAGCATTGGAGTCACCTGAGCGATTCCTTTGCCTCCCAAGCCCTGTGTTAAGTCCACTGGGGAGATCCAGTGGGGTAAACCCACTGTCAATCCACAATAGCCTTAGTTTAGCTGGGCCAAGTATAACACTTGGCACTGGGCTAGTTCTCCCTTCATCATCACTACTTTCTGTATCCTCACCACTTTCCTCCCCTGTAGTATGATTCTCATCTAAGGGATGGCTATTGGAACTGGGTACCTCTGTAGCATCTTCAGAAGGGGGGCCTCCTGTTCCTGACCCTAAGGGGGCTAACTGGGAAGCTTTCTTGAGTTCTCTCTGATTCTCATCATTTTGTAAGAGTTCTCTGAGCTCAGCAGAGGTAGGGTTCTTGGGCTGTTTAAGGCCTCTAAGAGTTGCCAAATGCCTGAGCTCATTCTGGTTAAGGGTAGCAAAGCTGGATGGTGCCCTCTGGGGGTCACTCTCAACAGAGATGGGTACAGTGGACCCCTCTGCCCCGGCCATTGCTCTTAAGTGTGGGTGGATGTGTTGCAATCTACCTACACTTGGGTTTACCTACTAAACCTATCTAGTAGTTGTAGTCAGGGTGTGCTACTCCCTTTGCTCTACAACAACTAAGTTCAGTAGAACTTATGTATATCTAATCTTGTTTTATATGTACCTACAGGTACCTATGTGATCTTTCAATTGGTAACCAAGAGATTACAATGGTAAAACACAGCAAGCTCAAATCCAACCGCTGCTCACCAATGTGAGAAGTTGGCCTGGTATATGATGCTCACTAGTTAAAGTGATCACCTTGTACCATGCCAAGCAACCCTTATGGTGTGGTTGTAAGTCAACCTTTTCGGACTAGCTGCCCTAGTGGTAGCGTAGGCTAAGCAGTCTTTGAGGCTAAACTCATGAAGCGTGTTAAGCCAGCTGTTTTACCAAATGTAACCCCCTTTTATACCAATGAAAGGACACCACACAGATATATATTCAAAATATATATGTATTTATTTCTCAAAGTAACCCCTAGTCTCTTTATGAGCACAGGAGCACAAATCGTCAAACAAGATTACAGTAGAATACACAGAAGTTGCACTTTATATGGATAGGCCCTGGTGGCCGCTCGAACCATATACTAAAATAGTGGTATAAGTACCACGAACAGAAAAGGGAAAAGGCCTAGGGCCTCTAGAATCGCTGGGCCTACAAGGAGCTAACGTCAGTTAGTGACCAGGAGGTCCACGGGTGGCGTGTGCAGAGCAAATAGTCACACGCGTGCCCCCATAGGTTTCAATGGGTGCGTAAAAAGTACAAAGTTACTGCAAAGAGGATCTTCCGGATGGACTAGGAACTCAAGATTTGGAACACAGGCACTAGAGATGTAATACTACACTTGGGCACAGGTGTGCCAGCTTTACCTCACCCACAGGAAGCGGGTGCATAGGCCTCGAAGTGCGTCGGGTTTCTTCTATCTGTTCCGTGGAGCCTGAAGACAAAGATGCTGCAGGCGGTCGGTCCGGGAGAGATGCAGTGGATCCAAGAGTGGATCGGAGATGTTGAAGACCTGTAAGCAGAGGGGACAGTGTTCACAGTCACTAGCCAGTGACCAGCGTGGCACCAGGTGGGTACCAGACAATGTCGGGTGCAAACAGGAAGAAAGGTATAGCTTGTCTCTGCAGCCACGTGGTCCCTGGAGGTCAACGACGTCCAGGAGTCGGTTCACGAGCTGTCCCACGCAGGCTCTCGCTGTCGGCGGTGTCGGCGACTTGATCGAAGCAAACAAGCCTTGGCAAAAGCAATTGTTGTAGGAGATGAAATAAGCTGATGGTTCTGACCAGCAAGGTCAGAAAGACTGCTCCTTTGGAGGGGAGCAAGGGCCAGTCTGGAGCAACCAGACCAGCGGTGTATTTCTTGAAGTTCGTCGCCAAGATGGCTACTAGCCAGCGGGCCAGCAACCGGTTAGGCGCGTCGAGTGGCAAAATGCAGAAGGGCCCCACGCAGATCGTGGAGATGCTGGAGGGCTCACCTTTGGTGCAGATGCTGCTCGGGTGTTGGGCTTCTCAGATCACAAAGCACAACTTGGAGGGAGCCTCGGTTGTTGCACTTGTCAGCTTGTCGTAATCGTTCCAAGATGGCTGGCTCCACGTGTCTCGGTGCCTCCACGGGTCTCCTCTTTTCAGGGACTGTGGATCGGGCGGTGAGAGGTCTGGAGGTCCAGGTCTTGTCAGTCTCTGGGCTCGGGCTCCGGCGGGAGGCGGCGGCAAAGCAGACATTGATTCGCTGGATGGTGCTTGCGTTAGCAAGGTGGTCACTCCCTGACCACAGGGGAGATTGGCTTCAGTCCTCTGTGCAGCAGAGCGTCGAAGTTCCCGTCTTCTTCTTAGTGTTAAGTTGATTCCAGGATGTCTGAAGTCTTAGGACACAGCTCCTACCTTTAAGCGGATTCTAGGGGCCGGACTACCTGCTAGGTCCCTCCCTAAGGGTGGGACCAGGAAGGGGGGTAGTTACACCCCCTATCCTTTGTCCAGCTCGCCCCAGGCCCGGGACTGGTGTGCCCCAGGACCGGTTTGAACTGGCATATTGTAGGAAGGTGGATATCTGACTATGGTTACCCCCAAATTTTTGCCTAGTGTCTAGCTGGTTTTTCGACTTAGTTGGCCTGAGATCCTGCCATTCAGGCTCTCAGGCTATCTGCTCTCTCTGTAAAATGGACTCCATGTACCCTAGGTACATACCCAATTGGTTGGATCACCCTGTCAGCCCCTGTACCAGTGTACACTAGGTACCCAGGGCATTGGTGTACCCAAGGCCTGCCAAGGGCTGAAGCATGTATTATGCCACCCCAGGCTTGGCCTAACAATCTGACACAACTGGCTGATCACTCAGCTGGGGTAAGTTGGTGTAATCACCTCTTACTTAGGTGTAGTATACCTATACCTAACCTTAAATGGGACACCTGGTAACCTATAAGTCACTCCTATGGCAGGCCTTAACAATCCTGAAGGCAGAGTGCTTGGTTCCATGTGAGATGGTGCTCTGGCATGAGCTGAGCCTGTCTGCAGTGGTCGGAACAACTTCCTTCTACTGTTTCCAGATATCGTCATACCATATACTCTAAAGTGCATTATGAACCTCGCGGTTAAATGCTATCTTTGGTTTGGCTTTATCAAAACATGTCGAGTAAGGTGTCATACGAATTGGAATACTAACCCCTCGCCAGTTCTGGCGACGGGGTTAGCATTCCACCCTTCTAGAGGGACACGACATGTACAGTACCTGAAACCCGGGTAAAATCAGACATAGCCTCAGCTCCACAAAATGGATGCTGCCACCACAGACACAAGTCTGCCCTCCTGCTGCTGGGAGTCCTTCCAGCTTGGGAGGTGTGGACAAAGGGTTTCCTGCCAGGGGAGGTGCGTGCACCACCCCAGACAGGATTTTGTGTATTGGTCAGGTAGGGCTTGAAAGAAACCAGACATGCCTGTGGCTCACAAGGAGCCTCGGTGCATATGCCAGTTCAAACCGGTCCTGGGGCACACCAGTCCCGGGCCTGGGGCGAGCTGGACAAAGGATTGGGGGTGTAACCACCCCCCTTCCTGGTCCCACCCATAGGGAGGGACCTAGCAGGTAGTCCGGCCCCTAGAATCCGCTTAAAGGTAGGAGCTGTGTCCTAAGACTTCAGACATCCTGGAATCAACTTGAAACTAAGAAGAAGACGGGAACTTCGACATTCTGCTGCACAGAAGACTGAAGAAAATCTCCCTTGTGGTCAGGGAGTGACCACCTTGCTAACGCAAGCACCATCCAGCGAATCACCGTCTGCTTTGCCGCCGCCTCCCGCCTGAGCCCGAGCCCAGAGACTGACAAGACCTGGACCTCCAGACCTCTCACCGCCCGATCCACAGTCCCTGAAAAGAGGAGACCCGTGGAGGCACCGAGACACGTGGAGCCAGCCATCTTGGAACGACTACGACAAGCTGACAAGTGCAACAACCGAGGCTCCCTCCAAGTTGTGCTTTGGGTCCTGAGAAGCCCAACCCTCGAGCAGCATCTGCACCAAAGGTGAGCCTTCCAGCATCTCCACGATCTGCGTGGGGCCCTTCTGCATTTTGCCACTCGACGCGCCTAACCGGTTGCTGGCCCGCTGGCTAGTGGCCATCTTGGCGACGAAATCTACGACAAACCCCGCTGGTCTGGTTGCTCCAGACTTGCCCTTGCTCCCCTCCAAAGGAGCAATCCCTCTGACCTTGCTGGTCAGAACCAAAAGCTGATTTCCGAATCCTCCTGCAATTGCTTTTGCCAAGGCTTGTTTGCTTCGATCAAGTCGCCGACACCGCCGACAGCGAGAGCCTGCGTGGGACAGCTCGTGAGCCGACTCCTGGACATCGTCGACCTTCAGGGACCACGTGGCTGCGGAGACAAGCTACCCCTCATCACCTGTTTGCACCCGACATCGCCTGGTACCCACCTGGTGCCACGCTGGTCACTGGCTAGTGACTGTGAACACTGTCCCCTCTGCTTACAGGTCTTCAACATCTCCGATCCACTCTTGGATCCACTGCATCTCTCCCGGACCGACCGCCTGCAGCATCTTTGTCTTCAAGCTCCACGGAACAGATAGAAGAAACCCGACGCACTTTGAGGCCTATGCACCCGCTTCCTGTGGGTGAGGTAAAGCTGGTACTCCGGTGCCTAAGTGTAGTATTACATCTCTAGTGCCTGTGTTCCAAATCTTAAGTTCCTAGGTCATCCGGAAGATTCCTTTTGCAGTAACTTTGTACTTTTTACGCACCCATTGAAACCTATGGGAGCACGCGTGTGACTATTTGCTCTGCACACGCCACCCGTGGACCTCCTGGTCACTAACTGACGTTAGCTCCTTGTAGGCCCGGCGATTCTAGAGGCCCTAGGCCTTTTCCCTTTTCTGTTCGTGGTACTTATACCACTATTTTAGTATATGGTTTGAGTGGCCACCAGGGCCTATCCATATAACGTGCAACTTCTGTGTATTCTGTGATAATCTTGTTTGACGATTTGTGCTCCTGTGCTCATAAAGAGACTAGGGGTTACTTTGAGAAATAAATACATATATATTTTGAATATATATCTGTGTGGTGTCCTTTCATTGGTATAAAAGGGGGTTACATTTGGTAAAACAGCGGGCTTAACACGCTTCACGAGTTTAGCCTCAAAGACTGCTTAGCCTACGCTACCACTAGGGCAGCTAGTCCAAAAAGGTTGACTTACAACCACACCATAAGGGTTGCTTGGCATGGTACAAGGTGGTCACTAGAACTAGTGAACAGCATATACCAGGCCAACTTCTCACATTGGTGGCAGCGGTGGGATTCGAACCCACGCCTCCGGAGAGACTGGAGCTAGCATCACAATGGTGGCCCATTGGCTAGTTCCCTCTGAGCAGCTTTTGCCTGGTTTCTCCTACCAGGTGACTAACATTGATGGCAAACAAAACAGTCATCCCATGGCAGAGGTATGTCTCAGCTGGGGAGGGGTCACTGGCCCTAAAAGGGTAGCAGTGTCCCCAACCTTGCCTGTAGACTGCTTACTGGGGAATGACTTAGAACTCTCAGCCTGGGCTGGAGTTGAACAAGACACCCATTCTAAAATGGTAGGCCTGTCACAAAAGGGTAGGGGGGTTGTGCCATTCACAACCCCTGTCCAAATAGATTTCCTCCCTGAAAAGGTTGGAAGGGCAGTGGTAGCCACCGCCCAGGCACAGACAGACTTCCCTGTAGAGACTGGCAGAGCTGTGACAGTCACAGCTCAAACACAAACTGAGTGCCCCCCTGAAAAGGTTGGCAAGGCTGTAATGGTCTCAGCCTATACTCAGACTGACATAGGTGTAGTGAAGCCTGAAACTATGGATCACTCCACACAAACAGAGAGTAGTGGGGAAGAAGAAAAGTCTCCCTCTCCCCAGACATTAGGAAAAAGTCAGCCTCCTCAGGGAGCTGACCTCACCCCTTGTGAAGGAACTGCCCCAGAGGTAGCCAGGCCTGGCCTGGCAGAGCCTCTGATGTCAGTGGCCCCTTCCAAGGTGGGACCCAGTCTGGTGCAGGTAGCCTGCCTCTCTCTACCCTGCCTCAGTCAGCCCAGGGCTGCAGAGGTCAGGGAGGCCAGTGGACCCCCAGAGGGCCCCTGTCCACAAGAACCCCCCCATCAAAAGAATGAGGATTGCCTGGCTAGTAGTCCTAGCCAGGTGATGGGTAAAAACATTCCTGAGGGATCTCCTTTACAGGTAGTTAGGGACCTCCCCGAGAGGGATTCTGTTGGGCACAGGCAAACATGGGACCTTAGGGCCCCAGACCTGACCTGTCCCTCCAGTAAGCCCACAAAAGGGACCCAGCCTCCAGCTTTAGGTAGCCAGAGGCTGACCCTGAGAGCACAGTGCAACTCAGTTAAGGAAAGAAAGGCATCCATGGTGGAGGATGATTGGAGGAAGCTGAGGCCTCACTTTGAGGACACTCACTTCAGTACTCCATCTCAACACCAGCCTTTTACTTTGCCAAGACACACCAAAGGTAGAGATTCCCTATGGTGGAGACCCTCTGATACCCTTAGGGTGAGGGATTGCTTAGTGGACCATGAGACAGGGGGTAACCATGCCAGTGCTGGTTCCTCCTTATATGGCCACTTGGGCAATATAGGCTTACCTGGTCAAGGTCAGCCTTATCTCCCTTCGTTTGGGGGGGGGGTTGTGTAGGAAGGTGGATATCTGACTATGGTTACCCCCAAATTTTTGCCTAGTGTCTAGCTGGTTTTTCGACTTAGTTGGCCTGAGATCCTGCCATTCAGGCTCTCAGGCTATCTGCTCTCTCTGTAAAATGGACTCCATGTACCCTAGGTACATACCCAATTGGTTGGATCACCCTGTCAGCCCCTGTACCAGTGTACACTAGGTACCCAGGGCATTGGTGTACCCAAGGCCTGCCAAGGGCTGAAGCATGTATTATGCCACCCCAGGCTTGGCCTAACAATCTGACACAACTGGCTGATCACTCAGCTGGGGTAAGTTGGTGTAATCACCTCTTACTTAGGTGTAGTATACCTATACCTAACCTTAAATGGGACACCTGGTAACCTATAAGTCACTCCTATGGCAGGCCTTAACAATCCTGAAGGCAGAGTGCTTGGTTCCATGTGAGATGGTGCTCTGGCATGAGCTGAGCCTGTCTGCAGTGGTCGGAACAACTTCCTTCTACTGTTTCCAGATATCGTCATACCATATACTCTAAAGTGCATTATGAACCTCGCGGTTAAATGCTATCTTTGGTTTGGCTTTATCAAAACATGTCGAGTAAGGTGTCATACGAATTGGAATACTAACCCCTCGCCAGTTCTGGCAACGGGGTTAGCATTCCACCCTTCTAGAGGGACACGACATGTACAGTACCTGAAACCCGGGTAAAATCAGACATAGCCTCAGCTCCACAAAATGGATGCTGCCACCACAGACACAAGTCTGCCCTCCTGCTGCTGGGAGTCCTTCCAGCTTGGGAGGTGTGGACAAAGGGTTTCCTGCCAGGGGAGGTGCGTGCACCACCCCAGACAGGATTTTGTGTATTGGTCAGGTAGGGCTTGAAAGAAACCAGACATGCCTGTGGCTCACAAGGAGCCTCGGTGCATATGCCAGTTCAAACCGGTCCTGGGGCACACCAGTCCCGGGCCTGGGGCGAGCTGGACAAAGGATTGGGGGTGTAACCACCCCCCTTCCTGGTCCCACCCATAGGGAGGGACCTAGCAGGTAGTCCGGCCCCTAGAATCCGCTTAAAGGTAGGAGCTGTGTCCTAAGACTTCAGACATCCTGGAATCAACTTGAAACTAAGAAGAAGACGGGAACTTCGACATTCTGCTGCACAGAAGACTGAAGAAAATCTCCCCTGTGGTCAGGGAGTGACCACCTTGCTAACGCAAGCACCATCCAGCGAATCACCGTCTGCTTTGCCGCCGCCTCCCGCCGGAGCCCGAGCCCAGAGACTGACAAGACCTGGACCTCCAGACCTCTCACCGCCCGATCCACAGTCCCTGAAAAGAGGAGACCCGTGGAGGCACCGAGACACGTGGAGCCAGCCATCTTGGAACGACTACGACAAGCTGACAAGTGCAACAACCGAGGCTCCCTCCAAGTTGTGCTTTGGGTCCTGAGAAGCCCAACCCTCGAGCAGCATCTGCACCAAAGGTGAGCCCTCCAGCATCTCCACGATCTGCGTGGGGCCCTTCTGCATTTTGCCACTCGACGCGCCTAACCGGTTGCTGGCCCGCTGGCTAGTGGCCATCTTGGCGACGAAATCTACGACAAACACCGCTGGTCTGGTTGCTCCAGACTGGCCCTTGCTCCCCTCCAAAGGAGCAATCCCTCTGACCTTGCTGGTCAGAACCAACAGCTGATTTCCGAATCCTCCTGCAATTGCTTTTGCCAAGGCTTGTTTGCTTCGATCAAGTCGCCGACACCGCCGACAGCGAGAGCCTGCGTGGGACAGCTCGTGAGCCGACTCCTGGACGTCGTCGACCTTCAGGGACCACGTGGCTGTGGAGACAAGCTACCCCTCATCACCTGTTTGCACCCGACATCGCCTGGTACCCACCTGGTGCCACGCTGGTCACTGGCTAGTGACTGTGAACACTGTCCCCTCTGCTTACAGGTCTTCAACATCTCCGATCCACTCTTGGATCCACTGCATCTCTCCCGGACCGACCGCCTGCAGCATCTTTGTCTTCAAGCTCCACGGAACAGATAGAAGAAACCCGACGCACTTTGAGGCCTATGCACCCGCTTCCTGTGGGTGAGGTAAAGCTGGTACTCCGGTGCCTAAGTGTAGTATTACATCTCTAGTGCCTGTGTTCCAAATCTTAAGTTCCTAGGTCATCCGGAAGATTCCTTTTGCAGTAACTTTGTACTTTTTACGCACCCATTGAAACCTATGGGAGCACGCGTGTGACTATTTGCTCTGCACACGCCACCCGTGGACCTCCTGGTCACTAACTGACGTTAGCTCCTTGTAGGCCCGGCGATTCTAGAGGCCCTAGGCCTTTTCCCTTTTCTGTTCGTGGTACTTATACCACTATTTTAGTATATGGTTTGAGTGGCCACCAGGGCCTATCCATATAACGTGCAACTTCTGTGTATTCTGTGATAATCTTGTTTGACGATTTGTGCTCCTGTGCTCATAAAGAGACTAGGGGTTACTTTGAGAAATAAATACATATATATTTTGAATATATATCTGTGTGGTGTCCTTTCATTGGTATAAAAGGGGGTTACATTTGGTAAAACAGCTGGCTTAACACGCTTCACGAGTTTAGCCTCAAAGACTGCTTAGCCTACGCTACCACTAGGGCAGCTAGTCCAAAAAGGTTGACTTACAACCACACCATAAGGGTTGCTTGGCATGGTACAAGGTGGTCACTAGAACTAGTGAACAGCATATACCAGGCCAACTTCTCACACATATGCACCGAGGCTCCTTGTGAGCCACAGGCATGTCTGGTTTCTTTCAAGCCCTACCTGACCAATACACAAAATCCTGTCTGGGGTGGTGCATGCACCTCCCCTGGCAGGAAACCCTTTGTCCACACCTCCCAAGCTGGAAGGACTCCCAGCAGCAGGAGGGCAGACTTGTGTCTGTGGTGGCAGCATCCATTTTGTGGAGTTGAGGCTATGTCTGATTTTTCCCGGGTTTCAGGTACTGTACATGTCGTGTCCCTCTAGAAGGGTGGAATGCTAACCCCGTCGCCAGAATTGGCGAGGGGTTAGTATTCCAATTCGTATGACACCTTACTCGACATGTTTTGATAAAGCCAAACCAAAGATAGCATTTAACCGCGAGGTTCATAATGCACTTAAGAGTATATGGTATGACGATATCTGGAAACAGTAGAAGGAAGTTGTTCCGACCACTGCAGACAGGCTCAGCTCATGCCAGAGCACCATCTCACATGGAACCAAGCACTCTGCCTTCAGGATTGTTAAGGCCTGCCATAGGAGTGACTTATAGGTTACCAGGTGTCCCATTTAAGGTTAGGTATAGGTATACTATACCTAAGTAAGAGGTGATTACACCAACTTACCCCAGCTGAGTGATCAGCCAGTTGTGTCAAATTGTTAGGCCAAGCCTGGGGTGGCATAATACATGCTTCAGCCCTTGGCAGGCCTTGGGTACACCAATGCCCTGGGTACCTAGTGTACACTGGTACAGGGGCTGACAGGGTGATCCACTTCCAATTGGTTATGCACCTAGGGTGCATAGTTTTAATTTAGTAGAGAGAACAGCAGGCTGGGGGTCTGATTGGCAGGCCCACAGCCTCAATATGTCAAAAACCAGTGAAGCAAAAAGCAAAAATTTGGGGTGACCATAGGATAGCAGACCCTACTCTCCTACACTGACACTGACTGACACTGACTGACTGACACTGACTGACTGACACTTACTGACCGACACTGACTGACTGACACTGGCTGACTGACACTGGCTGACACTGGCTTACAGTGACTGACATGACTGACTGACACTGACTGACACTGACTGACACTGACTGACTGACACTGACTGACTGACACTGACTGACACTGACTGACTGATACTGACTGACTGACACTGACTGTAGGAAGGTGGATATCTGACTATGGTTACCCCCAAATTTTTGCCTAGTGTCTAGCTGGTTTTTCGACTTAGTTGGCCTGAGATCCTGCCATTCAGGATCTCAGCCTGGCTGTTCTCTCTTTAAAATGGACTCCATGTACCCTAGGTACATACCCAATTTGTTGGATCACCCTGTCAGCCCCTGTACCAGTGTACACTAGGTACCCAGGGCATTGGTGTACCCAAGGCCTGCCAGGGGCTGCAGCATGTATTATGCCACCCCAGGCTTGGCCTAACAATCTGACACAACTGGCTGATCACTCAGCTGGGGTAAGTTGGTGTAATCACCTCTTACTTAGGTGTAGTATACCTATACCTAACCTTAAATGGGACACCTGGTAACCTATAAGTCACTCCTATGGCAGGCCTTAACAATCCTGAAGGCAGAGTGCTTGGTTCCATGTGAGATGGTGCTCTGGCATGAGCTGAGCCTGTCTGCAGTGGTCGGAACAACTTCCTTCTACTGTTTCCAGATATCGTCATACCATATACTCTTAAGTGCATTATGAACCTCGCGGTTAAATGCTAACTTTGGTTTGGCTTTATCAAAACATGTCGAGTAAGGTGTCATACGAATTGGAATACTAACCCCTCGCCAATTCTGGCGACGGGGTTAGCATTCCACCCTTCTAGAGGGACACGACATGTACAGTACCTGAAACCCGGGTAAAATCAGACATAGCCTCAGCTCCACAAAATGGATGCTGCCACCACAGACACAAGTCTGCCCTCCTGCTGCTGGGAGTCCTTCCAGCTTGGGAGGTGTGGACAAAGGGTTTCCTGCCAGGGGAGGTGCATGCACCACCCCAGACAGGATTTTGTGTATTGGTCAGGTAGGGCTTGAAAGAAACCAGACATGCCTGTGGCTCACAAGGAGCCTCGGTGCATATGCCAGTTCAAACCGGTCCTGGGGCACACCAGTCCCGGGCCTGGGGCGAGCTGGACAAAGGATTGGGGGTGTAACCACCCCCCTTCCTGGTCCCACCCATAGGGAGGGACCTAGCAGGTAGTCCGGCCCCTAGAATCCGCTTAAAGGTAGGAGCTGTGTCCTAAGACTTCAGACATCCTGGAATCAACTTGAAACTAAGAAGAAGACGGGAACTTCGACATTCTGCTGCACAGAAGACTGAAGAAAATCTCCCCTGTGGTCAGGGAGTGACCACCTTGCTAACGCAAGCACCATCCAGCGAATCACCGTCTGCTTTGCCGCCGCCTCCCGCCGGAGCCCGAGCCCAGAGACTGACAAGACCTGGACCTCCAGACCTCTCACCGCCCGATCCACAGTCCCTGAAAAGAGGAGACCCGTGGAGGCACCGAGACACGTGGAGCCAGCCATCTTGGAACGACTACGACAAGCTGACAAGTGCAACAACCGAGGCTCCCTCCAAGTTGTGCTTTGGGTCCTGAGAAGCCCAACCCTCGAGCAGCATCTGCACCAAAGGTGAGCCCTCCAGCATCTCCACGATCTGCGTGGGGCCCTTCTGCATTTTGCCACTCGACGCGTGTAGGAGAGTAGGGTCTGCTATCCTATGGTCACCCCAAATTTTTGCTTTTTGCTTCACTGGTTTTTGACATATTGAGGCTGTGGGCCTGCCAATCAGACCCCCAGCCTGCTGTTCTCTCTACTAAATTAAAACTATGCACCCTAGGTGCATAACCAACTGGAAGTGGATCACCCTGTCAGCCCCTGTACCAGTGTACACTAGGTACCCAGGGCATTGGTGTACCCAAGGCCTGCCAAGGGCTGCAGCATGTATTATGCCACCCCAGGCTTGGCCTAACGATTTGACACAACTGGCTGATCACTCAGCTGGGGTAAGTTGGTGTAATCACCTCTTACTTAGGTGTAGTATACCTATACCTAACCTTAAATGGGACACCTGGTAACCTATAAGTCACTCCTATAGCAGGCCTTAACAATCCTGAAGGCAGAGTGCTTGGTTCCATGTGAGATGGTGCTCTGGCATGAGCTGAGCCTGTCTGCAGTGGTCGGAACAACTTCCTTCTACTGTTTCCAGATATCGTCATACCATATACTCTTAAGTGCATTATGAACCTCGCGGTTAAATGCTATCTTTGGTTTGGCTTTATCAAAACATGTCGAGTAAGGTGTCATACGAATTGGAATACTAACCCCTCGCCAATTCTGGCGACGGGGTTAGCATTCCACCCTTCTAGAGGAACACGACATGTACAGTGCCTGAAACCCGGGTAAAATCAGACATAGCCTCAGCTCCACAAAATGGATGCTGCCACCACAGACACAAGTCTGCCCTCCTGCTGCTGGGAGTCCTTCCAGCTTGGGAGGTGTGGACAAAGGGTTTCCTGCCAGGGGAGGTGCGTGCACCACCCCAGACAGGATTTTGTGTATTGGTCAGGTAGGGCTTGAAAGAAACCAGACATGCCTGTGGCTCACAAGGAGCCTCGGTGCATATGCCAGTTCAAACCGGTCCTGGGGCACACCAGTCCCGGGCCTGGGGCGAGCTGGACAAAGGATTGGGGGTGTAACCACCCCCCTTCCTGGTCCCACCCATAGGGAGGGACCTAGCAGGTAGTCCGGCCCCTAGAATCCGAATAAAGGTAGGAGCTGTGTCCTAAGACTTCAGACATCCTGGAATCAACTTGAAACTAAGAAGAAGACGGGAACTTCGACATTCTGCTGCACAGAAGACTGAAGAAAATCTCCCCTGTGGTCAGGGAGTGACCACCTTGCTAACGCAAGCACCATCCAGCGAATCAACGTCTGCTTTGCCGCCGCCTCCCGCCGGAGCCCGAGCCCAGAGACTGACAAGACCTGGACCTCCAGACCTCTCACCGCCCGATCCACAGTCCCTGCAAAGAGGAGACCCGTGGAGGCACCGAGACACGTGGAGCCAGCCATCTTGGAACGACTACGACAAGCTGACAAGTGCAACAACCGAGGCTCCCTCCAAGTTGTGCTTTGGGTCCTGAGAAGCCCAACCCTCGAGCAGCATCTGCACCAAAGGTGAGCCCTCCAGCATCTCCACGATCTGCGTGGGGCCCTTCTGCATTTTGCCACTCGACGCGCCTAACCGGTTGCTGGCCCGCTGGCTAGTGGCCATCTTGGCGACGAAATCTACGACAAACACCGCTGGTCTGGTTGCTCCAGACTGGCCCTTGCTCCCCTCCAAAGGAGCCGTTCCTCTGACCTTGCTGGTCAGAACCATCAGCTTATCTCCTTGCCCACAACAATTGCTTTTGCCAAGGCTTGTTTGCTTCGATCAAGTCGCCGACACCGCCGACAGCGAGAGCCTGCGTGGGACAGCTCGTGACTCGACTCCTGGACGTCGTCGACCTTCAGGGACCACGTGGCTGCAGAGTCAAGCTACACCTTCCTTCCTGTTTGCACCCGACATCGCCTGGTACCCACCTGGTGCCACGCTGGTCACTGGCTAGTGACTGTGAACACTGTCCCCTCTGCTTACAGGTCTTCAACATCTCCGATCCACTCTTGGATCCACTGCATCTCTTCCCGACCGACCGCCTGCAGCACTTTTGTCTACAGGCCCCACGGAACAGATAGAAGAAACCCGACGCACTTCGAGGCCTATGCACCCGCTTCCTGTGGGTGAGGTAAAGCTGGCACTCCGGTGCCCAAGTGTGGTATTACATCTCTAGTGCCTGTGTTCCAAATCTTAAGTTCCTAGGTCATCCGGAAGATCTCCTTTGCAGTAACTTTGTACTTTTTACGCACCCATTGAAACCTATGGGAGCACGCGTGTGACTATTTGCTCTGCACACGCCACCCGTGGACCTCCTGGTCACTAACTGACGTTAGCTCCTTGTAGGCCCAGCGATTCTAGAGGCCCTAGGCCTTTTCCCTTTTCTGTTCGTGGTACTTATACCACTATTTTAGTATATGGTTTGAGTGGCCACCAGGGCCTATCCATATAACGTGCAACTTCTGTGTATTCTGTGATAATCTTGTTTGACGATTTGTGCTCCTGTGCTCATAAAGAGACTAGGGGTTACTTTGAGAAATAAATACATATATATTTTGAATATATATCTGTGTGGTGTCCTTTCATTGGTATAAAAGGGGGTTGCATTTGGTAAAACAGCTGGCTTAACACGCTTCACGAGTTTAGCCTCAAAGACTGCTTAGCCTACGCTACCACTAGGGCAGCTAGTCCGAAAAGGTTGACTTACAACCACACCATAAGGGTTGCTTGGCATGGTACAAGGTGATCACTTTAACTAGTGAGCATCATATACCAGGCCAACTTCTCACATTGGTGAGCAGCGGTTGGATTTGAGCTTGCTGTGTTTTACCATTGTAATCTCTTGGTTACCAATTGAAAGATCACATAGGTACCTGTAGGTACATATAAAACAAGATTAGATATACTTAAGTTCTACTGAACTTAGTTGTTGTAGAGCAAAGGGAGTAGCACACCCTGACTACAACTACTAGATAGGTTTAGTAGGTAAACCCAAGTGTAGGTAGATTGCAACACATCCACCCACACTTAAGAGCAATGGCCGGGGCAGAGGGGTCCACTGTACCCATCTCTGTTGAGAGTGACCCCCAGAGGGCACCATCCAGCTTTGCTACCCTTAATCAGAATGAGCTCAGGCATTTGGCAACTCTTAGAGGCCTTAAACAGCCCAAGAACCCAAACTCTGCTGAGCTCAGAGAGCTCTTACAGAATGATGAGAATCAGAGAGCACTCAAGAAAGCTTCCCAGTTAGCCCCCTTAGGGACAGGAACAGGAGGCCCCCCTTCTGAAGATGCCACTGAAGTACCCCTTCCCAATAGTCACCCCTTAGATGGGATGCCTACCACAGAGGATGAGAGTGAAAAGGATACTGACAGTAGTGAGGATGAAGGGAGAACTAGCCCAGTGCCAAGTATTATACTTGGCCCAGCTAAACCAAGGCTATTGGGGACTGACAGTGGGTTCAACCCACTGGATCTCCCCAGTGGACTTAACACAGGGTTTGGAAGGCAAAGGAATCGCTCAGGTGACTCCAATGCTTCCCATGGCTCTAGAGGCTCTCAAGGTCACTCCAGGAGAAGGATGACCACCCCTCAGAGGAGGGAACATGAGGCCAAGATGCAAGAGGCCCAGCTGAGGATCAGGAAGCAGGAGCTAGAAGTAGCCCTGATGGAAGAGAAACTTAGCAAGGCTAGACAGCATAAAGAGAGTGGGTCTATACCCACTGGTGGCAGCATTGTCCCTAAGGACAAAGATAGGGTTTTCGACAATAGAAACCTGTCTAAGGTTGTGCCCCCCTACAAAAGTGGGGATGACATCCACAAGTGGATAACTGCTCTTGAGAGAGCCTGCAAAGTACAGCAGGTTCCTGAAGATCAGTGGGCAGCAATCCTCTGGCTCTCCTTTGAGGGAAGAGGCAGAGACAGACTCCTCACTGTTAGAGAAGAGGATGTCAGAAACTACAGAGTCCTGAAGAGTGTTCTAGTTGATGGGTTAGGCTTAACCACTGAGCAGTACAGGTTAATGTTCAGAGACACCCAAAAGACACAGACTCAGGACTGGTCTGAATACATTGAATGTGCCACTAAGGCTTTGGAGGGTTGGTTGCTGGGAAGTAAGGTATCTGATTTTACAGGATTGTATAATTTGATGATGAGAGAACAGATTTTAAATAACTGTCAAAACCAGCAACTGCATCAACACTTGGTTGACTCTGATCTGACCTCTCCCCAAGAATTGGGAAAGAAGGCAGACAAATGGGTCAGAACCAGGGTTAAGCAAAAGAACCAGAACCAGGGCCAAGGGGGTGATCAGAAGAAAACAGACCAAAAGGGTGGAGATCAGAAATCTAAAGACCAGAAGTCTTCAACAGGGCCCCAAACTACTGCTAAGGAGGGTGGGTCCCAACAACAGTCCAAAAAGAAGAAAGAAGGTCAAAAGAAACCCTGGTGCAATCATTGTAAAAATACAACTCACTGGACTAGTGATTGCAAAAAGGGTGGAGCCCCCAACACTGTTGCCCCTAAGGCACCTGCTTCCAGTACTACTGTTAGCAGTGTTGGTCCCCAGACAAAGGGTGTAGTGGGAATCACTATGGGAACTGAAGGAGATTCTGACTTAGACAGAACCCTTACACAGGCAGTCTTGATCTGTGATGGGGACATTGATTTGTCCCTGACTGTGAGCCCCAGTAACCTGGGCAAGTACAGACAGACTCCTTTAATAAATGAAAAAGTGGCTCAAGCTTACAGGGACACATGTGCCAGTGTCACTATGGTGACACCAGGCTTTGTGGACCCTGGACAGTACATACCAGGTGAGAACTACCTGGTGACCAATGCCAGCAATGCCACTACTTCACATAGTGTGGCAGTTGTTAACTTCTCATGGGGAGGGGTAACTGGCCTCAAAAGGGTTGTGGTTAGTGCAGACCTCCCAGTAGAATGTTTGTTGGGCAATGACCTAGAGAGTTCTCTATGGTCAGAAGTGGAGTACAGGACTCATGCAGAGATGTTAGGTATATCATCACATGTCCTTGCTGTGACCAGGTCACAGGCCAAAAAGTGCCTCACTGAACCACAGGTCTTGGATCCTGGAACAATGGACCAAGCACCTACCAAGAAGAAGAACAGGAGGGTCAAGGCTGTGCCTTCCCCCCTGCCTCAGAGTGATGATCAGCCTTCCCAGGAAGCTGATCTAGAGGACCCTGAAGGAACTGTCCCTGAAGAGCTTGAACCTGACCAGGTTGAGTTTCTGGGGACAGGGGGACCTTCAAGGGCTGACTTGAGGCAGGCTCAGTTATCCTGTCCCTCTCTTGAACCCCTCAGACAGCTGGCTGCTGCTGAGGCTGCTGGGAATGCTCAAGGTACCCATAAAGTGTATTGGGATGAAGGGCTCCTTTATTCAGAGGCTAGAGACCCCAAGCCTGGTGCTACCAGGAGGTTGGTCATACCTCTGCAATTTAGGGGCTTCCTTCTTACCTTGGCCCATGACATTCCTTTAGCAGGACACCTAGGCCAGAATAAGACCTGGGACAGACTTGTCCCTCACTTTCACTGGCCTCACATGAATGAAGATACAAAGGAGTTTTGTCGCTCCTGTGTTACCTGCCAAGCCAGTGGCAAATCAGGTGGCACAACAAAGGCCCCCCTAATACCACTACCTGTGGTGGGGGTCCCCTTTGAAAGAGTGGGAATAGACATAGTGGGTCCCATGGATCCTCCCACTGCATCTGGGCACAGATTTATACTGGTGGTAGTGGATCATGCCACCAGGTATCCAGAGGCAATTCCCCTTAGGACCACTACAGCTCCTGTTGTGGCCAGGGCCCTGCTGGGAGTATTCTCCAGAGTGGGGTTTCCTAAGGAGGTAGTATCTGACAGAGGTACCAACTTTATGTCAGGATACTTGACAGCTATGTGGAAGGAATGTGGTGTCAACTACAAGTTCACCACCCCTTATCACCCACAATGCAATGGGCTTGTTGAGAGATTCAACAAGACCCTAAAGGGTATGATCAAAGGATTACCTGAAAAGCTCAGGCGAAGATGGGATATCCTTCTACCCTGCCTTCTGTTTGCTTACAGAGAGGTCCCACAAAAAGGAGTTGGCTACAGCCCCTTTGAATTGTTGTTTGGGCACCCTGTGAGAGGCCCACTGTGTTTGGTGAAGGAAGGATGGGAGTTACCTCTCAAAAAGCCTAAGCTAGACATAGTGGACTATGTACTTGGTCTCCGCTCCAGGATGGCTGAGTATATGGAGAAGGCATCTAAAAACCTTGAGGCAAGCCAGGCCTTACAGAAAGCTTGGCATGACCAAAAGGCTGTCTTGGTTGAGTATCAGCCAGGACAGAAGGTATGGGTGTTGGAGCCAGTGGCCCCAGCAGCACTCCAAGACAAATGGTCTGGACCCCATACAATCCTGGAAAAGAAGGGAGAGGTCACCTACTTGGTGGACCTAGGAACTCCCAGGAGTCCCCACAGGGTACTCCATGTTAACAGGCTTAAAGCATATGTTGACAGGGCAGACATGGGCTTGCTCATGGCTACAGATGAGGGACAGGAGGAAGAGAGTGACCCTCTCCCAGACCTGTTGTCTCAGAACCCTGAAGATGGCTCAGTTGAAGGAGTGACCCTTGGAGGCAACCTCACTGCCCATCAGCAGACTGAATGTAGACAGGTTCTACAATCATTTTCACATATGTTTTCCTTGATACCTAGTCAAACTGACTGGTGTACCCATGTTGTGGACACTGGTGACAGTCTGCCTGTAAAGAACAAACTTTACAGACAACCTGACCACGTCAGGGACTGTATAAAGGCTGAGGTACATAAAATGCTGGAATTAGGTGTCATTGAACCCTCAGAGAGCCCCTGGGCTAGCCCAGTGGTTCTGGTCCCCAAACCTCACACCAAAGATGGCAAGAGAGAGATGAGGTTCTGTGTGGATTACAGAGGACTCAATGCTGTCACCAGGACAGATGCACACCCTATTCCAAGGGCAGATGAGCTCATAGACAAACTAGCTTCTGCAAAGTTTTTGAGCACATTTGACCTAACAGCTGGCTATTGGCAAATCAGATTAGCTGAGGAGTCTAAGGCCAAAACAGCATTCTCAACCCCAGGTGGGCATTATCAGTTTGTGGTGATGCCCTTTGGTCTGAAGAATGCACCTGCCACCTTCCAAAGGCTGGTGAACCAAGTCCTTACTGGGTTGGATGACTTTTGTGCAGCATATCTTGATGACATTGCTGTCTTTAGCTCCACCTGGGAGGATCACCTGATCCACCTGAAGAAGGCTCTTGAGGCCCTGCAGAGGGCAGGCCTCACTATCAAGGCTACTAAGTGCCAGATAGGGCAGAGTAAGGTTGTATATTTGGGCCACCTTGTAGGTGGAGGCCAAGTTCAACCACTGGAGAGTAAGATACAATCCATCAAGGACTGGTCCCCTCCAACCACCCAGACTCAAGTTCGAGCTTTCTTGGGCTTGACTGGGTACTACAGGAAGTTTGTTAAGAACTATGGGTCCATTGTGACTCCTCTTAATGATCTGACATCCAAGAAGATGCCCAAAAAGGTTCAGTGGACAGTAAGCTGTCAAAAGGCATTTGATGACCTGAAGGAGGCCATGTGCTCTGCACCTATCCTGAAAAGTCCTGACTACTCCAAAGAGTTTATTGTCCAAACAGATGCTTCTGAGTTGGGTGTGGGAGCTGTGCTGTCACAACTTAATGTAGATGGTCAAGACCAACCCATTGCTTTTATTAGCAGAAGGTTGACCCCCAGAGAGAAGAATTGGTCAGCTATTGAGAGGGAGGCCTTTGCTGTGGTGTGGGCCCTGAAGAAGCTGAGGCCATACTTGTTTGGCACTCACTTCAAGATTCAGACCGACCATAAGCCCCTCTTGTGGCTAAATCAGATGAAGGGTGAAAACCCCAAACTGCTTAGGTGGTCCATTTCCCTACAGGGGATGGACTTTACAGTGGAGCACCGGCCAGGTACTGACCATGGGAATGCAGATGGTCTCTCCAGGTACTTCCACTTAGGACATGAAGACGAGACTGGTCAAGGCTAGTTTAATGTCCCAGCGTTTGGGGGGGGGGTTGTGTAGGAGAGTAGGGTCTGCTATCCTATGGTCACCCCAAATTTTTGCTTTTTGCTTCACTGGTTTTTGACATATTGAGGCTGTGGGCCTGCCAATCAGACCCCCAGCCTGCTGTTCTCTCTACTAAATTAAAACTATGCACCCTAGGTGCATAACCAACTGGAAGTGGATCACCCTGTCAGCCCCTGTACCAGTGTACACTAGGTACCCAGGGCATTGGTGTACCCAAGGCCTGCCAAGGGCTGCAGCATGTATTATGCCACCCCAGGCTTGGCCTAACGATTTGACACAACTGGCTGATCACTCAGCTGGGGTAAGTTGGTGTAATCACCTCTTACTTAGGTGTAGTATACCTATACCTAACCTTAAATGGGACACCTGGTAACCTATAAGTCACTCCTATAGCAGGCCTTAACAATCCTGAAGGCAGAGTGCTTGGTTCCATGTGAGATGGTGCTCTGGCATGAGCTGAGCCTGTCTGCAGTGGTCGGAACAACTTCCTTCTACAGTTTCCAGATATCGTCATACCATATACTCTTAAGTGCATTATGAACCTCGCGGTTAAATGCTATCTTTGGTTTGGCTTTATCAAAACATGTCGAGTAAGGTGTCATACGAATTGGAATACTAACCCCTCGCCAATTCTGGCGACGGGGTTAGCATTCCACCCTTCTAGAGGAACACGACATGTACAGTGCCTGAAACCCGGGTAAAATCAGACATAGCCTCAGCTCCACAAAATGGATGCTGCCACCACAGACACAAGTCTGCCCTCCTGCTGCTGGGAGTCCTTCCAGCTTGGGAGGTGTGGACAAAGGGTTTCCTGCCAGGGGAGGTGCGTGCACCACCCCAGACAGGATTTTGTGTATTGGTCAGGTAGGGCTTGAAAGAAACCAGACATGCCTGTGGCTCACAAGGAGCCTCGGTGCATATGCCAGTTCAAACCGGTCCTGGGGCACACCAGTCCCGGGCCTGGGGCGAGCTGGACAAAGGATTGGGGGTGTAACCACCCCCCTTCCTGGTCCCACCCATAGGGAGGGACCTAGCAGGTAGTCCGGCCCCTAGAATCCGAATAAAGGTAGGAGCTGTGTCCTAAGACTTCAGACATCCTGGAATCAACTTGAAACTAAGAAGAAGACGGGAACTTCGACATTCTGCTGCACAGAAGACTGAAGAAAATCTCCCCTGTGGTCAGGGAGTGACCACCTTGCTAACGCAAGCACCATCCAGCGAATCAACGTCTGCTTTGCCGCCGCCTCCCGCCGGAGCCCGAGCCCAGAGACTGACAAGACCTGGACCTCCAGACCTCTCACCGCCCGATCCACAGTCCCTGCAAAGAGGAGACCCGTGGAGGCACCGAGACACGTGGAGCCAGCCATCTTGGAACGACTACGACAAGCTGACAAGTGCAACAACCGAGGCTCCCTCCAAGTTGTGCTTTGGGTCCTGAGAAGCCCAACCCTCGAGCAGCATCTGCACCAAAGGTGAGCCCTCCAGCATCTCCACGATCTGCGTGGGGCCCTTCTGCATTTTGCCACTCGACGCGCCTAACCGGTTGCTGGCCCGCTGGCTAGTGGCCATCTTGGCGACGAAATCTACGACAAACACCACTGGTCTGGTTGCTCCAGACTGGCCCTTGCTCCCCTCCAAAGGAGCCGTTCCTCTGACCTTGCTGGTCAGAACCATCAGCTTATCTCCTTGCCCACAACAATTGCTTTTGCCAAGGCTTGTTTGCTTCGATCAAGTCGCCGACACCGCCGACAGCGAGAGCCTGCGTGGGACAGCTCGTGACTCGACTCCTGGACGTCGTCGACCTTCAGGGACCACGTGGCTGCAGAGTCAAGCTACACCTTCCTTCCTGTTTGCACCCGACATCGCCTGGTACCCACCTGGTGCCACGCTGGTCACTGGCTAGTGACTGTGAACACTGTCCCCTCTGCTTACAGGTCTTCAACATCTCCGATCCACTCTTGGATCCACTGCATCTCTTCCCGACCGACCGCCTGCAGCACTTTTGTCTACAGGCCCCACGGAACAGATAGAAGAAACCCGACGCACTTCGAGGCCTATGCACCCGCTTCCTGTGGGTGAGGTAAAGCTGGCACTCCGGTGCCCAAGTGTGGTATTACATCTCTAGTGCCTGTGTTCCAAATCTTAAGTTCCTAGGTCATCCGGAAGATCTCCTTTGCAGTAACTTTGTACTTTTTACGCACCCATTGAAACCTATGGGAGCACGCGTGTGACTATTTGCTCTGCACACGCCACCCGTGGACCTCCTGGTCACTAACTGACGTTAGCTCCTTGTAGGCCCAGCGATTCTAGAGGCCCTAGGCCTTTTCCCTTTTCTGTTCGTGGTACTTATACCACTATTTTAGTATATGGTTTGAGTGGCCACCAGGGCCTATCCATATAACGTGCAACTTCTGTGTATTCTGTGATAATCTTGTTTGACGATTTGTGCTCCTGTGCTCATAAAGAGACTAGGGGTTACTTTGAGAAATAAATACATATATATTTTGAATATATATCTGTGTGGTGTCCTTTCATTGGTATAAAAGGGGGTTGCATTTGGTAAAACAGCTGGCTTAACACGCTTCACGAGTTTAGCCTCAAAGACTGCTTAGCCTACGCTACCACTAGGGCAGCTAGTCCGAAAAGGTTGACTTACAACCACACCATAAGGGTTGCTTGGCATGGTACAAGGTGATCACTTTAACTAGTGAGCATCATATACCAGGCCAACTTCTCACAACGCGCCTAACCGGTTGCTGGCCCGCTGGCTAGTGGCCATCTTGGCGACGAAACCTACGACAAACACCGCTGGTCTGGTTGCTCCAGACTGGCCCTTGCTCCCCTCCAAAGGAGCAATTCCTCTGACCTTGCTGGTCAGAACCAACAGCTGATTTCCGAATCCTCCTACAATTGCTTTTGCCAAGGCTTGTTTGCTTCGATCAAGTCGCCGACACCGCCGACAGCGAGAGCCTGCGTGGGACAGCTCGTGAGCCGACTCCTGGACGTCGTCGACCTTCAGGGACCACGTGGCTGCGGAGACAAGCTACCCCTCATCACCTGTTTGCACCCGACATCGCCTGGTACCCACCTGGTGCCACGCTGGTCACTGGCTAGTGACTGTGAACACTGTCCCCTCTGCTTACAGGTCTTCAACATCTCCGATCCACTCTTGGATCCACTGCATCTCTCCCGGACCGACCGCCTGCAGCATCTTTGTCTTCAAGCTCCTCGGAACAGATAGAAGAAACCCGACGCACTTCGAGGCCTATGCACCCGCTTCCTGTGGGTGAGGTAAAGCTGGCACACCTGTGCCCAAGTGTAGTATTACATCTCTAGTGCCTGTGTTCCAAATCTTGAGTTCCTAGTCCATCCGGAAGATCCTCTTTGCAGTAACTTTGTACTTTTTACGCCCCCATTGAAACCTATGGGAGCACGCGTGTGACTAGTTGCTCTGCACACGCCACCCGTGGACCTCCTGGTCACTAACTGACGTTAGCTCCTTGTAGGCCCAGCGATTCTAGAGGCCCTAGGCCTTTTCCCTTTTCTGTTCGTGGTACTTATACCACTATTTTAGTATATGGTTTGAGTGGCCACCAGGGCCTATCCATATAACGTGCAACTTCTGTGTATTCTGTGATAATCTTGTTTGACGATTTGTGCTCCTGTGCTCATAAAGAGACTAGGGGTTACTTTGAGAAATAAATACATATATATTTTGAATATATATCTGTGTGGTGTCCTTTCATTGGTATAAAAGGGGGTTACATTTGGTAAAACAGCTGGCTTAACACGCTTCACGAGTTTAGCCTCAAAGACTGCTTAGCCTACGCTACCACTAGGGCAGCTGGTCCGAAAAGGTTGACTTACAACCACACCATAAGGGTTGCTTGGCATGGTACAAGGTGATCACTTTAACTAGTGAGCATCATATACCAGGCCAACTTCTCACATTGGTGAGCAGCGGTTGGATTTGAGCTTGCTGTGTTTTACCATTGTAATCTCTTGGTTACCAATTGAAAGATCACATAGGTACCTGTAGGTACATATAAAACAAGATTAGATATACATAAGTTCTACTGAACTTAGTTGTTGTAGAGCAAAGGGAGTAGCACACCCTGACTACAACTACTAGATAGGTTTAGTAGGTAAACCCAAGTGTAGGTAGATTGCAACACATCCACCCACACTTAAGAGCAATGGCTGGGGCAGAGGGGTCCACTGTACCCATCTCTGTCGAGAGTGACCCCCAGAGGGCACCATCCATCTTTGCTACCCTTAATCAGAATGAGCTCAGGCATTTGGCAACTCTTAGAGGCCTTAAACAGCCCAAGAACCCAAACTCTGCTGAGCTCAGAGAGCTCTTACAGAATGATGAGAATCAGAGAGCACTCAAGAAAGCTTCCCAGTTAGCCCCCTTAGGGTCAGGAACAGGAGGCCCCCCTTCTGAAGATGCCACAGAGGTACCCCCTTCCAATAGTCACCCCTTAGATGGGATGCCTACCACAGAGGAAGAAAGTGATGGGGATACAGATGTGAGTGGGGATGAAGGGAGAACTAGCCCAGTGCCAAGTGTTATACTTGGCCCAGCTAAACTAAGGCTATTGGGTACTGACAGTGGGTTCACCCCATTGGATCTCCCCAGTGGACTTAACACAGGGCTTGGAAGGCAAAGGAATCGCTCAGGTGACTCCAATGCTTCCCATGGCTCTAGAGGCTCTCAAGGTCACTCCAGAAGGAGACTGACCACCCCTCAGAGGAGGGAACATGAGGCCAGAATGCAGGAAGCCCAGCTGAGGATCAGGAAGCAGGAGCTAGAGGTAGCCCTGATGGAAGAAAAACTGAGGAAGGCTAGGCAACCTAGAGAGAGTGGGTCTATACCCACTGGTGGCAGCATTGTCCCTAAGGACAAAGATAGGGTCTTTGATAATAGGAACCTGTCTAAGGTTGTGCCCCCCTACAAAAGTGGGGATGACATCCACAAATGGATAACTGCTCTTGAGAGAGCCTGCAAAGTACAGCAGGTTCCTGAAGACCAGTGGGCAGCAATCCTCTGGCTCTCCTTTGAAGGAAGAGGCAGAGACAGACTCCTCACTGTTAGAGAAGAGGATGTCAGAAACTACAGAGTCCTGAAGAGTGTTCTGGTTGATGGGTTAGGCTTAACCACTGAACAGTACAGGTTAATGTTCAGAGATACCCAAAAGACACAGACTCAGGACTGGTCTGAATATGTTGAATGTGCCACTAAGGCTTTGGAGGGTTGGTTGCTGGGAAGTAAGGTATCTGATTATACAGGATTGTACAATTTGATGATGAGAGAACAGATTTTAAGTAACTGTCAAAACCAGCTCCTCCATCAACACCTGGTAGACTCAGATTTGACCTCTCCCCAAGAATTGGGAAAGAGGGCAGATAAATGGGTCAGGACCAGGATCAGGCCTAAGAATCAGGGTGGTGACCAAAAGAAAGATACCACCAAACCTCAAGAGAAGGGAGGGGATAAGGCAAAAGAGAAATCTTCCTCAGGGCCCCAAAACTCCACACAGGGTGGTGGGTCCCAAGCTCCCTCCTCTACCACAGGTAAAAAGCCTTACTGCCATGAGTGTAAAACTCCTGGGCATTGGAAAACTGACAGCAGTTGCCCAAGGGCTACAAACAAAACTGTTCCTCCAATTACTCCTGTCACACCACCTATTACTGTCAGCAGTAATCCCCCAGGTGGTGGGAGTGCCCCCAAAAATTTGGGTGGGTTTACTTGGGGAACACAGGGGGACCCTGGCTTAGCCAATTCCCCTGCAGCAGATACTCTTGTCTGTGATGGTGGCATGGGGTTTGCCAACTTCACTGCCTGTCCCAACACTTTGGGTAGGTACAGACAAGAGCCCTACATCAATGGTACAAAAGCTGAGGCCTACAGAGACACTGGAGCTAGCATCACAATGGTGGCCCATTGGCTAGTTCCCTCTGAGCAGCTTTTGCCTGGTTTCTCCTACCAGGTGACCAACATTGATGGCAAACAGAACAGTCATCCCATGGCAGAGGTATGTCTCAGCTGGGGAGGTGTCACTGGCCCTAAAAGGGTGGCAGTGTCCCCAACCTTGCCTGTAGACTGCTTACTGGGGAATGACTTAGAACTCTCAGCTTGGGCTGGAGTTGAACAAGACACCCATTCTAAAATGGTAGGCCTTTCACAAAAGGGTAGTGGGGTTGTGCCATTCACAACCCCTGTCCAAATAGATTTCCTCCCTGGAAAGGTTGGAAGGGCAGTGGTAGCCACAGCCCAGGCACAGACAGACTTCCCTGTAGAGACTGGCAGAGCTGTGACAGTCACAGCTCAAACACAAACTGAGTGCCTCCCTGAAAAGGTTGGCAAGGCTGTAATGGTCTCAACCTATACTCAGACTGACATAGGTGTAGTGAAGCCTGAAACTATGGATCACTCCACACAAACAGAGAGTAGTGGGGAGGAAGAAAAGTCTCCCTCTCCCCAGACATTAGGAAAACGCCAGCCTCCTCAGGGAGCTGACCTCACCCCTTGTGAAGGAACTGCCCCAGAGGTAGCCAGGCCTGGCCTGGCAGAGCCTCTGATGTCAGTGGCCCCTTCCAAGGTGGGACCCAGTCTGGTGCAGGTAGCCTGCCTCTCTCTACCCTGCCTCAGTCAGCCCAGGGCTGCAGAGGTCAGGGAGGCCAGTGGACCCCAAGAGGGCCCCTGTCCACAAGAACCCCCCCATCAAAAGAATGAGGATTGCCTGGCTAGTAGCCCTAGTCAGGTGATGGGTAAAAACATTCCTGAGGGATCTCCTTTACAGGTAGTTAGGGACCTCCCCCAGAGGGATTCTGTTGGGTACAGGCAAACATGGGACCTTAGGGCCCCAGACCTGACCTGTCCCTCCAGTAAGCCCACAAAAGGGACCCAGCCTCCAGCTTTAGGTAGCCAGAGGCTGACCCTGAGAGCACAGTGCAACTCAGTTAAGGAAAGAAAGGCATCCATGGTGGAGGATGATTGGAGGAAGCTGAGGCCTCACTTTGAGGACACTCACTTCAGTACTCCATCTCAACACCAGCCTTTTACTTTGCCAAGACACACCAAAGGTAGAGATTCCCTATGGTGGAGACCCTCTGATACCCTTAGGGTGAGGGATTGCTTAGTGGACCATGAGACAGGGGGTAACCATGCCAGTGCTGGTTCCTCCTTATATGGCCACTTGGGCAATATAGGCTTACCTGGTCAAGGTCAGCCTTATCTCCCTTCGTTTGGGGGGGGGGTTGTGTAGGAAGGTGGATATCTGACTATGGTTACCCCCAAATTTTTGCCTAGTGTCTAGCTGGTTTTTCGACTTAGTTGGCCTGAGATCCTGCCATTCAGGATCTCAGCCTGGCTGTTCTCTCTTTAAAATGGACTCCATGTACCCTAGGTACATACCCAATTGGTTGGATCACCCTGTCAGCCCCTGTACCAGTGTACACTAGGTACCCAGGGCATTGGTGTACCCAAGGCCTGCCAGGGGCTGCAGCATGTATTATGCCACCCCAGGCTTGGCCTAACAATCTGACACAACTGGCTGATCACTCAGCTGGGGTAAGTTGGTGTAATCACCTCTTACTTAGGTGTAGTATACCTATACCTAACCTTAAATGGGACACCTGGTAACCTATAAGTCACTCCTATGGCAGGCCTTAACAATCCTGAAGGCAGAGTGCTTGGTTCCATGTGAGATGGTGCTCTGGCATGAGCTGAGCCTGTCTGCAGTGGTCGGAACAACTTCCTTCTACTGTTTCCAGATATCGTCATACCATATACTCTTAAGTGCATTATGAACCTCGCGGTTAAATGCTAACTTTGGTTTGGCTTTATCAAAACATGTCGAGTAAGGTGTCATACGAATTGGAATACTAACCCCTCGCCAATTCTGGCGACGGGGTTAGCATTCCACCCTTCTAGAGGGACACGACATGTACAGTACCTGAAACCCGGGTAAAATCAGACATAGCCTCAGCTCCACAAAATGGATGCTGCCACCACAGACACAAGTCTGCCCTCCTGCTGCTGGGAGTCCTTCCAGCTTGGGAGGTGTGGACAAAGGGTTTCCTGCCAGGGGAGGTGCATGCACCACCCCAGACAGGATTTTGTGTATTGGTCAGGTAGGGCTTGAAAGAAACCAGACATGCCTGTGGCTCACAAGGAGCCTCGGTGCATATGCCAGTTCAAACCGGTCCTGGGGCACACCAGTCCCGGGCCTGGGGCGAGCTGGACAAAGGATTGGGGGTGTAACCACCCCCCTTCCTGGTCCCACCCATAGGGAGGGACCTAGCAGGTAGTCCGGCCCCTAGAATCCGCTTAAAGGTAGGAGCTGTGTCCTAAGACTTCAGACATCCTGGAATCAACTTGAAACTAAGAAGAAGACGGGAACTTCGACATTCTGCTGCACAGAAGACTGAAGAAAATCTCCCCTGTGGTCAGGGAGTGACCACCTTGCTAACGCAAGCACCATCCAGCGAATCACCGTCTGCTTTGCCGCCGCCTCCTGCCGGAGCCCGAGCCCAGAGACTGACAAGACCTGGACCTCCAGACCTCTCACCGACCGATCCACAGTCCCTGAAAAGAGGAGACCCGTGGAGGCACCGAGACACGTGGAGCCAGCCATCTTGGAACGACTACGACAAGCTGACAAGTGCAACAACCGAGGCTCCCTCCAAGTTGTGCTTTGGGTCCTGAGAAGCCCAACCCTCGAGCAGCATCTGCACCAAAGGTGAGCCCTCCAGCATCTCCACGATCTGCGTGGGGCCCTTCTGCATTTTGCCACTCGACGCGCCTAACCGGTTGCTGGCCCGCTGGCTAGTGGCCATCTTGGCGACGAAATCTACGACAAACACTGCTGGTCTGGTTGCTCCAGACTGGCCCTTGCTCCCCTCCAAAGGAGCAATTCCTCTGACCTTGCTGGTCAGAACCAACAGCTGATTTCCGAATCCTCCTACAATTGCTTTTGCCAAGGCTTGTTTGCTTCGATCAAGTCGCCGACACCGCCGACAGCGAGAGCCTGCGTGGGACAGCTCGTGAGCCGACTCCTGGACGTCGTTGACCTTCAGGAACCACGTGGCTGCGGAGACAAGCTACCCCTCATCACCTGTTTGCACCCGACATCGCCTGGTACCCACCTGGTGCCACGCTGGTCACTGGCTAGAGACTGTGAACACTGTCCCCTCTGCTTACAGGTCTTCAACATCTCCGATCCACTCTTGGATCCACTGCATCTCTCCCGGACCGACCGCCTGCAGCATCTTTGTCTTCAAGCTCCCCGGAACAGATAGAAGAAACCCGACGCACTTCGAGGCCTATGCACCCGCTTCCTGTGGGTGAGGTAAAGCTGGCACACCTGTGCCCAAGTGTAGTATTACATCTCTAGTGCCTGTGTTCCAAATCTTGAGTTCCTAGTCCATCCGGAAGATCCTCTTTGCAGTAACTTTGTACTTTTTACGCCCCCATTGAAACCTATGGGAGCACGCGTGTGACTAGTTGCTCTGCACACGCCACCCGTGGACCTCCTGGTCACTAACTGACGTTAGCTCCTTGTAGGCCCAGCGATTCTAGAGGCCCTAGGCCTTTTCCCTTTTCTGTTCGTGGTACTTATACCACTATTTTAGTATATGGTTTGAGTGGCCACCAGGGCCTATCCATATAACGTGCAACTTCTGTGGATTCTGTGATAATCTTGTTTGACGATTTGTGCTCCTGTGCTCATAAAGAGACTAGGGGTTACTTTGAGAAATAAATACATATATATTTTGAATATATATCTGTGTGGTGTCCTTTCATTGGTATAAAAGGGGGTTACATTTGGTAAAACAGCTGGCTTAACACGCTTCACGAGTTTAGCCTCAAAGACTGCTTAGCCTACGCTACCACTAGGGCAGCTGGTCCGAAAAGGTTGACTTACAACCACACCATAAGGGTTGCTTGGCATGGTACAAGGTGATCACTTTAACTAGTGAGCATCATATACCAGGCCAACTTCTCACACTGACACTGACTGACACTGACTGACTGACACTGACTGACACTGACTGACTGACACTGACTGACACTGACAGACACTGACTGACAGACACTGACTGACTGACACTGACTGACTGACACTGACTGACTGACTCTCTGACTGACTGACACTGACTGACAGACACTGCCTGACTGACACTGACACTGACTGACACTGACTGACTGATACTGACACTGACTGACACTGACTGACACTGACTGACTGTCACTGACACTGACTGACTGACACTGACTGACACTGACTGACTGACACTGACAAACTGACACTGACTGACTGACACTGACTGTCACTGACTGACACTGACTGACTGACTGACACTGACTGACACTGACTGACACTGACTGACTGACACTGACTGACACTGACTGACTGACTCTGACTGACACTGACTCTGACTGACACTGACTGACACTGACTGACTGACACTGACTGACTGACACTGACTGACACTGACTGACACTGACTGACTGACACTGACTGACACTGACTGGCTGACACTGACTGACACTGACTGACTGACTCTCCGACTGACTGACACTGACTGACTGATACTGACTGACTGACACTGACTGACTGACTCTCTGACTGACTGACACTGACTGACAGACACTGCCTGACTGACACTGACTGACACTGACTGACTGATACTGACACTGACTGACACTGACTGACACTGACTGACTGTCACTGACACTGACTGACTGACACTGACTGACACTGACTGACTGACACTGACAAACTGACACTGACTGACTGACACTGACTGTCACTGACTGACACTGACTGACTGACTGACACTGACTGACACTGACTGACACTGACTGACTGACACTGACTGACACTGACTGACTGACTCTGACTGACACTGACTCTGACTGACACTGACTGACACTGACTGACTGACACTGACTGACTGACACTGACTGACACTGACTGACACTGACTGACTGACACTGACTGACACTGACTGGCTGACACTGACTGACACTGACTGACTGACTCTCCGACTGACTGACACTGACTGACTGATACTGACTGACTGACACTGACTGACACTGACTGACTGACACTGACTGACTGACACTGACTGACACTGACTGACACTGGCTGACACTGACTGTCTGACAGTGACTGACACTGACTGCCAGACACTGACTGACAGACACTGACTGACAGACACTGACTGACAGACACTGACTGACACTGACAGACACTGACTGACAGACACTGACTGACACTGGCTGACACTGACTGACACTGACTGACTGACACTGACGGACACTGACTGACACTGACTGACTGACACTGACTGACTGACACTGACTGACTGACACTGACTGACACTGACTGACTGACACTGACACTGACTGACACTGACTGACTGACACTGACTGACACTGACTGACTGACACTGACTGACACTGACTGACACTGACTGACTGACACTGACTGACTGACTCTGACTGACACTGACTCTGACTGACACTGACTGACACTGACTGACTGACACTGACTGACTGACACTGACTGACACTGACTGACACTGACTGACTGACACTGACTGACACTGACTGGCTGACACTGACTGACACTGACTGACTGACTCTCCGACTGACTGACACTGACTGACTGATACTGACTGACTGACACTGACTGACACTGACTGACACTGACTGACTGACACTGACTGACTGACTCTGACTGACACTGACTCTGACTGACACTGACTGACACTGACTGACTGACACTGACTGACTGAGACTGACTGAGACTGACTGACACTGACTGACTGACACTGACTGACACTGACTGACTGACACTGACTGACACTGACTGACTGACTCTCCGACTGACTGACACTGACTGACTGATACTGACTGACTGACACTGACTGACACTGACTGACTGACACTGACTGACTGACACTGACTGACACTGACTGACACTGGCTGACACTGACTGGCTGACAGTGACTGACACTGACTGCCAGACACTGACTGCCAGACACTGACTGACAGACACTGACTTACAGACACTGACAGACACTGACTGACACTGACAGACACTGACTGAAAGACACTGACTGACACTGGCTGACACTGACTGACACTGACTGACTGACACTGACTGACACTGACTGACACTGACTGACTGACACTGACTGACTGACACTGACTGACTGACACTGACTGACACTGACTGACTGACACTGACACTGACTGACACTGACTGAATGACACTGACTGACACTGACTGACTGACACTGACTGACACTGACTGACTGACACTGACTGACACTGACTGACACTGACTAACTGACTAACACTGATTGACACTCACTGACACTGACTGACTGAGACTGACTGACTGAGACTGACTGATACTGACTGACTTACACTGACTGACACTCACTGACACTGACTGACTGACACCGACTGATACTGACTGACTGACACTGGCTGACACTGACTGACACTGACTGACACTGACTGGCTGACACTGACTGACTGACACTGACTGACTGACACTGACTGACACTGACTGACACTGACTGACTGACTGACACTGACTGACTGACACTGACACTGACTGACACTGACTGACTCTCCGACTGACTGACACTGACTGACACTGACTCTGACTGACACTGACTGACTGACACTGACTGACTGATTGACACTGACTGACAGACACTGACTGACTGACACTGACTGACAGACACTGACTGACTGACACTGACTGACTGACTCTACGACTGACGCACACTGACTGACACTGACTGACACTGACTCTGACTGACACTGACTGACTGACACTGACTGACTGACTCTATGACTGACTCACACTGACTGACACTGACTGACACTGACTCTGACTGACACTGACTGATTGACACTGACTGACACTGACTGACTGACACTGACTGACTGACACTGACTGACCGACACTGACTGACTGACACTGGCTGACTGACACTGGCTGACACTGGCTGACACTGGCTGACACTGACTGACACTGACTGACTGACACTGACTGACACTGACTGACACTGACTGACTGACACTGACTGACTGACACTGACTGACTGACACTGGCTGACACTGACTGACACTGACTGACACTGACTGACTGACACTGACTGACTGACACTGACTGACACTGACTGACACTGACTGACTGACTGACACTGACTGACTGACACTGACACTGGCTGACACTGACTGACTGATACTGACACTGACTGACAATGACTGACACTGACTGACTGTCACTGACACTGACTGACTGACACTGACTGACACTGACTGACTGACACTGACTGACTGACACTGACTGACTGACACTGACTATCACTGACTGACACTGACTGACTGACACTGACTGACACTGACTGACACTGACTGACTGACACTGACTGACTGACTCTGACTGACACTGACTCTGACTGACACTGACTGACACTGACTGACTGACACTGACTGACTGACACTGACTGACACTGACTGACACTGACTGACTGACACTGACTGACACTGACTGGCTGACACTGACTGACACTGACTGACTGACTCTCCGACTGACTGACACTGACTGACTGATACTGACTGACTGACACTGACTGACACTGACTGACTGACACTGACTGACTGACTCTGACTGACACTGACTGACTGACACCTACTGACTGAGACTGACTGAGACTGACTGACACTGACTGACTGACACTGATTGACACTGACTGACTGACTGACACTGAATGACTGACTCTCCGACTGACTGACACTGACTGACTGATACTGACTGACTGACACTGACTGACACTGACTGACACTGATAGACACTGACTGACAGACACTGACTGACACTGGCTGACACTGACTGACACTGACTGACTGACACTGACTGACTGACACTGACTGACACTGACTGACACTGACTGACTGACACTGACTGACACTGACTGGCTGACACTGACTGACACTGACTGACTGACTCTCCGACTGACTGACACTGACTGACTGATACTGACTGACTGACACTGACTGACACTGACTGACTGACACTGACTGACTGACACTGACTGACACTGACTGACACTGGCTGACACTGACTGGCTGACAGTGACTGACACTGACTGCCAGACACTGACTGACAGACACTGACTGACAGACACTGACTGACAGACACTGACAGACACTGACTGACACTGACAGACACTGACTGACAGACACTGACTGACACTGGCTGACACTGACTGACACTGACTGACTGACACTGACTGACACTGACTGACACTGACTGACTGACACTGACTGACTGACACTGACTGACTGAC
Source organism: Triturus cristatus (assembly GCF_964204655.1). Classification (NCBI taxonomy): domain Eukaryota; kingdom Metazoa; phylum Chordata; class Amphibia; order Caudata; family Salamandridae; genus Triturus; species Triturus cristatus. Next base: position 1,120,009 of record NW_028188052.1, read on the forward strand.
ACTGACTGACACTGACTGACTGACACTGACACTGACTGACACTGACTGACTGACACTGACTGACACTGACTGACTGACACTGACTGACACTGACTGACTGACACTGACTGACACTGACTGACACTGACTGACTGACACTGACTGACTGACTCTGACTGACACTGACTCTGACTGACACTGACTGACACTGACTGACTGACACTGACTGACTGACACTGACTGACACTGACTGACACTGACTGACTGACACTGACTGACACTGACTGGCTGACACTGACTGACACTGACTGACTGACTCTCCGACTGACTGACACTGACTGACTGATACTGACTGACTGACACTGACTGACACTGACTGACACTGACTGACTGACACTGACTGACTGACTCTGACTGACACTGACTCTGACTGACACTGACTGACACTGACTGACTGACACTGACTGACTGAGACTGACTGAGACTGACTGATACTGACTGACTGACACTGACTGACACTGACTGACTGACACTGACTGACACTGACTGACTGACTCTCCGACTGACTGACACTGACTGACTGATACTGACTGACTGACACTGACTGACACTGACTGACTGACACTGACTGACTGACACTGACTGACACTGACTGACACTGGCTGACACTGACTGGCTGACAGTGACTGACACTGACTGCCAGACACTGACTGCCAGACACTGACTGACAGACACTGACTTACAGACACTGACAGACACTGACTGACACTGACAGACACTGACTGACAGACACTGACTGACACTGGCTGACACTGACTGACACTGACTGACTGACACTGACTGACACTGACTGACACTGACTGACACTGACTGACTGACACTGACTGACTGACACTGACTGACACTGACTGACTGACACTGACATTGACTGACACTGACTGACTGACACTGACTGACACTGACTGACTGACACTGACTGACACTGACTGACTGACACTGACTGACACTGACTGACAATGACTAACTGACTAACACTGATTGACACTCACTGACACTGACTGACTGAGACTGACTGACTGAGACTGACTGATACTGACTGACTGACACTGACTGACACTGACTGACACTGACTGACTGACACCGACTGATACTGACTGACTGACACTGGCTGACACTGACTGACACTGACTGACACTGACTGGCTGACACTGACTGACTGACACTGACTGACTGACACTGACTGACACTGAATGACACTGACTGACTGACTGACTGACACTGACTAACTGACACTGACACTGACTGACACTGACTGACTCTCCGACTGACTGACACTGACTGACACTGACTCTGACTGACACTGACTGACTGACACTGACTGACTGATTGACACTGACTGACAGACACTGACTAACTGACACTGACTGACAGACACTGACTGACTGACACTGACTGACTGACTCTACCACTGACGCACACTGACAGACACTGACTGACACTGACTCTGACTGACACTGACTGACTGACACTGACTGACTGACTCTACGACTGACGCACACTAACTGACACTGACTGACACTGACTCTGACTGACACTGACTGATTGACACTGACTGACACTGACTGACACTGACTGACTGACACTGACTGACCGACACTGACTGACTGACACTGGCTGACTGACACTGGCTGACACTGGCTGACACTGGCTGACACTGACTGACACTGACTGACTGACACTGACTGACACTGACTGACACTGACTGACTGACACTGACTGACTGACACTGACTGACTGACACTGGCTGACACTGACTGACACTGACTGACACTGACTGACTGACACTGACTGACTGACACTGACTGACACTGACTGACACTGACTGACTGACTGACTGACACTGACTGACTGACACTGACACTGGCTGACACTGACTGACTGATACTGACACTGACTGACACTGACTGACACTGACTGACTGTCACTGACACTGACTGACTGACACTGACTGACACTGACTGACTGACACTGACTGACTGACACTGACTGACTGACACTGACTGTCACTGACTGACACTGACTGACTGACTGACACTGACTGACACTGACTGACACTGACTGACTGACACTGACTGACTGACTCTGACTGACACTGACTCTGACTGACACTGACTGACACTGACTGACTGACACTGACTGACTGACACTGACTGACTGACACTGACTGACACTGACTGACACTGACTGACACTGACTGGCTGACACTGACTGACACTGACTGACTGTGAGAAGTTGGCCTGGTATATGATGCTCACTAGTTAAAGTGATCACCTTGTACCATGCCAAGCAACCCTTATGGTGTGGTTGTAAGTCAACCTTTTCGGACTAGCTGCCCTAGTGGTAGCGTAGGCTAAGCAGTCTTTGAGGCTAAACTCGTGAAGCGTGTTAAGCCAGCTGTTTTACCAAATGCAACCCCCTTTTATACCAATGAAAGGACACCACACAGATATATATTCAAAATATATATGTATTTATTTCTCAAAGTAACCCCTAGTCTCTTTATGAGCACAGGAGCACAAATCGTCAAACAAGATTATCACAGAATACACAGAAGTTGCACGTTATATGGATAGGCCCTGGTGGCCACTCAAACCATATACTAAAATAGTGGTATAAGTACCACGAACAGAAAAGGGAAAAGGCCTATGGCCTCTAGAATCGCTGGGCCTACAAGGAGCTAACGTCAGTTAGTGACCAGGAGGTCCACGGGTGGCGTGTGCAGAGCAAATAGTCACACGCGTGCTCCCATAGGTTTCAATGGGTGCGTAAAAAGTACAAAGTTACTGCAAAGAGGATCTTCCGGATGGACTAGGAACTCAAGATTTGGAACACAGGCACTAGAGATGTAATACTACACTTGGGCACAGGTGTGCCAGCTTTACCTCACCCACAGGAAGCGGGTGCATAGGCCTCGAAGTGCGTCGGGTTTCTTCTATCTGTTCCGTGGAGCTTGAAGACAAAGATGCTGCAGGCGGTCGGTCCGGGAGAGATGCAATGGATCCAAGAGTGGATCGGAGATGTTGAAGACCTGTAAGCCGAGGGGACAGTGTTCACAGTCACTAGCCAGTGACCGGCGTGGCACCAGGTGGGTACCAGGCAATGTCGGGTGCAAACAGGAAGAAAGGTGTAGCTTGTCTCTGCAGCCACGTGGTCCCTGAAGGTCGACGACGTCCAGGAGTCGAGTCACGAGCTGTGCCACGCAGGCTCTCGCTGTCGGCGGTGTCGGCGACTTGATCGAAGCAAACAAGCCTTGGCAAAAGCAATTGTTGTAGGAAAGGAAATAAGCTGATGGTTCTGACCAGCAAGGTCAGAGGGACTGCTCCTTTGGAGGGGAGCAAGGGCCAGTCTGGAGCAACCAGACCAGCAGTGTATTTCTTGAAGTTCGTCGCCAAGATGGCTACTAGCCAGCGGGCCAGCAACCGGTTAGGCGCGTCGAGTGGCAAAATGCAGAAGGGCCCCACGCAGATCGTGGAGATGCTGGAGGGCTCACCTTTGGTGCAGATGCTGCTCGGGTGTTGGGCTTCTCAGATCCCAAAGCACAACTTGGAGGGAGCCTCGGTTGTTGCACTTGTCAGCTTGTCGTAGTCGTTCCAAGATGGCAGACTCCACGTGTCTCGGTGCCTCCACGGGTCTCCTCTTTTCAGGGACTGTGGATCGGGCGGTGAGAGGTCTGGAGGTCCAGGTCTTGTCAGTCTCTGGGCTCGGGCTCCGGCGGGAGGCGGCGGCAAAGCAGACGTTGATTCGCTGGATGGTGCTTGCGTTAGCAAGGTGGTCACTCCCTGACCACAGGGGAGATTGGCTTCAGTCCTCTGTGCAGCAGAGCGTCGAAGTTCCCGTCTTCTTCTTAGTGTTAAGTTGATTCCAGGATGTCTGAAGTCTTAGGACACAGCTCCTACCTTTAAGCCGATTCTAGGGGCCGGACTACCTGCTAGGTCCCTCCCTATGGGTGGGACCAGGAAGGGGGGTGGTTACACCCCCAATCCTTTGTCCAGCTCGCCCCAGGCCCGGGACTGGTGTGCCCCAGGACCGGTTTGAACTGGCATATGCACCGAGGCTCCTTGTGAGCCACAGGCATGTCTGGTTTCTTTCAAGCCCTACCTGACCAATACACAAAATCCTGTCTGGGGTGGTGCACGCACCTCCCCTGGCAGGAAACCCTTTGTCCACACCTCCCAAGCTGGAAGGACTCCCAGCAGCAGGAGGGCAGACTTGTGTCTGTGGTGGCAGCATCCATTTTGTGGAGCTGAGGCTATGTCTGATTTTACCCGGGTTTCAGGTACTGTACATGTCGTGTCCCTCTAGAAGGGTGGAATGCTAACCCCGTCGCCAGAATTGGCGAGGGGTTAGTATTCCAGTTCGTATGACACCTTACTCGACATGTTTTGATAAAGCCAAACCAAAGTTAGCATTTAACCGCGAGGTTCATAATGCACTTAAGAGTATATGGTATGACGATATCTGGAAACAGTAGAAGGAAGTTGTTCCGACCACTGCAGACAGGCTCAGCTCATGCCAGAGCACCATCTCACATGGAACCAAGCACTCTGCCTTCAGGATTGTTAAGGCCTGCCATAGGAGTGACTTATAGGTTACCAGGTGTCCCATTTAAGGTTAGGTATAGGTATACTACACCTAAGTAAGAGGTGATTACACCAACTTACCCCAGCTGAGTGATCAGCCAGTTGTGTCAGATTGTTAGGCCAAGCCTGGGGTGGCATAATACATGCTTCAGCCCCTGGCAGGCCTTGGGTACACCAATGCCCTGGGTACCTAGTGTACACTGGTACAGGGGCTGACAGGGTGATCCACTTCCAATTGGTTATGCACCTAGGGTGCATAGTTTTAATTTAGTAGAGAGAACAGCAGGCTGGGGGTCTGATTGGCAGGCCCACAGCCTCAATATGTCAAAAACCAGTGAAGCAAAAAGCAAAAATTTGGGGTGACCATAGGATAGCAGACCCTACTCTCCTACACTGACTGACTCTCCGACTGACTGACACTGACTGACTGATACTGACTGACTGACACTGACTGACACTGACTGACACTGACTGACTGACACTGACTGACTGACTCTGACTGACACTGACTCTGACTGACACTGACTGACACTGACTGACTGACACTGACTGACTGAGACTGACTGAGACTGACTGACACTGACTGACTGACACTGACTGACACTGACTGACTGACTCTCCGACTGACTGACACTGACTGACTGACTCTCCGACTGACTGACACTGACTGACTGATACTGACTGACTGACACTGACTGACACTGACTGACTGACACTGACTGACTGACACTGACTGACACTGACTGACACTGGCTGACACTGACTGGCTGACAGTGACTGACACTGACTGCCAGACACTGACTGACAGACACTGACTGACAGACACTGACTGACAGACACTGACAGACACTGACTGACACTGACAGACACTGACTGACAGACACTGACTGACACTGGCTGACACTGACTGACACTGACTGACTGACACTGACTGACACTGACTGACACTGACTGACTGACACTGACTGACTGACACTGACTGACTGACACTGACTGACACTGACTGACTGACACTGACACTGACTGACACTGACTGACACTGACTGACTGACACTGACTGACACTGACTGACTGACACTGACTGACACTGACTGACTGACACTGACTGACACTGACTGACACTGACTAACTGACTAACACTGATTGGCACTCACTGACACTGACTGACTGAGACTGACTGACTGAGACTGACTGATACTGACTGACTGACACTGACTGACACTGACTGACACTGACTGACTGACACCGACTGATACTGACTGACTGACACTGGCTGACACTGACTGACACTGACTGACACTGACTGGCTGACACTGACTGACTGACACTGACTGACTGATACTGACACTGACTGACACTGACTGACACTGACTGACTGTCACTGACTGACTGACACTGACTGACTGACACTGACTGACTGACTCTCTGACTGACTGACACTTACTGACAGACACTGCCTGACTGACACTGACTGACAGACACTGACTGACTGACACTGACTGTAGGAGAGTAGGGTCTGCTATCCTATGGTCACCCCAAATTTTTGCTTTTTGCTTCACTGGTTTTTGACATATTGAGGCTGTGGGCCTGCCAATCAGACCCCCAGCCTGCTGTTCTCTCTACTAAATTAAAACTATGCACCCTAGGTGCATAACCAATTGGAAGTGGATCACCCTGTCAGCCCCTGTACCAGTGTACACTAGGTACCCAGGGCATTGGTGTACCCAAGGCCTGCCAGGGGCTGCAGCATGTATTATGCCACCCCAGGCTTGGCCTAACAATCTGACACAACTGGCTGATCACTCAGCTGGGGTAAGTTGGTGTAATCACCTCTTACTTAGGTGTAGTATACCTATACCTAACCTTAAATGGGACACCTGGTAACCTCTAAGTCACTCCTATGGCAGGCCTTAACAATCCTGAAGGCAGAGTGCTTGGTTCCATGTGAGATGGTGCTCTGGCATGAGCTGAGCCTGTCTGCAGTGGTCGGAACAACTTCCTTCTACTGTTTCCAGATATCGTCATACCATATACTCTTAAGTGCATTATGAACCTCGCGGTTAAATGCTATCTTTGGTTTGGCTTTATCAAAACATGTCGAGTAAGGTGTCATACGAATTGGAATACTAACCCCTCGCCAATTCTGGCGACGGGGTTAGCATTCCACCCTTCTAGAGGGACACGACATGTACAGTACCTGAAACCCGGGTAAAATCAGACATAGCCTCAGCTCCACAAAATGGATGCTGCCACCACAGACACAAGTCTGCCCTCCTGCTGCTGGGAGTCCTTCCAGCTTGGGAGGTGTGGACAAAGGGTTTCCTGCCAGGGGAGGTGCGTGCACCACCCCAGACAGGATTTTGTGTATTGGTCAGGTAGGGCTTGAAAGAAACCAGACATGCCTGTGGCTCACAAGGAGCCTCGGTGCATATGCCAGTTCAAACCGGTCCTGGGGCACACCAGTCCCGGGCCTGGGGCGAGCTGGACAAAGGATTGGGGGTGTAACCACCCCCCTTCCTGGTCCCACCCATAGGGAGGGACCTAGCAGGTAGTCCGGCCCCTAGAATCCGCTTAAAGGTAGGAGCTGTGTCCTAAGACTTCAGACATCCTGGAATCAACTTGAAACTAAGAAGAAGACGGGAACTTCGACATTCTGCTGCACAGAAGACTGAAGAAAATCTCCCCTGTGGTCAGGGAGTGACCACCTTGCTAACGCAAGCACCATCCAGCGAATCAACGTCTGCTTTGCCGCCACCTCCCGCCGGAGCCCGAGCCCAGAGACTGACAAGACCTGGACCTCCAGACCTCTCACCGCCCGATCCACAGTCCCTGAAAAGAGGAGACCCGTGGAGGCACCGAGACACGTGGAGCCAGCCATCTTGGAACGACTACGACAAGCTGACCAGTGCAACAACCGAGGCTCCCTCCAAGTTGTGCTTTGGGTCCTGAGAAGCCCAACCCTCGAGCAGCATCTGCACCAAAGGTGAGCCCTCCAGCATCTCCACGATCTGCGTGGGGCCCTTCTGCATTTTGCCACTCGACGCGCCTAACCGGTTGCTGGCCCGCTGGCTAGTGGCCATCTTGGCGACGAAATCTACGACAAACACCGCTGGTCTGGTTGCTCCAGACTGGCCCTTGCTCCCCTCCAAAGGAGCAATCCCTCTGACCTTGCTGGTCAGAACCAACAGCTGATTTCCGAATCCTCCTTCAATTGCTTTTGCCAAGGCTTGTTTGCTTCGATCAAGTCGCCGACACCGCCGACAGCGAGAGCCTGCGTGGGACAGCTCGTGAGCCGACTCCTGGACGTCGTCGACCTTCAGGGACCACGTGGCTGCGGAGACAAGCTACCCCTCATCACCTGTTTGCACCCGACATCGCCTGGTACCCACCTGGTGCCACGCTGGTCACTGGCTAGTGACTGTGAACACTGTCCCCTCTGCTTACAGGTCTTCAACATCTCCGATCCACTCTTGGATCCACTGCATCTCTTCCCGACCGACCGCCTGCAGCATCTTTGTCCCAGGCTCAACGGAACAGATAGAAGAAACCCGACGCACTTTGAGGCCTATGCACCCGCTTCCTGTGGGTGAGGTAAAGCTGGCACTCCGGTGCCCATGTGTAGTAATACATCTCTAGTGCCTGTGTTCCAAATCTTAAGTTCCTAGGTCATCCGGAAGATTCCTTTTGCAGTAACTTTGTACTTTTTACGCACCCATTGAAATCTATGGGAGCCCGCGTGTGACTATTTGCTCTGCACACGCCACCCGTGGACCTCCTGGTCACTAACTGACGTTAGCTCCTTGTAGGCCCAGCGATTCTAGAGGCCCTAGGCCTTTTCCCTTTTCTGTTCGTGGTACTTATACCACTATTTTAGTATATGGTTCGAGTGGCCACCAGGGCCTATCCATATAAAGTGCAACTTCTGTGTATTCTGTGATAATCTTGTTTGACGATTTGTGCTCCTGTGCTCATAAAGAGACTAGGGGTTACTTTGAGAAATAAATACATATATATTTTGAATATATATCTGTGTGGTGTCCTTTCATTGGTATAAAAGGGGGTTACTATTGGTAAAACAGCTTGCTTAACACGCATCACGAGTTTAGCCTCAAAGACTGCTTAGCCTACGCTACCACTAGGGCAGCTAGTCCAAAAAGGTTGACTTACAACCACACCATAAGGGTTGCTTGGCATGGTACAAGGTGGTCACTAGAACTAGTGAACAGCATATACCAGGCCAACTTCTCACATTGGTGAGCAGCGGTTGGATTTGAGCTTGCTGTGTTTTACCATTGTAATCTCTTGGTTACCAATTGAAAGATCACATAGGTACCTGTAGGTACATATAAAACAAGATTAGATATACTTAAGTTCTACTGAACTTAGTTGTTGTAGAGCAAAGGGAGTAGCACACCCTGACTACAACTACTAGATAGGTTTAGTAGGTAAACCCAAGTGTAGGTAGATTGCAACACATCCACCCACACTTAAGAGCAATGGCCGGGGCAGAGGGGTCCACTGTACCCATCTCTGTTGAGAGTGACCCCCAGAGGGCACCATCCAGCTTTGCTACCCTTAATCAGAATGAGCTCAGGCATTTGGCAACTCTTAGAGGCCTTAAACAGCCCAAGAACCCAAACTCTGCTGAGCTCAGAGAGCTCTTACAGAATGATGAGAATCAGAGAGCACTCAAGAAAGCTTCCCAGTTAGCCCCCTTAGGGACAGGAACAGGAGGCCCCCCTTCTAAAGATGCCACTGAAGTACCCCTTCCCAATAGTCACCCCTTAGATGGGATGCCTACCACAGAGGATGAGAGTGAAAAGGATACTGACAGTAGTGAGGATGAAGGGAGAACTAGCCCAGTGCCAAGTATTATACTTGGCCCAGCTAAACCAAGGCTATTGGGGACTGACAGTGGGTTCAACCCACTGGATCTCCCCAGTGGACTTAACACAGGGCTTGGAAGGCAAAGGAATCGCTCAGGTGACTCCAATGCTTCCCATGGCTCTAGAGGCTCTCAAGGTCACTCCAGGAGAAGGATGACCACCCCTCAGAGGAGGGAACATGAGGCCAAGATGCAAGAGGCTCAGCTGAGGATCAGGAAGCAGGAGCTAGAAGTAGCCCTGATGGAAGAGAAACTTAGCAAGGCTAGACAGCATAAAGAGAGTGGGTCTATACCCACTGGTGGCAGCATTGTCCCTAAGGACAAAGATAGGGTCTTTGACAATAGGAACCTGTCTAAGGTTGTGCCCCCCTACAAAAGTGGGGATGACATCCACAAATGGATAACTGCTCTTGAGAGAGCCTGCAAAGTACAGCAGGTTCCTGAAGACCAGTGGGCAGCAATCCTCTGGCTCTCCTTTGAAGGAAGAGGCAGAGACAGACTCCTCACTGTTAGAGAAGAGGATGTCAGAAACTACAGAGTCCTGAAGAGTGTTCTGGTAGATGGGTTAGGCTTAACCACTGAACAGTACAGGTTAATGTTCAGAGACACCCAAAAGACACAGACTCAGGACTGGTCTGAATACATTGAATGTGCCACTAAGGCTTTGGAGGGTTGGTTGCTGGGAAGTAAGGTATCTGATTTTACAGGATTGTATAATTTGATGATGAGAGAACAGATTTTAAATAACTGTCAAAACCAGCAACTGCATCAACACTTGGTTGACTCTGATCTGACCTCTCCCCAAGAATTGGGAAAGAAGGCAGACAAATGGGTCAGAACCAGGGTTAAGCAAAAGAACCAGAACCAGGGCCAAGGGGGTGATCAGAAGAAAACAGACCAAAAGGGTGGAGAGCAGAAACCTAAAGACCAGAAGTCTTCAACAGGGCCCCAAACTACTACTAAGGAGGGTGGGTCCCAACAGTCCAAAAAGAAGAAAGAAGGTCAGAAGAAACCCTGGTGCAATCATTGTAAAAATACAACTCACTGGACTAGTGATTGCAAAAAGGGTGGAGCCCCCAACACTGTTGCCCCTAAGGCACCTGCTCCCAGTACTACTGTTAGCAGTGTTGGTCCCCAGACAAAGGGTGTAGTGGGAATCACTATGGGAACTGAAGGAGATTCTGACTTAGACAGAACCCTTACACAGGCAGTCTTGATCTGTGATGGGGACATTGATTTGTCCCTGACTGTGAGCCCCAGTAACCTGGGCAAGTACAGACAGACTCCTTTAATTAATGACAAAGTGGCTCAAGCCTACAGGGACACATGTGCCAGTGTCACTATGGTGACACCAGGCTTTGTGGATCCTGGACAGTACATACCAGGTGAGAACTACCTGGTGACCAATGCCAGCAATGCCACTACTTCACATAGTGTGGCAGTTGTTAACTTCTCATGGGGAGGGGTAACTGGCCTCAAAAGGGTTGTGGTTAGTGCAGACCTCCCAGTAGAATGTTTGTTGGGCAATGACCTAGAGAGTTCTCTATGGTCAGAAGTGGAGTACAGGACTCATGCAGAGATGTTAGGTATATCATCACATGTCCTTGCTGTGACCAGGTCACAGGCCAAAAAGTGCCTCACTGAACCACAGGTCTTGGATCCTGGAACAATGGACCAAGCACCTACCAAGAAGAAGAACAGGAGGGTCAAGGCTGTGCCTTCCCCCCTGCCTCAGAGTGATGATCAGCCTTCCCAGGAAGCTGATCTAGAGGACCCTGAAGGAACTGTCCCTGAAGAGCTTGAACCTGATCAGGTTGAGTTTCTGGGGACAGGGGGACCTTCAAGGGCTGACTTGAGGCAGGCTCAGTTATCCTGTCCCTCTCTTGAACCCCTCAGACAGCTGGCTGCTGCTGAGGCTGCTGGGAATGCTCAAGGTACCCATAAAGTGTATTGGGATGAAGGGCTCCTTTATTCAGAGGCTAGAGACCCCAAGCCTGGTGCAACCAGGAGGTTGGTCATACCTCTGCAATTTAGGGGCTTCCTTCTTACCTTGGCCCATGACATTCCTTTAGCAGGACACTTAGGCCAGAACAAGACTTGGGACAGGCTTGTCCCTCACTTTCACTGGCCTCATATGAATGAAGATACAAAGGAGTTTTGTCGCTCCTGTGTTACCTGCCAAGCCAGTGGCAAATCAGGTGGCACAACAAAGGCCCCCCTAATACCACTACCTGTGGTGGGGGTCCCCTTTGAAAGAGTGGGAATAGACATAGTGGGTCCCATGGATCCTCCCACTGCATCTGGACACAGATTTATACTGGTGGTAGTGGATCATGCCACCAGGTATCCAGAGGCAATTCCCCTTAGGACCACTACAGCTCCTGTTGTGGCCAGGGCCCTGCTGGGAGTATTCTCCAGAGTGGGGTTTCCTAAGGAGGTAGTATCTGACAGAGGTACCAACTTTATGTCAGGATACTTGACAGCTATGTGGAAGGAATGCGGTGTCAACTACAAGTTCACCACCCCTTATCACCCACAATGCAATGGGCTTGTTGAGAGATTCAACAAGACCCTAAAGGGTATGATCAAAGGATTACCTGAAAAGCTCAGGCGAAGATGGGATATCCTTCTACCCTGCCTTCTGTTTGCTTACAGAGAGGTCCCACAAAAAGGAGTTGGCTACAGCCCCTTTGAATTGTTGTTTGGGCACCCTGTGAGAGGCCCACTGTGTTTGGTGAAGGAAGGATGGGAGTTACCTCTCAAAAAGCCTAAGCTAGACATAGTGGACTATGTACTTGGTCTCCGCTCCAGGATGGCTGAGTATATGGAGAAGGCATCTAAAAACCTTGAGGCAAGCCAGGCCTTACAGAAAGCTTGGCATGACCAAAAGGCTGTCTTGGTTGAGTATCAGCCAGGACAGAAGGTATGGGTGTTGGAGCCGGTGGCCCCAGCAGCACTCCAAGACAAATGGTCTGGACCCCATACAATCCTGGAAAAGAAGGGAGAGGTCACCTACTTGGTCGACCTAGGAACTCCCAGGAGTCCCCACAGGGTACTCCATGTTAACAGGCTTAAAGCATATGTTGACAGGGCAGACATGGGCTTGCTCATGGCTACAGATGAGGGACAGGAGGAAGAGAGTGACCCTCTCCCAGACCTGTTGTCTCAGAACCCTGAAGATGGCTCAGTTGAAGGAGTGACCCTTGGAGGCAACCTCACTGCCCATCAGCAGACTGAATGTAGACAGGTTCTACAATCATTTTCACATATGTTTTCCTTGATACCTAGTCAAACTGACTGGTGTACCCATGTTGTGGACACTGGTGACAGTCTGCCTGTAAAGAACAAACTTTACAGACAACCTGACCACGTCAGGGACTGTATAAAGGCTGAGGTACATAAAATGCTGGAATTAGGTGTCATTGAACCCTCAGAGAGCCCCTGGGCTAGCCCAGTGGTTCTGGTCCCCAAACCTCACACCAAAGATGGCAAGAGAGAGATGAGGTTCTGTGTGGATTAGAGAGGACTCAATGCTGTCACCAGGACAGATGCACACCCTATTCCAAGGGCAGATGAGCTCATAGACAAACTAGCTTCTGCAAAGTTTTTGAGCACATTTGACTTGACAGCTGGCTATTGGCAAATCAGGTTAGCTGAGGAGTCTAAGGCCAAAACAGCATTCTCAACCCCAGGTGGGCATTATCAGTTTGTGGTGATGCCCTTTGGTCTGAAGAATGCACCTGCCACCTTCCAAAGGCTGGTGAACCAAGTCCTTACTGGGTTGGATGACTTTTGCGCAGCATATCTTGATGACATTGCTGTCTTTAGTTCCACCTGGGAGGATCACCTGATCCACCTGAAGAAGGCTCTTGAGGCTCTGCAAAGGGCAGGCCTCACTATCAAGGCTACTAAGTGCCAGATAGGGCAGAGTAAGGTTGTGTATTTGGGCCACCTTGTAGGTGGGGGCCAAGTTCAACCACTGGAGAGTAAGATACAGTCCATCAAGGATTGGTCCCCTCCAACCACCCAGACTCAAGTTCGAGCTTTCTTGGGCTTGACTGGGTATTACAGGAAGTTTGTTAAGAACTATGGGTCCATTGTGACTCCTCTTAATGATCTGACATCCAAGAAGATGCCCAAAAAGGTTCAGTGGACAGTAAGCTGTCAAAAGGCATTTGATGACCTGAAGGAGGCCATGTGCTCTGCACCTATCCTGAAAAGTCCTGACTACTCCAAAGAGTTTATTGTCCAAACAGATGCTTCTGAGTTGGGTGTGGGAGCTGTGCTGTCACAACTTAATGTAGATGGTCAAGACCAACCCATTGCTTTTATTAGCAGAAGGTTGACCCCCAGAGAGAAGAATTGGTCAGCTATTGAGAGGGAGGCCTTTGCTGTGGTGTGGGCCCTGAAGAAGCTGAGGCCATACTTGTTTGGCACTCACTTCAAGATTCAGACCGACCATAAGCCCCTCTTGTGGCTAAATCAGATGAAGGGTGAAAACCCCAAACTGCTTAGGTGGTCCATTTCCCTACAGGGGATGGACTTTACAGTGGAGCACCGGCCAGGTACTGACCATGGGAATGCAGATGGTCTCTCCAGGTACTTCCACTTAGGACATGAAGACGAGACTGGTCAAGGCTAGTTTAATGTCCCAGCGTTTGGGGGGGGGTTGTGTAGGAGAGTAGGGTCTGCTATCCTATGGTCACCCCAAATTTTTGCTTTTTGCTTCACTGGTTTTTGACATATTGAGGCTGTGGGCCTGCCAATCAGACCCCCAGCCTGCTGTTCTCTCTACTAAATTAAAACTATGCACCCTAGGTGCATAACCAATTGGAAGTGGATCACCCTGTCAGCCCCTGTACCAGTGTACACTAGGTACCCAGGGCATTGGTGTACCCAAGGCCTGCCAGGGGCTGCAGCATGTATTATGCCACCCCAGGCTTGGCCTAACAATCTGACACAACTGGCTGATCACTCAGCTGGGGTAAGTTGGTGTAATCACCTCTTACTTAGGTGTAGTATACCTATACCTAACCTTAAATGGGACACCTGGTAACCTCTAAGTCACTCCTATGGCAGGCCTTAACAATCCTGAAGGCAGAGTGCTTGGTTCCATGTGAGATGGTGCTCTGGCATGAGCTGAGCCTGTCTGCAGTGGTCGGAACAACTTCCTTCTACTGTTTCCAGATATCGTCATACCATATACTCTTAAGTGCATTATGAACCTCGCGGTTAAATGCTATCTTTGGTTTGGCTTTATCAAAACATGTCGAGTAAGGTGTCATACGAATTGGAATACTAACCCCTCGCCAATTCTGGCGACGGGGTTAGCATTCCACCCTTCTAGAGGGACACGACATGTACAGTACCTGAAACCCGGGTAAAATCAGACATAGCCTCAGCTCCACAAAATGGATGCTGCCACCACAGACACAAGTCTGCCCTCCTGCTGCTGGGAGTCCTTCCAGCTTGGGAGGTGTGGACAAAGGGTTTCCTGCCAGGGGAGGTGCGTGCACCACCCCAGACAGGATTTTGTGTATTGGTCAGGTAGGGCTTGAAAGAAACCAGACATGCCTGTGGCTCACAAGGAGCCTCGGTGCATATGCCAGTTCAAACCGGTCCTGGGGCACACCAGTCCCGGGCCTGGGGCGAGCTGGACAAAGGATTGGGGGTGTAACCACCCCCCTTCCTGGTCCCACCCATAGGGAGGGACCTAGCAGGTAGTCCGGCCCCTAGAATCCGCTTAAAGGTAGGAGCTGTGTCCTAAGACTTCAGACATCCTGGAATCAACTTGAAACTAAGAAGAAGACGGGAACTTCGACATTCTGCTGCACAGAAGACTGAAGAAAATCTCCCCTGTGGTCAGGGAGTGACCACCTTGCTAACGCAAGCACCATCCAGCGAATCAACGTCTGCTTTGCCGCCGCCTCCCGCCGGAGCCCGAGCCCAGAGACTGACAAGACCTGGACCTCCAGACCTCTCACCGCCCGATCCACAGTCCCTGAAAAGAGGAGACCCGTGGAGGCACCGAGACACGTGGAGCCAGCCATCTTGGAACGACTACGACAAGCTGACCAGTGCAACAACCGAGGCTCCCTCCAAGTTGTGCTTTGGGTCCTGAGAAGCCCAACCCTCGAGCAGCATCTGCACCAAAGGTGAGCCCTCCAGCATCTCCACGATCTGCGTGGGGCCCTTCTGCATTTTGCCACTCGACGCGCCTAACCGGTTGCTGGCCCGCTGGCTAGTGGCCATCTTGGCGACGAAATCTACGACAAACACCGCTGGTCTGGTTGCTCCAGACTGGCCCTTGCTCCCCTCCAAAGGAGCAATCCCTCTGACCTTGCTGGTCAGAACCAACAGCTGATTTCCGAATCCTCCTGCAATTGCTTTTGCCAAGGCTTGTTTGCTTCGATCAAGTCGCCGACACCGCCGACAGCGAGAGCCTGCGTGGGACAGCTCGTGAGCCGACTCCTGGACGTCGTCGACCTTCAGGGACCACGTGGCTGCGGAGACAAGCTACCCCTCATCACCTGTTTGCACCCGACATCGCCTGGTACCCACCTGGTGCCACGCTGGTCACTGGCTAGTGACTGTGAACACTGTCCCCTCTGCTTACAGGTCTTCAACATCTCCGATCCACTCTTGGATCCACTGCATCTCTTCCCGACCGACCGCCTGCAGCATCTTTGTCCCAGGCTCAACGGAACAGATAGAAGAAACCCGACGCACTTTGAGGCCTATGCACCCGCTTCCTGTGGGTGAGGTAAAGCTGGCACTCCGGTGCCCATGTGTAGTAATACATCTCTAGTGCCTGTGTTCCAAATCTTAAGTTCCTAGGTCATCCGGAAGATTCCTTTTGCAGTAACTTTGTACTTTTTACGCACCCATTGAAATCTATGGGAGCCCGCGTGTGACTATTTGCTCTGCACACGCCACCCGTGGACCTCCTGGTCACTAACTGACGTTAGCTCCTTGTAGGCCCAGCGATTCTAGAGGCCCTAGGCCTTTTCCCTTTTCTGTTCGTGGTACTTATACCACTATTTTAGTATATGGTTCGAGTGGCCACCAGGGCCTATCCATATAAAGTGCAACTTCTGTGTATTCTGTGATAATCTTGTTTGACGATTTGTGCTCCTGTGCTCATAAAGAGACTAGGGGTTACTTTGAGAAATAAATACATATATATTTTGAATATATATCTGTGTGGTGTCCTTTCATTGGTATAAAAGGGGGTTACTATTGGTAAAACAGCTTGCTTAACACGCATCACGAGTTTAGCCTCAAAGACTGCTTAGCCTACGCTACCACTAGGGCAGCTAGTCCAAAAAGGTTGACTTACAACCACACCATAAGGGTTGCTTGGCATGGTACAAGGTGGTCACTAGAACTAGTGAACAGCATATACCAGGCCAACTTCTCACACTGACTGACTGACTCTCCGACTGACGCACACTGACTGACACTGACTGACACTGACTCTGACTGACACTGACTGACTGACACTGACTGACACTGACTGACTGACACTGACTGACTGACACTTACTGACCGACACTGACTGACTGACACTGGCTGACTGACACTGGCTGACACTGGCTGACAGTGACTGACATGACTGACTGACACTGACTGAAACTGACTGACACTGACTGACTGACACTGACTGACTGACACTGACTGACACTGACTGACTGACACTGACACTGACTGACACTGACTGACTGACACTGACTGACACTGACTGACTGACACTGACTGACACTGACTGACTGACACTGACTGACACTGACTGACACTGACTAACTGACTAACACTGATTGACACTCAGTGACACTGACTGACTGACACTGACTGACACTGACTGACACTGACTGACTGACACTGACTGACTGACACTGACTGACTGACACTGGCTGACACTGACTGACACTGACTGACACTGACTGACTGACACTGACTGACTGACACTGACTGACACTGACTGACACTGACTGACTGACTGACACTGACTGACTGACACTGACACTGACTGACACTGACTGACTGATACTGACACTGACTGACACTGACTGACACTGACTGACTGTCACTGACACTGACTGACTGACACTGACTGACACTGACTGACTGACACTGACTGACTGACACTGACTGTCACTGACTGACACTGACTGACTGACTGACACTGACTGACTGACTCTGACTTACACTGACTCTGACTGACACTGACTGACACTGACTGACTGACACTGACTGACTGACACTGACTAACTGACTAACACTGATTGACACTCAGTGACACTGACTGACTGACACTGACTGACACTGACTGACACTGACTGACTGACACTGACTGACTGACACTGACTGACTGACACTGGCTGACACTGACTGACACTGACTGACACTGACTGACTGACACTGACTGACTGACACTGACTGACACTGACTGACACTGACTGACTGACTGACACTGACTGACTGACACTGACACTGACTGACACTGACTGACTGATACTGACACTGACTGACACTGACTGACACTGACTGACTGTCACTGACACTGACTGACTGACACTGACTGACACTGACTGACTGACACTGACTGACTGACACTGACTGTCACTGACTGACACTGACTGACTGACTGACACTGACTGACTGACTCTGACTTACACTGACTCTGACTGACACTGACTGACACTGACTGACTGACACTGACTGACTGACACTGACTGACACTGACTAACACTGACTGACTGACACTGACTGACACTGACTGGCTGACACTGACTGACATTGACTGACTGACTCTCCGAGTGACTGACACTGACTGACTGATACTGACTGACTGACTGTAGGAAGGTGGATATCTGACTATGGTTACCCCCAAATTTTTGCGTAGTGTCTAGCTGGTTTTTCGACTTAGTTGGCCTGAGATCCTGCTATTCAGGATCTCAGCCTGGCTGTTCTCTCTTTAAAATGGACTCCATGTACCCTAGGTACATACCCAATTGGTTGGATCACCCTGTCAGCCCCTGTACCAGTGTACACTAGGTACCCAGGGCATTGGTGTACCCAAGGCCTGCCAAGGGCTGAAGCATGTATTATGCCACCCCAGGCTTGGCCTAACAATTTGACACAACTGGCTGATCACTCAGCTGGGGTAAGTTGGTGTAATCACCTCTTACTAAGGTGTAGTATACCTATACCTAACTGTGAGAAGTTGGCCTGGTATATGATGCTCACTAGTTAAAGTGATCACCTTGTACCATGCCAAGCAACCCTTATGGTGTGGTTGTAAGTCAACCTTTTCGGACTAGCTGCCCTAGTGGTAGCGTAGGCTAAGCAGTCTTTGAGGCTAAACTCGTGAAGCGTGTTAAGCCAGCTGTTTTACCAAATGTAACCCCCTTTTATACCAATGAAAGGACACCACACAGATATATATTCAAAATATATATGTATTTATTTCTCAAAGTAACCCCTAGTCTCTTTATGAGCACAGGAGCACAAATCGTCAAACAAGATTACAGTAGAATACACAGAAGTTGCACTTTATATGGATAGGCCCTGGTGGCCACTCGAACCATATACTAAAATAGTGGTATAAGTACCACGAACAGAAAAGGGAAAAGGCCTAGGGCCTCTAGAATCGCTGGGCCTACAAGGAGCTAACGTCAGTTAGTGACCAGGAGGTCCACGGGTGGCGTGTGCAGAGCAAATAGTCACACGCGTGCCCCCATAGGTTTCAATGGGTGCGTAAAAAGTACAAAGATACTGCAAAGAGGATCTTCCGGATGGACTAGGAACTCAAGATTTGGAACACAGGCACTAGAGATGTAACACTACACTTGGGCACAGGTGTGCCAGCTTTACCTCACCCACAGGAAGCGGGTGCATAGGCCTCGAAGTGCGTCGGGTTTCTTCTATCTGTTCCGTGGAGCCTGAAGACAAAGATGCTGCAGGCGGTCGGTCCGGGAGAGATGCAGTGGATCCAAGAGTGGATCGGAGATGTTGAAGACCTGTAAGCAGAGGGGACAGTGTTCACAGTCACTAGCCAGTGACCAGCGTGGCACCAGGTGGGTACCAGGCAATGTCGGGTGCAAACAGGAAGAAAGGTGTAGCTTGTCTCTGCAGCCACGTGGTCCCTGGAGGTCGACGACATCCAGGAGTCGGTTCACGAGCTGACCCACGCAGGCTCTCGCTGTCGGCGGTGTCGGCGACTTGATCGAAGCAAACAAGCCTTGGCAAAATCAATTGTTGTAGGAGATGAAATAAGCTGATGGTTCTGACCAGCAAGGTCAGAAGGACTGCTCCTTTGGAGGGGAGCAAGGGCCAGTCTGGAGCAACCAGACCAGCGGTGTATTTCTTGAAGTTCGTCGCCAAGATGGCTACTAGCCAGCGGGCCAGCAACCGGTTAGGCGCGTCGAGTGGCAAAATGCAGAAGGGCCCCACGCAGATCGTGGAGATGCTGGAGGGCTCACCTTTGGTGCAGATGCTGCTCGGGTGTTGGGCTTCTCAGATCCCAAAGCACAACTTGGAGGGAGCCTCGGTTGTTGCACTTGTCAGCTTGTCGTAGTCGTTCCAAGATGGCTGGCTCCACGTGTCTCGGTGCCTCCACGGGTCTCCTCTTTTCAGGGACTGTGGATCGGGCGGTGAGAGGTCTGGAGGTCCAGGTCTTGTCAGTCTCTGGGCTCGGGCTCCGGCGGGAGGCGGCGGCAAAGCAGACGTTGATTCGCTGGATGGTGCTTGCGTTAGCAAGGTGGTCACTCCCTGACCACAGGGGAGATTGGCTTCAGTCCTCTGTGCAGCAGAGCGTCGAAGTTCCCGTCTTCTTCTTAGTGTTAAGTTGATTCCAGGATGTCTGAAGTCTTAGGACACAGCTCCTACCTTTAAGCGGATTCTAGGGGCCGGACTACCTGCTAGGTCCCTCCCTAAGGGTGGGACCAGGAAGGGGGGTGGTTACACCCCCAATCGTTTGTCCGGCTCGCCCCAGGCCCGGGACTGGTGTGCCCCAGGACCGGTTTGAACTGGCATATGCACCGAGGCTCCTTGTGAGCCACAGGCATGTCTGGTTTCTTTCAAGCCCTACCTGACCAATACACAAAATCCTGTCTGGGGTGGTGCATGCACCTCCCCTGGCAGGAAACCCTTTGTCCACACCTCCCAAGCTGGAAGGACTCCCAGCAGCAGGAGGGCAGACTTGTGTCTGTGGTGGCAGCATCCATTTTGTGGAGCTGAGGCTATGTCTGATTTTACCCGGGTTTCAGGTACTGTACATGTCGTGTCCCTCTAGAAGGGTGGAATGCTAACCCCGTCGCCAGAATTGGCGAGGGGTTAGTATTCCAATTCGTATGACACCTTACTCGACATGTTTTGATAAAGCCAAACCAAAGATAGCATTTAACCGCGAGGTTCATAATGCACTTAAGAGTATATGGTATGACGATATCTGGAAACAGTAGAAGGAAGTTGTTCCGACCACTGCAGACAGGCTCAGCTCATGCCAGAGCACCATCTCACATGGACCCAAGCACTCTGCCTTCAGGATTGTTAAGGCCTGCCATAGGAGTGACTTATAGGTTACCAGGTGTCCCATTTAAGGTTAGGTATAGGTATACTACACCTAAGTAAGAGGTGATTACACCAACTTACCCCAGCTGAGTGATCAGCCAGTTGTGTCAAATTGTTAGGCCAAGCCTGGGGTGGCATAATACATGCTTCAGCCCTTGGCAGGCCTTGGGTACACCAATGCCCTGGGTACCTAGTGTACACTGGTACAGGGGCTGACAGGGTGATCCACTTCCAATTGGTTATGCACCTAGGGTGCATAGTTTTAATTTAGTAGAGAGAACAGCAGGCTGGGGGTCTGATTGGCAGGCCCACAGCCTCAATATGTCAAAAACCAGTGAAGCAAAAAGCAAAAATTTGGGGTGACCATAGGATAGCAGACCCTACTCTCCTACACAACCCCCCCCCAAACGCTGGGACATTAAACTAGCCTTGACCAGTCTTGTCTTCATGTCCTAAGTGGAAGTACCTGGAGAGACCATCTGCATTCCCATGGTCAGTACCTGGCCGGTGCTCCACTGTAAAGTCCATCCCCTGTAGGGAAATGGACCACCTAAGCAGTTTGGGGTTTTCACCCTTCATCTGATTTAGCCACAAGAGGGGCTCATGGTCGGTCTGAATCTTGAAGTGAGGGCCAAACAAGTATGGCCTCAGCTTCTTCAGGGCCCACACCACAGCAAAGGCCTCCCTCTCAATAGCTGACCAATTCTTCTCTCTGGGGGTCAACCTTCTGCTAATAAAAGCAATGGGTTGGTCTTGACCATCTACATTAAGTTGTGACAGCACAGCTCCCACACCCAACTCAGAAGCATCTGTTTGGACAATAAACTCTTTGGAGTAGTCAGGACTTTTCAGGATAGGTGCAGAGCACATGGCCTCCTTCAGGTCATCAAATGCCTTTTGACAGCTTACTGTCCACTGAACCTTTTTGGGCATCTTCTTGGATGTCAGATCATTAAGAGGAGTCACAATGGACCCATAGTTCTTAACAAACTTCCTGTAGTACCCAGTCAAGCCCAAGAAAGCTCGAACTTGAGTCTGGGTGGTTGGAGGGGACCAGTCCTTGATGGATTGTATCTTACTCTCCAGTGGTTGAACTTGGCCTCCACCTACAAGGTGGCCCAAATATACGACCTTACTCTGCCCTATCTGGCACTTAGTAGCCTTGATAGTGAGGCCTGCCCTTTGCAGAGCCTCAAGAGCCTTCTTCAGGTGGATCAGGTGATCCTCCCAGGTGGAGCTAAAGACAGCAATGTCATCCAGATATGCTGCGCAAAAGTCATCCAACCCAGTAAGGACTTGGTTCACCAGCCTTTGGAAGGTGGCAGGTGCATTCTTCAGACCAAAGGGCATCACCACAAACTGGTAGTGCCCACCTGGGGTTGAGAATGCTGTTTTGGCCTTAGACTCCTCAGCTAATCTGATTTGCCAATAGCCAGCTGTTAAGTCAAATGTGCTCAAAAACTTTGCAGAAGCTGGTTTGTCTATGAGCTCATCTGCCCTTGGAATAGGGTGTGCATCTGTCCTGGTGACAGCATTGAGACCCCTGTAGTCCACACAGAACCTCATCTCTCTCTTGCCATCTTTGGTGTGAGGTTTGGGGACCAGAACCACTGGGCTAGCCCAGGGGCTCTCTGAGGGTTCAATGACACCTAATTCCAGCATTTTATGTACCTCAGCCTTTATACAGTCCCTGACGTGGTCAGGTTGTCTGTAAAGCTTGTTCTTTACAGGCAGACTGTCACCAGTGTCCACCACATGGGTACACCAGTCAGTTTGACTAGGTATCAAGGAAAACATATGTGAAAATGATTGTAGAACCTGTCTACATTCAGTCTGCTGATGGGCAGTGAGGTTGCCTCCAAGGGTCACTCCTTCAACTGAGCCATCTTCAGGGTTCTGAGACAACAGGTCTGGGAGAGGGTCACTCTCTTCCTCCTGTCCCTCATCTGTAGCCATGAGCAAGCCCATGTCTGCCCTGTCAACATATGCTTTAAGCCTGTTAACATGGAGTACCCTGTGGGGACTCCTGGGAGTTCCTAGGTCGACCAAGTAGGTGACCTCTCCCTTCTTTTCCAGGATTGTATGGGGTCCAGACCATTTGTCTTGGAGTGCTGCTGGGGCCACTGGCTCCAACACCCATACCTTCTGTCCTGGCTGAAACTCAACCAAGACAGCCTTTTGGTCATGCCAAGCTTTCTGTAAGGCCTGGCTTGCCTCAAGGTTGTTGGATGCCTTCTCCATATACTCAGCCATCCTGGAGCGGAGACCAAGTACATAGTCCACTATGTCTAGCTTAGGCTTTTTGAGAGGTAACTCCCATCCTTCCTTCACCAAACACAGTGGGCCTCTCACAGGGTGCCCAAACAACAATTCAAAGGGGCTGTAGCCAACTCCTTTTTGTGGGACCTCTCTGTAAGCAAACAGAAGGCAGGGTAGAAGGATGTCCCATCTTCGCCTGAGCTTTTCAGGTAATCCTTTGATCATACCCTTTAGGGTCTTGTTGAATCTCTCAACAAGCCCATTGCATTGTGGGTGATAAGGGGTGGTGAACTTGTAGTTGACACCACATTCCTTCCACATAGCTGTCAAGTATCCTGACATAAAGTTGGTACCTCTGTCAGATACTACCTCCTTAGGAAACCCCACTCTGGAGAATACTCCCAGCAGGGCCCTGGCCACAACAGGAGCTGTAGTGGTCCTAAGGGGAATTGCCTCTGGATACCTGGTGGCATGATCCACTACCACCAGTATAAATCTGTGCCCAGATGCAGTGGGAGGATCCATGGGACCCACTATGTCTATTCCCACTCTTTCAAAGGGGACCCCCACCACAGGTAGTGGTATTAGGGGGGCCTTTGCTGTGCCACCTGATTTGCCACTGGCTTGGCAGGTAACACAGGAGCGACAAAACTCCTTTGTATCTTCATTCATGTGAGGCCAGTGAAAGTGAGGGACAAGCCTGTCCCAAGTCTTATTCTGGCCTAAGTGTCCTGCTAAAGGAATGTCATGGGCCAAGGTGAGAAGGAAGCCCCTAAATTGCAGAGGTATAACCAACCTCCTGGTAGCACCAGGCTTGGGGTCTCTAGCCTTTGAATAAAGGAGCCCTTCATCCCAATACACTTTATGGGTACCTTGAGCATTCCCAGCAGCCTCAGCAGCAGCCAGCTGTCTGAGGGGTTCAAGAGAGGGACAGGATAACTGAGCCTGCCTCAAGTCAGCCCTTGAAGGTCCCCCTGTCCCCAGAAACTCAACCTGATCAGGTTCAAGCTCTTCAGGGACAGTTCCTTCAGGGTCCTCTAGATCAGCTTCCTGGGAAGGCTGATCATCACTCTGAGGCAGGGGGGAAGGCACAGCCTTGACCCTCCTGTTCTTCTTCTTGGTAGGTGCTTGGTCCATTGTTCCAGGATCCAAGACCTGAGGTTCAGTGAGGCACTTTTTGGCCTGTGACCTGGTCACAGCAAGGACATGTGATGATATACCTAACATCTCTGCATGAGTCCTGTACTCCACTTCTGACCATAGAGAACTCTCTAGGTCATTGCCCAACAGACATTCTACTGGGAGGTCTGCACTAACCACAACCCTTTTGAGGCCAGTTACCCCTCCCCATGAGTAGTTAACAACTGCCACACTATGTGAAGTAGTGGCATTGCTGGCATTGGTCACCAGGTAGTTCTCACCTGGTATGTACTGTCCAGGGTCCACAAAGCCTGGTGTCACCATAGTGACACTGGCACATGTGTCCCTGTAGGCTTGGGCCACTTTTTCATTAATTAAAGGAGTCTGTCTGTACTTGCCCAGGTTACTGGGGCTCACAGTCAGGGACAAATCAATGTCCCCATCACAGATCAAGACTGCCTGTGTCAGGGTTCTGTCTAAGTCAGAATCTCCTTCAGTTCCCATAGTGATTCCCACTACACCCTTTGTCTGGGGACCAACACTGCTAACAGTAGTACTGGGAGCAGGTGCCTTAGGGGCAACAGTGTTGGAGGCTCCACCCTTTTTGCAATCACTAGTCCAGTGAGTTGTATTTTTGCAATGATTGCACCAGGGTTTCTTTTGACCTTCTTTCTTCTTTTTGGACTGTTGTTGGGACCCACCCTCCTTAGCAGTAGTTTGGGGCCCTGTTGAAGACTTCTGGTCTTTAGATTTCTGATCTCCACCCTTCTGGTCTGTTTTCTTCTGATCACCCCCTTGGCCCTGGTTCTGGTTCTTTTGCTTAACCCTGGTTCTGACCCATGTGTCTGCCTTCTTTCCCAATTCTTGGGGAGAGGTCAGATCAGAGTCAACCAAGTGTTGATGCAGTTGCTGGTTTTGACAGTTATTTAAAATCTGTTCTCTCATCATCAAATTATACAATCCTGTAAAATCAGATACCTTACTTCCCAGCAACCAACCCTCCAAAGCCTTAGTGGCACATTCAACATATTCAGACCAGTCCTGAGTCTGTGTCTTTTGGGTGTCTCTGAACATTAACCTGTACTGTTCAGTGGTTAAACCTAACCCATCTACCAGAACACTCTTCAGGACTCTGTAATCTCTGACATCCTCTTCTCTAACAGTGAGGAGTCTGTCTCTGCCTCTTCCTTCAAAGGAGAGCCAGAGGATTGCTGCCCACTGGTATTCAGGAACCTGCTGTACTTTGCAGGCTCTCTCAAGAGCAGTTATCCATTTGTGGATGTCATCCCCACTTTTGTAGGGGGGCACAACCTTAGACAGGTTCCTATTATCAAAGACCCTATCTTTGTCCTTAGGGACAATGCTGCCACCAGTGGGTATAGACCCACTCTCTCTAGGTTGCCTAGCCTTGTTCAGTTTTTCTTCCATCAGGGCTACTTCTAGCTCCTGCTTCCTGATCCTCAGCTGGGCTTCCTGCATTCTGGCCTCATGTTCCCTCCTCTGAGGGGTGGTCATCCTTTTCCTGGAGTGACCTTGAGAGCCTCTAGAGCCATGAGAAGCATTGGAGTCACCTGAGCGATTCCTTTGCCTCCCAAGCCCTGTGTTAAGTCCACTGGGGAGATCCAATGGGGTAAACCCATTGTCAGTCCCCAATAGCCTTAGTTTAGCTGGGCCAAGTATAATACTTGGCACTGGGCTAGTTCTCCCTTCATCATCACTACTTTCTGTATCCTCACCACTTTCCTCCCCTGTAGTATGATTCTCATCTAAGGGATGGCTATTGGTACTGGGTACCTCTGTAGTATCTTCAGAAGGGGGGCCTCCTGTTCCTGACCCTAAGGGGGCTAACTGGGAAGCTTTCTTGAGTTCTCTCTGATTCTCATCATTCTGTAAGAGTTCTCTGAGCTCAGCAGAGTTAGGGTTCTTGGGCTGTTTAAGGCCTCTAAGAGTTGCCAAATGCCTGAGCTCATTCTGATTAAGGGTAGCAAAGCTGGATGGTGCCCTCTGGGGGTCACTCTCAACAGAGATGGGTACAGTGGACCCCTCTGCCCCGGCCATTGCTCTTAAGTGTGGGTGGATGTGTTGCAACCTACCTACACTTGGGTTTACCTACTAAACCTATCTAGTAGTTGTAGTCAGGGTGTGCTACTCCCTTTGCTCTACAACAACTAAGTTCAGTAGAACTTATGTATATCTAATCTTGTTTTATATGTACCTACAGGTACCTATGTGATCTTTCAATTGGTAACCAAGAGATTACAATGGTAAAACACAGCAAGCTCAAATCCAACCGCTGCTCACCAATGTGAGAAGTTGGCCTGGTATATGATGCTCACTAGTTAAAGTGATCACCTTGTACCATGCCAAGCAACCCTTATGGTGTGGTTGTAAGTCAACCTTTTCGGACTAGCTGCCCTAGTGGTAGCGTAGGCTAAGCAGTCTTTGAGGCTAAACTCGTGAAGCGTGTTAAGCCAGCTGTTTTACCAAATGTAACCCCCTTTTATACCAATGAAAGGACACCACACAGATATATATTCAAAATATATATGTATTTATTTCTCAAAGTAACCCCTAGTCTCTTTATGAGCACAGGAGCACAAATCGTCAAACAAGATTACAGTAGAATACACAGAAGTTGCACTTTATATGGATAGGCCCTGGTGGCCACACGAACCATATACTAAAATAGTGGTATAAGTACCACGAACAGAAAAGGGAAAAGGCCTAGGGCCTCTAGAATCGCTGGGCCTACAAGGAGCTAACGTCAGTTAGTGACCAGGAGGTCCACGGGTGGCGTGTGCAGAGCAAATAGTCACACGCGTGCCCCCATAGGTTTCAATGGGTGCGTAAAAAGTACAAAGTTACTGCAAAGAGGATCTTCCGGATGGACTAGGAACTCAAGACTTGGAACACAGGCACTAGAGATGTAACACTACACTTGGGCACAGGTGTGCCAGCTTTACCTCACCCACAGGAAGCGGGTGCATAGGCCTCGAAGTGCGTCGGGTTTCTTCTATCTGTTCCGTGGAGCCTGAAGACAAAGATGCTGCAGGCGGTCGGTCCGGGAGAGATGCAGTGGATCCAAGAGTGGATCGGAGATGTTGAAGACCTGTAAGCAGAGGGGACAGTGTTCACAGTCACTAGCCAGTGACCAGCGTGGCACCAGGTGGGTACCAGGCAATGTCGGGTGCAAACAGGAAGAAAGGTGTAGCTTGTCTCTGCAGCCACGTGGTCCCTGGAGGATGACGACGTCCAGGAGTCGGTTCACGAGCTGTCCCACGCAGGCTCTCGCTGTCGGCGGTGTCGGCGACTTGATCGAAGCAAACAAGCCTTGGCAAAAGCAATTGTTGTAGGAGATGAAATAAGCTGATGGTTCTGACCAGCAAGGTCAGAAGGACTGCTCCTTTGGAGGGGAGCAAGGGCCAGTCTGGAGCAACCAGACCAGTGGTGTATTTCTTGAAGTTCGTCGCCAAGATGGCTACTAGCCAGCGGGCCAGCAACCGGTTAGGCGCGTCGAGTGGCAAAATGCAGAAGGGCCCCACGCAGATCGTGGAGATGCTGGAGGGCTCACCTTTGGTGCAGATGCTGCTCGGGTGTTGGGCTTCTCAGATCCCAAAGCACAACTTGGAGGGAGCCTCGGTTGTTGCACTTGTCAGCTTGTCGTAGTCGTTCCAAGATGGCTGGCTCCACGTGTCTCGGTGCCTCCACGGGTCTCCTCTTTTCAGGGACTGTGGATCGGGTGGTGAGAGGTCTGGAGGTCCAGGTCTTGTCAGTCTCTGGGCTCGGGCTCCGGCGGGAGGTGGCAGCAAAGCAGACGTTGATTCGCTGGATGGTGCTTGCGTTAGCAAGGTGGTCACTCCCTGACCACAGGGGAGATTGGCTTCAGTCCTCTGTGCAGCAGAGCATCGAAGTTCCCGTCTTCTTCTTAGTGTTAAGTTGATTCCAGGATGTCTGAAGTCTTAGGACACAGCTCCTACCTTTAAGCGGATTCTAGGGGCCGGACTACCTGCTAGGTCCCTCCCTAAGGGTGGGACCAGGAAGGGGGGTGGTTACACCCCCAATCTTTTGTCCAGCTCGCCCCAGGCCCGGGACTGGTGTGCCCCAGGACCGGTTTGAACTGGCATATGCACCGAGGCTCCTTGTGAGCCACAGGCATGTCTGGTTTCTTTCAAGCCCTACCTGACCAATACACAAAATCCTGTCTGGGGTGGTGCATGCACCTCCCCTGGCAGGAAACCCTTTGTCCACACCTCCCAAGCTGGAAGGACTCCCAGCAGCAGGAGGGCAGACTTGTGTCTGTGGTGGCAGCATCCATTTTGTGGAGCTGAGGCTATGTCTGATTTTACCCGGGTTTCAGGTACTGTACATGTCGTGTCCCTCTAGAAGGGTGGAATGCTAACCCCGTCGCCAGAATTGGCGAGGGGTTAGTATTCCAATTCGTATGACACCTTACTCGACATGTTTTGATAAAGCCAAACCAAAGATAGCATTTAACCGCGAGGTTCATAATGCACTTAAGAGTATATGGTATGACGATATCTGGAAACAGTAGAAGGAAGTTGTTCCGACCACTGCAGACAGGCTCAGCTCATGCCAGAGCACCATCTCACATGGACCCAAGCACTCTGCCTTCAGGATTGTTAAGGCCTGCCATAGGAGTGACTTATAGGTTACCAGGTGTCCCATTTAAGGTTAGGTATAGGTATACTACACCTAAGTAAGAGGTGATTGTAGGAGAGTAGGGTCTGCTATCCTATGGTCACCCCAAATTTTTGCTTTTTGCTTCACTGGTTTTTGACATATTGAGTAAGCCTGGGCGTTGAACTACGCTCCGTTCGCGGAGCTTGCGAAGTTTTGGTAACTTCGCGCTTCGCGCAGAGCGCGAAGTTGCAGATTGCTACGCAATCTAGCGCGTAGCGTAGTAAATTTGCTTCCTCGCGCGCTCAATATTCATTCTCGCGCGCGCGGTAATGTCTTACCTTGATTCTGCGATCGCCAACTTGCTTTTCTGTCTGTTTGCGAGCGCCACGAGATTTGTACTATGGCTGATCAAGCCCGCGAGAGTGTGCGACCCCGAACACGTCATTGGTGCGCGCGAACTGACTTCCGGCGGCTGTTTTGGTAAGATCGCGATCCCGAACATGGAAAAACTGCAATCTGGCAAAGAATATCTCGCGAGCTTCATAAAACCTTCTCTAAAATGATCATTTTGCTCAGAAAACTCCTCAGATTGTGATCTTGCTGTAGTCTTTGTGTAAGAAAGAGTCTTTAATTTTTTTAACACTTTTTTTTCAAGAGGAAGGAAGTGCCCCTGACACTACAACTTCCTGTTCCTGTCCAGCAGGCTCCTCCCACGTGCTTTGTGCATGTGTTGTTCACTTTCATTTGGATTTGGAGCTGGAAGGATCACTTTTTGTGTCTGTCTGCTGCATCATACCATTTTTTTGGATTTATTTGAGGAATTTTTGATTTGAGATTTAATTTACGACAAGTAAGTTGGAGAATTGGTGTGTTTGTTTCATTGGGGCTTGTTTGTACCTACATTTTTCTGGGATTTTTATTGTTTTTAAAAATTATTGTTGTGGTGGGTGGCCTGTACTACTTTCAATATGGGCCTAGTTGTTTTTCTCTGCAATTTCAGCCAGTAGGGTACCCATGGGTCCATGTTTTGTGGTGTCTGTAGAATTTCTACATCATGTAGGGCATGGATGGCATAGGATTGAAATGCTAAACGTGGCTGTGGTGTATTTCACTGTTGGTGTGTGTGTGTGATTTACCTTTGTTGGATGTGTGTGCTTGTGTCCTAGTAGTCTTCCACTAGGCCCAGAGGTAGTCAGCCTCCAAGCTGTGGTGCGTGATTTTACATGTACAGTTGGTGTTGTCTGGTGATTTTCCTTTACTCCATGGATGGCTTTGGATTTTGTTGCAAAAGGTGTGTTTGGGGTGCAATAGCATTTTTTGGGTGTGTGCTAAACAAATTGGGCTATTTTGGCCTGCATGTAAGGCAAGGGATTCAGCTCGCGAACTTTCGGTAACTCTGCACAGCGCGACAACGCGGACTTACAGTTTTCGTCATTTTTGCGCTCGCAATATGCGTGTTCGCGCACGCGAGAAAGCCTTTTTGTACAGTTCGCGATCCCGAACACGCAGCTTTTGCAA
This sequence comes from Triturus cristatus, assembly GCF_964204655.1. Classification (NCBI taxonomy): domain Eukaryota; kingdom Metazoa; phylum Chordata; class Amphibia; order Caudata; family Salamandridae; genus Triturus; species Triturus cristatus. The sequence goes on from NW_028188052.1 coordinate 1,150,645, forward strand.
TCTGGCAAACAATATCTCGCGAGCAACATAGACCCTTCTCGAAAACGCTTTTTTGTGCATTTCTGCACAAAAAACTCCTCAGGCTGTCATTGAGCTGTAGGTTTGGAGCAGGGAGAAGCTGTTATTTGTCTGGAAAACATTTTTATGAGAGGGATTAAGTTCCACAGACACTACAACTTCCTCTTCCTGTCCTTTCCAATCACTTTTTGTGTGTTATTGTGGTGGGGGGGCTGAGCATGTGTGTGGCGGCCATTTTAGGAAGGCATGCATTGTGCCTTTGCCATAGGCGTCCATTGACTGTCTCCCATTTCTTGTGGTTGTTGTGGGTGTGTGGCGGCCATTTTGTGAAGCCATCCAAGCAGTGTGCTTGCTTTTGCCATCCGGTTCCAAGCTTGTGGCCTAGTAGTCTTCCACTAGGCCCAGAGGTAGTCAGCCTCCAAGCTGTGGTGCGTGATTTTACATGTACAGTTGGTGTTGTCTGGTGATTTTCCTTTACTCCATGGATGGCTTTGGATTTTGTTGCAAAAGGTGTGTTTGGGGTGCAATAGCATTTTTTGGGTGTGTGCTAAACAAATTGGGCTATTTTGGCCTGCATGTAAGGCAAGGGATTCAGCTCGCGAACTTTCGGTAACTCTGCACAGCGCGACAACGCGGACTTACAGTTTTCGTCATTTTTGCGCTCGCAATATGCGTGTTCGCGCACACGAGAAAGCCTTTTTGTACAGTTCGCGATCCCGAACACGCAGCTTTTGCAATCTGGCAAACAATATCTCGCGAGCAACATAGACCCTTCTCGAAAACGCTTTTTTGTGCATTTCTGCACAAAAAACTCCTCAGGCTGTCATTGAGCTGTAGGTTTGGAGCAGGGAGAAGCTGTTATTTGTCTGGAAAACATTTTTATGAGAGGGATTAAGTTCCACAGACACTACAACTTCCTCTTCCTGTCCTTTCCAATCACTTTTTGTGTGTTATTGTGGTGGGGGGGCTGAGCATGTGTGTGGCGGCCATTTTAGGAAGGCATGCATTGTGCCTTTGCCATAGGCGTCCATTGACTGTCTCCCATTTCTTGTGGTTGTTGTGGGTGTGTGGCGGCCATTTTGTGAAGCCATCCAAGCAGTGTGCTTGCTTTTGCCATCCGGTTCCAAGCTTGTGGCCTAGTAGTCTTCCACTAGGCCCAGAGGTAGTCAGCCTCCAAGCTGTGGTGCGTGATTTTACATGTACAGTTGGTGTTGTCTGGTGATTTTCCTTTACTCCATGGATGGCTTTGGATTTTGTTGCAAAAGGTGTGTTTGGGGTGCAATAGCATTTTTTGGGTGTGTGCTAAACAAATTGGGCTATTTTGGCCTGCATGTAAGGCAAGGGATTCAGCTCGCGAACGGCCATTTTAGGAAGGCATGCATTGTGCCTTTGCCATAGGCGTCCATTGACTGTCTCCCATTTCTTGTGGTTGTTGTGGGTGTGTGGCGGCCATTTTGTGAAGCCATCCAAGCAGTGTGCTTGCTTTTGCCATCCGGTTCCAAGCTTGTGGCCTAGTAGTCTTCCACTAGGCCCAGAGGTAGTCAGCCTCCAAGCTGTGGTGCGTGATTTTACATGTACAGTTGGTGTTGTCTGGTGATTTTCCTTTACTCCATGGATGGCTTTGGATTTTGTTGCAAAAGGTGTGTTTGGGGTGCAATAGCATTTTTTGGGTGTGTGCTAAACAAATTGGGCTATTTTGGCCTGCATGTAAGGCAAGGGATTCAGCTCGCGAACTTTCGGTAAGTCTGCACAGCGCGACAACGCGGACTTACAGTTTTCGTCATTTTTGCGCTCGCAATATGCTTGTTCGCGCACGCGAGAAAGCCTTTTTGTACAGTTCGCAATCCCGAACACGCAGCTTTTGCAATCTGGCAAACAATATCTCGCGAGCAACATAGACCCTTCTCGAAAACGCTTTTTTGTGCATTTCTGCACAAAAAACTCCTCAGGCTGTCATTGAGCTGTAGGTTTGGAGCAGGGAGAAGCTGTTATTGGTCTGGAAAACATTTTTATGAGAGGGATTAAGTTCCACAGACACTACAACTTCCTCTTCCTGTCCTTTCCAATCACTTTTTGTGTGTTATTGTGGTGGGGGGGCTGGGCATGTGTGTGGCGGCCATTTTAGGAAGGCATGCATTGTGCCTTTGCCATAGGCGTCCAAACTTGTGGCCTAGTCGTACAGTAGGCCCAGGGGTACAACTCAGCAATCATCACGGCGGGTTTTTTTCCCTTGCTATTCTTCTTCCTAAGTGTACACTACACAGTACAAATACAAAAGGATCCCTGGCCTTGTCAGTCTCTTAATGGCTGGCTATACTGTTGATGTTGTTCACTGACTGCATGAAATTTAATAATTGTGATGACCACCCACGAGACACTAATAAATTATATATTATATTATGGATCTTTTGACTGATGTTCTTCTGGCTTTTTGCTTTTAGGTGCACAAAAGACAGAGGTGTGTCATCATCATCCACTGTTGTGGTGCCAGACCGACGTCCTGCTGCTGTAGTGTACACAACGTGACGTGTCAGTGACCTGACCAGGCATCTCTGCAACTTGTGCAACTGAGTGCTGTTTTGACATCTGTTGAAGATGCCCCCAAAGAAAGCAGGTAGCAGGTCCTCCGGTACCAAGAAAGTTGCCATGGAGAAGAAGGAACAGAAGAAGAAGGAAGTGTCACTTAAGTCTGGTGTGCCTCCCAAAACCATTTTTGGTTCACCAAAAATGAGGCCTGCAGCAGCGGTGTCGGGGGGGCAAGCTGGGGGCAGCACCTCCACATCAGTGGGCCCAACCCACCAACCCATGCCCAAGCAGATGAGTGTGGAAGAGGTAGCCAGCCTTATGGTAGAAAGCAGTGATGCTGAGCCTGAACTAAACTTATCGCTATCTCAAAGTAGTACACAATCCACGCAGGAGGGAACATCATCAACACAGCAGATAAGTGGTCAACAGCCGCAGCTACCGCCCGCAATAGTAGCTGTTCCTCCTGAAGTAGGGGCAGTTCAGGAAATTGAGCCTCATGCAGAGGAAGAAGAGGAAGCCACTCCTTTAGAAGTTGCATTGGCTTTTAAATCCCCAGCAAGGAAAAGGAGGGTTAGTACATCAAGTTCTTCACCAAGCCCCCCTTCTGATGATCTAGATGTCACTTGGAAGCCACAAACTGAGTCTGAGAGGGAAACACATCACAAGAGCAGGCATGGCAAAAGGAAGGTTCCAGAAAGCCTTACACTTATGGATGTTGATGTAGAAGAGCAGGTTGATGATGATGATGATGATGAGCCAGTCATCACAAACATCACTCCCGGGCCTGAGGAGATGGAGAGCAACATTTTTACATTATCCAAAATGGATGCGAGGGATGTAGCACGCATACCTCCAACACAGGTAACACCAACACGACCTCCAGCTTCCATATTTACATTAGCAAAGGGCCGGCAGCGTCCTACATCCAGCACAACAAGCACCACCTCAGCAGAAGTAGGTAGTGGTCCTGCACAGAGTCAAATTCAACACACACCCTCCAGTTCATCCGGCATTGGAAGTGGGAGTGGCACCTCCAGCAGGAGACAAAAGTTAAGCTCCCCAGTGTGGGACTACTTTACGGTTAGCCCAAAGGAGGAGAACATTGCTGTATGCTCCGTTTGTCATTCCTCTGTTAGCCGTGGAAAGCTTGGTACAAACTATGGTACCGGAGGCCAAATGACCCATCTGAAAAAACACCACGCAATCCAGTGGGAGGAGCACCTTAGGCTCATCAAAACTGGAACCATTGCTGTTGGGCATAAACGAGTAGAAAGTCCGCTCACGGTGGAACAGGAAAAAGAGGGAGACATTCTCTGTGCTAGTGGTAGACAAAGTAGCCCTGTCCCCAGCACTGCAGTGGTAACGCCCACATCCTCAGCCACATCTCATTGGCACAAGAGTAAGAGCCAGCCTGAGACACCAAGGAGTACTGCTGGGCCAAAAAGTGCGAAGTCGACCACAGGAAGGAATACCATGCAGCCTACCATTCTTAGCATGTTTAGTAGGCCGGAGGGGCAGTACGAACGCAATCACCCAATAGCACGTTTGTACAATGCTAAGCTGGCAAAAATGTTAGCACTGGACCTTCTCCCTTTTTCTTTTGTTGAAGGGGTGGGTTTTCTTGAGTTTGTGACCACCATCTGCCCAAAATGGAAAGTTCCCAGCCGCTACTATTTTGCAAGAGTTGCTGTTCCAGCACTACATCACGACGTGCTGGAATTGCTTGGAAAAGCCTTAAAACAGAGTGCTGTTCAGAGTATACACCTGACAACAGACATGTGGACCAGTTGCCAAGCCACTGATTACATGTGCATCACTGCACACTGGGTCTCTTTTTCGGGTGTTACAGATAAGATATCTGACGGCGTTGTTGACACCGCTGAGATTTTTAAAGACACTCGCAAACATGCAACTGTAGCCATGTTTGCAATGGAGAAATCTCATACTGCTGCTAACATTTTGGATGAGTTTAACAGCAAGGTGTTTGAGTGGCTGCGACCAAGAGGTCTTACCATTGGTTTTGTTGCCACGGACAATGGCAGTAATGTAGTTCGGGCCATGAAAGATGGTGGGTATTTCAGGGTGCCATGTTTGGCACACTGCATTAACATTGTTGTGCAAGACTTTCTGAAAAATGAAAGCAAAGTCAGCAGCTTACTGACCACCTGCAGAAGAATATGCACACATTTCAACCATTCTTTTAAAGCCCGGAAGGAGCTGAGGGTGATTCAACGTGAGCATAAAATGCCAGTCAAAGCACTCATCCAAGAGGTGCCAACACGTTGGAACTCAACGTATTACATGCTTGAGCGTCTGTTTGAGCAGTACATACCACTTAATGCTTATGTCATGAAAAGGTCAGGGGATCCTACAGTGAAAGGCATGAGAGTTGAGATGGCCCAATGGGACCTTGTCAAAAGCCTGACAGAGATGCTACTTCCTTTTGAGGTCTTCACCCGTGAAGTGAGCCGGGAGGACTGTACTATGGGCCAAGCTATCCCATTGTTGTACATGCTAGAGCAACAGCTGAAGGAGGTGGCAGAAATGTACGCAGATGTGGATGACAAAGTAGACGCACATTCTTTGGCAGACACCTTATCCGCTCGCTTATCTCACAATACAAGGATTCAAAATAACATTCTGTCAGATCCACATTACATTACTGCCTCAATTTTGGATCCACGTTACAAATTATTGCTGCGCAGTAATGAAGTCATTCCTTTTTCAGAAGTGAATGTTGCCCAGTACAAAACTTTGATAGCTGTGGAAGCCACTGAGTTTGAAAACGAAAGGATCTTCATTAAAGGCCCGCCCCTCCAGGGCAGAAAAAGTACTGCAGGGCACCCAGAACGAAGTTCTACTTCAGAAGCCAAGAGCAGTGCGTTTGCCTCCCAGCAGTCAACACTGCCAGCAGCAATAACATCAACAGCACCAACAGGATCATCAGGCACATGTACAAAAACGGCAGGTGATTGGTTTCTACGGAAAGGGTATTGCACATCAATGACTGATGCAAAGGCAAAAGAGGCCCAGGAAATCGGAGCACCCCTGAACATTGAGCGGATGGTTCAGGCCTATCTAGATGACACAACAGAGGTCTACATGGAGCAAAGCCCATTGGTGTATTGGTATGGGAAAAGAAGCCAATGGCCAGTGCTCAGCAGGCTGGCGATAAAGTATGTGGCTTGCCCTGTTGCAAGTGTCTCTTCAGAGCGTGTTTTCAGTGCTGCTGGTGCCATTGTTACTGTCAAAAGGACCAGTCTCTCGCCCAAAAGTGTTGAGAGGTTAACCATGATCAAAATGAATCAACACTTTATACCACCAGAGTACAAAATACGTGAATCACAGGAGGAAGAGGAGAGTGACTTTGATGACATAAGTAGTGGATTGTTAGACGTACTGCTGTCCGAACCACCAGAGTTTGAGGACGAGCTCCTCTTCCCTGACAACTAGGCTTTCAAATTGTTCTCCCTTCCTTTATTTGTGTGTGACTGTGTGTATCTGTTTTTCTGGTTCAAAATCTACATTCACAACAAAGCCATCAACAGTCTCCTTTTTTTATTTCCCTATTGGAGTTGCACGTCTGTGCATAACTGTCCACTCCACTCCTCAGGGTCCTGCTCCATGTTCCTTACTCTCCCTAAGTACATTTCAAGCAAGTCAGACATTGGATGGAGATGGAGAATAGTACAATACATGTTGCCTCTAACAGTCCCTCCATAAGAAGTGAAACCTGACTCCACCTATATTCCATTTTGTTTCCAATCCGAAAGAAACTCATCACTGACTGGCAGAAGGCTAGGCAGGCATCAGATCAGACAGCCAAAGAGAACACCAAGACAGGTAATGAGTGATTATTGTGAATGATGGTGGCATGCATTGCATTGGATGCTGGCTGACTACGAAGAATTGTGCATGCCATGAAGTAGAACTATACTAGTTTATCGACAAAGTACAAGTGACTCAGGTGTGGTGACAGTTAATGTTTCCTTGTTGTTTAATAATGACCACATTGTACTCCTACCACTGCAGGTGCCGGCCAATATCCGTTGCAATTTGGTAATATGGAATATATTATAAACGTAATCAGTCACTACAGACTGAGTTGGTGTTGGAGAATACGTACCACACGGTCACCATCATTGAGGATGCTGAGCATACTATCTTTGCACACAGTCAGTTGGATTGGAGAAAATTTATGGAATAACAGGTAAAAAGTTTGAACAAGAACCACAGCAGACCTAGGCTAGATGTCCTTGTAGTGGTGTGGACTGGAGTAGAGTGTAGTGGTATGACGGACAGTGGCGCATTGATTTAGTCACTTCATTGGGAAAATTCTAGGTTGCTGCAGTGCATTTGACATTTCTCTGGCTCGGTCAAAATGTAAGTAAGGGGTAGGGTGCCTGGCCTGTGCCGCGGTTCTCCTGTTCTGTGGCTGTGCTGGCTCCTGAATCCTGTCCCGTTGTTGTTGTACCTTAATGCTTGCTGTAGAGTAGACACACTATGTAGCCTATCCAAGCTGCCTCAGTCTGAAAGTGTTCTCTCCAGAGTGTTGTCTTGCACTCCACTGTAATTGAGTTTATTGTTGTAAAGGCTGTAATTTTTCAATACCCCATTTGTTTTTCCATCTACACTTACAGGCCGGCCTTTACCCTGTGCTACAGTGGGAGAAACGACTCACACGTACCTTACCAATACGCATCAGGCTTTTCATGGGCTGACATAAAAGGTAAAAAGTTTGAACAAGAACCACAGCAGACCTAGGCTAGATGTCCTTGTAGTGGTGTGGACTGGAGTAGAGTGTAGTGGTATGACGGACATTGGCGCATTGATTTAGTCACTTCATTGGGAAAATTCTAGGTTGCTGCAGTGCATTTGACATTTCTCTGGCTCGGTCAAAATGTAAGTAAGGGGTAGGGTGCCTGGCCTGTGCCGCGGTTCTCCTGTTCTGTGGCTGTGCTGGCTCCTGAATCCTGTCCCGTTGTTGTACCTTAATGCTTGCTGTAGAGTAGACACACTATGTAGCCTATCCAAGCTGCCTCAGTCTGAAAGTGTTCTCTCCAGAGTGTTGTCTTGCACTCCACTGTAATTGAGTTTATTGTTGTAAAGGCTGTAATTTTTCAATACCCCGTTTGTTTTTCCATCTACACTTACAGGCCGGCCGGCCCTTTACCCTGTGCTACAGTGGGAGAAACGACTCACACGTACCTTACCAATACGCATCAGGCAGGCAGTGATACCCAAGATTGATGTGCGGAGTGTCCATGGAAGGGAGGACCAAGAAGAATGACGAGAATGATGCAACTCCTCATTTGGACCAGGATAATACAGTAACTTTAGTATCATCATTCGTCTTTACATTTATTTGCTTGCTTTTTTCTCTTTAATCCTTACGACTGTGTGTTGTGGTTTGTTTGTTAATTGATCCAACTTTTTTTTAGTTTCCTTAGCTAGCTTGAAAAATGAAAGTAAGCCCGGTAGAGCAGGTAATTGGGTTCGGTCTGAGCTCTGAGGGCGTCAGACAGGCAAGGCAAATTTCAATTTCGTCCCTGACTGTACTGTCTCATTGGGTCATAATAGTTATAGTACAACTCATTATCTCATTAACCATCAAGTTATCATCCTCAGCATGCATGCATTTGCTTTCTCTCACTTCATACTTTGATTTCTTTGATAATGGATCATGGTCGTCTTACAAGATTGTGTTTTACTTTTGTTGTGTCCATGCATATTGTCTGTTTTTCTTTCTCAAACCTTTCCCAAAACCCCACTTCCCATCCAATCATCAATCCCTAACCCTCTTCCCCCGGGCTGTGTGATTTATATTGAGGTGTGATGTGATGACTATGTACACCAATTGATCACACGCTTGCTGGGGCAGATGTGGTGAAAGCAACACTAATTGAATTTCAACTAAGGCAGGGCAAGGATCTTCTTCTGCTTGACCACCCATGCTGTAGTTTACTTTGTGTTCTGTTCCACTCCTCCTCCCTGAGTCTCAGTCAAGTGACTTTCTCTTTCTTTTTTCAAACGCTATTGCCAGTGTCTACTACTACCACCACTATAATGGCATCTACTCCGTCAATTTGGGAAACCAACCATGCAGCCATCAGTGTGCCGAACTTCATCATCAATCACAGGTAAGATAAGTTTGGTGGGAGGTATGGACTAGGAGGAGAGACTGACAGTACTATGACAATTAAAAATAACTCAGTGAGGGGTACTGCATCTATCGGTTTGTGTGTTACAAAATCGGCAGATCTTTTAAATCAAACACTGGCTGTGGGCATGCAGCAGCACGGAAACAAAGTAAACAAGCATGTAACTTACATTGAATTCGGAAAACTGTAACCCACCACAAAAAACATTAACATCATATAAATAAATAGTAAGTATATTTTTAATATCCCCTAACAAAAATAAACTATCCCGCTCTGACCTAACCCACCCCCCTCCCTAACCCCAACGAAACGAAAGTCCAAAGTCCCAATGTCCGTTGAAATCCCCAACGCCCACAAACCCACCCACCAACAAAAGGAATTAAAAAAGGGGCAAACGACGAGGTCCTCTATTGTCGGCGGGCCTTAAGGTGTTTGTCCACCAGGATCTTGACCCGCTCCTCCATGTTCTCCTCCCAGCGGGCCATCCGGCGGAGCAGCTGGCGGCGAAATGCCCTAAAGTTGCTTCCAGGGTGGGGGGCAGCAGTGCTGGAAATCGAGGCGCGGCGGCGGGCAAATGCCGGACCACGGCGCCGTGAAAGTGGAGGCCGGGCCTGACTGGGGCCCGGGGCATTGGAGGAGGCTACAGCTTCAGCCGCCTCCTCCTCCTCCTCCTCCTGAGCCACCAGCCGGCGATAATGCTCGCAGATGGCCTCCAGTTTCCGGCGCCGGGCCCTAGCGGCCAACTCCTTCCTTGATGGTTTATTGGAAGGAGTATCATCTATATCAAAAAAGAAAAAGAACATGTTGGAGCCAATACTCTTAGCAAAACAGGAACACTAAAATCATTCAACACATAGTGTCACAGTATCACTAGCAAGCACAGTTCATAACATTTGGGATTTGGTGCTGGGGTAAGTATCTCTAATCCTACTTCCTTGGACTCTAACATTTGTGACCGTTTCAGACATTATTTATAAATATAATCGTACTATGTATGTACTGCGGTACACCAGTCGTGCTGTTCTTATCTGTAGTTTAGCCCAATTACATAACCTTGTTGTAGGCGGCATGCCAGGTCCATCAGCTAAGCTTGCACCCAAGAGAAACAGATATGAGCCACATGATGATGCAGACTCACGTTACTTTTATTTACTACTACTGTCTGCAGGTGGGGAAGCTCATCTTTTTGTCTGACGCCTTACGGCCGTTGGCACTGGTCATACTCTGTTACATGAGGGCAAATGGCATGCACAATTTCACTTACACCCTACCATGGGTACTACAAAAAGGCTGATTATTTATTTATCGGATCCAACGATCATTGCTTATATTCATATTATAGATGCTGCTAGTGCTAATACGATATACGACATCAGGTCGGTAGCGGTCGGTGGTGGGAGTGCTGCCGGTCGGTGACGTGGGAAGGTGCAGGGTGGGGATAGTAAACGATGGATTAAGGACATTCACAGGTAATTAAAGAATACATAAAAAAAAAAACATTGCTGCACACAGTAGCACACACTGCATCGCATTCGCGGTGCAGTGCGCACCTTGAAAATAGTTTTATTTATTTTTATGTTGATTACCTGTATTTGGCCGTAACAGTAATACACAGTTTACTCGCCAGTGCCACCCACCCATCCCCTCCCCATGTCGCCGCCCGCCAACAATCCCACCACCAACCGCTACTGCAGAGGGTACTTTGCTTTCATTGCTTGTGTAACCAATATACATAAACATTAAACAACAGATAGGCCACCCTTTGCAGGCTGGCTGCCCCAATCGTAAATACATTAATAATAATAGGTAGGGAGTGGTCCCCAGAGTGGGAGGAAGGGGTTTCTGCTTGATAATATATGACGTGCTTGCAAACTACTGCAAGTGTACTGTATGCTCATAATACTACCTTGATTCCTCTAGGCTTTGCTACTGTCGCGCAGTTTCTGTTACATTTTCTTCAAAGTAAGAATCTCCAGTGACACTTTCCACCTATACTGTCTCTTGGTGATAGTACATCCAGGCATACATCCATTAAAGTAAACGTCTATCCTTTTGTATATATCTCTTAACAAACCTTAGTTGGTTTCACCAACAAACACCCATGCTTCTGCTCCTTCCTTCCTTGCCTTGGCTTTGAGTTTGAACCAAAAACACCGCTGATTCTTGCTATCTAGTACTATCCACCCATACTGTGTCGCCCACCCAGGCAGGCATTCTTTCACCTTCCACCCATCCTTCAACAACCCATGCATCTGATCTTATTACTATCAGACTCCTATACATGCTTCCAACAACATATCCTTCTCTGCCGGTCAGTCATATTGTTTATCTCGCCCGTCCTTCCACCCTTAGTGCTTTCCCTCTATGTTCAACACATCCATGAAGGTCATCTGATCTGAGTTTGTCTTCTCCATAAAACATTCACAGCTGATTTTGGAGTCAAATAGAAGAGGCCATTGGTTACTCTACTCACGCTGGTAATGCTACGTAAAGGGTGTCTTCTTCAACCGTTGTATAATGTCGCACAGTACAGTGAAATAGTGAACACAGTTCCATCTAGCTGTAATGTCAAGAAGTAATGAATATAACTTACCGCCGCCGGCCACTGCTGCTGGATCCCCCCTGGGCCCTGTGTCTCCTGCAGGTGCCGCCAGTTCGCCTGCCCCCTCCGGAATGGCCGCATCGCTGGCCCCGACGGCACTGGTGGATGGTAGTGTGCCTAGAAAAAAGCATCAAAAATTTTTTAGATGCCTGTAACCCTCCCCCTATTTTAAGTGTTCACTTGGAACATTGAACAAAAACTTAATGCGATGCAACATACATCAGCACTAGACAGTAAGTACAGTCAGTAGACAGACACTAGTAGGATATGGTTCCACTTCCTAGGGTCATCTAGTCCTACTCAGCTCTTTTGAAAGTTAGCCTGAGCCATGAGTAACCCTTTTAGATTCATCATGTCGACTACTACTCTTTTGGTGCATATTATACCTGCCAGCGTATTGACATGTGCAGTACATGCCTTTAAGGCCGCCTGACTGTTGCGTACAAGTGAAGAGGTCGAAAAAAAAACAACATATTGACTTTGTTTAGTTTATATTGCTTAGCCATCACACATACATGTTACACTTTTTGGCATGACTGCAAAATGCTAGCATCATTCACCAGTATACTATCTAACGGCTAACTCGCAGCGTTTTTCTCATATATCATAGGCGAAAGATTCCCTTCTACAAACCAGAGATTTACAGAGCATAGTGGCTGCAAGATGATGTAACCAGTATTTCTACGTTCTACGGTGAGGGATCTTCCAGAATTATAAAGATCTTGGCTCTTGTTCTTGTTGTCAATCATGCACTTGTAAATGTTTACTGTTTTAATGTTAGGCTTTTTGCTGGCTTATTGACCATGGCTGTCGTAAATTAAATTTCATATTAACGATGTACAGAGTTTGATACTTGTTTCAAATAAACCTTTTGAACTTACACATAGACTCTGTGGTATTTGGTGTGGTGGAGTGGACTTACACAAGTGTGTGAGCATAATGGTGTTTGTTATTATGTTCTGGATTGTCTCTGTCTCCGTCATCATCAACATTGTGTATCGTCTTCGTGGGGGGGTCGGGAGTGGGACCCTAATGTGAGACACTATAGCTAGTCTGTTAGGGGATCCTGGGTTCTTCGGACTGAGGTGTGATCAGTAAGATCCAACCTCCCATCAGCACCATCCTATTTTGTTGTGCATAGTTCTGTATGTGGCTCTGCAGAATCCTAGACAATAGTAGTATCATGTACTATCCGATCAAAAATACTAGTCAAATATCTGGTTGGGCATTTTGTTTGTGGTAATTGTCAAAGCCTCATCATTGAGAAGACTTCAAGAGGACAACCCAAAGGACAGGACCCAGTGGCTAGAGCTATTGGTCAATCAGAGTTTTATTGTTGCAAAGAAAACCTTCTATTAAAGAGTGGGCAACTGTGCAAGCTTCGCTACACACAGAGTAATAATAGTAATAGTAGTAGTAGTATTAGTAGCACAGAGAGTCATAGCAGAGGGAGTTAGAAGCAACTTCGAGGCAGGGATAAACAGAATTAGTAAACAGTCAAGGTCAAAGAAGTAAGCTTTTGTAAAAAAGAGATTCAGAAAGTTGAACCATAATTTAGAGTTTGGGAAAGAAAAGATGCAGTAACATAACATTTAGGGAAATATAAATGTCAATCTAACCAATGGAGGACTTACTGGGGCCAGCTGCAGGAGCCTCAGTAGAGGAGAGGTCCTGGGGTTCCCCCGCCGACTCCGACCCCGTCTTCTTGCCCCTGGGTGGTGCTGATGATCATGTAAAATATAATAAAGAAAGAGACCAACATTAAGGAGTGCTGTGAGAAAAATAATAAATCATTTGGAAAAACAATAAGTCAAAGAACATTTTAGGAAACAACAAGTGCAATAAAATTGACCTATCTAATCAGATGGATCGACTACTGGCTGCTTCCTAGTGCATTTACGGATCGTCTACTTATTTATGAACACTCCAGTGTTCCTTGATCATTCTGATTCCAAATACTAACAAAGCCTAGTAAGTACCACCTGACCTACACCACCTATTCCAGACGGGCCAATTGTTCACTAAGTCTGCACTTCAATTTTTTTCAGCCATCAAATGCATAGATGATGAGATGGAGGACACATGCATAGTTGCATACATTAGTGCATACATACAACAAATTGTGGGTTGGTTGCATAATGCTGATCTAGTTCTGCTACTGACTGACCATGCTAAGCCTACCACTCACTAAACAAAGTACAAAAGGTTCGACGGAGGACTGGGGTAAGCAGCACTCAGTGACAGAGGATGCGTCACGCAGACCGCATAAAACAATTAGTAACTACTACTAACAAACTAAACCTAGTATCCAATATCCATCCACCACTATTTCACAGTAGGACAATGGAAGGACTAGAGTCTCTCTAGCAAATCGCATTACCTAACTTCAGTTCTGTAAAGTAAACTCTTACATAATCAGCATCAGCACAAGCTAGCGCAAACTACGTTGCAAACAAGTAAGAGTACCACCGTGCACCTGGGTCCTTAAATCAAAGAACATTTTGCTTTTTGGAACGTAATACCAGCAACGCTTGGCACGCAGCAGTAATCTTGTTGTTCATCTAATTTAATATACACAATCAGTTACTCACCAAGCCCGATGACCTCGACACCTAGCAGGTCCAACAGGTCCTGCTCCCGGTCCAGGATGTCGGACCACCGGTGAGCTAGCTGGTTGTGGGTGCGCCGGATCCCAGTGCACCGGAACACGGCCCGGCGCACCTTCGCCCACCGACGGTGCCGCTCCTGGGTAGCGTACCCGGAGCCGGGCCTGCCGCCTGCTGCCAAGGTCAAGGGGAGGAGGCGCTGGATGAAAAAAACAAGAGCCGCCACCTCCTCCTCCCCAAACAGTTGCCGGGCCTGCACCCCTGCAGGACGCATTCTGCCGCAAGGCAGGCGGCGCTTCTCTGCGCCTGCAGGTCCCTTGCCCTTGGGACTTGGTGTGCCCTTGGCCATGGTTCTGGGGTGGGTGGGAGGCGGAAAAGAAAAGTCCGAAGGGGAAAAAAAGTTAGGGGGAAGAAGATAGAAAGAACTTTATAAAAGTAACAAAAACACAGTAAAAGTAGAAATAAAATGCAAAATATAAACTGAGGCAAACAGAGAGATAGATAATAACTAAAAAAAGTCAGGAAAAAGGCTTTAAAGACAAAGGATTGCTGTGATAAAGGGAGGATACAAAAGTAGGCCCAGAAACATGGCATAGAGTGAAAAACAAGATGGCCGCGCCCATTCGCGACCGCGTGGGTAAGTTCGCGCGATATTTCTCGCGAACATGTACAATTTATCGCGAACAAGTAAAATGCGCTCCCGAACACGTCAATGCACATCGCGAACACGTTATCCGCGACCCGGAACAGGAAATAAGGCATCGCGAGCGGGCGGGACTATAGAAAAACAAGATGGCCACGCCCATTGGCGACCGCATGGGTAAGATCGCGAGATATATCCCCCGAGCATGCAAACAGTTCCCCGAACATGCTTACCGCGCTCGCGAACAAGAAAAAGCCATCGCGAACAGGTTGCCACAAGCAACTACGCAAGCTCGCGAAGCTTCGCGAAGGTCGCGTAGTGCAATGACATCTTCGCGAAGCTTCGCGAAGCGCGACTACGCGAACTACGCCCAGGGTTAATATTGAGGCTGTGGGCCTGCCAATCAGACCCCCAGCCTGCTGTTCTCTCTACTAAATTAAAACTATGCACCCTAGGTGCATAACCAATTGGAAGTGGATCACCCTGTCAGCCCCTGTACCAGTGTACACTAGGTACCCAGGGCATTGGTGTACCCAAGGCCTGCCAGGGGCTGAAGCATGTATTATGCCACCCCAGGCTTGGCCTAACAATCTGACACAACTGGCTGATCACTCAGCTGGGGTAAGTTGGTGTAATCACCTCTTACTTAGGTGTAGTATACCTATACCTAACCTTAAATGGGACACCTGGTAACCTATAAGTCACTCCTATGGCAGGCCTTAACAATCCTGAAGGCAGAGTGCTTGGTTCCATGTGAGATGGTGCTCTGGCATGAGCTGAGCCTGTCTGCAGTGGTCGGAACAACTTCCTTCTAATGTTTCCAGATATCGTCATACCATATACTCTTAAGTGCATTATGAACCTCGCGGTTAAATGCTATCTTTGGTTTGGCTTTATCAAAACATGTCGAGTAAGGTGTCATACGAATTGGAATACTAACCCCTCGCCAATTCTGGCGACGGGGTTAGCATTCCTCCCTTATAGAGGGACACGACATGTACAGTGCCTGAAACCCGGGTAAAATCAGACATAGCCTCAGCTCCACAAAATGGATGCTGCCACCACAGACACAAGTCTGCCCTCCTGCTGCTGGGAGTCCTTCCAGCTTGGGAGGTGTGGACAAAGGGTTTCCTGCCAGGGGAGGTGCGTGCACCACCCCAGACAGGATTTTGTGTATTGGTCAGGTAGGGCTTGAAAGAAACCAGACATGCCTGTGGCTCACAAGGAGCCTCGGTGCATATGCCAGTTCAAACCGGTCCTGGGGCACACCAGTCCCGGGCCTGGGGCGAGCTGGACAAAGGATTGGGGGTGTAACCACCCCCCTTCCTGGTCCCACCCATAGGGAGGGACCTAGCAGGTAGTCCGGCCCCTAGAATCCGCTTAAAGGTAGGAGCTGTGTCCTAAGACTTCAGACATCCTGGAATCAACTTAATACTAAGAAGAAGACGGGAACTTCGACGCTCTGCTGCACAGAGGACTGAAGCCAATCTCCCCTGTGGTCAGGGAGTGACCACCTTGCTAACGCAAGCACCATCCAGCGAATCAACGTCTGCTTTGCCGCCACCTCCCGCCGGAGCCCGAGCCCAGAGACTGACAAGACCTGGACCTCCAGACCTCTCATCGCCCGATCCACAGTCCCTGAAAAGAGGAGACCCGTGGAGGCACCGAGACACGTGGAGCCAGCCATCTTGGAACGACTACGACAAGCTGACAAGTGCAACAACCGAGGCTCCCTCCAAGTTGTGCTTTGGGATCTGAGAAGCCCAACACCCGAGCAGCATCTGCACCAAAGGTGAGCCCTCCAGCATCTCCACGATCTGCGTGGGGCCCTTCTGCATTTTGCCACTCGACGCGCCTAACCAGTTGCTGGCCCGCTGGCTAGTAGCCATCTTGGCGACTAACTTAAAGAAATACACCGCTGGTCTGGTTGCTCCAGACTGGCCCTTGCTCCCCTCCAAAGGAGCAGTCCTTCTGACCTTGCTGGTCAGAACCATCAGCTTATTTCCTTTTCCTACATCAATTGCTTTTGCCAAGGCTTGTTTGCTTCGATCAAGTCGCCGACACCGCCGACAGCGAGAGCCTGCGTGGCACAGCTCGTGACTCGACTCCTGGACGTCGTCGACCTCCAGGGACCACGTGGCTGCAGAGACAAGCTACACCTTTCTTCCTGTTTGCACCAGACATTGCCTGGTACCCACCTGGTGCCACGCTGGTCACTGGCTAGTGACTGTGAACACTGTCCCCTCTGCTTACAGGTCTTCAACATCTCCGATCCACTCTTGGATCCACTGCATCTCTCCCGGACCGACCGCCTGCAGCATCTTTGTCTTCAAGCTCCACGGAACAGATAGAAGAAACCCGACGCACTTCGAGGCCAATGCACCCGCTTCCTGTGGGTGAGGTAAAGCTGGCACACCTGTGCCCAAGTGTAGTATTACATCTCTAGTGCCTGTGTTCCAAATCTTGAGTTCCTAGTCCATCCGGAAGATCCTCTTTGCAGTAACTTTGTACTTTTTACGCACCCATTGAAACCTATGGGAGCACGCGTGTGACTATTTGCTCTGCACACGCCACCCGTGGACCTCCTGGTCACTAACTGACGTTAGCTCCTTGTAGGCCCAGCGATTCTAGAGGCCCTAGGCCTTTTCCCTTTTCTGTTCGTGGTACTTATACCACTATTTTAGTATATGGTTTGAGTGGCCACCAGGGCCTATCCATATAACGTGCAACTTCTGTGTATTCTGTGATAATCTTGTTTGACGATTTGTGCTCCTGTGCTCATAAAGAGACTAGGGGTTACTTTGAGAAATAAATACATATATATTTGGAATATATATCTGTGTGGTGTCCTTTCATTGGTATAAAAGGGGGTTGCATTTGGTAAAACAGCTGGCTTAACACGCTTCACGAGTTTAGCCTCAAAGACTGCTTAGCCTACGCTACCACTAGGGCAGCTAGTCCGAAAAGGTTGACTTACAACCACACCATAAGGGTTGCTTGGCATGGTACAAGGTGATCACTTTAACTAGTGAGCATCATATACCAGGCCAACTTCTCACATTGGTGGCAGCGGTGGGATTTGAGCTTGCTGTGTTTTACCATTGTAATCTCTTGGTTACCAATTGAAAGATCACATAGGTACCTGTAGGTACATATAAAACAAGATTAGATATACATAAGTTCTACTGAACTTAGTTGTTGTAGAGCAAAGGGAGTAGCACACCCTGACTACAACTACTAGATAGGTTTAGTAGGTAAACCCAAGTGTAGGTAGATTGCAACACATCCACCCACACTTAAGAGCAATGGCCGGGGCAGAGGGGTCCACTGTACCCATCTCTGTTGAGAGTGACCCCCAGAGGGCACCATCCAGCTTTGCTACCCTTAATCAGAATGAGCTCAGGCATTTGGCAACTCTTAGAGGCCTTAAACAGCCCAAGAACCCTAACTCTGCTGAGCTCAGAGAACTCTTACAGAATGATGAGAATCAGAGAGAACTCAAGAAAGCTTCCCAGTTAGTCCCCTCAGGGACAGGAACAGGAGGCCCCCCTTCTGAAGATGCCACAGAGGTACCCCCTTCCAATAGTCACCCCTTAGATGGGATGCCTACCACAGAGGAAGAAAGTGATGGGGATACAGATGTGAGTGGGGATGAAGGGAGAACTAGCCCAGTGCCAAGTGTTATACTTGGCCCAGCTAAACTAAGGCTATTGGGGACTGACAGTGGGTTCACCCCATTGGATCTCCCCAGTGGACTTAACACAGGGCTTGGAAGGCAAAGGAATCGCTCAGGTGACTCCAATGCTTCCCATGGCTCTAGAACCTCTCAAGGTCACTCCAGAAGGAGACTGACCACCCCTCAGAGGAGGGAACATGAGGCCAGAATGCAGGAAGCCCAGCTGAGGATCAGGAAGCAGGAGCTAGAAGTAGCCCTGATGGAAGAAAAACTGAACAAGGCTAGGCAACCTAGAGAGAGTGGGTCTATACCCACTGGTGGCAGCATTGTCCCTAAGGACAAAGATAGGGTCTTTGATAATAGGAACCTGTCTAAGGTTGTGCCCCCCTACAAAAGTGGGGATGACATCCACAAATGGATAACTGCTCTTGAGAGAGCCTGCAAAGTACAGCAGGTTCCTGAAGACCAGTGGGCAGCAATCCTCTGGCTCTCCTTTGAAGGAAGAGGCAGAGACAGACTCCTCACTGTTAGAGAAGAGGATGTCAGAAACTACAGAGTCCTGAAGAGTGTTCTGGTAGATGGGTTAGGCTTAACCACTGAACAGTACAGGTTAATGTTCAGAGACACCCAAAAGACACAGACTCAGGACTGGTCTGAATATGTTGAATGTGCCACTAAGGCTTTGGAGGGTTGGTTGCTGGGAAGTAAGGTATCTGATTTTACAGGATTGTATAATTTGATGATGAGAGAACAGATTTTAAACAACTGTCAAAACCAGCAACTGCATCAACACTTGGTTGACTCTGATCTGACCTCTCCCCAAGAATTGGGAAAGAAGGCAGACAAATGGGTCAGAACCAGGGTTAAGCAAAAGAACCAGAACCAGGGCCAAGGGGGTGATCAGAAGAAAACAGACCAAAAGGGTGGAGATCAGAAATCTAAAGACCAGAAGTCTTCAACAGGGCCCCAAACTACTGCTAAGGAGGGTGGGTCCCAACAACAGTCCAAAAAGAAGAAAGAAGGTCAAAAGAAACCCTGGTGCAATCATTGCAAAAATACAACTCACTGGACTAGTGATTGCAAAAAGGGTGGAGCCCCCAACACTGTTGCCCCTAAGGCACCTGCTCCCAGTACTACTGTTAGCAGGGTTGGTCCCCAGACAAAGGGTGTAGTGGGAATCACTATGGGAACTGAAGGAGATTCTGACTTAGACAGAACCCTGACACAGGCAGTCTTGATCTGTGATGGGGACATTGATTTGTCCCTGACTGTGAGCCCCAGTAACCTGGGCAAGTACAGACAGACTCCTTTAATTAATGACAAAGTGGCTCAAGCCTACAGGGACACATGTGCCAGTGTCACTATGGTGACACCAGGCTTTGTGGACCCTGGACAGTACATACCAGGTGAGAACTACCTGGTGACCAATGCCAGCAATGCCACTACTTCACACAGTGTGGCAGTTGTTAACTTCTCATGGGGAGGGGTAACTGGCCTCAAAAGGGTTGTGGTTAGTGCAGACCTCCCAGTAGAATGTTTGTTGGGCAATGACCTAGAGAGTTCTCTATGGTCAGAAGTGGAGTACAGGACTCATGCAGAGATGTTAGGTATATCATCACATGTCCTTGCTGTGACCAGGTCACAGGCCAAAAAGTGCCTCACTGAACCTCAGGTCTTGGATCCTGGAACAATGGACCAAGCACCTACCAAGAAGAAGAACAGGAGGGTCAAGGCTGTGCCTTCCCCCCTGCCTCAGAGTGATGATCAGCCTTCCCAGGAAGCTGATCTAGAGGACCCTGAAGGAACTGTCCCTGAAGAGCTTGAACCTGATCAGGTTGAGTTTCTGGGGACAGGGGGACCTTCAAGGGCTGACTTGAGGCAGGCTCAGTTATCCTGTCCCTCTCTTGAACCCCTCAGACAGCTGGCTGCTGCTGAGGCTGCTGGGAATGCTCAAGGTACCCATAAAGTGTATTGGGATGAAGGGCTCCTTTATTCAGAGGCTAGAGACCCCAAGCCTGGTGCAACCAGGAGGTTGGTTATACCTCTGCAATTTAGGGGCTTCCTTCTTACCTTGGCCCATGACATTCCTTTAGCAGGACACTTAGGCCAGAACAAGACTTGGGACAGACTTGTCCCTCACTTTCACTGGCCTCACATGAATGAAGATAAAAAGGAGTTTTGTCGCTCCTGTGTGACCTGCCAAGCCAGTGGCAAATCAGGTGGCACAACAAAGGCCCCCCTAATACCACTACCTGTGGTGGGGGTCCCCTTTGAAAGAGTGGGAATAGACATAGTGGGTCCCATGGATCCTCCCACTGCATCTGGGCACAGATTTATACTGGTGGTAGTGGATCATGCCACCAGGTATCCAGAGGCAATTCCCCTTAGGACCACTACAGCTCCTGTTGTGGCCAGGGCCCTGCTGGGAGTATTCTCCAGAGTGGGGTTTCCTAAGGAGGTAGTATCTGACAGAGGTACCAACTTTATGTCAGGATACTTGACAGCTATGTGGAAGGAATGTGGTGTCAACTACAAGTTCACCACCCCTTATTACCCACAATGCAATGGGCTTGTTGAGAGATTCAACAAGACCCTAAAGGGTATGATCAAAGGATTACCTGAAAAACTCAGGCGAAGATGGGACATCCTTCTACCCTGCCTTCTGTTTGCTTACAGAGAGGTCCCACAAAAAGGAGTTGGCTACAGCCCCTTTGAATTGTTGTTTGGGCACCCTGTGAGAGGCCCACTGTGTTTGGTGAAGGAAGGATGGGAGTTACCTCTCAAAAAGCCTAAGCTAGACATAGTGGACTATGTACTTGGTCTCCGCTCCAGGATGGCTGAGTATATGGAGAAGGCATCCAAAAACCTTGAGGCAAGCCAGGCCTTACAGAAAGCTTGGCATGACCAAAAGGCTGTCTTGGTTGAGTTTCAGCCAGGACAGAAGGTATGGGTGTTGGAGCCAGTGGCCCCAGCAGCACTCCAAGACAAATGGTCTGGACCCCATACAATCCTGGAAAAGAAGGGAGAGGTCACCTACTTGGTCGACCTAGGAACTCCCAGGAGTCCCCACCGGGTACTCCATGTTAACAGGCTTAAAGCATATGTTGACAGGGCAGACATGGGCTTGCTCATGGCTACAGATGAGGGAAAGGAGGAAGAGAGTGACCCTCTCCCAGACCTGTTGTCTCAGAACCCTGAAGATGGCTCAGTTGAAGGAGTGACCCTTGGAGGCAACCTCACTGCCCATCAGCAGACTGAATGTAGACAGGTTCTACAATCATTTTCACATATGTTTTCCTTGATACCTAGTCAAACTGACTGGTGTACCCATGTGGTGGACACTGGTGACAGTCTGCCTGTAAAGAACAAGCTTTACAGACAACCTGACCACATCAGGGACTGTATAAAGGCTGAGGTACATAAAATGCTGGAATTAGGTGTCATTGAACCCTCAGAGAGCCCCTGGGCTAGCCCAGTGGTTCTGGTCCCCAAACCTCACACCAAAGATGGCAAGAGAGAGATGAGGTTCTGTGTGGATTACAGAGGACTCAATGCTGTCACCAGGACAGATGCACACCCTATTCCAAGGGCAGATGAGCTCATAGACAAACTAGCTTCTGCAAAGTTTTTGAGCACATTTGACTTAACAGCTGGCTATTGGCAAATCAGATTAGCTGAGGAGTCTAAGGCCAAAACAGCATTCTCAACCCCAGGTGGGCACTACCAGTTTGTGGTGATGCCCTTTGGTCTGAAGAATGCACCTGCCACCTTCCAAAGGCTGGTGAACCAAGTCCTTACTGGGTTGGATGACTTTTGCGCAGCATATCTGGATGACATTGCTGTCTTTAGCTCCACCTGGGAGGATCACCTGATCCACCTGAAGAAGGCTCTTGAGGCTCTGCAAAGGGCAGGCCTCACTATCAAGGCTACAAAGTGCCAGATAGGGCAGAGTAAGGTTGTATATTTGGGCCACCTTGTAGGTGGAGGCCAAGTTCAACCACTGGAGAGTAAGATACAATCCATCAAGGACTGGTCCCCTCCAACCACCCAGACTCAAGTTCGAGCTTTCTTGGGCTTGACTGGGTACTACAGGAAGTTTGTTAAGAACTATGGGTCCATTGTGACTCCTCTTAATGATCTGACATCCAAGAAGATGCCCAAAAAGGTTCAGTGGACAGTAAGCTGTCAAAAGGCATTTGATGACCTGAAGGAGGCCATGTGCTCTGCACCTATCCTGAAAAGTCCTGACTACTCCAAAGAGTTTATTGTCCAAACAGATGCTTCTGAGTTGGGTGTGGGAGCTGTGCTGTCACAACTTAATGTAGATGGTCAAGACCAACCCATTGCTTTTATTAGCAGAAGGTTGACCCCCAGAGAGAAGAATTGGTCAGCTATTGAGAGGGAGGCCTTTGCTGTGGTGTGGGCCCTGAAGAAGCTGAGGCCATACTTGTTTGGCACTCACTTCAAGATTCAGACCGACCATAAGCCCCTCTTGTGGCTAAATCAGATGAAGGGTGAAAACCCCAAACTGCTTAGGTGGTCCATTTCCCTACAGGGGATGGACTTTACAGTGGAGCACCGGCCAGGTACTGACCATGGGAATGCAGATGGTCTCTCCCGGTACTTCCACTTAGGACATGAAGACGAGACTGGTCAAGGCTAGTTTAATGTCCCAGCGTTTGGGGGGGGGGTTGTGTAGGAGAGTAGGGTCTGCTATCCTATGGTCACCCCAAATTTTTGCTTTTTGCTTCACTGGTTTTTGACATATTGAGGCTGTGGGCCTGCCAATCAGACCCCCAGCCTGCTGTTCTCTCTACTAAATTACAACTATGC
Organism: Triturus cristatus; assembly: GCF_964204655.1. Classification (NCBI taxonomy): domain Eukaryota; kingdom Metazoa; phylum Chordata; class Amphibia; order Caudata; family Salamandridae; genus Triturus; species Triturus cristatus. Next base: position 1,173,710 of record NW_028188052.1, read on the forward strand.
ACCCTAGGTGCATAACCAATTGGAAGTGGATCACCCTGTCAGCCCCTGTACCAGTGTACACTAGGTACCCAGGGCATTGGTGTACCCAAGGCCTGCCAGGGGCTGAAGCATGTATTATGCCACCCCAGGCTTGGCCTAACAATCTGACACAACTGGCTGATCACTCAGCTGGGGTAAGTTGGTGTAATCACCTCTTACTTAGGTGTAGTATACCTATACCTAACCTTAAATGGGACACCTGGTAACCTATAAGTCACTCCTATGGCAGGCCTTAACAATCCTGAAGGCAGAGTGCTTGGTTCCATGTGAGATGGTGCTCTGGCATGAGCTGAGCCTGTCTGCAGTGGTCGGAACAACTTCCTTCTAATGTTTCCAGATATCGTCATACCATATACTCTTAAGTGCATTATGAACCTCGTGGTTAAATGCTATCTTTGGTTTGGCTTTATCAAAACATGTCGAGTAAGGTGTCATACGAATTGGAATACTAACCCCTCGCCAATTCTGGCGACGGGGTTAGCATTCCACCCTTCTAGAGGGACACGACATGTACAGTGCCTGAAACCCGGGTAAAATCAGACATAGCCTCAGCTCCACAAAATGGATGCTGCCACCACAGACACAAGTCTGCCCTCCTGCTGCTGGGAGTCCTTCCAGCTTGGGAGGTGTGGACAAAGGGTTTCCTGCCAGGGGAGGTGCGTGCACCACCCCAGACAGGATTTTGTGTATTGGTCAGGTAGGGCTTGAAAGAAACCAGACATGCCTGTGGCTCACAAGGAGCCTCGGTGCATATGCCAGTTCAAACCGGTCCTGGGGCACACCAGTCCCGGGCCTGGGGCGAGCTGGACAAAGGATTGGGGGTGTTGTGGAAATATGGATTTTTCTGGTCAGTTATGTCCCCTATCTTGGACCCCAACGGTTCCATGTGCATGTCACAAGTACATGTATGTTCCCTCCAGTTCCAGTTATGAAGACGCAAATACATGTGCGTCCACCGTCAACATGTCCTTTGTCAGATCCGCCATGAATAGGCCGGATATTTCCTTCCTAAGTACGAAAGGCCACCGGTTTTATATGGTTCACTTATGCCATTTTACAGTCCAGGCAAGTAGGCCCTGATTCTGTCATCAAACTCTTCTTGCCTTCTGCCTCTGAAAGCTCCAGCCTGAGCCTGCATCTGTGACCATGAACTTTGTCTCATTCTCTGCGCGGCTCACGAAGCCTGACATCAGCCTATTCTCTGCCAAGAACTGTATTTCACCTTCGAATTATCTGCTTCCCCCTCAGCCGATGCATTCCTGCCTAGTAGCTTAAGTAAACATTCTTCCAGTTACCGAGCAAAAGGCCGACTTCTCTGTCCTCATGCAAGTAATTCATAGCCCTGTTACCATGGAATATTCCTACCCCCTTGCATTCAGTGTAGACACTTAGACGCTTGTACACGCACGCACAGTCAGTATAGAATAGATTCTGTCCGAGAGTCCTTCTTTTATGGATAACATAGTTCTTTAAACATAGGATGTTAGATATGATTTGGGATTAGGTTGACTTGACCCCCCAGACTTCTCGTCTCCACATATAGAGCTAAATGTCAAGTCCCCGTCACCCCCCTAGTTACACGTCAATTACACGTCATACTGCTGCGCGCGCATCTATGCCAAGTATTATCTTATAGATCCACCTATGTATTACATCATAACCAATCATGTTCCTTTTTACTCATTATTACACCCATTTTCGGTTACGCAGACCAAACGTCAATTTCCTTATCAATTGTTACGCCTACTGTATTCACTTCATTATAATGTATGTACTATAAAAGTTACTTCTTGTCAATAAAGTGTGTACTTCACTTCCTGAACCCCCGTGGTGATGGAACTTGAAGCATCCGATTATAATCGATTATTGGAATAAAGCCCATTCCGAAACTCTAATATCACGGATTCTGCCTCTCATTTTACTGAGCTATTTTATAATGTTTCTGTATCAAATTCAGTCCCGGTAAAGGAGAAATATTTACCACATGATGGCGCCCGAATAGGGACACTTTCTCATCTCACGCGCCGGCGGTGCGTTGCAGGCCCGGTCTCCTGCCACAGCTGGACGGACAATAACGCGTACCAGCAGGATTTCCTGTATCTCCCTCCGGTCAAGCGGGGGCGACTGAGACTGCGATCAACACCCAGACGAGGCGGTGAGAAGTGCGAAGTATCCCGACCAGAGCCTAGCTGAGAGAGCAAGATCCGAGGTATACAGAGACCCACCAGTTCGAAGTCAAGCCCAGTTTCCGACGAGTCGAGTCAAGTCCAGTCCGGTTCAAGTTCAAGATTTACCGAGGCCTTCCGTTTCCGAAGCTACCCGGTGAGTACCATTGCTGGGGAGGCATTTCTGACGTGCACATAGGTTGTGCCGGTCAAGACGGGTTTGGGTACACAAATCCGGTCTGCACTGTTTTAGCAGTGTATCTGTACTGTTTAGCAGTATATCAAGTATTCCGAAGTATTCCGAAGAGTCTAGTTATTGTCTAGTTATTGTCGAGAATTAAGCTTGGTGATTAGTTATGCAGACGATCATCATTGTTGTTTCAGTTAAAGGTTTAATGTTAAATGTTTAAAGTGTTTAAGTATGTTCTGTATATCGTGGTATGAATGACTGTTCATTATCGTGTTTATTGTATTAAGTCTGTTCAAATTCAAGTATCAGGTCAAAAATCAAGTATAAGGTCAGCTCTCAATATGCCGCTCTTTTCGAAATTAAGACAGATCACTACCAGAAAAGGGGTTCTCGAAGAAGCCGTCCCTATTCCTCCTAGGGACACTCCAGGGCACTTTATGTATCACAAACATGGCTTAGACGCTATATTATTTCTTGATTTATGGGTAGACTATACCAAGGGATTACCAGAAAGTCAGAGGTGGCCCACAGCGGGGACCTGGGATGCAGAGTGCATCATGAAAGTCGAGGAAGAGTTATGGAAAAGGAAAGTCAGACAGTCACAGAAAGACGCCGTTGAATTATGGCGTAAAGAATCTCATAGACGTACGGAAAAAGCACGTAGACAGGAAGAGAAGAGTAAAGAAAGTTCAAGCAAAGTTCAAGACAATCTATTAATTAAGGAAGGTATCCGAGTGAAATCAGAACAAGTAGACAGACAAAGAAATGCCCTTATGAATGGTATGTATCCCCTTCTGGCCGAAGGATTACCTAAGGCTACTCCAGAGATACCGAAAGACTTGCCACCCCCATTATTCCCAATCAAGGTACATCCTAAGGGGCATCCTAGAACCGCAGAAGATGTTTTTCTTTCCTCATATTTAGATGACGCAGCTCCCGAGTATGCTAATTCCGTCCCACGTAGACCGCATACCAGGGAGGTCCAACGCCAAGATCCAGCACCCGTATCCCTACAGCAACAAATCGAGTTACAAGTTCCGGCAAGCACATCTGTTTCTGCATCTGTTCCTACAGGTACTTCTATAGCTGAGTCCACACCTATAGTTGCTGTGTCACGTTCGACGAATCCTTTCACACCCGACGCCCCAGACGGGGCCACGGGAGGTGCTACCAATATTTTTTCTACGCCACCTAGAATAAATAAACTTATTTTTCAAGAGTCAGCGCATTCACGTACACCCAAATTCGTAAGTGATCGTACGCTTAAGGAACTTCTTATAGATTGTAGATATGACCCGGTGCTCGGTAAAGAGGACGAAATGATCCTGGCATCATTACGTATCAGACGAGCCGCAGGGTATTTAGCGAAGCTACCAGGAATGACTGCGCATCTAGATAAAATATATCATTTTGTTCAAACAGGGCGAGATCCAGAATGTATTAACAGAGCTATGGAATACCAGAAAGTAGAGATACAGGGGGAACTGTTACGTTTCCTCATAAACTGTGTGATCAGAAATCAAGACCGACCGGGGGTAGATCCGGAAGCAATGAAAATTCTTACAAAATGGAGCCAGAATATATCAGAAGGGAGACACGATAAGCAAAATTGTATAATAGCCATGTGCCGAAAGATCCGTAAAGAAATAGAACGCCTACACGAGGAGAGATTAGAGACAGACGAGTTCGAACAAAGCGAGGAAGAAGGGTCAGGACTGCCCGCAGGACAGTCGGACACCATAGCCTATGTAGGTAGAGGAAGATCTTGTAATAGGGATCAGACTAGATGTCATACTGACTCAATACGTCCAATATGTCCAGATAATGACAGGAATTTCCAAATACCTATAATTAACATAAGGTCTAACGAGCATTCGTTCCAAACCGCCGACAAACTACTCCGAGAACGAAGGGGTTATCATTTTCTCGATTCTATGGATGAACAAGATTTAGCAAGGGCAGCTGTCCATTGGGTGGACAGTCCCGGAAAATATAGTGATGAGACAGTAGTACGCACATTTTTGAATCTCACCCCAGATGAGCAGAGGTTAGCTGGGATTTATATGATTCAACAACTCATTATACTATATCAGAGTCAGCATTCGGACCCTGGTCCCTTACCTGACATATTGACTGAATTGCTTATGAATAAATGGAGAGGTCCAGGTACTAAATTAATTAAAGAAATTCTAGTATCAAGAAAGCAGTATATTCTTTTTGTATGCTCAGAGCCTGTCTCATTGCCTGTCAAAGAAAGAACCACGTATCACCTGGATAGACAGAATCCCTTACGAGAAGTACACCCAATAAAAGGCGAGGACAATCAGTTTAAACGCGTATTTGTATATACGCCCATATCGAAAATAGAATTGTTAGAAATGAAGAAAGTGGTACCCAGTCATGACAAAGACCCAGCGGGTTTTCACCGAGAAATTAAAGACATGTTACTCATGGGAGAGTATACCTACCCCGACATTATGACAATATTAAAGGTGTTGATGCCTGCTGGCATTTATGAGAAACTCAAGGAAAAAGAGTGGGAGGTAGGTGACCAAAAGATAGAATGGTCAGCATTAGAAGCAGAAGAAAGGGCCCGAGGTCCAGGTTCGGGGCTTGGGGACAAAACTAAAGCACTACCAGGTCTGCTAGTACAGGTACTGCCACGTTTATTAACTACGAAAAAGGAAGATTGGGGTACAATTTCAGCCTGTAAACAGAAGCAAGATGAAGACACTAGCGATTACTATGCCCGATTCGAGAAATGTTTTGGTATAAATAGTGGCATAAAAGCAAGTAGCGAATCATACCCGCATCTGTTTGTAACAAAATTAGTGGAAAATGCCCTGCCCCCAGTAAAGAATAGAGTATTAAAATTCGAGAGTACCTGGCAAGGTAACACTCCAACACAAATGTTACAAATGTTACAGTACCACCACAATAGAATTAGAGAGGAACAAGAACATGAACACAGACGCATGAAAGACACGAAAATGAAAATGCTAGTTTCCCAGACAGTTCCAGCTGAAGGACATAAAAAGGGTATGACACATTCCGATTCAGCAGGACCTGTAAAAGGGACATGCAATTATTGTAAAAAGCCAGGTCATTACGTACACGATTGTCCAGTGCTAAAACATAATATCGCCATAGGTAAAACACAAGAAAGATCACGGCCACTAAGACAAGATCAGAATGAACAAGGAGCTATGCAGCATGCCCAGGCCATGCCAGCCGCACAACAGCCAATACAGTTTGTGCCAGCTGCACCACCGTTGCCTGCTGCTGCCACACAGACAACAACACGACAAATGTATCAGACCGCACAGTATGAATATCCCGAGTATCAGCGTTACGCATGAACAAGCCTAGAGAGGGAAGTTGACTTACCCCTTATTGAAATCCCAGTAGACCAAGAAGGACCTTATGTACATAGTGAATTATTAGGCCAAGATAGAAAATTTCTACTCGATACAGGGGCAAGTCGAACGACCATAAAACGTAGTGAAGTTCCAGGGGCACCCCTCTCAGGCTCACAGAATATTTCCCTTGGTTTTTCAGGAAAACCTATTGTTAATGAAGTGTCACAACCTCTGCCACTTACGATAGGACCTTTGTCCCGAACTACAGATTTATTGTTTACTAAATCATGTCCAGAAAATCTATTAGGAATAAAAACGTTAAAAGCTCTAGGAGCTATAATATGTTGTTCTCCGGAAGGAGTAAGATTGTTTTTACGTGATTTTAAAGGTCACTATGTGTCTAGAGACATGGATCCCCGATTACAGATTTTACCTACACGTCTATGGGCACAAGGCCCTACTGATGTTGGATGCATGAATATTACACCATATCAAGTCACATTAAAGGCAGGAGTGGTGCTACCACGAATGCGACAATACAAGTTACCACCAGATGCTGTAGCGGCTTTACTACAAATCATTGACGAGCTCATTGCCCAAGGAGTAGTTGTGGAAACAGACTCCAATATATGTAATTCACCGATAATACCGATTCTTAAACGAACAGATCCGAAGGCCCCGCCAGTATATCGATTGGTTATTGATCTGCGCGAGTTAAACAAATGCATTGTGCCACAATTCCCTGTGGTCCCAGATATCTCGTCATTACTGACAGCTATTGATTCCGAAGCGACATTCTTCACTGTAATCGATCTCAAGAATGCCTTTTTCAGCGTCCCAATAGATCCGGAAAGCCAATATTTGTTCGGATTTAGTTTAAATGGGCGTAGCTTTAAATTCTCCCGCGCACCTCAAGGATTTACAGAAAGCCCCAGCATCTATAGCCAAGCACTGAAACGAGAACTTGACAGTATCCACATGCCAGTTAACACCGCCTTGCTTCAATACGTCGATGATCTGCTGATCACCGCCCGAAGCGAACCCGAATGTGAAAAAGCATCACTGACAGTTTTACAATTTCTAGCCGAAAAAGGGCACAAGGTGTCCCCTTCTAAGCTGCAATTCTGTGTCCAGCGAGTTGTTTATCTTGGACACTCGCTGTCCAAGGAGGGAAGGCAGCTTACACCCGACCGCATTCAGTTAATAGCTAACATGTCAATACCCAAGACACAAAAGGAGGTGCGGGCTTTCATAGGCCTCACTTCATATTGTAGGCAGTGGATCCCTCAGTATGCATTTCTAGTAAAACCACTCATTCAGTTAACCACACAGGAGGCAGCCACATCGACTGTTCTCCCTTGGACTCAGGAACACACACAAGCTTTTGAAAGCTTAAAGAAAGCTTTATGTCAAGCACCCGTTTTAGCAACGCCATGTTACAGAAAACAGTTTACACTTTTTGTTACAGAGCGCGAAGGTACTGCCTTGTCAGTACTCACACAAGAACAAGCAGGAGCACGCAAACCATGTGCTTATTTTTCTAGTACATTAGATCCCGTAGCTCAGGCTTTGCCTGCATGCCTGAAATCAGTAGCAGCGACAGCTTTAGCAATCAGACAAAGCGATGCCATAGTGTTAGGACATCCATTGACAGTTCAAGTACCACACGCAGTAGAGGTTCTTGTAAATAGAACGCAAACGCAACACTTGACTATAGCGCGACTTACAGGATACGAGCTTACATTGTTTCAGCCACATATAGAAATCAGACGCTGTAACACATTGAATCCTGCCACACTTTTACCAGTAGTCGGAACAGACCCACTAGCCCATGACTGTATTGAAGTTATTACAATAACAACAAAACCCAGACAAGACTTAACCGATGTCCCATTGTCAGATCCAGACCTGACCTTGTATGTAGATGGTTCATGCATGAGAACAAGTACAGGAGAGTTAGTAGCCGCCTACGCAGTCACAACAGATACTGAAGTCATTGAAACTAATCGTATAAATACTTTGTCAGCTCAAGCCGCAGAACTTATCGCTCTGACACAAGCCTGTATTCAAGCCATAAATAAAAAAGTCAACATATACACTGACTCGCGTTATGCATTCGGAGTTGTACATGACTTCGGCGTGCTGTGGCGAGAGAGAGGTTATTTAACTTCCCACGGTGCCCACATTCAGCACGGACCCCTCATTCATGCATTATTAGATGCAATACATCTACCCACTGAAATATCAATTATGAAATGTAAGGCCCATACAAAGGTTACTGATATCATTTCCCAAGGCAATGATCTAGCCGACAGAACAGCTAAACTGACTGCTCAAACTCAAACCCCCGACATGACAAAGACAATAGTCCCAACACCGACACATTGTATGACAGTTAAAGATCCTACTCTTGACGTAATTGACATACAGACACATGCTACACCAGACGAAATAAAGAAATGGACTGAATTAGGAGGGATCCAAACGGACCAAGGATGGATGATGAAGGAAAAGTCTGTATGGTTCCTTCCTGATTCAATGGTCCAAGTTATAATTAACACTATACATAGTCCAGCACATCTAGGAGAAAAAGCTATGCTAGACAGCATTCAACACATTTGGTTCAATAAACATTTACGAGCAGCAGCAAAACAAAAGGTCCGTACCTGTATGATCTGTTGTCAGTTCAACCCAGGAAAAAGCGTTCCCGTAGAACAGGGTGGATTTCATACCCCTAATCATCCTTTTGAAGTACTCCAGATGGATTATATCCAGATGGAACGATGTCGAGGATTCAAATATGTTCTCGTAGTTGTTTGTGCTCTGTCCCGTTGGACGGAGGCATACCCGGTTTCAGATTACACTGCCCCGACTACTGCCAAACAGTTGGTTCGAGAATTCTTCCCACGATACGGTTTACCACGTGCTGTTTACTCAGATAACGGCCAGCCGTTCTCATCCGAATTAATGAAACACGTTTCACTTCTGTTAGGTTATCAGTGGAAATTCCACTGTGTCCGACACCCCGAGGCAGCAGGTCTCGTAGAAAGACATAACCAGATACTGAAAATTAGAATGTCCAAAATATGCAGAGAGAAAGGTGTCGACTGGGTAGTAGCGTTACCAGTTGCACTCTTTTACATGAGAATGGTAGCACACTCTCGAACAGGGCTATCCCCGTATGAGGTGATCTTCGGTAGACCACCGAATATGTGGGGGACGCCTATACCACGCAAAATAACTGATATTGACTGTAATATGCTGACAGATTACTTGGCTTCCTTGATGTCTGCACTACAATCTTCTCGTTCACAGGTAGCTGCAGCCTTTCCCGACAACACTGAGGTGAAACCCCATGACGTTGTTCCGGGTAATCTTGTCTTTGTGAGGAATTTCGACCGAAAGACTCAGCTGGAGCCCAGGTGGAAAGCACCCAAGTTGGTCCTGTTGACCACAAGAACAGCCGTGAAGATCGAGGGCCGCAAGGGCTGGATTCATTCAAGCCACATCAAGAAATTTCATGGACTATCCTCGGATATAGACATTGTGCCCTGCACTCCCTCACAGACTGATACAAAACTCCCTTTTGTTGAACCTAACAAATCTGAAAATTACAAACTAAAGCTTAGGCCCAACCAGTCGAGCAATTTGATTGTTTAAGTCCTCTCCAAGGTGAAGCGGTTGAATTGTCTCTGACATGTATCCCTTGGACCTGAGTAGAGAAAATACCCGAAAAATGTTGAAACGACAGGCGTATTGTAAATCACTGCGTAGCCACTGCATAGTGACATTATTAATTTTGTTTTTATTGAGTCTTTTAATAATCATTACAAGTATGTTGTTGCACATATATTACCCTATTTCTAGACATGTTTATAATGTTGCTGCTGAACATTCTTTTAGTGATTTACCTCCGCATGAATTGTCTTATAGACTTGCGCTGCGCAATAACACTTTCATTAGTATGTTACATCATTCCCATCAGACTAGTAATGCCACCACTTGTTGGGTGTGTGGCCGACTCCCTCCCTATCAGAATTATGAAGGAGTCCTGCCTTTCTTTCCACATCCATTCACACATAATGGCTCCTGTGGAGCATGGTTCAGTTTAATCAATTCCATAGACTCAGACACAGCAGTTTACCAAGATCATTGGATATGGGGAAACCTGAACCTAGTTTTACTCAAAGTCTGCTACCCTGACAAGGAGGGTCGCCCCAAAAGAACAGGAACTGATCTAGAAAATGAAGTGTATGGATTAGGTAATTTTACACCTAATCTCATGATTCTAAATGTCGTATCCGAAGTTGAGCTAGTCTTACCCACCATGTCAGTATTCCCAGCAAAAGGTGAATTGTGTGTAAGAAAGGTTGGTTCCATACATATGGGCCATAGTCAATGCACTACTACAGTAGAATTCAGTGATCAAGGCAAATCTTCATTCAGAGCTTATCGCCACTCCTACTTTATATGTGGTCAGACTGCATATATGCGTCTACCTCTAGATTGGGATGGTACCTGCTACATAGCATTCCTTTTGCCACCTGTTTTCCTAGCTCCTCCTGATTATTATAAAAATATTCATTTAGTACACAATAGAGAGCGGAGAGATCTCCCAATTGTCGATTATACTGAGACGGCATGGGACAAGTATGTAGATTTCAATAAAGGCATCTTTCCCTATATAGGTACAGTTACCAATAGTAAGCTGATACGTAGATTAACTAGAACCCTTGAAGCAGTAGTGAATGAAACTATTTCCGCCTTAGGCAATTTAACAGAAGAGCAGTCTGCTATGCGGATTGTTGTGCTTCAAAATCGTCTTGTCCTTGACGTCATCCTGGCTGATAGGGGCGGAGCTTGTAGGGTCATCGGATCAAGCTGCTGCGTATTCATACCAGAAAATTCGCCATCTGTATATAAAGCCATCACTCGCCTTCATAAGATTGTAAGCCAGATACACCAGAACCCAGGCACTTGGACTTGGTCCAGTTGGTTTTGGAATGCGGTATCGGCCTGGGGATGGAGAGTTTTATCCTTCCTAGGTATTGGCCTTCTCATACTATTCAGTTGCTGTCTATGTCTACAATGTGGACCAGCGATTTGTGGTCTGTGTGCCACATCGTGCATTCCACATCAAGATTTTCATTCAAGATCCCGGAAGAAGAAAGAAGAACAAATGATGCTATATGAACAGATCAATGGATTGATGAAGATTGATATCTCTTGAAGGGCAAGTAGGGGACAAGGAGGGAATGTGGAAATATGGATTTTTCTGGTCAGTTATGTCCCCTATCTTGGACCCCAACGGTTCCATGTGCATGTCACAAGTACATGTATGTTCCCTCCAGTTCCAGTTATGAAGACGCAAATACATGTGCGTCCACCGTCAACATGTCCTTTGTCAGATCCGCCATGAATAGGCCGGATATTCCCTTCCTAAGTACGAAAGGCCACCGGTTTTATATGGTTCACTTATGCCATTTTACAGTCCAGGCAAGTAGGCCCTGATTCTGTCATCAAACTCTTCTTGCCTTCTGCCTCTGAAAGCTCCAGCCTGAGCCTGCATCTGTGACCATGAACTTTGTCTCATTCTCTGCGCGGCTCACGAAGCCTGACATCAGCCTATTCTCTGCCAAGAACTGTATTTCACCTTCGAATTATCTGCTTCCCCCTCAGCCGATGCATTCCTGCCTAGTAGCTTAAGTAAACATTCTTCCAGTTACCGAGCAAAAGGCCGACTTCTCTGTCCTCATGCAAGTAATTCATAGCCCTGTTACCATGGAATATTCCTACCCCCTTGCATTCAGTGTAGACACTTAGACGCTTGTACACGCACGCACAGTCAGTATAGAATAGATTCTGTCCGAGAGTCCTTCTTTTATGGATAACATAGTTCTTTAAACATAGGATGTTAGATATGATTTGGGATTAGGTTGACTTGACCCCCCAGACTTCTCGTCTCCACATATAGAGCTAAATGTCAAGTCCCCGTCACCCCCCTAGTTACACGTCAATTACACGTCATACTGCTGCGCGCGCATCTATGCCAAGTATTATCTTATAGATCCACCTATGTATTACATCATAACCAATCATGTTCCTTTTTACTCATTATTACACCCATTTTCGGTTACGCAGACCAAACGTCAATTTCCTTATCAATTGTTACGCCTACTGTATTCACTTCATTATAATGTATGTACTATAAAAGTTACTTCTTGTCAATAAAGTGTGTACTTCACTTCCTGAACCCCCGTGGTGATGGAACTTGAAGCATCCGATTATAATCGATTATTGGAATAAAGCCCATTCCGAAACTCTAATATCACGGATTCTGCCTCTCATTTTACTGAGCTATTTTATAATGTTTCTGTATCAAATTCAGTTCCGGTAAAGGAGAAATATTTACCACAGTGTAACCACCCCCCTTCCTGGTCCCACCCATAGGGAGGGACCTAGCAGGTAGTCCGGCCCCTAGAATCCGCTTAAAGGTAGGAGCTGTGTCCTAAGACTTCAGACATCCTGGAATCAACTTAATACTAAGAAGAAGACGGGAACTTCGACGCTCTGCTGCACAGAGGACTGAAGCCAATCTCCCCTGTGGTCAGGGAGTGACCACCTTGCTAACGCAAGCACCATCCAGCGAATCAACGTCTGCTTTGCCACCGCCTCCCGCCGGAGCCCGAGCCCAGAGACTGACAAGACCTGGACCTCCAGACCTCTCACCGCCCGATCCACAGTCCCTGAAAAGAGGAGACCCGTGGAGGCACCGAGACACGTGGAGCCAGCCATCTTGGAACGACTACGACAAGCTGACAAGTGCAACAACCGAGGCTCCCTCCAAGTTGTGCTTTGGGATCTGAGAAGCCCAACACCCGAGCAGCATCTGCACCAAAGGTGAGCCCTCCAGCATCTCCACGATCTGCGTGGGGCCCTTCTGCATTTTGCCACTCGACGCGCCTAACCGGTTGCTGGCCCGCTGGCTAGTAGCCATCTTGGCGACGAACTTCAAGAAATACACTGCTGGTCTGGTTGCTCCAGACTGGCCCTTGCTCCCCTCCAAAGGAGCAGTCCTTCTGACGTTGCTGGTCAGAACCATCAGCTTATTTCTTTTTCCTACAACAATTGCTTTTGCCAAGGCTTGTTTGCTTCGATCAAGTCGCCGACACCGCCGACAGCGAGAGCCTGCATGGGACAGCTCGTGACTCGACTCCTGGACGTCGTCGACCTCCAGGGACCACGTGGCTGCAGAGACAAGCTACACCTTTCTTCCTGTTTGCACCCGACATTGCCTGGTACCCACCTGGTGCCACGCTGGTCACTGGCTAGTGACTGTGAACACTGTCCCCTCTGCTTACAGGTCTTCAACATCTCCGATCCACTCTTGGATCCACTGCATCTCTCCCGGACCGACCGCCTGCAGCATCTTTGTCTTCAAGCTCCACGGAACAGATAGAAGAAACCCGACGCACTTCGAGGCCTATGCACCCGCTTCCTGTGGGTGAGGTAAAGCTGGCACACCTGTGCCCAAGTGTAGTATTACATCTCTAGTGCCTGTGTTCCAAATCTTGAGTTCCTAGTCCATCCGGAAGATCCTCTTTGCAGTAACTTTGTACTTTTTACGCACCCATTGAAACCTATGGGAGCACGCGTGTGACTATTTGCTCTGCACACGCCACCCGTGGACCTCCTGGTCACTAACTGACGTTAGCTCCTTGTAGGCCCAGCGATTCTAGAGGCCCTAGGCCTTTTCTCTTTTCTGTTCGTGGTACTTATACCACTATTTTAGTATATGGTTTGAGTGGCCACCAGGGCCTATCCATATAACGTGCAACTTCTGTGTATTCTGTGATAATCTTGTTTGACGATTTGTGCTCCTGTGCTCATAAAGAGACTAGGGGTTACTTTGAGAAATAAATACATATATATTTGGAATATATATCTGTGTGGTGTCCTTTCATTGGTATAAAAGGGGGTTGCATTTGGTAAAACAGCTGGCTTAACACGCTTCACGAGTTTAGCCTCAAAGACTGCTTAGCCTACGCTACCACTAGGGCAGCTAGTCCGAAAAGGTTGACTTACAACCACACCATAAGGGTTGCTTGGCATGGTACAAGGTGATCACTTTAACTAGTGAGCATCATATACCAGGCCAACTTCTCACAGTGATTACACCAACTTACCCCAGCTGAGTGATCAGCCAGTTGTGTCAAATTGTTAGGCCAAGCCTGGGGTGGCATAATACATGCTTCAGCCCTTGGCAGGCCTTGGGTACACCAATGCCCTGGGTACCTAGTGTACACTGGTACAGGGGCTGACAGGGTGATCCACTTCCAATTGGTTATGCACCTAGGGTGCATAGTTTTAATTTAGTAGAGAGAACAGCAGGATGGGGGTCTGATTGGCAGGCCCACAGCCTCAATATGTCAAAAACCAGTGAAGCAAACAGCAAAAATTTGGGGTGACCATATGATAGCAGACCCTACTCTCCTACACTAACCTTAAATGGGACACCTGGTAACCTATAAGTCACTCCTATGGCAGGCCTTAACAATCCTGAAGGCAGAGTGCTTGGTTCCATGTGAGATGGTGCTCTGGCATGAGCTGAGCCTGTCTGCAGTGGTCGGAACAACTTCCTTCTACTGTTTCCAGATATCGTCATACCATATACTCTTAAGTGCATTATGAAACTCGCGGTTAAATGCTATCTTTGGTTTGGCTTTATCAAAACATGTCGAGTAAGGTGTCATACAAATTGGAATACTAACCCCTCGCCAATTCTGGCGACGGGGTTAGCATTCCACCCTTCTAGAGGGACACGACATGTACAGTACCTGAAACCCGGGTAAAATCAGACATAGCCTCAGCTCCACAAAATGGATGCTGCCACCACAGACACAAGTCTGCCCTCCTGCTGCTGGGAGTCCTTCCAGCTTGGGAGGTGTGGACAAAGGGTTTCCTGCCAGGGGAGGTGCGTGCACCACCCCAGACAGGATTTTGTGTATTGGTCAGGTAGGGCTTGAAAGAAACCAGACATGCCTGTGGCTCACAAGGAGCCTCGGTGCATATGCCAGTTCAAACCGGTCCTGGGGCACACCAGTCCCGGGCCTGGGGCGAGCTGGACAAAGGATTGGGGGTGTAACCACCCCCCTTTCTGGTCCCACCCTTAGGGAGGGACCTAGCAGGTAGTCCGGCCCCTAGAATCCGCTTAAAGGTAGGAGCTGTGTCCTAAGACTTCAGACATCCTGGAATCAACTTAACACTAAGAAGAAGACGGGAACTTCGACGCTCTGCTGCACAGAGGACTGAAGCCAATCTCCCCTGTGGTCAGGGAGTGACCACCTTGCTAACGCAAGCACCATCCAGCGAATCAACGTCTGCTTTGCCGCCGCCTCCCGCCGGAGCCCGAGCCCAGAGACTGACAAGACCTGGACCTCCAGACCTCTCACCGCCCGATCCACAGTCCCTGAAAAGAGGAGACCCGTGGAGGCACCGAGACACGTGGAGCCAGCCATCTTGGAACGACTACGACAAGCTGACAAGTGCAACAACCGAGGCTCCCTCCAAGTTGTGCTTTGGGATCTGAGAAGCCCAACACCCGAGCAGCATCTGCACCAAAGGTGAGCCCTCCAGCATCTCCACGATCTGCGTGGGGCCCTTCTTCCTTTTTGCCACTCGACGCGCCTACCCGGTTGCTGGCCCGCTGGCTAGTAGCCATCTTGGCGACGAACTTCAAGAAATACACCGCTGGTCTGGTTGCTCCCGACTGGCCCTTGCTCCCCTCCAAAGGAGCAGTCCTTCTGACCTTGCTGGTCAGAACCATCAGCTTATTTCATCTCCTACAACAATTGCTTTTGCCAAGGCTTGTTTGCTTCGATCAAGTCGCCGACACCGCCGACAGCGAGAGCCTACGTGGGACAGCTCGTGAACTGACTCCTGGACACCGTCGACCTCCAGGGACCACGTGGCTGCAGAGACAAGCTACACCTTTCTTCCTGTTTGCACCCGACATTGCCTGGTACCCACCTGGTGCCACGCTGGTCACTGGCTAGTGACTGTGAACACTGTCCCCTCTGCTTACAGGTCTTCAACATCTCCGATCCACTCTTGGATCCACTGCATCTCTCCCGGACCGACCGCCTGCAGCATCTTTGTCTTCAGGCTCCACGGAACAGATAGAAGAAACCCGACGCACTTCGAGGCCTATGCACCCGCTTCCTGTGGGTGAGGTAAAGCTGGCACACCTGTGCCCAAGTGTAGTATTACATCTCTAGTGCCTGTGTTCCAAATCTTGAGTTCCTAGTCCATCCGGAAGATCCTCTTTGCAGTAACTTTGTACTTTTTACGCACCCATTGAAACCTATGGGGGCACGCGTGTGACTATTTGCTCTGCACACGCCACCCGTGGACCTCCTGGTCACTAACTGACGTTAGCTCCTTGTAGGCCCAGCGATTCTAGAGGCCCTAGGCCTTTTCCCTTTTCTGTTCGTGGTACTTATACCACTATTTTAGTATATGGTTCGAGCGGCCACCAGGGCCTATCAATATAAAGTGCAACTTCTGTGTATTCTACTGTAATCTTGTTTGACGATTTGTGCTCCTGTGCTCATAAAGAGACTAGGGGTTACTTTGAGAAATAAATACATATATATTTTGAATATATATCTGTGTGGTGTCCTTTCATTGGTATAAAAGGGGGTTACATTTGGTAAAACAGCTGGCTTAACACGCTTCACGAGTTTAGCCTCAAAGACTGCTTAGCCTACGCTACCACTAGGGCAGCTAGTCCGAAAAGGTTGACTTACAACCACACCATAAGGGTTGCTTGGCATGGTACAAGGTGATCACTTTAACTAGTGAGCATCATATACCAGGCCAACTTCTCACATTGGTGAGCAGCGGTTGGATTTGAGCTTGCTGTGTTTTACCATTGTAATCTCTTGGTTACCAATTGAAAGATCACATAGGTACCTGTAGGTACATATAAAACAAGATTAGATATACATAAGTTCTACTGAACTTAGTTGTTGTAGAGCAAAGGGAGTAGCACACCCTGACTACAACTACTTGATACATTTAGTAGGTAAACCCAAGTGTAGGTAGATTGCAACACATCCACCCACACTTAAGAGCAATGGCCGGGGCAGAGGGGTCCACTGTACCCATCTCTGTTGAGAGTGACCCCCAGAGGGCACCATCAAACTTTGCTACCCTTAACCAGAATGAGCTCAGGCATTTGGCAACTCTTAGAGGCCTTAAACAGCCCAAGAACCCTACCTCTGCTGAGCTCAGAGAACTCTTACAAAATGATGAGTGTAGGAGAGTAGGGTCTGCTATCCTATGGTCACCCCAAATTTTTGCTTTTTGCTTCACTGGTTTTTGACATATTGAGGCTGTGGGCCTGCCAATCAGACCCCCAGCCTGCTGTTCTCTCTACTAAATTACAACTATGCACCCTAGGTGCATAACCAATTGGAAGTGGATCACCCTGTCAGCCCCTGTACCAGTGTACACTAGGTACCCAGGGCATTGGTGTACCCAAGGCCTGCCAGGGGCTGCAGCATGTATTATGCCACCCCAGGCTTGGCCTAACAATCTGACACAACTGGCTGATCACTCAGCTGGGGTAAGTTGGTGTAATCACCTCTTACTTAGGTGTAGTATACCTATACCTAACCTTAAATGGGACACCTGGTAACCTATAAGTCACTCCTATGGCAGGCCTTAACAATCCTGAAGGCAGAGTGCTTGGTTCCATGTGAGATGGTGCTCTGGCATGAGCTGCGCCTGTCTGCAGTGGTCGGAACAACTTCCTTCTACTGTTTCCAGATATCGTCATACCATATACTCTTAAGTGCATTATGAACCTCGCGGTTAAATGCTAACTTTGGTTTGGCTTTATCAAAACATGTCGAGTAAGGTGTCATACGAATTGGAATACTAACCCCTCGCCAATTCTGGCGACAGGGTTAGCATTCCACCCTTCTAGAGGGACACGACATGTACAGTGCCTGAAACCCGGGTAAAATCAGACATAGCCTCAGCTCCACAAAATGGATGCTGCCACCACAGACACAAGTCTGCCCTCCTGCTGCTGGGAGTCCTTCCAGCTTGGGAGGTGTGGACAAAGGGTTTCCTGCCAGGGGAGGTGCGTGCACCACCCCAGACAGGATTTTGTGTATTGGTCAGGTAGGGCTTGAAAGAAACCAGACATGCCTGTGGCTCACAAGGAGCCTCGGTGCATATGCCAGTTCAAACCGGTCCTGGGGCATGCCAGTCCCGGGCCTGGGGCGAGCTGGACAAAGGATTGGGAGTGTAACCACCCCCCTTCCTGGTCCCACCCATAGGGAGGGACCTAGCAGGTAGTCCGGCCCCTAGAATCCGCTTAAAGGTAGGAGCTGTGTCCTAAGACTTCAGACATCCTGGAATCAACTTAAAACTAAGAAGAAGACAGGAACTTCGACGCTCTGCTGCACAGAGGACTGAAGCCAATCTCCCCTGTGGTCAGGGAGTGACCACCTTGCTAACGCAAGCACCATCCAGCGAATCAACGTCTGCTTTGCCGCCGCCTCCCGCCGGAGCCCGAGCCCAGAGACTGACAAGACCTGGACCTCCAGACCTCTCACCGCCCGATCCACAGTCCCTAAAAAGAGGAGACCCGTGGAGGCACCGAGACACGTGGAGCCAGCCATCTTGGAACGACTACGACAAGCTGACAAGTGCAACAACCGAGGCTCCCTCCAAGTTGTGCTTTGGGATCTGAGAAGCCCAACACCCGAGCAGCATCTGCACCAAAGGTGAGCCCTCCAGCATCTCCACGATCTGCGTGGGGCCCTTCTGCATTTTGCCACTCGACGCGCCTAACCGGTTGCTGGCCCGCTGGCTAGTAGCCATCTTGGCGACGAACTTCAAGAAATACACCGCTGGTCTGGTTGCTCCAGACTGGCCCTTGCTCCCCTCCAAAGGAGCAGTCCTTCTGACCTTGCTGGTCAGAACCATCAGCTTATTTCCTTTTCCTACAACAATTGCTTTTGCCAAGGCTTGTTTGCTTCAATCAAGTCGCCGACACTGCCGACAGCGAGAGCCTGCGTGGGACAGCTCGTGACTCGACTCCTGGACGTCGTCGACCTCCAGGGACCACGTGGCTGCAGAGACAAGCTACCCCTTTCTTCCTGTTTGCACCCGACATTGCCTGGTACCCACCTGGTGCCACGCTGGTCACTGGCTAGTGACTGTGAACACTGTCCCCTCTGCTTACAGGTCTTCAACATCTCCGATCCACTCTTGGATCCACTGCATCTCTCCCGGACCGACCGCCTGCAGCATCTTTGTCTTCAAGCTCCACGGAACAGATAGAAGAAACCCGACGCACTTCGAGGCCTATGCACCCGCTTCCTGTGGGTGAGGTAAAGCTGGCACACCTGTGCCCAAGTGTAGTATTACATCTCTAGTGCCTGTGTTCCAAATCTTGAGTTCCTAGTCCATCCGGAAGATCCTCTTTGCAGTAACTTTGTACTTTTTACGCACCCATTGAAACCTATGGGAGCACGCGTGTGACTATTTGCTCTGCACACGCCACCCGTGGACCTCCTGGTCACTAACTGACGTTAGCTCCTTGTAGGCCCAGCGATTCTAGAGGCCCTAGGCCTTTTCCCTTTTCTGTTCGTGGTACTTATACCACTATTTTAGTATATGGTTTGAGTGGCCACCAGGGCCTATCCATATAACGTGCAACTTCTGTGTATTCTGTGATAATCTTGTTTGACGATTTGTGCTCCTGTGCTCATAAAGAGACTAGGGGTTACTTTGAGAAATAAATACATATATATTTTGAATATATATCTGTGTGGTGTCCTTTCATTGGTATAAAAGGGGGTTGCATTTGGTAAAACAGCTGGCTTAACACGCTTCACGAGTTTAGCCTCAAAGACTGCTTAGCCTACGCTACCACTAGGGCAGCTAGTCCGAAAAGGTTGACTTACAACCACACCATAAGGGTTGCTTGGCATGGTACAAGGTGATCACTTTAACTAGTGAGCATCATATACCAGGCCAACTTCTCACATTGGTGAGCAGCGGTTGGATTTGAGCTTGCTGTGTTTTACCATTGTAATCTCTTGGTTACCAATTGAAAGATCACATAGGTACCTGTAGGTACATATAAAACAAGATTAGATATACATAAGTTCTACTGAACTTAGTTGTTGTAGAGCAAAGGGAGTAGCACACCCTGACTACAACTGCTAGATAGGTTTAGTAGGCAACCCCAAGTGTAGGTAGATTGCAACACATCCACCCACACTTAAGAGCAATGGCCGGGGCAGAGGGGTCCACTGTACCCATCTCTGTTGAGAGTGACCCCCAGAGGGCACCATCCAGCTTTGCTACCCTTAATCAGAATGAGCTCAGGCATTTGGCAACTCTTAGAGGCCTTAAACAGCCCAAGAACCCTAACTCTGCTGAGCTCAGAGAACTCTTACAGAATGATGAGAATCAGAGAGAACTCAAGAAAGCTTCCCAGTTAGCCCCCTTAGGGACAGGAACAGGAGGCCCCCCTTCTGAAGATGCCACAGAGGTACCCCCTTCCAATAGTCACCCCTTAGATGGGATGCCTACCACAGAGGAAGAAAGTGATGGGGATACAGATGTGAGTGGGGATGAAGGGAGAACTAGCCCAGTGCCAAGTGTTATACTTGGCCCAGCTAAACTAAGGCTATTGGGGACTGACAGTGGGTTCACCCCATTGGATCTCCCCAGTGGGCTTAACACAGGGCTTGGAAGGCAAAGGAATCGCTCAGGTGACTCCAATGCTTCCCATGGCTCTAGAGGCTCTCAAGGTCACTCCAGAAGGAGACTGACCACCCCTCAGAGGAGGGAACATGAGGCCAGAATGCAGGAAGCCCAGCTGAGGATCAGGAAGCAGGAGCTAGAAGTAGCCCTGATGGAAGAAAAACTGAACAAGGCTAGGCAACCTAGAGAGAGTGGGTCTATACCCACTGGTGGCAGCATTGTCCCTAAGGACAAAGATAGGGTCTTTGATAATAGGAACCTGTCTAAGGTTGTGCCCCCCTACAAAAGTGGGGATGACATCCACAAATGGATAACTGCTCTTGAGAGAGCCTGCAAAGTACAGCAGGTTCCTGAAGACCAGTGGGCAGCAATCCTCTGGCTCTCCTTTGAAGGAAGAGGCAGAGACAGACTCCTCACTGTTAGAGAAGAGGATGTCAGAAACTACAGAGTCCTGAAGAGTGTTCTGGTAGATGGGTTAGGCTTAACCACTGAACAGTACAGGTTAATGTTCAGAGACACCCAAAAGACACAGACTCAGGACTGGTCTGAATATGTTGAATGTGCCACTAAGGCTTTGGAGGGTTGGTTGCTGGGAAGTAAGGTATCTGATTTTACAGGATTGTATAATTTGATGATGAGAGAACAGATTTTAAACAACTGTCAAAACCAGCAACTGCATCAACACTTGGTTGACTCTGATCTGACCTCTCCCCAAGAATTGGGAAAGAAGGCAGACAAATGGGTCAGAACCAGGGTTAAGCAAAAGAACCAGAACCAGGGCCAAGGGGGTGATCAGAAGAAAACAGACCAAAAGGGTGGAGATCAGAAATCTAAAGACCAGAAGTCTTCAACAGGGCCCCAAACTACTGCTAAGGAGGGTGGGTCCCAACAACAGTCCAAAAAGAAGAAAGAAGGTCAAAAGAAACCCTGGTGCAATCATTGCAAAAATACAACTCACTGGACTAGTGATTGCAAAAAGGGTGGAGCCCCCAACACTGTTGCCCCTAAGGCACCTGCTCCCAGTACTACTGTTAGCAGTGTTGGTCCCCAGACAAAGGGTGTAGTGGGAATCACTATGGGAACTGAAGGAGATTCTGACTTAGACAGAACCCTGACACAGGCAGTCTTGATCTGTGATGGGGACATTGATTTGTCCCTGACTGTGAGCCCCAGTAACCTGGGCAAGTACAGACAGACTCCTTTAATTAATGACAAAGTGGCTCAAGCCTACAGGGACACATGTGCCAGTGTCACTATGGTGACACCAGGCTTTGTGGACCCTGGACAGTACATACCAGGTGAGAACTACCTGGTGACCAATGCCAGCAATGCCACTACTTCACACAGTGTGGCAGTTGTTAACTTCTCATGGGGAGGGGTAACTGGCCTCAAAAGGGTTGTGGTTAGTGCAGACCTCCCAGTAGAATGTTTGTTGGGCAATGACCTAGAGAGTTCTCTATGGTCAGAAGTGGAGTACAGGACTCATGCAGAGATGTTAGGTATATCATCACATGTCCTTGCTGTGACCAGGTCACAGGCCAAAAAGTGCCTCACTGAACCTCAGGTCTTGGATCCTGGAACAATGGACCAAGCACCTACCAAGAAGAAGAACAGGAGGGTCAAGGCTGTGCCTTCCCCCCTGCCCCAGAGTGATGATCAGCCTTCCCAGGAAGCTGATCTAGAGGACCCTGAAGGAACTGTCCCTGAAGAGCTTGAACCTGATCAGGTTGAGTTTCTGGGGACAGGGGGACCTTCAAGGGCTGACTTGAGGCAGGCTCAGTTATCCTGTCCCTCTCTTGAACCCCTCAGACAGCTGGCTGCTGCTGAGGCTGCTGGGAATGCTCAAGGTACCCATAAAGTGTATTGGGATGAAGGGCTCCTTTATTCAGAGGCTAGAGACCCCAAGCCTGGTGCAACCAGGAGGTTGGTTATACCTCTGCAATTTAGGGGCTTCCTTCTTACCTTGGCCCATGATATTCCCTTAGCAGGACACCTAGGCCAGAATAAGACCTGGGACAGACTTGTCCCTCACTTTCACTGGCCTCATATGAATGAAGATACAAAGGAGTTTTGTCGCTCCTGTGTTACCTGCCAAGCCAGTGGCAAATCAGGTGGCACAACAAGGGCCCCCCTGATACCACTACCTGTGGTGGGGGTCCCCTTTGAAAGAGTGGGAATAGATATTGTGGGTCCCATGGATCCTCCCACTGCATCTGGGCACAGATTTATACTGGTGGTAGTGGATCATGCCACCAGGTACCCAGAGGCAATTCCCCTTAGGACCACTACAGCACCTGTTGTGGCCAGGGCCCTGCTGGGAGTATTCTCCAGAGTGGGGTTTCCTAAGGAGGTAGTATCTGACAGAGGTACCAACTTTATGTCAGGATACTTGACAGCTATGTGGAAGGAATGTGGTGTCAACTACAAGTTCACCACCCCTTATCACCCACAATGCAATGGGCTTGTTGAGAGATTCAACAAGACCCTAAAGGGTATGATCAAAGGATTACCTGAAAAGCTCAGGCGAAGATGGGACATCCTTCTACCCTGCCTTCTGTTTGCTTACAGAGAGGTCCCACAAAAGGGGGTTGGCTACAGCCCCTTTGAATTGTTGTTTGGGCACCCTGTGAGAGGCCCACTGTGTTTGGTGAAGGAAGGATGGGAGTTACCTCTCAAAAAGCCTAAGCTAGACATAGTGGACTATGTACTTGGTCTCCGCTCCAGGATGGCTGAGTATATGGAGAAGGCATCCAAAAACCTTGAGGCAAGCCAGGCCTTACAGAAAGCTTGGCATGACCAAAAGGCTGTCTTGGTTGAGTTTCAGCCAGGACAGAAGGTATGGGTGTTGGAGCCAGTGGCCCCAGCAGCACTCCAAGACAAATGGTCTGGACCCCATACAATCCTGGAAAAGAAGGGAGAGGTCACCTACTTGGTCGACCTAGGAACTCCCAGGAGTCCCCACAGGGTACTCAATGTTAACAGGCTTAAAGCATATGTTGACAGGGCAGACATGGGCTTGCTCATGGCTACAGATGAGGGACAGGAGGAAGAGAGTGACCCTCTCCCAGACCTGTTGTCTCAGAACCCTGAAGATGGCTCAGTTAAAGGAGTGACCCTTGGAGGCAACCTCACTGCCCATCAGCAGACTGAATGTAGACAGGTTCTACAATCATTTTCACATATGTTTTCCTTGATACCTAGTCAAACTGACTGGTGTACCCATGTGGTGGACACTGGTGACAGTCTGCCTGTAAAGAACAAGCTTTACAGACAACCTGACTACGTCAGGGACTGTATAAAGGCTGAGGTACATAAAATGCTGGAATTAGGTGTCATTGAACCCTCAGAGAGCCCCTGGGCTAGCCCAGTGGTTCTGGTCCCCAAACCTCACACCAAAGATGGCAAGAGAGAGATGAGGTTCTGTGTGGATTACAGAGGACTCAATGCTGTCACCAGGACAGATGCACACCCTATTCCAAGGGCAGATGAGCTCATAGACAAACTAGCTTCTGCAAAGTTTTTGAGCACATTTGACTTAACAGCTGGCTATTGGCAAATCAGATTAGCTGAGGAGTCTAAGGCCAAAACAGCATTCTCAACCCCAGGTGGGCACTACCAGTTTGTGGTGATGCCCTTTGGTCTGAAGAATGCACCTGCCACCTTCCAAAGGCTGGTGAACCAAGTCCTTACTGGGTTGGATGACTTTTGTGCAGCATATCTTGATGACATTGCTGTCTTTAGCTCCACCTGGGAGGATCACCTGATCCACCTGAAGAAGGCTCTTGAGGCCCTGCAGAGGGCAGGCCTCACTATCAAGGCTACTAAGTGCCAGATAGGGCAGAGTAAGGTTGTATATTTGGGCCACCTTGTAGGTGGAGGCCAAGTTCAACCACTGGAGAGTAAGATACAATCCATCAAGGACTGGTCCCCTCCAACCACCCAGACTCAAGTTCGAGCTTTCTTGGGCTTGACTGGGTACTACAGGAAGTTTGCTAAGAACTATGGGTCCATTGTGACTCCTCTTAATGATCTGACATCCAAGAAGATGCCCAAAAAGGTTCAGTGGACAGTAAGCTGTCAAAAGGCATTTGATGACCTGAAGGAGGCCATGTGCTCTGCACCTATCCTGAAAAGTCCTGACTACTCCAAAGAGTTTATTGTCCAAACAGATGCTTCTGAGTTGGGTGTGGGAGCTGTGCTGTCACAACTTAATGTAGATGGTCAAGACCAACCCATTGCTTTTATTAGCAGAAGGTTGACCCCCAGAGAGAAGAATTGGTCAGCTATTGAGAGGGAGGCCTTTGCTGTGGTGTGGGCCCTGAAGAAGCTGAGGCCATACTTGTTTGGCACTCACTTCAAGATTCAGACCGACCATAAGCCCCTCTTGTGGCTAAATCAGATGAAGGATGAAAACCCCAAACTGCTTAGGTGGTCCATTTCCCTACAGGGGATGGACTTTACAGTGGAGCACCGGCCAGGTACTGACCATGGGAATGCAGATGGTCTCTCCAGGTACTTCCACTTAGGACATGAAGACGAGACTGGTCAAGGCTAGTTTAATGTCCCAGCGTTTGGGGGGGGGGGTTGTGTAGGAGAGTAGGGTCTGCTATCCTATGGTCACCCCCAATTTTAGCTTTTTGCTTCACTGGTTTTTGACATATTGAGGCTGTGGGCCTGCCAATCAGACCCCCAGCCTGCTGTTCTCTCTACTAAATTACAACTATGCACCCTAGGTGCATAACCAATTGGAAGTGGATCACCCTGTCAGCCCCTGTACCAGTGTACACTAGGTACCCAGGGCATTGGTGTACCCAAGGCCTGCCAGGGGCTGCAGCATGTATTATGCCACCCCAGGCTTGGCCTAACAATCTGACACAACTGGCTGATCACTCAGCTGGGGTAAGTTGGTGTAATCACCTCTTACTTAGGTGTAGTATACCTATACCTAACCTTAAATGGGACACCTGGTAACCTATAAGTCACTCCTATGGCAGGCCTTAACAATCCTGAAGGCAGAGTGCTTGGTTCCATGTGAGATGGTGCTCTGGCATGAGCTGAGCCTGTCTGCAGTGGTCGGAACAACTTCCTTCTACTGTTTCCAGATATCGTCATACCATATACTCTTAAGTGCATTATGAACCTCGCGGTTAAATGCTAACTTTGGTTTGGCTTTATCAAAACATGTCGAGTAAGGTGTCATACGAATTGGAATACTAACCCCTCGCCAATTCTGGCGACGGGGTTAGCATTCCACCCTTCTAGAGGGACACGACATGTACAGTACCTGAAACCCGGGTAAAATCAGACATAGCCTCAGCTCCACAAAATGGATGCTGCCACCACAGACACAAGTCTGCCCTCCTGCTGCTGGGAGTCCTTCCAGCTTGGGAGGTGTGGACAAAGGGTTTCCTGCCAGGGGAGGTGCGTGCACCACCCCAGACAGGATTTTGTGTATTGGTCAGGTAGGGCTTGAAAGAAACCAGACATGCCTGTGGCTCACAAGGAGCCTCGGTGCATATGCCAGTTCAAACCGGTCCTGGGGCACGCCAGTCCCGGGCCTGGGGCGAGCTGGACAAAGGATTGGGGGTGTAACCACCCCCCTTCCTGGTCCCACCCATAGGGAGGGACCTAGCAGGTAGTCCGGCCCCTAGAATCCGCTTAAAGGTAGGAGCTGTGTCCTAAGACTTCAGACATCCTGGAATCAACTTAAAACTAAGAAGAAGACGGGAACTTCGATGCTCTGCTGCACAGAGGACTGAAGCCAATCTCCCCTGTGGTCAGGGAGTGACCACCTTGCTAACGCAAGCACCATCCAGCGAATCAACGTCTGCTTTGCCGCCGCCTCCCGCCGGAGCCCGAGCCCAGAGTCTGACAAGACCTGGACCTCCAGACCTCTCACCGCCCGATCCACAGTCCCTGAAAAGAGGAGACCCGTGGAGGCACCGAGACACGTGGAGCCAGCCATCTTGGAACGACTACGACAAGCTGACAAGTGCAACAACCGAGGCTCCCTCCAAGTTGTGCTTTGGGATCTGAGAAGCCCAACTCCCGAGCAGCATCTGCACCAAAGGTGAGCCCTCCAGCATCTCCACGATCTGCGTGGGGCCCTTCTGCATTTTGCCACTCGACGCGCCTAACCGGTTGCTGGCCCGCTGGCTAGTAGCCATCTTGGCGACGAACTTCAAGAAATACACCGCTGGTCTGGTTGCTCCAGACTGGCCCTTGCTCCCCTCCAAAGGAGCAGTCCTTCTGACCTTGCTGGTCAGAACCATCAGCTTATTTCCTTTTCCTACAACAATTGCTTTTGCCAAGGCTTGTTTGCTTCAATCAAGTCGCCGACACCGCCGACAGCGAGAGCCTGCGTGGGACAGCTCGTGACTCGACTCCTGGACGTCGTCGACCTCCAGGGACCACGTGGCTGCAGAGACAAGCTACCCCTTTCTTCCTGTTTGCACCCGACATTGCCTGGTACCCACCTGGTGCCACGCTGGTCACTGGCTAGTGACTGTGAACACTGTCCCCTCTGCTTACAGGTCTTCAACATCTCCGATCCACTCTTGGATCCACTGCATCTCTCCCGGACCGACCGCCTGCAGCATCTTTGTCTTCAAGCTCCACGGAACAGATAGAAGAAACCCGACGCACTTCGAGGCCTATGCACCCGCTTCCTGTGGGTGAGGTAAAGCTGGCACACCTGTGCCCAAGTGTAGTATTACATCTCTAGTGCCTGTGTTCCAAATCTTGAGTTCCTAGTCCATCCGGAAGATCCTCTTTGCAGTAACTTTGTACTTTTTACGCACCCATTGAAACCTATGGGAGCACGCGTGTGACTATTTGCTCTGCACACGCCACCCGTGGACCTCCTGGTCACTAACTGACGTTAGCTCCTTGTAGGCCCAGCGATTCTAGAGGCCCTAGGCCTTTTCCCTTTTCTGTTCGTGGTACTTATACCACTATTTTAGTATATGGTTTGAGTGGCCACCAGGGCCTATCCATATAACGTGCAACTTCTGTGTATTCTGTGATAATCTTGTTTGACGATTTGTGCTCCTGTGCTCATAAAGAGACTAGGGGTTACTTTGAGAAATAAATACATATATATTTTGAATATATATCTGTGTGGTGTCCTTTCATTGGTATAAAAGGGGGTTGCATTTGGTAAAACAGCTGGCTTAACACGCTTCACGAGTTTAGCCTCAAAGACTGCTTAGCCTACGCTACCACTAGGGCAGCTAGTCCGAAAAGGTTGACTTACAACCACACCATAAGGGTTGCTTGGCATGGTACAAGGTGATCACTTTAACTAGTGAGCATCATATACCAGGCCAACTTCTCACAATGAGAATCAGAGAGAACTCAAGAAAGCTTCCCAGTTAGCCCCCTTAGGGTCAGGAACAGGAGGCCCCCCTTCTGAAGATGCTACAGAGGTACCCAGTTCCAATAGCCATCCCTTAGATGAGAATCATACTACAGGGGAGGAAAGTGGTGAGGATACAGAAAGTAGTGATGATAAAGGGAGAACTAGCCCAGTGCCAAGTATTATACTTGGCCCAGCTAAACTAAGGCTATTGGGGACTGACAATGGGTTTACCCCATTGGATCTCCCCAGTGGACTTAACACAGGGCTTGGGAGGCAAAGGAATCGCTCAGGTGACTCCAATGCTTCTCATGGCTCTAGAGGCTCTCAAGGTCACTCCAGGAAAAGGATGACCACCCCTCAGAGGAGGGAACATGAGGCCAGAATGCAGGAAGCCAGGCTGAGGATCAGGAAGCAGGAGCTAGAGGTAGCCCTGATGGAAGAAAAACTGAGGAAGGCTAGGCAACCTAGAGAGAGTGGGTCTATACCCACTGGTGGCAGCATTGTCCCTAAGGACAAAGATAGGGTCTTTGATAATAGGAACCTGTCTAAGGTTGTGCCCCCCTACAAAAGTGGGGATGACATCCACAAATGGATAACTGCTCTTGAGAGAGCCTGCAAAGTACAGCAGGTTCCTGAAGACCAGTGGGCAGCAATCCTCTGGCTCTCCTTTGAAGGAAGAGGCAGAGACAGACTCCTCACTGTTAGAGAAGAGGATGTCAGAAACTACAGAGTCCTGAAGAGTGTTCTGGTTGATGGGTTAGGCTTAACCACTGAACAGTACAGGTTAATGTTCAGAGACACCCAAAAGACACAGACTCAGGACTGGTCTGAATATGTTGAATGTGCCACTAAGGCTTTGGAGGGTTGGTTGCTGGGAAGTAAGGTATCTGATTATACAGGATTGTACAATTTGATGATGAGAGAACAGATTTTAAGTAACTGTCAAAACCAGCTCCTCCATCAACACCTGGTAGACTCAGATTTGACCTCTTCCCAAGAATTGGGAAAGAGGGCAGATAAATGGGTCAGGACCAGGATCAGGCCTAAGAATCAGGGTGGTGACCAAAAGAAAGATACCACCCAACCTCAAGAGAAGGGAGGGGATAAGGCAAAAGAGAAATCTTCCTCAGGGCCCCAAAACTCCACACAGGGTGGTGGGTCCCAAGCTCCCTCCTCTACCACAGGTAAAAAGCCTTACTGCCATGAGTGTAAAACTCCTGGGCATTGGAAAACTGACAGCAGTTGCCCAAGGGCTACAATCAAAACTGTTCCTCCAATTACTCCTGTCACACCACCTATTACTGTCAGCAGTAATCCCCCAGGTGGTGGGAGTGCCCCCAAAAATTTGGGTGGGTTTACTTGGGGAACACAGGGGGACCCTGGCTTAGCCAATTCCCCTGCAGCAGATACTCTTGTCTATGATGGTGGCATGGGGTTTGCCAACTTCACTGCCTGTCCCAACACTTTGGGTAGGTACAGACAGGAGCCCTACATCAATGGTACAAAAGCTGAGGCCTACAGAGACACTGGAGCTAGCATCACAATGGTGGCCCATTGGCTAGTTCCCTCTGAGCAGCTTTTGCCTGGTTTCTCCTACCAGGTGACCAACATTGATGGCAAACAGAACAGTCATCCCATGGCAGAGGTATGTCTCAGCTGGGGAGGTGTCACTGGCCCTAAAAGGGTGGCAGTGTCCCCAACCTTGCCTGTAGACTGCTTACTGGGGAATGACTTAGAACTCTCAGCTTGGGCTGGAGTTGAACAAGACACCCATTCTAAAATGGTAGGCCTTTCACAAAAGGGTAGTGGGGTTGTGCCATTCACAACCCCTGTCCAAATAGATTTCCTCCCTGGAAAGGTTGGAAGGGCAGTGGTAGCCACAGCCCAGGCACAGACAGACTTCCCTGTAGAGACTGGCAGAGCTGTGACAGTCACAGCTCAAACACAAACTGAGTGCCCCCCTGAAAAGGTTGGCAAGGCTGTAATGGTCTCAGCCTATACTCAGACTGACATAGGTGTAGTGAAGCCTGAAACTATGGATCACTCCACACAAACAGAGAGTAGTGGGGAGGAAGAAAAGTCTCCCTCTCCCCAGACATTAGGAAAAAGTCAGCCTCCTCAGGGAGCTGACCTCACCCCTTGTGAAGGAACTGCCCCAGAGGTAGCCAGGCCTGGCCTGGCAGAGCCTCTGATGTCAGTGGCCCCTTCCAAGGTGGGACCCAGTCTGGTGCAGGTAGCCTGCCTCTCTCTACCCTGCCTCAGTCAGCCCAGGGCTGCAGAGGTCAGGGAGGCCAGTGGACCCCAAGAGGGCCCCTGTCCACAAGAACCCCCCCATCAAAAGAATGAGGATTGCCTGGCTAGTAGCCCTAGTCAGGTGATGGGTAAAAACATTCCTGAGGGATCTCCTTTACAGGTAGTTAGGGACCTCCCCCAGAGGGATTCTGTTGGGTACAGGCAACCATGGGACCTTAGGGCCCCAGACCTGACCTGTCCCTCCAGTAAGCCCACAAAAGGGACCCAGCCTCCAGCTTTAGGTAGCCAGAGGCTGACCCTGAGAGCACAGTGCAACTCAGTTAAGGAAAGAAAGGCATCCATGGTGGAGGGGGATTGGAGGAAGGTGAGGCCTCACTTTGAGGACACTCACTTCAGTACTCCATCTCAACACCAGCCTTTTACTTTGCCAAGACACACCAAAGGTAGAGATTCCCTATGGTGGAGACCCTCTGATACCCTTAGGGTGAGGGATTGCCTAGTGGACAATGAGACAGGGGGTAACCATGCCAGTGCTGGTTCCTCCTTATATGGCCACTTGGGCAATATAGGCTTACCTTGCCACTCGACGCGCCTAACCGGTTGCTGGCCCGCTGGCTAGTAGCCATCTTGGCGACGAACTTCAAGAAATACACCGCTGGTCTGGTTGCTCCAGACTGGCCCTTGCTCCCCTCCAAAGGAGCAGTCCTTCTGACCTTGCTGGTCAGAACCATCAGCTTATTTCCTTTTCCTACAACAATTGCTTTTGCCAAGGCGTGTTTGCTTTGATCAAGTCGCCGACACCGCCGACAGCGAGAGCCTGCGTGGGACAGCTCGTGACTCGACTCCTGGACGTCGTCGACCTCCAGGGACCATGTGGCTGCAGAGACAAGCTACCCCTTTCTTCCTGTTTGCACCCGACATTGCCTGGTACCCACCTGGTGCCACGGTGGTCACTGGCTAGTGACTGTGAACACTGTCCCCTCTGCTTACAGGTCTTCAACATCTCCGATCCACTCTTGGATCCACTGCATCTCTCCCGGACCGACCGCCTGCAGCATCTTTGTCTTCAAGCTCCACGGAACAGATAGAAGAAACCTGACGCACTTCGAGGCCTATGCACCCGCTTCCTGTGGGTGAGGTAAAGCTGGCACACCTGTGCCCAAGTGTAGTATTACATCTCTAGTGCCTGTGTTCCAAATCTTGAGTTCCTAGTCCATCCGGAAGATCCTCTTTGCAGTAACTTTGTACTTTTTACGCACCCATTGAAACCTATGGGAGCACGCGTGTGACTATTTGCTCTGCACACGCCACCCGTGGACCTCCTGGTCACTAACTGACGTTAGCTCCTTGTAGGCCCAGCGATTCTAGAGGCCCTAGGCCTTTTCCCTTTTCTGTTCGTGGTACTTATACCACTATTTTAGTATATGGTTTGAGTGGCCACCAGGGCCTATCCATATAACGTGCAACTTCTGTGTATTCTGTGATAATCTTGTTTGACGATTTGTGCTCCTGTGCTCATAAAGAGACTAGGGGTTACTTTGAGAAATAAATACATATATATTTTGAATATATATCTGTGTGGTGTCCTTTCATTGGTATAAAAGGGGGTTGCATTTGGTAAAACAGCTGGCTTAACACGCTTCACGAGTTTAGCCTCAAAGACTGCTTAGCCTACGCTACCACTAGGGCAGCTAGTCCGAAAAGGTTGACTTACAACCACACCATAAGGGTTGCTTGGCATGGTACAAGGTGATCACTTTAACTAGTGAGCATCATATACCAGGCCAACTTCTCACAGTGAGCCCTCCAGCATCTCCACGATCTGCGTGGGGCCCTTCTGCATTTTGCCACTCGACGCGCCTAACCGGTTGCTGGCCCGCTGGCTAGTAGCCATCTTGGCGACGAACTTCAAGAAATACACCGCTGGTCTGGTTGCTCCCGACTGGCCCTTGCTCCCCTCCAAAGGAGCAGTCCTTCTGACCTTGCTGGTCAGAACCATCAGCTTATTTCATCTCCTACAACAATTGCTTTTGCCAAGGCTTGTTTGCTTCGATCAAGTCGCCGACACCGCCGACAGCGAGAGCCTGCGTGGGACAGCTCGTGAACCGACTCCTGGACGTCGTCGACCTCCAGGGACCACGTGGCTGCAGAGACAAGCTACACCTTTCTTCCTGTTTGCACCCGACATTGCCTGGTACCCACCTGGTGCCACGCTGGTCACTGGCTAGTGACTGTGAACACTGTCCCCTCTGCTTACAGGTCTTCAACATCTCCGATCCACTCTTGGATCCACTGCATCTCTCCCGGACCGACCGCCTGCAGCATCTTTGTCTTCAGGCTCCACGGAACAGATAGAAGAAACCCGACGCACTTCGAGGCCTATGCACCCGCTTCCTGTGGGTGAGGTAAAGCTGGCACACCTGTGCCCAAGTGTAGTATTACATCTCTAGTGCCTGTGTTCCAAATCTTGAGTTCCTAGTCCATCCGGAAGATCCTCTTTGCAGTAACTTTGTACTTTTTACGCACCCATTGAAACCTATGGGGGCACGCGTGTGACTATTTGCTCTGCACACGCCACCCGTGGACCTCCTGGTCACTAACTGACGTTAGCTCCTTGTAGGCCCAGCGATTCTAGAGGCCCTAGGCCTTTTCCCTTTTCTGTTCGTGGTACTTATACCACTATTTTAGTATATGGTTCGAGCGGCCACCAGGGCCTATCCATATAAAGTGCAACTTCTGTGTATTCTACTGTAATCTTGTTTGACGATTTGTGCTCCTGTGCTCATAAAGAGACTAGGGGTTACTTTGAGAAATAAATACATATATATTTTGAATATATATCTGTGTGGTGTCCTTTCATTGGTATAAAAGGGGGTTACATTTGGTAAAACAGCTGGCTTAACACGCTTCACGAGTTTAGCCTCAAAGACTGCTTAGCCTACGCTACCACTAGGGCAGCTAGTCCGAAAAGGTTGACTTACAACCACACCATAAGGGTTGCTTGGCATGGTACAAGGTGATCACTTTAACTAGTGAGCATCATATACCAGGCCAACTTCTCACATTGGTTAGCAGCGGTTGGATTTGAGCTTGCTGTGTTTTACCATTGTAATCTCTTGGTTACCAATTGAAAGATCACATAGGTACCTGTAGGTACATATAAAACAAGATTAGATATACATAAGTTCTACTGAACTTAGTTGTTGTAGAGCAAAGGGAGTAGCACACCCTGACTACAACTACTAGATAGGTTTAGTAGGTAAACCCAAGTGTAGGTAGATTGCAACACATCCACCCACACTTAAGAGCAATGGCCGGGGCAGAGGGGTCCACTGTACCCATCTCTGTTGAGAGTGACCCCCAGAGGGCACCATCCAGCTTTGCTACCCTTAACCAGAATGAGCTCAGGCATTTGGCAACTCTTAGAGGCCTTAAACAGCCCAAGAACCCTACCTCTGCTGAGCTCAGAGAACTCTTACAAAATGATGAGAATCAGAGAGAACTCAAGAAAGCTTCCCAGTTAGCCCCCTTAGGGTCAGGAACAGGAGGCCCCCCTTCTGAAGATGCTACAGAGGTACCCAGTTCCAATAGCCATCCCTTAGATGAGAATCATACTACAGGGGAGGAAAGTGGTGAGGATACAGAAAGTAGTGATGATGAAGGGAGAACTAGCCCAGTGCCAAGTATTATACTTGGCCCAGCTAAACTAAGGCTATTGGGGACTGACAATGGGTTTACCCCATTGGATCTCCCCAGTGGACTTAACACAGGGCTTGGGAGGCAAAGGAATCGCTCAGGTGACTCCAATGCTTCTCATGGCTCTAGAGGCTCTCAAGGTCACTCCAGGAAAAGGATGACCACCCCTCAGAGGAGGGAACATGAGGCCAGAATGCAGGAAGCCCAGCTGAGGATCAGGAAGCAGGAGCTAGAGGTAGCCCTGATGGAAGAAAAACTGAGGAAGGCTAGGCAACCTAGAGAGAGTGGGTCTATACCCACTGGTGGCAGCATTGTCCCTAAGGACAAAGATAGGGTCTTTGATAATAGGAACCTGTCTAAGGTTGTGCCCCCCTACAAAAGTGGGGATGACATCCACAAATGGATAACTGCTCTTGAGAGAGCCTGCAAAGTACAGCAGGTTCCTGAAGACCAGTGGGCAGCAATCCTCTGGCTCTCCTTTGAAGGAAGAGGCAGAGACAGACTCCTCACTGTTAGAGAAGAGGATGTCAGAAACTACAGAGTCCTGAAGAGTGTTCTGGTTGATGGGTTAGGCTTAACCACTGAACAGTACAGGTTAATGTTCAGAGACACCCAAAAGACACAGACTCAGGACTGGTCTGAATATGTTGAATGTGCCACTAAGGCTTTGGAGGGTTGGTTGCTGGGAAGTAAGGTATCTGATTATACAGGATTGTACAATTTGATGATGAGAGAACAGATTTTAAGTAACTGTCAAAACCAGCTCCTCCATCAACACCTGGTAGACTCAGATTTGACCTCTCCCCAAGAATTGGGAAAGAGGGCAGATAAATGGGTCAGGACCAGGATCAGGCCTAAGAATCAGGGTGGTGACCAAAAGAAAGATACCACCCAACCTCAAGAGAAGGGAGGGGATAAGGCAAAAGAGAAATCTTCCTCAGGGCCCCAAAACTCCACACAGGGTGGTGGGTCCCAAGCTCCCTCCTCTACCACAGGTAAAAAGCCTTACTGCCATGAGTGTAAAACTCCTGGGCATTGGAAAACTGACAGCAGTTGCCCAAGGGCTACAAACAAAACTGTTCCTCCAATTACTCCTGTCACACCACCTATTACTGTCAGCAGTAATCCCCCAGGTGGTGGGAGTGCCCCCAAAAATTTGGGTGGGTTTACTTGGGGAACACAGGGGGACCCTGGCTTAGCCAATTCCCCTGCAGCAGATACTCTTGTCTATGATGGTGGCATGGGGTTTGCCAACTTCACTGCCTGTCCCAACACTTTGGGTAGGTACAGACAGGAGCCCTACATCAATGGTACAAAAGCTGAGGCCTACAGAGACACTGGAGCTAGCATCACAATGGTGGCCCATTGGCTAGTTCCCTCTGAGCAGCTTTTGCCTGGTTTCTCCTACCAGGTGACCAACATTGATGGCAAACAGAACAGTCATCCCATGGCAGAGGTATGTCTCAGCTGGGGAGGTGTCACTGGCCCTAAAAGGGTGGCAGTGTCCCCAACCTTGCCTGTAGACTGCTTACTGGGGAATGACTTAGAACTCTCAGCTTGGGCTGGAGTTGAACAAGACACCCATTCTAAAATGGTAGGCCTTTCACAAAAGGGTAGTGGGGTTGTGCCATTCACAACCCCTGTCCAAATAGATTTCCTCCCTGGAAAGGTTGGAAGGGCAGTGGTAGCCACAGCCCAGGCACAGACAGACTTCCCTGTAGAGACTGGCAGAGCTGTGACAGTCACAGCTCAAACACAAACTGAGTGCCCCCCTGAAAAGGTTGGCAAGGCTGTAATGGTCTCAGCCTATACTCAGACTGACATAGGTGTAGTGAAGCCTGAAACTATGGATCACTCCACACAAACAGAGAGTAGTGGGGAGGAAGAAAAGTCTCCCTCTCCCCAGACATTAGGAAAAAGTCAGCCTCCTCAGGGAGCTGACCTCACCCCTTGTGAAGGAACTGCCCCAGAGGTAGCCAGGCCTGGCCTGGCAGAGCCTCTGATGTCAGTGGCCCCTTCCAAGGTGGGACCCAGTCTGGTGCAGGTAGCCTGCCTCTCTCTACCCTGCCTCAGTCAGCCCAGGGCTGCAGAGGTCAGGGAGGCCAGTGGACCCCAAGAGGGCCCCTGTCCACAAGAACCCCCCCATCAAAAGAATGAGGATTGCCTGGCTAGTAGCCCTAGTCAGGTGATGGGTAAAAACATTCCTGAGGGATCTCCTTTACAGGTAGTTAGGGACCTCCCCCAGAGGGATTCTGTTGGGTACAGGCAACCATGGGACCTTAGGGCCCCAGACCTGACCTGTCCCTCCAGTAAGCCCACAAAAGGGACCCAGCCTCCAGCTTTAGGTAGCCAGAGGCTGACCCTGAGAGCACAGTGCAACTCAGTTAAGGAAAGAAAGGCATCCATGGTGGAGGGGGATTGGAGGAAGGTGAGGCCTCACTTTGAGGACACTCACTTCAGTACTCCATCTCAACACCAGCCTTTTACTTTGCCAAGACACACCAAAGGTAGAGATTCCCTATGGTGGAGACCCTCTGATACCCTTAGGGTGAGGGATTGCCTAGTGGACCATGAGACAGGGGGTAACCATGCCAGTGCTGGTTCCTCCTTATATGGCCACTTGGGCAATATAGGCTTACCTGGTCAAGGTCAGCCTTATCTCCCTTCGTTTGGGGGGGGGGTTGTGTAGGAAGGTGGATATCTGACTATGGTTACCCCCAAATTTTTGCCTAGTGTCTAGCTGGTTTTTCGACTTAGTTGGCCTGAGATCCTGCTATTCAGGATCTCAGCCTGGCTGTTCTCTCTTTAAAATGGACTCCATGTACCCTAGGTACATACCCAATTGGTTGGATCACCCTGTCAGCCCCTGTACCAGTGTACACTAGGTACCCAGGGCATTGGTGTACCCAAGGCCTGCCAAGGGCTGAAGCATGTATTATGCCACCCCAGGCTTGGCCTAACAATTTGACACAACTGGCTGATCACTCAGCTGGGGTAAGTTGGTGTAATCACCTCTTACTAAGGTGTAGTATACCTATACCTAACCTTAAATGGGACACCTGGTAACCTATAAGTCACTCCTATGGCAGGCCTTAACAATCCTGAAGGCAGAGTGCTTGGTTCCATGTGAGATGGTGCTCTGGCATGAGCTGAGCCTGTCTGCAGTGGTCGGAACAACTTCCTTCTACTGTTTCCAGATATCGTCATACCATATACTCTTAAGTGCATTATGAACCTCGCGGTTAAATGCTATCTTTGGTTTGGCTTTATCAAAACATGTCGAGTAAGGTGTCATACAAATTGGAATACTAACCCCTCGCCAATTCTGGCGACGGGGTTAGCATTCCACCCTTCTAGAGGGACACGACATGTACAGTACCTGAAACCCGGGTAAAATCAGACATAGCCTCAGCTCCACAAAATGGATGCTGCCACCACAGACACAAGTCTGCCCTCCTGCTGCTGGGAGTCCTTCCAGCTTGGGAGGTGTGGACAAAGGGTTTCCTGCCAGGGGAGGTGCGTGCACCACCCCAGACAGGATTTTGTGTATTGGTCAGGTAGGGCTTGAAAGAAACCAGACATGCCTGTGGCTCACAAGGAGCCTCGGTGCATATGCCAGTTCAAACCGGTCCTGGGGCACACCAGTCCCGGGCCTGGGGCGAGCTGGACAAAGGATTGGGGGTGTAACCACCCCCCTTCCTGGTCCCACCCTTAGGGAGGGACCTAGCAGGTAGTCCGGCCCCTAGAATCCGCTTAAAGGTAAGAGCTGTGTCCTAAGACTTCAGACATCCTGGAATCAACTTAACACTAAGAAGAAGACGGGAACTTCGACGCTCTGCTGCACAGAGGACTGAAGCCAATCTCCCCTGTGGTCAGGGAGTGACCACCTTGCTAACGCAAGCACCATCCAGCGAATCAACGTCTGCTTTGCCGCCGCCTCCCGCCGGAGCCCGAGCCCAGAGACTGACAAGACCTGGACCTCCAGACCTCTCACCGCCCGATCCACAGTCCCTGAAAAGAGGAGACCCGTGGAGGCACCGAGACACGTGGAGCCAGCCATCTTGGAACGACTACGACAAGCTGACAAGTGCAACAACCGAGGCTCCCTCCAAGTTGTGCTTTGGGATCTGAGAAGCCCAACACCCGAGCAGCATCTGCACCAAAGGTGAGCCCTCCAGCATCTCCACGATCTGCGTGGGGCCCTTCTGCATTTTGCCACTCGACGCGCCTAACCGGTTGCTGGCCCGCTGGCTAGTAGCCATCTTGGCGACGAACTTCAAGAAATACACCGCTGGTCTGGTTGCTCCCAACTGGCCATTGCTCCCCTCCAAAGGAGCAGTCCTTCTGACCTTGCTGGTCAGAACCATCAGCTTATTTCATCTCCTACAACAATTGCTTTTGCCAAGGCTTGTTTGCTTCGATCAAGTCGCCGACACCGCCGACAGCGAGAGCCTGCGTGGGACAGCTCGTGAACCGAATCCTGGACGTCGTCGACCTCCAGGGACCACGTGGCTGCAGAGACAAGCTACACCTTTCTTCCTGTTTGCACCCGACATTGCCTGGTACCCACCTGGTGCCACGCTGGTCACTGGCTAGTGACTGTGAACACTGTCCCCTCTGCTTACAGGTCTTCAACATCTCCGATCCACTCTTGGATCCACTGCATCTCTCCCGGACCGACCGCCTGCAGCATCTTTGTCTTCAGGCTCCACGGAACAGATAGAAGAAACCCGACGCACTTCGAGGCCTATGCACCCGCTTCCTGTGGGTGAGGTAAAGCTGGCACACCTGTGCCCAAGTGTAGTATTACATCTCTAGTGCCTGTGTTCCAAATCTTGAGTTCCTAGTCCATCCGGAAGATCCTCTTTGCAGTAACTTTGTACTTTTTACGCACCCATTGAAACCTATGGGGGCACGCGTGTGACTATTTGCTCTGCACACGCCACCCGTGGACCTCCTGGTCACTAACTGACGTTAGCTCCTTGTAGGCCCAGCGATTCTAGAGGCCCTAGGCCTTTCCCTTTTCTGTTCGTGGTACTTATACCACTATTTTAGTATATGGTTCGAGCGGCCACCAGGGCCTATCCATATAAAGTGCAACTTCTGTGTATTCTACTGTAATCTTGTTTGACGATTTGTGCTCCTGTGCTCATAAAAAGACTAGGGGTTACTTTGAGAAATAAATACATATATATTTTGAATATATATCTGTGTGGTGTCCTTTCATTGGTATAAAAGGGGGTTACATTTGGTAAAACAGCTGGCTTAACACGCTTCACGAGTTTAGCCTCAAAGACTGCTTAGCCTACGCTACCACTAGGGCAGCTAGTCCGAAAAGGTTGACTTACAACCACACCATAAGGGTTGCTTGGCATGGTACAAGGTGATCACTTTAACTAGTGAGCATCATATACCAGGCCAACTTCTCACACTGACACTGACTGACACTGACTGACACTGACTGACTGACACTGACTGACTGACTCTGACTGACACTGACTCTGACTGACACTGACTGACACTGACTGACACTGACTGACTGACACTGACTGACTGAGACTGACTGAGACTGACTGACACTGACTGACTGACACTGACTGACACTGACTGACTGACACTGACTGACACTGACTGACTGACTCTCCGACTGACTGACACTGACTGACTGATACTGACTGACTGACACTGACTGACACTGACTGACTGACACTGACTGACTGACACTGACTGACACTGACTGACACTGACTGACACTGACTGACACTGGCTGACACTGACTGGCTGACAGTGACTGACACTGACTGCCAGACACTGACTGCCAGACACTGACTGCCAGACACTGACTGACAGACACTGACAGACACTGACTGACACTGACAGACACTGACTGACAGACACTGACTGACACTGGCTGACACTGACTGACACTGACTGACTGACACTGACTGACACTGACTGACACTGACTGACTGACACTGACTGACTGACACTGACTGACACTGACTGACTGACACTGACACTGACTGACACTGACTGACTGACACTGACTGACACTGACTGACTGACACTGACTGACACTGACTGACTGACACTGACTGACACTGACTGACACTGACTGACTGACACTGACTGACTGACTCTGACTGACACTGACTCTGACTGACACTGACTGACACTGACTGACTGACACTGACTGACTGACACTGACTGACACTGACTGACACTGACTGACTGACACTGACTGACACTGACTGGCTGACACTGACTGACACTGACTGACTGACTCTCCGACTGATTGACACTGACTGACTGATACTGACTGACTGACACTGACTGACAATGACTGACACTGACTGACTGACACTGACTGACTGACTCTGACTGACACTGACTCTGACTGACACTGACTGACACTGACTGACTGACACTGACTGACTGAGACTGACTGAGACTGACTGACACTGACTGACTGACACTGACTGACACTGACTGACTGACACTGACTGACACTGACTGACTGACTCTCCGACTGACTGACACTGACTGACTGATACTGACTGACTGACACTGACTGACACTGACTGACACTGACTGACTGACACTGACTGACTGACACTGACTGACACTGACTGACACTGGCTGACACTGACTGGCTGACAGTGACTGACACTGACTGCCAGACACTGACTGCCAGACACTGACTGACAGACACTGACTGACAGACACTGACAGACACTGACTGACACTGACAGACACTGACTGACAGACACTGACTGACACTGGCTGACACTGACTGACACTGACTGACTGACACTGACTGACACTGACTGACTGACACTGACTGACTGACACTAACTGACTGACACTGACTGACACTGACTGACTGACACTGACACTGACTGACACTGACTGACTGACACTGACTGACACTGACTGACTGACACTGACTGACACTGACTGACTGACACTGACTGACACTGACTGACACTGACTAACTGACTAACACTGATTGACACTCACTGACACTGACTGACTGAGACTGACTGACTGAGACTGACTGATACTGACTGACTGACACTGACTGACACTGACTGACACTGACTGACTGACACTGACTGATACTGACTGACTGACACTGGCTGACACTGACTGACACTGACTGACACTGACTGGCTGACACTGACTGACTAACACTGACTGACTAACACTGACTGACACTGA
Organism: Triturus cristatus; assembly: GCF_964204655.1. Classification (NCBI taxonomy): domain Eukaryota; kingdom Metazoa; phylum Chordata; class Amphibia; order Caudata; family Salamandridae; genus Triturus; species Triturus cristatus. The sequence goes on from NW_028188052.1 coordinate 1,214,786, forward strand.
CTGACACTGACTGACTGACTGACACTGACTGACTGACACTGACACTGACTGACACTGACTGACTGATACTGACACTGACTGACACTGACTGACTGTCACTGACTGACACTGACAGACACTGACTGACAGACACTGACTGACTGACACTGACTGACTGACTCTCTGACTGACTGACACTGACTGACAGACACTGCCTGTGAGAAGTTGGCCTGGTATATGATGCTCACTAGTTAAAGTGATCACCTTGTACCATGCCAAGCAACCCTTATGGTGTGGTTGTAAGTCAACCTTTTCGGACTAGCTGCCCTAGTGGTAGCGTAGGCTAAGCAGTCTTTGAGGCTAAACTCGTGAAGCGTGTTAAGCCAGCTGTTTTACCAAATGTAACCCCCTTTTATACCAATGAAAGGACACCACACAGATATATATTCAAAATATATATGTATTTATTTCTCAAAGTAACCCCTAGTCTCTTTATGAGCACAGGAGCACAAATCGTCAAACAAGATTATCACAGAATACACAGAAGTTGCACGTTATATGGATAGGCCCTGGTGGCCACTCAAACCATATACTAAAATAGTGGTATAAGTACCACGAACAGAAAAGGGAAAAGGCCTAGGGCCTCTAGAATCGCTGGGCCTACAAGGAGCTAACGTCAGTTAGTGACCAGGAGGTCCACGGGTGGCGTGTGCAGAGCAAATAGTCACACGCGTGCTCCCATAGGTTTCAATGGGTGCGTAAAAAGTACAAAGTTACTGCAAAGAGGATCTTCCGGATGGACTAGGAACTCAAGATTTGGAACACAGGCACTAGAGATGTAATACTACACTTGGGCACAGGTGTGCCAGCTTTACCTCACCCACAGGAAGCGGGTGCATAGGCCTCGAAGTGCGTCGGGTTTCTTCTATCTGTTCCGTGGAGCTTGAAGACAAAGATGCTGCAGGCGGTCGGTCCGGGAGAGATGCAGGGGATCCAAGAGTGGATCGGAGATGTTGAAGACCTGTAAGCAGAGGGGACAGTGTTCACAGTCACTAGCCAGTGACCAGCGTGGCACCAGGTGGGTACCAGGCAATGTCGGGTGCAAACAGGTGATGAGGGGTAGCTTGTCTCCGCAGCCACGTGGTCCCTGAAGGTCGACGACGTCCAGGGGTCGGCTCACGAGCTGTCCCACGCAGGCTCTCGCTGTCGGCGGTGTCGGCGACTTGATCGAAGCAAACAAGCCTTGGCAAAAGCAATTGCAGGAGGATTCGGAAATCAGCTGTTGGTTCTGACCAGCAAGGTCAGAGGGATTGCTCCTTTGGAGGGGAGCAGGGGCCAGTCTGGAGCAACCAGACCAGCGGTGTTTGTCGTAGATTTCGTCGCCAAGATGGCCACTAGCCAGCGGGCCAGCAACCGGTTAGGCGCGTCGAGTGGCAAAATGCAGAAGGGCCCCACGCAGATCGTGGAGATGCTGGAGGGCTCACCTTTGGTGCAGATGCTGCTCGAGGGTTGGGCTTCTCAGGACCCAAAGCACAACTTGGAGGGAGCCTCGGTTGTTGCACTTGTCAGCTTGTCGTAGTCGTTCCAAGATGGCTGGCTCCACGTGTCTCGGTGCCTCCACGGGTCTCCTCTTTTCAGGGACTATGGATCGGGCGGTGAGAGGTCTGGAGGTCCAGGTCTTGTCAGTCTCTGGGCTCGGGCTCCGGCGGGAGGCGGCGGCAAAGCAGACGTTGATTCGCTGGATGGTGCTTGCGTTAGCAAGGTGGTCACTCCCTGACCACAGGGGAGATTTTCTTCAGTCTTCTGTGCAGCAGAATGTCGAAGTTCCCGTCTTCTTCTTAGTTTCAAGTTGATTCCAGGATGTCTGAAGTCTTAGGACACAGCTCCTACCTTTAAGCGGATTCTAGGGGCCGGACTACCTGCTAGGTCCCTCCCTAAGGGTGGGACCAGGAAGGGGGGTGGTTACACCCCCAATCCTTTGTCCAGCTCGCCCCAGGCCCGGGACTGGTGTGCCCCAGGACCGGTTTGAACTGGCATATGCACCGAGGCTCCTTGTGAGCCACAGGCATGTCTGGTTTCTTTCAAGCCCTACCTGACCAATACACAAAATCCTGTCTGGGGTGGTGCACGCACCTCCCCTGGCAGGAAACCCTTTGTCCACACCTCCCAAGCTGGAAGGACTCCCAGCAGCAGGAGGGCAGACTTGTGTCTGTGGTGGCAGCATCCATTTTGTGGAGCTGAGGCTATGTCTGATTTTACCCGGGTTTCAGGTACTGTACATGTCGTGTCCCTCTAGAAGGGTGGAATGCTAACCCCGTCGCCAGAATTGGCGAGGGGTTAGTATTCCAATTCGTATGACACCTTACTCGACATGTTTTGATAAAGCCAAACCAAAGATAGCATTTAACCGCGAGGTTCATAATGCACTTAAGAGTATATGGTATGACGATATCTGGAAACAGTAGAAGGAAGTTGTTCCGACCACGGCAGACAGGCTCAGCTCATGCCAGAGCACCATCTCACATGGAACCAAGCACTCTGCTTCAGCCCCTGGCAGGCCTTGGATACACCAATGCCCTGGGTACCTAGTGTACACTGGTACAGGGGCTGACAGGGTGATCCAACCAATTGGGTATGTACCTAGGGTTCATGGAGTCCATTTTACAGAGAGAGCAGATAGCCTGAGAGCCTGAATGGCAGGATCTCAGGCCAACTAAGTCGAAAAACCAGCTAGACACTAGGCAAAAATTTGGGGGTAACCATAGTCAGATATCCACCTTCCTACACAACCCCCCCCCAAACGAAGGGAGATAAGGCTGACCTTGACCAGGTAAGCCTATATTGCCCAAGTGGCCATATAAGGAGGAACCAGCACTGGCATGGTTACCCCCTGTCTCATGGTCCACTAAGCAATCCCTCACCCTAAGGGTATCAGAGGGTCTCCACCATAGGGAATCTCTACCTGTGGTGTGTCTTGGCAAAGTAAAAGGCTGGTGTTGAGATGGAGTACTGAAGTGAGTGTCCTCAAAGTGAGGCCTCAGCTTCCTCCAATCATCCTCCACCATGGATGCCTTTCTTTCTTTAACTGAGTTGCACTGTGCTCTCAGGGTCAGCCTCTGGCTACCTAAAGCTGGAGGCTGGGTCCCTTTTGTGGGCTTACTGGAGGGACAGGTCAGGTTTGGGGCCCTAAGGTCCCATGTTTGCCTGTGCCCAACAGAATCCCCCTGGGGGAGGTCCCTAACTACCTGTAAAGGAGATCCCTCAGGAATGTTTTTACCCATCACCTGACTAGGGCTACTAGCCAGGCAATCCTCATTCTTTTGATGGGGGGGTTCTTGTGGACAGGGGCCCTCTGGGGGTCCACTGGCCTCCCTGACCTCTGCAGCCCTGGGCTGACTGAGGCAGGGTAGAGAGAGGCAGGCTACCTGCACCAGACTGGATCCCACCTTGGAAGGGGCCACTGACATCAGAGGCTCTGCCAGGCCAGGCCTGGCTACCTCTGGGGCAGTTCCTTCACAAGGGGTGAGGTCAGATCCCTGAGGAGGCTGACCTTTTCCTAATGTCTGGGGAGAGGGAGACTTTTCTTCCTCCCCACTACTCTCAGTTTGTGTGGAGTGATCCATTGTTTCAGGCTTCACTACACCTATGTCAGTCTGAGTATAGGCTGAGACCATTACAGCCTTGCCAACCTTTTCAGGGGGGCACTCAGTTTGTGTTTGAGCTGTGACTGTCACAGCTCTGCCAGTCCCTACAGGGAAGTCTGTCTGTGCCTGGGCTGTGGCTACCACTGCCCTTCCAACCTTTTCAGGGAGGAAATCTATTTGGACAGGGGTTGTGAATGGCACAACCCCCCTACCCTTTTGTGAAAGGCCTACCATTTTAGAATGGGTGTCTTGTTCAACTCCAGCCCAAGCTGAGAGTTCTAAGTCATTCCCCAGTAAGCAGTCTACAGGCAAGGTTGGGGACACTGCTACCCTTTTAGGGCCAGTGACCCCTCCCCAGCTGAGACATACCTCTGCCATGGGATGACTGTTCTGTTTGCCATCAATGTTAGTCACCTGGTAGGAGAAACCGGGCAAAAGCTGCTCAGAGGGAACTAGCCAATGGGCCACCATTGTGATGCTAGCCCCAGTGTCTCTGTAGGCCTCAGCTTTTGTACCATTGATGTAGGGCTCCTGTCTGTACCTACCCAAAGTGTTGGGACAGGCAGTGAAGTTGGCAAACCCCATGCCACCATCACAGACAAGAGTGGTTGCTGTAGGGGAATTGGCTAAGCCAGGGTCCCCCTGTGTTCCCCAAGTAAACCCACCCAGATTTCTGGGGGCACTCCCACCACCTGGGGGATTAATGCTGACAGTAATAGGTGGTGTGACAGGAGTAATTGGAGGAACAGTTTTGTTTTTAGCCCTTGGGCAACCGCTGTCAGTTTTCCAATGCCCAGGAGTTTTACACTCATGGCAGTAGGGCTTTTTAGCTGTGGTAGAGGAGGGAGCTTGGGACCCACCACCCTGTGTGGAGTTTTGGGGCCCTGAGGAAGGTTTCTCTTTTTCTTTATCCCCACCCTTCTCTTGAGGCTTGGTGGTATCTTTCTTTTGGTCACCACCCTGGTTTTTAGGCCTGATCCTGGTCCTGACCCATTTATCTGCCCTCTTTCCCAATTCTTGGGGAGAGGTCAAATCTGAGTCTACCAGGTGTTGATGGAGAAGCTGGTTTTGACAATTACTTAAAATCTGCTCTCTCATCATCAAATTGTACAATCCTGTATAATCAGACACCTTACTTCCCAGCAACCAACCCTCCAAAGCCTTAGTGGCACATTCCACATATTCAGACCAGTCCTGAGTCTGTGTCTTCTGGGTGTCTCTGAACATTAACCTGTACTGTTCAGTGGTTAAGCCTAACCCATCAACTAGGACACTCTTCAGGACTCTGTAATTTCTGACATCCTCTTCTCTAACAGTGAGGAGTCTATCTCTGCCTCTCCCCTCAAAGGAGAGCCATAAGATTGCTGCCCACTGGTCTTCAGGAACCTGCTGCACTTTGCAGGCTCTCTCAAGAGCAGTCATCCATTTGTGGATGTCATCCCCACTTTTGTAGGGGGGCACAACCTTGGACAGGTTCCTATTGTCAAAGACCCTATCTTTGTCCCTAGGGACATTGCTGCCACCAGTGGGTATAGACCCACTCTCTCTATGCTGCCTAGCCTTGCTCAGTTTTTCTTCCATCAGGGCTACTTCTAGCTCCTGCTTCCTGATCCTCAGCTGGGCTTCCTGCATTCTGGCCTCATGTTCCCTCCTCTGAGGGGTGGTCATCCTTTTCCTGGAGTGACCTTGAGAGCCTCTAGAGCCATGAGAAGCATTGGAGTCACCTGAGCGATTCCTTTGCCTCCCAAGCCCTGTGTTAAGTCCACTGGGGAGATCCAATGGGGTGAACCCATTGTCAGTCCCCAATAGCCTTAGTTTAGCTGGGCCAAGTATAATACTTGGCACTGGGCTAGTTCTCCCTTCATCATCACTACTTTCTGTATCCTCACCACTTTCCTCCCCTGTAGTATGGTTCTCATCTAAGGGATGGCTATTGGAACTAGGTACCTCTGTAGTATCTTCAGAAGGGGGGCCTCCTGTTCCTGACCCTAAGGGGGCTAACTGGGAAGCTTTCTTGAGTGCTCTCTGATTCTCATCATTCTGTAAGAGCTCTCTGAGCTCAGCAGAGTTTGGGTTCTTGGGCTGTTTAAGGCCTCTAAGAGTTGCCAAATGCCTGAGCTCATTCTGATTAAGGGTAGCAAAGCTGGATGTTGCCCTCTGGGGGTCACTCTCAACAGAGATGGGTACAGTGGACCCCTCTGCCCCGGCCATTGCTCTTAAGTGTGGGTGGATGTGTTGCAATCTACCTACACTTGTGTTTACCTACTAAACCTATCTAGTAGTTGTAGTCAGGGTGTGCTACTCCCTTTGCTCTACAACAACTAAGTTCAGTAGAACTTATGTATATCTAATCTTGTTTTATATGTACCTACAGGTACCTATGTGATCTTTCAATTGGTAACCAAGAGATTACAATGGTAAAACACAGCAAGCTCAAATCCAACCGCTGCTCACCAATGTGAGAAGTTGGCCTGGTATATGATGCTCCCTTTTATACCAATGAAAGGACACCACACAGATATATATTCAAAATATATATGTATTTATTTCTCAAAGTAACCCCTAGTCTCTTTATGAGCACAGGAGCACAAATCGTCAAACAAGATTATCACAGAATACACAGAAGTTGCACGTTATATGGATAGGCCCTGGTGGCCACTCAAACCATATACTAAAATAGTGGTATAAGTACCACGAACAGAAAAGGGAAAAGGCCTAGGGCCTCTAGAATCGCTGGGCCTACAAGGAGCTAACGTCAGTTAGTGACCAGGAGGTCCACGGGTGGCGTGTGCAGAGCAAATAGTCACACGCGTGCTCCCATAGGTTTCAATGGGTGCGTAAAAAGTACAAAGTTACTGCAAAGAGGATCTTCCGGATGGACTAGGAACTCAAGATTTGGAACACAGGCACTAGAGATGTAATACTACACTTGGGCACAGGTGTGCCAGCTTTACCTCACCCACAGGAAGCGGGTGCATAGGCCTCGAAGTGCGTCGGGTTTCTTCTATCTGTTCCGTGGAGCTTGAAGACAAAGATGCTGCAGGCGGTCGGTCCGGGAGAGATGCAGGGGATCCAAGAGTGGATCGGAGATGTTGAAGACCTGTAAGCAGAGGGGACAGTGTTCACAGTCACTAGCCAGTGACCAGCGTGGCACCAGGTGGGTACCAGGCAATGTCGGGTGCAAACAGGTGATGAGGGGTAGCTTGTCTCCGCAGCCACATTGTCCCTGATGGTCGACGAGGTCCAGGGGTCGGCTCACGAGCTGTCCCACGCAGGCTCTCGCTGTCGGCGGTGTCGCCGACTTGATCGAAGCAAACAAGCCTTGGCAAAAGCAATTGCAGGAGGATTCGGAAATCAGCTGTTGGTTCTGACCAGCAAGGTCAGAGGGATTGCTCCTTTGGAGGGGAGCAGGGGCCAGTCTGGAGCAACCAGACCAGCGGTGTTTGTCGTAGATTTCGTCGCCAAGATGGCCACTAGCCAGCGGGCCAGCAACCGGTTAGGCGCGTCGAGTGGCAAAATGCAGAAGGGCCCCACGCAGATCGTGGAGATGCTGGAGGGCTCACCTTTGGTGCAGATGCTGCTCGAGGGTTGGGCTTCTCAGGACCCAAAGCACAACTTGGAGGGAGCCTCGGTTGTTGCACTTGTCAGCTTGTCGTAGTCGTTCCAAGATGGCTGGCTCCACGTGTCTCGGTGCCTCCACGGGTCTCCTCTTTTCAGGGACTGTGGATCGGGCGGTGAGAGGTCTGGAGGTCCAGGTCTTGTCAGTCTCTGGGCTCGGGCTCCGGCGGGAGGCGGCGGCAAAGCAGACGTTGATTCGCTGGATGGTGCTTGCGTTAGCAAGGTGGTCACTCCCTGACCACAGGGGAGATTTTCTTCAGTCTTCTGTGCAGCAGAATGTCGAAGTTCCCGTCTTCTTCTTAGTTTCAAGTTGATTCCAGGATGTCTGAAGTCTTAGGACACAGCTCCTACCTTTAAGCGGATTCTAGGGGCCGGACTACCTGCTAGGTCCCTCCCTAAGGGTGGGACCAGGAAGGGGGGTGGTTACACCCCCAATCCTTTGTCCAGCTCGCCCCAGGCCCGGGACTGGTGTGCCCCAGGACCGGTTTGAACTGGCATATGCACCGAGGCTCCTTGTGAGCCACAGGCATGTCTGGTTTCTTTCAAGCCCTACCTGACCAATACACAAAATCCTGTCTGGGGTGGTGCACGCACCTCCCCTGGCAGGAAACCCTTTGTCCACACCTCCCAAGCTGGAAGGACTCCCAGCAGCAGGAGGGCAGACTTGTGTCTGTGGTGGCAGCATCCATTTTGTGGAGCTGAGGCTATGTCTGATTTTACCCGGGTTTCAGGTACTGTACATGTCGTGTCCCTCTAGAAGGGTGGAATGCTAACCCCGTCGCCAGAATTGGCGAGGGGTTAGTATTCCAATTCGTATGACACCTTACTCGACATGTTTTGATAAAGCCAAACCAAAGATAGCATTTAACCGTGAGGTTCATAATGCACTTAAGAGTATATGGTATGACGATATCTGGAAACAGTAGAAGGAAGTTGTTCCGACCACGGCAGACAGGCTCAGCTCATGCCAGAGCACCATCTCACATGGAACCAAGCACTCTGCCTTCAGGATTGTTAAGTCCTGCCATAGGAGTGACTTATAGGTTACCAGGTGTCCCATTTAAGGTTAGGTATAGGTATACTACACCTAAGTAAGAGGTGATTACACCAACTTACCCCAGCTGAGTGATCAGCCAGTTGTGTCAGATTGTTAGGCCAAGCCTGGGGTGGCATAATACATGCTTCAGCCCCTGGCAGGCCTTGGATACACCAATGCCCTGGGTACCTAGTGTACACTGGTACAGGGGCTGACAGGGTGATCCAACCAATTGGGTATGTACCTAGGGTTCATGGAGTCCATTTTACAGAGAGAGCAGATAGCCTGAGAGCCTGAATGGCAGGATCTCAGGCCAACTAAGTCGAAAAACCAGCTAGACACTAGGCAAAAATTTGGGGGTAACCATAGTCAGATATCCACCTTCCTACACTGCCTGACTGACACTGACTGACAGACACTGACTTACTGACACTGACTGACTGACTCTCCGACTGACGCACACTGACTGACACTGACTCTGACTGACTCTGACTGACTGACACTGACTGACACTGACTGACTGACACTGACTGACTGACACTTACTGACCGACACTGACTGACTGACACTGGCTGACTGACACTGGCTGACACTGGCTGACAGTGACTGACATGACTGACTGACACTGACTGACACTGACTGACTGACACTGACTGACTGACTCTGACTGACACTGACTCTGACTGACACTGACTGACACTGACTGACTGACACTGACTGACTGAGACTGACTGAGACTGACTGAGACTGACTGACACTGACTGACTGACACTGACTGACACTGACTGACTGACACTGACTGACTGACACTGACTGACACTGACTGACTGACACTGACTGACACTGACTGACTGACTCTCCGACTGACTGACACTGACTGACTGATACTGACTGACTGACACTGACTGACTGACACTGACTGACACTGACTGACTGACACTGACTGACTGACACTGACTGACACTGACTGACTGACACTGACTGACACTGACTGACTGACTCTCCGACTGACTGACACTGACTGACTGATACTGACTGACTGACACTGACTGACACTGACTGACACTGACTGACTGACACTGACTGACTGACACTGACTGACACTGACTGACACTGGCTGACACTGACTGGCTGACAGTGACTGACACTGACTGTCAGACACTGACTGCCAGACACTGACTGACAGACACTGACTGACAGACACTGACAGACACTGACTGACACTGACAGACACTGACTGACAGACACTGACTGACACTGGCTGACACTGACTGACACTGACTGACTGACACTGACTGACACTGACTGACACTGACTGACTGACACTGACTGACTGACACTGACTGACTGACACTGACTGACACTGACTGACTGACACTGACACTGACTGACACTGACTGACTGACACTGACTGACACTGACTGACTGACTGACACTGACTGACACTGACTGACTGACACTGACTGACACTGACTGACACTGACTAACTGACTAACACTGATTGACACTCACTGACACTGACTGACTGAGACTGACTGACTGAGACTGACTGATACTGACTGACTGACACTGACTGACACTGACTGACACTGACTGACTGACACCGACTGATACTGACTGACTGACACTGGCTGACACTGACTGACACTGACTGACACTGACTGGCTGACACTGACTGACTGACACTGACTGACTGACACTGACTGACACTGACTGACACTGACTGACTGACTGACACTGACTGACTGACACTGACACTGACTGACACTGACTGACTGATACTGACACTGACTGACACTGACTGACACTGACTGACTGTCACTGACTGACACTGACAGACACTGACTGACAGACTGATCCTCAGCTGGGCTTCCTGCATTCTGGCCTCATGTTCCCTCCTCTGAGGGGTGGTCATCCTTTTCCTGGAGTGACCTTGAGAGCCTCTAGAGCCATGAGAAGCATTGGAGTCACCTGAGCGATTCCTTTGCCTCCCAAGCCCTGTGTTAAGTCCACTGGGGAGATCCAATGGGGTGAACCCATTGTCAGTCCCCAATAGCCTTAGTTTAGCTGGGCCAAGTATAATACTTGGCACTGGGCTAGTTCTCCCTTCATCATCACTACTTTCTGTATCCTCACCACTTTCCTCCCCTGTAGTATGGTTCTCATCTAAGGGATGGCTATTGGAACTAGGTACCTCTGTAGTATCTTCAGAAGGGGGGCCTCCTGTTCCTGACCCTAAGGGGGCTAACTGGGAAGCTTTCTTGAGTGCTCTCTGATTCTCATCATTCTGTAAGAGCTCTCTGAGCTCAGCAGAGTTTGGGTTCTTGGGCTGTTTAAGGCCTCTAAGAGTTGCCAAATGCCTGAGCTCATTCTGATTAAGGGTAGCAAAGCTGGATGTTGCCCTCTGGGGGTCACTCTCAACAGAGATGGGTACAGTGGACCCCTCTGCCCCGGCCATTGCTCTTAAGTGTGGGTGGATGTGTTGCAATCTACCTACACTTGTGTTTACCTACTAAACCTATCTAGTAGTTGTAGTCAGGGTGTGCTACTCCCTTTGCTCTACAACAACTAAGTTCAGTAGAACTTATGTATATCTAATCTTGTTTTATATGTACCTACAGGTACCTATGTGATCTTTCAATTGGTAACCAAGAGATTACAATGGTAAAACACAGCAAGCTCAAATCCAACCGCTGCTCACCAATGTGAGAAGTTGGCCTGGTATATGATGCTCACTAGTTAAAGTGATCACCTTGTACCATGCCAAGCAACCCTTATGGTGTGGTTGTAAGTCAACCTTTTCGGACTAGCTGCCCTAGTGGTAGCGTAGGCTAAGCAGTCTTTGAGGCTAAACTCGTGAAGCGTGTTAAGCCAGCTGTTTTACCAAATGTAACCCCCTTTTATACCAATGAAAGGACACCACACAGATATATATTCAAAATATATATGTATTTATTTCTCAAAGTAACCCCTAGTCTCTTTATGAGCACAGGAGCACAAATCGTCAAACAAGATTATCACAGAATACACAGAAGTTGCACGTTATATGGATAGGCCCTGGTGGCCACTCAAACCATATACTAAAATAGTGGTATAAGTACCACGAACAGAAAAGGGAAAAGGCCTAGGGCCTCTAGAATCGCTGGGCCTACAAGGAGCTAACGTCAGTTAGTGACCAGGAGGTCCACGGGTGGCGTGTGCAGAGCAAATAGTCACACGCGTGCTCCCATAGGTTTCAATGGGTGCGTAAAAAGTACAAAGTTACTGCAAAGAGGATCTTCCGGATGGACTAGGAACTCAAGATTTGGAACACAGGCACTAGAGATGTAATACTACACTTGGGCACAGGTGTGCCAGCTTTACCTCACCCACAGGAAGCGGGTGCATAGGCCTCGAAGTGCGTCGGGTTTCTTCTATCTGTTCCGTGGAGCTTGAAGACAAAGATGCTGCAGGCGGTCGGTCCGGGAGAGATGCAGGGGATCCAAGAGTGGATCGGAGATGTTGAAGACCTGTAAGCAGAGGGGACAGTGTTCACAGTCACTAGCCAGTGACCAGCGTGGCACCAGGTGGGTACCAGGCAATGTCGGGTGCAAACAGGTGATGAGGGGTAGCTTGTCTCCGCAGCCACGTGGTCCCTGAAGGTCGACGACGTCCAGGGGTCGGCTCACGAGCTGTCCCACGCAGGCTCTCGCTGTCGGCGGTGTCGGCGACTTGATCGAAGCAAACAAGCCTTGGCAAAAGCAATTGCAGGAGGATTCGGAAATCAGCTGTTGGTTCTGACCAGCAAGGTCAGAGGGATTGCTCCTTTGGAGGGGAGCAGGGGCCAGTCTGGAGCAACCAGACCAGCAGTGTTTGTCGTAGATTTCGTCGCCAAGATGGCCACTAGCCAGCGGGCCAGCAACCGGTTAGGCGCGTCGAGTGGCAAAATGCAGAAGGGCCCCACGCAGATCGTGGAGATGCTGGAGGGCTCACCTTTGGTGCAGATGCTGCTCGAGGGTTGGGCTTCTCAGGACCCAAAGCACAACTTGGAGGGAGCCTCGGTTGTTGCACTTGTCAGCTTGTCGTAGTCGTTCCAAGATGGCTGGCTCCACGTGTCTCGGTGCCTCCACGGGTCTCCTCTTTTCAGGGACTGTGGATCGGGCGGTGAGAGGTCTGGAGGTCCAGGTCTTGTCAGTCTCTGGGCTCGGGCTCCGGCGGGAGGCGGCGGCAAAGCAGACGTTGATTCGCTGGATGGTGCTTGCGTTAGCAAGGTGGTCACTCCCTGACCACAGGGGAGATTTTCTTCAGTCTTCTGTGCAGCAGAATGTCGAAGTTCCCGTCTTCTTCTTAGTTTGAAGTTGATTCCAGGATGTCTGAAGTCTTAGGACACAGCTCCTACCTTTAAGCGGATTCTAGGGGCCGGACTACCTGCTAGGTCCCTCCCTAAGGGTGGGACCAGGAAGGGGGGTGGTTACACCCCCAATCCTTTGTCCAGCTCGCCCCAGGCCCGGGACTGGTGTGCCCCAGGACCGGTTTGAACTGGCATATGCACCGAGGCTCCTTGTGAGCCACAGGCATGTCTGGTTTCTTTCAAGCCCTACCTGACCAATACACAAAATCCTGTCTGGGGTGGTGCACGCACCTCCCCTGGCAGGAAACCCTTTGTCCACACCTCCCAAGCTGGAAGGACTCCCAGCAGCAGGAGGGCAGACTTGTGTCTGTGGTGGCAGCATCCATTTTGTGGAGCTGAGGCTATGTCTGATTTTACCCGGGTTTCAGGTACTGTACATGTCGTGTCCCTCTAGAAGGGTGGAATGCTAACCCCGTCGCCAGAATTGGCGAGGGGTTAGTATTCCAATTCGTATGACACCTTACTCGACATGTTTTGATAAAGCCAAACCAAAGATAGCATTTAACCGCGAGGTTCATAATGCACTTAAGAGTATATGGTATGACGATATCTGGAAACAGTAGAAGGAAGTTGTTCCGACCACGGCAGACAGGCTCAGCTCATGCCAGAGCACCATCTCACATGGAACCAAGCACTCTGCCTTCAGGATTGTTAAGGCCTGCCATAGGAGTGACTTATAGGTTACCAGGTGTCCCATTTAAGGTTAGGTATAGGTATACTACACCTAAGTAAGAGGTGATTACACCAACTTACCCCAGCTGAGTGATCAGCCAGTTGTGTCAGATTGTTAGGCCAAGCCTGGGGTGGCATAATACATGCTTCAGCCCCTGGCAGGCCTTGGATACACCAATGCCCTGGGTACCTAGTGTACACTGGTACAGGGGCTGACAGGGTGATCCAACCAATTGGGTATGTACCTAGGGTTCATGGAGTCCATTTTACAGAGAGAGCAGATAGCCTGAGAGCCTGAATGGCAGGATCTCAGGCCAACTAAGTCGAAAAACCAGCTAGACACTAGGCAAAAATTTGGGGGTAACCATAGTCAGATATCCACCTTCCTACACTGTCTGACTGACACTGACTGACAGACACTGACTTACTGACACTGACTGACTGACTCTCCGACTGACGCACACTGACTGACACTGACTCTGACTGACTCTGACTGACTGACACTGACTGACACTGACTGACTGACACTGACTGACTGACACTTACTGACCGACACTGACTGACTGACACTGGCTGACTGACACTGGCTGACACTGGCTGACAGTGACTGACATGACTGACTGACACTGACTGACACTGACTGACTGACACTGACTGACTGACTCTGACTGACACTGACTCTGACTGACACTGACTGACACTGACTGACTGACACTGACTGACTGAGACTGACTGAGACTGACTGAGACTGACTGACACTGACTGACTGACACTGACTGACACTGACTGACTGACACTGACTGACTGACACTGACTGACACTGACTGACTGACACTGACTGACACTGACTGACTGACTCTCCGACTGACTGACACTGACTGACTGATACTGACTGACTGACACTGACTGACACTGACTGACACTGACTGACTGACACTGACTGACTGACACTGACTGACACTGACTGACACTGGCTGACACTGACTGGCTGACAGTGACTGACACTGACTGTCAGACACTGACTGCCAGACACTGACTGACAGACACTGACTGACAGACACTGACAGACACTGACTGACACTGACAGACACTGACTGACAGACACTGACTGACACTGGCTGACACTGACTGACACTGACTGACTGACACTGACTGACACTGACTGACACTGACTGACTGACACTGACTGACTGACACTGACTGACTGACACTGACTGACACTGACTGACTGACACTGACACTGACTGACACTGACTGACTGACACTGACTGACACTGACTGACTGACTGACACTGACTGACACTGACTGACTGACACTGACTGACACTGACTGACACTGACTAACTGACTAACACTGATTGACACTCACTGACACTGACTGACTGAGACTGACTGACTGAGACTGACTGATACTGACTGACTGACACTGACTGACACTGACTGACACTGACTGACTGACACCGACTGATACTGACTGACTGACACTGGCTGACACTGACTGACACTGACTGACACTGACTGGCTGACACTGACTGACTGACACTGACTGACTGACACTGACTGACACTGACTGACACTGACTGACTGACTGACACTGACTGACTGACACTGACACTGACTGACACTGACTGACTGATACTGACACTGACTGACACTGACTGACACTGACTGACTGTCACTGACTGACACTGACAGACACTGACTGACAGACTCTGACTGACTGACGCTGACTGACTGACACTGACTGACTGACACTGACTGACACTGACTGACAGACACTGCCTGACTGACACTGACTGACAGACACTGACTGACTGACACTGACTGACTGACTCTCCGACTGACGCACACTGACTGACACTGACTGACACTGACTCTGACTGACTCTGACTGACTGACACTGACTGACTGACACTGACTGACTGACACTGACTGATACTGACTGACACTGACTGACTGACACCGACTGATACTGACTGACTGACACTGGCTGACACTGACTGACACTGACTGACACTGACTGGCTGACACTGACTGACTGACACTGACTGACTGACACTGACTGACACTGACTGACACTGACTGACTGACTGACACTGACTGACTGACACTGACACTGACTGACACTGACTGACTGATACTGACACTGACTGACACTGACTGACACTGACTGACTGTCACTGACTGACACTGACAGACACTGACTGACAGACACTGACTGACACTGACTGACTGACACTGACTGACTGACTCTCTGACTGACTGACACTGACTGACAGACACTGCCTGACTGACACTGACTGACAGACACTGACTGACTGACACTGACAGACTGACTCTCCGACTGACGCACACTGACTGACACTGACTGACACTGACTCTGACTGACTCTGACTGACTGACACTGACTGACTGACCCTGACTGACTGACACTTACTGACCGACACTGACTGACTGACACTGGCTGACTGACACTGGCTGACACTGGCTGACAGTGACTGACATGACTGACTGACACTGACTGACACTGACTGACACTGACTGACTGACACTGACTGACTGACACTGACTGACACTGACTGACTGACACTGACACTGACTGACACTGACTCACTGAAACTGACTGACACTGACTGACTGACACTGACTGACACTGACTGACTGACACTGACTGACGCTGACTGACACTGACTAACTGACTAACACTGACTGACACTGACTGACTGACACTGACTGACACTGACTGACTGACACTGACTGACACTGACTGACTGACTCTCCGGCTGACTGACACTGACTGACACTGACTGACTGACACTGACTGACTGACACTGACTGACTGACACTGGCTGACACTGACTGACACTGACTGACACTGACTGACTGACACTGACTGACTGACACTGACTGACTGACACTGACTGTCACTGACTGACACTGACTGACTGACTGACACTGACTGACACTGACTGACACTGACTGACTGACACTGACTGACTGACTCTGACTGACACTGAGTCTGACTGACACTGACTGACACTGACTGACTGACACTGACTGACTGACACTGACTGACACTGACTGACACTGACTGACTGACACTGACTGACACTGACTGGCTGACACTGACTGACACTGACTGACTGACTCTCCGACTGACTGACACTGACTGACTGATACTGACTGACTGACACTGACTGACACTGACTGACACTGACTGACTGACACTGACTGACTGACTCTGACTGACACTGACTCTGACTGACACTGACTGACACTGACTGACTGACACTGACTGACTGAGACTGACTGAGACTGACTGACACTGACTGACTGACACTGACTGACTGACACTGACTGACACTGACTGACTGACTCTCCGACTGACTGACACTGACTGACTGATACTGACTGACTGACACTGACTGACACTGACTGACTGACACTGACTGACTGACACTGACTGACACTGACTGACACTGGCTGACACTGACTGGCTGACAGTGACTGACACTGACTGCCAGACACTGACTGACAGACACTGACTGACAGACACTGACTGACAAACACTGACAGACACTGACTGACACTGACAGACACTGACTGACAGACACTGACTGACACTGGCTGACACTGACTGTCACTGACTGACTGACACTGACTGACACTGACTGACACTGACTGACACTGACTGACTGACACTGACTGACTGACACTGACTGACTGACACTGACTGACACTGACTGACTGACACTGACACTGACTCACACTGACTGACTGACACTGACTGACACTGACTGACTGACACTGACTGACTGACACTGACTGACACTGACTGACACTGACTAACTGACTAACACTGATTGACACTCACTGACACTGACTGACTGAGACTGACTGACTGAGACTGACTGATACTGACTGACTGACACTGACTGACACTGACTGACACTGACTGACTGACACCGACTGATACTGACTGACTGACACTGGCTGACACTGACTGACACTGACTGACACTGACTGGCTGACACTGACTGACTGACACTGACTGACTGACACTGACTGACACTGACTGACACTGACTGACTGACTGACACTGACTGACTGACACTGACACTGACTGACACTGACTGACTGATACTGACACTGACTGACACTGACTGACACTGACTGACTGTCACTGACTGACACTGACAGACACTGACTGACAGACACTGACTGACTGACACTGACTGACTGACACTGACTGACTGACTCTCTGAATGACTGACACTGACTGACAGACACTGCCTGACTGACACTGACTGACAGACACTGACTGACTGTCACTGACTGACTGACTCTCCGACTGACGCACACTGACTGACACTGACTGACACTGACTCTGACTGACACTGACTGACTGACACTGACTGACACTGACTGACTGACACTGACTGACTGACACTTACTGACCGACACTGACTGACTGACACTGGCTGACTGACACTGGCTGACACTGGCTGACAGTGACTGACATGACTGACTGACACTGACTGACACTGACTGACACTGACTGACTGACACTGACTGACTGACACTTACTGACCGACACTGACTGACTGACACTGGCTGACTGACACTGGCTGACACTGGCTGACAGTGACTGACATGACTGACTGACACTGACTGACACTGACTGACACTGACTGACTGACACTGACTGACTGACACTGACTGACACTGACTGACTGACACTGACTGACACTGACTGACTGACACTGACACTGACTGACACTGACTGACTGACACTGACTGACACTGACTGACTGACACTGACTGACACTGACTGACTGACACTGACTGACACTGACTGACACTGACTAACTGACTAACACTGATTGACCCTCACTGACACTGACTGACTGACACTGACTGACTGACACTGACTGACACTGACTCTGACTGACACTGACTGAGACTGACTGACTGACACTGACTGAATGAGACTGACTGACTGAGACTGACTGACTGAGACTGACTGATACTGACTGACTGACACTGACTGACACTGACTGACTGACACCGACTGATACTGACTGACTGACTCACCGACTGACTGACACTGACTGACTGACTGACACTGACTGACTGACACTGACTGACACTGACTGACTGATACTGACTGACTGACACTGACTGACACTGACTGACACTGACTGACTGACACTGACTGACTGACACTGACTGACACTGGCTGACACTGGCTGACACTGACTGGCTGACAGTGACTGACACTGACTGACAGACACTGACTGACAGACACTGACTGACACTGACAGACACTGACTGACTGACACTGACTGATACTGACAGACACTGACTGACAGACACTGACTGACACTGACATACACTGACTGACAGACACTGACTGACTGACACTGACTGACTCTCTGACTGACTGACACTGACTGACACTGACTCTGACTGAAACTGACTGACTGACACTGACTGACTGATTGACACTGACTGACAGACACTGACTGACTGACACTGACTGACAGACACTGACTGACTGACACTGACTGACTGACTCTACGACTGATGAACACTGACTGACACTGACTGACACTGACTCTGACTGACACTGACTGACAGACACTGACTGACTGACACTGACTGACTGACACTGACTGACTGACTCCCTGACTGACTGACACTGACTGACAGACACTGCCTGACTGACACTGACTGACTGACACTGACACTGACTGACACTGACTGACTGACACTGACTGACACTGACTGACTGACACTGACTGACACTGACTGACTGACACTGACTGACACTGACTGACACTGACTAACTGACTAACACTGATTGACACTCACTGACACTGACTGACTGACACTGACTGACTGACACTGACTGACACTGACTCTGACTGACACTGACTGAGACTGACTGACTGACACTGACTGAATGAGACTGACTGACTGAGACTGACTGACTGACACTGACTGACACTGACTGACACTGACTGACACTGACTGACTGACACCGACTGATACTGACTGACTGACTCACTGACTGACTGACACTGACTGACTGACTGACACTGACTGACTGACACTGACTGACACTGACTGACTGATACTGACTGACTGACACTGACTGATACTGACTGACACTGACTGACACTGACTGACTGACACTGACTGACTGACACTGACTGACACTGGCTGACACTGGCTGACACTGACTGGCTGACAGTGACTGACACTGACTGACAGACACTGACTGACAGACACTGACTGACAGACACTGACAGACACTGACTGACACTGACAGACACTGACTGACTGACACTGACTGATACTGACAGACACTGACTGACAGACACTGACTGACACTGACAGATACTGACTGACAGACACTGACTGACTGACACTGACTGACTCTCTGACTGACTGACACTGACTGACACTGACTCTGACTGACACTGACTGACTGACACTGACTGACTGATTGACACTGACTGACAGACACTGACTGACTGACACTGACTGACAGACACTGACTGACACTGACTGACTGACTCTACGACTGATGAACACTGACTGACACTGACTGACACTGACTTTGACTGACACTGACTGACAGACACTGACAGACTGACACTGACTGACTGACACTTACTGACTGACTCTCTGACTGACTGACACTGACTGACAGACACTGCCTGACTGACACTGACTGACAGACACTGACTGACTGACACTGACTGACACTGACTGACACTGACTCTGACTGACACTGACTGACTGACACTGACTGACACTGACTGACTGACACTGACTGACTGACACTGACTGACCGAAACTGACTGACTGACACTGGCTGACTGACACTGGCTGACACTGGCTGACACTGACTGACACTGACTGACTGACACTGACTGACACTGACTGACACTGACTGACTGACACTGACTGACTGACACTGACTGACACTGACTGACTGACACTGACACTGACTGACACTGACTGACTGACACTGACACTGACTGACACTGAATGACTGACACTGACTGGCTGACACTGACTGACACTGACTGACTGACACTGACTGACACTGACTGACACAGACTAACTGACTAACACTGATTGACACTCACTGACACTGACTGACTGAGACTGACTGACTGAGACTGACTGATACTGACTGACTGACACTGACTGACTGACACCGACTGATACTGACTGACTGACTCACTGACTGACTGACACTGACTGACTGACTGACACTGACTGACTGATACTGACTGACTGACACTGACTGACACTGACTGACACTGACTGACTGACACTGACTGATTGACAATGACTGACACTGGCTGACACTGGCTGACACTGACTGGCTGACAGTGACTGACACTGACTGACAGACACTGACTGACAGACACTGACTGACAGACACTGAGAGACACTGACTGACACTGACAGACACTGACTGACTGACACTGACTGATACTGACAGACACTGACTGACAGACACTGACAGACACTGACTGACAGACACTGACTGACTGACACTGACTGAATCTCCGACTGACTGACACTGACTGACACTGACTCTGACTGACACTGACTGACTGACACTGACTGACTGATTGACACTGACTGACAGACACTGACTGACTGACACTGACTGACAGACACTGACTGACTGAAACTGACTGACTGACTCTACGACTGACGCACACTGACTGACACTGACTGACACTGAATCTGACTGACACTGACTGACTGACACTGACTGACTGACTCTACGACTGACGCACACTGACTGACACTGACTGACACTGACTCTGACTGACACTGACTGATTGACACTGACTGACACTGACTGACTGACACTGACTGACTGACACTGACTGACCGACACTGACTGACTGACACTGGCTGACTGACACTGGCTGACACTGGCTGACACTGGCTGACACTGACTGACACTGACTGACTGACACTGACTGACACTGACTGACACTGACTGACACTGACTGACTGACACTGACTGACTGACACTGACTGACTGACACTGGCTGACACTGACTGACACTGACTGACACTGACTGACTGACACTGACTGACTGACACTGACTGACTGACACTGACTGACACTGACTGACACTGACTGACTGACTGACACTGACTGACTGACACTGACTGACACTGACTGACTGATACTGACACTGACTGACACTGACTGACACTGACTGACTGTCACTGACACTGACTGACTGACACTGACTGACACTGACTGACTGACACTGACTGACTGACACTGACTGACTGACACTGACTGTCACTGACTGACACTGACTGACTGACTGACACTGACTGACACTGACTGACACTGACTGACTGACACTGACTGACTGACTCTGACTGACACTGACTCTGACTGACACTGACTGACACTGACTGACTGACACTGACTGACTGACACTGACTGACACTGACTGACACTGACTGACACTGACTGACTGACACTGACTGACACTGACTGGCTGACACTGACTGACACTGACTGACTGACTCTCCGACTGACTGACACTGACTGACTGATACTGACTGACTGATACTGACTGACACTGACTGACACTGACTGACTGACACTGACTGACTGACTCTGACTGACACTGACTCTGACTGACACTGACTGACACAGACTGACTGACACTGACTGATTGACACTGACTGACACTGACTGACTGACACTGACTGACACTGACTGACTGACTCTCCGACTGACTGACACTGACTGACTGATACTGACTGACTGACACTGACTGACACTGACTGACTGACACTGACTGACTGACACTGACTGACACTGACTGACAATGGCTGACACTGACTGGCTGACAGTGACTGACACTGACTGCCAGACACTGACTGACACTGACTGACTGACTGACACTGACTGACTGACACTGACTGACACTGACTGACTGATACTGACTGACTGACACTGACTGACACTGACTGACACTGACTGACTGACACTGACTGATTGACACTGACTGACACTGGCTGACACTGGCTGACACTGACTGGCTGACAGTGACTGACACTGACTGACAGACACTGACTGACAGACACTGACTGACAGACACTGAGAGACACTGACTGACACTGACAGACACTGACTGACTGACACTGACTGATACTGACAGACACTGACTGACAGACACTGACAGACACTGACTGACAGACACTGACTGACTGACACTGACTGACTCTCCGACTGACTGACACTGACTGACACTGACTCTGACTGACACTGACTGACTGACACTGACTGACTGATTGACACTGACTGACAGACACTGACTGACTGACACTGACTGACAGACACTGACTGACTGAAACTGACTGACTGACTCTACGACTGACGCACACTGACTGACACTGACTGACACCGACTCTGACTGACACTGACTGACTGACACTGACTGACTGACTCTACAACTGACGCACACTGACTGACACTGACTGACACTGACTCTGACTGACACTGACTGATTGACACTGACTGACACTGACTGACTGACACTGACTGACTGACACTGACTGACCGACACTGACTGACTGACACTGGCTGACTGACACTGGCTGACACTGGCTGACACTGGCTGACACTGACTGACACTGACTGACTGACACTGACTGACACTGACTGACACTGACTGACTGACACTGACTGACTGACACTGACTGACTGACACTGGCTGACACTGACTGACACTGACTGACACTGACTGACTGACACTGACTGACACTGACTGACACTGACTGACTGACTGACACTGACTGACTGACACTGACACTGACTGACACTGACTGACTGATACTGACACTGACTGACACTGACTGACACTGACTGACTGTCACTGACTGTGAGAAGTTGGCCTGGTATATGATGCTCACTAGTTAAAGTGATCACCTTGTACCATGCCAAGCAACCCTTATGGTGTGGTTGTAAGTCAACCTTTTCGGACTAGCTGCCCTAGTGGTAGCGTAGGCTAAGCAGTCTTTGAGGCTAAACTCGTGAAGCGTGTTAAGCCAGCTGTTTTACCAAATGTAACCCCCTTCTATACCAATGAAAGGACACCACACAGATATATATTCAAAATATATATGTATTTATTTCTCAAAGTAACCCCTAGTCTCTTTATGAGCACAGGAGCACAAATCGTCAAACAAGATTACAGTAGAATACACAGAAGTTGCACTTTATATGGATAGGCCCTGGTGGCTGCTCAAACCATATACTAAAATAGTGGTATAAGTACCACGAACAGAAAAGGGAAAAGGCCTAGGGCCTCTAGAATCGCTGGGCCTACAAGGAGCTAACTTCAGTTAGTGACCAGGAGGTCCACGGGTGGCGTGTGCAGAGCAAATAGTCACACGCGTGCTCCCATAGGTTTCAATGGGTGCGTAAAAAGTACAAAGTTACTGCAAAGAGGATCTTCCGGATGGACTAGGAACTCAAGATTTGGAACACAGGCACTAGAGATGTAATACTACACTTGGGCACAGGTGTGCCAGCTTTACCTCACCCACAGGAAGCGGGTGCATAGGCCTCGAAGTGCGTCGGGTTTCTTCTATCTGTTCCGTGGAGCTTGAAGACAAAGATGCTGCAGGCGGTCGGTCCGGGAGAGATGCAGTGGATCCAAGAGTGGATCGGAGATGTTGAAGACCTGTAAGCAGAGGGGACAGTGTTCACAGTCACTAGCCAGTGACCAGCGTGGCACCAGGTGGGTACCAGGCAATGTCGGGTGCAAACAGGAAGAAAGGGGTAGCTTGTCTCTGCAGCCACGTGGTCCCTGGAGGTCGACGACGTCCAGGAGTCGAGTCACGAGCTGTCCCACGCAGGCTCTCGCTGTCGGCAGTGTCGGCAACTTGATCGAAGCAAACAAGCCTTGGCAAAAGCAATTGTTGTAGGAAAAGGAAATAAGCTGATGGTTCTGACCAGCAAGGTCAGAAGGTCTGCTCCTTTGGAGGGGAGCAAGGGCCAGTCTGGAGCAACCAGACCAGCAGTGTATTTCGTAGAGTTCGTCGCCAAGATGGCTACTAGCCAGCAGGCCAGCAACCGGTTAGGCGCATCGAGTGGCAAAATGCATAAGGGCCCCACGCAGATCGTGGAGATGCTGGAGGGCTCACCTTTGGTGCAGATGCTGCTCGGGGGTTGGGCTTCTCAGATGCCAAAGCACAACTTGGAGGGAGCCTCGGTTGTTGCACTTGTCAGCTTGTCGTGGTCGTTTCAAGATGGCTGGCTCCACGTGTCTCGGTGCCTCCACGGGTCTCCTCTTTTCAGGGACTGTGGATCGGGCGGTGAGAGGTCTGGAGGTCCAGGTCTTGTCAGTCTCTGGGCTCGGGCTCCGGCGGGAGGCGGCGGCAAAGCAGACGTTGATTCGCTGGATGGTGCTTGCGTTAGCAAGGTGGTCACTCCCTGACCACAGGGGAGATTGGCTTCAGTCCTCTGTGCAGCAGAGCGTCGAAGTTCCCGTCTTCTTCTTAGTGTTAAGTTGATTCCAGGATGTCTGAAGTCTTAGGACACAGCTCCTACCTTTAAGCGGATTCTAGGGACCGGACTACCTGCTAGGTCCCTCCCTATGGGTGGGACCAGGAAGGGGGGTGGTTACACCCCCAATCCTTTGTCCAGCTCGCCCCAGGCCCGGGACTGGTGTGCCCCAGGACCGGTTTGAACTGGCATATGCACCGAGGCTCCTTGTGAGCCACAGGCATGTCTGGTTTCTTTCAAGCCCTACCTGACCAATACACAAAATCCTGTCTGGGGTGGTGCACGCACCTCCCCTGGCAGGAAACCCTTTGTCCACACCTCCCAAGCTGGAAGGACTCCCAGCAGCAGGAGGGCAGACTTGTGTCTGTGGTGGCAGCATCCATTTTGTGGAGCTGAGGCTATGTCTGATTTTACCCGGGTTTCAGGTACTGTACATGTCGTGTCCCTCTAGAAGGGTGGAATGCTAACCCCGTCGCCAGAATTGGCGAGGGGTTAGTATTCCAATTCGTATGACACCTTACTCGACATGTTTTGATAAAGCCAAACCAAAGATAGCATTTAACCGCGAGGTTCCTAATGCACTTAAGACTATATGGTATGACGATATCTGGAAACAGTAGAAGGAAGTTGTTCCGACCACTGCAGACAGGCTCAGCTCATGCCAGAGCACCATCTCACATGGAACCAAGCACTCTGCCTTCAGGATTGTTAAGTGTAGGAGAGTAGGGTCTGCTATCCTAGGGTCACCCCAAATTTTTGCTTTTTGCTTCACTGGTTTTTGACATATTGAGGCTGTGGGCCTGCCAATCAGACCCCCGGCCTGCTGTTCTCTCTACTAAATTAAAACTATGCACCCTAGGTGCATAACCAATTGGAAGTGGATCACCCTGTCAGCCCCTGTACCAGTGTACACTAGGTACCCAGGGCATTGGTGTACCCAAGGCCTGCCAAGGGCTGCAGCATGTATTATGCCACCCCAGGCTTGGCCTAACAATCTGACACAACTGGCTGATCACTCAGCTGGGGTAAGTTGGTGTAATCACCTCTTACTTAGGTGTAGTATACCTATACCTAACCTTAAATGGGACACCTGGAAACCTATAAGTCACTCCTATGGCAGGCCTTAACAATCCTGAAGGCAGAGTGCTTGGTTCCATGTGAGATGGTGCTCTGGCATGAGCTGAGCCTGTCTGCAGTGGTCGGAACAACTTCCTTCTACTGTTTCCAGATATCGTCATACCATATACTCTTAAGTGCATTATGAACCTCGCGGTTAAATGCTATCTTTGGTTTGGCTTTATCAAAACATGTCGAGTAAGGTGTCATACGAATTGGAATACTAACCCCTCGCCAATTCTGGCGACGGGGTTAGCATTCCACCCTTCTAGAGGGACACGACATGTACAGTACCTGAAACCCGGGTAAAATCAGACATAGCCTCAGCTCCACAAAATGGATGCTGCCACCACAGACACAAGTCTGCCCTCCTGCTGCTGGGAGTCCTTCCAGCTTGGGAGGTGTGGACAAAGGGTTTCCTGCCAGGGGAGGTGCGTGCACCACCCCAGACAGGATTTTGTGTATTGGTCAGGTAGGGCTTGAAAGAAACCAGACATGCCTGTGGCTCACAAGGAGCCTCGGTGCATATGCCAGTTCAAACCGGTCCTGGGGCACACCAGTCCCAGGCCTGGGGCGAGCTGGACAAAGGATTGGGGGTGTAACCACCCCCCTTCCTGGTCCCACCCTTAGGGAGGGACCTAGCAGGTAGTCCGGCCCCTAGAATCCGCTTAAAGGTAGGAGCTGTGTCCTAAGACTTCAGACATCCTGGAATCAACTTGAAACTAAGAAGAAGACGGGAACTTCGACATTCTGCTGCACAGAAGACTGAAGAAAATCTCCCCTGTGGTCAGGGAGTGACCACCTTGCTAACGCAAGCACCATCCAGCGAATCACCGTCTGCTTTGCCGCCGCCTCCCGCCGGAGCCCGAGCCCAGAGACTGACAAGACCTGGACCTCCAGACCTCTCACCGCCCGATCCACAG
The DNA here is from genome assembly GCF_964204655.1 of Triturus cristatus. NCBI lineage: Eukaryota > Metazoa > Chordata > Amphibia > Caudata > Salamandridae > Triturus > Triturus cristatus. Next base: position 1,241,739 of record NW_028188052.1, read on the forward strand.
TCCCTGAAAAGAGGAGACCCGTGGAGGCACCGAGACACGTGGAGCCAGCCATCTTGGAACGACTACGACAAGCTGACAAGTGCAACAACCGAGGCTCCCTCCAAGTTGTGCTTTGGGATCTGAGAAGCCCAACCCCCGAGCAGCATCTGCACCAAAGGTGAGCCCTCCAGCATCTTCACGATCTGCGTGGGGCCCTTCTGCATTTTGCCACTCGACGCGCCTAACCGGTTGCTGGCCCGCTGGCTAGTGGCCATCTTGGCGACGAACTCTACGAAATACACTGCTGGTCTGGTTGCTCCAGACTGGCCCTTGCTCCCCTCCAAAGGAGCAATCCCTCTGACCTTGCTGGTCAGAACCAACAGCTGATTTCCGAATCCTCCTACAATTGCTTTTGCCAAGGCTTGTTTGCTTCGATCAAGTCGCCGACACCGCCGACAGCGAGAGCCTGCGTGGGACAGCTCGTGAGCCGACTCCTGGACGTCGTCGACCTTCAGGGACCACGTGGCTGCGGAGACAAGCTACCCCTCATCACCTGTTTGCACCCGACATCGCCTGGTACCCACCTGGTGCCACGCTGGTCACTGGCTAGTGACTGTGAACACTGTCCCCTCTGCTTACAGGTCTTCAACATCTCCGATCCACTCTTGGATCCACTGCATCTCTCCCGGACCGACCGCCTGCAGCATCTTTGTCTTCAAGCTCCACGGAACAGATAGAAGCAACCCGACGCACTTCGAGGCCTATGCACCCGCTTCCCGTGGGTGAGGTAAAGCTGGCACACCTGTGCCCAAGTGTAGTATTACATCTCTAGTGCCTGTGTTCCAAATCTTGAGTTCCTAGTCCATCCGGAAGATCCTCTTTGCAGTAACTTTGTACTTTTTACGCACCCATTGAAACCTATGGGAGCACGCGTGTGACTATTTGCTCTGCACACGCCACCCGTGGACCTCCTGGTCACTAACTGACGTTAGCTCCTTGTAGGCCCAGCGATTCTAGAGGTCCTAGGCCTTTTCCCTTTTCTGTTCGTGGTACTTATACCACTATTTTAGTATATGGTTTGAGTGGCCACCAGGGCCTATCCATATAACGTGCAACTTCTGTGTATTCTGTGATAATCTTGTTTGACGATTTGTGCTCCTGTGCTCATAAAGAGACTAGGGTTTACTTTGAGAAATAAATACATATATATTTTGAATATATATCTGTGTGGTGTCCTTTCATTGGTATAAAAGGGGGTTACATTTGGTAAAACAGCTGGCTTAACACGCTTCACGAGTTTAGCCTCAAAGACTGCTTAGCCTACGCTACCACTAGGGCAGCTAGTCCGAAAAGGTTGACTTACAACCACACCATAAGGGTTGCTTGGCATGGTACAAGGTGATCACTTTAACTAGTGAGCATCATATACCAGGCCAACTTCTCACATTGGTGAGCAGCGGTTGGATTTGAGCTTGCTGTGTTTTACCATTGTAATCTCTTGGTTACCAATTGAAAGATCACATAGGTACCTGTAGGTACATATAAAACAAGATTAGATATACATAAGTTCTACTGAACTTAGTTGTTGTAGAGCAAAGGGAGTAGCACACCCTGACTACAACTACTAGATAGGTTTAGTAGGTAAACACAAGTGTAGGTAGATTGCAACACATCCACCCACACTTAAGAGCAATGGCCGGGGCAGAGGGGTCCACTGTACCCATCTCTGTTGAGAGTGACCCCCAGAAGGCAACATCCAGCTTTGCTACCCTTAATCAGAATGAGCTCAGGCATTTGGCAACTCTTAGAGGCCTTAAACAGCCCAAGAACCCAAACTCTGCTGAGCTCAGAGAGCTCTTACAGAATGATGAGAATCAGAGAGCACTCAAGAAAGCTTCCCAGTTAGCCCCCTTAGGGTCAGGAACAGGAGGCCCCCCTTCTGAAGATACTACAGAGGTACCCAGTTCCAATAGCCATCCCTTAGATGAGAACCATACTACAGGGGAGGAAAGTGGTGAGGATACAGAAAGTAGTGATGATGAAGGGAGAACTAGCCCAGTGCCAAGTATTATACTTGGCCCAGCTAAACTAAGGCTATTGGGGACTGACAATGGGTTCACCCCACTGGATCTCCCCAGTGGACTTAACACAGGGCTTGGGAGGCAAAGGAATCGCTCAGGTGACTCCAATGCTTCTCATGGCTCTAGAGGCTCTCAAGGTCACTCCAGGAAAAGGATGACCACCCCTCAGAGGAGGGAACATGAGGCCAGAATGCAGGAAGCCCAGCTGAGGATCAGGAAGCAGGAGCTAGAAGTAGCCCTGATGGAAGAAAAACTGAACAAGGCTAGGCAACCTAGATAGAGTGGGTCTATACCCACTGGTGGCAGCATTGTCCCTAAGGACAAAGATAGGGTCTTTGACAATAGGAACCTGTCTAAGGTTGTGCCCCCCTACAAAAGTGGGGATGACATCCACAAATGGATAACTGCTCTTGAGAGAGCCTGCAAAGTACAGCAGGTTCCTGAAGACCAGTGGGCAGCAATCCTCTGGCTCTCCTTTGAAGGAAGAGGCAGAGACAGACTCCTCACTGTTAGAGAAGAGGATGTCAGAAACTACAGAGTCCTGAAGAGTGTTCTGGTAGATGGGTTAAGCTTAACCACTGAACAGTACAGGTTAATGTTCAGAGACACCCAAAAGACACAGACTCAGGACTGGTCTGAATATGTTGAATGTGCCACTAAGGCTTTGGAGGGTTGGTTGCTGGGAAGTAAGGTATCTGATTTTACAGGATTGTATAATTTGATGATGAGAGAACAGATTTTAAATAACTGTCAAAACCAGCAACTGCATCAACACTTGGTTGACTCTGATCTGACCTCTCCCCAAGAATTGGGAAAGAAGGCAGACAAATGGGTCAGAACCAGGGTTAAGCAAAAGAACCAGAACCAGGGCCAAGGGGGTGATCAGAAGAAAACAGACCAAAAGGGTGGAGATCAGAAACCTAAAGACCAGAAGTCTTCAACAGGGCCCCAAACTACTGCTAAGGAGGGTGGGTCCCAACAGTCCAAGAAGAAGAAAGAAGGTCAGAAGAAACCCTGGTGCAATCATTGTAAAAATACAACTCACTGGACTAGTGATTGCAAAAAGGGTGGAGCCCCCAACACTGTTGCCCCTAAGGCACCTGCTCCCAGTACTACTGTTAGCAGTGTTGGTCCCCAGACAAAGGGTGTAGTGGGAATCACTATGGGAACTGAAGGAGATTCTGACTTAGACAGAACCCTTACACAGGCAGTCTTGATCTGTGATGGGGACATTGATTTGTCCCTGACTGTGAGCCCCAGTAACCTGGGCAAGTACAGACAGACTCCTTTAATTAATGACAAAGTGGCTCAAGCCTACAGGGACACATGTGCCAGTGTCACTATGGTGACACCAGGCTTTGTGGACCCTGGACAGTACATACCAGGTGAGAACTACCTGGTGACCAATGCCAGCAATGCCACTACTTCACATAGTGTGGCAGTTGTTAACTTCTCATGGGGAGGGGTAACTGGCCTCAAAAGGGTTGTGGTTAGTGCAGACCTCCCAGTAGAATGTTTGTTGGGCAATGACCTAGAGAGTTCTCTATGGTCAGAAGTGGAGTACAGAACTCATGCAGAGATGTTAGGTATATCATCACATGTCCTTGCTGTGACCAGGTCACAGGCCAAAAAGTGCCTCACTGAACCTCAGGTCTTGGATCCTGGAACAATGGACCAAGCACCTACCAAGAAGAAGAACAGGAGGGTCAAGGCTGTGCCTTCCCCCCTGCCTCAGAGTGATGATCAGCCTTCCCAGGAAGCTGATCTAGAGGACCCTGAAGGAACTGTCCCTGAAGAGCTTGAACCTGATCAGGTTGAGTTTCTGGGGACAGGGGGACCTTCAAGGGCTGACTTGAGGCAGGCTCAGTTATCCTGTCCCTCTCTTGAACCCCTCAGACAGCTGGCTGCTGCTGAGGCTGCTGGGAATGCTCAAGGTACCCATAAAGTGTATTGGGATGAAGGGCTCCTTTATTCAGAGGCTAGAGACCCCAAGCCTGGTGCAACCAGGAGGTTGGTCATACCTCTGCAATTTAGGGGCTTCCTTCTTACCTTGGCCCATGACATTCCTTTAGCAGGACACTTAGGCCAGAACAAGACCTGGGACAGGCTTGTCCCTCACTTTCACTGGCCTCATATGAATGAAGATACAAAGGAGTTTTGTCGCTCCTGTGTCACCTGCCAAGCCAGTGGCAAATCAGGTGGCACAACAAAGGCCCCCTAATACCACTACCTGTGGTGGGGGTCCCCTTTGAAAGAGTGGGAATAGACATAGTGGGTCCCATGGATCCTCCCACTGCATCTGGGCACAGATTTATACTGGTGGTAGTGGATCATGCCACCAGGTATCCAGAGGCAATTCCCCTTAGGACCACTACAGCACCTGTTGTGGCCAGGGCCCTGCTGGGAGTATTCTCCAGAGTGGGGTTTCCTAAGGAGGTAGTATCTGACAGAGGTACCAACTTTATGTCAGGATACTTGACAGCTATGTGGAAGGAATGTGGTGTCAACTACAAGTTCACCACCCCTTATCACCCACAATGCAATGGGCTTGTTGAGAGATTCAACAAGACCCTAAAGGGTATGATCAAAGGATTACCTGAAAAGCTCAGGCGAAGATGGGACATCCTTCTACCCTGCCTTCTGTTTGCTTACAGAGAGGTCCCACAAAAAGGAGTTGGCTACAGCCCCTTTGAATTGTTGTTTGGGCACCCTGTGAGAGGCCCACTGTGTTTGGTGAAGGAAGGATGGGAGTTACCTCTCAAAAAGCCTAAGCTAGACATAGTGGACTATGTATTTGGTCTCCGCTCCAGGATGGCTGAGTATATGGAGAAGGCATCCAAAAACCTTGAGGCAAGCCAGGCCTTACAGAAAGCTTGGCATGACCAAATGGCTGTCTTGGTTGAGTATCAGCCAGGACAGAGGGTATGGGTGTTGGAGCCAGTGGCCCCAGCAGCACTCCAAGACAAATGGTCTGGACCCCATACAATCCTGGAAAAGAAGGGGGAGGTCACCTACTTGGTGGACCTAGGAACTCCCAGGAGTCCCCACCGGGTACTCCATGTTAACAGGCTTAAAGCATATGTTGACAGGGCAGACATGGGCTTGCTCATGGCTACAGATGAGGGACAGGAGGAAGAGAGTGACCCTCTCCCAGACCTGTTGTCTCAGAACCCTGAAGATGGCTCAGTGGAAGGAGTGACCCTTGGAGGCAACCTCACTGCCCATCAGCAGACTGAATGTAGACAGGTTCTACAATCATTTTCACATATGTTTTCCTTGATACCTAGTCAAACTGACTGGTGTACCCATGTGGTGGACACTGGTGACAGTCTGCCTGTAAAGAACAAGCTTTACAGACAACCTGACCACGTCAGGGACTGTATAAAGGCTGAGGTACATAAAATGCTGGAATTAGGTGTCATTGAACCCTCAGAGAGCCCCTGGGCTAGCCCAGTGGTTCTGGTCCCCAAACCTCACACCAAAGATGGCAAGAGAGAGATGAGGTTCTGTGTGGATTACAGAGGACTCAATGCTGTCACCAGGACAGATGCACACCCTATTCCAAGGGCAGATGAGCTCATAGACAAACTAGCTTCTGCAAAGTTTTTGAGCACATTTGACTTAACAGCTGGCTATTGGCAAATCAGGTTAGCTGAGGAGTCTAAGGCCAAAACAGCATTCTCAACCCCAGGTGGGCATTATCAGTTTGTGGTGATGCCCTTTGGTCTGAAGAATGCACCTGCCACCTTCCAAAGGCTGGTGAACCAAGTCCTTACTGGGTAGGATGACTTTTGTGCAGCATATCTTGATGACATTGCTGTCTTTAGCTCCACCTGGGAGGATCACCTGATCCACCTGAAGAAGGCTCTTGAGGCCCTGCAGAGGGCAGGCCTCACTATCAAGGCTACTAAGTGCCAGATAGGGCAGAGTAAGGTTGTATATTTGGGCCACCTTGTAGGTGGAGGCCAAGTTCAACCACTGGAGAGTAAGATACAATCCATCAAGGACTGGTCCCCTCCAACCACCCAGACTCAAGTTCGAGCTTTCTTGGGCTTGACTGGGTACTACAGGAAGTTTGTTAAGAACTATGGGTCCATTGTGACTCCTCTTAATGATCTGACATCCAAGAAGATGCCCAAAAAGGTTCAGTGGACAGTAAGCTGTCAAAAGGCATTTGATGACCTGAAGAAGGCCATGTGCTCTGCACCTATCCTGAAAAGTCCTGACTACTCCAAAGAGTTTATTGTCCAAACAGATGCTTCTGAGTTGGGTGTGGGAGCTGTGCTGTCACAACTTAATGTAGATGGTCAAGACCAACCCATTGCTTTTATTAGCAGAAGGTTGACCCCCAGAGAGAAGAATTGGTCAGCTATTGAGAGGGAGGCCTTTGCTGTGGTGTGGGCCCTGAAGAAGCTGAGGCCATACTTGTTTGGCACTCACTTCAAGATTCAGACCGACCATAAGCCCCTCTTGTGGCTAAATCAGATGAAGGGTGAAAACCCCAAACTGCTTAGGTGGTCCATTTCCCTACAGGGGATGGACTTTACAGTGGAGCACCGGCCAGGTACTGACCATGGGAATGCAGATGGTCTCTCCAGGTACTTCCACTTAGGACATGAAGACGAGACTGGTCAAGGCTAGTTTAATGTCCCAGCGTTTGGGGGGGGGTTGTGTAGGAGAGTAGGGTCTGCTATCCTAGGGTCACCCCAAATTTTTGCTTTTTGCTTCACTGGTTTTTGACATATTGAGGCTGTGGGCCTGCCAATCAGACCCCCAGCCTGCTGTTCTCTCTACTAAATTAAAACTATGCACCCTAGGTGCATAACCAATTGGAAGTGGATCACCCTGTCAGCCCCTGTACCAGTGTACACTAGGTACCCAGGGCATTGGTGTACCCAAGGCCTGCCAAGGGCTGCAGCATGTATTATGCCACCCCAGGCTTGGCCTAACAATCTGACACAACTGGCTGATCACTCAGCTGGGGTAAGTTGGTGTAATCACCTCTTACTTAGGTGTAGTATACCTATACCTAACCTTAAATGGGACACCTGGAAACCTATAAGTCACTCCTATGGCAGGCCTTAACAATCCTGAAGGCAGAGTGCTTGGTTCCATGTGAGATGGTGCTCTGGCATGAGCTGAGCCTGTCTGCAGTGGTCAGAACAACTTCCTTCTACTGTTTCCAGATATCGTCATACCATATACTCTTAAGTGCATTATGAACCTCGCGGTTAAATGCTATCTTTGGTTTGGCTTTATCAAAACATGTCGAGTAAGGTGTCATACGAATTGGAATACTAACCCCTCGCCAATTCTGGCGACGGGGTTAGCATTCCACCCTTCTAGAGGGACACGACATGTACAGTACCTGAAACCCGGGTAAAATCAGACATAGCCTCAGCTCCACAAAATGGATGCTGCCACCACAGACACAAGTCTGCCCTCCTGCTGCTGGGAGTCCTTCCAGCTTGGGAGGTGTGGACAAAGGGTTTCCTGCCAGGGGAGGTGCGTGCACCACCCCAGACAGGATTTTGTGTATTGGTCAGGTAGGGCTTGAAAGAAACCAGACATGCCTGTGGCTCACAAGGAGCCTCGGTGCATATGCCAGTTCAAACCGGTCCTGGGGCACACCAGTCCCGGGCCTGGGGCGAGCTGGACAAAGGATTGGGGGTGTAACCACCCCCCTTCCTGGTCCCACCCTTAGGGAGGGACCTAGCAGGTAGTCCGGCCCCTAGAATCCGCTTAAAGGTAGGAGCTGTGTCCTAAGACTTCAGACATCCTGGAATCAACTTGAAACTAAGAAGAAGACGGGAACTTCGACATTCTGCTGCACAGAAGACTGAAGAAAATCTCCCCTGTGGTCAGGGAGTGACCACCTTGCTAACGCAAGCACCATCCAGCGAATCACCGTCTGCTTTGCCGCCGCCTCCCGCCGGAGCCCGAGCCCAGAGACTGACAAGACCTGGACCTCCAGACCTCTCACCGCCCGATCCACAGTCCCTGAAAAGAGGAGACCCGTGGAGGCACCGAGACACGTGGAGCCAGCCATCTTGGAACGACTACGACAAGCTGACAAGTGCAACAACCGAGGCTCCCTCCAAGTTGTGCTTTGGGATCTGAGAAGCCCAACCCCCGAGCAGCATCTGCACCAAAGGTGAGCCCTCCAGCATCTCCACGATCTGCGTGGGGCCCTTCTGCATTTTGCCACTCGACGCGCCTAACCAGTTGCTGGCCCGCTGGCTAGTGGCCATCTTGGCGACGAACTCTACAAAATACACTGCTGGTCTGGTTGCTCCAGACTGGCCCTTGCTCCCCTCCAAAGGAGCAATCCCTCTAACCTTGCTGGTCAGAACCAACAGCTGATTTCCGAATCCTCCTACAATTGCTTTTGCCAAGGCTTGTTTGCTTCGATCAAGTCGCCGACACGGCCGTCAGCGAGAGCCTGCGTGGGACAGCTCGTGAGCCGACACCTGGACGTCGTCGACCTTCAGGGACCACGTGGCTGCGGAGACAAGCTACCCCTCATCACCTGTTTGCACCCGACATCGCCTGGTACCCACCTGGTGCCACGCTGGTCACTGGCTAGTGACTGTGAACACTGTCCCCTCTGCTTACAGGTCTTCAACATCTCCGATCCACTCTTGGATCCACTGCATCTCTCCCGGACCGACCGCCTGCAGCATCTTTGTCTTTAAGCTCCACGGAACAGATAGAAGAAACCCGACGCACTTCGAGGCCTATGCACCCGCTTCCTGTGGGTGAGGTAAAGCTGGCACACCTGTGCCCAAGTGTAGTATTACATCTCTAGTGCCTGTGTTCCAAATCTTGAGTTCCTAGTCCATCCGGAAGATCCTCTTTGCAGTAACTTTGTACTTTTTACGCACCCATTGAAACCTATGGGAGCACGCGTGTGACTATTTGCTCTGCACACGCCACCCGTGGACCTCCTGGTCACTAACTGACGTTAGCTCCTTGTAGGCCCAGCGATTCTAGAGGCCCTAGGCCTTTTCCCTTTTCTGTTCGTGGTACTTATACCACTATTTTAGTATATGGTTTGAGTGGCCACCAGGGCCTATCCATATAACGTGCAACTTCTGTGTATTCTGTGATAATCTTGTTTGACGATTTGTGCTCCTGTGCTCATAAAGAGACTAGGGGTTACTTTGAGAAATAAATACATATATATTTTGAATATATATCTGTGTGGTGTCCTTTCATTGGTATAAAAGGGGGTTACATTTGGTAAAACAGCTGGCTTAACACGCTTCACGAGTTTAGCCTCAAAGACTGCTTAGCCTACGCTACCACTAGGGCAGCTAGTCCGAAAAGGTTGACTTACAACCACACCATAAGGGTTGCTTGGCATGGTACAAGGTGATCACTTTAACTAGTGAGCATCATATACCAGGCCAACTTCTCACATTAAGGCCTGCCATAGGAGTGACTTATAGGTTAACATGTGTCCCATTTAAGTTTAGGTATAGGTATACTACACCTAAGTAAGAGGTGGTTACACCAACTTACCCCAGCTGAGTGATCAGCCAGTTGTGTCAAATTTGTTAGGCCAGGCCAGGGGTGGCACAATACATGCTTCAGCCCCTGGTAGGCCTTAGATACACCAATGCCCTGGGTACCTAGTGTACACTGGTACAGGGGCTCACAGGGAGATCCACTTCCAATTGGTTATGCACCTAGGGTGCATAGTGTAAATTTAGTAGAGAGAACAGCAGGCTGGGGGTCTGATTGGCAGGCCCACAGCCTCAATATGTCAAAAACCAGTGAAGCAAAAAGCAAAAATTTGGGGTGACCATAGGATAGCAGACCCTAATCTCCTACACTGACACTGACTGACACTGACTGACTGACACTGACTGACTGACACTGACTGACTGACTCTACGACTGACACTGACTGACTGACTTTGACTGACTGACACTGACTGACTGACACTGACTGACACTGACTGACACTGACTGACTGACACTGGCTGACACTGACTGACACTGGCTGGCACTGAATGACTGACAGTGACTGACACTGACTGACAGACACTGACTGACAGACCCTGACTGACAGAACCTGACAGACACTGACTGACACTGACAGGCACTGACTGACTGACTGACTGACACTGACTGACTGACTGACTGACACTGACTGACTGACACTGACTGACAGACACTGACTGACACTGACAGACACTGACTGACAGACACTGACAGACACTGACTGACTGACACTGACTGTCTGACTCTCCGACTGACTGACACTGACTGACAAACACTGACTGACTGACACTGACTGACTGACTCTCCGACTGACTGACACTGACTGACACTGACTGAAACTGACTCTGACTGACACTGACTGACTGACACTGACTGACACTGACTGACACTGACTGACTGACACTGACTGACTGACACTGACTGACTGACACTGGCTGACACTGACTGACACTGACTGACACTGACTGGCTGACACTGACTGACTGACACTGACTGACTGACACTGACTGACACTGACTGACACTGACACTGACTGACACTGACTGACACTGACTGACTGATACTGACACTGACTGACACTGACTGACTGACACTGACTGACACTGACTGACTGACACTGACACTGACTGACACTGACTGACTGATACTGACTGACACTGACTGACACTGACTGACTGACACTGCCTGACTGACACTGACTGACTGACACTGACTGACACTGACTGACTGACTGACACTGACTGACATTGACTGACACTAACTGACTGACACTAACTGACTGACTCTGACTGACACTGACTCTGACTGACACTGACTGACACTGACTGACTGACACTGACTGACTGAGACTGACTGACACTGACTGACACTGACTGACTGACACTGACTGACTGAAACTGACTGACACTGACTGACTGACTCTCCAATTGACTGACACTGACTGACTGATACTGACTGACTGACACTGACTGACACTGACTGACTGACACTGACTGACTGACACTGACTGACACTGACTGACATTGGCTGACACTGACTGGCTGACAGTGACTGACACTGACTGCCAGGCACTGACTGACAGACACTGACTGACAGATACTGACTGACAGACACTGACAGACACTGACTGACACTGACAGACACTGACTGACAGACACTGACTGATACTGACAGACACTGACTGACAGACACTGACTGACACTGACAGACACTGACTGACAGACACTGACTGACTGACTCTCTGACTGACTGACACTGACTGACAGACACTGCCTGACTGACACTGACTGACAGACACTGACTGACTGACACTGACTGACTGACTCTCTGACTGACGCACACTGACTGACACTGACTGACACTGACTCTGACTGACACTGACTGACTGACACTGACTGACACTGACTGACTGACACTGACTGTAGGAAGGTGGATATCTGACTATGGTTACCCCCAAATTTTTGCCTAGTGTCTAGCTGGTTTTTCGACTTAGTTGGCCTGAGATCCTGCCATTCAGGCTCTCAGGCTATCTGCTCTCTCTGTAAAATGGACTCCATGTACCCTAGGTACATACCCAATTGGTTGGATCACCCTGTCAGCCCCTGTACCAGTGTACACTAGGTACCCAGGGCATTGGTGTACCCAAGGCCTGCCAGGGGCTGCAGCATGTATTATGCCACCCCAGGCTTGGCCTAACAATCTGACACAACTGGCTGATCACTCAGCTGGGGTAAGTTGGTGTAATCACCTCTTACTTAGGTGTAGTATACCTATACCTAACCTTAAATGGGACACCTGGTAACCTATGAGTCACTCCTATGGCAGGCCTTAACAATCCTGAAGGCAGAGTGCTTGGTTCCATGTGAGATGGTGCTCTGGCATGAGCTGAGCCTGTCTGCAGTGGTCGGAACAACTTCCTTCTACTGTTTCCAGATATCGTCATACCATATACTCTTAAGTGCATTATGAACCTCGCGGTTAAATGCTATCTTTGGTTTGGCTTTATCAAAACATGTCGAGTAAGGTGTCATACGAATTGGAATACTAACCCCTCGCCAATTCTGGCGACGGGGTTAGCATTCCACCCTTCTAGAGGGACACGACATGTACAGTGCCTGAAACCCGGGTAAAATCAGACATAGCCTCAGCTCCACAAAATGGATGCTGCCACCACAGACACAAGTCTGCCCTCCTGCTGCTGGGAGTCCTTCCAGCTTGGGAGGTGTGGACAAAGGGTTTCCTGCCAGGGGAGGTGCGTGCACCACCCCAGACAGGATTTTGTGTATTGGTCAGGTAGGGCTTGAAAGAAACCAGACATGCCTGTGGCTCACAAGGAGCCTCGGTGCATATGCCAGTTCAAACCGGTCCTGGGGCACACCAGTCCCGGGCCTGGGGCGAGCTGGACAAAGGATTGGGGGTGTAACCACCCCCCTTCCTGGTCCCACCCATAGGGAGGGACCTAGCAGGTAGTCCGGCCCCTAGAATCCGCTTAAAGGTAGGAGCTGTGTCCTAAGACTTCAGACATCCTGGAATCAACTTGAAACTAAGAAGAAGACGGGAACTTCGACATTCTGCTGCACAGAAGACTGAAGAAAATCTCCCCTGTGGTCAGGGAGTGACCACCTTGCTAACGCAAGCACCATCCAGCGAATCACCGTCTGCTTTGCCGCCGCCTCCCGCCGGAGCCCGAGCCCAGAGACTGACAAGACCTGGACCTCCAGACCTCTCACCGCCCGATCCACAGTCCCTGCAAAGAGGAGACCCGTGGAGGCACCGAGACACGTGGAGCCAGCCATCTTGGAACGACTACGACAAGCTGACCAGTGCAACAACCGAGGCTCCCTCCAAGTTGTGCTTTGGGTCCTGAGAAGCCCAACCCTCGAGCAGCATCTGCACCAAAGGTGAGCCCTCCAGCATCTCCACGATCTGCGTGGGGCCCTTCTGCATTTTGCCACTCGACGCGCCTAACCGGTTGCTGGCCCGCTGGCTAGTGGCCATCTTGGCGACGAAATCTACGACAAACACCGCTGGTCTGGTTGCTCCAGACTGGCTCTTGCTCCCCTCCAAAGGAGCAATCCCTCTGACCTTGCTGGTCAGAACCAACAGCTTAAACTCCTTGCCTACAACAATTGCTTTTGCCAAGGCTTGTTTGCTTCGATCAAGTCGCCGACACCGCCGACAGCGAGAGCCTGCGTGGGACAGCTCGTGACTCGACTCCTGGACGTCGTCGACCTTCAGGGACCACGTGGCTGCGGAGACAAGCTACCCCTCATCACCTGTTTGCACCCGACATCGCCTGGTACCCACCTGGTGCCACGCTGGTCACTGGCTAGTGACTGTGAACACTGTCCCCTCTGCTTACAGGTCTTCAACATCTCCGATCCACTCTTGGATCCACTGCATCTCTTCCCGACCGACCGCCTGCAGCATCTTTGTCCCAGGCTCAACGGAACAGATAGAAGAAACCCGACGCACTTTGAGACCTATGCACCCGCTTCCTGTGGGTGAGGTAAAGCTGGTACTCCGGTGCCCATGTGTAGTAATACATCTCTAGTGCCTGTGTTCCAAATCTTAAGTTCCTAGGTCATCCGGAAGATTCCTTTTGCAGTAACTTTGTACTTTTTACGCACCCATTGAAACCTATGGGAGCACGCGTGTGACTATTTGCTCTGCACACGCCACCCGTGGACCTCCTGGTCACTAACTGACGTTAGCTCCTTGTAGGCCCAGCGATTCTAGAGGCCCTAGGCCTTTTCCCTTTTCTGTTCGTGGTACTTATACCACTATTTTAGTATATGGTTTGAGTGGCCACCAGGGCCTATCCATATAAAGTGCAACTTCTGTGTATTCTGTGATAATCTTGTTTGACGATTTGTGCTCCTGTGCTCATAAAGAGACTAGGGGTTACTTTGAGAAATAAATACATATATATTTTGAATATATATCTGTGTGGTGTCCTTTCATTGGTATAAAAGGGGGTTGCATTTGGTAAAACAGCTGGCTTAACACGCATCACGAGTTTAGCCTCAAAGACTGCTTAGCCTACGCTACCACTAGGGCAGCTAGTCCGAAAAGGTTGACTTACAACCACACCATAAGGGTTGCTTGGCATGGTACAAGGTGGTCACTAGAACTAGTGAACAGCATATACCAGGCCAACTTCTCACATTGGTGAGCAGCGGTGGGATTTGAGCTTGCTGTGTTTTACCATTGTAATCTCTTGGTTACCAATTGAAAGATCACATAGGTACCTGTAGGTACATATAAAACAAGATTAGATATACTTAAGTTCTACTGAACTTAGTTGTTGTAGAGCAAAGGGAGTAGCACACCCTGACTACAACTACTAGATAGGTTTAGTAGGTAAACCCAAGTGTAGGTAGATTGCAACACATCCACCCACACTTAAGAGCAATGGCTGGGGCAGAGGGGTCCACTGTACCCATCTCTGTTGAGAGTGACCCCCCGAGGGCACCATCCATCTTTGCTACCCTTAATCAGAATGAGCTCAGGCAGTTGGCAACTCTTAGAGGCCTTAAACAGCCCAAGAACCCTACCTCTGCTGTGCTCAGAGCACTCTTGCAAGATGATGAGGATCAAAGAGAGCTCAAGAGAGCTTCCCAGTTAGCCCCCTTAGGGACAGGAACAGGAGGCCCCCCTTCTGAAGATGCCACTGAGGTACCCCTTTCCAATAGTCACCCCTTAGATGGGATGCCTACCACAGAGGAAGAAAGTGATGGGGATACAGATGTGAGTGGGGATGAAGGGAGAACTAGCCCAGTGCCAAGTGTTATACTTGGCTCAGCTAAACCAAGGCTATTGGGGACTGACAGTGGGTTCACCCCACTGGATCTCCCCAGTGGACTTAACACAGGGCTTGGAAGGCAAAGGAATCGCTCAGGTGACTCCAATGCTTCCCATGGCTCTAGAGGCTCTCAAGGTCACTCCAGGAGAAGGATGACCACCCCTCAGAGGAGGGAACATGAGGCCAAGATGCAAGAAGCCCAGCTGAGGATCAGGAAGCAGGAGCTAGAAGTAGCCCTGATGGAAGAGAAACTGAGCAGGGCTAGACAGCATAAAGAGTGTGGGTCTATACCCACTGGTGGCAGCATTGTCCCTAAGGACAAAGATAGGGTCTTTGACAATAGAAACCTGTCTAAGGTTGTGCCCCCCTACAAAAGTGGGGATGACATCCACAAATGGATGACTGCTCTTGAGAGAGCCTGCAAAGTGCAGCAGGTTCCTGAAGACCAGTGGGCAGCAATCCTCTGGCTCTCCTTTGAGGGAAGAGGCAGAGACAGACTCCTCACTGTTAGAGAAGAGGATGTCAGAAACTACAGAGTCCTGAAGAGTGTCCTAGTTGATGGGTTAGGCTTAACCACTGAACAGTACAGGTTAATGTTCAGAGACACCCAAAAGACACAGACTCAGGACTGGTCTGAATATGTTGAATGTGCCACTAAGGCTTTGGAGGGTTGGTTGCTGGGAAGTAAGGTATCTGATTTTACGGGATTGTATAATTTGATGATGAGAGAACAGATTTTAAGTAACTGTCAAAACCAGCTCCTCCATCAACACCTGGTAGACTCAGATTTGACCTCTCCCCAAGAATTGGGAAAGAGGGCAGATAAATGGGTCAGGACCAGGATCAGGCCTAAGAATCAGGGTGGTGACCAAAAGAAAGATACCACCAAACCTCAAGAGAAGGGTGGGGATAAAGCAAAAGAGAAATCTTCCTCAGGGCCCCAAAACTCCACACAGGGTGGTGGGTCCCAAGCTCCC
The DNA here is from genome assembly GCF_964204655.1 of Triturus cristatus. Classification (NCBI taxonomy): domain Eukaryota; kingdom Metazoa; phylum Chordata; class Amphibia; order Caudata; family Salamandridae; genus Triturus; species Triturus cristatus. The sequence goes on from NW_028188052.1 coordinate 1,257,589, forward strand.
TCCTCTACCACAGCTAAAAAGCCCTACTGCCATGAGTGTAAAACTCCTGGGCATTGGAAAACTGACAGCGGTTGCCCAAGGGCTAAAAACAAAACTGTTCCTCCAATTACTCCTGTCACACCACCTATTACTGTCAGCAGTAATCCCCCAGGTGGTGGGAGTGCCCCCAGAAATCTGGGTGGGTTTACTTGGGGACCACAGGGGGACCCTGGCTTAGCCAATTCCCCTACAGCAACTACTCTTGTCTGTGATGGTGGCATGGGGTTTGCCAACTTCACTGCCTGTCCCAACACTTTGGGTAGGTACAGACAGGAGCCCTACATCAATGGTACCAAAGCTGAGGCCTACAGAGACACTGGAGCTAGCATCACAATGGTGGCCCATTGGCTAGTTCCCTCTGAGCAGCTTTTGCCTGGTTGCTCCTACCAGGTAACTAACATTGATGGCAAACAGAAAAGTCATCCCATGGCAGAGGTATGTCTCAGCTGGGGAGGTGTCACTGGCCCTAAAAGGGTGGCAGTGTCCCCAGCCTTGCCTGTAGACTGCTTACTGGGGAATGACTTAGAACTCTCAGCTTGGGCTGGAGTTGAACAAGACACCCATTCTAAAATGGTAGGCCTTTCACAAAAGGGTAGGGGGGTTGTGCCATTCACAACCCCTGTCCAAATAGATTTCCTCCCTGAAAAGGTTGGAAGGGCAGTGGTAGCCACAGCCCAGGCACAGACAGACTTCCCTGTAGGGACTGGCAGAGCTGTGACAGTCACAGCTCAAACACAAACTGAGTGCCCCCCTGAAAAGGTTGGCAAGGCTGTAATGGTCTCAGCCTATACTCAGACTGACATAGGTGTAGTGAAGCCTGAAACAATGGATCACTCCACACAAACTGAGAGTAGTGGGGAGGAAGAAAAGTCTCCCTCTCCCCAGACATTAGGAAAAGGTCAGCCTCCTCAGGGATCTGACCTCACCCCTTGTGAAGGAACTGCCCCAGAGGTAGCCAGGCCTGGCCTGGCAGAGCCTCTGATGTCAGTGGCCCCTTCCAGGGTGGGATCCAGTCTGGTGCAGGTAGCCTGCCTCTCTCTACCCTGCCTCAGTCAGCCCAGGGCTGCAGAGGTCAGGGAGGCCAGTGGACCCCCAGAGGGCCCCTGTCCACAAGAACCCCCCCATCAAAAGAATGAGGATTGCCTGGCTAGTAGCCCTAGTCAGGTGATGGGTAAAAACATTCCTGAGGGATCTCCTTTACAGGTAGTTAGGGACCTCCCCCAGGGGGATTCTGTTGGGCACAGGCAAACATGGGACCTTAGGGCCCCAAACCTGACCTGTCCCTCCAGTAAGCCCACAAAAGGGACCCAGCCTCCAGCTTTAGGTAGCCAGAGGCTGACCCTGAGAGCACAGTGCAACTCAGTTAAAGAAAGAAAGGCATCCATGGTGGAGGATGATTGGAGGAAGCTGAGGCCTCACTTTGAGGACACTCACTTCAGTACTCCATCTCAACACCAGCCTTTTACTTTGCCAAGACACACCACAGGTAGAGATTCCCTATGGTGGAGACCCTCTGATACCCTTAGGGTGAGGGATTGCTTAGTGGACCATGAGACAGGGGGTAACCATGCCAGTGCTGGTTCCTCCTTATATGGCCACTTGGGCAATATAGGCTTACCTGGACAAGGTCAGCCTTATCTCCCTTCGTTTGGGGGGGGGTTGTGTAGGAAGGTGGATATCTGACTATGGTTACCCCCAAATTTTTGCCTAGTGTCTAGCTGGTTTTTCGACTTAGTTGGCCTGAGATCCTGCCATTCAGGCTCTCAGGCTATCTGCTCTCTCTGTAAAATGGACTCCATGTACCCTAGGTACATACCCAATTGGTTGGATCACCCTGTCAGCCCCTGTACCAGTGTACACTAGGTACCCAGGGCATTGGTGTACCCAAGGCCTGCCAGGGGCTGCAGCATGTATTATGCCACCCCAGGCTTGGCCTAACAATCTGACACAACTGGCTGATCACTCAGCTGGGGTAAGTTGGTGTAATCACCTCTTACTTAGGTGTAGTATACCTATACCTAACCTTAAATGGGACACCTGGTAACCTATGAGTCACTCCTATGGCAGGCCTTAACAATCCTGAAGGCAGAGTGCTTGGTTCCATGTGAGATGGTGCTCTGGCATGAGCTGAGCCTGTCTGCAGTGGTCGGAACAACTTCCTTCTACTGTTTCCAGATATCGTCATACCATATACTCTTAAGTGCATTATGAACCTCGCGGTTAAATGCTATCTTTGGTTTGGCTTTATCAAAACATGTCGAGTAAGGTGTCATACGAATTGGAATACTAACCCCTCGCCAATTCTGGCGACGGGGTTAGCATTCCACCCTTCTAGAGGGACACGACATGTACAGTGCCTGAAACCCGGGTAAAATCAGACATAGCCTCAGCTCCACAAAATGGATGCTGCCACCACAGACACAAGTCTGCCCTCCTGCTGCTGGGAGTCCTTCCAGCTTGGGAGGTGTGGACAAAGGGTTTCCTGCCAGGGGAGGTGCGTGCACCACCCCAGACAGGATTTTGTGTATTGGTCAGGTAGGGCTTGAAAGAAACCAGACATGCCTGTGGCTCACAAGGAGCCTCGGTGCATATGCCAGTTCAAACCGGTCCTGGGGCACACCAGTCCCGGGCCTGGGGCGAGCTGGACAAAGGATTGGGGGTGTAACCACCCCCCTTCCTGGTCCCACCCATAGGGAGGGACCTAGCAGGTAGTCCGGCCCCTAGAATCCGCTTAAAGGTAGGAGCTGTGTCCTAAGACTTCAGACATCCTGGAATCAACTTGAAACTAAGAAGAAGACGGGAACTTCGACATTCTGCTGCACAGAAGACTGAAGAAAATCTCCCCTGTGGTCAGGGAGTGACCACCTTGCTAACGCAAGCACCATCCAGCGAATCACCGTCTGCTTTGCCGCCGCCTCCCGCCGGAGCCCGAGCCCAGAGACTGACAAGACCTGGACCTCCAGACCTCTCACCGCCCGATCCACAGTCCCTGCAAAGAGGAGACCCGTGGAGGCACCGAGACACGTGGAGCCAGCCATCTTGGAACGACTACGACAAGCTGACCAGTGCAACAACCGAGGCTCCCTCCAAGTTGTGCTTTGGGTCCTGAGAAGCCCAACCCTCGAGCAGCATCTGCACCAAAGGTGAGCCCTCCAGCATCTCCACGATCTGCGTGGGGCCCTTCTGCATTTTGCCACTCGACGCGCCTAACCGGTTGCTGGCCCGCTGGCTAGTGGCCATCTTGGCGACGAAATCTACGACAAACACCGCTGGTCTGGTTGCTCCAGACTGGCTCTTGCTCCCCTCCAAAGGAGCAATCCCTCTGACCTTGCTGGTCAGAACCAACAGCTTAAACTCCTTGCCTACAACAATTGCTTTTGCCAAGGCTTGTTTGCTTCGATCAAGTCGCCGACACCGCCGACAGCGAGAGCCTGCGTGGGACAGCTCGTGACTCGACTCCTGGACGTCGTCGACCTTCAGGGACCACGTGGCTGCGGAGACAAGCTACCCCTCATCACCTGTTTGCACCCGACATCGCCTGGTACCCACCTGGTGCCACGCTGGTCACTGGCTAGTGACTGTGAACACTGTCCCCTCTGCTTACAGGTCTTCAACATCTCCGATCCACTCTTGGATCCACTGCATCTCTTCCCGACCGACCGCCTGCAGCATCTTTGTCCCAGGCTCAACGGAACAGATAGAAGAAACCCGACGCACTTTGAGACCTATGCACCCGCTTCCTGTGGGTGAGGTAAAGCTGGTACTCCGGTGCCCATGTGTAGTAATACATCTCTAGTGCCTGTGTTCCAAATCTTAAGTTCCTAGGTCATCCGGAAGATTCCTTTTGCAGTAACTTTGTACTTTTTACGCACCCATTGAAACCTATGGGAGCACGCGTGTGACTATTTGCTCTGCACACGCCACCCGTGGACCTCCTGGTCACTAACTGACGTTAGCTCCTTGTAGGCCCAGCGATTCTAGAGGCCCTAGGCCTTTTCCCTTTTCTGTTCGTGGTACTTATACCACTATTTTAGTATATGGTTTGAGTGGCCACCAGGGCCTATCCATATAAAGTGCAACTTCTGTGTATTCTGTGATAATCTTGTTTGACGATTTGTGCTCCTGTGCTCATAAAGAGACTAGGGGTTACTTTGAGAAATAAATACATATATATTTTGAATATATATCTGTGTGGTGTCCTTTCATTGGTATAAAAGGGGGTTGCATTTGGTAAAACAGCTGGCTTAACACGCATCACGAGTTTAGCCTCAAAGACTGCTTAGCCTACGCTACCACTAGGGCAGCTAGTCCGAAAAGGTTGACTTACAACCACACCATAAGGGTTGCTTGGCATGGTACAAGGTGGTCACTAGAACTAGTGAACAGCATATACCAGGCCAACTTCTCACACTGACTGACTGACACTGACCGACCAACACTGACTGACTGACACTGGCTGACTGACACTGGCTGACACTGGCTGACACTGACTGACACTGACTGACTGACACTGACTGACACTGACTGACACTGACTGACTGACACTGACTGACTGACACTGACTGACTGACACTGACTGACACTGACTGACTGACACTGACACTGACTGACACTGACTGACTGACTGACACTGACACTGACACTGACTGACACTGACTGACTGACACTGACTGACACTGACTGACTGACACTGACTGACACTGAGTGACTGACACTGACTGACACTGACTGACACTGACTGACTGACACTGACTGACTGACACTGACTGACTGACACTGACTGACACTGACTGACTGACACTGACACTGACTGACACTGACTGACTGACACTGACACTGACACTGACTGACACTGACTGACTGACACTGACTGACACTGACTGACTGACACTGACTGACACTGACTGACTGACACTGACTGACACTGACTGACTCTGGCTAACTGACTAACACTGATTGACACTCACTGACACTGACTGACTGAAACTGACTGACTGACACTGACTGACACTGACTCTGACTGACACTGACTGAGACTGACTGACTGACACTGACTGAATGAGACTGACTGACTGAGACTGACTGACTGAGACTGACTGATACTGACTGACTGACACTGACTGACACTGACTGACACTGACTGACTGACACCGACTGAGACTGACTGACACTGACTGACACTGACTGACTGACACTGACTGACTGAAACTGACTGACACTGACTGACTGACTCTCCAATTGACTGACACTGACTGACTGATACTGACTGACTGACACTGACTGACACTGACTGACTGACACTGACTGACTGACACTGACTGACACTGACTGACATTGGCTGACACTGACTGGCTGACAGTGACTGACACTGACTGCCAGGCACTGACTGACAGACACTGACTGACAGATACTGACTGACAGACACTGACAGACACTGACTGACACTGACAGACACTGACTGACAGACACTGACTGATACTGACAGACACTGACTGACAGACACTGACTGACACTGACAGACACTGACTGACAGACACTGACTGACTGACTCTCTGACTGACTGACACTGACTGACAGACACTGCCTGACTGACACTGACTGACAGACACTGACTGACTGACACTGACTGACTGACTCTCTGACTGACGCACACTGACTGACACTGACTGACACTGACTCTGACTGACACTGACTGACTGACACTGACTGACACTGACTGACTGACACTGACTGACTGACACTGACCGACCAACACTGACTGACTGACACTGGCTGACTGACACTGGCTGACACTGGCTGACACTGACTGACACTGACTGACTGACACTGACTGACACTGACTGACACTGACTGACTGACACTGACTGACTGACACTGACTGACTGACACTGACTGACACTGACTGACTGACACTGACACTGACTGACACTGACTGACTGACTGACACTGACACTGACACTGACTGACACTGACTGACTGACACTGACTGACACTGACTGACTGACACTGACTGACACTGACTGACTGACACTGACTGACACTGACTGACACTGACTGACTGACACTGACTGACTGACACTGACTGACTGACACTGACTGACACTGACTGACTGACACTGACACTGACTGACACTGACTGACTGACACTGACACTGACACTGACTGACACTGACTGACTGACACTGACTGACACTGACTGACTGACACTGACTGACACTGACTGACTGACACTGACTGACACTGACTGACTCTGGCTAACTGACTAACACTGATTGACACTCACTGACACTGACTGACTGAAACTGACTGACTGACACTGACTGACACTGACTCTGACTGACACTGACTGAGACTGACTGACTGACACTGACTGAATGAGACTGACTGACTGAGACTGACTGACTGAGACTGACTGATACTGACTGACTGACACTGACTGACACTGACTGACACTGACTGACTGACACCGACTGATACTGACTGACTGACTCACCGACTGACTGACACTGACTGACTGACTGACACTGACTGACTAACACTGACTGACTGATACTGACTGACTGACACTGACTGACACTGACTGACACTGACTGACACTGACTGACTGACACTGACTGACTGACACTGACTGACACTGGCTGACACTGGCTGACACTGACTGGCTGACAGTGACTGACACTGACTGACACTGACACTGACTGACAGACACTGACTGACAGACACTGACAGACACTGACTGACACTGACAGACACTGATTGACTGACATGGACTGATACTGACAGACACTGACTGACAGACACTGACTGACACTGACAGACACTGACTGACAGACACTGACTGACTGACACTGACTGACTCTCCGACTGACTGACACTGACTGACACTGACTCTGACTGACACTGACTGACTGACACTGACTGACTGATTGACACTGACTGACAGACACTGACTGACTGACACTGACTTACAGACACTGACTGACTGACACTGACTGACTGACTCTACGACTGACGCACACTGACTGACACCCACTGACTGACACCGACTGATACTGACTGACTGACTCACTGACTGACTGACACTGACTGACGACTGACACTGACTGACTGACACTGACTGACACTGACTGACACTGACTGACTGATACTGACTGACTGACACTGACTGACACTGACTGACTGACACTGACTGACTGACACTGACTGACTGACACTGACTGACACTGGCTGACACTGGCTGACACTGACTGGCTGACAGTGACTGACACTGACTGACAGACACTGACAGACACTGACTGACAGACACTGACAGACACTGACTGACACTGACAGACACTGACTGACTGACACTGACTGATACTGACAGACACTGACTGACAGACACTGACTGACACTGACAGATCCTGACTGACAGACACTGACTGACTGACACTGACTGACTCTCTGACTGACTGACACTGACTGACACTGACTCTGACTGACACTGACTGACTGACACTGACTGACTGATTGACACTGACTCACAGACACTGACTGACTGACACTGACTGACAGACACTGACTGACTGACACTGACTGACTGACTCTACGACTGATGCACACTGACTGACACTGACTGACTCTGACTCTGACTGACACTGACTGACAGACACTGACTGACTGACACTGACTGACTGACACTGACTGACTGACTCTCTGACTGACTGACACTGACTGACAGACACTGCCTGACTGACACTGACTGACAGACACTGACTGACAGACACTGACTGACTGACTCTCTGACTGATGCACACTGACATACACTGACTGACACTGACTCTGACTGACACTGACTGACACTGACTGACACTGACTGACTGACACTGACTGACTGACACTGACTGACTGACACTGACTGACACTGACTGACTGACACTGACACTGACTGACACTGACTGACTGACAATGACACTGACTGACACTGACTTACTGACACTGACTGACACTGACAGACTGACACTGACTGACACTGACTGACTGACACTGACTGACACTGACTAACTGACTAACACTGATTGACACTCACTGATACTGACTGACTGATACTGACTGACTGACACTGACTGACACTGACTCTGACTGACACTGACTGAGACTGACTGACTGACACTGACTGAATGAGACTGACTGACTGAGACTGACTGACTGAGAGTGACTGATACTGACTGACTGACACTGACTGACACTGACTGACACTGACTGACTGACACCGACTGATACTGACTGACTGACTCACTGACTGACTGACACTGACTGACTGACTGACACTGACTGACTGACACTGACTGACACTGACTGACTGATACTGACTGACTGACACTGACTGACACTGACTGACACTGACTGACTGACACTGACTGACTGACACTGACTGACACTGGCTGACACTGGCTGACACTGACTGGCTGACAGTGACTGACACTGACTGACAGACACTGACTGACAGACACTGACTGACAGACACTGACAGACACTGACTGACACTGACTGACACTGACAGACACTGACTGACTGACACTGACTGATACTGACAGACACTGACTGACAGACACTGACAGACACTGACTGACAGACACTGACTGACTGACACTGACTGACTCTCCGACTGACTGACACTGACTGACACTGACTCTGACACTGACTGACTGACACTGACTGACTCATTGACACTGACTGACAGACACTGACTGACTGACACTGACTGACAGACACTGACTGACTGACACTGACTGACTGACTCTACGACTGACACACACTGACTGACACTGACTGACACTGACTCTGACTGACACTGACTGACTGACTGACTCTACGACTGACGCACACTGACTGACACTGACTGACACTGACTCTGACTGACACTGACTGACTGACACTGACTGACACTGACTGACTGACACTGACTGACTGACACTGACTGACCGACACTGACTGACTGACACTGGCTGACTGACACTGGCTGACACTGGCTGACACTGGCTGACACTGACTGACACTGACTGACTGACACTGACTGACACTGACTGACACTGACTGACTGACACTGACTGACTGACACTGACTGAGTGACACTGGCTGACACTGACTGACACTGACTGACACTGACTGGCTGACACTGACTGACTGACACTGACTGACACTGACTGACACTGACTGACACTGACTGACTGACACTGACTGATACTGACAGACACTGACTGACAGACACTGACAGACACTGACTGACAGACACTGACTGACTGACACTGACTGACTCTCCGACTGACTGACACTGACTGACACTGACTCTGACACTGACTGACTGACACTGACTGACTCATTGACACTGACTGACAGACACTGACTGACTGACACTGACTGACAGACACTGACTGACTGACACTGACTGACTGACTCTACGACTGACACACACTGACTGACACTGACTGACACTGACTCTGACTGACACTGACTGACTGACTGACTCTACGACTGACGCACACTGACTGACACTGACTGACACTGACTCTGACTGACACTGACTGACTGACACTGACTGACACTGACTGACTGACACTGACTGACTGACACTGACTGACCGACACTGACTGACTGACACTGGCTGACTGACACTGGCTGACACTGGCTGACACTGGCTGACACTGACTGACACTGACTGACTGACACTGACTGACACTGACTGACACTGACTGACTGACACTGACTGGCTGACACTGACTGACACTGACTGACACTGACTGGCTGACACTGACTGACTGACACTGACTGACACTGACTGACACTGACTGACTGACTGACACTGACTGACTGACACTGACTAACAGACACTGACAGATACTGACTGACACTGACAGACACTGACTGACAGACACTGACTGACACTGGCTGACACTGACTGACACTGACTGACTGACACTGACTGACACTGACTGACACTGACTGACTGACACTGACTGACTGACACTGACTGACACTGACTGACACTGACTGACTGACTGACACTGACTGACACTGACTGACACTGACTGACTGACACTGACTGACTGACTCTGACTGACACTGACTCTGACTGACACTGACTGACTGACACTGACTGACTGACACTGACTGACACTGACTGACACTGACTGACTGACACTGACTGACACTGACTGTCTGACACTGACTGACACTGACTGACTGACTCTCCGACTGACTGACACTGACTGACTGATACTGACTGACTGACACTGACTGACACTGACTGACACTGACTGACTGACACTGACTGACTGACTCTGACTGACACTGACTCTGACTGACACTGACTGACACTGACTGACTGACACTGACTGACTGAGACTGACTGACACTGACTGACACTGACTGACTGACACTGACTGACACTGACTTACTGACACTGACTGACACTGACTGACTGACTCTCTGACTGACTGACACTGACTGACTGATACTGACTGACTGACACTGACTGACACTGACTGACTGACACTGACTGACTGACACTGACTGACACTGACTGACACTGACTGACACTGGCTGACACTGACTGGCTGACAGTGACTAACACTGACTGCCAGACACTGACTGCCAGACACTGACTGACAGACACTGACTGACAGACACTGACAGACACTGACTGACACTGACAGACACTGACTGACAGACACTGACTGATACTGACAGACACTGACTGACACTGACAGACACTGACTGACTGACACTGACTGACTGTGAGAAGTTGGCCTGGTATATGATGCTCACTAGTTAAAGTGATCACCTTGTACCATGCCAAGCAACCCTTATGGTGTGGTTGTAAGTCAACCTTTTCGGACTAGCTGCCCTAGTGGTAGCGTAGGCTAAGCAGTCTTTGAGGCTAAACTCGTGAAGCGTGTTAAGCCAGCTGTTTTACCAAATGTAACCCCCTTTTATACCAATGAAAGGACACCACACAGATATATATTCAAAATATATATGTATTTATTTCTCAAAGTAACCCCTAGTCTCTTTATGAGCACAGGAGCACAAATCGTCAAACAAGATTACAGTAGAATACACAGAAGTTGCACTTTATATGGATAGGCCCTGGTGGCCGCTCGAACCATATACTAAAATAGTGGTATAAGTACCACGAACAGAAAAGGGAAAAGGCCTAGGGCCTCTAGAATCGCTGGGCCTACAAGGAGCTAACGTCAGTTAGTGACCAGGAGGTCCACGGGTGGCGTGTGCAGAGCAAATAGTCACACGCGTGCCCCCATAGGTTTCAATGGGTGCGTAAAAAGTACAAAGTTACTGCAAAGAGGATCTTCCGGATGGACTAGGAACTCAAGATTTGGAACACAGGCACTAGAGATGTAATACTACACTTGGGCACAGGTGTGCCAGCTTTACCTCACCCACAGGAAGCGGGTGCATAGGCCTCGAAGTGCGTCGGGTTTCTTCTATCTGTTCCGTGGAGCCTGAAGACAAAGATGCTGCAGGCGGTCGGTCCGGGAGAGATGCAGTGGATCCAAGAGTGGATCGGAGATGTTGAAGACCTGTAAGCAGAGGGGACAGTGTTCACAGTCACTAGCCAGTGACCAGCGTGGCACCAGGTGGGTACCAGGCAATGTCGGGTGCAAACAGGAAGAAAGGTGTAGCTTGTCTCTGCAGCCACGTGGTCCCTGGAGGTCGACGACGTCCAGGAGTCGGTTCACGAGCTGTCCCACGCAGGCTCTCGCTGTCGGCGGTGTCGGCGACTTGATCAAAGCAAACAAGCCTTGGCAAAAGCAATTGTTGTAGGAGATGAAATAAGCTGATGGTTCTGACCAGCAAGGTCAGAAAGACTGCTCCTTTGGAGGGGAGCAAGGGCCAGTCTGGAGCAACCAGACCAGCAGTGTATTTCTTGAAGTTCGTCGCCAAGATGGCTACCAGCCAGCGGGCCAGCAACCGGTTAGGCGCGTCGAGTGGCAAAATGCAGAAGGGCCCCACGCAGATCGTGGAGATGCTGGAGGGCTCACCTTTGGTGCAGATGCTGCTCGGGTGTTGGGCTTCTCAGATCCCAAAGCACAACTTGGAGGGAGCCTCGGTTGTTGCACTTGTCAGCTTGTCGTAGTCGTTCCAAGATGGCTGGCTCCACGTGTCTCGGTGCCTCCACGGGTCTCCTCTTTTCAGGGACTGTGGATCGGGCGGTGAGAGGTCTGGAGGTCCAGGTCTTGTCAGTCTCTGGGCTCGGGCTCCGGCGGGAGGCGGCGGCAAAGCAGATGTTGATTCGCTGGATGGTGCTTGCGTTAGCAAGGTGGTCACTCCCTGACCACAGGGGAGATTGGCTTCAGTCCTCTGTGCAGCAGAGCGTCGAAGTTCCCGTCTTCTTCTTAGTGTTAAGTTGATTCCAGGATGTCTGAAGTCTTAGGACACAGCTCCTACCTTTAAGCGGATTCTAGGGGCCGGACTACCTGCTAGGTCCCTCCCTAAGGGTGGAACCAGGAAGGGGGGTGGTTACACCCCCAATCCTTTGTCCAGCTCGCCCCAGGCCCGGGACTGGTGTGCCCCAGGACCGGTTTGAACTGGCATATGCACCGAGGCTCCTTGTGAGCCACAGGCATGTCTGGTTTCTTTCAAGCCCTACCTGACCAATACACAAAATCCTGTCTGGGGTGGTGCATGCACCTCCCCTGGCAGGAAACCCTTTGTCCACACCTCCCAAGCTGGAAGGACTCCCAGCAGCAGGAGGGCAGACTTGTGTCTGTGGTGGCAGCATCCATTTTGTGGAGCTGAGGCTATGTCTGATTTTACCCGGGTTTCAGGTACTGTACATGTCGTGTCCCTCTAGAAGGGTGGAATGCTAACCCCGTCGCCAGAATTGGCGAGGGGTTAGTATTCCAATTCGTATGACACCTTACTCGACATGTTTTGATAAAGCCAAACCAAAGATAGCATTTAACCGCGAGGTTCATAATGCACTTAAGAGTATATGGTATGACGATATCTGGAAACAGTAGAAGGAAGTTGTTCCGACCACTGCAGACAGGCTCAGCTCATGCCAGAGCACCATCTCACATGGAACCAAGCACTCTGCCTTCAGGATTGTTAAGGCCTGCCATAGGAGTGACTTATAGGTTACCAGGTGTCCCATTTAAGGTTAGGTATAGGTATACTACACCTAAGTAAGAGGTGATTACACCAACTTACCCCAGCTGAGTGATCAGCCAGTTGTGTCAAATTGTTAGGCCAAGCCTGGGGTGGCATAATACATGCTTCAGCCCTTGGCAGGCCTTGGGTACACCAATGCCCTGGGTATCTAGTGTACACTGGTACAGGGGCTGACAGGGTGATCCAACCAATTGGGTATGTACCTAGGGTACATGGAGTCCATTTTAAAGAGAGAACAGCCAGGCTGAGATCCTGAATGGCAGGATCTCAGGCCAACTAAGTCGAAAAACCAGCTAGACACTAGGCAAAAATTTGGGGGTAACCATAGTCAGATATCCACCTTCCTACACAACCCCCCCCCAAACGAAGGGAGATAAGGCTGACCTTGACCAGGTAAGCCTATATTGCCCAAGTGGCCATATAAGGAGGAACCAGCACTGGCATGGTTACCCCCTGTCTCATGGTCCACTAAGCAATCCCTCACCCTAAGGGTATCAGAGGGTCTCCACCATAGGGAATCTCTACCTTTGGTGTGTCTTGGCAAAGTAAAAGGCTGGTGTTGAGATGGAGTACTGAAGTGAGTGTCCTCAAAGTGAGGCCTCAGCTTCCTCCAATCATCCTCCACCATGGATGCCTTTCTTTCCTTAACTGAGTTGCACTGTGCTCTCAGGGTCAGCCTCTGGCTACCTAAAGCTGGAGGCTGGGTCCCTTTTGTGGGCTTACTGGAGGGACAGGTCAGGTCTGGGGCCCTAAGGTCCCATGTTTGCCTGTACCCAACAGAATCCCTCTGGGGGAGGTCCCTAACTACCTGTAAAGGAGATCCCTCAGGAATGTTTTTACCCATCACCTGACTAGGGCTACTAGCCAGGCAATCCTCATTCTTTTGATGGGGGGGTTCTTGTGGACAGGGGCCCTCTTGGGGTCCACTGGCCTCCCTGACCTCTGCAGCCCTGGGCTGACTGAGGCAGGGTAGAGAGAGGCAGGCTACCTGCACCAGACTGGGTCCCACCTTGGAAGGGGCCACTGACATCAGAGGCTCTGCCAGGCCAGGCCTGGCTACCTCTGGGGCAGTTCCTTCACAAGGGGTGAGGTCAGCTCCCTGAGGAGGCTGACGTTTTCCTAATGTCTGGGGAGAGGGAGACTTTTCTTCCTCCCCACTACTCTCTGTTTGTGTGGAGTGATCCATAGTTTCAGGCTTCACTACACCTATGTCAGTCTGAGTATAGGCTGAGACCATTACAGCCTTGCCAACCTTTTCAGGGAGGCACTCAGTTTGTGTTTGAGCTGTGACTGTCACAGCTCTGCCAGTCTCTACAGGGAAGTCTGTCTGTGCCTGGGCTGTGGCTACCACTGCCCTTCCAACCTTTCCAGGGAGGAAATCTATTTGGACAGGGGTTGTGAATGGCACAACCCCACTACCCTTTTGTGAAAGGCCTACCATTTTAGAATGGGTGTCTTGTTCAACTCCAGCCCAAGCTGAGAGTTCTAAGTCATTCCCCAGTAAGCAGTCTATAGGCAAGGTTGGGGACACTGCCACCCTTTTAGGGCCAGTGACACCTCCCCAGCTGAGACATACCTCTGCCATGGGATGACTGTTCTGTTTGCCATCAATGTTGGTCACCTGGTAGGAGAAACCAGGCAAAAGCTGCTCAGAGGGAACTAGCCAATGGGCCACCATTGTGATGCTAGCTCCAGTGTCTCTGTAGGCCTCAGCTTTTGTACCATTGATGTAGGGCTCCTGTCTGTACCTACCCAAAGTGTTGGGACAGGCAGTGAAGTTGGCAAACCCCATGCCACCATCACAGACAAGAGTATCTGCTGCAGGGGAATTGGCTAAGCCAGGGTCCCCCTGTGTTCCCCAAGTAAACCCACCCAAATTTTTGGGGGCACTCCCACCACCTGGGGGATTACTGCTGACAGTAATAGGTGGTGTGACAGGAGTAATTGGAGGAACAGTTTTGTTTGTAGCCCTTGGGCAACTGCTGTCAGTTTTCCAATGCCCAGGAGTTTTACACTCATGGCAGTAAGGCTTTTTACCTGTGGTAGAGGAGGGAGCTTGGGACCCACCACCCTGTGTGGAGTTTTGGGGCCCTGAGGAAGATTTCTCTTTTGCCTTATCCCCTCCCTTCTCTTGAGGTTTGGTGGTATCTTTCTTTTGGTCACCACCCTGATTCTTAGGCCTGATCCTGGTCCTGACCCATTTATCTGCCCTCTTTCCCAATTCTTGGGGAGAGGTCAAATCTGAGTCTACCAGGTGTTGATGGAGGAGCTGGTTTTGACAGTTACTTAAAATCTGTTCTCTCATCATCAAATTGTACAATCCTGTATAATCAGATACCTTACTTCCCAGCAACCAACCCTCCAAAGCCTTAGTGGCACATTCAACATATTCAGACCAGTCCTGAGTCTGTGTCTTTTGGGTGTCTCTGAACATTAACCTGTACTGTTCAGTGGTTAAGCCTAACCCATCAACCAGAACACTCTTCAGGACTCTGTAGTTTCTGACATCCTCTTCTCTAACAGTGAGGAGTCTGTCTCTGCCTCTTCCTTCAAAGGAAAGCCAGAGGATTGCTGCCCACTGGTCTTCAGGAACCTGCTGTACTTTGCAGGCTCTCTCAAGAGCAGTTATCCATTTGTGGATGTCATCCCCACTTTTGTAGGGGGGCACAACCTTAGACAGGTTCCTATTATCAAAGACCCTATCTTTGTCCTTAGGGACAATGCTGCCACCAGTGGGTATAGACCCACTCTCTCTAGGTTGCCTAGCCTTCCTCAGTTTTTCTTCCATCAGGGCTACCTCTAGCTCCTGCTTCCTGATCCTCAGCTGGGCTTCCTGCATTCTGGCCTCATGTTCCCTCCTCTGAGGGGTGGTCATCCTTTTCCTGGAGTGACCTTGAGAGCCTCTAGAGCCATGAGAAGCATTGGAGTCACCTGAGCGATTCCTTTGCCTCCCAAGCCCTGTGTTAAGTCCACTGGGGAGATCCAATGGGGTAAACCCACTGTCAATCCCCAATAGCCTTAGTTTAGCTGGGCCAAGTATAACACTTGGCACTGGGCTAGTTCTCCCTTCATCATCACTACTTTCTGTATCCTCACCACTTTCCTCCCCTGTAGTATGATTCTCATCTAAGGGATGGCTATTGGAACTGGGTACCTCTGTAGCATCTTCAGAAGGGGGGCCTCCTGTTCCTGACCCTAAGGGGGCTAACTGGGAAGCTTTCTTGAGTTCTCTCTGATTCTCATCATTTTGTAAGAGTTCTCTGAGCTCAGCAGAGGTAGGGTTCTTGGGCTGTTTAAGGCCTCTAAGAGTTGCCAAATGCCTGAGCTCATTCTGGTTAAGGGTAGCAAAGCTGGATGGTGCCCTCTGGGGGTCACTCTCAACAGAGATGGGTACAGTGGACCCCTCTGCCCCGGCCATTGCTCTTAAGTGTGGGTGGATGTGTTTCAATCTACCTACACTTGGGTTTACCTACTAAACCTATCTAGTAGTTGTAGTCAGGGTGTGCTACTCCCTTTGCTCTACAACAACTAAGTTCAGTAGAACTTATGTATATCTAATCTTGTTTTATATGTACCTACAGGTACCTATGTGATCTTTCAATTGGTAACCAAGAGATTACAATGGTAAAACACAGCAAGCTCAAATCCAACCGCTGCTCACCAATGTGAGAAGTTGGCCTGGTATATGATGCTCACTAGTTAAAGTGATCACCTTGTACCATGCCAAGCAACCCTTATGGTGTGGTTGTAAGTCAACCTTTTCGGACTAGCTGCCCTAGTGGTAGCGTAGGCTAAGCAGTCTTTGAGGCTAAACTCGTGAAGCGTGTTAAGCCAGCTGTTTTACCAAATGTAACCCCCTTTTATACCAATGAAAGGACACCACACAGATATATATTCAAAATATATATGTATTTATTTCTCAAAGTAACCCCTAGTCTCTTTATGAGCACAGGAGCACAAATCGTCAAACAAGATTACAGTAGAATACACAGAAGTTGCACTTTATATGGATAGGCCCTGGTGGCCGCTCGAACCATATACTAAAATAGTGGTATAAGTACCACGAACAGAAAAGGGAAAAGGCCTAGGGCCTCTAGAATCGCTGGGCCTACAAGGAGCTAACGTCAGTTAGTGACCAGGAGGTCCACGGGTGGCGTGTGCAGAGCAAATAGTCACACGCGTGCCCCCATAGGTTTCAATGGGTGCGTAAAAAGTACAAAGTTACTGCAAAGAGGATCTTCCGGATGGACTAGGAACTCAAGATTTGGAACACAGGCACTAGAGATGTAATACTACACTTGGGTACAGGTGTGCCAGCTTTACCTCACCCACAGGAAGCGGGTGCATAGGCCTCGAAGTGCGTCGGGTTTCTTCTATCTGTTCCGTGGAGCCTGAAGACAAAGATGCTGCAGGCGGTCGGTCCGGGAGAGATGCAGTGGATCCAAGAGTGGATCAGAGATGTTGAAGACCTGTAAGCAGAGGGGACAGTGTTCACAGTCACTAGCCAGTGACCAGCGTGGCACCAGGTGGGTACCAGGCAATGTCGGGTGCAAACAGGAAGAAAGGTGTAGCTTGTCTCTGCAGCCACGTGGTCCCTGGAGGTCGACGACGTCCAGGAGTCGGTTCACAAGCTGTCCCACGCAGGCTCTCGCTGTCGGCGGTGTCGGCGACTTGATCGAAGCAAACAAGCCTTGGCAAAAGCAATTGTTGTAGGAGATGAAATAAGCTGATGGTTCTGACCAGCAAGGTCAGAAAGACTGCTCCTTAGGAGGGGAGCAAGGGCCAGTCTGGAGCAACCAGACCAGTGGTGTATTTCTTGAAGTTCGTCGCCAAGATGGCTACTAGCCAGCGGGCCAGCAACCGGTTAGGCGCGTCGAGTGGCAAAATGCAGAAGGGCCCCACGCAGATCGTGGAGATGCTGGAGGGCTCACCTTTGGTGCAGATGCTGCTCGGGTGTTGGGCTTCTCAGATCCCAAAGCACAACTTGGAGGGAGCCTCGGTTGTTGCACTTGTCAGCTTGTCGTAGTCGTTCCAAGATGGCTGGCTCCACGTGTCTCGGTGCCTCCACGGGTCTCCTCTTTTCAGGGACTGTGGATCGGGCGGTGAGAGGTCTGGAGGTCCAGGTCTTGTCAGTCTCTGGGCTCGGGCTCCGGCGGGAGGCGGCGGCAAAGCAGACGTTGATTCGCTGGATGGTGCTTGCGTTAGCAAGGTGGTCACTCCCTGACCACAGGGGAGATTGGCTTCAGTCCTCTGTGCAGCAGAGCGTCGAAGTTCCCGTCTTCTTCTTAGTGTTAAGTTGATTCCAGGATGTCTGAAGTCTTAGGACACAGCTCCTACCTTTAAGCGGATTCTAGGGGCCGGACTACCTGCTAGGTCCCTCCCTAAGGGTGGGACCAGGAAGGGGGGTGGTTACACCCCCAATCCTTTGTCCAGCTCGCCCCAGGCCCGGGACTGGTGTGCCCCAGGACCGGTTTGAACTGGCATATGCACCGAGGCTCCTTGTGAGCCACAGGCATGTCTGGTTTCTTTCAAGCCCTACCTGACCAATACACAAGATCCTGTCTGGGGTGGTGCATGCACCTCCCCTGGCAGGAAACCCTTTGTCCACACCTCCCAAGCTGGAAGGACTCCCAGCAGCAGGAGGGCAGACTTGTGTCTGTGGTGGCAGCATCCATTTTGTGGAGCTGAGGCTATGTCTGATTTTACCCGGGTTTCAGGTACTGTACATGTCGTGTCCCTCTAGAAGGGTGGAATGCTAACCCCGTCGCCAGAATTGGCGAGGGGTTAGTATTCCAATTCGTATGACACCTTACTCGACATGTTTTGATAAAGCCAAACCAAAGATAGCATTTAACCGCGAGGTTCATAATGCACTTAAGAGTATATGGTATGACGATATCTGGAAACAGTAGAAGGAAGTTGTTCCGACCACTGCAGACAGGCTCAGCTCATGCCAGAGCACCATCTCACATGGAACCAAGCACTCTGCCTTCAGGATTGTTAAGGCCTGCCATAGGAGTGACTTATAGGTTACCAGGTGTCCCATTTAAGGTTAGGTATAGGTATACTACACCTAAGTAAGAGGTGATTACACCAACTTACCCCAGCTGAGTGATCAGCCAGTTGTGTCAAATTGTTAGGCCAAGCCTGGGGTGGCATAATACATGCTTCAGCCCTTGGCAGGCCTTGGGTACACCAATGCCCTGGGTACCTAGTGTACACTGGTACAGGGGCTGACAGGGTGATCCAACCAATTGGGTATGTACCTAGGGTACATGGAGTCCATTTTAAAGAGAGAACAGCCAGGCTGAGATCCTGAATGGCAGGATCTCAGGCCAACTAAGTCGAAAAACCAGCTAGACACTAGGCAAAAATTTGGGATTAACCATAGTCAGATATCCACCTTCCTACACTGACTGACACTGACTGACTGACACTGACTGACTGACTCTCTGACTGATGCACACTGACTGACACTGACTCTGACTGACACTGACTGACTGACACTGACTGACTGATACTGACTGACCGACACTGACTGACTGACACTGGCTGACTGACACTGGCTGACACTGGCTGACACTGACTGACACTGACTGACTGACACTGACTGACACTGACTGACACTGACTGACTGACACTGACTGACTGACACTGACTGACACTGACTGACTGACACTGACACTGACTGACTGACACTGACACTGACTGACACTGACTGACTGACACTGACTGACACTGACTGACTGACACTGACTGACACTGACTGACACTGACTAACTGACTAACACTGATTGACACTGACTGACACTGACTGACTGACACTGACTGACTGACACTGACTGACACTGACTCAGACTGACACTGACTGAGACTGACTGACTGACACTGACTGAAAGAGACTGACTGACTGAGACTGACTGACTGAGACTGACTGACACTGACTGACTGTCACTGACTGACACTGACTGACACTGACTGACTGACACTGACTGACACTGACTGACTGACTCACCGACTGACTGACACTGACTGACTGACACTGACTGACTGACACTGACTGACTGACACTGACTGACACTGACTGACTGATACTGACTGACTGACACTGACTGACACTGACTGACACTGACTGACTGACACTGACTGACTGACACTGACTGACACTGGCTGACACTGGCTGACACTGACTGGCTGACAGTGACTGACACTGACTGACAGACACTGACTGACAGACACTGACTGACACTGACTGACACTGACAGACACTGACTGACTGACACTGACTGATACTGACAGACACTGACTGACAGACACTGACTGACACTGACTGACACTGACAGACACTGACTGACAGACACTGACTGACTGACACTGAGTGACTCTCCGACTGACTGACACTGACTGTCACTGACTCTGACTGACACTGACTGACTGATTGACACTGACTGACAGACACTGACTGACTGACACTGACTGACAGACACTGACTGACTGACACTGACTGACTGACTCTACGACTGACGCACACTGACTGACACTGACTGACACTGACTGTAGGAGAGTAGGGTCTGCTATCCTATGGTCACCCCAAATTTTTGCTTTTTGCTTCACTGGTTTTTGACATATTGAGGCTGTGGGCCTGCCAATCAGACCCCCAGCCTGTTGTTCTCTCTACCAAATTAAAACTATGCACCCTAGGTGCATAACCAATTGGAAGTGGATCACCCTGTCAGCCCCTGTACCAGTGTACACTAGGTACCCAGGGCATTGGTGTACCCAAGGCCTGCCAGGGGCTGAAGCATGTATTATGCCACCCCAGGCTTGGCCTAACAATCTGACACAACTGGCTGATCACTCAGCTGGGGTAAGTTGGTGTAATCACCTCTTACTTAGGTGTAGTATACCTATACCTAACCTTAAATGGGACACCTGGTAACCTATTAGTCACTCCTATGGCAGGCCTTAACAATCCTGAAGGCAGAGTGCTTGGTTCCACGTGAGATGGTGCTCTGGCATGAGCTGAGCCTGTCTGCAGTGGTCGGAACAACTTCCTTCTACTGTTTCCAGATATCGTCATACCATATACTCTTAAGTGCATTATGAACCTCGCGGTTAAATGCTATCTTTTGTTTGGCTTTATCAAAACATGTCGAGTAAGGTGTCATACGAATTGGAATACTAACCCCTCGCCAATTCTGGCGACGGGGTTAGAATTCCACCCTTCTAGAGGGACACGACATGTACAGTGCCTGAAACCCGGGTAAAATCAGACATAGCCTCAGCTCCACAAAATGGATGCTGCCACCACAGACACAAGTCTGCCCTCCTGCTGCTGGGAGTCCTTCCAGCTTGGGAGGTGTGGACAAAGGGTTTCCTGCCAGGGGAGGTGCATGCACCACCCCAGACAGGATTTTGTGTATTGGTCAGGTAGGGCTTGAAGAAACCAGACATGCCTGTGGCTCACAAGGAGCCTCGGTGCATATGCCAGTTCAAACCGGTCCTGGGGCACACCAGTCCCGGGCCTGGGGAGAGCTGGACAAAGGATTGGGGGTGTAACCACCCCCCTTCCTGGTCCCACCCATAGGGAGGGACCTAGCAGGTAGTCCGGCCCCTAGAATCCGCTTAAAGGTAGGAGCTGTGTCCTAAGACTTCAGACATCCTGGAATCAACTTGAAACTAAGAAGAAGACGGGAACTTCGACATTCTGCTGCACAGAAGACTGAAGGAAATCTCCCCTGTGGTCAGGGAGTGACCACCTTGCTAACGCAAGCACCATCCAGCGAATCAACGCCTGCTTTGCTGCCGCCTCCCGCCGGAGCCCGAGCCCAGAGACTGACAAGACCTGGACCTCCAGACCTCTCACCACCCTATCCACAGTCCCTGAAAAGAGGAGACCCGTGGAGGCACCGAGACACGTGGAGCCAGCCATCTTGGAACGACGACGACAAGCTGCAAGCGCAACAACCGAGGCTCCCTCCAAGTTGTGCTTTAAGATCTGAGAAGCCCAACCCTCGAGCAGCATCTGCACCAAAGGTGAGCCCTCCAGCATCTCCACGATCTGCGTGGGGCCCTTCTGCATTTTGCCACTCGACGCGCCTAACCGGTTGCTGGCCCGCTGGCTAGTAGCCATCTTGGCAATGAACTTCAAGAAATACACTGCTGGTCTGGTTGCTCTAGACTGGCCCTTGCTCCCCTCCAAAGGAGCAGTCCCTCTGACCTTGCTGGTCAGAACCATCAGCTTATATTGTTCTCCACAACAATTGCTTTTGCCAAGGCTTGTGTGCTTCGATCAAGTCGCCGACACTGCCGACAGCGAGAGCCTGCGTGGGACAGCTCGTGAACCAACTCCTGGACGTCGTCGACCTCCAGGGACCACGTGGCTGCAGAGACAAGCTACACCTTTCTTCCTGTTTGCACCCGACATTGCCTGGTACCCACCTGGTGCCACGCTGGTCACTGGCTAGTGACTGTGAACACTGTCCCCTCTGCTTACAGGTCTTCAACATCTCCGATCCACTCTTGGATCCACTGCATCTCTCCCGGACCGACCGCCTGCAGCATCTTTGTCTTCAGGCTCCACGGAACAGATAGAAGAAACCCGACGCACTTCGAGGCCTATGCACCCGCTTCCTGTGGGTGAGGTAAAGCTGGCACACCTGTGCCCAAGTGTAGTATTACATCTCTAGTGCCTGTGTTCCAAATATTGAGTTCCTAGTCCATCCGGAAGATCCTCTTTGCAGTAACTTTGTACTTTTTACGCACCCATTGAAACCTATGGGAGCACGCGTGTGACTATTTGCTCTGCACACGCCACCCGTGGACCTCCTGGTCACTAACTGAAGTTAGCTCCTTGTAGGCCCAGCGACTCTAGAGGCCCTAGGCCTTTTCCCTTTTCTGTTCGTGGTACTTATACCACTATTTTAGTATATGGTTTGAGTGGCCACCAGGGCCTATCCATATAAAGTGCAACTTCTGTGTATTCTACTGTAATCTTGTTTGACGATTTGTGCTCCTGTGCTCATAAAGAGACTAGGGGTTACTTTGAGAAATAAATACATATATATTTTGAATATATATCTGTGTGGTGTCCTTTCATTGGTATAAAAGGGGGTTGCATTTGGTAAAACAGCTGGCTTAACACGCTTCACGAGTTTAGCCTCAAAGACTGCTTAGCCTACGCTACCACTAGGGCAGCTAGTCCGAAAAGGTTGACTTACAACCACACCATAAGGGTTGCTTGGCATGGTACAAGGTGATCACTTTAACTAGTGAGCATCATATACCAGGCCAACTTCTCACATTGGTGAGCAGCGGTTGGATTTGAGCTTGCTGTGTTTTACCATTGTAATCTCTTGGTTACCAATTGAAAGATCACATAAGTACCTGTAGGTACATATAAAACAAGATTAGATATACATAAGTTCTACTGAACTTAGTTGTTGTAGAGCAAAGGGAGTAACTCACCCTGACTACAACTACTAGATAGGTTTAGTAGGTAAACCCAAGTGTAGGTGGATTGCAACACATCCACCCACACTTAAGAGCAATGGCTGGGGCAGAGGGGTCCAATGTACCTATCTCTGTTGAGAGTGACCCCCAGAGGGCACCATCCATCTTTGCTACCCTTAACCAGAATGAGCTCAGGCATTTGGCAACTCTTAGAGGCCTTAAACAGCCCAAGAACCCTACCTCTGCTGAGCTCAGAGAACTCTTGCAAAATGATGAAAATCAGAGAGAGCTCAAGAAAGCTTCCCAGTTAGGCCCCTTAGGGTCAGGAACAGGAGGCCCCCCTTCTGAAGATGCTACTGAAGTACCCCTTTCCAATAGCCATCCCTTAGATGAGAATCATACTACAGAGGAGGAAAGTGGTGAGGATACAGAAAGTAGTGAGGATGAAGGGAGAACTAGCCCAGTGCCAAGTGTTATACTTGGCCCAGCTAAACTAAGGCTATTGGGGACTGACAATGGGATCATCCCATTGGATCTCCCGAGTGGACTTAACCAGGGGCTTGGGAGGCAAAGGAATCGCTCAGGTGACTCTAATGCTTCTCATGCCTCTAGAGGCTCTCAAGGTCACTCCAGGAAAAGGATGACCACCCCTCATAGGAGGGAACATGAGGCCAGAATGCAGGAAGCCCAGCTGAGGATCAGGAAGCAGGAGCTAGAGCTAGCCCTGATGGAAGAGAAACTGAACAAGGCTAGGCAACCTAAAGAGAGTGGGTCTATACCCACTGGTGGCAGCATTGTCCCTAAGGACAAAGATAGGGTCTTTGATAATAGGAACCTGTCTAAGGTTGTGCCCCCCTACAAAAGTGGGGATGACATCCACAAATGGATGACTGCTCTTGAGAGAGCCTGCAAAGTGCAGCAGGTTCCTGAAGACCAGTGGGCAGCAATCCTCTGGCTCTCCTTTGAAGGAAGAGGCAGAGACAGACTCCTCACTACTAGAGAAGAGGATGTCAGAAATTACAGAGTCCTGAAGAGTGTCCTAGTTGATGGGTTAGGCTTAACCACTGAACAGTACAGGTTAATGTTCAGAGACACCCAGAAGACACAGACTCAGGACTGGTCTGAATACATTGAATGTGCCACTAAGGCTTTGGAGGGTTGGTTGCTGGGAAGTAAGGTATCTGATTATACAGGATTGTACAATTTGATGATGAGAGAACAGATTTTAAATAACTGTCAAAACCAGCAACTGCATCAACACTTGGTTGACTCTGATCTGACCTCTCCCCAAGAATTGGAAAAGAAGGCAGACAAATGGGTCAGAACCAGGGTTAAGCAAAAGAACCAGAACCAGGGCCAAGGGGGTGATCAGAAGAAAACAGACCAAAAGGGTGGAGATCAGAAATCTAAAGACCAGAAGTCTTCAACAGGGCCCCAAACTACTGCTAAGGAGGGTGGGTCCCAACAACAAACTAAGGGAAAGAAGAAAGATGGTCAAAAGAAACCCTGGTGCAATCATTGCAAGAATACAACTCACTGGACTAGTGATTGTAAGAAGGGTGGAGCCCCCAACACTGTTGCCCCTAAGGCACCTGCTCCCAGTACTACTGTTAGCAGTGTTGGTCCCCAGACAAAGGGTGTAGTGGGAATCACTATGGGAACTGAAGGAGATTCTGACTTAGACAGAACCCTGACACAGGCAGTCTTGATCTGTGAGGGGGACATTGATTTGTCCCTGACTGTGAGCCCCAGTAACCTGGGCAAGTACAGACAGACTCCTTTAATTAACGAAAAAGTGGCTCAAGCCTACAGGGACACATGTGCCAGTGTCACTATGGTGACACCAGGCTTTGTGGACCCTGGACAGTATATACCAGGTGAGAATTACCTGGTGACCAATGCCAGCAATGCCACTACTTCACATAGTGTGGCAGTTGTTAACTTCTCATGGGGAGGGGTAACTGGCCTCAAAAGGGTTGTGGTTAGTGCAGACCTTGTGGGACACCCCCGCGCCGCACGGCCACCAGCTGCTGCGTGTGCCCCCTGCCTGCCCTCTGCCTCGCTGCCGCCTCGCTTGCCGGTTGCCGGCTGCCTCCGCTGCGGGGATTGTTTTGCCTGGTTTTGACGATCAGTTGTGCCTGTTTTTGTTTTACTTCGTTTAACCTCTTTTTTTCCGTGTTTTGTCGTTTATTTGTGCCTGTTTAGCATTTTTCTTTCTGCCCGTGTTTTAGGCTCTCCTTCCTTGTTGTCCGCCTACCTCGCCGCCCCCCGCCCTCCCTTCCCGCCACCGCCGCTTGTCCCCACCCCTTTTCTCTTCTGTAACCCTCCCCGCTCCCGCCTCCCAGCTGCTCCGCCCACCCGCGCACTTGGCCTTAAATGGCGACCGTGCGAACGCGCAGCGGTCACGCGCAGCGGGCGCGCCGATTGTGCGCCGAAGGCGCGCCAAAGGTAAGCCCGTCTGCGCCCGTCCGCGACCGGATCGCGACCAGCGCCAGGACCCCTGGTCCTCGAGGACCCCGTCCGACCCGCAGGACGTACTCAGCCGCCACCCTCAACGCACTCAACACCGGCCGACGCCCAGAGTGCCACCAAGCCACACCACGCCACACCCACGGACCCTTCAGCTGCCACGCCTGCAAGTTCTCCTGCATCCGGACCTGCCTCATACCAACACCCGCCAAGTCAAACACCAGCAGCACCCACCTCAAGTGCATCCTGCTCAACACCCGCTCCGTCCACAGACACGCCATCGAACTCTGGAACCTCCTAGACGCCACAGCCCCAGACGTTGCCTTCCTCACAGAGACCTGGATGAACGCCTCTTCAGCTCCCGACATCGCCATCGCTATCCCAGAGGGCTACAAGATCGTCCGGAGGGACCGAAACGCCAACCAGATGGGAGGAGGCATCGCCATCGTCCACAGGAGCACCATCCGTCTCACGACCAGCACCGACAACACCCTGACCAGAGCCGAACACCTGCATTTCCAGATCCACACCAACCCGAAGACCACCCTCAGAGGCACCCTGATCTACCGACCCCCTGGACCACGCACACAATTCAGCGAGGACATCGCCGACTTCGTCAGCCCTCCCCTCCGCTGACTACATCCTCCTGGGGGACCTCAACTTCCACCTGGAGAACAACAACGACCGCAACACCAGCACCCTGCTCGACAACCTCGCCAACCTGGGACTCAAGCAACTGGTGTCCACCCCCACCCACCTCGCCGGACACACACTCGACGCAGTCTTCTCTTCCAGCACAGACATCGACTTCAGCCACGCCACTGAGCTTCAATGGACGGACCACAGCTGCGTCCACTTCACCTTCAAGAGAACGACAACCCACCACCACCAGCAACAGGCCACCCGCAGAAGCTGGAACAAGATCTCAGCAGACCAGCTCGCCACCTCCCTGAGCCAGCACCCCCCTGCCAGCTCAGCGAACCCCAGCCAAGCCGCCGACAACCTCACGAAGTGGATCAGCAACTGCGCGGACGAACTCGCCCCACTGAGGACCCCGCCTAGCAGACCCGGCAGCAAGAAGGCCCCATGGTTCACCGACGAACTCAAGAGCTCCAAGAAGAACTGCCGAGCCCTCGAGAAAGTCTGGAGAAGGGAACCGACACCGGACAACAGGACCTCCTTCAAACTCGCCACCCGGAAACACCACCAGCTGATCCGCGCCGCCAAGAAAACAGCATTCAAGGACCGGCTGGACAACAACGCACACAACTGCAAGGAACTCTTCAACATCGTGAAAGAGCTTTCCAACCCCAGCGCAGGAAACAACGACATCACCCCATCGCAAGACCTCTGCAACTCCCTCGCTTCATACTTCCACAACAAGATCGCGGACATACACAGCAGCTTCAACAACCAACCAACGCACACCATGACCGAACAACCGCCCCCCACCACCACCCTCCACGCCTGGACCCCGATCAGCACCGAAGACACCATCCGCACGATGAACTCCATCCACTCCGGATCACCGACCGACCCCTGCCCTCACCACGTCTTCAACAAGGCCGACGCTGTCATCGCACCCCACCTGCGAGACATCATCAACACATCCTTCGACACCGCCACCTTCCCTGAGAGCTGGAAGCACGCCGAACTCAGCGCTCTACTCAAGAAACCCACAGCGGACCCCACCAAACTCAAGAACTACCGCCCCATCTCGCTCCTCCCGTTTCCAGCCAAAGTCATCGAGAAGACCGTCAACAAGCAGATGGCCGCCTTCCTCGAGACGAACAGATCCCTCGACCCCTCACAGTCCGGCTTCCGAGCCAACCACAGCACCGAGACCGCCCTCATCGCCGCCACCGATGACATCCGAGCCCTGATGGACAAGGGAGAAACAGCGGCCCTCATCCTCCTAGACCTCTCCGCGGCATTCGACACGGTCTGCCACCACACCCTAGTACGGCGCCTCAGCAACATCGGCATCCAGGACAAGGCGCTGGAATGGATCATCTCCTTCCTCGACGGAAGAACACAGAGAGTCCGCCTTCCACCGTACAAGTCAGAGGCCTCCGAAGTCATCTGCGGCGTCCCCCAAGGATCATCTCTGAGCCCCACCCTCTTCAACGTCTACATGAGCCCCCTCGCGGCCATCGTACGCAAACACAACCTCAGCATAATCTCCTACGCCGACGACACCCAGCTGATCCTCTCCCTGACCAACGACCCCGCCGCCGCCAGAGCCAACCTGCACGAAGGGATGAAAGAGGTAGCCGAGTGGATGACAACCAGCCGCCTGAAACTGAACTCGGACAAGACGGAGGTCCTCATCCTGGGCTCCTCACCCTCCGCCTGGGACGACTCCTGGTGGCCTCCCGCCCTGGGCACCGCACCCAAACCGACAGACCATGCACGAAACCTGGGCTTCATCCTGGACTCCTCCCTCTCCATGACCAGGCAAGTCAACAACGTCTCCTCGGCGTGCTTCAACATCCTACGCATGCTACGGAAGATCTTCTGGTGGATCCCCACCGAGACCAGGAAGACCGTCACCCAGGCCCTCGTCACCAGCCGACTGGACTACGGCAACGCCCTCTACGCCGGTACCACCGCCAAGCTCCAGAAGAGACTCCAGCGGATCCAGAACGCCTCAGCCAGACTCATCCTCGACATCCCACGAACCAGCCACATCTCCGGACATCTGAGAGACCTTCACTGGCTCCCCGTCAACAAAAGAATCACCTTCCGCCTCCTCACCCACGCACACAAGGCCCTACACGACCAAGGCCCGAGCTACCTCAACAGCCGAGTCAACTTCTACGCTCCCAAACGCCACCTCCGATCAGCCAACCACGCCCTCGCCGCCGTCCCCCACATCCGAAGAGCGACTACAGGAGGAAGGTCCTTCTCCTACCTGGCCGCCAAGACCTGGAACTCCCTCCCGACCGACCTGCGCCTGACCCAAGACCACCTCTCCTTCAGGAAGAAGCTGAAGACCTGGCTGTTCGAGCAGTAGCGGCACCCCCCCCCCCCCCCCCCAGCGCCTTGAGACCCTACGGGTATGTAGCGCGCTCTACAAGTTTCACTGATTGATTGATTGATTGATTGAGACCTCCCAGTAGAATGTTTGTTGGGCAATGACCTAGAGAGTTCTCTATGGTCAGAAGTGGAGTACAGGACTCATGCAGAGATGTTAGGTATATCATCACATGTCCTTGCTGTGACCAGGTCACAGGCCAAAAAGTGCCTCACTGAACCTCAGGTCTTGGATCCTGGAACAATGGACCAAGCACCTACCAAGAAGAAGAACAGGAGGGTCAAGGCTGTGCCTTCCCCCCTGCCTCAGAGTGATGATCAGCCTTCCCAGGAAGCTGATCTAGAGGACCCTGAAGGAACTGTCCCTGAAGAGCTTGAACCTGATCAGGTTGAGTTTCTGGGGACAGGGGGACCTTCAAGGGCTGACTTGAGGCAGGCTCAGTTATCCTGTCCCTCTCTTGAACCCCTCAGACAGCTGGCTGCTGCTGAGGCTGCTGGGAATGCTCAAGGTACCCATAAAGTGTATTGGGATGAAGGGCTCCTGTCTCTTGTCTCCACTGTCATCGTCTCTATGGCCAGCTGGGTCTCCTGTCTCTAGTGCATGTGGTCTCCTCTATGGCTAGATGGGTCTCCTGTCTCTACTGTGTGTGGTCTCCTCTATAGCTAGCTGCGTCTCCTGTCTCTACTTCGTGTGGTCTCCTCCATGGCTAGATGGGTCTCCTGTTTCTACTGCGTGTGGTCTCCTCTATGGCTAGCTGGGTCTCCTGTCTCTACTGTGTGGTCTCCTCTATGGCTAGATGGGTCTCCTGTCTCTACTGCGTGTGATCTGACATATGGCTAGATGGGTCTCCTGCCTCTACTCAGTGTGATCTGACATATGGCTAGATCGGTCTCCAGTCTCTACTGCGTGTGGTCTCCTCTATAGCTAGATGGGTCTCTTGTCTCCACTGTCATCTTCTCTATGGCCAGCTGGGTCTCCTGTCTCTAGTGCATGTGGTCTCCTCTATGGCCAGCAGGGTCTCCTGTCTCTAGTGCATGTGGTCAGCTCTATGGCTAGATGGCTCTCCAGTCTCTACTGCGTGTGGTCTCCTCTATGGCTAGATTGGTCTCCCGTCTCTACTGCGTGTGATCTGACATATGGCTAACTTATAATCTTAAACGGTTATGGTAACTATGGTTTGGCTTTATCAAAACATGCCGTGTAAGGTGTCTAACACTTTGGAAAAATACCCCCATACCATTTCTGGTGATGAGGATATTATTCCTCCCTTCTAGAGGGAGAGTCATGTTAAAATCCTACTTTGCTGTTTAACTCTCACCAAAGCCTCAGCATCACAAAATGGATGCTGCTGCCACAGACACAAGTCTGACCTCCTGCAGCTGGGAGCCCTCCCAGCCAGGGAGGCCTGGACAATAGGTTTCCTGCTTGGGGAGGTGCTAGCACCTCCCCAGGCAGACTTTAGTGTATTGGGGCAGGGAGGGCTGAAAGGAATGAGACATGCCTGGGGCACACAAGGTGCTCCATGCATAGTCCAGTTCAAACCGGTGCTGGGGCAC
Source organism: Triturus cristatus (assembly GCF_964204655.1). Lineage (NCBI taxonomy): Eukaryota > Metazoa > Chordata > Amphibia > Caudata > Salamandridae > Triturus > Triturus cristatus. Next base: position 1,288,315 of record NW_028188052.1, read on the forward strand.
TCCAGCCCCAGCTCTGGCGCGAAACTGGACAAAGGAAAGGGGGTGTAGCCACTCCCCTTCCTGGTCCCACCCATAGGAGGGACCTTGCAGGTAGCCCAGCCCACTAGCCCAGTATATCAGTAGGTAGCTGAGCCCTGCTAAATGAGACTAACCTGAATGTGCAACTTGAACAGAAACTCTGGACCTTCGACATTTGACCTCAGGAAGAAGACTGAAGAAATCTCCCTTGTGGCCAAGGAGTGACCACCCTGGGCAACCAGGCAGCATCCAGTGACCGCTGCTTGCTTTGCGACTGATCCTACGAGGGACGACTGCAGAGACTGACCAGAGCCGAGACTTCCAGACACCTCTGAACCAGATCCACATCTCCAGCGAAGCTGAGACCCGTGGAAGCGACGAGGGACGTGGGACCGGCAACTTGGGAAAAGTGGCTAGTAACTGACTAGTGCGACTTTCAAGGCTCCCTCGAGGCTGTGCTTGGGGAATTGAGACGCCCCACTCCCGAGCACCATCTGCAAAGAAGACCAGCTCCCCACACTTCACCTGTTCTGCGTGGGGCCCTTCTGCACCTGTGTTGCTCGACGTGTTGTCCGGTTGCTGGCCCGTTGGCTAGTAGCCTCTGCGGCGACAAACCTTTGTTTTCATCTTGCTGGTCCGGCTCCTCCAGACTGGCACCCGCTCCTCTGTGAAAGAGAAGCACCCCAGACCTTCCTGGTCTGCACCAGAAGCAAGTCCTCCATCCTGCATGGGTTCCGCTTGCCAAGGCTTGTTGGGTCCTAACTCGACATCGACGCCGCCGACAGCAAGAGCCTTCGTGGGACAGCTCACCTCCTGGTCCTGGTCGTCCTCGACGTCTCCTGGTACCCATGGCTGCTGCGACAAGCTTCACCTCTTCACCTGCATCTTCACGACATCGCCTGGTTCCTTCCTGGTTCCTTCCCGGCTTCTGGCTGGTGACCTTCACCCTATCCCTTCTGCTTGCAGGTTCCTTCCTTCTTGAGCCCCTCCTTGGGATCCACCGGACACTCTTTACTGACTGCCAGTCAGCAACTTTCCTTCAGGCATCCATAGAAGTCCACGACGAAACTCGACGCAAGTTCATACCTATGCACCCGCAGCCCGTGGGCTAGGTAACTTGAGTACTCCGGTGCTCACAAGGGTATTGACTATCCTAGGGTCTAGTTTCCGAGTCTCGACTTTCTAGCTATTCCAGAAGTGTCCTAAAACTGTTAATTTCTAACTGCTAGTAATTCTATCGACTTTTACGCATTACGCGTGAGTGTTTCCACTCTGCACCTGAATCCCGTGGGCCTCCCACTTCCTAACCTTTGGTAGTATAGTGTAGCCCCAGCGATTCCCTAGGCCTAGGCCTATCCTGTGTTCGTGACAGTGGTCCTTATACCACTTACTTAGTATATGGTTTGCCTGGCCCCTAGGGCCTAACTGTATTACTTACCTGTGTGACTTAATGTATGCTTAAATAAGACTGTGTTGTATTTACCTCGAAACTCATAAAGAGTGCTGAGGGTTTGACTAGAATAAATACATTCTATTTTTATATATATCTGTTGTGGTGTCCTTTCATTTGGTATTCAAGGGATTATATATGGTATAACAGCTGGCTTCACATGCCATACAGAGTTTAGCCTAAGACTGCTCTTGTCCATGCTACCACTAGGATAGCTGGTCTATAAGGTTGACTTTACAACCAATCACCATAAGGGTTGTTTGGACTGATACAAGGTGTACACTAGAATTAGTGACATCATATATCAGGCCAACTTCTCACATTGGTGAGCAGCGGTTGGGATCTGAGCTTGCTGTTGTAATACCATTGTAATCTTGAGATACTAAATTGAAAGATCACATAGATATAGTTAGGTACATATAACATAGATTATAAATACTTAAGTCCTACTGGACTTAGTTGTTGTAGGTTGAAGGGCCTAGCACACCCTGACTACAACTACTAGAGAGGTTTAGTAGCTACAACTAGTGTAGGTAGGTGCACACACCACACCCTCACTAGAATCATGTCCCTGAATGGAGATCACACTGATACTCCCTCAGGAGAGGAGAATCCTAGACAGATTCCCTCTAGATATGATGCATTCACTTTCCAGGAGATGAGACAACTGTGTACCTCCAGGAGATTAAAACAGGGTTCCAACCCTACCCTTAGACAGCTAGTGGAGCTTCTGGAGGCCTATGATGCTGAAAGAGCTGCCACGTATGGTGCCATAGCTGTAGATAAGGGCCTCCCCTCCACAGAAGAGACCCCTGACTTAACTGATACAGATGAGTCAGAAGAGACCTCAGAGGAAGAGGGAGGTAGCAAGACCCCAGTCAGAAGACTTAGTCAGGCTAACTTAAGCTTGCATGGGAGCTTGCATGGGAGCTTCCCTTACAGGCCCCCAAGTAATCTTAAAAAGAGAGATAGGAGGGGTAGGTCTCCCTCAGGGGACTCTCTCCACTCCTATCACTCAAGAAGCACCAATGCTTCATCCCACAGGGGGATGACTTCCCCCCAGAGGAGAGAGCATAAGGCCAGAATGAGGGAAGCCAAACTGAGGATTGAAAGGGAAGAACTTGCCCTTGCCAAAGAGAAGCTTGCTCTGGCCAGGGAGCAAAAATTGTGTGGGTCAGAACCCACTGGTGGCAGCAACATTCCTAGAGATAGGGATAGGTCTTATGACCATAGAAACCTAAGCAAGATAGTCCCCCCATATCAGAATGGGGATGACATCTACAAGTGGATGACTGCTTTGGAGAGGGCCTGCAAAGTACAGCAGGTACCCCAGAGTCAGTGGGCAGCTATCTTGTGGCTCTCCTTTTCTGACAAAGGTAGAGACAAGCTCCTCACAGTCAGTGATGAGGATGCTAACAATTACAAAGTCCTGAAGAGTGCTCTGATAGATGGGTTTGGCTTAACCACTGAGCAATATAGGTTGTTGTTCAGAGACACCCAGAAGACACAGACACAGGACTGGTCTGATTTTGTGGATTGTGCCACTAAGGCTTTGGAGGGTTGGTTAACTGGCAGCAAGGTGCAGGACTATACAGGATTGTACAACTTGATTATGAGGGAGCAGATCCTTAGTAATTGTCAAAACCAGCTTCTCCATCAACACCTGGTAGACTCAGATTTGACCTCTCCCCAAGAATTGGGAAAGAGGGCAGATAAATGGGTCAGGACCAGGATTAGGCCTAAAAATCAGGGTGGTGACCAAAAGAAAGATACCACCAAGCCTCAAGAGAAGGGTGGGGATAAAACAAAAGAGAAATCTTCCCCAGGGCCCCAAAACTCCACACAGGGTGGTGGGTCCCAAGCTCCCTCTTCTACCTCAGTTAAAAAGCCTTAATGCCATGAATGTAAAATTCCTGGGCATTGGAAAACTGACAGCAGTTGCCCAAAGGCTAAAAACAAAACTGTTCCTCCAATTACTCCTGTCACACCACCTATTACTGTCAGCAGTAATCCCCCAGGCGGTGGGAGTGCCCCCCAAAATTTGGTTGGGTTTTCTTGGGGAACACAGGGGGACCCTGGCTTAGCCAAGTCCCCTACAGCAGCTACTCTTGTCTGTGATGGTGGCATGGGGTTTGACAACTTCACTGCCTGTCCCAACACCTTGGGTAGGTACAGACAGGAGCCCTACATCAATGGTAGAAAAGCTGAGGCCTACAGAGACACTGGAGCTAGCATCACTATGGTGGCCCATAGGCTAGTTCCCTCTGAGCAGCTTTTGCCTGGTTTCTCATACCAGGTAACTAACATTGATGGCAAGCAGAACAGTCATCCCATGGCAGAGGTATGTCTCAGCTGGGGAGGTGTAATTGGCCCTAAAAGGGTGGCAGTGTCCCCAACCTTGCCTGTAGACTGCTTACTGGGGAATGACTTAAAACTCTCAGCTTGGGCTGGAGTTGAACGAGACACCCATTCTAAAATGGTAGGCCTTTCACAAAAGGGTAGCAGGGTTGTGCCAGCCACAATCCCTGTCCAAGTAGATTTCCTCCCTGAAAAGGTTGGAAGGGCAGTGGTAGCCACAGCCCAGGCAAAGACAGACTTCCCTGTAGAGATTGGCAGAGCTGTGACAGTCACAGCTCAAACCCAAACTGAGTGCCTCCCTGAAAAGGTTGGCAGGACTGTAATGGTCTCAGTCCATACTCAGACTGACATAGGTGTAGTGAAGCCTGAAACTATGGATCACTCCACACAAACAGAGAGTAGTGGGGAGGAAGAAAAGTCTCCCTCTCCCCAGACATTAGGAAAAGGTCAGCCTCCTCAGGGATCTGACCTCACCCCTTGTGAAAGAACTGCCCCAGAGGTAGCCAGGCCTGGCCTGGCAGAGCCTCTGATGTCAGTGGACCCTTCCAAGGTGGAACCCAGTCTGGTGCAGGTAGCCTGCCTCTCTCTACCCTGCCTCAGTCAGCCCAGGGCTACAGAGGTCAGGGAGGCCAGTGGACCCCAAGAGGGCCCCTGCCCACAAGAACCCCCCCCCATCAAAAGAATGAGGATTGCCTGGCTAGTAGCCCTAGCCAGGTGATGGTTAAAAACATTCCTGAGGGATCTCCTTTACAGGTAGTTAGGGACCTCCCCCAGAGGGATTCTGTTGGGCACAGGCAAACATGGGACCTTAGGGCCCCAAACCTGACCTGTCCCTCCAGTAAGCTCACAAAAGGGACCCAGCCTCCAGCTTTAGGTAGCCAGAGGCTGACCCTGAGAGCACAGTGCAACTCAGTTAAAGAAAGAAAGGCATCCATGGTGGAGGATGATTGGAGGAAGTTGAGGCCTCACTTTGAGGACCCTCACTTCAGTACTCCATCTCAACACCAGCCTTTTACTTTGCAAAGACACACCAAAGGTTGAGATTCCCTATGGTGGAGACCCTATGATAACTTTAGGGTGAGGGATTGCTTAGTGGACCATGAGACAGGGGGTAACCATGCCAGTGCTGGTTCTTCCTTATATGGCCACTCAGGCAATATAGGCTTACCTTGTCAAGGACCGCCTTATCTCCTTTCGTTTGGGGGGGGGTTGTGTAGGAAGGTGAATATCTGACTATGGTTACCCCCAACTTTTTGCCTAGTGTTTAGCTGGTTTTTCGACTTAGTTGGCCTGAGATCCTGCCATTCAGGGTCTCAGGCTGTCTTCTCTCTCTTTAAAATGGACTCCATGTACCCTAGGTACATACCCAATTGGTAAGGATCACCTTATTGGACCCTGTACAGTGTACCCTAGGTACCCAGCGCATAGGTGTACCCTAGGCCTACCAGGGGCTGCAGCATGTATTATGCCACCCCTGGCCTGGCCTTCCATTATGACACAACTGGCTGATCACTCAGCTGGGGCAAGGTTGTGTAATCACCCCTTGCTTAGGTGTAGTATTCCTATACCTACCTTATATATAGACACATGTGTACCTATCAGCCACTCCTATGGCAGGCCTTAACAATCCTGGAGGCAGAGTGCTTGGTAACATGTGAGATGGTGCTCTAGCATGAGCTGAGCCTGTCTGCAGCTTTCGGAACCATGTCCTTATAGCTGTTCTATGATATAGCCTACCATATACTCTTAAAGTACCTTATAATCTTAAACGGTTATGGTAACTATGGTTTGGCTTTATCAAAACATGTCGTGTAAGGTGTCTAACACTTTGGAATAATACCCCCATACCATTTCTGGTGATGAGGATATTATTCCTACCTTCTAGAGGGAGAGACATGTTAAAATCCTACTTTGCTGTTTAACTCTCACCAAAGCCTCAGCATCACAAAATGGATGCTGCTGCCACAGACGCAAGTCTGACCTCCTGCAGCTGGGAGCCCTCCCAGCCAGGGAGGCCTGGACAATAGGTTTCCTGCTTGGGAAGGTGCTAGCACCTCCCCAGACAGACTGTAGTGTATTGGGGCAGGGAGGGCTGAAAGGAATGAGACATGCCTGGGGCACACAAGGTGCTCCATGCATAGTCCAGTTCAAACCGGTGCTGGGGCACTCCAGCCCCAGCTCTGGCGCGAAACTGGACAAAGGAATGGGGGTGTAGCCACTCCCCTTCCTGGTCCCACCCATAGGAGGGACCTTGCAGGTAGCCCAGCCCACTAGCCCAGTATATCAGTAGGTAGCTGAGCCCTGCTAAATGAGATTAACCTGAATCTGCAACTTGAACAGAAACTCTGGACCTTCGACATTCGACCTCAGGAAGAAGACTGAAGAAATCTCCCTTGTGGCCAAGGAGTGACCACCCTGGGCAACCAGGCACCATCCAGCGACCGCTGCTTGCTTTGCGACTGATCCTATGAGGGACGACTGCAGAGACTGACCAGCGCCAAGACTTCCAGACACCTCTGAACCAGATCCACATCTCCAGCGTAGCTGAGACCCGTGGAGGCGACGAGGGACGTGGGACCGGCGACTTGGGAAAAGTGGCTAGTAACTGACTAGCGCGACTTCCGAGGCTCCCTCGAGGCTGTGCTTGGGGAATTGAGAAGCCCCACTCCCGAGCACCATCTGCAAAGAAGACCAGCTCCCCACACTTCACTTGTTCTGCGTGGGGCCCTTCTGCACCTGTGTTGCTCGACGTGCTGTCCGGTTGCTGGCCCGTTGGCTAGTAGCCTCTGCGACGATGAACCTTTGTTTTCATCTTGCTGGTCCGGCTCCTCCAGACTGGCACCCGCTCCTCTGTGAAAGAGAAGCACCCCAGACCTTCCTGGTCTGCACCAGAAGCAAGTCCTCCATCCTGCGTGGGTTCCGCTTGCCAAGGCTTGTTGGGTCCTAACTCGACATCGACGCCGCCGACAGCAAGAACCTTCGTGGGACAGCTCACCTCCTGGTCCTGGTCGTCCTCGACGTCTCCTGGTACCCGTGGCTGCTGCGACAAGCTTCACCTCTTCACCTGCATCTTCACGACATCGCCTGGTTCCTTCCTGGTTCCTTCCCGGCTCCTGGCTGGTGACCTAGACTCTGTCCCTTCTGCTTGCAGGTTCCTTCCTTCTTGATCCCCTCGTTGGGATCCACCGGACACTCTTCACTGACTGCCTGTCAGCAACTTTCCTTCAGGCATCCATAGAAGTCCACGACGAAACCCGACGCAAGTTCACACCTATGCACCCGCAGCCCGTGGGCTAGGTAACTTGAGTACTCCGGTGCTCACAAGGGTATTGACTATCCTAGGGTCTAGTTTCCGAGTCTCGACTTTCTAGCTATTCCAGAAGTGTCCTAAAACTGTTAATTTCTAACTGCTAGTAATTCTATCGACTTTTACGCATTACGCGTGAGTGTTTCCACTCTGCACCTGAATCCCGTGGGCCTCCCACTTCCTAACCTTTGGTAGTATAGTGTAGCCCCAGCGATTCCCTAGGCCTAGGCCTATCCTGTGTTCGTGACAGTGGTCCTTATACCACTTACTTAGTATATGATTTGCCTGGCCCCTAGGGCCTAACTGTATTACTTACCTGTGTGACTTAATTACCCCGGGAACTGGGAATAGGAATACATGCACTGGACACACATCTGCTGCCACCACTGGATCCCACCTTTACTGGTGAATCCAGAAACACATTTCCACAGAAATGACACTTAAAACAAATTTAGAACAATAATCCCTTTCCATGTGACTATCTAAATCCAGAGTTTTGTAGTGCAGCCAGTTGTCGCTGTGGTACTGCGCAAACGCAAGTCCTAATCCCACCGCTGATTACCAATATTAGAAATGGGATTTCTGGTTGGCTAGGGCTTGCGCCAGAGCCAGGCAGAAACCACCACTCTAGTCAGGGCAAGGAAGTTACACGCCAAAGATAACCCCTGCTCACCCCCTTGGTAGCTTGGCACGAGCAGTCAGGCTTATCCCGGATGTGTAAAGCGTTTGCGCACGCACCCAGCAACAACACCCTAGGCCCACCACAAAAGAAACTCCACACAAGGTTATATATAAAAATAGCCTTTGTATTATACCAAAACACATTAGATAATATTCACACAATTTACACTGTGCCAACTGGCACTGGGCAGAATTTTACAAGGGACTATTTACACGGGACAGGGCCACATGGGCCACTGTCAGAATTAGCACAAATCACCAATAGTAAATGTAGAACATATACCAATGGAAACACAAAGTAACTGTAGAGCACAACCAGTAACTACTGGCGCAATAATGACCTCAGCGTCATCACACTAGAATCAGGTATAAAACCTTTCCTGCATCCATCACAGGGGCATAAACACATTATGCAATTTCTCATTATTCTAACGCATTAGACCTAACCACCTAAGTATAAATACACTAGGGGCGTACATCACACAGGGAGACATAGTCTCACTAGCAAGAACAACCTCATAATCAGAAAAGACCACATTTAGAGGTATAACACAGGGTGCGCAAAACATGCTATACACAGTACATTTCCTAACACCCAATCACGTTAGCACATAAATCACAATAACACCTAAATTCAATTAGGGTCCAGGTTGCGCCAAAACCTAAACGTAGCAGCTGCCCACTACTTGCTGGGCAGCTGGGGACAAGAACAGGGCCTAAACGCTGCAGCTGGCACTAAGTGCTGTGCAGCTGTGGAAGGCAATGGTAGGCATGGGCTCTCAATGGCCCCTGAAACAATATCCAAAACGTTGGAGCCACCTAGGCTCGACACACACCATGTCCCCCAGTACTGGGGAGCGCACTGGCGCTCAAACTAATCATGCCAACACGCTGGAGCCCCCTGGGCTCTGAAAACATACACATGTCCCCAAGCGTTGGAGCCTTTCCTGGCTCTGAAACAATAATGCCACATCGTTGGAGCCTCTCTGGGCTCTAGAATAACCATGCCCGCCTCGTTGGAGCCTCTCTGGGCTCTAAAATAACCATGCCCGCCTCGTTGGAGCCTCTCTGGGCTCTAAAAACAATTATGCCCGTGGGAGCCACGCCGGCTCGAGAAACAATCGTGCCCACATGGGGGTGGGGGCGCTTAGACACAACATGCCCACGTTGGAGCGGCCCGCTGACAGACGGGCCGCTCGGACTCTGTGCCTCATCTGGCACACATACATGGGAGAGGGCATGTTGGAGCGGCCCACTGTCAAGCGGGGCCACTCAGCACTGGCACTAGTGCCTCTATCTCGCGCCCTCCACCTCCCCTCAGGCAGCACCACTCACCGGACTGCCACTCCAGAGGCAGGACTCATCCGGTCTTCTCGGGGGCGGCTTCTTTACTTCACCCGGGCCCCCTCCTGGGACCCAGGACTCTTGTAACATGCGCGGGGCTCTCTCAACTTATGGGAGCCCCACGAGGCCTCACAGTCTTCTGGTCGGATTTCAGGCCCCGCCCATGTCCCGGGCGGGCCTGCCTGACTTCCGGTTTTGCCGCGGGCCGCGGCGGTGACTTTTCAACGGCGGCAAATGAGGGGTAGGCTCCCTCGGTGGAGACACACAGTCCACAAGCGGGGTGGGCACCCGCGCAAATTAAAATATAAAGCGGGGTGGGCACCCGCAAATTAAAGTAAACAGAAGCGGGGTGGCACCCGCAATTTAGGTTTAAATCTTTTTTTATTGATCTCAACCAAGTATCGTCAACGGCATCAGCAACTATCGCCTACAACCCTACGTGCCGGCGCGTTACCGCACATGAAAACCAGCATCTCTCACATCCCCTAGGGCCCATGAAATTAAGTCATTGTTATACACAGCATGCCGCCTACAACCCCTCGGGCCGGCTGCGTCTCATACTCAAACAGAAACAAAAAGTCCCTCTCCCCCAGCGGGCTAGTGTTGTAAGACTGACCTTAAAGGTGGAACCCGGTATGGGCTACCTCTATTGCGCGAGCCCTTGGGATAGACGGCAATACGTTCCGATACTTAGAAAGAAAACCAAATCCCTGCCCCCAACAACCCCTCTTTCCCTCCCACACTGCCCTTCCCAACTCCTGACGTCCCCTCCCCTCCAACTCCCCCCCTTCCCCCCCTGTCCAGTGCGTGCATCCGGTGAATCCTGCTTGTCCCCATGGTCCTCTCCCTGAAGCCCCTTGTCAGGCCCTTCAAGAGGCTACGTCCTCCTGTGTGGTAAGCCGCAGGAGTCGAAGGTATCTCGGGCAGGTCAGTTCTCTGAATTCTGTGACCAGTAGGGACCGGAACGGCTGCCAAAGGTCATTAAACTGCTCCGTATCACCTGCCACTGCCAACGACATTTTCTCCATACCTTGCACATGCCACAATCTATGTAACCATCCTGTGATTGTGGGGTTTGTGGGCGAACGCCAATGCACTAGAATAGTCTGAACGGCCGACCCCAGCGCTATGGCTATCTGTCTGCCTCTGCGGGATTTTAAGGGATACACATATAATGCACTATAACAAGGGTACCCCTAATTTAGCTTCCTATATCAGGGTCTAAAGCAAATATTTGAAAATATATATATAGGAAACTTGATTCAACCAAAACATAATATTTAAAGCAACAAACAAAAACAAGTATATACAGTTGTGCACTGTGCTGTCATAATGACCAAATATGACCCTGAAAACAACTTAGTGATTTCTCTATTTTTATTGTGTTATTTATCAAACTACTTCTTTATGTACATATATATAATATATCACTTTTTATCTCTTTCAATACTATTTGTTAAACACAAACTATTCCTCTTATAAATACCAAACAGTTGTGTATTATGATTGATCAATTACATTCCGTTCAATTTTGGCCAGAAAGAACTTTTTAGACATGGCTCTAATCAATTTGGTTAATCAATCATATTCCAATTAATATAGACAGTAATATTTATTTACAACATGGCTCTATTAGATCTACGCGCGTTTCGGCGTTCAGCCTTCCTCAGGTAGCCATGATTCTTTAGCTCCTTATGGCAATTGATCTGATGTTAATAATATACGATCGTATAGTCAGGCGCGAGGCGCGCGCTCTGCTACTTGTTATTGGGCATAGGAGTAACCCGGGTCTACAACAGCAAATCTAGTGTTCTGCAGTGTTGAAGGTTCTTAAGTCAGGCGTAAGTTGGTGAAATGTCGTCCACCTGTCCTGGATAAATCTTTTATGCCCAGTTTTGTTCAAAATATACAGAAGGTCACGAGAGGTGTCACGTTACTAATTGCCACGGGCAACTGTGTTGCTCAGTAACGGGACATAACTGGAGGACTAGTGATAGCTTTAGTGACCCAGAGCTACGATAATATGCTGCTCTCAAGGAGCTTCAAACGGGAATTGCCACTTCTATAATGGAGCACAGCACCATAATCCGGTTAAGTTAGTGCTCCATCGAACTCTGCATCCGCTTCCGTGATAGAAGTGAAGCGATTAGTAACGTGACATAGATTTGCTGTTTCTAGACCCGGGTTACTCCTATGCCCAATAACAAGTAGCAGAGCGCGCGCCTCGCGCCTGACTATACGATCGTATATTATTAACATCAGATCAATTGCCATAAGGAGCTAAAGAATCATGGCTACCTGAGGAAGGCTGAACGCCGAAACGCGCGTAGATCTAATAGAGCCATGTTGTAAATAAATATTACTGTCTATATTAATTGGAATATGATTGATTAACCAAATTGATTAGAGCCATGTCTAAAAAGTTCATTCTGGCCAAAATTGAACGGAATGTAATTGATCAATCATAATACACAACTGTTTGGTATTTATAAGAGGAATAGTTTGTGTTTAACAAATAGTACTGAAAGAGATAAAAAGTGATATATTATATATATGTACATAAAGAAGTAGTTTGATAAATAACACAATAAAAATAGAGAAATCACTAAGTTGTTTTCAGGGTCATATTTGGTCATTATGACAGCACAGTGCACAACTGTATATACTTGTTTTTGTTTGTTCCTTTAAATATTATGTTTTGGTTGAATCAAGTTTCCTATATATATATTTTCAAATATAGGATTTTAAGGGATACATCAGCCTATTTGGGAGACCCAGTAGGATATAGGCCGGGAGGCGCGGTAGTTCGGTGTCAAAATGGGAGTCTACATTGTCTATCACCTCCTTCCAGTAGTCTGCGAGAAGGGGGCATTCCCATAGGACGTGCGTCAACGTTCCCACCTGCCCGCAGCCCCTCCAGCAGGTGGCCTCTTTACTACGGTCCATGGCGTGTATGCGGTCCGGGGTATAGTACCAATATGTGGAGACTTTGGTGAAGGTTTCAGTGAGGCCTGCGTGATAGGCCGAGTGCCTAGCTCTGTAAGCTACCTGTTCCCATTCGGCATGACTCAGGGACCTACCCATCTCCCTTTCCCAGCGCTCCCTGCCCGGATTGTAGAAGTGCGAAGCGGGCGTTTGGAGGAATTTGTACAGGTCACGTATGAGCTTGGCGTCGGACGTGCGCGACAGGAGCCAGCGTACATAAGGGAGGAGTCACCTGTCAGCCGTCTCCCGCACCTGAGGGTGTAGTGCCCAGTGGCGAACCTGTAGGTATCGTAATCTTTCGGATTCCGGAAATGCATACTCCTGCCTGAAGCACGTGAAGGGAAGGATCCCCTCTGGGCTGTACAGATGGCACAAAGCCCTGCATCCCGCCGGTTCCCAGTGCGCAAACGCGCCTCTTTCCGTTCCTGGAGTGAAGTCTGGGTTATCCACCAGGGGTGTCAGCGGGGAGGGAAATGTGGTCAAGCCGTGCGCAAGATTTGTGGCATCCCAGACCCTTAGGGGCACTCTGGTGATAAAGGAGGCATAAAGATTTGCGGGGCGGTGAGTTCTGCGCAAGAATGGCACTTCCTGCAGAGGCCGCCCCGCCACCGCTTGATCTTGGAAGAACCAGTGTTTGTCAGACTCCCATCGGCTCCATTCCATGAGATAACGCAACTGCGACGCGTAAAAGTATTTACGGAGATCCGGGATACCGAGTCCTCCGGCCTCCGGCATCAGCATCGAGAGCGCCCTCCTCATTCTGGGTTTCCTGCCCTGCCAGATGAAGCGCCCCAGGTCGGACTGCATCCACCGGCGGCTGCAGCGGAAGTGCCCGGAACAAATACAGAATCTGAGGTAGGATTGTCATTTTTACGGCCGCCACTCTTCCCAGTAATGAGAGGGTGTTGCGGTCCCACCGGGCTATTTCTCCCCGAACCTTCTTACCCAGGGCGGTGTAGTTTGCTATTACCATTGCAGGCAGGGTCGGAGCTAGATGGATTCCCAAGTAGGACACCGAGTCCGAAGACCAGATTATCGGAATCCGTTGTTGTAGTAGGGTTCTAGTCACCGGCGCCAAGAAGAGATCCAACGCTACCGACTTCCCCATATTCATCCTGAATCCCGATACCGCCGCAAAGGAGGTGAGCTCCTCTATACAAGCCAGTAAGGCAGAGAGAGGGTCGTCCAAGGAGAATATCACATCATCGGCGTATAGGCTGACGGCATGACTAAAGCCTCCAAACTTCACCCCTCTCACCGCCGGGTTGTCCCGGACCCGCTGCGCAAAAGGCTCCATGTATATGGCGAAAAGTAAAGGTGACAGCGGGCATCCCTGCCTCGTGCCTCTTTCGATATCAAAACTCTTGGAGCAGTACCCATTCACTCTCACCACTGCTGTCGGGGATCTGTAGCAGTTGAAAATCATGCAGCGGAATTTCTCCCCCATCCCCACCTTCGCTAAGACCTGTTCCAGGTACGGCCAGTGAACTCGGTCAAACGCCTTTTCGGCGTCCACCGACAGCAACATTCTCTCTCCCGGGATCCGCGACGCTTTTTCTATGAGGTGCGTGATTCTTTTGGTGTTGTCCACTGTTTGTCGTCCTGGGACGAAAGCCCGCCTGGTCCGGGTCTATAAGACCCGGCAAAAGGGGGGCCAACCGAGCCGCCAGGATCCCGGTATAGAGCTTGAGGTCTATGTTTAATAGCGATATAGGCCTATAGGAGCCGCATAGTGTCCGGTCCTTCCCCGGTTTGGGGATGACTGCTAGGGACGTTTGCAACAGGTCCGGCGGTATGGCTCCTGTCGTCGCGAAGGTGTTGAAGAGACGCGTGAGGATCGGCGCTAGCGACGTGCAAAACGTCTTATTGAAGAGGGACGTATAACCGTCCGGGCCTGGGGATTTACCGTGTTTGAGCTTGGCAATGGCGGAGATAACCTCCTCGGCCCGGATCTCCTTGTCCAGCGCCTCCACCTGTAAAGGTGTCAGGGACGGCAGAGAGACCGATTCCAAATATTCCGTCGTGGCGGGTGCATTCGGAGGATCCCCCGCGTACAGGTCGGCATAATACCTGCGAAAGAGCTCTGCGATATGGGCGTCCTCCGTGGCCGTCGGCCCTGTGGGGTCAGAGAACGCCTTCACCGTCTGTGTCTGTCGCGCCACTCTGAGCTTACTCACCAATAGCCGGCCGCATTTGTCCCCCCCTGTATAATAGGCGTGCCTGAGGCGCAGTGCCGCGTACTCCGCGCGATCCTTGTCTAGAGCCGTCAGGAGCTTTCTCGCCCCCTTGAGCTGCCACCAAACTCGCGGAGCGCCCGTCCACCTGTGTATTTGTTCCAGTTCACGGACCTGCTGCGTGAGCTCCTCACGTTTCTGCCGCCGGTTTGCGTTATCCGCCGAGGAGATCGCAATAAACTCCCCCCGGAGCACCGCTTTTAACGCCGCCCACTGAGTCGCTCGAGATGTGTCGGAGGTCTCATTGTGGGACAAGTAGTCCCGAATCGCCGCCGTTACTTGCTGGACCACTTCTCGTCTGTGATGTAATGCGTCCCTGTTAGAATCCGGGGTCTCTGGTTGGCGCAGGTATGCACTTTTTAAAAAAAAATTTTTTTTTATTAATTGTTTTTTTTTGTTGTTTTTTTTTGTAAAACATTTTTATTGGCATTTATAACAATAGTAGTACACGCAGGCACAGGCGGTATCGCCAGCAACACAGAAGCTTACATATCAGGTGCGCCTGGTCACAGCCCATTCGGTCTCATAGTCTCGTGGGCCCTCAGGCCATTCGCCTCTACCCTGAGTAGGACTGCCGGTGTGTGTCCGGGACCAGTCTCTGAGTATGCCCCCCCAGAGCTCGCAGTGAGCGCCTCGCCGCAGGGATGCCGTGCAATGGAATTGAACCCCTGTGAGGGATGTCGTAGAGGCTATAGGAGTGCAGCCATTGAGTAACCATGAACTAACTGGGGACAGAGAACTAGGGAATGGGGGTGCACTATGTCGCCTATTAGAAATACTTGTATCTATGCGCTCGAGAGCTGGACCATCGTGCAGGGGAAGGCCGGGGTGGTCGCGGACGCAGAGGCGGGGAGGGGCTCAGGGGGGGTGGGGGCATTGATCAAAGCCTATGAGGAATCTGGCGGTGGGACCTGTGGTGTCTGCCTCTGCGAGGCACCGGGTGCTTGGACTGCCTGCACGTTTCCCAGGGTGGGCTCCGGAGTCGCGGACACCCCCGAGAGGTCAATCGGCCCTGAACTCGCTACAGCCGCTGTTTCCTGCGCAAAAGCGTGCATTAACATGGCCCAGGGCATGGAGATCGGGTGTTTGCGCATCCCCCGGGCCTCCTCCGTTCTAAGTGTGGTTTCCTCCGCCTTGCCCCACTTCTTAACTGCTCCTACCCATGCCGCTAGAGGGGGCCCCCCCGGTGCCTTCCAATGCATAGCAATGCATCGTTTGGCGAGGAGCAATACCAGGAAAGCAAATTTCCTTTCCACTTTCTGCGGTTTATGTCGCCCATGAATACCCAACGCACACGCCTCCCACGTGTCCAGGTCCTGGAACCCTGTTACCGTTTTGAGGGCATTGTGAATTGTGTGCCAGTAACTGTGGAGCGTCGGACAATCCCAAAACATGTGCTTAAACAAGGCAGCAGGCTCTGGGCATCTGGGGCAGCCAAACACACCGTTAGGGAAATATTTCTGCAACTTTTCGGGGGTTAGATACGCCCTGTGCAATATATGCAACTGTATGTTCTTAAACCGATAGTTGCGGGACACTTTTTTTGTGTATTCCAGAGCCCTGGTCCACTCCCTGTCATGTAGAGGCCGTTGGAAGTCATCCTCCCAGTGTTCTCTAAGGATCGTTAACGTGGGACTCCGCAGGGTCCTTTCCGCTTTATAGATCCAAGTGACAAGATGGCGACCTGACCCCATCTGCAGTATAGCATGGACGACCGGGTGCGTGGGGGGCTCCGTATCGATCCCCCCCCACTGCCTGCGGCAGTCCGTGAGAAGCTGCCTGTGCCGAAGGAATTGCCCCCCGGGAAGCTCGAAGTCTCCGATCAATGCATCGAAGGTTTGCAAGCTCTCCCCGGAGAACAACATCCCCACCTCCGTCACCGCACAGTCTGTCCACACCCGCATCATTTGCTCTGTGTAATACGCCCGACCCCTAGGGAGCCCCGCGAGTGGTAGCAGCGGAGAGTACAGGGGAGTACCCCGGCTAAGTCGGTGAACACGCGCCAAGCAGGCGCGCGCCGTCATGACCTGGAGGGGCCGGGATAACGGCGGTGCCGCACCCGGCAGCAGCATGCGATGGACAGCGGGGATTGGAATCCACCCCGTCTCCGTGAGCAGCTCCTCTTGTGCCCGGCCTGCCGTCCAACGCGACACCCACTGTAATTGGGCGGCAAGGAAATACGCCTCGAATGAGGGAGCCGCCAACCCACCCTGATCAAGGGGCAATTGCAGTTTTGCCAGGGCAATACGCCGGCAGCCGTTGCCCCAGACGAGGGTCCCAAGCAGGGTATCCAACTCCCGGAACAGGGATCGCGGAGGAACCACCGGAAGATTGGAGAAGAGGTAAAGCAGGCGCGGGACCAGGATCATCTTCGCGGCGGCTATCTTTCCCGGGACAGCCAAGTGGAGACCCTTCCAGAAATGTACCAGGGATCGGATGCTACCCATCAGTGCGCGGTAGTTCCCCTCGTAGATATCTTGCGGCGTATGATATAGTTTAACACCGAGATATCGAACCGCTCGGGGGCTCCACGAGATGTCAACTTCTCCTATTCGTATCGGACCCTGGGGCACGACTTGCGTTAAGGGATAAACAGTGGACTTGGCCCAATTCACCCTAAGGCCCGACACCTCTGCAAAGTCATGCAGGATGCGTGATATAGGGGTCAAGTGGATCGTGATGTCTCGGACATATATGAGTACGTCATCCGCGTACAGTGACACCACGTGGGTAGAATCGCCTATCGGGATGCCCCATTCCTCGCCCGCCCTGCGCAACATGGTCGCCAGCGGCTCCATCGCCAATGCGAATAGGAGGGGGGAGAGAGGGCATCCCTGCCTGGTGCCACGCTGGATCGGGAAGGAGTCCGAGATGAGAGCGCCTATGCGCACTCTGGAACTGGGCGAGGAGTAACTGAGCCGAGTGTAAGCCAGCAGTTTGGGTCCGAAGCCCACGCGTAGCAGGACCTGAAACAGGTAGGCCCAGGAGAGCGTGTCAAACGCTTTCTCGAGGTCCAGCACCAGACACGCTCCCTGGGGGAACCGTTCTCGCACCCGGTCCTGCACGTGGAACAACCGCCGGATGTTAGAAGAGGTGTGCCTGCCAGGCACAAATCCATTCTGATCCGGGTGGACGAGTCGTGGGAGGATCGTGGTGTACCTGTCCGCCAGGGCCTTCCCATAGATTTTGTAATCCGCTGACAATAGAGTTATGGGTCGGTAGGAGCCTAGCTGATGCGGGTCTCTATCGGGTTTAAGGAGGGATATTATAACGGATTCGCGCATGGAGTGAGGTAGGGCTCCCGCGTCTAGAGCTGCCCGGAGCTGCAATTCTAGTTGAGGGACTAGCTGGGACGCAAAAGTCTGGTAAAATTCAAGGGGGAAGCCATCCAGGCCAGGGGCCTTGTGATTGGCTAGCGCCTTCATGGCGTGCCGAATCTCGGCCGCCTTAAGGGGACGATCCAGGTCCAGACGCGTATCGCGGTCTATGCGGGGAAGCCGAACACGGTCCAGAAACTCAGCTCGGGCGTCATCCGACACCGGGGGCTGGGGCCTAGTGTACAAGCGCATATAATGCTCTTGAAAGGCCTTGAGTATCCGCCCCTGCGAATATACCAGGGTACCCTGGACGTCACGAATGGCCGTGATGGTCGGGAGGCGCGAATCCTGCTGTAGGAGCCACGCCAATAGGGCGCCCGCGCGATCTCCTTCTGTGTGAGCCCTGGCAGCGTATGCCGCGAAATTGAACCAACGCATGCTTGCCAATGCTGCGGCGTACGCAGTCTCGGCACTAGCTAACGCTGCCGGTGTGGCTTTAGCGGGGTCTGTCTCCTTAGTGAGCGCGGCCAGTGCCCCTTCCGCCCGCTGAATGTCCCCCTCCAGAACCCGCCGGACCCCCGCAATATGACTAATGCAATTGCCACGCGTGACAACCTTAAAAGCATCCCATTCCGACGCTCGCGTACTGGCCGTGCCGGCGTTCTCCCTGAAATATTGACTGATGTGGTCCGCCAAGGTTTGTCGGAAGACCGGGTCCTCAAGACTGTCCCGTGGAAGGCGCCAAGCGGGGACGGGGGGATGTGGCGGGCGCCATTGCAATGTTATCGTGTGGGCGTCATGGTCTGATATAGTTCTACCCAGGTAGTCAGCGTCCAGAACGGTAGAGAGGATGGTGGGGGAACAAAGGAAACAGTCCAGGCGCACTCTAAGGTTATGCGGTCTGGAGTGGAACGAGTACAGTTTAGCGGTGGGGTTCCGAGTCCGCCACGCATCCGCCAGAGACCAATGAGGCATCCAGGCCGTGAACCGTTTGGCCTGCGTGACAATGGGGGAGGTGGGGAGGGGCGGGTGAGATCTGTCTAAGATTATGTCCTGTACGCAATTGTAATCGCCCCCCAGGATCCACGGCACCTGCGCGTATGCGCTCAAGGGGTTGGACAGTGTGTCCCAAAATGCGGATTGATCGACGTTCGGCCCATAAATGCTGCCTAGTAATACCGTCTGGCCGTCTAACCGACCAGGCAATAGTACATAGCACCCTCCGGATCTATTACATGTGACAATTCCTGAAAAGGTACTCCCGGGCGCACCCATATGAGGGCACCGCGGGCGAATGCGGAGTAAGTTGTGGCATATAGGGTCCCCCGCCAGCGTCTACGCCACCTCCCCCGCAGTTAGATGTGTCTCCTACAGGATTGCTATTTGTGCCTGGTGACGCTTGATGTATGCGTAAATGGAGTATCGCTTGCGCGCCGTATGCATGCCCCGCACATTCAGTGTAAGGAGTGTGGTTTTACCGGCTTGCGCCATCAGTACCTGTGTCTAGTGTGCGTCTCGAGGCGGGTCTCCCCAGGGGCCCCCGATGCTAATCCCTGCGCCCCACCCCCGTGGGTCCAGCGCATCAACGCGGCAGCTCAGCGGCACGTGGGTAGGGACATAGTGCAGAAGGTGTGCGTAGGGAGGGAAGGGGAAACTAGGGTGAGGCGAACGTAACTTGCCCCAACACGGGGGACATATCGCCAAGCGCGATACGTCCAAACTGACTCCCGAATTGCATGAGAGCATGAACCTATTAGTGAAGGGGGGTCGACTGGCGGCTGCTGAAGGCTCTACAAGCGGGCTATGTGCAGTATCTATGGCTAGCCACGTGGGCAATGTGAGCGCTGCAGGGGATGAAATTGCCCGAGGCAACGGGGGAAAACACCAGGAGCGCCGGGCCAGCAAATACACAGGGTGGGGAGTATCACCCTCCGCTGCGGATGTGTGGCCCTCTATACAGAACTAGTCATATCAGATCGTCAGCTGTTCGCGGGGTGACTGAAGGCAGAGCCCCCGAGTCCACTCCGGACTGTGTCGCCTCACTGTCCTCTTCCTCCTCTGACGTGAAGATATGGGGGGCATGCTCCAAGTCCGTTGCCAGGGAGGCCGGGCGGAGGCCCGCCGCCACTTTGAGGGCCTGGCGCCGTTCCTGGACGATCTGCTCCAAGTCCGGTGATCCCAAAGTGTGTGGCGGCCCCCCGGGGGTACCCGGGCGGTGTCGTCTCCGTGAGCGCCGCCTCCTCCTCCCCCCCTCATTCGCTCGTTGTTCTTGAGGGCGCCCGGTCCGCCGACCCACCGTACAGTTCTGGTCCGCCCAGTCGTGCGCTTCCTCCGGCGCCGCGAAGAAGTGTGTGACACCGCCGTGGATGATCTTCAGACGGGCCGGGAATAGGAGAGAGTACTGTATGTTTTCTGCTCTAAGGCACCGTTTCACCTCCAGGAAGGACGCCCGTTGGCGTTGGACCGCACGCGAGTAGTCGGGAAAGATCATGACAGTCTTATTCTCGATGCGTAGCGGGCCTGCCTGCCGGGCCGCCCGTAGCACCGCGTCCCGGTCCCTGAAGTGGAGGAATTTGGCCAGCATCGGGTGAGGTGGGGCTCCCGGCTGCGGCCGACGAGCTGGCACGCGGTGCGCCCGCTCGACAGAGAAGTAGGCTGTGCGGTCTGCGTCAGGGGTGAACGATTTAGTCCAGGTTTCGACGAACTCCACCGCATCTGCCCGTTCAATTCCCTCCGGCAGCCCGAGGACGCGAATGTTGCAGCGTCGAGACCGCCCCTCCAGGTCATCAACGCGCTCTTCCATGGTGGACATACGACTCATCAAAGCATGCATCGATTCCCGGTGTGCGTCCACCATAGGTTGGATGTCGGCGACCGCTTTGGCGTTGTCCGTGACTCTATCCGCCAGTTTACGGTGGTCATCACGGAGGAGACTGACGTCTGTAGTTAGGGTGCCCAACTGCTGCTCCAAGGAGAGCCGCGACTGTTCAATCGCCTCCAGGACCTGATCCAGCTTGGTCGACAAGGATGGCTCCCCATTCGATCCTGCGGCCACCGGGGCCCCTCCACGTGCGCCGGCCGGGACCCCTGACGCTGTCCCCGGGGTCGACAGCACCGCCCTGGTCTTGCCCATGGTGTCCACCAGGAGGGCTATCGTAGGCGCAGTATCCGGACTTAGGTGTAGTCGTGGCTGGTCCTGACCCCTCTGGCACTCCGCCGCTACTCGTCTTCAACTGGCGCTGCTACCGGGCCGTATCGCTGGTGGGGTAGGTAGGGCCGCAGAGGGCAGAGCAGCCGCTCAAGCGGTAGAGGTCTCCCACGGCGCCGTCGCCAGTCCCCGCTTGCCTGCGGCCAGAGCCCTCCTCCGTGTGCCCCCGGGCCAGACTCCGCCGCCGGATCATCAGTACTCGGTCCGGGAGACTGAGTTGGTTTCAGCGCCTCGTGGATCTCCCACCGTCTCTCCTGTACTCCGGACAGACCCCCGGGGGGTCGCCGCTATCAGTGCGAGATCCGGGCAGCACCCCCGGGTCTCAAGAACTGGCATGCAACACTCTACGGTCTCGCCGCTCCACCTCCCAAGTCACTATGCCAGGATGCCTTCGGCCGCCATTTTAAAGTCAGGCAGACGTCTCCGTAGTCACCACCGGAGGCCTCCCCACATGGGAGTCACCCCCCCCCGGCGCCGCTTTCCGAACTGTGCACCGCAGCGCGGGCCCATCCGCATCACAGCCTCCAGTGTCGCACTGCCCGTCCACGTCCCGGTCACCCTCAGATCACCTCCCTGCCTCGCTGGTCGACAGTGGCGTCAGTCCCCGCCTGCCAGTACCTGCTTCCACAGCACCTCTCGTCGGGTCTCACCCCCTCTCAGCTGCAGTGGCGCCCCGACACACCATCAATGTCCGCCACACGGGGGGGGTATACAGGGGGGCTCACCGGCACCCCCGGGGCACCTGGAACTCGTAGTTCGTCACAGCAGCGCTCCCGCTCCGGTCAATCCGCTCCCGAGGCAGTCAGCCGGCCCCTGCGTGGAGCGGGATCTCCGCCTCCAGCGCTCCGATCCCGGGCTCGCATTTCAGCAGTGGTTGCGGCGGAGCCGGGCGGGCACCATTTTGCGGTCCGCTCCTCCTCGTCCGCACAGCTCCCGTCTCGGAGTCTCGGCACCCAGGTACCGTTCCGCTATCTTGCCGCCAGCTCCAGACTCCCCGCACCTCAGGGCAGCCACAGAGTTTTGCAAATCGCCCCCAGGCTCCACGAGAACAGGCGAGGTGAAAGCCCGATCTCGGAGCCTCAGCAAGCCGCGTTCGTCCCGGCGGCCATCTTAGCCACGCCTGGCGCAGGTATGCACTTGCGACAAGCAGGGACCCTTTCCTCTAAGTCAGGGCAATGGATCACCTCTTTAAAAATAACCCCTGCTCACCCTCTAGGTAACGTGGCGCGAGCAGTCAGGCTAAATTTCCAGAGGGCCTAAGGTTAAGCGTTCAAGTTGTCCCACACAATAATCACCACCCCACCACACAAAAGACACAAGGCTGTATTTATCAAAAATAGAAGTCTTTATATAAAAGGTTTTCTTTCAGGCAGGTTGCACAAATACAGTTCTCTTGGTAAAGATCAATCCAGTTACTCTTTAAATGCTTAAGGGCAGTCCACAGATCTCAATATGGCACAGTTCTCGTTAAATTCAGGTTCTTAGGTCTTCTGCGCACTTGGTAGCTCCTTTGGGATGCTCTGGGCAAGGTTTTTGTAGTCCCTTGCCATTTCTCATGCTTCTCGCGTGAGCAGGAGTACGCTTGCCGTTTCCCACGCTTCTCGCGTGAGCACGCGTACTCGAACTGAAGCCGTACGGACCGTACTGACGTGTGTACGCGTCGTACCCGTCTAGTACGCCCCTTTCCAACCCTCACGCTTCCCGCGTGAGCACCGGCAATGGAATTCAATACAGTACGGCGCATACTGTGATGAGGACGGTGCGAACAGCTGTTACGGCTCAGACACAGTACATTCGTCGAAGGCAGTACGGGTCGGACCTCGTAGGTTTAAAACAGCAAGTACGACTCAAACTTCAGGGGCAGTACAGTTCGAACCACGCACCAGACACAGGCAGTTGGGAGGCAGATACGGCTCAAACTTCAGACGCTCCTGATGTAAGTACGGTTCGAACCAGGCACAAGGAGTTGAGAGGCAGTTACGGCTCGTACGAAGGCAAGTACGGGCCGTACTTTAGCGCAAACCAGCACAAATACCTTTAGTCTTCACGGGGATGGTCACTGCAGCCTCGGGGTTCCACGGAGAGGTGTACCACGTCGCGGTGTCGTCCCTCACAGTCAGAGGGCGGCGGTGCTTCGTGGCACACTCGCAGAAGGTCTCAGCCACACGACCAAGGTCAGAGGAGGGGAGAGCAGCTCCGGGGCAATTCTTAGCACGTTGCAGCGCGATCGGCTTTCCCGGGGATCACCAGTGTGTAAAAGGTCCTCGCGGTGATCTCGGCGGCGCAGGGTCGCAGAGGCTCGGTGGTTGGACACTCAGGTTCTTTTCTTCGCGGTGCGAGCTACGGCTCGGAGGGGCCGGTACTTGCGGTGCTGGGACCAGCTAGGCAGGTCTTGGCGGTGCTCGTGGTAGCCCCAGGTGGCAGATGTCACGGTGCAGAGAAAGTGAAAGGCACACAGGTTCTCTGGGGGTCAGCGTCATGGGATTGCGTCCAGCAGCTTCTCCTCTTCTGGGGGAAAGGTAGCGCCCACTGTTCCTGGGGCGCAGATCAGGGGGCAAGTTCACAAGCAAGCCCTTGGAGATTGTTTGAAAGCACAAGTTGATGCAAAGTCTTTTCCTTTAGTCTTTTCCTCTCCTTCCAGCAGACAGGCACCCACTGCAGGCCAGTCTCTCAGGCAGAGAGACAGTACTCCTCCTTCAGCTTCTCCAGTTCCTTCTCCTTCAGGCAGAGGTTTGTCGTAGTGCAAACAGGATCTGATTTCTTAGGAGCCAGGCTCCTTCTTTTAAAGCCCAAATCTTTTGTTCTTTGTCGCCAGGGGGCCTGGGCCTGGCTCAGTCCAGTTTTGGAGCACTTTGTTGTGGTGACTCTGCTCTTTCCTTTCAGCAGCAGGGCAGAGACATCAGCCGCTCCACAGGGGGCGGAGCCGGCTTTGTGCTGGCAGAGCACAGGTCTATTCAAGAGTCAAGGTGTACTCCTCCCACCCATCCTGGTGTAATCTCTCTACCCACCACCTGGCAACCAGCCTGTCTCCTGGAATTCCCCAGCCCTGCTCCTTTACTGTTACTAGGCAGCACACACACACAGCAGAGGCTGACTGAAATGGCCAGGTCAGTAAATACTAACTTTCTAAAAGTAGTATTTACAAACACAGGATATTAAAATAAACTTTACTAAAAGAAGTATTTTATTATTCTGAGTTCAGGCATACTAAATATGACTTTCTACCATGCTCTATGAGTCCACTGGGATTACAGCATGTAGTAATTCCAGCAGCCCATTCTGGCCTATGGAGAGCAGGTAGCCTTCAATAGTGAAAAACGAAAATGGCTGTAATTCACTATTAGGACATGCCACACACATCAGGGCATGTCCTACCTTATACCTACAATGCACCCTGCCCTTGGGCCTACCAGAGGGGTGACTAATATGTAGTTTGGGGACTGGCAAGTAGGTGCACTTGCGCAATCAGCGCGACAGTACCAGAACGCGCGCAGGTTCTGCAGTGGCAGACCCTAGACACATTTTACTAGGCCGCTTCTGTGGATGGCACAACCAGTGCTGCAAGCCCACCAGCGGTATTTGTATTTACAAGCCCTGGCACTCCTGGTGCACTTTACTAGGGGCTGACAGTAAACCAAATGAACCAATCATGGACACCAATCAATGTTAACATTTTACCATAGGGAGAGCATATGCACCTTAGCACTGGTCAGCAGTGGTAAGGTGCCCAGAGTCATAAAACAGCCAACACCAGGTCAGAAAAAATACAGGAGGAAGGCAAAAAGTTTAGGGATGACCCTGCAAAAAGGGCCAGGTCCAACAGTCCCGTAAACGCCAGACTCGGGGTGGTGGAGAGATCGGCGGCAAGCTGAAGGTAGCCGTCACAGGGGCGTGATCTGACATGGAGACCACCCCTATGTCTGCCGCCGAGGCCAGCTCGCAGACAGGCCCAGTGACCAGAAAGTGGTCCAGTCGTGCATAAGTTTTGTGTTCGTGCGAATAATAAGAATAGTCCCTTTCAGCCGGGTGTAGGTGACGCCAGAGGTCTCCGAGATCCATGGCAGCCAGCTGGGCCTTGCACCCTGCCGAAAACTCCCAGTCTGCGGCGAACGAAGAGCGGACCTGTCGAGAGTTGAGTCAAAGACCATGTTGAAGTCTCCTCCTATAATAATGTGTCTGTCCGGCGTGGCTGTGACCGCACCCAGCGCCGAGCTAAGGAAGCTTTCTTGACGTTCGTTCGGGCTATAAAGGGACCTAATTGTGAAGGGGAGGCCGGCCACCCTGAATCTATACGCCAAAAGCCTGCCTTTCTGTTCTGTCTGCTTGTGGAGTACTTCACCCTGAAAGTGCCGGGCAACCAGTATCGCCACCCCCGCCGTTTTAGTGTTGCAGGACGAAAAGAACTGGATAGGGAATGCGGATGAGCGCAATCTAGTACAGTCTCGGGGTAGGAGGTGCGTCTCCTGGAGAAGACAAATATCGGCCCGGGTACCCTCTAAGAGGGACAGGATGGCTCACCGTTTAATCGGATTGTTGAGGCCCCTGACGTTCAGCGTAACTATTTTAAGTGCCGTGGGTGTCATTTGGAGGGGCAGGAATGACTGCAGGGCCCCCGCAGGAACCCACGGACCAGAGTATGGACGCCGCTGCCGCGGTCGTATCTCCGCGCGTGCACTGGAATCCCCCCCCTCCCTCCCTGCTTTCCCCCCCTCTCTCTCTCCTCTCCCTTAGCCCTCTCCCCCTCCCCCTCCCTTCCCGAGTTCCTGCAGAAAACACCCCAACCTCCCACCCACCCACCCCTCGGCAACGTGCCAACACCTCTGGAACCCCCCCGGTCAACACCCCCCTCCCTCTCCCCATTACCCGAATCAACATTGTCCAAGTCCAGTTCCCCAGGGAACAAGTCTTTGGTAGAGTACTCCAGTGGACGTCCAGCCACCGATCCCATTCCACCCGCTCCCACCCTACCCCGGCCCCCAAACCTGCAAAATGAAGTAGGCTGTGACGATCTCCCCCCGGAGCAGTCCTATGCTGTCGGCGCCGTGTCGCTTGGGCCAGTGTTCCCGGCCACCTCAAGTACTGCCTCTGCCATGCTGGATCTGATGGTGGGTGAGTCCGGCCTCAAAGGTCGTACAGGGGGGCGCTGCCTGGACACCCGCTGCCATCCGTCCCTTCCAGAGCGCCCCCGCCGCCGCGGGGCTGTGTCTTCTTCCGTCACAGAGATGCCCAGGACCCCACATGTCTCCTGCAGGGAGCGTAATTGATGCACAGTGCCATTCCATCGGAATATAAGTCTAAACGGGTGGCCCCAGGCGTATGGTGTTCCTTGCGCCCTCAGGAAGTCAGTGGCGATTTTGAACGCTTTCCGTTTCTGAAGCGTGATGGCAGACAAGTCCTGGTATAAGGCGACGGGGTGGCCCCGGAAAGTTAAGGGCTGCTTGTTGGACCTGTCAGCTCTAGGGTGGTCTCCCCGTCTATTTTTTATCGTGCCTCATTTTTTCCACCCTCATTTTTATGTTGGACTAGGTCTCCTGGCGCCTTTTCATTGCCAATCAGTGTTAAGGTGCAGGTGCTCCCTTCTCCCAAGATGGCTGCCACAGGCCCCTGCTACTGCAGAGTGGTCTTCATAGTAGCACCCTAGCTGCCAGGAGCTGGCTGGAACCCCACAACAATGTTGCAACACCAGCCCGCCTTTTTTGTCCCTTAGGTAGTATGGGGAAGCTCCTGGAATGTGCTGGAACCTTCTAGAAGGGAGGTGTGGTTTTTACTTTTGACGCCTTGGCTAGAGGTCACCTGACCTAGGGCTACTTAATTGAGGGAGGGAACTTTTTGTAGTTAGTTGCCCAGTGGGGTGAAGCAGAGTTGGAGAATCCACGCAGGAGTGTAGGCGGTAGGGCCTAGCCAGGGACTTATGCCTCTGAGAGTGACAGGGCTTAGGTGCTGCCTCTTAAGTGAGTGAGGGATCCTGTGAAACCCACTGATCTTGCCCAGCAGTAGGAGGACCCAGGGAACCTCTGCCCAGCCTGACTAGGAAGGACCTAGTCGCCAACTCATCCCCTACCCCCAAGGAACAGAACCCCAAGGGCGCCAGTATCATCTGCGCCACAAAGACTGACTTGAAACTGCAGAAGTAACATCCTGAAACTTCATGCCAAGCTGAATATTGTAACTGCATGAAACAACTGATTGCCTGACTGCTGGGGATCGACCAGGTGCTGGCGCTGTGTTTCCTGCGCTGCCAGACCTGGCCTGTGACCCCCTGTGCAGATCTGCTGTCGAGCGCGGAGCTGGCCGAGCTCCCGCTTAATTTGTGACCCCCCCCCGGGTGCCAGGACCCACAACGCGATCACCGCCGCGGCCCGTAGGCCTCAGGGAAGTGTCCGTGCTAAGTCGGAGCCCGCGGAGAAGCCCGGGGCCCCGCAGCGTCAGAAGGAAGAGCGAGTGTCCGGGAGTGTCCCGCGCTGTTGCGCGCATCGGAAGGAGGACCCGGAGCGGAACCAAGCGACGAGATCAAGGTAACCCCCCGGGGGCTGGGAGGTAGCGCGGCCGTGTGGCGGCCTGAGACTCGCCCCCCCCCCTGCTCCCCAGGTGTCGTGGGAAGGCCCGGTGCGCCCCCTGCCAAGTGGGAACGACACCGCATGCAGGAACTGTGACTTTCCCCCCTCCGTGGGATTTCCCGCCATAATTGTGAGTCTCCCCTCCGTGGGATTACCCTCTCCTGGGGACTGACGTTCACTTGTACTCAACAGGGCTCAATGCGCTCTATGTCCCCGTAGCGCTGATCGTTCACTTTGTCTTCAACAGTGCTCAACGCGCTCGATGTCCCAGTAGCGCTGATCATTCCATTGTATTTAACAGTGCTCAATGCGTTCTATGTTAGAGTAGCGCTGATCGTCCAATTGTATTTACCAGTGCTCCATGCGTTCTATGTTAGAGTAGCGCTGATCGCCCAATTGTATTTACCAGTGCTCAATGCGTTCTATGTTAGAGTAGCGCTGATCGACCAAGTGTATTTACCAGTGCTCAATGCGTTCTATGTTAGAGTAACGCGGATCGTTCCATTGTATTCAACAGTGCTCAATGCGTTCTGTGTCTCAGTAGCGCTAATCATTCCTGTGTATTCACCAGCCCACGAGCGCTCCTTTCGCCAGTGAAGGTCCCAAGTGCCAGGCGCTTACTGTGCCCACCACGCTTATGCTCAGGGTGCGAGGCAGGCATTATACGACCGCAAGTTATGCTCATGTGCCTTTGTTTCTTCGTAGACACCTGTAGCGCCACGTTTGCAGGCCCCGGCTTTAAACACAATTCTCATCCTCAGAGGAAGCCAATGCAGGCTCCTAATAGTGGCAGCAACTGAGTGGAATTTGGGGCGGTCCATCACAAACCTGGTGGCGGCATTCTGTACTAGTTGGAGACGATGCAAAAGACCCTTATTAACCCCCAAATAAAGAGCACTGCAGTAGTCCAACCTGGACACCACAAGGGCCAGTACTACCTGTTTACGGGCAGGCAGGGGGAGAAAACGGAAAATCTTCTTAAGAATCCGTATCACCTCAAAACAGGTAGCAACTGTCCTATTTATTTGAGCCCCCAGGGAAAGCGTGGAGTCCATGATAATGCCTAAATTCTTGGCAGTTGCACTGGGTATGGGGCAAGAGCCAAGAGAAACTGGCCACCAGGCCTCTGACCAAATATCAGTCTTCCCACCGAAGATAAGAACCTCCGTTTTATCCCCATTGAGTCCCAGATAATTCTCAACCATCCACGCAGACACCGCTCTCATGCAGTTCTTAAAATTAAGTGCTGAGGCAGAGACTGTGAGAAGTTGGCCTGATATATGATGTCACTAATTCTAGTGTACACCTTGTATCAGTCCAAACAACCCTTATGGTGATTGGTTGTAAAGTCAACCTTATAGACCAGCTATCCTAATGGTAGCATGGACAAGAGCAGTCTTAGGCTAAACTCTGTATGGCATGTGAAGCCAGCTGTTATACCATTATAATCCATTGAATATCAA
Source organism: Triturus cristatus (assembly GCF_964204655.1). NCBI lineage: Eukaryota > Metazoa > Chordata > Amphibia > Caudata > Salamandridae > Triturus > Triturus cristatus. Next base: position 1,317,237 of record NW_028188052.1, read on the forward strand.
ATGAAAGGACACCACACCAGATATATATAAAATTAGAATGTATTTATTCTAACATATACCCTCAGCACTCTTTATGAGTTCAGAGGTCTAAGCACAACAATTTCTTAAGTAGCATACGTTAAGTTACACAGGAAAAATGCAGTTAGGCCCAGGGGCCACGCAAACCATATACTAAGAAAGTGGTATAAGTACCACGTCACGAACAGGGAGTAGGCCTAGGGCCTAGGGAATCGCTGGGGCTACACAACCCTACCAATAGTTAGGAAGTGGGAGGCCCACGGGAAGCATGTGCAGTGTGGAAACACACACACGGGTTACATTAAAGTCAATGGGAATGTAGTAATTAGAAATAGGAAGAAAAAAGACACTTCCGAAGTAACTAGGAGGAAGCATCTAGAGACTTAGACACTTGGATAGTCAATATCCACTGGAGCACCGGAGTACTCGCGTTACCTCACCCACAGGAGACGGGTGCATAGGTGTGAAGATGTGTCGGGTGTCGTCGCTGGATCCTATGGATGCCTGAAGAACAGATGCTGGCAGGCGGCCAGGAGGAAGATGTCCGGTGGATCCAAGGGTGGATCTTGAAGGAAGAACACCTGCAAGCAGAGGGGACAAAGTCTGGATCACTAGCCAGTGACCGTGTGGAACCAGGAAGGAATCAGGCGATGTCGTGCAGAACACAGGAGATGTCTTGAAGCTTGTCTCTGCAGCTGCGTGGACTAGGAGGTGTCGAGGATGACCAGAACCAGGGTGCGAGTTGTCCCACGAAGGATCTTGCTGATGGCGGAGACGACGTCCCGATTGGAGTCAACAAGCCTTGGCAAAGGCAACCCACGCGGAAAGGGAAATTCGCTTCAGGTGCAGACCAGGAAGGTCTGAGGTGCTTCTCTTTCACAGGGAAGCAAGGGCCAGTCTGGAGGAGCCAAACCAGTGGTGGAAAGTTAAGGGTTCGTCGTCACTGAGGCTACTAGCCAACGGGCAAGCAACCGGACAGACGCATTGAGCAGGAAAATGCAGAAGGGCCCCACGCAGAACTCGTGGAGTGTGGAGGGCTGATCTTCGGTGCAGATGGTGCTAGGGGTTGGGGCTTCTCAATCCCCAGAGCACAACTTCGAGGATGCCTCAGAAGCTGCGCTGGAAGCTACTCGCCAATTTTCCCAGGTAGCCGGTCCCACGTCTCTCGTCGCCTCCACGGATCTCAGCTTGGCTGTGGATGTGGATGTGGATCAGGGTCAGAGAAGTCTGGAGGTCAAGGCGCTGGTCGGGCTCTGCAGTCGGTTCATCGTAGAACTTGGGCAAAGCATACGGCAGGTCGCTTGTTGGTGCCTGTTTTTACAGGGTAGCCACTCCTTGGCCACAAGGGAGATTCTTCAGTCTTCTTGTCGAATGTCGAAGGTCCAGAGTTTCGTGTCTTGTTTCAGTTCAGGATAATCCAAAGTCCTAGGGGCTCAGCTCCCACTCTTATACTAATCTGGGGGGCTGGGTTACCTGCTAGGTCCCTCCTATGGGTGGGACCAGGGAGGGGGGTGGTTACACCCCCTTCCCTTTGTCCAGTTTCGCGCCAGGACTGGGGCTGGAGTGCCCCTGCACCGCTTTGAACCGGACTATGCATGGGACACCTTGTGTGCCCCAGGCAGTGCCTCGTTTCTTTCATCCCTCCCTGCCCCAATACACTAAGCCCTGTCTAGGGTGGGGCTAGCACCTCCCAAGGCAGGAAACCTATTGTCTAAGCCTCCCTCGCTGGAAGGACTCCCAGCAGCAGGAGGTCAGACTTGTGTCTGTGGCAGCAGCATCCATTTTATGATGCTGGGGCTCTGGTTAACTTTAACCGGGTAGTAGGTCTTCAACATGTCTTCTCCCTCTAGAAGGGAGGAATACTATCCTCATCACCAGAAATGGTGTGGGGGTAGTATTCCAAAGTGTTAGACACCTTACACGACATGTTTTGATAAAGCCAAACCATAGTTACCATAACCGCGAGGATTATAAGGCACTTTAAGAGTATATGGTAGGCGATATCATAGAACAGCTATAAGGACATGGTTCCGAAAGCTGCAGACAGGCCCAGCTCATGCTAGAGCACCATCTCACATGTTACCAAGCACTCTGCCCTCAGGATTGTTAAGGCCTGCCATAGGAGTGACTGGAAGGTACCCATGTGTCTTATATAAGGCAGGTATAGGAATACTATACCTAAGCAAGGGGTGATTACACGACCTTGCCCCAGCTGAGTGATCAGCCAGTTGTGTCATGATGGGAGGCCAGCCAGGGGTGGCATAATACATGCTGCAGCCCCTGGTAGGCCTAGGGTACACTCATGCCCTGGGTACCTAAGGTACACTGTACAGGGCCCTATAAGGTGATCCTTACCAATTGGGTTATGTACCTAAAGTACATAGTATGAATTTAGAGAGAGAACAGCTGGGCTGTGGGTCTGATTAGCAGGCCCACAGCCACATCTAAGTCGAAAACCAGTGAAGCAAAAGCAAAAAGTGGGGGTGACCATAGGAAGCAGACCCTACTCTCCTACACCCCCCCCCCCAAACTTAGGGACATTAAACTAACCATGACCAGTTGAGTCTTCATGTTCTAAGTGGAAATATCTGGAGAGTTCATCTGCATTGGCATGGTCAGTCCCAGGTCTATGTTCCACTGTGAAGTCCATCCCCTGTAGGGAAAGTTTGGGATTTTCACCCTTCATCTGATTTAGCCACAAGAGGGGCTTATGGTCTGTCTGAATCTTGAAGTGAGTGCCAAACAGGTATGGCTTCAGCTTCTTCAGGGCCCATGTGGGATTTAAGTCAGTATGTGAAGTTAGCATAACGTATCTTGGGCTGTATCTCTACTCCATATACCTCGAGAATTGCTTTATAAGATGGCCCATTCGTTCTCCGTGTCTTGTATGATAGAAAGGGCCGAAAAACCATACTACGGCCATCTTGGAGTATGATCAGTCGTGTCTCAGATCACGTGGTTCTCTCTGAACACCGTCTGTATGATTTAGCTCGTACCAGTCTATTGACAGGGTGAATTGTATTTACGGCTGAGTCCCAAGGTCACATCTGCAGTAGGGAGTATCAAGCGAAATTCCTCTGTGCCCGAGACGAAAGGGAGTCACCCCGCCGACCTTCTCTGTAGAAGATAGTAACCTTATGTATGCAGATGGTATGAGCTCATTTAGGAGCTCTAGGGCTAACTGGTGTTTTTCCATTTACAATGCTTTGTATGCTGATCTGTTATGTATATAAGTGTGACTCTGTCAAGGGGCCAGCAGTCTTCCTCGGCGCACCTGATGGGTGAGGATCGATGAGGCTCCTCTATGTAGAGTTCTGTTGTGGCCAATAAACGCTTGAACCTTCTGCGTTGCCAACTGCTTATTATTGACTTGATATTCGGGCCACTGGTAAGTGTGGCCCTTGGGATTACTATTTAGATTACTACAGTTGGCGACCACGAAGGGACCCCGTGATAGGGCCTTTCCTCCCCCGTATTCGGGTGGCAGGATCGAGGGCGTCTTGGCCGGGTGGGCGGAGGGGAGTTCGACGTCCACTCCGTGCTCCCGATCGGGGTGCCCTCTGCTGCTAGTCGCCCTTCACCGGGGTCCTACGGGCTTAAACCCAGGAACTGACCGTGTTGGTCGTAGGAAGTTGGCAGCGGAGAACGAACATTCGTACCTGGGTGCACCCGGTGAGTAATTTGTTTGTTTGAAGCATGCGCTGTTGAGCGGTGCATTTGTTTGAAGCACGCGCTGTTAAAGCGGTGCATTTGGAACGGTTAACTGTGTTTGATTTGAGGGGTCGTGAGTACCCTAGGAGAATTTCGGAGGTCTTGCAGGGTGGTCCGGTAGGGACTGAATGTAGAGACTCCGCGGATCTTTGGTGATTTTGAGACACTGATCAGATGCCTAGTTATTACCTGTGAGTAATACACGGCCGAATTGCACTCGGAAAAGCCTGCGGCTGTAACTGGGTAGCCACGAGACATATCTGAAGTACGGCCTGGACCACATCAGAATAGTCTCAGTGGTGAACCAGGGAGGTCATGGGATGGTCCGTAGTCCAGTTCGTAGTTACCCCTGTCTGACGGCCTCTTGCCAGTCTGCTAGGAGACAGCTTGTTGTGATTTTGTTGGTCCTTTTGAATAATTCTCCACGAACGGGAGTCGACGGGCTCGGTTCGTTTGTTTGGATGCATCAAGTTTGGATAGGTTGAACTGCAGAGAATAATGTCGACATACATGATATTTGTGATATAAAGTCTGTTATATGTTATTTGTGTCTGTCTACTAACCAACATGTCGTGTTTCAGTAAATTGAATTGTTTTGGTTGGTGTTGCCCGGACCAGCGACTCTCGTTTGGCTGAGAGTCAGCCTGCCCCTCCCGAGGGCAGCCCTAGCCATTATATGTATGTGAAGCATGGAATTGCCCCCATATTGTTCAACACCTTGTGGCATAAGTATACTAAAGGTAATGAAGAGTTGCAGTGGCCAAAGACTGGTTCATTTGATGAAAAGAAAATTACCTTCTTACAGGAAAAACTATTTTCTAGGCGCAGTAGGCAATCTATGTTTGATGCCTTAAACGCCTGGCAGAAAGAAGCCAAACAAAGACGGATGAAGGGGGAGAAACTACGAGAGCTAAGGCTGGGCAGACCATAACTCAGAAAGCTGTAGCCTATGACAGAGCTAGGGTAGAGAAAGGAATCGATTGTATGAATCAGGAGTTTAGATTGAAGGTCGATAAAAGTCATGTGGCTCGACCTAATGCGGAGGATGAAATAGAAGACTTGCTTGACATGCGGCCGCCACCCCCTTATGTCCCGCAACGGTTATATCCGGAGGTATCAACAGCTAGTGTATCGGCTGGGGCAGGGACAGTCGCCCCTACGCCGGCTCTAGTTGCCTCTACTGCAACTCCGGTTGCATCTGCGCCTCAGCCTCCCTCCCTCGCGCCTGTCACTGATCTCTCTCGGCTGTCTTCCTCTGTCTCAGAAGTTATGGCCTTATTGCCCAATTTGTTGTCAGCCACAGCAGCTGAAGCTCCCCAGTTGTCACCAGGGGCCATACATTCCCCCTCTGCCTTGACCTCCTCTTCCGCGAGTGCAACTCCTTTTGCAGCTGTTTCAACTCCAGTACATCCGGCCGGTTCATTAGATGGCAGGAAGCTGTTCACTCGATCAGCTCTAGGAACAGAGGAAAAGGAGACCATTGCAGTACAGGCATCCCAATGGATGCGGCAATCTGTTTATACCATGTCTGACATATGGAGCACCATGAAAGATTATGAGCCAGTGATGCAGCAGCATGCGTTAGCACACATGGCTGGACGCCTCATCTCATTGTGGGAGCAAGTTTATAACAGGGAAAGAGCTCTGACTATACTGTATGACATTCATACCCAGGCACATAAGTCTCAGCTAAGTCCAGAAGCGGTATATGGAATGTGAAAACTCTGGTCAGTTACAGAATGTGCCTACAAGCAGCTAGTCCTGCAGGGGTACAGCAGTTCCCAAAGCGTGAGGTGCACCCCATTTATCACCGAGAAGTAACTGAGATAGTAGACGCACATGGGACGATTACCCGCCTGAGAGCAGATGCCCATTTTCAGGAGCAATGGGTATACACCCCGTGGAAACGTAGTGAGGTACTTTCATTGAAAACCCAGTTGCCTGACCCCAGAAAGAATCCTACAGCATACTATAAGGAACTCACGGAAGCCGCCTCCTCGGCGGTAATGACACTGGCTGATATCGAGCTATTTTTTGCTCTATTGGTGCCGGTGGACATATGGCGGCAGGTGCATGACCAGGACCATGTGATGGAGTTTGGGGGAACCTGGGAGCAATTGAGGGACTGGGATAGGGATCGTAAGCCAGGAGATAAGCCTAGAACTGAAATATTGACTTTGCCGGAGAAAATAATAACTTACATGCATTCAATAATTCCTCCCAGGAAAGTAGATTGGGATAAATTGACCGCGTGTAAACAAAAGAAGGATGAGAGTGTGTCCGATTTCTTTACGAGGTTCGAAGGGGTTTTTATTGACTTTAGCGGGCAAGATCTGTCCAAGGAGGGTGGCATACGCTTGTTTGTTAATAGGTTTGTAACTAACCTATTACCTGAGATATCAGCCCGACTTCAGGCTGCGGAGAGTACCTGGACTACATCTACCCCTTCCACTATCTTAAGTATGGCTCAATACTATGAGCATCGGGAGAATGAAAGTAAGGAGAAAACAGAAAGGAGATCGAAGGATTTGAAGACTAGGGTCCTGTTACAGCAAGTTGAAAGAGGCCGAGGGAGGGGTCGGGGAACACAGAACTTCGCCCCACGAGGGACGGGTCCCGGGCAGGGTGTAGGACGAACAGATTTGGGAATAAATCAGTGCGCATTCTGTAAGCAGGAGTGGCATTGGCGAGCTCAGTGTCCGTTGTTGTAGGCGCAGAACGGCGTTCCGAGGGGCCAAGGGAGAGGCCGTGCTGGTGGCCATCGAGGTGGACATACAAGACAGGAAGGTGTCGGACAAGGTGAGAATAGTCAGAATTATTTTGACCATGGTCAAGGGAAGCAATATTACAATGAAGGATGTGTGAGTAACGACTCGGCAGGCTATTCTGAGGCATAGGAGAGCCGAGGACAGAGTGGGGGACGTGTATCTATTCCAGTAGATCAAAACGGACCTTATGTGCATGCCCGTTTAATGGATACATCAGGTAAGTTTTTAGTTGACACAGGGGCTATGAATAGTTCTGTTTCACATTCCCTTGTCCCTGGGGCTGCTCTGTCTGGCCAGAATAATGTGTCTGTAGGTTTCTCTGGAACTCCGGTGGTAAGCCCCATTTCCCAACCTCTTTCTCTCGCTTTAGGACCGATTTCAATAGATTCACCTTTCCTTCTAACTTCACAGTGTGGTGAGAATCTCTTGGGGATGGATATATTGAAGAGGCTATATGCCCGCATCTATTGCTCTCCAGACGGTGTTTATTTGACTATTAAGAAACCTTTTCCTCCTTCAGCGCAATGTTTTTCCAAAACGGACACTCTGCCCCCGGAGCTTGCAAAGATTCCACAGAGTCTTTGGGCTACCGGAGATACTGATGTGGGCTTGTTGCACATACCACCCATTTCAATCACCCTGAAACAAAATGCCCGGTTACCTAGAGTCCCGCAGTATAAGATTGCTCCCGCGGGTGAGCGGGCATTATTGTCCATTGTTCATGATTTGATCCTCACCGGTGTAGTGGAGGAGACAGCTTCCAATACGTACAATAGCCCTATTCTTCCTATTCTTAAACGAGCCCCGATAGATCAAAGCCCTGATTATGCTGACACATATAGTTTTGTGATTGACCTGCGCGAAATAAACAAGATTGTAGTACCCCAATATCCCGTGGTGCCTGACATCACTACTGTAGGAGAGTAGGGTCTGCTATCCTATGGTCACCCCAAATTTTTGCTTTTTGCTTCACTGGTTTTTGACATATTGAGGCTGTGGGCCTGCCAATCAGACCCCCAGCCTGCTGTTCTCTCTACTAAATTAAAACTATGCACCCTAGGTGCATAACCAATTGGAAGTGGATCACCCTGTCAGCCCCTGTACCAGTGTACACTAGGTACCCAGGGCATTGGTGTACCCAAGGCCTGCCAGGGGCTGAAGCATGTATTATGCCACCCCAGGCTTGGCCTAACAATTTGACACAACTGGCTGATCACTCAGCTGGGGTAAGTTGGTGTAATCACCTCTTACTTAGGTGTAGTATACCTATACCTAACCTTAAATGGGACACCTGGTAACCTATAAGTCACTCCTATGGCAGGCCTTAACAATCCTGAAGGCAGAGTGCGTGGTTCCATGTGAGATGGTGCTCTGGCACGAGCTGAGCCTGTCTGCAGTGGTCGGAACAACTTCCTTCTACTGTTTCCAGATATCGTCATACCATATACTCTTAAAGTGCATTATGAACCTCGCGGTTAAATGCTATCTTTGGTTTGGCTTTATCAAAACATGTCGAGTAAGGTGTCATACGAATTGGAATACTAACCCCTCGCCAATTCTGGCGACGGGGTTAGCATTCCACCCTTCTAGAGGGACACGACATGTACAGTGCCTGAAACCCGGGTAAAATCAGACATAGCCTCAGCTCCACAAAATGGATGCTGCCACCACAGACACAAGTCTGCCCTCCTGCTGCTGGGAGTCCTTCCAGCTTGGGAGGTGTGGACAAAGGGTTTCCTGCCAGGGGAGGTGCGTGCACCACCCCAGACAGGATTTTGTGTATTGGTCAGGTAGGGCTTGAAAGAAACCAGACATGCCTGTGGCTCACAAGGAGCCTCGGTGCATATTTCAGTTCAAACCGGTCCTGGGGCACAGCAGTCCCGGGCCTGGGGCGAGCTGGACAAAGGATTGGGGGTGTAACCACCCCCCTTCCTGGTACCACCTGTGAGAAGTTGGCCTGATATGTAGTGCTCACTATTCTAGTGATCACTGTGTATCATTCCAAACGACCCTTATTGATGATTGGTTGTAAGTCAACCTTTTAGACCAGCTATCCTAGTAGCGTGGATACGAGCAGTCTTAGGCTAAACTCTAGAGGGCGTGTTAAGCCAGCTGTTTACCATCACATATACCCCTTGAACACCAAGTGAAAGGACACCACACAAGTTGTTATGAAAATAAAAGGATATTTATTTATGACAAGACTACCCTGGCTCTTTATGAGTCAGGGAGCTAAGCACACTACAAAACTCTTAGGAAAATACTTCAGTTGCACAATTTACACAAATGCCCGAGGGGCACGAGAAACCATCTACACTAACAGTGAAATGCGAATGGTTAGAGTCTGGAGATACTGATTCCGGAGTGATCCGATCAGTGGGACTAAACGAAAAAGGAACTGGACACTTGTAGAGCGAACCTGCGATGGAGCACCGAGATGCTCGAGTTACCTAGCCCGGAGGCTGCGGCTGCGTGAAGTTCGTCAAGATGTCGGGAGTCCTCGTGTAGTCTCAGGAGCCTGAAAGAAGAAGTTGCTGGCAGGCGACCAGTGACGATGTTCAGAGCGATCCAAGCCTGGATCGGTGGTGAAGGAAAACCTGAAAGCAGAGGGGACTCAGTTCTCAACCGCTAGCCAGCGATCGTGTGGGTACCAGGAGGGTACCGGCTGAAGTCACCTCGACCAGGTGAGTGGGTGACGTCGGACTCGGCTGTTCCTCGGACCAGGAGGCGCGGCGGCGACCAGGATGGAGGGCGAGCTGTCCCACGAAGGTGTCTGCTGTCGATGATGCTGGGCCCAGGAAGGGGCAGCGGATCTTGGCAGTGGCCACCCAGGCGGGGGAGTCAAGATGGCGTCGGGAGTGGACCAGGAGGGTCCGTGGTACTCCTCTGTGGAAGGGGAGCAAGAGCCAGTCTGGAGCAACCAGACTCGTGATGAAACAATCGTGGTGCGTCGTGAAGAGGGCCACAAGCCGGTCGGCAAGTGGTCGAACAACGCGGTGAACAGCAAGGAGCGGAAGGGCCCCCACGCAGATCTCGTGGATGCTGGGGAGACAGACTTCGATGCTGGAGCTGCTCAGGGTTAGGGCTTCTCAAACCCTAGGTGCACTCACTCGAGGGTCCCTCGGTGGGCGTGCTAGATAAGCGTCGTGCAGGTTCTGAAGATAGCCGGTCCCGCAGGTCTCGTCACACCTACGACTCTCAGCTGGGCTGATGAGGCAGGTAAAAGGTCAGAGATGGCAGGGACTCGGGTCTCGTCGAGCTGGGCAGTCTTGATCCGTAGGAGAGACTTACAGCAAACCGCAAGCGCTTAGATGGTGCCTGCTGGTGCAGGGTGGCTACTCCTTAGCCACAAGGGAGAGTCTTCAGAAATAGTCAAGAGTTCCTTTCGTGGAAAGTGGTTCGTGATTCGGAGTTATCCGATTATCTGATTATCCAATTTGGGAAGGGGACTCGCTCCTACCTTTATTCTAAGAAAAAGGGGCTGGCCCGTGACTAGGTTCTACCTATAGGGTGGAGCCAGGAGGGGGGTGGTTACACCCCTATCCTTTGTCCGGCTTCGCGCCAGCTCAGGGGCTGGTGTGCCCCTGAAACTGGTTTGAGCCGGGCTATGCACAGTGAGCACCGGGGTGCCACTTGCAATCACCTTCCTTTCAGCCCTGCCTACCTGGGATACACAAACCCTGTCTGGGACGGTGCTAACACCGCCCTCGACAGGAAACCCTTTGTCCAAGCTCCCCTTGCTGGAAGGTCCCCCAGCAGCAGGAGGTCAGACTTGTGTCTGGTGGCAGCATCCATTTTGTGATGCTGAGGCTTGAGTCAACTTTAACCGGGGTTCAAGGTTACTTCCATGTCGTGCCCCTCTAAAAGGGGGGAATGCTAACCCCGTCACCAGGACTGGCGAGGGGTTCGTATTCCCATTCGTATGACACCTTACTCGACATGTATAGGTGATGCGATGCCAAAGTTAGCAGATAACCGCGAGGATTATAATGCCTTAAAGGTAGTTGGCCCGCGTCACCATGGAACGGCTATTAGGGCTTGGTTCCGCAAGCCGTCGACGGGCTCAGCTCGCGCCAGAGCACCGTCCCACATGATCCCCTGCACTCTGCCTTCAGGATTGATAAGGCCTGCTATAGGAGTGACTGATAGGAATCCATGTGTCCATTTTTAGGGTTTAGGTGTAGGAATACTACACCTACAGCAACGGGTGATTACACCACGTGGCCCCAGCTGTCGTGCAGCCAGTTGTGTCAGATTTGGGCGGCCATTCCAGGGGGGGCATAATACATGCTTCAGCCCCTGGTAGGCCCTGGGTACACCGATGCCCTGGATACCTGTGGTATGCTGAGACAGGGACTGACAAGGTGGCCCAGTTCCAATTAGTGGATGCACCTAACGTACATGTGTGTTAATTTCGAGAGAGAACAGCTAGGCTGTGGGTCTGATTGGCAGGCCCACAGCCGGAGAAAGTCGTAAACCAATGAAGCAAAAGCAAAAAATCTGGGTGATCATAGGATTGCAGACCCTACTCTCCTACATGACCCCCCCCCAAACTTTGGGACAATAAGCTAACCTTGACCAGGTGAGTCTTCTTGCTCTAAGTGGAAATACCTGGAGAGCCCATCTGCATTGCCATGATCAGTGCCAGGTCTATGCTCCACTGTGAAGTCCATCCCCTGTAGGGAAATGGACCACCTAAGTAGTTTGGGGTTTTCACCCTTCATTTGATTTAGCCACAAGAGGGGCTTATGGTCGGTCTGAATCTTGAAGTGAGTGCCAAACAAGTATGGCCTCAACTTCTTCAGGGCCCAAACCACAGCAAAGGCCTCCCTCTCAATAGCTGACCAATTCTTCTCTCTGGGGGTCAGCCTCCTGCTAATAAAAGCTATGGGCTGGTCATGACCATCAAAATTCAGTTGCGATAGAACAGCTCCCACACCCAGCTCCGAAGCGTCTGTTTGGACAATGAATGGTTTGGAGTAGTCTGGACTCTTTAGGATAGGTGCTGTGCACATGGCCCGCTTTAGGTCATCGAACGCCTTCTGACAGCTTGCTGTCCACTGAACTTTTTTTGGCATCTTTTTACTTGTCAGGTCGTTTAGCGGGGTCACAATGGATCCATAATTTCTGACAAATTTCCGGTAATAACCAGTCAGGCCCAAGAAAGCTCGAACCTGAGTCTGGGTGGTTGGAGGAGCCCAGTCCTGGATGGCCTGTATTTTGCTCTCCAACGGTTGAACCTGGCCTCCACCTACAAGGTGGCCCAGGTATACAACCTGTGTCTGCCCTATCTGGCACTTGGTGGCCTTGATAGTGAGGCCTGCCTTCTGCAGGGCCTCTAACACTTTCCTCAGGTGGACCAGGTGATCCTCCCAGGTGGAGCTAAAGACAGCGATATCGTCCAGATACGCCGCACAGAAGTCGTCCAACCCAGTGAGAACTCGATTCACCAGCCTTTGGAAGGTGGCAGGTGCATTTTTCAAACCAAAGGGCATTACCACGAACTGATAATGCCCACCCGGGGTAGAAAATGCTGTTTTGGGCTTGGCCTCCTCAGCTAACCTGATTTGCCAATACCCAGCTGTCAGGTCAAACGTACTTAAGTAGTTGGCCGAGGCCAACCGGTCGATAAGTTCGTCTGCTCTTGGTATCGGGTGGGCGTCGGTCTTAGTGACCGCATTGAGACCTCTGTAGTCCACGCAAAACCTCATCTCTTTCTTACCGCCCTGGGTGTGAGGTTTCGGCACGAGCACTACGGGACTAGCCCAGGGGCTGTCCGAGGGTTCAATGACTCCCAGCTCCAACATTTTCTGCACCTCTGTCTTGATGCAGTCTCTGACATGATCAGGTTGCCGATAGATTTTACTCTTTACGGGCAGACTGTCCCCAGTGTCGACCTCGTGGGTACACCACTTGGTCTGACTGGGTGTCAGAGAGAACATATGTCGAAAGGATTGAAGAACCTGTTTACAATCCTCTTGTTGATGTCCAGAGAGGCTGCCACAAAAGACAACACCATCTACTGATCCATCGTCAGGGTTCTGAGAGAGCAGGTCCGGGAGAGGGTCACTCTCCTCCTCCTGTCCCTCATCTGTGGCCATGAGCAAGCCCATGCCCTCCCTGTCGACATATGCCTTGAGCCTGTTTACGTGGAGCACCCTGTGGGGGCTCCGGGGAGTTCCCAGGTCTACCAAGTAGGTGATCTCTCCCTTTTGCTCAATGATCGTGTGGGGCCCAGACCATTTGTCTTTGAGTGCTGCTGGGGCCACTGGCTCCAGCACCCACACCTTCTGTCCAGGCTGGTACACAGTCAGGACAGCCTTTTGGTCGTGCCAAGCTTTCTGTAATTCTTGGCTCGCCTCAAGGTTTTTAGACGCCTTTTCCATGTACTCCGCCATCCGCGAGCGGAGACCGAGCACATAGTCCACAATGTTTGATGCCGGCTTTCTGAGAGGTCTCTCCCATCCTTCCTTTACCAAACAAAGGGGTCCCCTTACAGGATGTCCGAACAGAAGCTCAAAAGGGCTGTAGCCAACCCCCTTCTGCGGGACCTCTCTGTAGGCGAACAAGAGGCAGGGTATCAGGACATCCCATCTCCGCCGAAGCTTTTCAGGTAGTCCGTGAATCATCCCTTTTAGGGTCCGGTTGAATCTCTCAACCAGCCCATTGCATTGTGGGTGATAGGGTGTGGTGAACTTGTAGTTGACACCACATTCCTTCCACATAGCAGTCAGATATCCCGACATGAAGTTGGCACCTCTGTCTGAGACGACCTCCTTAGGGAAGCCCACTCTGGAGAACACTCCAAGTAGGGCCCGTGCCACCACAGGTGCCGTAGTGGTCCTAAGGGGAATAGCTTCAGGATACCTGGTGGCGTGGTCCACCACCACCAGTATAAACTTGTGCCCTGATGCTGTCTGGGGTTCCATTGGTCCGACAATGTCGATCCCCACTCGTTCAAAGGGTACCCCCACCACTGGTAGTGGTATGAGGGGGGCCTTTGTCGTGCCACCTGACTTACCACTGGCTTGGCAAGTGACACAGGAGCGGCAAAACTCCTTCGTATCTTCGGACATGTGGGGCCAGTGAAAGTGTGGAACAATTCTGTCCCAAGTCTTATTCTGGCCTAAGTGACCTGCAAGGGGAATCTCGTGGGCCAAGGTGAGAAGGAAACCTCTCAGAGACAAGGGGATGACCAGCCTCCTGGTCGCACCAGGTTTGGGGTCTCTTGCCTCAGAGTACAGGAGTCCATCGTCCCAGTACACTTTGTGGGTACCCGTGGCGTTCCCTGCAGCCTCAGCAGCGGCCTGCTGTCTGAGGGGTTCAAGTGAGGGGCAGTCTAACTGTGCCTTCCCCAGGTCTTCCCTGGAGGGTCCCCCTGAGCCCAGAAACTCAACCTGACCAGGTTCAAGCTCTTGCGGCTCAGTTTCCCTCAGTTCTTTAAGGTCAGCCTCCTCGGAGACTTGATCCACGACCTGGGGCAAGGGGGAAGGCGAAGCCTTACCCTTACTGCTCCTTTGCTTGGAAGGTGTCTGGTCCGTTCTTCCAGGATCCAGCACCTGTTCAGTGGGGCATCTTTTGGCCTGTGACCTGGTCACAGCAAGGACATGTGCTGGCAAACCTAACATTTCCATGTGAGTCCTCTGCTCCACTTCTGACCATTGTGACGTTTCCAAATCATTGCCCAACAGACATTCTACGGGGAGGTCTGAACTAACCACAACCTTTTTCGGGCCACTTACCCCTCCCCAGGAGAAATCAACAACTGCCATACTGTGATTGGTAGTGACGTTGCTGGCATTGGTCACTAGGTAACTGGTACCTAGCATGATCTGTCCAGGGTCCACGAAGTTAGGCGTCACCATGGTGACACTGGCACACGTGTCCCTGTAGGCCTGAGCCACTTTTCCATTTATCAAAGGTGTCTGCCTGTATTTGCCCAAAGTATTGGGACTGGCATCAGGGGACATATCCATATCCCCTGTACAGACAAGGACGGCCTGAGTGAGCGTGCCGACTAAGTCGTCACTCCCCTCGGTTCCCAAGGTTAACCCAACTAATGCCTTGGGAGGCGCACTACCACTGCTGACTGTACTAGGGGGCGCAGGTGCCTTAGGGGCTGCAGTGGTAGGAGTTTGCCCTCCTTTCTTGGTGCACTCACTAAACCAGTGAGTCTTACTTTTACAGTATTGGCACCACCTTTTTGACTGGCCTTCTTGAGTCTTCTTCTTCTGTGAAGCCTGACCCCCACCCTCTTTGGTTTGTTGGGGACCTGTCGAAGACTTCTGGTCATTTTGTTCGTTCTTGTTACCCTTTTGGTCTGCTTTCTTCTGACCACCCTGGTTCTGATTCTGGTTCTGCTTGACCCTTGTTCTGACCCATCTGTCTGCCTTCTTTCCCAATTCTTGGGGAGAGGTCAGATCCGAGTCGACAAGGTGCTGATGCAACAATTGGTTCTGACAGTTGTTTAAAATCTGTTCTCGCATGATAAGATTGTACAATCCTGTGTAATCAGTAACCTTGCTACCCAGCAACCAGCCTTCCAAAGCCTTAGTGGCACAATCGACAAAGTCAGCCCAATCCTGAGACTGAATTTTCTGGGTGTCCCGGAACAGCACCCGGTACTGTTCCGTGGTTAAGCCGAACCCATCAATCAGTGTGTTCTTCAGGACTTGGTAGTTGTTAGCATCCTCAGCTCTTGTAGTGAGGAGCTTGTCCCTTCCTTTACCTTCAAAGGAAAGCCACAGTATAGCTGCCCACTGACTTGGGGGGACGCACTGGACAGTGCAGGCCCTCTCCAAGGCAGTTATCCACTTGTGGATGTCGTCCCCTTGTTTAAAGGGGGGCACTATTTTACTCAGGTGTCTAGTGTCTATACCCCTGTCTTTCTCTCTATTGAGAACGCTGCCACCAGTGGGATCTAACCCACTTAATTTCTGCTCTCGGGCTAAGGCAAGTCTTTCTTTGGCGAGGGCAAGTTCTTCCCGCTCGATCCTCAGATTGACCTCCCGCATCTTCGCTTCATGCTCCCTCCTCTGAGGGGAAGTCATTCCTCTCTGAGAAGGTGCCTGAGAGACATGTGTATGAACCGATCTGCCAGAGCCTCTGGAGAGAGACCTAGCTCGTCCGTTCCCAAGGTTAAGCCTGCTTGAGCGTGGGCCCGGGGCTCCCCCAGTTCCATTCTCATGCCTGCTTAAGTTGGTCCTTGTAAGCCTGCCGACTACCACTGGACCTTTGTCTGCCTCGTCTCCCGATAACTCGTCCTCGTCCTCCTCCTCTGTGTGGAGGTCGAGGTCTGGGTCACCGAGGGTTCCCTCTAAGGGAGGCATGTTCCCATCTGCACTGGGGGGACCTGGGTTAGAGGACCTCCTAGCATCGTACGCCTCTAAGAGACCTATCAGTATTGCCATGGTAGGGTTAGAACCCTGGTTTAGCTTCCTGGAGGCACACAGTTGTCTCATCTCCTTGAAGCTAAGAGTTGCATACCGTGACACGACCTGTGGAGGGTCACTGACCACTAGGGGAGTCCCTGCAGACTCTCCGTGGACCGACATGCTTTTCTAGTGAGGTGTAAGTGTTGCACCTACCTACACTATGGGTTTACCTACTGATCCCTTGCTAAGAGTTGTAGTCAGGGTGTGCTAAGCCCTGTTACACTACAACAGCCGGTTCAGTAGAACTCGGAGTATTCTAAGTTAAGTTATATGTACCTGGGTACTTATGTGATCTTTCACTGCGATATTCTTAGGATACGTGTGTGGAAAAACAACAGCAAGCTCAAATCCCAACCGCTGCTCACCAATGTGAGAAGTTGGCCTGATATGTAGTGCTCACTATTCTAGTGATCACTGTGTATCATTCCAAACGACCCTTATTGATGATTGGTTGTAAGTCAACCTTTTAGACCAGCTATCCTAGTAGCGTGGATACGAGCAGTCTTAGGCTAAACTCTAGAGGGCGTGTTAAGCCAGCTGTTTACCATCACATATACCCCTTGAACACCAAGTGAAAGGACACCACACAAGTTGTTATGAAAATAAAAGGATATTTATTTATGACAAGACTACCCTGGCTCTTTATGAGTCAGGGAGCTAAGCACACTACAAAACTCTTAGGAAAATACTTCAGTTGCACAATTTACACAAATGCCCGAGGGGCACGAGAAACCATCTACACTAACAGTGAAATGCGAATGGTTAGAGTCTGGAGATACTGATTCCGGAGTGATCCGATCAGTGGGACTAAACGAAAAAGGAACTGGACACTTGTAGAGCGAACCTGCGATGGAGCACCGAGATGCTCGAGTTACCTAGCCCGGAGGCTGCGGCTGCGTGAAGTTCGTCAAGATGTCGGGAGTCCTCGTGTAGTCTCAGGAGCCTGAAAGAAGAAGTTGCTGGCAGGCGACCAGTGACGATGTTCAGAGCGATCCAAGCCTGGATCGGTGGTGAAGGAAAACCTGAAAGCAGAGGGGACTCAGTTCTCAACCGCTAGCCAGCGATCGTGTGGGTACCAGGAGGGTACCGGCTGAAGTCACCTCGACCAGGTGAGTGGGTGACGTCGGACTCGGCTGTTCCTCGGACCAGGAGGCGCGGCGGCGACCAGGATGGAGGGCGAGCTGTCCCACGAAGGTGTCTGCTGTCGATGATGCTGGGCCCAGGAAGGGGCAGCGGATCTTGGCAGTGGCCACCCAGGCGGGGGAGTCAAGATGGCGTCGGGAGTGGACCAGGAGGGTCCGTGGTACTCCTCTGTGGAAGGGGAGCAAGAGCCAGTCTGGAGCAACCAGACTCGTGATGAAACAATCGTGGTGCGTCGTGAAGAGGGCCACAAGCCGGTCGGCAAGTGGTCGAACAACGCGGTGAACAGCAAGGAGCGGAAGGGCCCCCACGCAGATCTCGTGGATGCTGGGGAGACAGACTTCGATGCTGGAGCTGCTCAGGGTTAGGGCTTCTCAAACCCTAGGTGCACTCACTCGAGGGTCCCTCGGTGGGCGTGCTAGATAAGCGTCGTGCAGGTTCTGAAGATAGCCGGTCCCGCAGGTCTCGTCACACCTACGACTCTCAGCTGGGCTGATGAGGCAGGTAAAAGGTCAGAGATGGCAGGGACTCGGGACTCGTCGAGCTGGGCAGTCTTGATCCGTAGGAGAGACTTACAGCAAACCGCAAGCGCTTAGATGGTGCCTGCTGGTGCAGGGTGGCTACTCCTTAGCCACAAGGGAGAGTCTTCAGAAATAGTCAAGAGTTCCTTTCGTGGAAAGTGGTTCGTGATTCGGAGTTATCCGATTATCTGATTATCCAATTTGGGAAGGGGACTCGCTCCTACCTTTATTCTAAGAAAAAGGGGCTGGCCCGTGACTAGGTTCTACCTATGGGTGGAGCCAGGAGGGGGGTGGTTACACCCCTATCCTTTGTCCGGCTTCGCGCCAGCTCAGGGGCTGGTGTGCCCCTGAAACTGGTTTGAGCCGGGCTATGCACAGTGAGCACCGGGGTGCCACTTGCAATCACCTTCCCTTCAGCCCTGCCTACCTGGGATACACAAACCCTGTCTGGGACGGTGCTAACACCGCCCTCGACAGGAAACCCTTTGTCCAAGCTCCCCTTGCTGGAAGGTCCCCCAGCAGCAGGAGGTCAGACTTGTGTCTGGTGGCAGCATCCATTTTGTGATGCTGAGGCTTGAGTCAACTTTAACCGGGGTTCAAGGTTACTTCCATGTCGTGCCCCTCTAAAAGGGGGGAATGCTAACCCCGTCACCAGGACTGGCGAGGGGTTCGTATTCCCATTCGTATGACACCTTACTCGACATGTATAGGTGATGCGATGCCAAAGTTAGCAGATAACCGCGAGGATTATAATGCCTTAAAGGTAGTTGGCCCGCGTCACCATGGAACGGCTATTAGGGCTTGGTTCCGCAAGCCGTCGACGGGCTCAGCTCGCGCCAGAGCACCGTCCCACATGATCCCCTGCACTCTGCCTTCAGGATTGATAAGGCCTGCTATAGGAGTGACTGATAGGAATCCATGTGTCCATTTTTAGGGTTTAGGTGTAGGAATACTACACCTACAGCAACGGGTGATTACACCACGTGGCCCCAGCTGTCGTGCAGCCAGTTGTGTCAGATTTGGGCGGCCATTCCAGGGGGGGCATAATACATGCTTCAGCCCCTGGTAGGCCCTGGGTACACCGATGCCCTGGATACCTGTGGTATGCTGAGACAGGGACTGACAAGGTGGCCCAGTTCCAATTAGTGGATGCACCTAACGTACATGTGTGTTAATTTCGAGAGAGAACAGCTAGGCTGTGGGTCTGATGGGCAGGCCCACAGCCGGAGAAAGTCGTAAACCAATGAAGCAAAAGCAAAAAATCTGGGTGATCATAGGATTGCAGACCCTACTCTCCTACACCACCCATAGGGAGGGACCTAGCAGGTAGTCCGGCCCCTAGAATCCGCTTAAAGGTAGGAGCTGTGTCCTAAGACTTCAGACATCCTGGAATCAACTTAAAACTAAGAAGAAGACGGGAACTTCGACGCTCTGCTGCACAGAGGACTGAAGCCAATCTCCCCTGTGGTCATGGAGTGACCACCTTGCTAACGCAAGCACCATCCAGCGAATCAACATCTGCTTTGCCGCCGCCTCCCGCCGGAGCCCGAGCCCAGAGACTGACAAGACCTGGACCTCCAGACCTCTCACCGCCCGATCCACAGTCCCTGAAAAGAGGAGACCCGTGGAGGCACCGAGACACGTGGAGCCGGCCATCTTGGAACGACTACGACAAGCTGACAAGTGCAACAACCGAGGCTCCCTCCAAGTTGTGCTTTGGGATCTGAGAAGCCCAACACCCGAGCAGCATCTGCACCAAAGGTGAGCCCTCCAGCATCTCCACGATCTGCGTGGGGCCCTTCTGCATTTTGCCACTCGACGCGCCTAACCGGTTGCTGGCCCGCTGGCTAGTAGCCATCTTGGCGACGAACTTCAAGAAATACACCGCTGGTCTGGTTGCTCCAGACTAGCCCTTGCTCCCCTCCAAAGGAGCAGTCCTTCTGACCTTGCTGGTCAGAACCATCAGCTTATTTCCTATTCCTACAACAAATGCTTTTGCCAAGGCTTGTTTGCTTCGATCAAGTCGGCGACACCGCCGACAGCGAGAGACTGCGTGGGACAGCTCGTGACTCGACTCCTGGACGTCGTCGACCTCCAGGGACCACGTGGCTGCAGAGACAAGCTACACCTTTCTCCCTGTTTGCACCCGACATTGCTTGGTACCCACCTGGTGCCACGCTGGTCACTGGCTAGTGACTGTGAACACTGTCCCCTCTGCTTACAGGTCTTCAACATCTCCGATCCACTCTTGGATCCACTGCATCTCTCCCGGACCGACCGCCTGCAGCATCTTTGTCTTCAGGCTCCACGGAACAGATAGAAGAAACCCGACGCACTTCGAGGCCTATGCACCCGCTTCCTGTGGGTGAGGTAAAGCTGGCACATCTGTGCCCAAGTGTAGTATTACATCTCTAGTGCCTGTGTTCCAAATCTTGAGTTCCTAGTCCATCCGGAAGATCCTCTTTGCAGTAACTTTGTACTTTTTACGCACCCATTGAAACCTATGGGAGCACGCGTGTGACTATTTGCTCTGCACACGCCACCCGTGGACCTCCTGGTCACTAACTGACGTTAGCTCCTTGTAGGCCCAGCGATTCTAGAGGCCCTAGGCCTTTTCCCTTTTCTGTTCGTGGTACTTATACCACTATTTTAGTATATGGTTCGAGTGGCCACCAGGGCCTATCCATATAAAGTGCAACTTCTGTGTATTCTGTGATAATCTTGTTTGACGATTTGTGCTCCTGTGCTCATAAAGAGACTAGGGGTTACTTTGAGAAATAAATACATATATATTTCGAATATATATCTGTGTGGTGTCCTTTCATTGGTATAAAAGGGGGTTGCATTTGGTAAAACAGCTGGCTTAACACGCTTCACGAGTTTAGCCTCAAAGACTGCTTAGCCTACGCTACCACTAGGGCAGCTAGTCCGAAAAGGTTGACTTACAACCACACCATAAGGGTTGCTTGGCATGGTACAAGGTGATCACTTTAACTAGTGAGCATCATATACCAGGCCAACTTCTCACATTGGTGAGCAGCGGTTGGATTTGAGCTTGCTGTGTTTTACCATTGTAATCTCTTGGTTACCAATTGAAAGATCACATAGGTACCTGTAGGTACATATAAAACAAGATTAGATATACATAAGTTCTACTGAACTTAGTTGTTGTAGAGCAAAGGGAGTAGCACACCCTGACTACAACTACTAGATAGGTTTAGTAGGTAAACCCAAGTGTAGGTAGATTGCAACACATCCACCCACACTTAAGAGCAATGGCCGGGGCAGAGGGGTCCACTGTACCCATCTCTGTTGAGAGTGACCCCCAGAGGGCACCATCCAGCTTTGCTACCCTTAATCAGAATGAGCTCAGGCATTTGGCAACTCTTAGAGGCCTTAAACAGCCCAAGAACCCTACCTCTGCTGAGCTCAGAGAACTCTTACAGAATGATGAGAATCAGAGAGAACTCAAGAAAGCTTCCCAGTTAGCCCCCTTAGGGTCAGGAACAGGAGGCCCCCCTTCTGAAGATGCTACAGAGGTACCCAGTTCCAATAGTCATCCCTTAGATGAGAATCATACTACAGGGGAGGAAAGTGGTGAGGATACAGAAAGTAGTGAGGATGAAGGGAGAACTAGCCCAGTGCCAAGTGTTATACTTGGCCCAGCTAAACTAAGGCTATTGGGGACTGACAATGGGTTTACCCCATTGGATCAACACAGTGGACTTAACACAGGGCTTGGGAGGCAAAGGAATCGCTCAGGTGACTCCAATGCTTCTCATGGCTCTAGAGGCTCTCAAGGTCACTCCAGGAAAAGGATGACCACCCCTCAGAGGAGGGAACATGAGGCCAGAATGCAGGAAGCCCAGCTGAGGATCAGGAAGCAGGAGCTAGAAGTAGCCCTGATGGAAGAAAAACTGAACAAGGCTAGGCAACCTAGAGAGAGTGGGTCTATACCCACTGGTGGCAGCATTGTCCCTAAGGACAAAGATAGGGTCTTTGATAATAGGAACCTGTCTAAGGTTGTGCCCCCCTACAAAAGTGGGGATGACATCCACAAATGGATAACTGCTCTTGAGAGAGCCTGCAAAGTACAGCAGGTGCCTGAAGACCAGTGGGCAGCAATCCTCTGGCTCTCCTTTGAATGAAGAGGCAGAGACAGACTCCTCACTGTTAGAGAAGAGGATGTCAGAAACTACAGAGTCCTGAAGAGTGTTCTGGTAGATGGGTTAGGCTTAACCACTGAACAGTACAGGTTAATGTTCAGAGACACCCAAAAGACACAGACTCAGGACTGGTCTGAATATGTTGAATGTGCCACTAAGGCTTTGGAGGGTTGGTTGCTGGGAAGTAAGGTATCTGATTTTACAGGATTGTATAATTTGATGATGAGAGAACAGATTTTAAATAACTGTCAAAACCAGCAACTGCATCAACACTTGGTTGACTCTGATCTGACCTCTCCCCAAGAATTGGGAAAGAAGGCAGACAAATGGGTCAGAACCAGGGTTAAGCAAAAGAACCAGAACCAGGGCCAAGGGGGTGATCAGAAGAAAACAGACCAAAAGGGTGGAGATCAGAAACCTAAAGACCAGAAGTCTTCAACAGGGCCACAAACTACTGCTAAGGAGGGTGGGTCCCAACAACAGTCCAAAAAGAAGAAAGAAGGTCAAAAGAAACCCTGGTGCAATCATTGCAAAAATACAACTCACTGGACTAGTGATTGCAAAAAGGGTGGAGCCCCCAACACTGTTGCCCCTAAGGCACCTGCTCCCAGTACTACTGTTAGCAGTGTTGGTCCCCAGACAAAGGGTGTAGTGGGAATCACTATGGGAACTGAAGGAGATTCTGACTTAGACAGAACCCTGACACAGGCAGTCTTGATCTGTGATGGGGACATTGATTTGTCCCTGACTGTGAGCCCCAGTAACCTGGGCAAGTACAGACAGACTCCTTTAATTAATGACAAAGTGGCTCAAGCCTACAGGGACACATGTGCCAGTGTCACTATGGTGACACCAGGCTTTGTGGACCCTGGACAGTACATACCAGGTGAGAACTACCTGGTGACCAATGCCAGCAATGCCACTACTTCACACAGTGTGGCAGTTGTTAACTTCTCATGGGGAGGGGTAACTGGCCTCAAAAGGGTTGTGGTTAGTGCAGACCTCCCAGTAGAATGTTTGTTGGGCAATGACCTAGAGAGTTCTCTATGGTCAGAAGTGGAGTACAGGACTCATGCAGAGATGTTAGGTATATCATCACATGTCCTTGCTGTGACCAGGTCACAGGCCAAAAAGTGCCTCACTGAACCTCAGGTCTTGGATCCTGGAACAATGGACCAAGCACCTACCAAGAAGCAGAACAGGAGGGTCAAGGCTGTGCCTTCCCCCCTGCCTCAGAGTGATGATCAGCCTTCCCAGGAAGCTGATCTAGAGGACCCTGAAGGAACTGTCCCTGAAGAGCTTGAACCTGATCAGGTTGAGTTTCTGGGGACAGGGGGACCTTCAAGGGCTGACTTGAGGCAGGCTCAGTTATCCTGTCCCTCTCTTGAACCCCTCAGACAGCTGGCTGCTGCTGAGGCTGCTGGGAATGCTCAAGGTACCCATAAAGTGTATTGGGATGAAGGGCTCTTTTATTCAGAGGCTAGAGACCCCAAGCCTGGTGCAACCAGGAGGTTGGTTATACCTCTGCAATTTAGGGGCTTCCTTCTTACCTTGGCCCATGATATTCCTTTAGCAGGACACTTAGGCCAGAACAAGACTTGGGACAGACTTGTCCCTCACTTTCACTGGCCTCACATGAATGAAGATACAAAGGAGTTTTGTCGCTCCTGTGTTACCTGCCAAGCCAGTGGCAAATTAGGTGGCCCAACAAAGGCCCCCCTAATACCACTACCTGTGGTGGGGGTCCCCTTTGAAAGAGTGGGAATAGACATAGTGGGTCCCCTGGATCCTCCCACTGCATCTGGGCACAGATTTATACTGGTGGTAGTGGATCATGCCACCAGGTATCCAGAGGCAATTCCCCTTAGGACCACTACAGCTCCTGTTGTGGCCAGGGCCCTGCTGGGAGTATTCTCCAGAGTGGGGTTTCCTAAGGAGGTAGTATCTGACAGAGGTACCAACTTTATGTCAGGATACTTGACAGCTATGTGGAAGGAATGTGGTGTCAACTACAAGTTCACCACCCCTTATCACCCACAATGCAATGGGCTTGTTGAGAGATTCAACAAGACCCTAAAGGGTATGATCAAAGGATTACCTGAAAAGCTCAGGCGAAGATGGGACATCCTTCTACCCTGCCTTCTGTTTGCTTACAGAGAGGTCCCACAAAAAGGAGTTGGCTACAGCCCCTTTGAATTGTTGTTTGGGCACCCTGTGAGAGGCCCACTGTGTTTGGTGAAGGAAGGATGGGAGTTACCTCTCAAAAAGCCTAAGCTAGACATAGTGGACTATGTACTTGGTCTCCGCTCCAGGATGGCTGAGTATATGGAGAAGGCATCCAAAAACCTTGAGGCAAGCCAGGCCTTACAGAAAGCTTGGCATGACCAAAAGGCTGTCTTGGTTGAGTTTCAGCCAGGACAGAAGGTATGGGTGTTGGAGCCAGTGGCCCCAGCAGCACTCCAAGACAAATGGTCTGGACCCCATACAATCCTGGAAAAGAAGGGAGAGGTCACCTACTTGGTCGACCTAGGAACTCCCAGGAGTCCCCACAGGGTACTCCATGTTAACAGGCTTAAAGCATATGTTGACAGGGCAGACATGGGCTTGCTCATGGCTACAGATGAGGGACAGGAGGAAGAGAGTGACCCTCTCCCAGACCTGTTGTCTCAGAACCCTGAAGATGGCTCAGTTGAAGGAGTGACCCTTGGAGGCAACCTCACTGCCCATCAGCAGACTGAATGTAGACAGGTTCTACAATCATTTTCACATATGTTTTCCTTGATACCTAGTCAAACTGACTGGTGTACCCATGTGGTGGACACTGGTGACAGTCTGCCTGTAAAGAACAAGCTTTACAGACAACCTGACCACGTCAGGGACTGTATAAAGGCTGAGGTACATAAAATGCTGGAATTAGGTGTCATTGAACCCTCAGAGAGCCCCTGGGCTAGCCCAGTGGTTCTGGTCCCCAAACCTCACACCAAAGATGGCAAGAGAGAGATGAGGTTCTGTGTGGATTACAGAGGACTCAATGCTGTCACCAGGACAGATGCACACCCTATTCCAAGGGCAGATGAGCTCATAGACAAACTAGCTTCTGCAAAGTTTTTGAGCACATTTGACTTAACAGCTGGCTATTGGCAAATCAGATTAGCTGAGGAGTCTAAGGCCAAAACAGCATTCTCAACCCCAGGTGGGCACTACCAGTTTGTGGTGATGCCCTTTGGTCTGAAGAATGCACCTGCCACCTTCCAAAGGCTGGTGAACCAAGTCCTTACTGGGTTGGATGACTTTTGCGCAGCATATCTGGATGACATTGCTGTCTTTAGCTCCACCTGGGAGGATCACCTGATCCACCTGAAGAAGGCTCTTGAGGCTCTGCAAAGGGCAGGCCTCACTATCAAGGCTACTAAGTGCCAGATAGGGCAGAGTAAGGTTGTATATTTGGGCCACCTTGTAGGTGGAGGCCAAGTTCAACCACTGGAGAGTAAGATACAATCCATCAAGGACTGGTCCCCTCCAACCACCCAGACTCAAGTTCGAGCTTTCTTGGGCTTGACTGGGTACTACAGGAAGTTTGTTAAGAACTATGGGTCCATTGTGACTCCTCTTAATGATCTGACATCCAAGAAGATGCCCAAAAAGGTTCAGTGGACAGTAAGCTGTCAAAAGGCATTTGATGACCTGAAGGAGGCCATGTGCTCTGCACCTATCCTGAAAAGTCCTGACTACTCCAAAGAGTTTATTGTCCAAACAGATGCTTCTGAGTTGGGTGTGGGAGCTGTGCTGTCACAACTTAATGTAGATGGTCAGGACCAACCCATTGCTTTTATTAGCAGAAGGTTGACCCCCAGAGAGAAGAATTGGTCAGCTATTGAGAGGGAGGCCTTTGCTGTGGTGTGGGCCCTGAAGAAGCTGAGGCCATACTTGTTTGGCACTCACTTCAAGATTCAGACCGACCATAAGCCCCTCTTGTGGCTAAATCAGATGAAGGGTGAAAACCCCAAACTGCTTAGGTGGTCCATTTCCCTACAGGGGATGGACTTTACAGTGGAGCACCGGCCAGGTACTGACCATGGGAATGCAGATGGTCTCTCCAGGTACTTCCACTTAGGACATGAAGACGAGACTGGTCAAGGCTAGTTTAATGTCCCAGCGTTTGGGGGGGGGGGTTGTGTAGGAGAGTAGGGTCTGCTATCCTATGGTCACCCCAAATTTTTGCTTTTTGCTTCACTGGTTTTTGACATATTGAGGCTGTGGGCCTGCCAATCAGACCCCCAGCCTGCTGTTCTCTCTACTAAATTAAAACTATGCACCCTAGGTGCATAACCAATTGGAAGTGGATCACCCTGTCAGCCCCTGTACCAGTGTACACTAGGTACCCAGGGCATTGGTGTACCCAAGGCCTGCCAGGGGCTGAAGCATGTATTATGTCACCCCAGGCTTGGCCTAACAATTTGACACAACTGGCTGATCACTCAGCTGGGGTAAGTTGGTGTAATCACCTCTTACTTAGGTGTAGTATACCTATACCTAACCTTAAATGGGACACCTGGTAACCTATAAGTCACTCCTATGGCAGGCCTTAACAATCCTGAAGGCAGAGTGCGTGGTTCCATGTGAGATGGTGCTCTGGCACGAGCTGAGCCTGTCTGCAGTGGTCGGAACAACTTCCTTCTACTGTTTCCAGATATCGTCATACCATATACTCTTAAAGTGCATTATGAACCTCGCGGTTAAATGCTATCTTTGGTTTGGCTTTATCAAAACATGTCGAGTAAGGTGTCATACGAATTGGAATACTAACCCCTCGCCAATTCTGGCGACGGGGTTAGCATTCCACCCTTCTAGAGGGACACGACATGTACAGTGCCTGAAACCCGGGTAAAATCAGACATAGCCTCAGCTCCACAAAATGGATGCTGCCACCACAGACACAAGTCTGCCCTCCTGCTGCTGGGAGTCCTTCCAGCTTGGGAGGTGTGGACAAAGGGTTTCCTGCCAGGGGAGGTGCGTGCACCACCCCAGACAGGATTTTGTGTATTGGTCAGGTAGGGCTTGAAAGAAACCAGACATGCCTGTGGCTCACAAGGAGCCTCGGTGCATATTTCAGTTCAAACCGGTCCTGGGGCACACCAGTCCCGGGCCTGGGGCGAGCTGGACAAAGGATTGGGGGTGTAACCACCCCCCTTCCTGGTACCACCCATAGGGAGGGACCTAGCAGGTAGTCCGGCCCCTAGAATCCGCTTAAAGGTAGGAGCTGTGTCCTAAGACTTCAGACATCCTGGAATCAACTTAAAACTAAGAAGAAGACGGGAACTTCGACGCTCTGCTGCACAGAAGACTGAAGCCAATCTCCCCTGTGGTCAGGGAGTGACCACCTTGCTAACGCAAGCACCATCCAGCGAATCAACGTCTGCTTTGCCGCCGCCTCCCGCCGGAGCCCGAGCCCAGAGACTGACAAGACCTGGACCTCCAGACCTCTCACCGCCCGATCCACAGTCCCTGAAAAGAGGAGACCCGTGGAGGCACCGAGACACGTGGAGCCGGCCATCTTGGAACGACTACGACAATCTGACAAGTGCAACAACCGAGGCTCCCTCCAAGTTGTGCTTTGGGATCTGAGAAGCCCAACACCCGAGCAGCATCTGCACCAAAGGTGAGCCCTCCAGCATCTCCACGATCTGCGTGGGGCCCTTCTGCATTTTGCCACTCGACGCGCCTAACCGGTTGCTGGCCCGCTGGCTAGTAGCCATCTTGGCGACGAACTTCAAGAAATACACCGCTGGTCTGGTTGCTCCAGACTAGCCCTTGCTCCCCTCCAAAGGAGCAGTCCTTCTGACCTTGCTGGTCAGAACCATCAGCTTATTTCCTTTTCCTACAACAATTGCTTTTGCCAAGGCTTGTTTGCTTCGATCAAGTCGCCGACACCGCCGACAGCGAGAGCCTGCGTGGGACAGCTCGTGACTCGACTCCTGGACGTCGTCGACCTCCAGGGACCACGTGGCTGCAGAGACAAGCTACACCTTTCTCCCTGTTTGCACCCGACATTGCTTGGTACCCACCTGGTGCCACGCTGGTCACTGGCTAGTGACTGTGAACACTGTCCCCTCTGCTTACAGGTCTTCAACATCTCCGATCCACTCTTGGATCCACTGCATCTCTCCCGGACCGACCGCCTGCAGCATCTTTGTCTTCAGGCTCCACGGAACAGATAGAAGAAACCCGACGCACTTCGAGGCATATGCACCCGCTTCCTGTGGGTGAGGGAAAGCTGGCACATCTGTGCCCAAGTGTAGTATTACATCTCTAGTGCCTGTGTTCCAAATCTTGAGTTCCTAGTCCATCCGGAAGATCCTCTTTGCAGTAACTTTGTACTTTTTACGCACCCATTGAAACCTATGGGAGCACGCGTGTGACTATTTGATCTGCACACGCCACCCGTGGACCTCCTGGTCACTAACTGAGGTTCGAGTGGCCACCAGGGCCTATCCATATAAAGTGCAACTTCTGTGTATTCTTTGATAATCTTGTTTGACGATTTGTGCTCCTGTGCTCATAAAGAGACTAGGGGTTACTTTGAGAAATAAATACATATATATTTCGAATATATATCTGTGTGGTGTCCTTTCATTGGTATAAAAGGGGGTTGCATTTGGTAAAACAGCTGGCTTAACACGCTTCACGAGTTTAGCCTCAAAGACTGCTTAGCCTACGCTACCACTAGGGCAGCTAGTCCGAAAAGGTTGACTTACAACCACACCATAAGGGTTGCTTGGCATGGTACAAGGTGATCACTTTAACTAGTGAGCATCATATACCAGGCCAACTTCTCACAACTACTATTTTGACGATGATCCCTCCGACTGCTAGATTTTTCTCTGTCATTGATTTGAAAAATGCTTTCTTTAGTATTCCCATTCATCAAGATAGCCGTTATCTTTTCGGCTTCTCATTAGGAGGCGGCAGCTTCAGATTTTGTCGCGCCCCACAGGGCTATACAGAAAGCCCGAGTATTTACAGCCAAGCGCTTAAAACGTTATTGGATACATTAACTTTGCCACCCGGTAACGTTCTGGTGCAGTATGTGGACGATCTCCTCGTAGCCTCTGATACCGAGCACGGTTGCCGAGCGGCGACGACTGCGTTGTTACAGCACTTGGCAGACCATGGTAATAAAGTCTCGTTATCTAAATTTCAATATTGTCGACCGGAGGTGACCTATCTAGGTCATCTCCTGTCGAAGGAGGGAAGACGACTGACTCCTGATCATATCATAACAATATCTAACATGCCTGTTCCTTGCACGTAGCGTGATGTCCATGCTTTACTTGGCATAACTTCTTACTGTCGCCAATGGATCCCTAACTATTCCCTGCTGACTAAACCTTTCTTGCATTTAACGACTAAAGATGTGCATGAGCCTTTACCTTGGACAGCTGAATGTCAGAATGCTTTTGTTTCTTTGAAATCTGCTCTTTGCTCTGCTCCCGTGCTTGGCACCCCTGATTACCGGAAGCCTTTTGTACTCTACGTGCATGAGGTGGACGGTTGCTCGCTTTCAGTGTTAACACAAGGATTTGGTGGTAAGCAAAGACCTTGTGCGTACTTTTCGGCGGTATTGGATAATGTCGCCAGGGCACTTCCTAGTTGTCTGAGAGCCACGGCTGCAGTGGCGATCCGACAATCGGAAGGGCTTGTCCTGAATACGGACCTGACAGTGATGGTGCCTCACGCTGTGGACGTATTATTGAACAGGACGCAGACCCAGCACTTAACTAGTGTGCGTCTTACAGGGTACGAATTGACCCTGTTTGCACCACACATCACTATCAAAAGATGTGTCACCCTGAACCCTGATACGTTATTACCTCTCCCTCTGAAAGACCACAGTCAAGATATACATGATTGCATATTTCGGACAGAAGAAGAAACAAAGGGGCGTATAGATTTGACAGACATTCCTTTATCTGACCCTCAAGGGGAATTGTATGTCGATGGCTCATGTTTTAGGTTACCTAACGGCACTACGACCGCTGCTTATGCGATCACCACATTACAAACAGTAGTTGAGACGGCCAAGGTACCTTATCGGTCGGCCCAGGCTGCCGAGTTAGTCGCACTACTAAGGGCTTGTGAATTGGGTGAAGGGTTAAGGATAAATGTCTACACCGATAGCCAGTATGCTTTTGGTGTAGCACATAGCTTTGGGAGGTTGTGGGCAGAGAGAGGTTTCCTTACATCCCATGGTCAGAAAATAAAGAATGGTCAGTTGGTTTTGAGATTGTTGGCCGCCCTGACCCTGCCCCAAGCCATAGCCGTTGTAAAATGTAGTGCTCATAAAGCAGTAGTTGATGATGTGGGTGAGGGAAATTCCTTTGCGGACAGAATCGCTAAAGAAACTGCTCAATCCAATACCACCTCCATGTTTGTAACAAGTCTGCATAGAGGGATGGTAGAAACAGAGACATTCAATAATACTTTAGACAGTGTGAAAGAATTGCAATCAGAAGCAACCCCTGAAGAACTAAAATACTGGCAAGAACAGATAGGGAAGCTAGATGACAATGGATGTTGGATTGACCTATCAGAAAGATGTAGATGGCTTCTGCCGAATGCATTTGTGAATGCGGTAGTGTCTATGGCACACGGTCCCGCTCATGTGGGGATTCAAGGTATTTGTGCAATACTAGATCCCGTATGGTATAATACCAACATCCATAGGACTGCAAAGCAACTAGTCCAGAATTGCATGATTTGTCTACAGCATAATCCAGGAGGTAGCATCCCTGTGTTGACTGGTAGCTTCGCGCCCTCCACCCTACCTTTTGAGGTACTACAAATGGATTTCATTCAGTTTGAGCGGGTTAATAATCTCAAATACATCTTGGTGGTGGTTTGTACGTTCAGCAAGTGGGTGGAGGCATACCCTACCAAGAAAAATACTGCCCTAGCCACCGCAAAGGCCCTAGTAAAAGAATTCTTTCCCCGCTATGGGTTACCCCAGGTGATCTGGAGTGACAATGGGAAACATTTCAATGCTGACCTTGTTGAGCATGTTTGCAAGGGCCTGTCAATACAGCAGAAGTTCCATGCGGCCCGTCACCCCCAATCAGCAGGGCTGGGCTGGTGGAAAATTATAATGGGATCTTAAAATTGAAATTAGCAAAGCTACAGGATACAACAGGACTAAAATGGCCTGATTTCTTACCCCTGGCTTTACTGTCTGTAAGAACCACTCCCCACTCCCGCAGTGGGATATCGCCGTATGAGGTGATATTTGGTAGGCCCGCTAATGTACGGGGTGTGCCACGACCAAAATCCCTCAGAGACATTGAGTACCATATGTTGGCGGATTACCTTTATGCACTAACTAAAGATCTTCGTTCCATTCACCAACAGATATCAGCAGTACTGCAGCCTCTGCCGGAGGGTCCTGGACACAGCCTGGAGCCTGGACAGTGGGTCCTGGTTCGGAACTACCAACGGAAATCGAGTCTAGACCCACGCTGGACCAAGCCCTTTCAAGTGCTTTTGGCTACAAGGACGGCTGTAAAAGTTGAAGGGAAGCGGCATTGGATTCATGTATCGCATCTGAAAAGGGTTCCACTTCCTTTGCCGGATGATCAGCAGGACCAGAGCGAAGTATTAAGGCACGAAAGTGATAAACCTACCGAAAAGTCACCTTCCCCAGAAGCCCAAGGAGAAACGGATGGGCGAGTGGAGGGTGTCGTGAGTTCGGCGACCTCTGCAACAGGTAATCTGACACCTGGGGATGCAATACGTGACAAGGAAAGTCACACCCCCAGTCCTTTACCTGACCCCACTGTGCCTGTTCTTTTAATTAATCCCGAAATACCGGGTCATGTTCGCTACGACCTGCGGCCCCGACAGAAAGCAAAGATCCCAGGTTCAGCCTAGAGAATGAGAATGAAGGTCTGAGTAAAACCCTGGGAAAAGGTAAAAACACTGGACTGAACTCGTTGAGAGCTTGGAACTTTTTGATAATGCTCTGTTCAGAAAGAAGCTAGAGACATTGATCAGTTGGTGGGGGCCCAGGTAGAGTTTCCTTTCAGCAAGAGTTGTGTCAAGTGCAACTCCGGCGCGAGAAGTTTTTGTGCCCTTCTTCCTTTTTGTGTTGTATGGAACAATAGGAGTCTGCCTGTGAGGCTCTAATACGGACACAGGAAAGAAGCACCCTCCGGCAGATTGGACTACTTGTAGATTCCCTTTTTCCCGAGATTATACCTGGACTTTTAGTGAGAATGTACCCTTTTGCCCGTTTTGTCCCTTAAGAGGAACGTCCCATAGTACACCGCCCTTTGTATTCACATTTGCCAATGTTTTCTACTTGGAGTTTGCGTGCCAAGATTGTTTTTATTGTCATAATAGTTGTCTCATTAATGTTATGTTTAGGAATGTTCATCTATCTAGAATTCCGCCATCCTGTGCACACCCTGATAGCTACCACCCCTGCTCCCGAGGAGCACCGTTTTCAGACCTTTGCCCCACATAAAGAGAGGCATCGTCAGAATTATGTGAATAATGCTTTTATCGAAATGTTACACCAAACCCATAGTTCAACGAATGCCACAAATTGCTGGGTATGTGGCCTTCTTCCTTCCGTAATGCACAAGTATGATCTATTCATTTCAATGCCTTTGTCATATTTAGGCAGTTGTGAAGCTTGGTTCAGATTATTGTCAATGATGTATGAACATTATACTGTTGATGAGCACCGATTTTCAGAGAAAGATTACGAATTGATTCTGGCCTATATAGAAAGGCACCAAGGATTCACCCCCAATGCCGAAGGTACGGACGGTACTCTGGATCCTACCGCCTGCATGAATGTGTATACGGAACATGAAAATGACACTTGGTTGAGAGACGAAGTGTTAGATTTCGTGTCCTTCAATTTTACTGAGTATTTCAGGTATTTCCAGGAACGAAATGTGTCGAATGATAGGATCATTCCGGTCCCTGTGTTGAATACCTCGTCCTCCTTTTGCATACATGGTACTGGCCATCTATCTGTTGGATTTAGTAAATGTAACTATACCTATAGATTACAAACCTTTAGCAGCCCATCTATACTTACTCCTCCAAATGTATATTTTGTGTGCGGAACGCTTATACCTGGCTCCCCAGAGGGTGGTCAGGTAAATGTTACTTATCCTTCCTATACCCTCCCGTTTATATAGCCCCTTCTGACTATCATAGATCCCACTCACTGAACCGACGGAGTTTAGAATCAGGAAACACTGATAGAGATGCTACAGATCAGACTGACACCCCTGCCCAACATTTTGTCGATATTATGAAAGGAGTCCTGCCTATATGGGGACCCATTTTAACCAGTAAACAAATTAGAAGATTGTCCAGAGTAGTAGAGGGTGTGGTGAACACCACCGCTGGGATATTGACTAATATAACAGTTGAGCTTCAAGCGACCAGGCTTGTGACCCTCCAAAACCGCCTTGTTTTAGACGTTATCCTCGCTGATCACGGAGGAGCGTGTAGAGTGATCGGCAGCTCCTGCTGCGTATATATACCTGACTCCGCCTCTTCGGTTCATCTGGCCATTCAGAAGTTGCATCGATTAGCATCTGAGATACATACGGAGACAGGTACCTGGTCTATTTCGGGGTGGTTCTGGGGTCTCCTTACCACCCGGGGTTGGAAAATATTCATGGTCCTCCTAGGAATAGGGGGTTTCCTTTTTACTTGTTGTAACTGTATTCAATGTGGGCCCGCCTGTTGCTCCTACTGTGCCACCCAAGTTCGCCTTGCCTTACCTAAGTCTGAGGCAAACCCTGCTAGGGTGAACGCTCAACTAGTGCAGAAAGAGATACGTGACATAATGCAGATAGACGAGGGTATTTTCGAAGAGTAGTTTGATGAATAGCTACATTATGCTAAAAAGGGCCGTTCTGTGGGATTCAAGTCAGTATGTGAAGTTAGCATAACGTATCGTGGGCTGTATCTCTACTCCATATACCTCGAGAACTGCTTTATAAGATGGCCCATTCGTTCTCCGTGTCTTGTATGATAGAAAGGGCCGAAAACCATACTACGGCCATCTTGGAGTATGACCAGTCGTGTCTCAGATCACGTGGTTCTCTCTGAACACCGTCTGTATGATTTAGCTCGTACCAGCCTAGAGACAGGGTGAATTGTATTTACGGCTGAGGCCCAAGGTCACATCTGCAGTAGGGAGTATCAAGCGAAATTCCTCTGTGCCCGAGACGAAAGGGAGTCACCCCGCCGACCTTCTCTGTAGAAGATAGTAACCTTATGTATGCAGATGGTATGAGCTCATTTAGGAGCTCTAGGGCTAACTGGTGTTTTTCCATTTACAATGCTTTGTATGCTGAATCTGTTATGTATATAAGTGTGACTCTGTCAAGGGGCCAGCAGTCTTCCTCGGCGCACCTGATGGTTGAGGATCGATGAGGCTCCTCTATGTAGAGTTCTGTTGTGGCCAATAAACGCTTGAACCTTCT
The DNA here is from genome assembly GCF_964204655.1 of Triturus cristatus. Taxonomy (NCBI): domain Eukaryota; kingdom Metazoa; phylum Chordata; class Amphibia; order Caudata; family Salamandridae; genus Triturus; species Triturus cristatus. The sequence goes on from NW_028188052.1 coordinate 1,351,501, forward strand.
GCGTTGCCAACTGCTTATTATTGACTTGATATTGCGGGCCACTGGTAAGTGTGGCCCTTGGGATTACTATTTAGATTACTACAGCCCAAACCACAGCAAAGGCCTCACTCTCAATAGCTGACCAACGTTTCTCTCTAGGGGTCAGCCTTCTACTAATAAAAGCAATGGGCTGGTCTTGACCATCTATATTCAGTTGTGAAAGAACAGCTCCCACACCCAACTCAGAAGCATCTGTTTGGACAATTAATTCTTTGGGGTAATCTGGACTTTTCAGAATAGGTGCAGTGCACATGGCCTGCTTCAGGTCATCAAATGCCTTCTGACAGCTTACTGTCCACTGAACTTTCTTTGGCATTTTCTTGGAGGTCAAGTCATTAAGTGGTGTCACAATGGACCCATAGCTCTTAACAAACTTTCTGTAGTACCCAGACAGGCCCAAGAAAGCTCTGACCTGTGTCTAGGTAATTGGAGGAGTCCAGTCCTTTATGGTCTGGATCTTGCTCTCCAGTGGTTGAACCTGACCCCCACCTACTAGGTGGCCCAGGTACACAACCTTGCTCTGCCCTATCTGGCACTTGGTGGCCTTGATAGTGAGGCCTGCCTTTTGCAGGGCCTCTAAAACATTCCTCAGGTGGACCAGGTGATCCTCCCAGGTGGAGCTAAAGACAGCAATATCATCAAGATAAGCTGCACAGTAGTCATCCAGGCCTGTAAGGACTTGATTCACCAACCTTTGGAAAGTGGCAGGTGCATTCTTCAAGCCAAAGGGCATTACCACAAATTGATAATGTCCTCCTGGGGTTGAGAAAGCAGTTTTGGCCTTTGCACTCTCAGCTAGTCTGATTTGCCAGTAGCCTGCTGTCAGGTCAAATGTGCTCAAAAACTTGGCAGCTGCCAATCTGTCAGTGAGCTCATCTGCCCTAGGTATTGGGTGGGCATCTGTCCTAGTGACAGCATTGAGACCTCTGTAATCCACGCAAAACCTCATCTCTCTCTTGCCATCTTGGGTGTGAGGTTTTGGCACAAGAACTACAGGACTAGCCCAAGGGCTCTCTGAAGGTTCAATGACTCCCAGCTCCAACATCTTTTGTACCTCAATCTTTATGCAGTCCCTGACATGGTCAGGTTGCCTGTAGATTTTACTCTTCACAGGCAGACTGTCACCAGTGTCCACCTCATGGGTGCACCAGTTTGTCTGACTTGGGGTCAGAGAGAACATATGTCTATAGGCCTGTAGCACTTGTCTGCAGTCCTGTTGCTGATGGTTAGTGAGGCTGTCAGAAAAGACCACACCATCAACTGAACCATCATCAGGGTTCTGAGTCAGCAGGTCTGGGAGAGGGTCACTCTCTTCCTCCTGCCCCTCATCTGTAGCCATGAGTAAGCCGATGTCTGCCCTGTCAACATATGCATTTAACCTGTTGACATGAAGCACCCTGTGGGGAATTCTGGGAGTCCCAAGATCCACCATGTAGGTGACTTCTCCCTTTTGTGCAACAATAGTGTGGGGTCCAGACCATTTGTCCTGGAGTGCTGCTGGGGCCACTGGCTCCAACACCCACACTTTCTGTCCTGGCTGGTACACAGTCAGCACAGCCTTTGGTCATGCCAAGCTTTTTGGAGTTCTTGGCTTGCCTCAAGGTTTTTAGAAGCCTTCTTCATGTACTCTGCCATCCTTGAGCGGAGGCCAAGCACATAATCCACTATATCAAGCTTGGGTTGTCTGAGAGGTCTCTCCCATCCTTCCCTTACTAGACATAGGGGTTCCCTCACAGGATGCCCAAACAAAAGTTCAAAAGGGCCTTAGCTAACCCCCTTTTGTGGGACCTCTCTGTAAGCAAACAGAAGGCAGGGTAAAAGGATGTCCCATCTTCGCCTAAGCTTGTCTGGTAAACCTTTTATCAACCCTTTTAGGGTCTTGTTGAACCTTTCCACAAGCTCATTGCATTGTGGGTGATAGGGGGTAGTGAATTTGTAGTTTACACCACACTCCTTCCACATTGCAGTTAAATATCCTGACATGAAGTTGGCACCTCTGTCAGAGACAACCTCCTTTGGAAAACCCACTCTGGAGAATACTCCAAGTAGGGCCCTTGCCACAATAGGAGCTGTTGTGGTCCTCAGGGGTATAGCTTCTGGGTACCTGGTGGCATGGTCCACTATCACCAGTATGAATCTGTGCCCAGATGCTGTTTGGGGGTCCATTGGTCCAACAATGTCTATCCCCACTCTCTCAAAGGGAACCCCCACCACTGGTAGTGGTATGAGGGGGGCCTTTTGTGGTGCCACCTGATTTGCCACTGGCTTGGCAGGTGACACAGGAGCGACAAAACTCCTTGGTATCTTCTGACATGTGAGGCCAGTGAAAGTGAGGGACAAGTCTGTCCCAAGTCTTATTCTGGCTCAAGTGTCCTGCAAGGGGAATATCATGGGCCAAGGTAAGAAGGAAGCATCTGAAACTCAATGGTATGACCAACCTCCTGGACGCACCAGGCTTGGGGTCTCTAGCCTCTGAGTACAGCAGCCCTTCATCCCAATACACTTTATGGGTACCTTGAGCATTCCCTGCAGCCTCAGCAGCAGCCTGCTGTCTGAGGGGTTCAAGAGAAGGACAGTCTAATTGTGCCTGCCTCGATCTTCCCTTGGAGGTACCCCTGTCCCAAGAAACTCAACCTGGTCAGGGTCCAGTTCTTCTAGGACAGTTCCTTCAGGGCTCTCAGAATCATCCTTGTGAAAGGGCTGATTCTCTACCTGAGGCAGGGGGGAAGGCACAGCCTTAACCCTACTGCTCTTTCTCTTGGGTTTTGTCTGGTCCATTGTCCCAGGATCCAGCACTTGTTCAGTGTTGCATTTTTTTGCCTGTGACCTGGTCACAGCAAGGACATGTGCATCTATTCCCAGCATTTCTGCATGGGTCCTATACTCCACTTCAGCCCACACTGAAGTTTCAAGGTCATTTTCCAACAGACACTCTACAGGAAGGTCTGAACTCAATACAACTTTCTTGAGGCCAGTTACCCCTCCCCAGGAGAAGTTAACAATTGCCACACTATGGGAGGTAGTGGCATTGCTAGCGTTGGTCACTAGGTAATTCTCACCTAGCATGATCTGTCCAGGGTCCACAAAGGCAGGAGCCACCATTGTGACACTAGCACCTGTGTCCCTGTAGGCCTGAGCCATTCTCTGGTTGATTAAAGGAGTCTGTCTGTACTTGCCCAGGTTACTGGGGCTCACAGTAGAGGACAAAGCTATGTCCCCATCACTGATCAGAACAGCCTGAGTGGGTATTCTGACTAGGCCAGAATCCACTTCAGTTCCCAGGGTTAACCCTATTACACCCTTTTGCTGGGAACCACCACTTACAGCTGGACTAGGGGGTACAGTTGCCTTAGGGGCAATGGTGGCTGGGGGCTTGTCCTTTTTGGTGCATTCACTATACCAATGGGAATTGGACTTACAATAGTTACACCAAGGTTTCTTTTGGCCATCTTTCTTTTTATCCTTTTTGGGACCACCCTCCCCCTGAGCCTTTTGGGGGCCTGTTGAAGACTTCTGGTCTTTTGTTTTCTGCTCATTACCCTTCTGGTCTGCCTTTTTCTGATCACCGCCCTGGTTCTGGTTTTTCTGCTTAACTCTAGTCCTGACCCACCTATCTGCCTTCTTTCCCAATTCTTGGGGAGAAGTTAGGTCAGAGTCAATCAAGTGTTGATGCAGCAGCTGGTTTTGACAGCTGTTAAGGATTTGCTCTCTCATGATCAAATTATACAATCCTGTATAGTCATTAACCTTACTACCCAATAACCAGCCTTCCAAAGCCTTAGTGGCACAATCTACAAAGTCAGTCCAGTCCTGAGTCTGTGTCTTCTGGGTATCCCTGAACAACAACCTGTACTGTTCAGTGGTTAGGCCAAACCCATCAATCAGAGCACTCTTCAGGACAGTGTAATTGTCAGCATCCTCATCACTAACTGTGAGGAGCTTGTCTCTACCTTTCTCAGAGAAGGAGAGCCACAAGATAGCTGCCCACTGACTTTGGGGTACCTGCTGTACTTTGCAAGCCCTTTCCAAAGCAGTTATCCATTTGTGGATGTCATCCCCACACTTGTAGGGAGGGACAATCTTGCTCAGGTTTCTATTGTCATAGGTCCTGTCTCTATCCTTAGGGATAGTGCTGCCACCAGTGGGGTCTAACCCACTTAACTTTTGCTCTCTGGCCAGAGCAAGTCTCTCTTTGGCAAGGGCAAGTTCTTCCCTTTCACTCCTCAGATTTACTTCCCTCATTCTGGCCTGATGCTCTTTTCTCTGTGGAGAAGTCATTCCCCTGTGAGACGAGGCATTGGAGCTATTAGAGACATGGGAGTGGATAGATTCCCTGGAAGGGGATCTTCCTCTCCTACTTCTCTGGTTAAGTCCACTTGAGGGTCTGAATGGGGGGACCATCCTGGGAGGCTCTCTGAGCATCATACTCTTCTAAGATCCCCACTAGATAAATGAGGGTAGGGTTTGGACCCTGCTTTAACTTTCCGGAGGTACACAATTTTCTCATCTCCTGAAAAGTTAGGGTATCATATCTAGAGGGTATCTTTCTAGGATATCCCACTCCTGAGAGAGAATCATCTTGATCTCCTCTCAGAGACATGATCTAGTGAGGGTGTGGTGTGTGCACCTACCTACACTAGTTGTATCTACTAAAACCTCTCTAGTAGTTGTAGTCAGGGTGTGCTAGGCCCTTCAACCTACAACAACTAAGTTCAGTAGAACTTAAGTATTCTAAGATTTTGTTTTATATGTACCTTACAGTACCTAATGTGATCTTTCAATTTGATATCTCAAGATTACAATGGTATCACAACAGCAAGCTCAGATCCCAACAGCTGCTCACCAATGTGAGAAGTTGGCCTGATATATGATGTCACTAATTCTAGTGTACACCTTGTATCAGTCCAAACAACCCTTATGGTGATTGGTTGTAAAGTCAACCTTATAGACCAGCTATCCTAGTGGTAGCATGGACAAGAGCAGTCTTAGGCTAAACTCTGTATGGCATGTGAAGCCAGCTGTTATACCATTATAATCCCTTGGATACCAAATGAAAGGACACCACACCAAATATATATAAAATTAGAATGTATTTATTCTAACATATACCCTCAGCACTCTTTATGAGTTCAGAGGTCTAAGCACAACAATTTCTTAAGTAGCATACTTTACGTTACACAGGAAAAATACAGTTAGGCCCAGGGGCCACGCAAACCATATACTAAGAAAGTGGTATAAGTACCACGTCACGAACAGGGAGTAGGCCTAGGGCCTAGGGAATCGCTGGGGCTACACTACCCTACCAATAGTTAGGAAGTGGGAGGCCCACGGGAAGCGTGAGCAATGTGGAAACACACACGCGGGTTACATTAAAGTCAATGGGAATGTAGTAATTAGAAATAGGAAGAATAAGGACACTTCCGAAGTAACTAGGAGAAAGCAACTAGAGACTTAGACACTTGGATAGTCAATATACGGGTGCATAGGTGTGAAGATGTGTCGGGTGTCGTCGCTGGATCCTATGGATGCCTGAAGAAAAGATGCTGGCAGGCGGCCAGGAGGAAGATGTCCGGTGGATCCAAGGGTGGATCTTGAAGGAAGAACACCTGCAAGCAGAGGGGACAAACTCTGGATCACTAGCCAGTGACCGTGTGGAACCAGGAAGGAACCAGGCGATGTCGTGCAGAACACAGGTGATGTCTTGAAGCTTGTCTCTGCAGCTGCGTGGACCAGGAGGCGTCGAGGACAACCAAAACCAGGGTGCAAGCTGTCCCACGAAGGATCTTGCTGATGGCGGAGTCGACGTCCCAATTGGAGTCAACAAGCCTTGGCAAAGGCAACCCATGCGGAAAGGGTAAATTTGCTTCAGGTGCAGACCAGGAAGGTCTGAGGTGCTTCTCTTTCACAGGGAAGCAAGGGCCAGTCTGGAGGAGCCAAACCAGCGGTGGAAAGTTAAGGGTTCGTCATCACTGAGGCTACTAGCCAACGGGCAAGCAACCGGACAGACGAGTCGAGCAGGAAAATGCAGAAGGGCCCCACGCAGAACTCGTGGAGTGTGGAGGGCTGATCTTCGGTGCAGATGGTGCTTGGGGTTAGGGCTTCTCAATCCCCAGAGCACAACTTCGAGGATGCCTCAGAAGCTGCGCTGGAAGCTACTTGCCAATTTTCCCAGGTAGCCAGTCCCACGTCTCTCGTCACCTCCACGGATCTCAGCTTGGCTGTGGATGTGGATCAGGGTCAGAGAAGTCTGGAGGTCAAGGCGCTGGTCGGGCTCTGCAGTCAGTTCATCGTAGAACTTGGGCAAAGCAAACGGCAGGTCGCTTGTTGGTGCCTGTTTGCACAGGGTAGCCACTCCTTGGCCACAAGGGAGATTCTTCAGTCTTCTTGTTGAATGTCGAAGGTCCAGAGTTTCGTGTCTTGTTTCAGTTCAGGATAATCCAAAGTCCTAGGGACTCAGCTCCCACTCTTATACTAATCTGGGGGGCTGGGTTACCTGCTAGGTCCCTCCTATGGGTGGAACCAGGGAGGGGGTGGTTACACCCCCTTCCCTTTGTCCAGTTTCACGCCAGGACTGGGGCTGGAGTGCCCCAGCACCGGTTTGAACCGGACTATGCATGGGACACCTTGTGTGCCCCAGGCAGTGTCTCGTTTCTTTCATCCCTCCCTGCCCCAATACACTAAGCCCTGTCTAGGGTGGTGCTAGCACCTCTCAAGGCAGGAAACCTATTGTCCAAGCCTCCCTCGCTGGAAGGACTTCCCACTGGAAGGACTTGTGTGTGTTGCAGCAGCATCCATTTTGTGATGCTGGGGCTCTGGTTAACTTTAACCGGGTAGTAGGTCTTCAACATGTCTTCTCCCTCTAGAAGGGAGGAATACTATCCTCATCGCCAGAAATGGTGTGGGGGTAGTATTCCAAAGTGTTAGACACCTTACACGACATGTTTTGATAAAGCCAAACCATAGTTACCATAACCACGAGGATTATAAGGCACTTTAAGAGTATATGGTAGGCGACATCATAGAACAGCTATAAGGACATGGTTGCGAAAGCTGCAGACAGGCTCAGCTCATGCTAGAGCACCATCTCACATGTTACCAAGCACTCTGCCCTCAGGATTGTTAAGGCCTGCCATAGGAATGACTGAAAGGTACCCATGTGTCTATATATAAGGCAGGTATAGGAATACTATACCTAAGCAAGGGGTGATTACACGACCTTGCCCCAGCTGAGTGATCAGCCAATTGTATCATGATGGGAGGCCAGCCAGGGGTGGCATAATACATGCTGCAGCCCCTGGTAGGCCTAGGGTACACCCATGCCCTGGGTACCTAAGGTACACTGTACAGGGCACTATAAGGTGATCCTTACCAATTGGGTTATGTATCTAAAGTACATAGTATGAATTTGGAGAGAGAACAGCTGGGCTGTGGGTCTGATTAGCAGGCCCACAGCCACATCTAAGTCGAAAACCAGTGAAGCAAAAGCAAAAAGTGGGGGTGACCATAGGAAGCAGACCCTACTCTCCTACAGAGACACTCTCAGTGATGGAAATCAAAATCTGAGTGTCATCAGCATATGAAAGCACTTGCAGGCCAAACGACCTTACCACAGCAGCATACGGTGCCACATAGATATTGAAAAGAGTGGGACTCAATGAGGATCCCTGGGGAACTCCACAGGATAGTTGTTTCGGGCCAGAAAGATATTGGCCCATCTTCACTATTTGCGATCGATTCAGAAGAATTGAAGAGAGCAGGCTAAGTGCAACATCCATTATCCCGATTTCCCGCAGTCTTGCCAGCAATATGCCAGGAGAGATGGTATCAAAGGCTGCCGTCAGATCCAGGAGGATCAGTAGGGTAGAATGGCCAGCATCAACCTGTTGTCGGATGTTATTCAGGACAACGGTTAGGGCCGTCTCCGTGCTGTGTTCACTCCTAAACCCATGCTGTGACCCATCCAATAATTGATGTTCCCTCAAATAAGAGCTAAGATGACGATTAAGATGTTTTTCCCAAATCTTGGCTGGAACCGGCAAGAGAGAAATGGGCCGAAAGTTTTTTAGATCAGTTGAATCCAAAGAAGCCTTTTTAAGCAAGGGTTTAACTGCCACCGTTTTCCATAGAGCAGGAACCTGGTCAGAGGAAATAGCAGCATTGATGATAGAAGTCAAGTGGGGTACAGTGGCCTCCCTCCCTAGTTTTAGGATCTTGAGAGGACAGGATTCAAGGGGGGAGCCAGATCTGACCCCATTTAACAGCTGCTCAGTCTCCTCTTGCGAGATAGGAGGAAAGGAGTGCAGACAGCAATCCCTCGGAGGGCCTACCCGGTACTCAGCAGGAAGGCTGATTAAGGGTCCAGCTAAGTTTAACTTCTCCAAGGAGGAGTAAATGTTGCTTATTTTGGAATAAAAAAAGGCTGACATTTTATCACAAAGAACCTGGGAGACCTCTGTAACAGCTGTGGTGGAGGGAGCTAGGAGTGAATTGACCATAGAGAACAATTCCCTAGAAGATCTAAAGGATTGCACCATCCTGGTACAATAAGAGACCTTTTCTTTATTGATGGCTTATGTGAGAAGTTGGCCTGATGTATGATGTCACTAGTTCTAGTGTACACCTTATATCAGTCCAAACAACCCTTATGGTGATTGGTTGTAAAGTCAACCTTATAGACCAGCTATCCTAGTGGTAGCATGGACAAGAGCAGTCTTAGGCTAAACTCTGAATGGCATGTGAAGCCAGCTGTGATACCATATATAATCCCTTGAATACCAAATGAAAGGACACCACAACAGATATATATATAAAATAAAGTGTATTTATTCTAGACAAACCCTCAGCACTCTTTATGAGATTAGAGGTAAGTACAACACAGTCTTATTTAAGCATACATTAAGTCACACAGGTAAGTAATACAGTTAGGCCCTAGGGGCCACGCAAACCATATACTAAAGAAGTGGTATAAGGACCCCTGTCACGGAAATAGGATAGGCCTAGGCCTAGGGAATCGCTGGGGCTACACTACACTAGCAACAGTTAGGAAGTGGGAGGCCCACGGGATTCAGGTGCAGAGTGGAAACACTCACGCGTAATGCGTAAAAGTCGATAGAATTACTAGCAGTTAGAAATTAACAGTTTAAGGACACTTCTGAAGCAGCTAGAGAGTCGAGACTCGGAAACTAGACCCTAAGATAGTCACTACCCTTGTGAGCACCGAAGTACCCAAGTTACCTAGCCCACGGGCTGCGGGTGCATAGGTGTGAACTTGCGTCGGGTTTCGTCGTGGACTTCTATGGATGCCTGAAGGAAAGTTGCTGACAGGCAGTCAGTGGAGAGTGTTCGGTGGATCCCAAGGCTGGGATCAAGAAGAGAGGAGACCTGCAAGCAGAAGGGACAGAGTCAAGGTCCACGTGGAACCAGGAAGGAACCAGGCGATGTTGTGAAGATTGCAGGTGAAAGGTGAAGCTTGTCGCTGCAGCCACGGGTACCAGGAGACGTCGAGGACGACCAGGACCAGGAGGCGAGCTGTACCACGAAGGCTCTTGCTGTCGGCGGCGTCGAAGTCGAACTAGGACTCACCAAGCCTTGGCAAGCGGAACCCACGAAGAACGGAGGACTTGCTTCTGGTGCAGACCAGGAAGGTCTGGGGTGCTTCTCTTTTGCAAGGAAGCGGGAGCCAGTCTGGAGGAGCCAAACCAGCAGTGAAGATTTCAGGATGCGTCGTCACAAAGGCCTCTAGCCAACGGGCAAGCAACCGGACAGGCGCGGCAAGCAGGAAAATGCAGAAGGGCCCCACGCAGGACTCGTGGAGTTTGGGGGGCTGATCTTTGGTGCAGATGGTGCTTGGGGTTGGGGCTTCTCAATCCCTGGTGCATAACTTCGAAAGTGCCTCAGAAGCTGCGCTGGAAGATACTAGCCACTTTTCCCAGGTAGCCGGTCCCACGTCTCTCGTCGCCTCCACGGATCTCAGCTCGGCTGTGGATGTGGATCAGGGTCGGAGAAGTCTGGAAGTCAAGGCTCTGGTCGGGCTCTGCAGTCGGTCCCTCGTAGAACTTCAGCAAAGCAAAGGGTGGTCTCTTGATGGTGCCTGTTTGCACAGGGTAGCTACTCCTTGGCCACAAGGGAGATTCTTCAGTCTTCTTCTTTCGTCGAATGTCGAAGGTCCAGAGTTTCTGTTCAAGTTGCAGGTTCAGGATAATCTAATCTCCTGGGGCCCAGTACCACTCTTATACTAATCTGGGGGGCTGGGTTACCTGCTAGGTCACGCCTTATGGGTGGGACCTGGGAGGGGGGTGGTTACACCCCCTTCCCTTTGTCCAGTTTCGCGCCAGGACTGGGGCTTGAGTGCCCCAGCACCGGTTTGAACTGGACTATGCACGGGACACCTTGTGTGCCCCAGGCATGTCTCATTCTTTTCATCCCTCCCTGCCCCAATACACTAAGGCCTGTCTGGGGTGGTGCTCGCACCTCCCAAGGCAGGAAACCTATTGTCCAAGCCTCCCTTGCCGGGATCACTCCCAGCAGCAGGAGGTCAGACTCGTGTCTGTGGCAGCAGCATCCATTTTGTGATGCTGGGGCTCTGGTTAACTTTAACCGGGTAAGTAGGTTACAACATGTCTTCTCCCTCTAGAAGGGAGGGATAATATCCTCATCCCCAGAAATGGGATGGGGGTATTATTCCAAAGTGTTAGACACCTTACACGACATGTTTTGATAAAGCCAAACCATAGTTACCATAACCGTTTAAGATTATAAGGCACTTTAAGAGTATATGGTAGGCTATATCATAGAACAGCTATAAGGACATGGTTCTGAAAGCTGCAGACAGGCTCAGCTCATGCTAGAGCACCATCTCACATGTTACCAAGCACTCTGCCTCCAGGATTTTTAAGGCCTGCCATAGGAGTGGCTGATAGGTACACATGTGTCTATATGTAAGTTAGGTATAGGAATACTAC